>NC_133659.1:335472208-336750047 GCF_037893015.1 Macrotis lagotis
AGATGTTTGGCTTCCCTTCTCCCATGAAGAGTGAATCTGAAATCCTTTGAGGCCTGAGAGGACAGAATTAGGGCCATGGGGAGAAGCCCAGTCTTTCTTGATGTAGGAAGTTAAAAACCTTGAAAAAGTTATCTACTTAGAGGTGCCTCTACTTTCTTTCTTCTCAGTCTCCTTTAATTCTTAAATCTGGCTTCCTATCTTTACCATTCCACCAACATGGCTCTCTTTAAAAGTGACCAATGACCTTTTACGTTGCCAAATCCTGTGGTCTTTCCTTGGTTCTCACTCTCCTTGACCACTTTGGACTCTGTTGGTCAACTCTTTCCTCCCTGATGATCCCTTCTCTCTAGGTCTTTTTAGTCACTTCCTGCCCCTCTTTCCAGGTTCTCCTCCTATTTCTCTGATCTCTCCTCTGCTTCCTTTACTGGACATTCCTCTGACCAGAGATGTCCCCAGGATTCTCTCCTGGGCCCTCCTCTCTTCCCTCTCTAGACTACTTCACTTGGTCATTTAATCAGCTCCCATGGTTTTAATGATGATCTCTGTGTTGATGATTCTCAAATCAACTTTTCCTGCCCCAAGATCTCTGCTGACCTCCAATCTGCATCTCCTTGTGCTTTTAAGACACCTTGAACTGGCTATCCAGTAGACATCTTAAACTCACTTCATGCAAAATGGAACTCATTATCCCTCCCCCTAAACTCTTGCTGCTTCCTCCCTTCCCTATTAATGTAGATGACACCACAATCCATCCAGGCCTCAGGCTCCTAACCCAGGAGTCAGCCTAGATAACTCACTGTCTCTCCCATCCCCAATATTTAGTCTATTGCCAAGACCTCCTGATTTCATCTTTGTAACATCTCTTAAATGCTCTCCCCTTCTCTCTTCTGATAGTGTTCCTACTCCAGTGCAGGCTCTTAATACCTCACACCTGGACTTCTTTTTTCATTTTTCATTTTTTTCCAACTACATGCAAAGATAGAATTATTTTATTTTTCCAATTACATGTTATGAAAGTTCTTCAACATTCATCTGCATGCACATTCATATTTTTAAGTTACATAATTTCCTTCCACCCTCCCTTCCCACTCCCCTCCCTTCAGCAGTGAGTTATCTGTTGAATATTGTACAGATTAGTCATTTTCTGTATGAGGAATTAGGATTAAGGGAAAAGAAAGAAAACCATGAAATAGGAAAGAAATAAGAGACATTTTTGAAAAGTGAATGTAGTGTTCATTCAGATTCTGTAGGGTTTTTTGGTTTTGTTTTGTTTTTCTTTCTCTGGATATAGATTGCAGATCTCCTAGGGCTGTCCTAGCTCTCTGAACTGCTGAGAGGAGCTGTAGCCATCAAAGTTGATCAACTTGCAATGTTGTTGTTAATGCAGACAATGTTCTCTTGGTTCTTCTCCCTTTGCTCAGTATCAGCTCCTATAATTTGTTCCATACTTCTCTAGAATCCAATCAATCATGTTTTCTTATAGAACAATAATATTCCATAACATTCATATATCATGATTTATTCAGCCATTCCCCAATGGATGGACATCTCCTCAATTTCTAGTTCTTTGCCACTACAAAAAAGAGCTGTTACAAATATTTTGGAACATGTGGGACTTTTCCCATTTTTTATGATTCTTCTGTAGATAGGCCTAGCATTGGTATTGCTGGGTCAAGGGATATGATCAGTTTTATTGCTTCTTGAGCACAGTTCCATAATGCTCTCCAGAATGGTTGGGTCAGGGGCAGCTAGGTGGCGCAGTGGATAGAGCCCGGCCCTGGAGTCAGGAGTACCTGGGTTCAAATCTGGCCTCAGACACTTAATAATTACATAGCTGTGTGGCCTTGGGCAAGCCCCTTAACCCTATTTCCTTGAAAAAACTAAAAAGCAAACAAACTAAAACCCAACCAGAATGGTTGGATCAGTTCCCCAACAGTACATTAAGGTCCCAATCCTTCTACAACTTCTCCAACATTGATTGTTTACCCTTTTTTGTCACAAAGATAGTTTTCAACACTCATTTTTTGTAAGATTTTGAGTTACACACACACTTGGACTTGTACAATAGCCCATCTGCCTACCTCCAGTCTCTCCTCCCTCTACTCTATCCTCCATTTAGTCACTAAAGTGATTTTCCTTAAATAAAGGTCTGATCAGAGCTCATACAGCCCATTCAATAAATTACTGCAACTTCCTATCACCTCCAAATACAAAAACCCTCTATCTGGCATTCAAAATCCATCCTCACGTAGTCCCTTCTACCTGCCGAGTCTTCTCACACCTTACTTCCTAGCCTGTACTCTCCTGGGCTGGTCCTTGAATAAGACCCTATGTCTCTTGATCCTGGGTCTTTTCTTTGGCCCTGCCCTAAGCCTAGCATGGCCTCCCTTCCTGGGCTTCCTTAAGTCCCAACTAAAATCCCCCCTTTTCCTGGGAGCCCTTTTCAACCTATCCTCATCTCAGTATCTTCCCTTTATTATTTTCTATTTATTCTTTGTCTATATATGTTTGCATGTTGTCCCACTCCCCACCATCACCACATTTGATTATTAACTCCTTGAGAGGAGGGGATCAAGAAGCCCTAAATCCAAATCTAGTCTCAGACATGTTATAGCTGTATGACCCTGGGCAAGTCACTTAATCACTATCTGCCTCAGTTTCCCCTACTGTAAAATAGGGATAATAACATCACCTATTTTATAGGTTTCTTGTAAAGATCAAATGATACAGTATTTGTAAAGCACTAGAACATGGTGGGCACTATATGAATGGTTTTTCCTTCTTGCTCTTTCCCAGAAAAGCTGGCTCCCCTCCCTTGGGCCATCCTGGATCTGTCCTAGACAGGGGCTCTCCAGAGGGGTTTTCTGCTCAGACAGGGGCAGAAGGAACTCTCTTCCAAGATCCATCCAGGTGTGCATCTCGGAGATGTCTTTAGAGAGGGTGACCAGTGCTTAACGTTGCATTGCGTCATGCCTGGGAAGCCCTGGCTTACAGGTTAGAGATCTTTTCACAGCTCTGAACTCCCCAGTACCTTAGATTCGGATATAGACCCAGAAGAGAGGCAAGGTCTGGCTTTGGTCACCCCTTGAATGAAGCCAGGTCCTTGAGTCCAGTATGGAGTTTGAAGCTAAAGCCAGGCTCTCGGTTAATTGCTTGCTCAGCTTACTCTTGGGGAGAATTTGGCATTCTCACTTAGGTGAGGAATCCTTCAGTCGAGGGTCTGAGTTATCACAAGGTGACCTATGTTCTGACAGAAGCTTTGGTGAGAAAGGCTGCAAGGACCAGGTCGGGCTGTGCATTCCCTGGTTTCCTAGACCCAGGACTTGGGCAGCAGTCAGTTCCTGGGTAAGTCTGCCTTTTTAAGAGGTTTGGCTAAGGATAGGAGGGAGTAGCTGGGGGCACTGAGAGGTGACGGATCACACAGCAGTTGTTTCCTGACTCCAAGGCGAGCCCCCCATCTCCTCTACCAGGCTACCTCTCTCAGGTAGAAACTGTTTCTGCTCTCGTGGGTCATTGGTCATCTTGGAAAACAATCGAAGCCACAACAAGGTCCTAGGGAGGGCACCAGAACAACAAGACTTCAGAAAAGGCTCCTGCATGCTGCCCTCTCCGGCCTTCCTCAACTTTCCCTTTTGTAATCACCTCTGAGGAGACTTTGAGGTCCAGTTAAGCTGGAAGAGGAAGAAGAGGAAGAGGAGGAGGAAGAAGAGGAGGAGGAACCCCTTTCTTGAAAGAGATCATCTCCACTTTGGAGGCTTTACCTGCCTCTCTACATCCACTGCACATTGCCGCTCTTGGATCTGCCCTATGGGGACCAAGCAGAGTAGTTGGCTGGCCCTCTAGGTTCGTGAAGATGGCCTTCCAGTTTCCTCTGAAGCTTCCTTACCCAGCTCCTTTAACTGAGAAATGTGTCCTCATTATTAATGCCACTGTGGACACTGCCATTCTAGACTTGGAGCCTGCTTCACTGACCCAGCAGTCTCTGGGAGGGAAGGACAGGCACTATCCAATCAGACTGACTTTAGCCCCCCACTCTTTTCATTCAGATCTTAGCTCTCTTAATCCAAGCCAGCTCTGGGCCCTGGCTTTTCCTTGTGGTCATTTGTTTTATGATGTCAGTTCCAAGCATCTGCTAATCTGGGCAAGAGAGAGAGTTCTTGATAAGAGACAGTTTGTATTGATATGATCACAGAAAGTATAGGAAAGCCATTGGAAGAACTTTTGCTTAGTTTTAAAGATTGCCTCAAACCCCAGAGCAAACATAAAGCTTGGGAATCAGGACCAGAAGGATGTGAATGCAAGCAAACTCATGGGGGTCAAGTCAGCTGGGCTTGGCCTCAGGATGAACTGGGTTCAGAATCTCTGACACATGCTAATTGTGTGAGCAGGGCAGGGGACTTGTGCCTCACTAAAATGCCACCTGAGAGCTGGCATCTGTTCTAACTGAAATGATCCTTTTACAGATGGGGAAACTGAGGTCTCAAGAGAGGAAATGACCTGAGCCCCGAGCTAGGTTTTCCGGCTATGAGCCTGGCACTTAGGACCTTTGGAAGCATTTCTATGCTGGATAGCACATGAGAATAGAGAATCATGGAAGCAGAGCTGGAAGGAAGCTTAGAGATCCCTCTTCTTGCTCCCCTTATTGAGGGCAAAGGTGAAGAAGCACAGAGAGGGAAACTCACTGTCTCCTGGAATCACCATGGTGGAATCAGTGGGATCAAGGATTCCTATTATTATCCCCTATTTTACAGTCCTGTTTGGTTATAAAACCTACCATCTCCTCTGATAGTCCTGTAAATCCCAGTTCACAGAAGAGAAAACTGAGGGTGCCATTCTCCCTGCCTCCAGCAGAAATAACAGCCCACAGAGTCTGTCAGAGGAGGAGCTGGAAGTCAGCTCTCCAGCATTCTCTCCTCCCCTCTGGCCTTGTCTTTGGGAAACATGTCACACCCGGAGTTAAGGAATGTCCCAGGTTCTTGTGAGAGCAAAGTGGAGAAGGGGAAAAGTAAATACCTTGGGAGCACTGCCTGGCTACTCAGAGTGAGGGAGATATCATCATGGGCTGAGAAACTCAGAAGGGTCACAAGGGAAGCTCCCTCCTGGGTCTGAGCCCTGGTTCCTGGGTGTTGTCTTCTACCTCTGAGAATTCAGTCAGGCACAGAGTGGGACTTCCGGGTACTGCCATGGTGCTTTTCAGTTTTACAAACTACTGAGAGACATTGGTTCTATTGGGTCTCATCACAGCCTATGGACATACTAACAGTATTGGTTATCCCCACTTTAGGGCTAAGGAAACTGAGCCCAAGAAAGAGCTGACTTGCCCACAATGACAGGTTTACAAAGTTCTTGACTCATGCCCAACTTTGTGAGGGAGGTGCTTTATTCTAAATTAAGGGAACTGAGGCAGGCAGAGGTGACATGACTTGCCCAGGGTCTGAAGAAGGATGTGAAGTCAGGACTTCCTACCTTTAAGCCCAGCACTCTGGGCACAAGGCCACCCAGCTGCCTCACTAGCTAGAGATCCTTCAACCAGCTCTGGGCCTGTTCTTAGGCCATCCCCCAGGCTGGCAATGCTTTCCTTACTTATTATACCTCCTGGGCCCCTGGTTTTCTTCTCCAGGAAGCCTTCCTTGATCTCCCTGCTGCCTCTATCCAGACAACTGCCAACTTCCCTTCTCTGGACCCATTCTTTGCCACGAGCCTCTCCTATTAGTCGTCCTGAGGATAGGACGTGTCTTTCCCCCTTTCTAATGGCACCTAAAACTCAGCAAGTGGCTGGCTCCTAACATATAATGATGACTGACTGACAAATGGTGATGCTAAACTGAATGCCCTCCTATAAACCTACTCTCAAGGACCCAACAATCTAATGTGGCAAAATACAGGTTGAGCTTGCCAGGATATTGATGAGGAGAGATTTCAGGAGGATGTCACTTTCTTGAGGGGGGGCTTAGTAGCCAAAGAAGCTTTCATGAGGTAGGTGACCCCTGAGATCACCACAGAATCACAAAATGTCAGCCAAGGTCCAGTGATCCTTCCCACATCCACAGTGGGAGTCCCTGGTGACAAGCTCTATGGGAAGGTCTCTAGGGTGGGGCAATGTCTCCACTTCTGGTGGAGATGTCACATTTCCCTTTTGGACAACATTTTTCTCTGAGAAGATTCAACCCTCTGGTAAAAAAAAAAATACTCAGTTCCTTCCCCTAATGTTCATAGATCATGACCAAATCCCTTCCTCTCAATGACCTCCCTTGGACCCTTCTTGGCTTCTCCTACCTTTCCTAAACCACAGCATTCAGAATGGAGTTCATATTGTGCTGTATTGTTGAGGCACTTCTTTCATGTAACTCCTCTGGGCTACTGAGGACAACTTTTCTTAGACTTCTTTGGCTTAACTTGCGGTGCCAGGTCTGCCATTGGTCAGGGTTAGTTAACTTAAGGGAACCTCACATCCCAGAGTTGGAGGGATCCATCCCCCACTCTTCTATCCAGCCATTCAACCTGCCACCCCAATAGTTAATTTTCCCTTCAGCATGTCCATCAAATGCTGGTGGCCATGATGAGAAGCTTCATGCCTGTTTGTGGGACTCGGGTCATTGGTTGATGGGTTGCTGGAGGGCAGGCTGGCCTTGGGATTGACCTGAAGTCAGCCTTCCTATAATTCAGACCCTGGCCTAGATACTTGGCATGCAAACTGAAGAGGAAAAAGCCCTCGGTCTCAGGCAGTACATTCTCTTGTATTGAAGTTTTTCTACTTAATGAGCTGAAATTGATTTCCATGTAACTTTTGCCCATTGTCTCCATTCTTCCTGCACTTTATAGTGGAGAAAGCACTAGAAAGGAGCTGCCATCAGGCCCTGCAGGTCCCCCCAGGTTAGCAGTGGGAGCTTCACCTGGATTCAATTCTGATCTCATCATCCAGATAATAAAATAAGGCCTGTTAGTGAAGCAGTCACACCTATTGCTGTCCTAGGAAAAGGTGACTGGATGGAGAAAGATGTCCCATACATCAGCTCAGACAATACATCTTGCTGAAGCCTCCATTGCCAAGTTATCCCCATTTCACAGATGTATAAATTAGAACTTAAAGAGATCAAGGAGAGAGACAGAGACAGAGATACAGAGAGAGACAGAGTTGGAGACAGAGAGACAGACAGAGACAAAGAGTCAGAGAGAGACAGAGATAGAGACAGAGACAAAGAGACAGAGAGAGAGAGAGAGAGAGAGAGAGAGAGAGAGGAATATCAGAGTTCAGATGACTTCAGCTAACATTCCCAAAGCAGCAGCCCTTCCTCCTCCCCCCCCTTCTTCCCTCCTTTTCTTCCTTCCTCCCTTTCTCATGTGGAACCATAGTGTCCATGATTCTAGGACTTAGATTTACAGAATGAAATTGAAGGGAGGACCTTTGAAACCATTTCCAAAGAGGACTAATCTCTTTTCACAGAGGAAGACGCCTTTGCTTGTAGGTCTGTGGCATCTGCTTCATAGGATTTAGTTATTGTTGTTGTTAATAATGTCAATGCCTCAAAAATACATAGCATTTTACAAAGCCCTTTATTTTCACGCTCCTTACAAAGGATCAAATCTCTTTCTCTTGATGTGGCCACTCGGGCCATCCTCGCCTTCTCCTCCTGGGTCTTTTCATTAGCTCTCCCCAGGGGATCAAGCTAGTATGCTGGAGGTCTTCCCTGAAGTCTTCTGGTGCAGATTAGCACAGCATTCAGACCCTAATGTGACTGGCCACAATTTCTGTGCAACTATATATTTCTTAGATGAACTCCTTTATAGTGTTTCTAGCAAGCCTTATTGTGCTAGGAAGACTTCAAGTATACTCCTTTGGGCAGATGCTGTCAGTCAACCAAGAATCAGTTTCTTTCCGTTTCTGTGGTGATGGTTGCAGGGGCAAGGCAGATTCTAATATGGAGAGAATAAAATGTACCAAAGTAACTGGTTCAAAGGAGAATGAGATACAGGCAAAGGAAAAGGGCAGGCAAGAAGCCAAGAGAAATCTGAGAAGGGAGAGATCCCTTTTATCTTTGTAGGAAAGAAGTGAGGAGCCAGGGAACATCTGATGGAAGAGCTCATAAGGGAAGGAAGGGACTTGGAAATGGAGATAAAGATGGGAAGTTCATTCCAGGCTTAAAGGAATAGTATGAACAAAGCCAAAAAGGCAAGAACAGGTGGGACAAGAGGGGGGATGCTTTGACTGAAATGCAGAGTACCAGAAAGGGAGAATATGAGATAAGCCTGGAAAGCTGGATTGTAGTAAGATTGGAGAGATGAGTATCAAGATTAAGATCTTATTCTTTAGTCGAGGCAATTTGGAGCCACCAAAGATTTTGGAATATGGATGTGACAAGAATAGAGCTGTGTGCTAGGAAGAAATAGGAAGGATGGAAGCATGTCTGGCACCTATTAGGGATTCAGGAAAGGGATGTGAAAGTTACTTCCCATAGGTTTTGTGGCCTTTCATATTTCCACTCACTGACTATAAATAAAATCAGAGAAGGTTAGCACTGGGATGTACCTTAGGACGAAGAATCTCAGAGATGATCTCATAAAACCCCTGCCCTTAGGTGACAGACAGAAAGCTGAGGTCAGAGAGTAACCAGAAGAGGCAAGATCTGAACCCCAATCTTCTGCCTCCAAACCCAGCACTCCCTCCACCGCCCATCTTGTTCTCTTATTTGGTGAGACTGATTCTTCGACCCAAACATGAAATCCTTCAACATGATGAAGCGGCCAAGGGGATAACAGCCCTTCCCTGCTTTGGCCTGAGTCAGCTACAATGGGCCAACTTCCTGGAGTGGCTTGGGTACTGTGGGATCAGAGCCCAGGCGACCAGCGGCTACATGCTCAAACCACAGGGCACAGGATCCATCCAATCAGCAGGGCTGACTGGAAAGTGCCCACAGTAGCAAGGGAGACACAAAGAGGGCATTCTCCCTTGCCTCTCGGGAGAGAGTCCCATTGGGGCAGGATTGAAAAACCCACAGGCCAAAGTATTGGGAAGCTTCCACACTGGCTGCTTGCATGGAAATGAGACTGTGGACACAGAGAGAGCTACAGTTTCCTAGATGGCCAACTCCTTAGCCCCAGCGAGCACAAATATTTGCTTAGAATTCTATAAATGTACCCCCCTGTCAATGTCTCCCATTGTATCGCATTAAGAGAACAAGGTTCTCTCAGAGTAGGATCCAGCTTGAGCATTGGCCAAACCCGTGCTCGTGGACCCACAACATGCCTCTGTTTGCCAAGGACGAGAGCTGTGTGACCTTGGGCAAGTCTCTGGGCCTCCCTTTGAAAGGGAGGAATTGGAGTGTGGATGGTCGCTAAGGACCACCACCCCTCTCCCCACAATACAAGTTCTCTGACCTCTTCTGACTAGGACATGTTGGGTCCTAAACATCCTCCAAGCTCAGACATTACCTAATCTAAAGTCTCTTCCAACTCTGACCTCCCATATTCTAAAACCTCTCCTAGCTCAAGCATGAAGTATTCTCAGGTATCTTCCAGCTCTGACATTCTGGCTCTGATGGTCTTTTGGATCTTTTGTTTGGCTCCATATTTTGAGTCCTTACCATGTGCCAGACCCTATGCTAAGGGCCAGGAAATCCAAGAAGGACAGAGAGCCCCTGCCCTCCAGGAGCTCATATTGGACTTTGGGGAGACAAATGTGAAAGGGACCTGTCACATCTACATCTTCTACAGAAAAGGTAGAAGGCAATCTTAGTCTCCTGAAGAAGGATCTGAGGAAGGCCTTGAACAAGTCAGGAAAGTGAAGAGGCAAAGGGCAAGGGGCCTGGCATGGATGACAATCGGTACAAAGGCCATCAGCAGAAGAGGACAGGACAGATAAGAAGGGGTCAAGTTCAGAAGAGCTTCCAAAACCAAGGAGAGTACCTTCTCTTTGACTCTGGAGGTAACAGAGTCACTGGAATTCACTGAGCAGGGTTGGGGGGTAGCATGGTCAGGCCTACACATTAGAAATATGCCCATGGTGAGGTGGCTAGGTGGTGCAGGGAATAGAGCACCGGCCCTGGAGTCAGGAGTACCTGAGTTCAAATCTAGCCTCAGACACTTAATAATTACTTAGCTGTGTGGCTTTGGGCAAGCCACTTAACCCCATTTGTCTTGCAAAAACATTAAAAAAAAGAAATGTACCCATGGACTCAAGTGTGAAAAAGCCTCACTGAGGTAGGGTGACCAAGAAGAAGGTGAGAGCTGATAAAGGTCTGAACTGAAGTGATGGGTGTTTGAGGAGACAAAGGAAATGGACTGAATTTGAAGGGTGGTGAATGTGAATCAGGAGCTGAGGATGACACCAAGTTGTGGACCTGGGTATCCCAAAGGATGATAGAGGCCTTGACGTGGATGAGGGTGAGCTTGGCTGGAGTTGGGATGTGAAGAGGGAAGCTAACAATTCCTACTGTTTAAGATGCCTATGGGACATACAACTCAAACCATCCACAAGGCAGCTGGCAATAAATGGGGCTAGAGAGGTCTAGGAATCCTCTGCATAGAGCTGATAAATTTCCCCAGAAGGATGATGAGCTCACTGATCGAGAGTCTAGGCTGAAGAGTGAAGGGAGCCTAGGCAGACTTGGTGGGGAACATCCTGAAGTTAGTGGGTGGGACCTAGAAAAGGATCCAGCAAAGGGAACTGAGAGTGAGCAGATCAGTATAAGGAGAACCAGAAGGAAGCTCTATCACAGAAATCTAGTGAGGACGGAGAATCCATGAGAAGATCCCTGATAAGAATTTTTTTTTTTTTCTTCCTGTCTTCAAAAAGAAAAAAAAAAAGGTCTCCTGAGATCCTGGAGCTGGCTTCAAAGATCTGCTCTTGAAAGCCCCTCCTTGTGGTAAGGTTGGTTCTCTGGAGGCCTGACTTTTGCCTGTGGTCTTGGCAGGTTTCTTGGCTGGCCCCTCAGGCTCAAAGCCAGCACAGGTAGTCCACGGGATAAATGGCTTTTGGTTTTTAATGAAAAAGATTTATGTGCTCATAAAGTCAAATGCGTCCCACTGCGGCAGGCCCCTTCTTCGCTGAATAGACTCCCACACATGGTCCATAAAATGGGGTCGATTATTTTTTATTATTATTCCACCCCATAAACAACTGTGATGATTGGGGATCACACCCCTTCAACAATCTGGTCCACGGGGCAGGAAGCAGCCAGCAGGGACACAGACACACTTCTGCGGCTGCTCCCTAAGTTGTTTGTGGCAGATGGGTTCCCTTTCCCCTGGCTGCAGTTCACTGATCTCCCCTTTCTCAAGGAAGCCCATCCTGGCTTTGCAGGGAGGCAGGATAAGGTGGCCAGAGGGCTGGGCCTGGCTAGGACTCGGTCACTTCTTAGAGGGAGCTTGAGCTTGGCCAGGAGGTGAGCCACTTGGGGCCTTAGCCACCTCCTCTGGCAAATGAGGGGCTTGAACTTGGCATTTTCAGCATTCCCTTTGAATGTTTGTGCACCTCAGTCCTCTCATCTCACATGGTGGTGGTGTGGTGAGGGTCACATGAGCTTATAGGGGGCAAAGGGTTGGAAACCTTTGAAGAGTTTTATAAATGTGACCTTTTACAAATATACAATCCTGGTAGGGCTACCATCCTTGGGTCATGGAAAGAGGATTTGGGGCTGAATCCTTGTTCTGTAACTGACTACCTGGGACATGGGGGGGGGAAGTCCTCCAGAAAAAAAAATTGTTGGGTTTTGGGGAAATTGTTGCTCAGTTGTGTCTGATTCTTGGTGGGCCCCATTTGGGATTTTTTGGCAGAGATACTGGAGGGGTTTGCCATTTTCTTTTCTAGCTCATTTTATAGATGGGAAACTAAGGTAAACAGGATTTAGTGACTTGTCCAGGCTCACACAGCTAGTAAGAGTCTGAAACTGCTTCTCATTTCATAAAAAAGAATCTTCCAGACTCCAGCTCCTGCTTCCTCTGCACAGAACCACCTAGTTGCCCAATTGTATTTGAGGATCCCTGAAAATCCTCCCAACTCCAAATCTATGAGCAATTGAACTGTATTAATGAAATGTGAATGCTCTAAAGAGCTGAATAAGAAAATAATGTCAAAATTAGATCCTTCCTAAATAAACTTTAGTTTCTGTTTCTCCTAGTTAGAGGGTTATCCTGTGGCAGTTTTCTTTCTTTCTTTTTCTTTCTTCTTCCTTCCTTCCTTTCTTCTTCCGTCTTTCCTCCTTTCTGTCTTTTTTTTTTAAACTATGGTAGGAGAATGTGAGTTTTCATTACCTGGGTGCTGAGCAAGCCCTTTAAGTAACTAGCACCAATAGTGCCTGGGAGAGGAACCCAGTGGGTAGAATTTCATCAGATGTGGCTGAGAAGTCAGGATGCCATATATAACCTAGTTATCTCTGCTTTTTCTATATTAAAAAAAAATCAACTTTAAAATAGACTAAGAAAAAAGGTCATAAATTGATTACCTTTTAAATCTATCTCATCATTCTACAATAATTAGAGCAAAGATTAAAGGAAATAAAGTGGGGCGGCTAGGTGGCGCAGTGAATAGAGCACCAGCCTTGGAGTCAGGAGTACCTGGGTTCAAATCCAACCTCAGACACTTAATAATTACCTAGCCGTGTGGCCTTGGGCAAGCCACTTAACCCCATTGTTTTGAAAAATCTAAAAAAAAATTTCTAAAAAAAAATAAAGGAAATAAAGTTTCTAAGTGAAAAGCCCAATAATGGAATAAAAATATGACATGATAAGAGAGAAAGGATTCTAACTTAAGTCACAATGACTGAATCACATGAAAGTGTTGAAGTTGGAAGCCATTCCAAAGATCATGCAATCTACCCCAAAACTGAGAGGTGTCCCTGCTATAATATGTGTGCCCAACAAACACTTAGCAAGCCTTTAAGAAAGCCTCTAAGATGGGGCAGCTAGGTGACATAGTGGATAGAGCATTGGCCCTGGAGTCAGGAGGACCTGAGTTCAAACTTGACCTCAGACACTTAATAATTGCTAACTCTGTGACTTGGGCAAGTCACTTAACCCAATTGCCTTGCAACCCCCCCCCCCAAAAAAAACTGTACTAGTTGCATCCCGGAAAGCCAAGAGCCAGGAGGAACCTTTGAGATGAGAGCTTTTTGCTGACCCCTTCCTCCTCCAACTAGTATTCTGTCCTGATAGTCTGCATTGGATTTACTCAGTATGTTTCCTATTTACTAAGACTGATACATATTGATATTCCTGAAGGGGAGAGACTGCTTTGCTTTTTTTTTTCCCTTTGTTTTTCCCAGGGCCCAGCATAGTTGTCTAGTTGTCTACTATATATGTATATATAAAACAGGCACTAATAAGTGTTTGGCGAATGAATGAATGAATGAATGAGTGAGTGAGTGAATCCTATGATCTCAACTCAGTCAGATAACCCAACCCAAGTGGGAGACCAGATCTGCAAATGACCTAGAAAATCTCTTTGCCTGCCTGATTCTATCCATTGGTTATTGTTCTTTGTCTGTGATCCTCACAAGGGCAATGGGGAGATCAAATGGAAGAAGAACCAGTGCCACAGTGGAGAAGTCCAGGAAGCTGGAGTCTAACCAGGCTCTGGTTTACCCCTGAATGGTACAGTGTGAGGCACTCTAGATTGGAAGTCAGAGAATCTAGATCTAAATCTCGGGTGACCTTTCCCACTCCCAACTCTGAGGTTCCTCTCCTACTCTCAATGGACTTGGGACAAATCCCTTGCCCTCTCTGGACCTCACCTTCCTCCTCTATAAAATGGGAGTATTTAACTAGATGACCTCTGAGGTCCCACTTCCCCCTGTCCTCCCACTAACTTCTTTACAACATTGTCCAAAGCACTTTCTTGAAGTCTACAGTTCTTTCTCTGTAAGATGAACTAGAACAGTAGGGGCCTGGTCCATCTGCTTCTGGATGGTCTGAGCCAAGAATGTTTTTTATATTTTTAAATACAATTCAAGTTTATTTAAAAATGTAAAACCAGGAGCGGCTAGGTGGCATAGTGGATAAAGCACCGGCCCTGGAGTCAGGAGTACCTGGGCTCAAATCCGGTCTCAGACACTTAATAATTACCTAGCTGTGTGGCCTTGGGCAAGCCACTTAACCCCATTTGCCTTACAAAAATAATGTAAAACCAGTCTTTGTTGGCAGGTCATAGGGAGCACCAGGTGGCTTGGTCCCATTGAAGCTTTGTGCTGTAGTTTGGCTGATCCTTAGGCCAGAAGGTTACTAACAGCTTTTCCAGTTCAGAAAGTTCATGATTCTATGATTGCAACTCCAAGGATCTTTGTTATCATGAAGGCTACAATAATAATAATAATAATGAGGAGGATGGCTTATATTTATTTGAAATATTGAGAATGTAACGTACTCTATAGGGATTTCATTTAATCACTACAGCTTTATGAGCTAAGTGCTATTGTTATTCCCATCTTATAGATGAGGAAATTGAGGTTATGCAAGGGAAGGTGAGGGCCATCATAGAAGAGGTAAGCAGAGAGCAGGAGAGCCCCCAGGTCCTCACAGATCACAACTCACAAGTCGGGACTAGTGGGAAGCCTCATCCTTTGTGACATGGAATAGAGTAAGTCACCTGCCTAGAAGGGTTGTTGTGTAGTCAGTATTTTGTATAACTTAAGAAGCAAATAGCTCCTGTAAAGTGCTCCCTAAAGTGGGCAGTCATTGCTCTTTCCATTTGGCCTCTCTCTCTCCCTCTCCAATTGTAGCTCTGCTGACATAACTCATCCCACCTCCAGTCAGCTTCTCCCAGCAGGACAGCATGTCAGCTCTCTAGCCTCAGTCTCGAGGGAGGAGTCAGAGGCAAAATGGGCAGTGACCACTGTGGCCCCTCCACCCCGCCACCCACCCCCCAGAGCCATACAGCAGGGCAGGCCCAGGAAGAAATGGCAGAGTCTTGACAGGACAAATACCTTATAAATCCAGGGCTATTTCATCTTCCCAACCACTGGGCAGATGCCCGGTCACATTGGAAAAAAAATTCCATGTAATTGTGAACTCCACAGTAGGGAGCTCTGCCCAGGCTCCTCTGTGAGAAAGAGTTGACTTGCTAATTCTTTTGCTTTTCATGGCATCGCAGACTGTGAGAGCCAGAAGGACCTTTAGGACTGAGGGGATCTTAGAACCCAGGACTGAAGAGGTCTGGAGTTAAGTAAAGTACAGAATGTTAGAGCTGGGAGGGGGTCACTGAACAGACTGATGGAACTACTAGGAACCTTAGAGACCATCTTGGCCCAGAGCTTCCTTACATGGGGGGAGATGTGGCCATAGAGAGGTGATTGATTTGCCCAAGTGATGTTATTCCAATCAAGTCACCCTGAGGTTGTCAGTAAGACCTGACCCTTACTTCAGCTGCCTCACTTTGTGATTCAGTCCTGCCCCCACCCCACCTGGTAACATAGCTGCTGTGGGAGAGGGAGAGGAAGGGGGTCCCTGCCTGCTTCATCTCTCTCCCTTCCAATCCATCCTCCATTCAGTCACCAAATTTATTTCCCTAAAATATAGGTTTAACCATGTCAGCTTCCTCCTCAGTACAATCCAGGGGCTCCCTCTCACCTCCAGGATAAAATACAAAGTCATCCACTTGGCATTCAAACAGCTCCTCCCACAACCTCCCCAGTCTTCTTATACCCCACTCCCCTCTATGTACTCTGTGATCAGTGACCCCAGGCTCCAACACAATGCTCAGTTGCTTTCATCTCCAGACTCTGAATTTTCTCTGGCATTCTCTCATGTCTGGAATTCTTTCCCTCTTTGTCTCCATCTCCCGCCCTTCTCCTTGGCTTCCTTCAAATCCTGGCTAAAATCTCACCTTCATAAGAAGCCTCTTCCAGTCATCCTTAAGCTCAGTGTCTTTCCTCTGTTGATTGTCTCCGGTTTACTCTGCCTTTATCATACTTGTACATAATTGTTAACACAAGATTTCTCTCATTAAGCTCCTTGAGAGTAGGGGCTGTTTTTTTTTTCCTTTCTTTGGATCCCAAGCACTTGAGTGCCTGGCAAATAGTAGGCACTTAATAAATACTGGTTTGATCCCCGAACTGTGCTGCATTAGTCTGTTGGCCTCTTAGCCTTGGTTTCCTCAGCCCTGTGCTGGCTACTTCAGGCTTTGGTGAGAAGATAATAACACATTTGAAGATGTTTCTTTGGAAGCCGTCAAGTGGTCTAGATAGAAGACATTGTTATTGTTTCCATGTCTCATCTTGCTTGCTCTTATCCCATGATGCTCAGTGAATGACAAGCATCTACTATGTAAATGGGCTATATTTAGGTTGTGAAACCAGTGCCTAGCATACAGTAAGTGTCCAATAAATGTTAACTGGCTATCTGGTGAGATTTCCTATTGTATGTCTAATCTTGGAGGGCTAGAGACTCCCATCTGGGTAAAACCTGGCCCCTGGGCCTGAGGAGCTAAGGCCACTTTCTCAGAACACATGATGGGAAAGGTACCTTCTGCTCCAGCCTTCCCTGAACTCCATGATTCCTTTGTGAAAACTGAATGTGGCCAGGCTTCTAGAATTTCATTCCAAGAGCATTTGTAAAGTGATCACTGTGAGAGGCCCAAGTTGCTAGGAGAAGAAACCTGTGGCCCTGGCCCTCAGGGAGCTTCTAGTCAAAGAACAAAAAAAGATGAGGGGACTAATGGACAGGTCCACTCCAAGGATGCCCAGGAAATCTGAGGAGAGAACAGCAAAGGCTCCACGGAGGTAGTGGTGCCTGAGTGGGACTTCAGTTCCTGCAGATATCCCTGCTTTGTCATCTCCTTGTCTTTATTCTGACCACCACCTGCCTGGGACTGTATGCCATCTAGATCCAGACCCAGCTCAGATGCCAGCTCCTCCAGGGAGCTCCCCTCATCCACCATCAGAAAAAATTTTTCCTTCCTTAGACATCATATAACTTTATATTGTGGCCCAGCAAAAACCATGCTGGTTTGGACATCCAAACACCTGCATTCACACCTCAGCTCCAACGCTTAACTAACTGGCTGACCTTGCACACTTTATTTCACTTCTTTGCAACTTCAGTTTCCACATCTGTAAAATGAGATATGAGGTCCCCACCTTATTGTGAAGAAAGTACTTTGTCACTCTTAAAGCTCTGAGGATATTGTGAGCCTTGAGGATGCATGGAATAGTGGAAAGATTGTTGGTATTCATTTTCAGTGCAATTCCATTAGGTATATTAAGGCCCTGTTGTCCTAAATCACTTCTTAGAGGTAACTGGGATCCTCACTACCAGGAATGACTACATTAGACTTTCTGGGTGGTTTCCATGAAAGGCACTGCTGGAGCCCCAAAGCCTTCATCTCTTAATGGAAAGTGGTGAAAGAATGGGTAAAGGCAGTGAGAAGTTTTGTCTCAGCAAGAAACTGGTTATAGTGGTAGAGCATCCTGAATGAGGGAGAAGGGGATCTTCCTGTTTGGAGGAGGGTGCTCTCTTATGGCCACCTCATTTCGGAGGACTTTGACAAAGCTACAGAGCTTTCAGAGGAGGGGGACCCCAAAGATAAAGAGATGGAGAAATGGTGATCAATTGAGGGGATGGAAGAGAGGGCATTCCTGGTCAAGTTTAAGAAGGATCTCTGGGCTTCCTTCTAGCTCTGAGATTCTGGGATCTCATCTCAGGTGACCTTGCATTTTCTACCTCAGAGGTGAGAAGCACAAATGCCAATCCAGACATTGTACATGGACAGGTAAGGAAGATGGTCTTCCTCCTCCACCTACTATTACTATGACTATGACTAGGACATTTATATAGCATTTTAAGGGTTACACATTGAAGTCCCAAGCTATTTAGTCACTCAGGAAATCACTGAAATGAAGAATGAGTAATTGGTAGATTAAAGAAAACTCTTCTTTCAATTCATCTCCTATTCTCATGTTGACCCACTTCTGAAAGAAATGACTCTAGTCAAAAGAAGATACTTTGGCCTTGTATGAACATGTCAAGTCCTGGGTTCTAGATTGACTCCACCACTACCTGTGGTATCTTGAACAACTTGCTGTTCTTCTCTGGGCCTCATTCTTTGTCTCTGTAAAATAGGGGGTTGGGTCCTCAAGGAGCTGACATTCTCTAGAAGGAAACATGTGCTTATCCCAAATAGATTAAAAAATAAATCCTGCCACGTAACTATCTCACTACTAGGTCAAAATCATCCAGGCAGAAATCCTTTTATCTTTCATTTAGTCCTCTGACAGGAATAAGCACAGGGCCCAGCACAAAGGTCATCCAGCAACTCTTTTCCCAGAGTCCACCCTCTTTAGTGACTACCACTGAAATCATAGCTCAGAGTTATACTAGTAGCTCCCATTTCATGTGCACATTAAAGTTTACAAAGCACTTTCCTTATAACAGATAAGACCAGGGCCCAAAGCTGCCAAGTGACTCCTACAGATGGGCAAGATGCAAACCACCTAATTCAAAAACTTTTCATTACACCATGCTGATTTCTACTATAAACAGAACAAACTTCATCTTTTTTGCAAGTCATCAGTGTCAAAACACCTATGGACAAAACCCCAAAGAAAAAATGGCAAAGTTTTCTCAAGCTCAGAAAGAACTCATAGAAGAGATCAAAAAGAAGCTTAAAATCAGATAAGAATGGTGGAAGAAAAACTGAGAAAAGATATGAGAATGATGCAAGAGAATTATGAAAAAAGAGGAAAAATGTGAAAGCAAAGGAAAAGGACAAACAGAAGAAAAAATAACTGTGACTGTGAATGGGATGAACTATCCCATTAAACTGATAGAAGAGTGGATCAAAAATCAGAATCCTACAATATGTTGTTTACAAGAAACACATGTGAAGCAAAAAGACACACACAGTAAAAGTAAGGGGCTAGTACAGAATATCTTCAGCTTCTGCTGAAGTTAAAAAAAAAAGCAAGGGTAGCAATCTTAATCTCAGACAAAGTAAAAGAAAAAGCAGACCCAGTTAAAAGTGATAAGGAAGGAAACTATATCTTGCTAAAAGGTACCATAGACAATTCAGTAATATCAATACTAAACATATATGTACTGAGTGGTATAGCATTCAAATTCTTTTCTTTTTTGTTTTTGCAAAGCAGTGGGGTTAAGTGACTTGTCCAAAGTCACACAGCTAGCTAATTATTAAGTGTCTGAGGCCGGATTTGAACTCAGGTCCTCCTGATTCCAGGGCCGGTGCTCTATTAACTGTGCCACCTGGCCACCCCAACATTCAAATTCTTAAAGGAGAAGTTCAATGAGTTACAGATTCATGAGCAAACAAGATATGGAAAGCATTACAATATATAAGATAGATAAATTTGATTATATCAAACTAAAAGGCCTTTGTCCAAACAAAACCAATGCAATCAAGATTATAAGGACAGCAGAAAGCTGGGAAACAATCTATACAGCAAATATCTTGGATAAAGGTCTCAGTTTCAATATAGAGAGAAACTGAATCAGATTTATAAGAATATAAGCTATTCTACAATTGATAAATGGTTAAAGGAAATGAACAGAGTTTTCAGATGGAGAAATCAAATGCATCTATTGGCAAGTGAAGAACTGCTCTAAATCATCTTTGATTAGGGGAAATGCAAATTAAAACAACTCTGAAGTACCACCTCACAACTATCAGAAAAACCTGGAAAGAATTGCATGAACTGATGCAAAGTGAAATGAGCAGAACCAATAAACATATACTTAGAATCAGCTTTTTTCAGCAACACAATGATCCAAATCAAGTACAAAGAACTCACAAAGGAAAACACTATCCACTTTCATATAAAAACCGATAGATTCTGAATGCAAATCAAAGCATATTGTTCATTCTATTCTTTTTTGTGTTTTTTCTTTTAATCAGTTTTTTTCATAGTGATGAATATGGGGATATATTTTACATGATTGCACATGTATAACCTAAATTAAATTGCCTACCATTTTAGAAAGAGGGGAGGGGAAGGAAGGAGGAAGAAAAATCTGGAACTCAAAATCTTATAAAAATGAATGATAAAAATAATTGTCTTGACATATAATTGGGAAAAAACTAAAATGCTACTTTCAAAAAGTACAGTAAGCAAAACATTTTTAAAAGAATATGACCTTTTATAAGTCAATTTTCCATTATGAGCCTTAATTTCTTCCTCTATAAAATGGAGATAATAATTCTCTCATGATCTACCCCACAAAGTAAATATTAGAAAGACAATTTTTGAGGGGTAGCTAGGTGGCATAGTGGATAAAGCACCAGCCCTGGAGTCAGGAGTACCTGGGTTCAAATCCGGCCTCAGACACTTAATAATTACCTAGCTGTGTGGCCTTGGGCAAGCCACTTAACCCCATTTGCCTTGCAAAAACCTTAAAAAAAAAAAGAAAGATAATTTTTAAGTGTAGCAGAAATGGTAGCAGTCATCATCTTGTTGTTCAGAGGTTTACTGAAGTGGTTTGCCATTTCCTTCTTCAACCCATTTTGTGGATGAGGCAACTGAAGTAAACAGGGTTCAGTGAATTGCCCAGGGTTGCATGGCTAGGAAGTGTCTGGTGTCAGAACTGATCTCTTTAAGATCAAGCCAACAGTAAAATGATTAAACAGTCATTTGAACTAAAAATAATCATTTTGTTAGGATGGCAGCCAGTTACCACTGCCTCCCCTTCTCTGGGCTGCCCAGATAATGACATATCTTCATTACTCCCTTGGCAGAACCAGCAGGTACACATAATATAGAAAGAAATTCTAGAACTCTAGAGCTGGCACTAGGAGACTTAGCTTCTAGTTTCCTCTCAGTCATTAAAGTACTGTTCAACACAGTGACCTGTTGGTCACTTCCCTGTCTGGGTTCTCAGATGCTTTACCAGTAATATACTGGAGTTTTATTATATCTCTAAAGTTAATAATTAGTCAATCAACTGGGCATTTATTAAATGCCTGCTATATGTAACTGGTACTCTAATATGCTTTGTAGTTTCAAAGATAAAAATATTCTCAAAGGGCTGACAATCTATCAGTCCCTTCCAGTTCTGAGGTTCTAGACTTTAAGGCACCATCTAGCTTTAACATTCTATTAAAGGTCCCTCTCATGTCTAAAATTTCCTAGCCCTGTATCTACTATGAATTCCTAGGGAGGCTGGTACATCTAAAAGATGTCGATTCTGAAAATGTTGGATATACAACCAGAAAAACCAAGTTAAACAAGTGTCTGCATGGCTTTTTGTGTTAATGAGAGTTCAGGAAAATCACTTGCTTTCTTAATTCTTCCAAATTGTAAGTCCTGTATAAGCCTTGTGTACACTTTGTAAGCCCTGAAATCATCTTGAGCTCTTTGCCTCCATACTTCTATTCTGGTAGTCAATCATAGGTAACATGAAGACAGGTAAAGTACCCAGGACAAAGGAGACAAGAAGGTTGCTATACTCTGCCCAGTCAGACATTATTGGGACTAGTAGTTTAATCCTGGTTGATGTCTTTGGAAAGGGTTAAATAGATGACTGGAGTATAGAGGAGGGCAGATGAGCTGCTGAAGGGGTTCAAGATCATATTCTGGAAGAATCATTTGAAGGACTTTGGGATATTTACGTTCCAAAATTTTATTTTATTTTTCCAATTACAAGCAAAGATAATTTTCAATATTCATCCATTTGCAAGGTTATGAGTTCCACTCATTTTTTACCACTCTCCCTCCCCTCTCCCCATGGCAGTAAACAATCTTGTAAAAGTTATATATGTACAATCATGTTTAACATCTATATGAGTCATGTTGTGAAAGAGGAATTAGAACTAAGGGGGAAATAACACGAGGAAGAAGGAAAAAGCATAAAAGAAGTTTTAAAAAGTGAATATGGTATACTTTGCTCTGCATTCAGGATCTGTAGCTTGTTCTCTGAGTATGGATGTCATTTTCCATACTGGTCCTAGCTCTCTGAACTGCTGAGAGGAGCTGCATCCATCATAGTTGATCATCTCATAATGTTGTGGCTAATGTAAACGATGTTCTTTTGGTTCTGCTCCCTTTACTCAGCATCAGTTCATGCAAATCTTTTCATACTTCTCTAAAGTGCAACGATTCATGATTTCTTATAGAACAACAGTACTCCATAAAATTCATATACCATAACTTATTCAGCCATTCCCCAATTGATGGGCATCCCCTCAGTTTTCATTTCTTTGCCTCTAAAAAAGAGCTGACAAATATTTTTGAAGTGCGGAATTTTTTTATAATCTCTTTGGGATACAGACTTAGTAGTGGTATTGCTGGATCAAAGGATATGCACAGTTATATTGCTCTCTGGGCATAGATAATTTTCCTTTTTTGTCATCTTGGTAAAAATGAGAGGTGTGAGGTGGTACCTTGTTTTAATTTGCATTTCTTAAATTTGTTTTTTTTTTTTAACTCTTTGTAAGCCTCAAACACTCCAGAAATGCTATACCTGGCTTCTATTAGGAAAGATACTTACTCTGCATGATCAGACTAGGGGGCCATCAACTTATCTTCCAAATCAGTGATTGTACAATCTTAAGGTAACTGGAGTCCAGTGACCCTGGCTTCCATCTCATCTGATAGCTGAGTTGTATGCCAACACCCATCCTTTGTGCTCAGCTCATACTGTGAGCAGCAGTCTTGTTGATTAGCTAGTTGTTCCCTCCCTCCTGAAATATGAAATCATTAAAACTAAAAGACCAAAGTGAGAAGATTCAAGAGATCATTGTGTACCACGACAGCAATGTCATCAAGATAATTAGGTGCCAGTTCTGATCAACATAGTGATTCAAAATAGTTTCAAAGGACTCATGATGTACAAATGTTCCCCCTCTCCCACCAGAGAGAAATAATTACAAATTGAAGAATAATTTTCTCATTTTTTTGTGATTTGGCTAATATGGTGCCAGTTTTGCATTATTTCACATGTATAATTGATATCCTATTGTTTGCCTTCTCAAGGGCAAAGAGGGAGAGATAATTAGAAACTCAAAATTTAAAAAGAAAAGAATGTGTGTGGGGGGGAGAAAGCACTCTAAAACTAAAAGACCAATGGATTTTTAATCAGAGAACCTAAATTCACTTTCTTCTGCTGCTACTTTCTATGTGTAACCTTGGGTTTCCCTTTGTTTCCTCATCTGTTATATAAGGGGGTTAGAGAAGATGGTCGCTAAAGCCCCTCCATCTAAGACCTATTCATCAATCATGTTCCTTCAAGGCCCAATAGATGCCACCTTTTTTTTAAAGCTAATCCTCCCAGCTGAAAACATTCTCTTCCTCTTGATTTTCAGAGGGCACTTGGTCTGAACTTGCCTTGAATTCTATTTCTCTATGTACATATCTCTTCTCATTCCTAAATAGAATAGAAGTTGAGGGAAGGAACCACTCCATTTTTTAAATCATATCCCACATTAAATTAAGGGCCTCACAAAGAACAGTATTAAATCAATAATAGTTGTTCCCCTCTCTGAATCTCTATATTCATCTATAAAATGTGGTCATAATAAATTGTTCATCCCTCATAAAGTAGCTAGTTTTGGATGAAATCATGAATGGAAAGCTCTAAGTAGACCTTAAAGTCACATCAATAATTGTTATTGTTCTTGTGGTTGAAAGGTCATATCATTGAAAGGAGGTGAGTATTGGATGCTGAGGCTAGAGAGAGAAATTGGACAGAGACTTTATTCTCCAGGAATAATCTCATGGGGAGAGAAAACTGCTCACATGGCCTACCAGTCAAAGGAAGCATGGTAGAAAGATGATCTGTGCAATCTAGAAGGACCCAATGTGCCTCAGTTGAACTATTGTGAACAACATTTAAGTGAGAGCCAATATCCTAGAGAGGTGACCCATGGGGAGCCTGCAACCCCAGATCAGCTAGGTGTGCAGTAACCGACTTTGGTTGGATGATTGATGATGATGATGATAAATGGGAAAAGGAAAGGAAAGATATGGTTCCTGCCCCCCAGCAGTTTGGAGTCCAATGGCATGAGAGGACATAGACAAGTCATAATAATCCAATATGACACAAATAGACACAGACAATTATTAAATTTGGTGCCAAATGAGGGAGAAATAATGCTTCCTGGAGAGGATGACCTTTGAATTTGACTTTCAAGAGGAAAAGGAAGAAATCCTCTAGCACAGACAAAATGTGAGGGGGCCTAGGGGCCCCAAAGCTCAGGACATCAGCTGAGGATAGACTGGAGCCCAAACTATGTTCTGGGAAGGAACATTTGCTCCAGTTAGAGAAAGATTGAGTGGTGCCAGGCTAGGAAAGACCTTGAAGGTCAAACAACAGGAGGAAGAATAAATAGATGAGAATGGTCATCTTTTGCAGAATCTCTTAACCAACAAGGTAGAAATATTGGGTTAGAGACAGGGTAGAATTTTCAGTTTCTGAAACACAAATTTCCATTGGTCATGGTGACACCTAGTGATTGCCTTGAGAAATATGACAATGACTAAGAGAAGTCCAGGCTGAAGGAGGGTCTGGAGGAAGGGGAAGTAGGTGTGGAGGGCCCTGGGACTAGAATTAGGTTTGGATTGGGGTTTGGGAGTCCAGAGTATCACAGAATGTTTAAGCTAGAAGGAATGGGTTGAGGACATCAGAGAAGTAGCACTGAAGGCAAAGAGGGCTGGACTTGGGGCCTGAAGAGTCATGTTCAAATTTAGCTCTTCCTTTCCAACCTGTGGCAGCCTGAGGAGCTAACTCACTTCCACTGTCCAACCTCAGTTTTTTTATCTGAATAATGAGGACAATGATATGTGGCCTACCAAACTTATAGGGAAATTGTGAGAAGAATATTTTGTAAACCTTAAAAGCTCTACAAAAAATGAGCTAGTATTATTATGAACCTAAAGTTAAACCTTCACTTTACACCTGGAAACTCTGGGATATCATTGATCCTCTTTGAAAATGAAAGAACACAAGAAGTGGGAAAACTGAGGCCCCCAGAGGGAATGTGACTTGCTCCAGGTCACAGTTAATTGAGGCAAAGTCAGACCTCCTGGCCCCCTGTTCCGGCCTCATTCCCCCAAACCAAGTGCCCTCTGGGGAGGAGCAGTGGCCTGGAAGTCAGGAGATCCCAGACTAACTCTGCAGCCCTGAGGCAGTCACTAGACTTAAGCTCTTCATTTACCCAATGGGGACAATCCTGGAAAATGCTTCACAGTGGGTTGTGAGAATCAGAGGATTCTGCAAGCCTTCAAATGGAAATGTCAGTCTAGCTTCTATCATCAGAGGTGAGGGGCTGTGGTGGGCAAGTGTAAGTCATCCAGAAATTTGCATAACACCAGACAGTGATTTACCTTTGCCTCACCCTGTGAGAAGCAGCATGATGTGACATAGTAGATGAGGAACCAGTCTCAAAGTCAAGAAGCCCCATCCTGACTGGGTGACTTTCTCTGGGTCCCAGACAGCAAGCTGAGATGCTAAGTTACAAAAGAGTTGCTGACCTGCACTGGCAAAGAGAGTTTCCCATTCTGAGAGTGCCCTCTACCCATAAAATAACTGTGATATAGATAGAGAAGATATTATGGTCCCCTTTTTACAAAGAGGTAACTGAAGGCTCAGGAAGTCAGCTTGTCCAGGTTATCTAGCTCCAGGCCAGCAGCGTTAGCATGAAATCCAGATCTTCCATCCTCTTTTGTCTGAGAACATAACTGTGATAGCTCCTGAGTCACCCCACAGGTTGGGTCCGGACTCAACTGATCCCCACTACCTGGCCACTTCCATGGAGGGTAGAAAGGAGGAACCACCTTTGGAGGCTTATGCTGCTTCTGGAGGCCTTGCTGCCCTTCTCCCCTGAATCTCCCTACCTGATGATGTTCTCTGCCTCCTCAAATCATCAGGTATAGATGAATCTGGTGACACACTAGGAGGGGCTAAAAAAATGGAAATTCTGTCCATTATCATTGTCGCCAATGGGGAAAGTAGCACCCATGCCTTTGGAATCTTCTTTCTTGGGCAGCATTCGCAGCCTTGAAAGGCCAAGGACACTTTGTAGCCCTGTAAGGCATGGTCAGGCCTCTGCTGGCTTCTGTTCTGGGTAAATCTGTGTATTTGGTCTCCAGGATTGTCCATCTGGCTGGCGCCTACACTCAGATCTAAGGACTCAGATTGCATTTAATTTGGAGGCATGGGAAGGAAAATGCTAAGAAAGTTTCTGTCTTCATCCTCAATGTATCTCCAAGCACTGCTTCCCAGTGCAAATGCTCTCAGGGTGTAATTAGTTGATGCTGCTGGAGCCCAAAGGCTGTTCTCCTTTGGGGACACTTCTGTGCAGCAGTGGGTGAGGGCATCAGGGACTTGCTCTTGGAAACAGAACCCACAGCTGACCTCTCCCAGCTTGCCTGGCCCAGCCCTCCTCATTCAGGAGCCAGAATAAATGCTAAGGATCCCCCTGGGAGGATCGGCGGGCATGGGCTGTCTTTGAAGTCAAGATCATTTTTAGTCTATTAACCATATGAACAAATAATCAAGATGAGATTTGACAGCAAAGACTTCCTTGTTTACTGAATGTTTTAAGTATCTTCACCCAGTCCTTACTTGGTGAGGTGGGTATAGCAAGGAGAGTCAGGATGCCCATTTCACACTGGGATCAGAGCAGAGAGAATGGAAAGGACCTTGGAATAGAAATTGAGGGCTAGGAAAGGCTTGAGAACAGGGAATATCAAAGTTGGGAGAGATCTTGGATCATAGAATATCTCATTTTCCCAAAATGTTCTATGATCCAAGAGGTATCCTGTCCTAAAGCCCAGAGATGAGAAGGGACTTGCCCAACCATAGCAGGTGGGATCCAGGCTCATGACTGTAAATTGATTTCTTTTCACAGTTTTACATGGAAATTGAAGTTCTTGATTCAGTTCATTTCACTGACTCTCATTAAGCACTTTCTCTGTACAAGTTGCTTTTTGGGGAAACAAAGACAAACTACTCTTGTTCCTGTGCTTCCTTTCAAGGAAAGGGAATAAAGTCTTTAAGAATAGAGACTGTGGAAAGTGGCTCCTGGGAGGGAGGCACAAGATGCTTGGGAGCAGAGGGGTATTGCAATCATGATTCCCCTTCCCACAGTTTCTGACCACAGCTCTTTGAGGTTGGCAGCACAGAGACCAACACCCCCAATTTCCAGTGGAGGAGGTTGAACACAACTTGTCCAAGATTTCCCAGCCAGCCCATTTCAGAGCCAGGGCTCTACTCCCATCACGTGTCCCCAGAAAGAGACGTTTGAGCCGGGGCCTGGAAAGGCACTCTCAGTTTCCATAGAATCTGAGGTAAAAGAGGGAGTCTAAAGATAAGGGCAGAGTGTGGGAAGGGCTTGAGGGCTGTAGAATGGCCCAGTGTGACCACAATATATCCCTGAATTCTGTTTTTTGGTGCTACTTCAGGCAGGGCCCCTTCCAGTCAGATGGACAGACCATCCTCTCACCAGCTTGTGTGTGAGGCCCATGTTGGGCATTCTCCCCTCTCTTTTGACTTTCTCATCAGTTCCCATGGGTTCAGTGACCAGCTCTATGCTGATGATTCACACCTCTGTGGTCCCCCTCTCACCTCTCTCCTGAACTCTCACCATATTTCCAACTGACCACTGAACATCTCACCTGGATTTCTCACAAGCCTCTTGAATTGAAGTCATCCAAATCAAAGCTCAATATCTCTGGCCTAGAGTCCAAGTCAGTCAATAAAGATTCAACTCTTACTATGTGCCAGGCATTTAAGTGTTGGGGATCCAAGGAAAGGCAGAAGATAGCCCCTGCCCTAAAGTAGCTCCCCCCAATGGGGGAGATAAGAGTTAAAAAGCTAGAGAGGGCATAAGGAAGTACTTCGGGGAGAAGGGGGTGGCTGGGGAACGATTGGGAAGGTTAGCCTTTCTGAGTGATTTTGTCTTTCAGAAGGAGGAGTTTCTGGAGTTGATGAAATCAAGGAAAGTAAGGAAATGAGGAGGATAATTCCTGGGAGTCATGCTTCCTTGGAGAAGCCCCCCAAGGTTCATCTTCCACCCTCTCTAGTTAGAGGGAGGAATGGGCCCTAGGGCAGGGGATGCTGAGCAGGTAGAGGTGTAGAGTTGATTTCATCTTGCAGAATGATGAGGAAATTCAGGAAAGTCTTTCCTAAAACTGAAGGAACTTCCATCCTTCCAGTGTCCCAGGAATGAAACCTAACCATCACCCCAATCTTCCTTCTTCCTCACACCCCACAGCCAATCAGTTCCTAAGCCCTATGGATCCTGCCTCCTCAATGTACTTGCATTCATCCTGTCTTCTACATTCACATAGCCTTGCTCACACAAATGGCCTCCCTCATCACCTCTATCCTGCCCTACTAAGAATTTCCCAATTGGTTTCCTAGCCTCCAAGTGTCTCTTCTCCCATCTCTCTATTCCTAAAGCACAAATCAGAGTAAATTGCTCTCCTACTCAGAAAGTTGCAGTGGCTTCCAAATTCCTTTATGTCTGCTTATTTGTAGCCTCACTTTTTCCCCCACACCAATGAATGTAAGATGCTCCTAATCTAGATGCTTTTTAGTTTTCTTTTGTAGTTATTAGTTAAAGGCCTGATACGTGGGAAATACTAAATAAATGCTTGATGAATTAAAATGAGGGCAAGGAACACAACTTGGTCCTCTTTGAAATCCCTACTGCCTACCTCACTGTCAAGAAATACTTGTTACTTCAGGGGGGAAAACCAGATATGTAGAAAACAATAGACCTGGATAGAGGAGCTGGGTTGGAGTCACGTGCCACTCACTCAGGCCTCCGAGTTTGTAAAAAAGGGGCTGATCTCTGAGACCCCTCCAATCAGGAATATTTGTGTACCACCTAGTTGCCATCCTTCTGGCTGTGGACTGTTCTAGACTTAGATAGACTGGTCCTTGGATAGCAGCCATTATATTATTATGTTCATTGGTATGATATGTGAGAGCACAGAAACCAAAGAAATTCCTTGGGACAAAGGAAGTCCCCACACCTCCTCTGAACATTTATGTGTGGGCCTTTCCCTTGAACTCCAGGGATTTTCAGGAAGCAGATGACTCTGGGGTATCTTCCTTTCATGACCTCTTGGGAATTTCCCCTGGTTTCCCTCTCTCCCGCTCTGGTCTCTCCTTATACTTGAAAAGTGCATGAAAAGGGGAAATGCTTGTGTAGACAAATGTTTGTTTAACCATCCAAAGCCTGCACAGGGGTCTTTTGCTGGGCTCTGAGTCGGGCCTGAAGAGTGGTAATTATTCATGGAAAGTGGGGGACAAGAAAGGGCTTTGTCACTAATAGCCTCCTTGGGGCTTCATCATTTTCTGTTGATGAGGTGGAAGAAAAAACCTCCCTCAGCTCTGGGTGTGGGGAGGAGGGGCCTGGAAAAGGGGGGCTTGAGGAGGGGTGGAGGTTTTCTCCAGCATTTCCCAACGCATGTTCCATCCATTCCCTGGGCGTTTAAAGGACACAGATGCAGAAGATAATGTTATTGACGCATCGTCATGGCAACGGACCTTCAGAATAGCCCAATGGGGCATTGTTACATGGGGGTGGAGGGGGGTGGGAGCAGGGGCAGGGGCAGGGGGAGGGCCCCTCTCTCCACACAAACACGTCAGGTCTCTTTGTGAGTGCCCCCTTGCAGGCTGCTGTGGAGGAGATTTCCAGACTGGTTGGGAGCAGAAACGACTGGGCCATCCTTTCCTTCCATGTGCAAGTTGGCCCTTTGGAAAAGCATCCAGATTCTCTCTGCTTGCAAGAAAACTAGCCTGGGAAGACTGCATGGGCACTGCTCTGCTTTGGGGTGGGGAGCAAAGTGGGTCCTAGCCCCTAGACTCAGAGAAAGAGAAGGAGGTCCCCTTCCCAAGGATGCTGGGGAACTGACAACTCCTGTCCACCATTGCCCTGCACAGATACCAAGTCAGAAAATGACCATAGAACAGAAAAGGCAGAATGAAAGATGTTACAGCTGGAAGCAAACAGGCAGAGGCAGAGGAAGGCAGAGAGAAGCTTAGATTGGGAGGAGCCCTAGCCATCAGCTACTCCAACCCCTTCCCTTTATAGGCAGTAAATTTTTGAATTATTGTTCTAGACTCTTTGGGAATTCCCTCTTGCCTCCACTCCACTGTCCCCTTGGCAATGCAAGCTCTTCCCAGGCTGGCTCAAGCCTACCTGGCTGGAAGGACTGAACACAAATCTCCTGCTGTCTTTGTTTCAGCCAAACTACCTCCCCCAACACACACACACACACACACACACACACACACACAGCATCTGTCTCTGCCTTTGTGTAAGTGGGCCCATGTGCTTTGAGTACCCTTCCTCCTCCTCTTTTCAGTCTCTTAGAACCCATGGCTTTCAAGGGGCAGCTACCTCTGAAAGGAAGATTTTCCTGATCCTACCAGTCGTAGTTGAGGCTCTGTCCCTTCTCCTCAAATGATCCTGTATTGATTTATCTAAGAAGATGCTGTCCCATCATGAGAGGCATGAGCTATTGAAGGCAGGGTCTGCCTTTTGATTTTGCCTTGGTGTGTGGCCTGGTATGTCAGGGGTGATTAATTAATGCTCATACAATTGACTTGATTTATGGAATGCTTTATGGTTACAAAGCATTTATGCCATTTTCTCATTTGACCTCATGAGGTTCCTATGATGTAGGGCTCCTTAACTCCATTTTATAGATATGGAAACTGAGCTCCAAAGACAAGGGATTTGCCCATGATCCTGCAGCCAGTTCCACATACCTGTCATTTCCTCTGCCTCCTGTGCACCCTCTTCCAGTGGTCACACTCCCTCAGCCAGTGTAATACTCAGCTCTGTTGACTTTTGGACCCAAGGCTCCACTTTCCTTCTCCTTATTCTATTTCTTACTACCTTGTCTGTATAAGGTTAACCTTCCCCAGAAGGTTCCTTGAGGGTATGAACAATACCATCCATTTCTTCTGAATTCCTCAATTCCCTGGCATCATGGTCGATACAGAAGGAAGAGGACTGAGTGTTTGTTACACACCTCCTATGGGTCAAATTCTGTACTAGTTTTATAAATTTATCTCATTTGATGCTCACAACAACCCTGCTTTATAGTTGAGAAAACTGAGGCAAACAGAGGTGAAGAGATATCCCAGCTAGTAAATATTCAAGGACAGATCTGAACTCAGATCTCCCCACTTTAGAACCAGCTCTCTCTGCAGTGCCACCAGTTGCCTCTCAGGAGCATCTCAATAAAAACCTGATAAATTGAAATTAAACCACCTGATATCTTTAATAACTTCTGACTCCAGGAGCACAATTTATACAAGAACAGCAACATTGTAAACAGTTTGGAAACTCTGGGATCAGCCACAATCACAGAGCACCCACCATTAGATTGTCACCCACCTCCTGACAAGTTGCTAAAGGGTCTCAGTGTGGCTTTTTCTGACATGGCCAACAAAGGGATTGGTTTGAACTCTACATGTTTTGGTCTTTCTTGCTTTCTCAATTGGGGTTGAGGGGTGAAGATGGAGCTGACAACTGGGAGGGAGAAAATATGAATAGGAAAATAAATTTTCAAAAAAAGAAAGATTAGGGTCAGCTAGGTGGAGCAGTGGATAGAGCACTGGCCCTGGAGTCGGGAGGACCTGGGTTCAAATCCTTAATAATACTTGCTTAGCTGTGGGACCATGGACAAGTCCCTTAACCCTATTACCTTGCAACCCCCCCCCAAAAAAGAAAGAAAACAAAAAATAAAAATTAACTTTTGTCTTCAGTTCCCTCTTTGGAAAAATATGAGAACATTGCTTGACCTCTCAGTGGTAATCTTTGGTTCCTCCTTCTCAGTTCCATGTAGTTCCCTGGTTTAATTTTCCAAAGGCACAAATGTATCATGGCCAATGTCATTCTTTTGCTCAATACCCTTCAAAGATTCTCATTTGCTCCTGAATAAATTCCACGTTGTATCCAGGAATTCAAGGCCCTCCCTAGCCTGATGCCTTCTGGTCTTTCAAATCTTATACTACTCCTTGACACAAACAAGACCCATCTCTCTGCCTTTGTAGAAGGTAGCTTCTCAGCCTCCCAGTATTCCCAGTTCCTACCTGGGTTCAACTCAAAGGGCACTAATTCCCCAGATGGGTGCTTCCATCTGCCACCCAAATCAGTCTCCACCGATGTAGCATATATTCATATTTACTCATCTAAGTACCATATGTGTAGTTTCTCCCTTTACAAAGGCAGAGCCATCTTGGATTTGTCCTTGCCTCTCTAGAATCTAGGACAGTCCAGTTGCAGACACTTCAGAAATGCTTACTAAATTGCATTGAATTAAAGGTAGCTCCTGCCCTGGGTCCACATGCAGTTCCTTCCTACCTTGAAGTTTGGCTTGCCCTCTTCTAAGGTCTCCTTCCTCCTCCACCCCTCACTGTTACTGAAAATCTTCCCTACTATTGAAGTCAAAATTGAGCTTTCCCTCTTTGGTTTTAAGGAGAGCCTTATGCCTATGTAACACTCAGCTTCTCTTCTGTTCCCTTGTAGACTGCCACCCAGTCCTTGTGGGATCCAATTGCTTCTGCTACTAGAGTGTGGTCTTCATCAATTCTTCACTATCTTTGAGCTTCCTTAGGCCCTAGCACACAGGTGCGGAGGGTGGTTGGGAATTGGGAAGGGGGATTATCAGGACTGCTAGATTTGGAGTCTTGGATCTGGGCTTGGCTGCTGGACCTTCTTTACACTTAAAAGTCTAGCTGTGTAACTTCAGCCAAATCTTATGATCGTAGACTTAGAGCTAGAAGGGACGTTTGAGGTCACTGAGTTGAATTTTCTCTTTTTCCAAATAGTAAAACAAAAGCAGAGAGAGGGGATGTCTTGTCAAAGTCTCACAGATAAGGATGTATTTAAACTGGGATTAGAATTGATTCCCTCTAATTCTCATTTCCCATGGAGCCTTAATTTCCATATCTATAAAACAGAGATCATGATGTTTGTTAGGGTCACTGTTAGGATAAAATGGAGTAGCTTCTAGAGAAGATACCAATGGCTCCACCAAGGCATCACCTGCCTTCTAAAAATAATGTGAGGAAGATTGTACAAGAGTGGCCGTATCCATTATACCAATTAAGAAAGTGAGATGGCCAGGCTCCCTCCCTCCTTTACAGAAGCAAAAGTCGGTGGTCCCTGGGTCCCTGGCTCTGAAGGAGCACCCAGTCTTGGCCGATATAAGTTCACTGGGCTGAGATGCTTTCCTCTTTTTTATTTGTTGTTCAGGTGAATGTTCTCTAGGTAGGATAGGGGGATAAATTTGTAAAGGAAAGCAATGGAAAGACAAAGGGCAGAAGTTTGAAAGCCCCTGAGGCTCAAAAAGGGCAAGGTAAGGGCCCTGGGAAGGAGACAGGCATGCCCCTTGCTATGGTCCTCCAACACAGGAAGGACGGGACCCAGAGCTCCAAGGCAGGGCATTTCAATATGTCTTTCTACTGCACTATGTCGCCTCCTGGTGTTGGATGTGGTTACTTCAAGCAATCACAATCACTTTATAATTGCGTTTTTTAGAAGATGGTCTAGGAGAATTTCCATGGCCAAAAATGCCACTCCCCTTTTGCCAGGCTGGGGATGAGCCTATTCAGATGAAGACAGTCTTGTCTTCAGGTGACAAAGCCTTTGGTACAACTGACAAGAACTCTGTCACTCTCACGGTGGGTGGATTTTGGAGTAGGACACATCCCTTCCCCTCCCTGAACTTCATCTGTGATTGAAGAAGTTGACAAGATGAGTTGCATCCCACCCTTCCCATGATACTGAATTGCAGACTTGACTCCAGTGTGATGCCATCCATCTGCCCCTTCACGGATCAGAGCTCAAGTATCTTCCACTCTTGCTCCTTGCAGCAGTTATAACTTAATTCATAACCAAGCAACTGAAGTAGATGTGCAAGAAATACAAACACACACACACACACACACACACACACACACACACAGCACTCCCACACCCTGACCCCTGGTCACCCCCCAGCTCATGAGCTGGACTTGTGAGGAAGCCCTTCCTTCTCCTCTTGACTTTTTCAATGACTAACTCAGTGTGAGGCAATATGGATGGGTTGGGATCTCAGCAGCAGATCTCAAGTTATTTTCTTTCCTTCACGCATACACTCATCTTCTGAGTTTCTCAGTTTCCTTCAATGGAACACCATCCTTTGCTTTGCCAGGTTCCAGCTTCATCTTCACAATCCTCATCCTTCTTGACTTTTCTGCAGTATGGCTCACCATTAATCATTCTCTCCTCCTGGACTCATTCTCTCCTCTCTTAGTTGCTGTTTCATGTATAGAAATTCATGTTTAAAATTTGCAAACAAAATTTTTAACGTTAAAAGATCTTCCAGATGAAGCATTTCTGGTTTTGGTTTTTGAAGCTCTTTATAATGAGGCCCCATCACTGTGTCTTGCCCTCTTCCTGTATCCTCTCCTTGCCACCCTCTGCCAGGAAGCCAAACTGGCTTTCTCTCTTGCCCATATGTATGCACCTGGAACACACACGGCCATGATTCCTGAATCCTTCTCTTCCTTCCACCATGTATGTGCAGGCCTTGAGAGCTCCTGGTGCTCTTCTGTCCTGCTATAACTGTTTTGGACTGCCCTATATTCATTCTCTATATGATTTAAAAATGTCTGTTGCCTCCCCTGAAAAAATGGAAACTCCTTGAGATGAGGGATTATTTCATTTTGAATTGCTATTTCCAGGGCTAGAAATCATCAATCCTAACATCAGTGACTGATAAATGTGGTTTGACTGTTCCATTGATTCCTGGGAGAGAAAGGCAGGCAGAAACCCTTTGGGGACTGGGCTAGAGGAGTGAGCTGGCAAAGTCCGAATGGACAAAAAAGCAGGGCAGGGTCATTTTTCTTTAGATCTTCTCAAAATAGTTTTTCTTCCTACACTGAGTTCCATTGAACAAAATGAGTGCCTATGTATAAAACCCCTGTTCTGTACAGAATACTAGTCATCTCTGAAAGGGAATAATCCTGGGTACTGACACAAATAAAGTGATTACAACAAGGGGTACAATGGTGGGGGGGGGGGAGCATTACTACTGAGTGGGATTCACATCACCTGGTAGGTACTATGAAGACGAGGGAAGATCTTGTGACAATTGAAGCTTTCACCAGCTCCAAAGAGGGTGAGATCCAGGGATGCTACCAGAGACTAAATGATCTGTCTGTGGAGATGGTACAAGAGCCCTCAGCTCAGACACAGGCTAGATTAGAGGACTGAGAGAGTGAAGGGGCCAAAGGGTCTATGGTCTCCTTTTGTTAGATGAAGATCCTGAGGCCCAGAGGGGAAATGTCTGGCAGAAGTCGCTGAGTTAGAAGAGGTCAGAATACAAATTCAAACCCAGATCACTGGACTTTAAATCCAGGGCTCTTCAATTGTACCAGGCTGTCTGAGTGTCCTTCCAAATCTAATACTATGTAATACTATGTAAGATCTAGTGCCCACTAGGTTGAATCAGTTAGCATCCTAGAGTCCAAACAGTCTTGCTTTGGCATTCATCAGCCTTCCACTGGGGATTAGTTCTGACCTCATAACAGAGGCTCAGCATCCAGGATCCAAAAAGAATGATTAAGAACTCATCCTGCTCAAATTGTCTCCTAAATATCAGATCAACCAAAAAGGTTTATTTAGTTTAAGTGCCTAATTCTTCTACCTCAGGAATGGTGTGAGAACACTGGGAACCTAAAGAGAAGTAAAAATAGCGCCAGATATTAAGAGCTCAGATGTTATCAGGAAGACAAAGGAGAACAGACAAAGGATTTGGATAAGACTCAACCTACGATTTAGTGCTGCCTCACAAATAAAAATCAAATGGATAAAAGGACACAATTACTTACAGTTAGGGAGGGCTTCCTGTCAAAGGTGGCCTGGAGTTGAGTCTTGAAGGATATTAGAGATGCTAAGAGGCAGTGGAGAGGACAGAGGGTGTTTCAGGCATGGAGACTGTCCAGTATGAGGAATAGTTTGAAGGTTAGTTTGACTAAAGGGGGGTTGGGAAGGGGAGCACTGTCTAAAAGAGGCAAATCCTACAATTTTAGCTCATCCAAGCTGGAGGAACATTACATATCATCTGGTCTAATTCCATCATTTTACAGAAGGGACACTGGGGGGTCACAAAGGGAAATGGTTTACCCACAGTTCCACAACTCATGAGAGGTATGATTGAAGCCCAAGCCAGCTCTCTCCTGACAAGTCCTATATTGTTTCCTCTTTACTAAGCTATTCTATCCAATATCTAACATTAGAGCTGGAAGAGAATTCTCACATTTTACAAATTAGGAAACTGAGGCTAGGACCAGGGACTTGATAGAGGCCATACAAGTTAGCACTGGGTTAGTCATCCCACTTGCAGAAATTTCTCTGACTCTGTCTGGACTTAGAAGGAAGAAGAAATTCTCTGAATCTACAGGAATAAAGAAACAACCCTGGGACCTTTCATGACAGAAGTGTTTGTGAATGCTGGGCCCAGGTGGGAAATGAAAGAAGGGCTTACAAGTCCCTAAGTCAACAAGGGTGGGCTGATTTAAGCCGCTGCACTGATTCCCAGGGGAGAAATGACGCTCCCTCCTTTCCCCCAACAGGAACGTGGGCTCAACTGGACAGTCAGAGGCCTGGGCCAAGCCTCATCTTCCACCAGGGCCTGAAGAGCAGCTCTGTCTCCAGATTTAAAAATAGGCAGGTGTCAAAGTGGACCACTTTCTGTGGGTCCTTGGAGAAGACAGAGGGGTTTGACCTCATTGACTGGGGATACCTTCCAAGTGTCTGATTCCCAAAAAGGCTATTTTGTCCAAGTCTCTGGTTATACTGAGTTATCTTCAAATAAGTCACTAACTTCCCACAGGAAGTCATAGAAAAAAGATGGAATCTTAACTCTGAATGTTGTTCTTTACCCAGCTATAACATACAAGAAACACCAAAGTAGAAAGTATTTTGAAGAGGGCAGAGCACAAACAAATGGAAGAGTCAGGAAAGGTCACTTATAAAAACTCCTCAAAGGGACCTTGGGGGTTCCAAGAGGTGGAAGGGAGGAAGAACAGTCTTCCAGGAGGGGGCAGCCTGTGGACAGGCCTGCAGACAAGAAATGGATGTCATCCATGGTTAACACCATGTGAGTCACTTTTTGATTGGAACATAGCTTGATTGCATGAGAAAAAGCAATGAGCTCTCACCCTGCAAAGGTGAACCAGAGAAACAGGAACTACTGCCATTGTAAGATGGGTGACCTTGTCAAGTTACTTCTCCACTCTGAGACTCAGCTTCCTCATTTATAAAACTTCATTCAAATCCATAAACATTTAGAAAGAGGAATTTTAGAGGTTAACTAAATCTTAGAGTTCATCTAACCCAATCATGATGCTCCAGATAGGATTTCTGAGGGCCCTCAAGAGTGGCCCAAGATGAAATGCTGAGGAAACTGAAAGAGTAAGGGTCTGCACCAAGGCCCCTGGATGGGCACTGGGTTTCTTGACTGCTCCATAGTTGATCTATACGTAGGATAAGATTGAAAGCTTAGCTCTAACATGGCACTGGCCCTCATTAACTGTTACATGAGGCAGATCAATAGAATTCAAGTGTGAAAGAGAAAAGTTCCCGGTGAGCGCTCAGACTGGTCGAATGTAAGAACCAAAAGGGACCCTGGATACTTCCCAGACCAAGAGTTCTTAACTTAGACATAGATTTCAGGGACTCCATGAACTGGGACTAAAAACTAAATCCAGTTTTATTTTCACTAATCCTCCAATAATTTAGCATTTAAATTTAAAGATGGTCTTCTAACCTTGATTCCATTTCACCAGACTGGCAAAAGGTCTCATGACAAAAAAAAGGTCAAGAATTCCTAATCCAGATAAATGTCCTCATTTTAAAGAAAAGTAAACCAAGGCCTAGACAAGGGAAGATGATCATCTGAAAGTCAGAGCTAAGAAGGGTACAACATGGGCTCAATCCCAGCCCTTCTGTCTCCAAATGTAACCCTCTTCATTCAGTTTTCTAAAAATCAGGCCCTGGGATATGTAATTCTGGTACAGGCAAATGAGAAGGATGACGGCACAACATCCCCCTCATCTTAATAAGCCTAATTATGTTACTCCTCCAATCATTTGATTGACTGGTGTGGTCTTAGTGGTAACATTCACAGGACAGCAGAAATGCCCCATGTACAGCTCCTTGCGGAAATCCAATCTTGCTTTTCTTTTCCAGTCTAGAGCTGGCCCTGTCCAAGAGTAGTTCTACTAATGGCTGACCAATAATCTTCTCCCCTATGCTAGGGACATTTTTAGTGCAGTGCTTGACCCAGAATAGGCACTTAACTTCTTCCTTACCTCCATATCCTTTCCTCCTTCCTTCCTTTCTCCCTTCTTCCCTCCCTTCCTTCCCTCCTTAATTATCTTCCTCCTTCCTTCTTTCCTTTTTTCCCTCCTTTCCCTTCTTCCTCCTTCCCTCAATTCCTTCCTTCCTCACACTACTTCCCTCCCTCAGTTCCTTCCCTCTCCCCACCCTCCCTACCTTCCTTCCTTGACACCCCATTGCCTTGTCATGTCCTACTCTGGGAACCACAATCAAATCAACACTAATATTGCTTCTGGACAAGATAGGCTATGGCTAGATCATTCCATTACACTATGAATCCCATTTACCATCCCTGTGACTTCCCAGACCAACACACCCTTCCCCAGTTTAAATTCCTTGAGGCTAGGGACAGTCTTTGTTCCTGTCTTTGTATATTCAGTGATTAGCAGAGTGTCTAGAACATGACACTCACTGTAGAAAGGTCTCCCTCCCTCCGACCCTTCCTTTCTTTCTTCCTTGTTTTGCTTTCCTTCTTTCCAAGGCTGCCAACAATCAGAAAGCTATAATAGCATTTAAAAACCATTTCCCTTCAAACCACATTCAGGGGCTTAAAAATGCTCAAGTCAGAAGATGAACGCCTTTTCCTTCCAGACATTTCATCCCCAGAAGAAGGGTACAGTTGGTCAACTAGCACCTATTAAAGCACTTCCTGGGTGCCAGACACTGTCCTCAGGCCTGGAGATATGAAGGAAAAGCCAGAATATGCAATCAGGGAGCTCAAATTAGAAAAGAAAGGAGAGGAAGGAAGAAAGGAAGGAGAGATGGAAGAAAAGAAGGAAGGAGGAAAGCATATGGAGGGGAGGAAGAAGTTAAGTGCCTCTTCTGGGTCAAGCACCGTGCTAAGGGCTTTACAAACATTTCATCTGATCCTCACAGCAACCCTTCAAAGCAACTGCTGATGGGAAACTGAGGTAGACAGAGGTTAAGTGATTTGTCCTGGCTCCCATGGTATCTGATTTTCCTGCAGGTTTTCCTGGCTCCAGGTATCCAGTGGCACCCCCTAGCCACTTTGACTCCCTGGGTTGGAGAAGGGGGTGGAAATAGTATTCCAGTTCCAATTAAGAACCTTCCATGTGTCTCAGGGCTCAAGAACAGCTGGTGGTGGGCCACCCCAAGCAGCTGAGTACCTGTTTTGTATGTCCTGACAGCTTCTTTGGAGATGCCAGATCAATAACATCTAACAGTCAGCAGCCACACAAGTGATCAATTGTGTAATCCAGGTTCAGTCCAGATAGAAGCTGGAGGGGGCCCAGATCATAGGAAGGAAGAGCTGGAAGGGTACTTAGGACAGCTTGTGTCAGAGTGAGGAGAACATTCTCTAAATCCAAGGGCCTTCCCTCAATTCTTAATGGCCATCTTAACCTCTCTGCAGCCTATGACACTGCCCATCATTCTCTTCTCTCCGAGTTTTCCATTCTCCTACTTCTCTGCCCACTTCTTGTCTCCTTTGCTAGATCTTCATCCAGGTTGTGTCCACTAATCAGTCCCACAGGGCTCTGTCCTGAGTCCTCTTCTCTTCTCCCTTTATATTTTTTCACTTGGATAGCTTAACAACTCTTTGCTAATGACTCTCCAATCCACCTTTTTGGCCCTAACCTCTCTCCTGACTCCCAGTCTCAAATCTCCATCTGCCTACAGGACGTCTCAAACTGGATGGCCTGTGGTCATCTTACACTTAATATTTCCCAGACTGAATTCATTAACATTTCCCCAAGTTCTTGTTCCCCTTTTCCAGACTGCCCTTGCATCCCCTCCCATCTCCCCATGTCAGGCTGCCCCCGGCCCTGGAATGCTTCCCCTCCAGGGCTTTCTTTCTACAGGAAGCCTTTCCCCATTGCCCTGGATGCCTTCCCTCTGGCTTGTTTGTTTAGAGTTGTTGGCTCTTATAAAGCCCATAAAGCCCAGACTTTGGGCTCCTTGAGAAAGGGGAATGTTTTTTCACCTTTCTTCCTAATCCCAGCACTTAGCATAGTGTTTACCACTATGGAGTTCACACAACAAGTGGCTCAGAAACACAAAGGGACCTTGGAACATAGAACACAGATCATCAAACTCGAAAGAGCCCTTAGAAAGTAGGACCCTGAATGTCATATCCAGATCATCTGGTCCCATTCCTGTTGGGCAGAGGCTGCAGGCTAGGACATCTCCAGCACTGGTCTCTGCGCCTCCCACATGGCAGGTCTTCAGAAGTGGTAGTTGAAACTGAATGGATGCAGAGCCAGCACCAGACCTGGAATCTCCTGAACATGAGACTGGGCTCTTCTTACACTGCCCAAAGGAAGGATCGGTGGTACCTTGGGGAGCAGACCTGAGTCATCTGGCTGCCCTGGGCAGGCTTTCCAAAGAACCCCTCTCATTGTTGCAGCTCTGGGTCAGGGCCTCGGAGCACTCTTCCAGACTGAGGGAAGAGTGGAAGGGGGAGTCCCAGCCAGGGAGAGAGTAGGGCTAGGAGTAGCTTAATTTTCCCTTCCTGTCATGTTCCACTTGAGTGAAAGAGAGCTAATGAGGCCTGCCCAGCTTCCCTCAGATGGCTGCTGTTTGGATGAAATGAAATCATGGAAGAGTCAGGGCCTGATTAAGCTCTATGTTGTGTATTAGCCAGATGGAAAGTATTCTGATGATTCCTCTCACAAAAGCCCAGCGCTGGAAGGCAACTTAGAGGCCATCTAGGCCAACATGTCCCTGAACAGGAAATCAATTCATTTCAATCCAGCAAGCTTTTATTGAACATTTAGGGTAAACCCAGCATTCTGCTGGGACTAAGAGTTACAAAGACCACAGAAATGTACATTCTACCTTTCATAATCCTCTCAATAAGTCTCTGCAAACCCAGTCTTCTCAATCATTTGGAACAGCCTGTAAGAAGCTCACAGACTTCCTCTGACCACTCCTTATCCTTATGGTCCATAGCCAAGAAGGGCTTTGATTTTTCAATACTCATCTCTCTTCCTTTCCTCAGAGTCGATTTCCCTGGTTGGGTTTCTTCCACAATATGTTGAATGCTAAGGGGGAAAGGGAAGGATGAGGTGGACATTGATCTCAGCAACGATGAATGCCTCCTATATACATCCTCCTTCTATCTTTTGGTAATAATCAGATAACTCTGCAGCTCCCAGGGAAGAGACAGAGTGAGAGTTACTACAGAAAGTTTGTGAGCTTGATCAGTTTGGCTATCTTTTCCTTTACCAAAATGAACTACAGGTAAACTGATCTTAAAAATTCACATTAGCAAATCCCTAGGAGTAGTCATTGGTCCTGTCTCCTCCTGGCCTTTGAATGCTGGCAATCTTTAGATAAGTAGAGCTGCAGTGGGGGGAAGAGCAAGGGAAGGTGGCATTTTTAGTAGGGGAGATGTGAAGAAAGGTGGAGATCATGAGTCTGGCATAGGTGTTGGTCAGAGGAAGGAATGAAGAGACCAGATGAATTTGAGTAGAGTCCATATTGGAGAGCAGTGGAAAAGTAGAGGGAGGGTGAGAACAGATTAGGGCAGATCAGAAAAGCCCTTTCATTGCAGGAGAAAATGTGACATCCCAGAAATTAGATGGACAGGTTCAACATGTGCTGGGAGATGACCATGTACAATTCATTTGACCCTCTAAGTCACTGGTTCTTCTTATGGAAAAAAAAATTGAGGGTGTTAACCCCTACACTACCAGCCTACTTGTGGACATTTGATCTTTGGTAACTAATTCTTAAGATGGATCAATAAGCAGAGATTTGTCATCAGTATTCTGTTGGGAATCTTTCTGCAACTCTTTGAAACTGAATCCTATTTCTTTTTTGCATGTGGATTATTGAATAGTGCAGGGAATTTCCCCTATGAGACTGTTCATTATCCAGCGGTTGAGCTCAAGGAATCCTGAGGGCCCATAGAACATAAAGTTGCAAGGGCCCTGAAAGCTCAACAAGAGAGCTGACAGAGACATAAGACCCACTGGGACAAACCCTTCCTGAAAGAGCAGGGACACATAGAAGTAAATACAAATTGTGTTAACAAATCAAAGCCAGCTAACCTCCAGGGTTGGGAACAGAGATCTGGAAAGGCTTCAAAGAGGGATGGTCAAAGTTTTAGTAGCACTTTGAAGGAAGATGGTAATTCCAACTCCATAAATATTCTTTTTTGGTCCCCATGTCCACAATCTTTAGTTCATTGCCCTCTCTCCCCCAACTATTACACTAAAATCTCAAGGAAATCTAGAACTAGAAGGAAACTTCAGAGTTAAAATCCTATATGATTTCGCTCTCATCGCACTCAACTTAGATCAGTGTATACCATGGAAACAATGTAAAGACCAACAGATTGCCTTCTGTGGGAGTGGAGGGAAGGAAGTGAGATTGGGGGGAAATTGTGAAATTAAAAATAATTAAATAAATTTTTTTAAAAAGGGAGTTGAAATCCTAGCATTGGCCCTGGAGTCAGGAGTACCTGAGTTTAAATTTGGCCTCAGACACTTAATAATTACCTAGCTGTATGAACTTGGGCAAGTCACTGAAACTCCATTGCCTTGCAAAAAAGCAAGATCATAAAACAAGAGTTCAAATCCTTAATTTTATGGAAACCTGAAGCTGAGAGAGGAAAAGTCTCTTATCTACCATTCAACAGTGAGTTAGTGGCTAGCTGTGGTTTCCTCCTCTATGAAATAGTCAGTAAAACCTGCCTGGCCTCCCTCCCAGGCTAGCTCTAAGGAAAGGCCTTGGCAAAACCTACAGTCACTAGAGTAATGTGAACATGTACCAAGGCAAGGTCTCCAAGGTGCAAGCAAAGAGTTGGGACAGCTCTGTGTGGGAGCCGGTTCCTTCATTTAAAATATGGGTTACATTGGTACAAAGTCAGGGAAGTCAGTGCTTATACTGGTTACTTACTCCTTGGGCTTCTCAGTCACATATCTTTACTCATTCATTTTTTGAACAAACATTTATTCAATTGACTTGGGTTTCTCCCAGCATGGAATACCTTTCCTGATTCCTCTAGTTGCTGTCCTCTTCTTCCTTGATCCACCTCATTTGCATTTGTCTATGTATATATCATATCTACTGGTGTGAGTTCTTTGAGGGCAGAGGTTGGTTGCCATTTGGTCTTTGTATCCCTAAGTACTGATGTTATATTTAATGAAGATAGGCAGGGTGATCCAATGGAAAGAGTGCCTGATTTGGAGTCAAGTTACTGCCCTCTATGGGCCTCAGATTCTTCCTTATTAAGAAGCGGACACCAGATTGGATCTCTCTTGAAGGTCCCTAACTGCTTGTAATCTTGATCCTCTGACCTCGAGTGCTGTTAAATTCAATTTAATGGTTGAGGCCCCTACTAGATCAAGAGAGACAGAGCTTAACTCAGAAGCACTGCTACACTTCTGACCTTAACCCTGGTCAGCCAGCCCAAATGTGCAGTGTTGGGCCCAATCTGACTACCTGAGGCAGAATGGACAACCAGGAGCTGTCCAAGGTTGAGGGAGGATGGGAGATGGCAACATCCTTATGAAGCATTTTCATATCCCAAATATTTACCACGAATATATGAGGAATTTGGTTGGGAATTCTTATCTCTGTTATTCAGAGGAAACTTAACCACAATTCAATTCAATAATTACATATTAAAGCCAGTTCTGCTTCTTGGTCAAGTTAGATTCTCTGGGTTTCCTCTTCTCTAACTGAAGGAATTGGTCTGGATGGCCTATAAGGTCTCATCCAGTTAATGCTGGGATAGAGCTGATGATAGCCTGTAGGGACAGCAGAGAGAATAGGTTTCCAAGCCAGGCAGCCTTGAGTTCAAGTCCCAACTTTAATTCTGGCTTTAGGTCCCCAGACAGAACATTTTATCTCCAGGTGCCCCAGGTATGCCCAAGATAGTCAGCAGTGGTAAAGGGAATGGCCCTACCAGGATTTTCCTCTACCAATGAATTTATGGGCCCATCTTTTTAGTTTTAATTTAACAAATACAAATCATTCTGAAAAACTAAATTTACTTTGTAAATGATCCTTGTTTTTAAAGTGCCAGGCACTGGAGATACAAAATAAAATTGACAACAGCCTGAGCCACCAAGGAGTTTACATCTTGCTCAGGCTCATGGTAGGAAAGGGCCTCATTTAAGATCATGAAGTCATTACGTGCAGGGACTAACAGCAACCAGTTGCCATTAATTTAAGAACCCAAGGGCCAGGATTCCCCAGTCCATCATCTTCAAAGGGCTCAAGGACCAAGATAGGTCAGATGCCATTTCCTAAAGGGCCAAGGACCAGGACTAGCTAGCCACCATTTCCTGAGGGGCCAAGTCACTCTTTGTTTCCTGTTCAGCTCACTCACTATGTATTCTTCATAACCAAAAGCCCTTTCCCAGATCCAGCCCCCGTCACTGGCGACTGCTTCACATAGAACATCACTTCCTGACAGGCCCTAGATGTACTCACTTCACACCCAGTTCAACTCAATCTCAAGATTTCTTCTTCCCCTCCTCACTACCTTGACCCCAAAAAGGCCCATTGCACCTCCCATTTTTAGTTCCCCTTATATGCTACTTTCCCTTTTAAAACAGCAATTCCTTGAGATTAAGGTCTGTATTTTCATCTTTTCATCATTAGCACAGTAATTGTCCCCAAATGAAAACTTTATCTAGCAACAGTAATAAGAGATAACATTTATGTTAACTTTAAAGTTTACAAAGTGCTTTCCTCCTATTATTAGTAACAATGATAATAATAATAATAATAATAATAATAATAATAATAACAACAATAACAATAATTGCCTCTATTAAGTGCCTGCTATGTGTGGGCACTGGACCAAGCTTTTGACAATGAGTTGGTGCTGTGATTGTCCCTGTTTGACTTGCCCAGAGTCACCTCATTAGTCAGTGTCTCAGAAGGGATTCACACTTGGGACCAAGGTCCAGCTGCCTCGGTCCTCCTCATTCCTGCTCTCTTTGGCTTCTGGTATGACTGAGCTCTGCTGTCACACAGGGAAGGCCAGCATGTTTAGACCTGTTTGTATTGATGACACACATTTCCCCTGACAAGGGACAGTGTTCAGTCCTAGGTTGCAGAAAAAAAGGTTCTCAATCTGACAGTGGATCCTTTTGAGACTCCTTAGATGTCCAAAGAATAGAAAAGAGGGCTCTCCCAGGGGCAACCTCTCTACCTTTAGTCTTTCACTTGCCCCCTAACTCCATTCTCATACATCCCTTCAACTTCCAGACACAAAGCACAGGACAATTAAACTGAAGCCCCTCAGGAGAGTCCAGGGACACTTGTATGACCCATGCATCTAAAGACAGTCAAGAGGGATAAGGCTTTCCCAGGCTAGGGAATCACTTCTTTGGCCCTCCCTAGGTGCCAGCCATTAGGCAAGGCATTGGGTATCCGTGGTCTGTCTGGGAGACAACACATCTGTATATGCACTATAGAAATAGAATGTTGGAAGGGGACTATGCTGGCCAGAGAAGGCATCCCAGAGTCAAGGCAGACACAAGAAGGAGAGACAGAAGGTCAGGAGCACAGCAAGACCAGTTTCTCTGGACTATAGAATTCTTGCAGGGGAACTAATGGGGAACAAAGCCAGAAAACTAAATTAGAACCAGATTGGGAAGGCCTTTAACTGAAAGCAAAGGAGTATGAGCTGAAGGGTCACAAAGTCACTGGAGTTTGGTGAACTTATGAACTCAGTGAGGCAGGGGATGGGACTAGACCTCCTCTTCCTCCTGGAAGCCCCTCTCCTTCTCAATTGGACCAAAGGGATTATCCTGAAGTGAATTGTTCAGACAAAGTGATCTGATTCCATGCAAGGTTTCCAACTGACAGTTATCATATCAAAGATGGCATTGACTTCATTCTAGGTTGGTCCCTCAAGAGATCATGGGACTTAAAGTTGGAAGGGGTCATCAAGTTCAGCTTCCCCATTGAAGAAAAAAAGGAAACTGAGACCCAGAGAAGGCCACACAAGTTCCAAGTCTCAAGGGTGGGGTTTAAAACCAGGTACTCGTACTCCAGAGTCAGGACTCCCCTGTACTAAGATCTGTCCCATTCTAGACCTATCTTGATCTGGTGATGAAGGTCCTAGAGGGGGTCACTAGCAGAGCCTTGATGCAAAGTGGGGTCCTTGAGCTCCTTTTCTTTCCTCAACACCACACAGTGGCTATCTCAAGAATGTTAAGGAAGAGGTGTGTGGGATGAACCTTGTGACAAGAGGCAAATCAAGAACAGAATGGCCCCCAGAGTTCAGAGAAAGTAGCCATGAGATAGTGGGGCCCATCGAGAGAAGAGTGGGGTTTGGGGCAATGTGAAAGGTTTTCCCATCCCTGCGAACTAAGGTGTAGTTTATCCTCTCTTCTAAAGAGTCCCTGACTCCAGCTAGGCTCTGTTTGCCTCCAGGGCACTGGACTTGGGGTTACACACCTCGATCCCTTACCACTGGGTAAAAGGGACCCTGATCAACATCTCTGAGCATCAATATGCCCATTTGTGACTTGAGAAAGCTGGACCAAGAGATGGCAAAGTCCTCTCACAGCTCTAAAATCCTGCAGATTTCAGCAGACATGTCCCCAGCAAGACATCCTCTGTTTGATGATCTAGGGTGCCTTCTAGCAATTGTTATTCTATGTTTTTTCCGTTGTAGGTAATGTCCTTTCTTGAACTTCTCTATTAAGTAACAGGGTACTGTTAGGTCCAGGTAAACAATTACTATTCCAGGAATGAATTCTTTGGTAAAACGAGAATTGTTTTTGCAATCTGAATCATCTCCTGACTTATGGAACTTATAAATTGGATTTTGTAGAACAGATTTCCTTAAAATGGCACTGTGACAGCAGAGAAGGGAGAAACCTTAAGCCTGAAATAGAAGAAAGGTGTTATCTGTCTAGAGTGCTCCTGAGAAAACACAAGGAAACCTAATTAAGAGCACAAAACTTCCCAAGTAATGGAAGTGAAGTGTGCGTTAGAAAGAAAGAAAGAAAGAAGGAAAGAAGAAAGAAAGAAGGAAAGAAGAAAGAAAGAAAAAGAAAGAAAGAAAGAAAGAAAGAAAGAAAGAAAGAAAGAAAGAAAGAAAGAAAGAAAGAAAGAAAGAAAGAATGAATTTACTAACTTGGTTAAAATTGGATTGAGCCAAGTAGAGACTCAGAATAAATTATCATGTGCAGGTCCAAAATGAGGAAGCATTTTAAAGCACCCTTCTGTCCCAGGACCAAATGGACACTGGGTTTGGAAGTTGGATTTTTTCCCCCTAGTTAGTAGAACAAACACTGGATAGGGGCTTTAATCCTACTTTGTTGACCTTGGGCAAGTCCCTGCCTGCTCTTATCTGTATTCATGCATATTTGGAGAACACCAGCATCTCAGGGCATGCCCAAAGTCGGGAGGAGTTGTAGGTACCATTTACAGAGAAATGCATATTAGCTCTCAGGCTGGCTCCTTCTTTGTCTTTCTTTGACCTCCACCAGATTTGCAAGTCCAGATCTTTGTTCCTCTGGTCTTGCCCCAAATACAAGTTCTAGACTTCCAAAGTAAACCATGATAAGGAATGGTTCACCTAGTGACAGCCTAGTGATAACAGAGTGGGTCCTGGAACACATGCAGCACTGGGGAGAAAGTTGTCCATCATAGAGCCTGGGGATCATGGAATTTCATAGATGCTCTTGAATAGCAAGCTTGTGGAATAATAATAATAAAAACTCCCACTTTTATAGTTCCTAAAGGTTTATTGAGCATGTTCCTCACAACAATCCTTGGGGGGGGGGGGGGATGAAGTAAGGAAGAAACAGTAGTTATACTTTTTCATTTTTTACAAACAAGGGGACTGAAGCTCATTTTCTCAAGGTCACAGTCAACAAGCATTGATTAAAGTACCTCTTAGGTGATGGGCAGTGGGTTGAGTGCTGGGGATACAATAAAAGGCATTCAAAACCTTGCCCTGCTCTCCAGGCACCCCAAGTCTCCACTAGAATTTGCACCAATCTCACTGATCTGAATTCTTCTCTAGAGGCACATTGGTGCAGTGCCAGAGGACACAGTCACTTGCCTCAATTCCTTCCCATCTCTGGGCCTTAGCTTCATCCTCCATGAAAATGAAGGTGACCACTATGGTTGCCATCTTTGGCTCACCCTGCTTTGGGGGTGCCATGGGGACTTGTTGCACTGGGGGAAGTGCCCTAGGGAGAAGAGTTGAGGCAGCAGGAGCAATTGCCTGGATCTTCTCATGGATCAGCCCGTGGATTATGCTGGATTTGAGTTAGATAAATTGTCTGATAAGGGGAAATGAACAGAAAGCACGAAGGCAAACCAGTTATAGTGTATCCAGCAAATGGGCAGATCTGCTCACAGATCATTCACCCCCAGCGCTGCAGGGAGGCAATTTGCACAGCCAAGCCTGGAGTCAGTGAGAGGAAAATTACATCTTCCATGGTCCCAGCCTGCTGAGGTCTTGCTGAAACTTTTCAGCTCAAACACAAAGGGAGCTGTATTAGGGCCAGAGCAAAAGGAAAAAAAATAGCCTCTCTCTGAAGCTATCCAGAATGTGCCTGGAAACAAAACTGAACTATCCCTAAGGTTCACTGCTTGAAATGAGATCTCTTTCCTCAGAATCGGCTTTGCCTTTCTTGGGGTCACAAAAAGGACATGGCTATATAGAGTGGAACAGGCCCTAAACTGGACTTTAGAAATCCAGAAAACCAAAGAATTGTCTTCAGAAGGCATCTAGTCTGACTCTACCTGAACAAAAATCGTCTTGACAATACCTCAGTCTTAACTTGCTTATCTCTAATTGACAGGGAACTCACTTAACTGTTCTACTTTTGGATAGTTCTAATTGTTATGAAGAATTGTGTTGTTGCTGTTGTTTTGGATCTTAACATCAGTCCACTCTCTGCCTCCCCAACTCCTGGCCTACCTAAAAGCAACCAGCATGTTGTTCTAGACTAAATACCCCCCCCCATGACCTGGTCTCTAGTTCCCTGTTAATCCTGGTCATCCTCCTGAAGACACATGCACTATTTCGCCAGTGCTTTTCTTCAAATGAAGTGGTCAGAATTGAATGGAAGCCTCATGGTTGTGGAGCAGTGGGTTCTAGAGGAAAGTGGTCCCTTCCCAGTCCCCGCCTCCCTGTTACCCTTGCAATCTTCAGTTCTTCCTGGGTGGACTCTGAGGCCATCAGACATATGCCCCTTCTTGCCTCAACAGTTTCACCAGTCTTCTCTTCTTGTGTCCCAGCTTTCCAGAATATTGTCGATGATCCTTCTTTTGTCAGGACTAATGCCTACTTAGGCTCTCAACCTCTCCTCTGGGAGTTTGCTCCAGTGATCTCATATTTTCATTCTTTACTTCCTACTATTTTGCAAATATCCTTAAAAATACTTTGGTTATAATTACCTAGCTGTGTGGCCTTGGGCAAGTCACTTAACCCCGTTTGCCTTGCAAAAACTAAAAAAAAAAAAAATGCTTTGGTTGACCCTGCCAATCTCTCAGGTATCATCCTATAGCCCAAATCTCATTTGCAGCCAGATTCCTAGAAAGAATGATCAACTTTTGCTACTCTTGCTTCCTCATCCCAAACTGTCCTCATTCCTCATTCTTTGCACTCTGCCTTCTATGGCCTCCTCCTTGACCTTCACTGATTTCACTAAATTAGCACCAGTTGTTTCATGGTCAGATCCAGTGGTTAGTTCCCAATCTTCAACCTACTTGACCAAATTTTAACACTAATTGCCTCTCCTTCCCTCAAATTCTTTCCTGGCCTTCCTCATACTTGTTGCCTTATGCCCTTTTTTTTTTTTAGGTTTTTGCAAGGCAAACGGGGTTAAGTGGCTTGCCCAAGGCCACACAGCTAGGTAATTATTAAGTATCTGAGACCGGATTTGAACCCAGGTACTCCTGACTCCAGGGCCGGTGCTTTATCCACTGCACCACCTAGCCGCCCCACCTTATGCCCTTTGACTGGCTCTTCAGCCCCCCTTCTGCTCCCAAGTGTGAGCATACACCAGGAGAATATAAATTCTTTAAGGGAAGGATTCTTCTGCTCTGATCCTAATACAGATCCCCAGCACCTGGTCTTTTGTTTTACTATGCACTCTGTTGCTGTTGAGTTGTGCCTGACTCCCTGTGATCCCAAGGGTGATTTGCTTGGCAGGGACACTGGAGTGATTGGCCATTTCCTTCTCTAGTGCATTTGAGAGATGGGGAAACTGAGTGAAGTGATTTGCTAATAAGTATCTGAGGCCAGATTTGAACTCAAATAAAAAGAGTCTTCCTGACTCTAGGTCTGTCACTTTATCCAGTGCACCACCTGGCCTCCTTATACACTCAAAAAGCTTTTAAAAATGCTTATTAAATTGAATTTGAAAAACTCAATCCAGGCAAAGTTTGTCTGTCTATCTGACTATCTCCCTCCTCTCTCTCTCTTTCCCGTTTTTCTCCTTTCTTTCCTTCTCATATTCTCTCTTCCTCTCATTTTCTTTCATCTCTTTCCTTTTCCCTTTCTCTCTTCTCTCTTTCCATCTCTCTTCATTCTGCCTCTATTTCTGTCTCATTCTCTATCTGTCTGTTTCCATAATCTTGTCAAGTCCCATATGCTATATTTCTACATCTCTGTAGATAAGAACAGCATCTATAAGGCAATCCCTAATGTATACTGAATTCTACAACTATGATGCCAATTACTTGTTGGAGATCCACTAGGATATTCCATTAACTTTTCTTTCTCATCTAACCTGTTTTCCAAACCTCCCTTATTCTAGTCAGCGGTACCACTGCCCTTCCAATCCTTGCCCAGGGTAATAATCTCAGATTCATCCTTTCACTGACTTATCCCTTCTATTCCCACCTCACTCCACCCCTTCATACATTCAGCTTATCACTGGCATTTTGGATCCTGCCTCTTTCATCCAAGATAACAACCATACCTCAGCTTAAAGTCAGTTGCCAAACTGATAAAAGATGTCATTTATTTCATAAACCATCTAATTAATAAAAATCTGAAATAGCACAAGACTATTTCTTCTTCTTAGATGCAGAGAAGTTGAGTCCCTCTTCTCCCAGTCTCAGTGAGCTGTTTACAACTGACCATTTCCAAGCCTACTCTTCCTGTAGCATAGTAGTGACCCAGGTCTGCATCCTGTGTCCTGGGTCCATCAGTAATTTTGTCAGCAATTTAATGACCATGATAATAATAATGTGTTATTCAAGCCTAAGAGTTATATTCACAATATAACTATATATATATATATATATATATTATATTGTTTTCATGTCTGTTATATTTCCAACTCTTTACAACAACCCTGGCTTTGAAGTAGTTTCAACAGAGATTCTCTGCTCAGTTTTAAAGATATGAAACTAAGGGTCAGAGAGCTCCTTTTTCTGAGTATTATCTCACTGGATCCTTGCAACAACCATACTGGAAAGATGACAAAAATCTTATTGGGCCAGAGGAAACCTAGGGTCATGTAATGCACCCCCTCTTTTATAGATGATGAAACTGATCGCCAGAGAAAGGAAGTGATGATTTCCCCTCTCCAATTCTCCTTTCTGATAAGTGCAGACAGTGTCTGCTAAGCCCCTCCACCCCCCAACAGGGGCTACTGCTCCCTCCCTTCCTCCTCAAGCAATCTTATGTTTAATCATCAGTTTAAATGTAAACTAGAGACTAGGGGCCCATTATGGCCACTGTATCTCAGGAGCTACTGAGGACAGCCCTCCAAGTTTTTCTTGGTCTTCTGTTTTGTTTTATACCATATGAAGGAAGTGGGACTCAGAGAGGATCAGGAAATAGTCTTAGGTTCCCATAGGTAGTAGGGAGCAGGCTTTAAACACAGGTCCTCCAACTCTGCCCTCCTTCCCGTTGTCCATCGAAGACATTTTACTGTTCCAGATCAAGTAGTTAGGGAATAATAGAACCAGTCCTCAGACTCCAGCTCTCTGCCTCAGGGTCCAGGGCCAGTTGTCCACTCCCTCAAAGTCTAACTGAAACTACCTTCTCAAGAGTCTAGGTTATTTTGCCAATTTATTGTTGCTATTATTTATTTCCATTTCAATCACTGGCTGGAATTCTTTCTACTAGTCTCCACAGCCAAAAGCAGATGAATGCCCCACCTCCCATTAAGTTCTGGGGAATTGGGAGGAATTCTGGAAACAGGGAAACTGCTCCCTCCAACCTCCCAGACTCTTGGACCTTGCTCCAAAGGCCCAGGCAGTCTAACTCTGCCCAAAGGGAGTGAGGGGAGGAGGTGAAGGGTGACCACCAGGTGCCTGCAAGGTCACTGCCATTGACTACAATTCCTGACCTCTCTACTCCTTGGAGCCCCCAGGTCGACCCCTCCCTACCCATAGGCTCCAAGCGTTCTACCATGACATACTTCTTGTAGCCAGACACGTTCCTTTTGCCTGGGCCCCTGCCCATGGGGTTTGCAAATGAACAAAATGCTTTTGATGGTCTCTAATCCAATCTGAAGATCACATTTCCTTCTCAGAACCATGTGTCACTTTTTAGGAAATGTTTTGATTTCTGAGTCAAATGTCTTTCACCTTTCCTAGTTTTTGAAGCCAAGGCTGACTGAGTAGCAGGAAACCCAGGAGGTCGAGAGAGAGGAGGAAGTTGGTCCAAGGTCCCAGAGCATGTTCCTGGAGAAGCCCAAACTAAGCCATGATTCACAGCTGGAGGGAAACGTCAACAATATCCACTCCAGAGCTCTCATTTAATAGAATAGGAAGGGGCAGCTAGGTGGTGTAGTGGATAAAGCACCGGCCTTGGAGTCAGGAGTACCTGGGTTCAAATCTGGTCTCAGACACTTAATAATTACCTAGCTGTGTAGTCTTGGGCAAGCCACTTAACCCCATTTGCCTTGCAAAAACCTAAAAAAAAAATAATAGAATAGGAAACTGAGGTCAGAGACACCACAGCAATTAGACCTAGAAGAAACCTGATATCATCTAGTTTAATCTTCTTATTTAACAGAAACCTAGAGGGGCCTCCCAGGGAAATGACCGCCCAAGATGCCAATTAATTAATGACTGGGGTCCATGTTGTCTGCCAATCCTCTCCATGGTACTAAGTGAAGTGAAAGGCCTAACATCCTGTAGGTTATCATAGCACAGCCAAGTTCTCAAACCCATGTCCCATGTCTTCCTGGAGCATTCTCTGTACTCCCCCTGCCTCAGACCTTCTGCCCCTGAGCCAGGGCTTGCAGACACCTGTGCTATACACAATACCCTCCACATAAATGAACATCTCAAACAAATATACCTGGGAAGATGGTCCCAGCCCTTTAAAGTGGGAAGGATCAGATAATAAATGGATCTAGACCAAGATTTGCCAGGAAGTACCCTTTCAGAAGATATGTCTGCTCAATTCAGATGTCATTCCAAGCAAAGAATGTGACCACAAATCACACCATTCAGGTGCCTTGTTGGGGGGAAGGGGCAAATATTTTATTTGGCTGCAAAATAATGTTTGTCCATTTTTTTTCAAAGAACACCACAACAGCAGGGAGGTGATGCCATGATAAGCATGTGAACTGGACTGGATTGAAGGGGGGAATCTAAGTCTAAGTCACAAGCCCCACTTTCTCCTACAGAGCCATCTGAGTGGTTAAATATGAATCAGGACAACTGGAGATGGCCCTGGATGTGAGGTAATCAGGGTTAAGTGACTTGCCTAATACCACAAAACTAACTTACTAGTCAAGTGTCTGAGGCTGGATTCAAACTCCTGTCCTCCTGATTCTGAGGCCAGTGTCTATCCACTGCACAACCTAGCTGTCCTGGCTGTAAAATATTCTTTTAGGTATAATCTGAATGAACATTATCCTGGTGTTCTGAATTTCCTCCTCATCTCCATTAATTTTTTATAGTAATCTTCCATGAAATCCATTCTGCCAGGAAGGCAGGGTTATAGATCTGTAAGGGCAGAGAGGTTGCCGCTAAGAGCCCTCTTCCCTCCAAGGCTGCCAGAAAACATTTTATCAAAGCAAAGAAAGCCCAGACACCTAGGCAAGCAGATATGGAAAGTGGGAGAAAGCTGGGGGAGATCTGTTTGTGGCAGAGAAAGGGAGTCTGGATCTCTGGGTAGAGTTTCCCACCCATTTGTATTTAGGTTCCCCTGAGTTGGTTGGGTCCTTGGAGAATTGTGTGTAATTTGTGATGATGAGTAGTTGGCAGAGTCAAGAGTTGGACTTGGAAACAGGAAAAGTCTTGGCTCAAATCTCACCTCAGACACTTGTCTCAGTTTCAATTTCCTCAGCTGTCAAATGGGAATAATAGCCATTATACCTTACTCACATGGTTGTCATGGTGATCAAGCAAAATTGTGAATAGCAGCATGGATGACGAGCTGCACTTGGAGTGAGGAAGAATTGCTCAAATTCACCCTAGTTATGTGACCCTGGACAAGTTGGCACCTCTCTCTGAATCTCAGTTTCTTCATCTGTAAAATGAGAACACTCATGACCCCTTCCAGCTCCTTGTCTAGGATCCTGGTGTCCATCTAAAGTATTTTGCAAACCTTAAACACCATATAAATATCAGTCGTTGTATAGTCATTGATTCGATGAACTACTGGGTGACAGGATTTCAGGGGGCCCTTGGGGGCCAGATAGTCCAATCCAATCCAAAAGAGGTTCCCCTCTGACCTTCCTCATAAGTAGTCACCAACCTTGGCTCAACGACTTTTGATGGGAACTTACCATGACTGCTGGCCTTATATGAGTTGGATTCATTGGGTCACAATTATACACCTAAGTGTTAGGGCTTCTACCTCCCTCCTGCCCTCTTTCCAAGATGCTGCTCTTTAGTCAAGTGAGTGTCCTGTCTCTCTTTAGACAGGGGATGGGAAAGGACAGATCATTTAGCCTGGGAAGAATAAGGAATGCTTCCCGGAAACCCCAGACATAGTACACCCCAAAGGGCCAGGAGTAAAGACTGTACAGTACAAGGTTGGTATCTTTGACAACAGGTTCCTGCCCACTTGATCAGCCTGTCAGAAGTCACAAGAACTCTGTAGTCAGAGGATGTTAGCCCTGCCAGCTCTTGGTTCCTACCATATCATTTAGGGTTCTCAACAAGCCAGCCTAGCCTTCTGTTCCGACAGCATCTCCCACTAGGGTCTGGTGTGTGTGCTCATCATCAGCACTAGAAGAGAACAGGATTCCTATGGGAGGCAGCTAGTCTGAGTGGGCCCTTGGTTACTTACTAAAGGTTTCCTTGCAACAGCTGCTTTTTCACCATTAACCAAGAATGTCTAAAGGCAACAGCTGTGCAGCCACACCACTGTGGCCAGGGCAGAGTTGGGCCCATGGCCCATCCTTGCTGTTTTTTGAGGCCTTGATGGGATAGATGTTTCCTAGGAAGTGTTGAGCATGCAGAGGACTCTGTCCTTCTTGGGCTCTCCTATGCTCCAGAAGCATCCTGCACTTTTCCAATACTTTTTTTCAGTGTCTTAAGCAATTCCTTGGACTTGTCTAAGATTCAGTTTCCTTACCCATGAAGTGGGAAAGCAATGATAATGCCTCACCACCACCACCCAAGGGACTGCTCTGAAAAATGTTTTGTAATCCTTATTTGTGCTCTAAAACCAAGAGTTCTCCTTGGTAATAAATAGTCTTGTTCTCTTTGTTGCCTGGGTCAGGGAGGGGAGGGCTTTCTTAATTGAAGGCAACTGATGATTATTTGCTCAATTGAATCAATTTATCACTTGTCCTTCATGGGATGAATGTCTTCCTCCCTACCTCTCCAGGCCTTTTTCTCTGCCTCAGGAAAGGGTGCTCTTTCTAATCCCATTGCCTAACTACCTTTCTCTTTTTGGACTCAATTGGTATTCAAGAGAATAAGATGTCTTCCCTTCAGTGGGAGGAGGGGGTTCTCTTTCACAGGATCCTAGGACTGAGAGCTAGAACTGAGATTCAAGTTCAGAGATCATGGTTTATGCAAAGAACCATGTGAACAAACTAGCCTTCAAAGCCTAGATTAAAATCCAACCTCCCTCACCCCTATTAGAATGGCCCCACATAGAGCAGTCAGCCACCTCAGCTCTTTAATGGGGGGAATGATACTTGTAGTTCTTAAGTGAAATAAAAGTTTATAAAGGTTTGGTAAATTTTCAAGTGCTGCACATGTAAAAGTCAACAATGATTATTTCAAATGAAGAAACTAAAGCCCAAAGAGGCCGGGGTGGGGGGTGGGGTGCCATGGTCAGGGAAACTCATAAAACCAGGATTCAAACCCAGAGACTGACTCCAAAGTCTGCCCTTTCAGGACACCACACCAGAGCCCTAACTAGTAAGGCTAATACTAGGCCAATGACCACAAACCACACACTGAGTCTACCTGAGTTCAAGGGAAGGTGGGACATCCACATTGTTGTATTTGTGTGAGAGACAAAGTGATGATGCATGTGATGGGAGTAGGGTTAGGCAGTGAAGGGAGGAAGGGTTCCCCAGTCTGCCATCTGGTGGCATCCTAGATGAACTTCTTATAGTCACTGTGTGCCAAGCTTTAGTGTTCCCATGCTACTAAAGACCGGAAAGTGCCATTGGTGTTCTCTAAATTCAATCCCAGAAGTCCAAAAACCAGAAAAGCCCTGGTCTCCCTTATATAGTCACAGTTCTTCCCACTCTCCCCATGGCCTGCTCTTCACCCTGCCCAGCCAAATGCTCCTCATCACAGGGCTTACAGGTCCTGGTGAGTTCTAGTTCAAAATCTCTCATTTGCTTTGTGATTTCCAATGATCAGTGTCAAAAGATTCCTACTCAACTAGAAGGAAAAGTTAGCTCTGGAGTTGGTTGTGAAATCAGACCAAGGAGAAGTAGGCATGTCTGGGAGGTCAGGTTTGTTCCCACTGACTTTCTATTAGTGTGGCACATGTGCACTAGAATCCAGAGTAAAGGCTTAATTTTTGAAAAATGCACCTTGAGATATTCCTTTGGAAGCATCCCCTGTTCTGGTGCCACAAGGGCTGGGAAGAATACTATAGGTAATGGAACTATGTCAAACATGATTGTGCATATATAACTTTTACCAGATTATATGCTGCCTTGGGGTAGGGGGAGGGAAGGAGATAGGTAGAAAACTGTGGAACTCAAAAGTGTGCAAATGGATGAATGTTGAAAACTACCTCTGCATGTAATTGTAAAAAAATGAAATAAAATAAAACAATATTATGGTAGCTTCCTGAATACAGTCCAATCTAAATCCATGCTAGCTCTTCTTCCCAGTCTCCCTGGCTATGATGTGGCTTGGTTTAGCTTACTCTGCATTAATCTGCCTTCCTAACGTACATGTTCCTTTCACCAATACCTGAAGAATTGGTAAGGAAGCATGCCAAGGCACTCTTGCTCTCAGATCAGTAAAAATTTGGCTATTGAGCAGTTCTTTTTAGCCTGTACAAGGGATACACAATGGCCAACCCAGGAAGGTAAGTCTTGTTAGAAGAGTCTAATATTTGTGTTCCTGATTCCCATTGCTAAGTGATTTCTTTTGGTAACCTTCTTTACCCTGGGCTTGGAGATATGGACTGAGAGGCCAGGTCCATATTTGGAGAAGCAGGAAATAGGAATGGTTATCTGAGGTAGTCTTAGAATTCTGGAGGCTCAAAGTTGAAGAGTAGGTCAGAGGTCAATGGTATGACATAGTAGCTAAGAATCATGAACAAAGTACCCAGGACACCATTAGGACAGTGATATTCCAGCTATCCCACATTCTGGGAGGTTCTCATCTGGCCAACATGCTATTTTCCTTTGGAGAGGAAGAGCAACAAGATGCCTCAAGAGCCTCCAGAGGTGGGCAAGCAGGACAGTGGAAAGACTTGATACTGCCTCTCAATTAACAGGCCTGTGCCAGACACAGTGTGAGGTGATAGGGTCATTGAATGCAAAAAAGAAGCAGTCCACACACTCAAGGAGCTACTATTCTACCAAGGAAGACAACAGGTACATCTCTCTGTCTATTATGAGGAGTTAGAAAAGAGGGCTCAGGCAGCAAGGTGATCAGAAAGGCTGAGCCTTGCAGAAAGCCTGTGAAGGGGTGGGGGGAGAGAATGAGTGCTAGACATGAGGGAGAAACAGTGCCAAAGGATGGAAACAGGAGATGGACCACATAGAGCCAGAACACAGAGAAGGGGGATTCAGCTGGACCAGAAGGGGCAGGAAGGGGAGTCAAGTATAATATTAGGGGAAAGAGTTGGAGGAGACCAGGTCATAAAGGACTTTCCAAACTAGACTTTAGATTTTGTTCTAGAAGGAACAGTAAGCTGCTGCTGTTTGGGAACAGAGGAGTGAGTAAAATGGTCAGATCTGGGCATCGAGGACATCACTTTGTCAGCTGCATTGGACAAGAGGCTATTGTGTCAGTCAGGCAAGAGATGATGAGAAAGCCAGGTGGTTGTTGGCTGAGTAATGAGGAGAGAGTGATGAGGAATGCTGGATACTTCAAGCTTGGCAAGTGGTTGGATTTGTGGGATAAGGGAGAGTGAGAAGTCAAGAAGAATTCTCAAGTCCTAGGAACCTGGAAGAATGATGGTAACTGTGAGAGAAACCTGGAAATACCACAAAGAATTGACAATCACTTGAAGGACCTAGGGATGCCTAGCCTCAAGACCAGAAGGCTTAAGGGAAATGTGATGGCTCCTGTATTCTCAAAGCATTTGAGGGCTGGCCATGTGAATGAGGGATTAGACCCATTCTGCCTATTTCCAAAAGAGCATTGGGAGCAAGTGGGTAAAACTCGCAGGGGAAGATTTAATCTCAATGTGAGGGAAATCATCCTTATGTTTGGTAAGATCATGAAAATACCTCTTGCCTTTGGATGGAAGTTACAGCTGCCCCAAAGTAGGAGGTAGTGGGCTCCCCTTCACTAGCTGTCTTCAAGTTGAGCCTTCCAGGTGAGTTCAAGGAGGGGGTGAGTTAGCTGACTTAGGGGGACCTTTTGCTTGGAAGGACTTGATATTGCCCCTCAATTAACAGGTCTGTGCCAGGCATAGTGTGAGGTGATAGGGTCATGATGGCAAAAAAGAATCAGTCCCCACACTCCAGCCAAACCCCCACCCATTGAATAACTCACCTCTCTAGAATCTCTACCAGGTATCTTGTACATTTAGCTTCTGCTGGAACACCTCTACCTTATAAGGCCCATTGTTAGGCTGCTCTCCTTAGGAAGCTGAGCTCTCTCACTCTATTGTTGACGCTTGCCTTAGTCCTCCTCTTTGAGACAAGCAGTCAAGAGATCAACATGGTTTTGATGACTGATGTTCAAACTCGTTGGGCCAAGATAAGCCTCTTCCCAGTAGAGAAAATTCAGGGACCTAGCCACAAGTCACTGAGGACTGGATTGTAAACAGACTTAGGAAATTTAGTTCTTCATGCTAAGGGAACACAGATAATCCAAAACAGTGGATGATTATACAAGTCAGCACTATCATTTTACTTAGGAGGAAAGAAAGGACCAGAGTGAGGCTAATAGAGAGGAAGAGGCAAAACCAAGGTTCAAACTTAGGTCCTCTGACTCCTCAGCCAATGCTGTCCCTTGCCTCCCCGCCAAACATACCATGCTCCATTTATGTCTGGAGGGAAGAAAGATGGAAACCTTAACCTGGTTTTGCTCAAGCCCCCAAATGACCCCAGAGTGGGACAGTCACAGCTTGGAAGTTTCTAAGGTGACAAAAAAAGACAGTGATGCTACAGACAAGTTATGCTCCCATATCAGAATATTTATTGTATTTCTGCTCCACTGAAGCAGTTGGGGTTGTAGTTAATGACTGAGCTTCTTCCCCAAGTGCAATGGCTTTGGCTTAAGAAACAGGATATAAAGCTGAAAGACCCCTAAGAGATCAATCACTTACTCCTGCCTTTGCCCTCCTCTCACTCTGACCTAGAACAGTTAAATGATTTCCCACTGTAATTCCTGTTTTCCACCTCAGGTATAAGATTCATGAGTTGAGTTCCAAGGACTTATGTAAATTCTGGGCAAATATCAATACTTAGATCATAGATTTAAGATTGGAAGGAAGCTTTGAGATCAGATGACCCAATACTGTCATGCTACAGATGGGGAAATTGAGCCCCCAAGGGTTTAAGTGATTTGCCTAAGGTCACACAGGGAGCAAGTTGAAAATTCAGATAGATTTCAACCTCAGGTCCTCTGATTTCAAATTTATTGCTCTATCTAACCTTCCTTCAAGGCTTGAACTGAACTACAAGGACTGTAGAACTAGGAACAAGCATTGGGAAAATAAGCATGGAACAACTATCAAGTTGTGGACAACAAACTGGACCAAGGATTCTCAAACTGGGAAGAAGTTCCCAGTTAGACATTATATTAACAAGACTGAGAAGGAGGAGGAAGAGGAAGAGGAAGAGGAGGAAGTAGGTCAAAAGAACATGAAAGACATATATAGAGTAAAGGGTACAAGAAAGGAGCTAAGCAGGAAAAAAAAAATCACAAGATGACAGAGCTATAAGGAACCTTAAAGAGATCTAGTCCAACTTCTTTTCAAGATAAGAAAACTTGAGTTTTCAAGAGGGTAGGGCACAGCAAATGTTGAAAGGTATGACTTGACCCAGTGTTCTTCCTGATAATGAGAGTCCAGGGCTCTTTGCACCATAGCATATGAGTTCTGTTAGCAGAAGCAGTCATGACTATCTGTTAGAAAGGTGAGATCCAACTGGAAGTGAAGCCCCAATCAGGAAAAACAAGAAGTGGGCCCCAAGCAGAAGTTGAGGTTGTATTGAGGTCTTGAGGTCTCCAGGACCATACCACCCAGGAACAAGAGCAGCCCCACTTCCTCTGAAGCCTGAGCAGTAGCTGCCCTTGGTGCTGAACACCAGTGAGCTTAGAAGACATGAACTTGACCCAAGGAGCTATGTGGAATCACCTTGCCAAGACTTGGACACCCTTTTATTCCTAGTATAGGGTGGAACTTTCTCTTAGTACCTGATGTGTGTTGAGTGGAGACCCACAAGTCATTCTTTCAATGACTTAAATGTGCATGGCTAATAAAATCTAATTAGCTCCTGACTCCTTTCGAAGCTTCCCATGTTATCCTCATCTGCTCTTACATTCTGTCCCCCAAAATTTAAATTATAGAGATAAATCCAATTTACCACTGTGAAGTCCATGAATATAATACATGGGGTCAAAAAGACATAACAATGAATCTCAGTGGGTCCCACAGTATTACTGACAGAGCAGCAAGATTGACTAGAAGTTCCAGTTGTGATGACAATTTACCCATTAACAGAGATAACATTAGTGTTGGAGGGCAGAAGGGCAGGGGACCAGGGGGAGGACTTCTGCAGATGGTAGAGTAATAAAGCCATGTCATTGATTAAATTTAATTGGCAACATCTTTTCAGCCCAATTTTGTTTTTCTCTCCTCCCCCCTCCCTCTCTCTCTCTCTTCCTCTCTCTCTTTTCAGAGGGTATGAACTGTATGAACAAAGATCATGGGTGCGCACATATCTGCCGGGAGACGCCCAAAGGTGGGGTTGCCTGTGAATGTAGGCCTGGCTTTGAACTTGCCAAAAACCAGAGGGACTGCACACGTAGGTAGATGGAGACTGATGTGTCAAATGTCCCCCCAACCTGTCTGCTTTGCCAAAGAAAAGTATTTCTGTGTTGCCTTGTTCATGCTGCCATTGTTTTCCAGAGACCAAGATCATCAGCTAGCCTTGGGGTAGGGGTGACTTGTACCCTGATAACAAATGGGTTGGATATAAGTTCCAAGGTTCAGTCCATAAAGTCTTTGGTTCCTGCTGTTTTGAGGGGCTACTTCCCCATTTTCTTTTCCCTGGAAACAACCAAAATCTGGCCTTGGAAGCAGAAATGCAGTACGACAGAGTGAACTTTGCTAGCATCTTTTCCATACATAAACTCTCCACACAAATCCTCCCAAAATAGGAAATGACCTGGGTTAATATTTTCCATTATAAATAGAGCTCCCACAGAAGTTATGAAACCTGGGACCCAGATGAGGGGATATCTCTGCTTGTAAAGACAGGCTGAAAGAAAGGATGAGGGGCATGCATGTTGTTAACAGGATATGAAAAGCAAGGGAAACAAAGCAGTAAAGGTTTGACCTGGACTTGTCATTTGTATCCCCAGAGCTCCTAATGGTTCTTGGAAATTAACAGTATTGGAGCATGGACCAGGAAACCCCCAAGCACAAGCACTGAGCTCACCACAATGCAGTTGCCCCTGATAAATCTTTTTGTTGCCATCCTAGGCCCAGACCTCCAGGAACTTGGCAGCATTCCAATGTAGGACACTTAGGAACACTAGGCCCTGTAAGCCATCATGTTCTACTGTGACCAGATTCTTCTCTCTCTCTCCTCCAAATATACAATTCTCTCTACTGAAACTGTGATGCTGGCTGGTTTGAAAATTTCAGAAGAAAAAGTCCTATGTCTTGTTTTTGTGTGCTAGACACAGCAGGACAGAAAGAAATACTGGCCAGTTATTTTATTTCCTTCTCACCCCCCTAGGGTTCAGCTGTGCTACTTTCCTTGATAATTTAACATAGGAAAACATTTGTCCTTTATAAATTGAGAGAGAGAGAGAGAGAGAGAGAGAGAGAGAGAGAGAGAGAGAGAGAGAATGAGAATCATAGGGAAACACTGTCACATGTCTTTTAAGGAGTTGTAAATTATTAATCCTTATTCAATGTATCTTTTACCCTTGAAAATGTATTTTGCAAAGTGGATACTTGCTTCTCTGGTCCACCATTCAATTTATTGGACAGTCTTTCAGCTGTAAATAGTTCTTTCCCAAGAAACCTGACACCAATTTGTGCTAAGGAATGGAGGCAGGGTGGAAATTAAGTGGTGCAGTAAAGCACCAGCCCTGGAGGTAGGAGGACCTGTATTTAAATCTGACCTCAGACACTTGACACTGGCTGTGTGACCTTGGGCAAGTCACTTAACTCTGCTATCTCACAAAACAAAAAGAAAAACAAAGAGGAACAAAATGTCTAAGAAAATTAGTGAATAGGGACTCTGGAGCAGAAGTAGTGAAGTCTCAAATCAAGTTGTTTTGGCTTTGTACATTCTTTAAATTAGTCTTTTATTCACCTAGTAAATGCCATTTGATTCCAAGGAATCATTCCTATGAAGAACCAAAGAACAAATAATATGCATAGTTTCTATGAAGGGTTAATGATGTGCAGGAAGGTTCCTCCATTTTTCAGGCACATCCCAAAAATAGTGTTCATCAACCTTTGTGGAATTCCAATGATCACATGCTGCCTGTCTTCCCCCATATTAAATGGGTTGAATAACATGTGCTCATTTTCCCCCAATTTAAATGAACTAAAATAAGTTATAAAAATGGAGCAGGGAGAATTTCCTATCATCTCTTGAGATCATTTGAGGCCTCTTAGGCTTCCACAACCTAAAGCTGGGACTGTCCTTGGTCTCCATTAGCCTAGAGTTTTAAGAATCCAGGAGCATATTTCTCAATTATTTATAATGCACTTTAGTTAAATCCCAGTGCCAACAAAGGATATCCTCCCCACTTATTTCCTCCTCACCTTGAGCATACTGGTAGAGTCCCAGGCCAAATTTGAAGAAGTGAAGGCTTCTGGAACCAGGCCATTGGGAGGGAGGCCTCATCAGCAACGAATCCATAAGTGAAGGCAGTTGACAGGTACAGGTCATCTGTGTGGTTTCAGTGCACACCTCCTATGACCTTCTGGCCCTCACACTCGCTTCAGCTAATCTGTCAGAGTCCTACGGCAACTGGCTCCAAGGTCTCTGACACCCTGAAAAAAAAGAGGGCAGGTTGAGGTGGTATCAGGGATGAAGTACCATTGATCTTGGCACAGAGAAGAAGCATTGCCAACCCCTTTGGTTTTCTCTGTACCTAAAAGATTGCCCCATACCCAGAATAACCAAGTAGTGGCAGAAGACTCTGTCCAGAGACATACACAATAACAGATGCTTAAGGAAGTTACCCAAGCAACCAGGCTCCTCAAAATCTTGCCTTAGCCCTGGGGTTTTTCTGCAGTAGCTACACTTCTCTCTCCCTTAAGATCAAGGACCTTGACTTTCTAACCTGTAACCCTTTAAGGCTCCTTCAGCATTGCCAAGGAGGGACTTTCAGACAGCACCCCCCCCCCCCAGCCCAGTTGCACTTGTAGTGTAGACTACAGCCCCTGGAGAGCAAAGTGGTGTGGGTTCAAAATTTCTCAGGCTTGTAGGAAGGGTAATGGTCTCTGGGGTGGGGGTGGGCAGTGTGGTAAAACCCCCAATTAATTTAGTTCAATTTAGCATTGTACCAGACCCATAGAAAGAAAGACAAAAGAATGGCTTTTACCCTCAAAGAGCTTACATTCTATTGAGGGAAAGTATCACAAAGTTCTCAGGGAGGTCAACACAAAATAAATACCAAGACCCAAGCACATAATAGGATTTTAATACAAAACTTATATTCCACCAGAGGTGGAACTGGCAACATCTCACTGTCCTAAATTATGCCACAAGTACTGGGATTTTTCCTGTATCTTGAAGGCACCTAATGGCCAGTCAACTATAGCAGCCCTGCTCTTGGCCCTGCTCCCCAAACCTGAGCATTTCTGAAACTCTTGGCAACTGGGCAATTTCCTAGTTAAGAATGCAGTCATGTTGGGGATGGGAAAAAGCTAGTCCCAGATCCATGGGGGCTAGGAATGAATAGAGACAAGCAATAGAGAAAAAGAACTAAACCCCTTCAAAGTACTGTACAGTGCTAGACTGCTTTCCTATTGACCTTTCAAAGAGTTTGTCTTTGAAAATTGCTCCTCTAGAACTGAAGAATCCTTCCCCTATGCCAAAGGGCAGGCAAAGTTGGGAATTGGTCTGTTCTATACCAGAGCTGGAGGTCATCTCAGATCACATTTATAGCATAACTAGTGTTCTGGGGGCACCTTAGGGAAGCATGGAAGAATAAAATAGAAGCAATTTCTCTTTTTCTGAGCCATTCTTATTTTATTAGAAACTTGCTCTTGAACATTATGACAGATTTTTCCCTGACTGAAATAGATAATTTTGTTAATATTTTTCAGAGTGAAAATGATGCCTGCTCAAATTCTGAGCTAAAATTCCCTAAATTATGCTTTTCTGATAGGCCACTTAACTTCCCAGTGGCTGAAAAAGTTAATGATTTAACAGATAAAACTCAGTCAATCCAAATGCCAAAAATCTGGAATGGTGGACTATGATTACCTTTCTACCATACATGAGGAAAAGATTGACCAAGCAAATCAAGACTGGGGCAAAAAGTCAGTAGAAAGTAGAAAAGGATGTAAGTTACTTAGGATGACAAATTATTTTTAAGCATCCTAGTGCCCCTCTGAAAGTCTCAAACAAATGAGCAATATACTTATTAAAATAGTTGTTACCAGTCTATATAAAGTTGATCCCTGCTAGGATACACTCTCTTATCTTAATTCTGTTTCCTACAGATGCATACTTTTGTTTCTTTCTTTGGAACTCTATATTAAAAATACATTTCTTTAAGAACAAAGAAGAAGGGAGACTTTTCACCAGCTCACACTGTCTGTCCCCCCTTTACCCATGGATAGTCCAAATGAATGAGCTTTTATTATTTCTTGGAATTTTTCGATCCATGAATAAAGTATCAAATGGCATGTGTCCTAAGCATGATACATTATAGGATCATTCCAGAGCTCTAGTTGGAATTACTTTCAGTGGCACTAGATTTCAGAGATAACATTTGGGTTGTTATGACTTAGATCTTTTCTTCTTAAAACATAGAGAGGTCATCAGGAAAGAAAAGAATGCTCAGTATGAATTGGGAAATCTAAACTTCATTGGCAGGCCATTCATTTCTTCCTTCCAACATGTTCTAGAGATGGTAAGAGTTGTCATTTCCTTAATGAGGAAGTGGTATTTTCAAAAGTTTTAGGAAACATGGTGCAGGCTAAAGTTATTCAGTCATGTCCCATCACAATTTTCTAATGAAAGAAGAGCCACATAAATTATCTTTAAAAATATACTACTGACAAGCAGTCAGGGAAATGAAAAAGGATAGGGATATTAATCTAACAAAGAATGAATCTTCACAATGTTAATTATCTTTTGCTTTGACAGATCACAAAATAATAATAGTAGTAGTAGTAATAACAACAACGTAAGACAAACAAAACCACAAACTAATCGTTTTTGTTATCATTCTGTTTATATACACACGTACATTTTGGGTATAACTAGTAACCTGTAACTATGGAAATGGAGGCTGCCAGCACACCTGTGATGACACTGATACGGGGCCTGTATGTGGCTGTCATCAGAAATATGCCCTCCACTCTGATGGCCGGACATGCATTGGTAAGTAGAATACCACTTGAAGTCAATGTTATTAGACTGCTGCTAATTGGAAAGAACAACCCTTTCCACTCAGAATCATGGGGCATAAGGAAGGATGTGTCAGTAGCAGTTAGTTAATAGCAAATTTTCATAGAAAAATAGCTAGATAAATGCTTGGCTATTTTGTTTGGTGGCATACACCCACATTGCCAGGGGAGGGAACCATTCCACACTGCCTTTACTGTCATTTAAGATCTGGAAGCAAAGAATTCATTGGCCATTTTCATTCCTTAAGTGTGTGGCTGGATCCATTCTCAGGATCTTGCATGTTACATGTTGCTATAATGCTTTATATAGCCAAGAGTCCAATAATGAATGGCCGAGACATTGAGCAGAGTACAAAATGCTACCCAAGTCATGGTAAAAGTGGTTTGCATGACGTATCTAAAGATGTTACTTGTAACTGGCTTTGTGTTCTTCATTCATCTTGAGAAATTTGGAAAGAGATTCTTATGGCAATTAATTCACTTAAAAAGGCAAAATGGAACTAGTCTATTTTTAAATTAGCCACCCTAAGGCCTGTGATGTTTTCCTAGGTATCTCTCAGTCAAAAGGTAAACTTTATCAAAGAAAAGGGGGAAGGCCTACTGATGATGTCAGACAGGTGTTTGGCTGGGAGAGGGAAGAAGAGGGGGCATTGATATTGTTTCTCATTTCCCAGACAATAAAGAGAATGTGATGCTACCCATCCCCTCCCCTCCCTCCATGGATTTTCAACCATGTGAATTTGCTTCTACAAAAGAGGTTTCACTTGCATAATGCTGAATTTCTTGCACAAAATTGCTTTTTTACTTTTTTATTTTTACAGTCTGTAATCTCTTTCCTCCTGAATCACATTCCTGAGCCAGAACCTGAATAATTCTTACTGGTTTCATAATATGACTAATTTGGATTTTTTTAAATATGAAAAAACAGGATTTTCAAAGTTCAATTACCATTCCAAAACTTCCTCTCTCTCTCTCTCACTCTCTCTCTCTCTCTCTCTCTCTCTTTCTCTCCCCCCCCTTCCTCCCTAATATTAGAGAGCCAAAACTAAGTTCGGTTTGATGAGGGAAAGAGGTGCCAATTCTGATTTGGGACTTTGTGCTGTCTATTGGGGTTGCTCTTGGTAGCCTCCCTGACAGTCAAGAAGGTCTGGGAGTAGGCCTCATGGGGAAGGCATGGCAAACCCACACAAATGCCATGAAAAGGGAAGAGGCTGATGCCATGTTATAACCTTTAGTCCTGGGATGGAAGGCCCACAGTGCTGTTCACGCTGCTCCCTGCCCCCCACTGCTGTCCCCACTCCCATCCCTGAGATTCATCCTCATCCTGCCCTTCTGTGTAGTATCTTGTTAGAGAATACTTTTACTTCATTATTCCTGCTTTCTGGTGATGGTTCCTGATTGCCTGTCTTGTCTGAAAACTGACGTAAATGAATTATTTTCAAAGAGCCAAAAACAAAACAAAACAAAACAAACAGATGTCAAACCTCTATTGCAGCCTGATCCCATCTAGAACCTGTTTCCAACCCTCTCATTACAACTGATCCATTGCAATGTAGTGTTGCCACTGATCTCCAAATGCCCCGCCCCCCCCCCCAGCCTCCTCTCTCCATCTCCACACCCTCCCTGTTTGCTGCGGATTCTGGGCATCGCTGCAGGATCGCAAACATCTGCAATGCCAGAGGAAGACTCTGGTCCTTTGTCTAACACATTTTGTCTTTGTTCAGCTGACTTATCCTGCCCCCCCTTCTTTTTTCTTTCTCCTTTTTTTCTTTTCTTCTTTTTTTTAAATGTTTGCTGCATGTGAAAGTCCTCCCTTAGATTTGTTTTTTACAGTAACTTTCCCTGCCCCATCCTTTCCCCTCTTCCCATTTTATTTACCCAGCTGTTGCTTCCCTCTGGGTCTGCCTGGATGAGAAGCTTTTCTTTTGCTTCCCTCCCAATCATCTTTTATTTCCTTCTTTCCTATCGTGGAAATGACTGTTTCCTTGTATTTCAAACCTAGCAAAGGAAGGGAGTCCAACTAAGCTGTCCCCTGATGCTCTGGGAAGCTTCTCCCTCCTGCCCCGAAGCTCTGTCTCCCAGGAATGAGTTTCTATTTCATCTCTTCCCTCCCTGCTGCATGCTCCTGAAATCACTAACCAACCCCCAAAGTCGGCCCTTGTCTCCCCTTGAATGTGTAGCTCATCTTGTCCTCTAGACAACCAGGCAACCAGCACTGCCCACCTTGGGATTGGTTTGGGTTGTGTGTGCATGTGAGCGTGCCTGTGCGAAAGACCCGGAGAGGGAGAGTCGGCTGAGGTTTGTTGGTGTGTTTAATCTGCATGCGTGTTGACACAAGTGAATGTCACCCATTCCTGACCCCTGCCCTCCCATCACCGGATCCTCTGCTCTGTCTCTTCCATGTCCCAAGCCTTGGCCCTCGCTGGGCAGAGCCTCATCTTCTGGCTCCACTGGCTTCTCTCAAGGCCTGCTGTGGAATCCCTGTGATCTCAAACTCTTGGGCACATGGGGTCCTCTCTCACTGGGGCTTGTTTTCTGTGTGCCTGTCCTTCTGTCTGTACTCTTGTTTCTCATTCTTTCTTTCTCTCCGTTCACTTCCACTTCCCTTCAGCCTTTAGAACAATCTCAAAGGGGATTTGCCCCCTTACAGGGGTTGAGCACTCTCATGACTGACTTCTTGGCTTTGGTTGGTCAAGGCCAAGAAACTGTCTTAGGCAGTGGAAAACTGGGCTTCTCATTAACCAACTGCTCCGTGTTTGTCCCTTACTTGTGTTCTAGAGAAGGATGAGGCTGCAATTGAGAGTTCTGAGTTCAATACCACGTCAGTAGCTGATGTGGACAAGCGGGTGAAACGGCGCCTCCTCATGGGTAACACTTTTCTTCCACTTCCTTTGTTGTGCTGCCACTTTTCTCCATATGTATATATGTGTGAGTATGTGCATGTATGTGTGTTTGTGTGTGTGTGTGTGTGTGTGTGAGAGAGAGAGAGAGAGAGAGAGAGACAGAAAGAGAGAGAAGGGAGAGGGAAGGAGAGGGGAGAGGGAGGTGGAAGGGGGAGAGAGGAAAAGAGAGAGGAAGAGGGAAAAGAAATGCGGAGGGAGGGGAGGAAGAGAGAAGAGAGCATGTATGTGGAGTTTTGCTCATGGGATGAGCTCATCCTTTTCTTTTTTTCTTTTTAAAATTTTCCTTGTAAAAATTCACCTACCTCAAATATATCCATGTGCTCCCCTTCCCCACTCTGCTGCCCATAAGCCAGAGCTGCTGAATGCCCAGTGATCTCTGCCTATAATGAAATGTTTGCAGTTAAGCCTTACTAATGTCACTGATCCTAGCAAAGTCACCCTGAGGCCCAGTGGTAAAACCCCTAACCCTCTAGATCAGAGTGCTAAATAACATGTTTCTGATCCCTGTTTCCCCAAGGGGATGGAAAAGCTGAACCAAGCAGGTCTGTGTTCCAGGAAAATCACTTTTTCTTGTTTAAATGGCCATGGCACTTAACATAACCACATCATTCATCCCATCTGTTCCCTGCTCCATCCAACTTACTGCCCAACAAACATTTGCTGTGTAGAACGACGACGACGACGACGACGACGACGACGACGACGACGACTACTACTACTACTACTACTACTACTACTAATCCCTCAGTATCGAAGAGAACCACTCTAGTGACGTTTATTATAGTGAGGGGGACATGTTGAAGGCCCCCTTCTCACTTGCCTTTACCAGAATCATTACACCCCTTGGCCTGACTGACAGGACATGGGCCTATTGGAGATGGTCTCACTGTTGCAGGACTCTCTTGGCCTTATACTGGTTTCACTTCCTCCCATATCAGTGAGGTACCATCATCAATGCCAGGCAAGCACTAGCGGCAACTAGATATAAGATGATAGACTAAGCATGTTCAGAAGTAGGATGTTATTAAGACCCTGTACCTGTTTTAAGGAACACACACTATAATGAGATAATGACATGGACACAAGTATAATTCAAAATATTACAAGTACATTAGAGAGCCAAGGTGTCACCTAAAAAGCATTGGTTAAAGTAAAACCAAGAGTCCAGATGCAAGGGACACCCCATCTGGCAGAAGAGAGCAGGGAAGGTTTCCTTATTCGGAGCCTTCATCTGAAAAATCAGGAGTTATAGACTAGTTGGAACCATAAGATACCTGAGGTTAGAATGAGGCAGATTCAAAGTTCAAACCCAGGCTGTCTGAGCCCAGAACAAAGGCTCTGTCCCAGAAACAAAGACTCTGTTCCTTTTACCACATTTCCAACTAAATTGTACCAAAGTGTCCCAAAGGTCCCCTCCATCTCTAAAGTTCTATGGCTAACTCAGAGTTTTAATGAACTCTGAGTAATATCTTGGGCCACCAAGGGAAAGGCTTCTTGAATTGAAACATGAAGTTCAGTTCATTTCATAAAAAATAACTCAGTGGTCAAAACAGAACTTCAGAACCTACCCACTACAAGTGGGACAAAACCCAAATTCCCAGAATTGCAGAATCCAAGGGAGGTGAAGAAGGCATCTAGTTTAACTTTTATCTGAGCAGGTTACTCAAAGGGCACCAGTCTTTACTTGGAGACATACAATCAGCACCCCCTATCCCTCTGTCTCTTTGCCTTCTATGGAGTACTGGTCTCCAAGCTACCAGAATGCAGACAGATTTGGGAGTTGTCTATTTTGGATGTTTCTCCATGACCCAGACCCGAACACCTTCCTTTTACAGCAAGTGCTTAAGGTTTGTGAAATTGGGAAATGGTGCTTGCAATCTAAACGAGACAGCCTTGGCCACATGGGCTATGGGAAGAAAGGTCCCTTTCTTTCTGGGCTAGGTTTGATGCAAGTAGAATGAAAGGAGGGCATGAAAGCATACTCTGCCTTCTTGTTCACCTAAAACTAATGACTGAGGCATGGGGCCCAGGTTGAATAGGAGCTCCTGGTTATTATACAAAGGAAAACTTTATTGAAGTGTAGACTGAACTTAATGCCACTGAGGTCCTTAATTCCATGACTCAGATTCAATTGACATTCATCAACTGCCTCTTCTCTGCCAGGCATTGTGCTGAGTGCTGAGAGATCAAGATGCAAATCCAACAATGGCCTCTAAGGACATTTCCTTTTACAATGATGTTCTGAGATCACTGTCATGGAACTTAAAGAAGGTGTCATGAAAAAAAAGGCATTAGAAAGGATAAGCTATCATGAGGAAAAAATGGTCAGAAAAGATACCCCAGGCAAGAGGGAACAACTTAAGCAAAGGCACTGAGACAGAAATAAATATGTAGGATGCAACAGGTAGTCTAGACTGGAAAATGAATTGGATTTGCAGTGGAGAAGTATCTGAGTTTGAAGGCATGCTTTATCCTGTGTGAAGCTTGGGCAAGTCACCTAACTTCTCTGGGCCAAGTAAAATTTGGAGGGCAGCTTTGGAATAGAGAATTTCCAAGATCCCTTCCAGTTTTAAAACCCTGGATCTTATGATTTTTATAGAGTTGTTGGAAATATTACTAGATAACAAGGTCTATCTTGGGGATGGAGGAGGGTCTCAAAAGCCAGAGGAAAGAGTCTAAATTCAATGGAGAAGTATCCTGAGCTCTTGAAAAGGCAGGGACATGATGGGAGCAATGTCTCATGTGCAGAATAGCTCTGAGGCAGACCAGACCCAACTTGCTCTAGGAAGTAGTGTGATGGGGAAGTAGCTAAAGCTGGAGACCTGGACTCCTCTGTTATTAACCTGTGCAATCTTGTCTGGACTGGAGTCTCAACTGTCAAAGAAGAAAGTTAAAGGAAATAGAATCAGAGGCCCCTTTCTGTTCTGATATTCCATTCTTCATTTTCTAAAACCTGGACTTGAACTGGACTTTGAAGGCTGGGTTAAGGTTTCAGCAGGCAGAGATCAAAGAAAAAAGCATCCAAGGTACAAGGACTAGCCCAGATCAAAGCAGAACAGGGGGAAAGAATATGTCCAGAGAACAATGAGTCACCTGGGGAATTTGAGATGAAGGACACATGAAGAGGAAGAGTGTGAAAAAAGTTTAGGAAGACAGGCCAGGGGTGGAGATGGGTAGGACAAGTGGAAGAGTTCAGGCTTTCATAAACAGGCAATGTGAAGCCACTGAAAGTTTTTGTATAGGGGTGCTATGAACTGGAAGAGACCAAAGACACCAACTGCCCTTATTGTCATCTGGAAACTGGGGCACAGAGTGACAATCTTCTGTTGATATAAGAGTTCACTAAATCCCAGGCCAGTCCAAAATTTGGAGAAATGATCTTCTTAGTCCAGTCTTCTTGGCTTTGGACCAGATTCTAGATGGTGTCTATGAGGCCCAAAGATAATGACAAGCCTGATGCACTTTAAGGTCTACAAAATGCATTTCATCTATTCTTTCATTTAACCCTCAGAAAACTCTGTCAAATAGATGCTCTATTTATATATTGGCAGCCCCAGGACAGAGAAGAAAAATGACACACAGAAAGGGCTAAGTCTCTTTCCCAAGATCACACCACCTGTAAGTGTTGAAGCTAGTACTCACATCCCTGCAGCTTCCCAGTTCTTCTCCCTACCTCATCCTTCCTTCCAGTTGTTTGCATAGGGACATCATGAGTTCCCCAGTGATGCTTTCTTGACTGTGAACTCTATTTTTGCCCATATGTATGATCAAAATTCCAAAATAACTTCAAACAAAAAAACCACTGATAACTTACTTGAGTAGCTCCAAGATCTGCTAAGTCATTGGTGGTCTCTCCCTAGATACAGATTGAGCCCTTCTCTGTAACTTATTAGACATTCTGAGTTGCAAAAGCTCCAATTCCAGGTCCCATGAGCATCACTGGACTTAGCTAGGCTTGTCCTCAGGTAGCAGGCACACAATTCATTTCTGGGCCAATACTCAAAGCTTTCCCAGTTTTGTGGGATCTGAAGGCAAAGTCTTTGAGAGGGCAAGTTGGAAAATTCTGATTTTTATGATGTGCTTCCTTAAAAATAGGTCAAAAATCTATCCCCCAGAACCCTCTGGTCAAAACTTTATTAGTCATTTTTCACTAAACATCCACTAAGTTCATCCCACTGAGCTAGACACTGAGAGAGACACAAAGTTTAGAAAGACAACATAGTGTTCACCTTTGTGGAACTCAGAGTCTTGGTTGGGGAGGGGGTGACACTAATATAGCTATAACTATAAAACTCACCATTACATAATATGTGTATCAGAGAAGACCAAGACACTGAGTGAAGTCCCAAGTTGGGGGGTAGAGGTATCCGGGATGTAGGAGTGAACATCAATCTGGATAGGGGGATTTAGAAAGATTTCATGGAGGAAGTGGCACATGAGTTTTAAAGAACAGGTAAAGTATGGGGTGGGATGAAGGCTGGGAAGAGCCCACAGAGGCAGGAGGGCAGGGAAGGACAGAGTGAGGTTGTTTAGTTGAGCTGAATCCTGGAATCTAAGGAAGGGAGTTGAATGAGATAACAAGTTGTCCTTGATCCTTCTCCCTTCTGCTTCCTCGGAGGCCTTCTCTGTTAGTTGTTCCCTTTCTTTCTCCTCTCTTACTGCCAGCTTGAAAGCTTCTTCAGCCAGGTCTTTCCCTTGACCCAACAGCTACAGCAAGTGATAATCCTGGGGTTCAAACAGTAACAAATAACAAAGTTCCTATGGAGGACAAAAGGTAATTTGAGAAAAGAGAACGAAGAAACAACTGGGAGGATAAGAAAAGGCTTCTAGGAGATGACCCAGAGGTGGATGAGCTTTGAAGGAAGTAAGGTGGTCCAAGAAACAGACCTGGGGAGGAAGCACATCCTAAATGTGGGGGATAATACCTTGGTAAAGGCTCAGGGAATGTTTTATTCAAGTGAAAGTAAACAGGACAGGTCTGGCTGCAATAGAATTTGATGAAATTATGGAAATAATGAATAATTTTGGAAAGGTAGGCTACAGTGAGATAGTGAGGGGCTAAAAATATCAAGAGGCAAGAGGGGGCTACTGAAGATTTTGGAGAAAGGGAGTGAGATCAGCTCAGAGCTAGACTCTAAGAAGATTTTGTTTGGAGTTGTGGGAAGGACACAATTGTAGAGGGCAGAGACTAAAAGCAGGAAAACCAATGAGAAAGAGATTGCAGCAGTAAGTGCTGATGAGGAGAGGTGATGAGGCCCTAGAGGTCCTGGGGGATATGAATGGAAAGAAATAGATGGATGTCTCAATTCATTGCCAAACTTCTAGAAGGAGAAATTTATCCTTGCTACTACTGCTTGTCACCTTCAGCAGGTACTTAGTTCATGACTATTCATGACTATAGCAAGTTAGGTTCCTCTCCTATTCCCCACCAACAATTCTAGGTGATATTCTAATGAGATTTTAATTGTCAAAATGTCAATTGACTTTTTCTCAACTCAATGTCCTGTACCTCTCTTTCTCTACTTCTTTCTGTTCTCTTCTTCAGCTCAAATGAACTGACTCTCCTTACTTCTGCTCCTATCTGATCATTCCTCAGTCTTCTTGGCTGATTCATCTTGATCTTCTGGCCCTCAGGTGTAGCTGCCTCCAGGGCTCTGCCCTTGGCCCCCTCCTCTCCTTTTTCTACACTTCCTCCTTTGATCCCTCCACGATTTGAATTATGTTGATGACTCCCAAATCAATAGCTTCAGCTCTTGATCTGTCCCCTGAGCTTTCCCTTTTCATGGAAGGGCATTGGAGTTTCAAAAGTTCCACTGATTGTGAATGGAGTCAGAGGAGAGTATATTGATATAAAATATGAAAGTCCAAGTTGGAAGGGACTTTGCAGATCTCTCCAATCTTCTTCATTTTATAGTTGAGACCAAAGGAATGCACACAGTATATTCATCCTGACTACATTAGCTGTGTGAGTTTGAGGAAGCCACTTAATTTTTCTGGGTATCAGAATAACTAATAATATCAACATAATAACAACTCTCAAAGAGAGAGCGAGCTCTAATGCTTTGCAAAGCATTTTAGATATGTTAACTCATTTCAGCTATAAAATGAGGAAGATTGGAGAGATGATCTGCAAAGTTCTTTCCAACTTGGAAATTCATATTTTATTTCAAGGGGACAGGAAGAGCCACAACCCCCATATACACCTATATTTCTTTATCTGTAAGAGGAAGAAAATAACCTGTGCACCCCCTACCTGAGGGGGCTATTAGGAAGAAAGTCCTTGCTAGGGAGAAGATGGTGTTATAATCTAGATCAGTGATTCAGGAAAAATTCCAGACCAAATCAGACAGATTTGAATGGTTGCTTGCATGTAGCAAAATTGAATTTGAACCCATTTGTCAGTTGGTAGAAATAAAAAATGAAATAATAATCAAGCCCAACCCAAATAGGAAGGGACATTGAACTAGAAAAAAATAGGAAATCTCTGGCAACACTCCTACATACTACCCTAGTTAATATTGTAAAAGTTTAGTGTCCATTGGGATGGGAGAACAAAGGAAGTAAGGGAGATGGACAGGAAGGAGGACTAAACACAGCTATGTTCAGTTCTCAAATTCTCTTCTTCTAGCCATATAAGAAAATGGGAATGGTACACTAGAGAGGACTTCCCTAAAGTCAAGAAGAGCCTTAGTGATGTTAACTGATTAATAGAGTCCTGGGAGTCAGCAGTCTGGGGATAAGGAATGAATGATCCTGCCAGCATGGGTGTACTCTCATTAAAATTGGTCACTAGACCATCTATGCTAAAAGAAGGACCTCTGTGATTGGACATAGGGATGCTTTCAATCGGAGACCAATCATTAAGTATTGTTAAATCTCCCCACATAGAGAGTTAATGAGATGAAGTCACTCAGTCCCACACTGCCATCACCTCCATGCTAGCTAGACCTGAATAAGGGTTTAAAGTTACAGGATACCTGGTGAGGAATCAATTCCTAAAGTTCAAGATAAAACTCTTTATAACCATCAACAAAACTCATCTGATTTTAGGTTACTTCAACAAAAGCACAGCATCTAGAGAATAGGCAGCAATGTTTTCGTTGTCTTCTGCCTTGCCTAGACCATATCAAATAGACTGTGATCAATCCTGGGCACCACAGTTTCTAAGAGATATTGATAAACTTAGAGGGTGGCTGAGACTTGAAACCACTGCATAAAAGATGAGGATCTGTGGGAAGAACTGAAAACATTTAGTTCAGAAAAGTATATGAAAGACAGTCTTAAGAAAGAGGAAGGCTTGTTCTCCCAGGACCCGAAAGGGAGAACTAGGATCAATAAGGAGAAATTGAAGTGGGGCAGATTTTTGCCTGGATGTAAGGAAAGCCTTCCTAAGGATGAGAACTATGCCCAAGTGGAAGCTTCTAGGGATACCAAGTTCCTTATAAGCAGAAGTTTTTAATAGAATGTTTTAATAGAGATTCTTTCAGAGATGAGCATGATGAGGGCAGGGTTCATAGGGTATATACATAGATGATATCAGGTCCATCCCTCTCATCATTGTCCAAAAGAGAAAAACAAGACTTTAAAGAATCAATTCAGCAAGACTTTATTTAGCTCTTGCTCAGCTCCTGGCACTGTGCAAGGACCCATGATATAAAGACAAAAAAAAATCTATTTACTCAAGGAATTTGTGCTTGGGAGGCAAAGCAGGCAAGATAGGGAGGTGGGACTCAGCATATATAGTGAAAATTCAATACAAAAACATCTAAGGCAAGTAGAGGAGTAAAAATTGGAGAGGGGAAAGACACCAGTCTAGGAAACTAATTATATTATCACTATAGTACAGTATAGAGGTTATTCTGGCCTTTTCTAGGATGGAAATCATAGAAGTAAAGAAGATATGGGGGCGGGCTGGCTAGGTGGCACAGTGGATAAAACACCGGCCCTGGAGTCAGGAGTACCTGGGTTCAAATCCAGTCTCAGACACTTAGTAATTACCTAGCTGTGTGGCCTTGGGCAAGCTACTTAACCCCATTTGCCTTGCAAAAAAAAAAACCTAAAAAGAGATATGGAGGAGGCATAATGGCTAAAACCTAACAAGTGATGAGACTGAGAGTGAAGAAGTCAAGGAAGACTTTGAAGCAGCAAATTTGGATGCTAAGCTGATGCAGCAACAGGAAAAGAAGTTATAAAGAGAAGAGGGTATTTGTTAGGGGAAAGTCCTGGTCCTGGTCAATTTGAACTCCTACAAGAAATCTAATTAGAGATGTCATTGATGTAAAGATGGAATTCAAGACAGTGACAGGGGGTGAATATTGGGGATCTGGACTCTGGCTGCTTCATGGTTGGAGTGAACTTTTGAGAGTTGAGAAGTTCAATAAGAGTATAAGAAAAAAGAAAAAAAAAGAGCCTGGATAGAACCCTGGAGGTTGTCCATGCATGGTGGTGGTGGTGGTGGGGTCATAGGGTAACTAAGGAACATGAATATGAAAAAATGGCAGATAGTGCCTCTAATTTCAAGCTGAAATGTGAACTAAATAGTGCCTGTGGCATAGGATAAACTTAGTAAGTGCTTACTGATCTCAGTTATCAAGGTAAACCTTTGAACTGGGCCTTGAAGGTCAGTAAATTTCCTTCCCTCCTCCTTTTTCTTGTTCCTTGATCCCTCTCTCCCCCATCATCTTTCCTACTCTCTTCAATCATCACATATGGTCATGCTTAACTCTGGTGGTGGCATTTTTGTCCCCTCTTCCAAAAAGGCCAACTCTACCCATCTCACCTCTCAGAATGTTTGGCATGTTTTGTGGGATGTGATGGCCTGCAGACAACTACAATGTGCACCCCACAAACACACTATCCAGAGCATGTGGCACTACTCCCTTACTACTATAGAATTTTAAGACTTGAAGAAATGGGACGCATACCAGGAAAACATCCCATCTTAGGCTACCTCCTAAATACTAAAGAGAATTCTCCAAATGTGCTGCCAAGGGAGAATGGTAGTGATCAAAAAAGGTTGAAAATAGTACCATCTACCAGATTGGAAGACCAGGGTGTAAAACTCTCATTTTGTCACTGATGACTGTGTGAACTGAGGCAAACCATCCAGCCTCCCTGAGTCTCAGTTTGCTCATCTGTAAAATGAGAAGTTGGACTTAGAGAACCTAAGATTCCCCCCCAATTCCAAATCTATACTATAACCTGTATTGTATAACATTTATTCTTGTTAAGACCAACTGGTAGTCACCACAAATTGATAACTTAGTGACTAGGAAGGAAAGAGAAAAATCAACTTCTCTGACAAGACCCACCAGCCTTGAGGGTCTTTTAGTTCTCCAGGGAGGTGGGGTACTAGGAGTCATCAGATCCAAGGTCCTTGAAAGTTTGGATAACTTCATCCTTGATTTGGCTTCAAAGTGGAAGAAACAGAACCAGAGAAGCTTTTCAGAAGCTTTATTAGTTCTTCAGTGTCTCAGGCTGATAACATGAAAACCTGTGTACCTAAGTGTTCTCTACTTATTCATGTTAGTAACTTATTAGGATAGAGCCTAATATTTTGATGGGGGGGGCAGAATTGTTTGGGAGAACATTGTCTAATAGATGTCACCTGGAGTGGTGAGTTCACTCACAGAGGTTATGGTGTGTTCACTAACAGAGATAGTGAGGTTGTAGTCTGATCATTCTCATTGCCAAGCTCTTGAGGTAAGAAGGTCCCAAGAGAAGTCAGAGGATCATTTTCTAGGTCTGTTATGGTAGAGATTCTTATTCAGGTATGAGTTGAACTAATTAGAGATCTCTTTCTACTCAGAAAGTCTGTGGTTGCATATGTTTCTTTACATTCTGAGTCTCTAAATTTTATTTAGATACTTGCCTCACTTGGAGAATGGTATTACTTAATCTCAGATGCCATCAGTTCAGTGACTCCCTTTTTATCCACTGATTCTCAGTTTAGTATTTAAGACCCATGAAAATATGGCAGCAAGCTCATCTCCTACACTTCCCAATTCAATCCCGTAAGCATTCATTTAAAACCTACTATGTTTCAAGGCCTTGAAGCCTGTTTCTTTGGACTTCCACTTCAGTACTCTGCCTATGATGCCACAGTGTCCTTCAGGCTTCATTAATAGATGTTCCAAGTACCCAGAATCCATATTCAAGTCCCCCAATATGTGCTCATAGTCTCAGGGTAACCCAAAGTTCTGTAAAGTTCTGCTGGCATAGAACAAACCCTGGTAAGACCAACCAAGCATATGGACCAGAAAAGGATTTCTAGTCCATATGGACTAGAAAAGGATTAGACCCCATGACCAACTGCCCAGGCTCATCATTAGTCACCTGGTCAGGAAGTGGTAAGTTCTTTGGTCTTGGTAACCCACAAAACAAGTTAAAGCACAACTCAGCCCTCAGGCCTGAGCAACCCCTTTCCATTTCTGTAATGATGGTGGCAGGTATAAAAGAAGGAAATGGGGGATCCAAATTACATGGCTCCCAGAGTAGCTCTGAATAGGGATTGAACTCGTGGTCCTCAAGATGCAGTCTTTGTGCAACCAAAGAGACATAGACCTAGAAAAGAGACACAACCACATTGCCACTTTTCTTGTCCAGATCACCCAAAGATAATTAGAATTTGAAAATCAAAGGCAGGATGGTACCCAGTTCTCTTCAGAGCAGACTCGAGGAACTGGCTTCATCATGCACCCAAAAAGCAACAAGGAAGATGATCCCATGTGCCACAAAACCTAGCAATGCTACAAAGGCTCCTCAGTGAAATCCATAGGAATGTGAAAGAAGCTGTTCATCCACACCATAGAAACAAAATGGACAAAAGTATCCATTACCCAAATTATAGCACACAGAGAGAGACCTATTGGTCCATTAGTAGCTACATTCTGGACAGGTTCTATGGATGAGAAATGGATCCAGAGGTGAATAGAAGGAAGAGACTGGACTTTTATCACATTTGAGAATCCATATAATGCTTTCAAGTATGTATAGTACTAGGTAGATATGTACCCACATATATAGGTATGTATGTATACTATTATCGAATACTAGGGTAGCAACTGGAGCACCAGACCTGGAGGCAGGAAGATCTGAATTCAAATTTAGATTCAGAAACATTCTAGCTGGGTGAATCTGGTCCAGTTCCCAACCTATAAAATGGAAATGGCAAACTACTGTAGTCCTTTTGCTGAGAAAACCCCAAATAAGGTCATGAAGAATCAGACATGACTATACAACAAGAAAAAGGAAAAATTCTGATTAATGAAAGCTATTCCAGAGTGGGACCCTGGGAAGTTTCCCCTTGCTGGAGAACTTGAAGTAGATGCAAAATGACCACTTGTCATGATTACAAGAGAGGGGTGTTCTTGGTTTAAGTCTGGACTAATTAATCTTGGAAATCTCTTCCAACTTGACAATTCCATGATTTTTTCAATAATTCTATCAGTCATAATAATAGCTTACATTTACATGCACTTTATTTTTAAAGCATTTTGTGAACGCCATCCTCAAAAATCTCAGAGAACTCTACAAATAAACTGTGCTGGAATTAAGCCACCATCACAAAGCCTGGTCCACAATCTCCTGGATAGAATATTGATCCATAAAACTGAAGAACAATGTCGTTGATAGATTCATTCTATCAAATGCGGTTGCCAGATGGGGTGCAACTTCCCCTGATCCTTCTGCTTGCTCCAGGAGTTAGAATGGGGCCAACTCTATGCTCACCTCACGTTGCTTTTGGTCAGGTGTGGGGAGCAGTTCTGAGCTCAATTATCTAAAAAAAAACCACTTATTTTATCCACCTAGTATAGTTGACCAGCCACATAATATCAAAAATGAAAAATGCAAGGGGAAAACTGGTCCCAAGACCATTTCCTTTTGAACCCCATTGAAAAAGCGAAGAAGAATGATAATAATAACGCTTGACATTTATACAGAGTCCAAGCTCTCAAACTGGAAGGGGCCTCCAATGTCACCAAAAATCAACAAGTCTAAGCCTCTCATTTTACAGATAAGGCAACTGAGGCCTAGGAGGTGAAGGGATGTGCCCAGGTCCTCAGCTTCCAGAACTCGGGCTCTACCCCTGCCTGGGGCCATCTCCCAGTAGAACTTTCATGCATTGAACCTCACAATAGCCCTATGAGGGGAGGACTGAAGAAAACTACACGTGGATATTGTGTTAACAATGATGAAACTGAGACTGGGAGCTTTGAGTGACTTGTCCAGGGACACGCAATGAGGGTCAAATTTGAAGCCAGGTCAGTGCTTTATGAATGTGGCTTGTTCTCACCATGCTCCAGCCTAAGCCCCCTTTAGAAAGATGGGAGGGAAGTCTGTGATACTCCCAAAGCAGCTCAGTCCATTGTTAACATAGCTCTAGTGGACCAAAGCTCACTGGTCCAGGGACTTCTCATTCAGAATTGGTCTGTGGTCTCTTAAACAGGACTACCTTTCAGTCAGTCAGTTATATAGCATTTATTAAGTGCCTACTGTTACTGAGCACTGTGCTAAACACTGGGGATGCAAAAAAGGCATCTGTCCTCAAGGAATCTGCAATCTAATGGAGGAGACAAAACCCAAGCAAGATCTAACAAGGAGAAATCAGGGGTGAGTCATCTCAGACCCCTAGGTTAAGAAAGGTTGGAAGAAGCAATCTTGAACACAGTTGGAGACCATGATGGAGCCTCTTCAGCAGGCTGACTGTGCCCCATTCCTTCCGCAGCTCTTCAGCTCACCTGGTCCTGGACCTCCCCAAAGGCTTGGGGCTCTCCAGCTCCTCTTGCCCTTAGAGTCATCTACACACTGAAGTGTCTGTGGCTGATACCAGCACAAAGCCTGCCCAGGGACTGGACTTTTTTTTAATTGACATTTTCTTTTTCCAATAACATGTTATGAAAGTTTTTCAACATTCTTCCACATGCATATGCATATTTTAGGTTACATAATTTCCTTCAGTGGCAGTCAGGTGAATATGGTACATGCACATTTGTGTTTAGCATGTTTATAGATTAGTTATTTTTAGGTATGAGAAAGTAGGATTAAGGGAAAAGAAAGAAAAGCATGAGATAGACAATAAATACATAAAAGAATTTCTCTAAAAGTGAATTTAGTGTTCATTCAGATTCTGTAGGGTTTTTTGTTTTGTTTTTCTTTCTCTGATGGGGATAGCATTGTCCATAGTCTGTCCTCTCAATTTCCAATTCTTTGTCGCTACAAAAAGGGCTGCTATGAATATTTTAGAATATGTAGGACTTTTCCCATTTTATGATTTCTTCTGGATACGGGGCTAGAATTGGAATTGTTGGGTCAAAGAGTATGATCAGTTTATTGCTCTTTGGGCATAGTTCCATATTGCTCTCCAGAATGGTTGGATCAGTTCACAACTCCACCAGCAATGCATTAATGTCCCAATCCTCCCACAACCTCTCCAACATTAAATGTTTTTCCCTTTTGTCCAGCGGCTGGATTTCTTACTAGAATCCCAGACACTATATTAGCACTGCAATTGCCAGCACCAAACACAGAACCTGACACATTGCAGGTATTAAATAAATGTTTGGTGATAGAATGATGGGTTAGGATTTCAGGCTTCATTGAGTGGATAGAAAACTGTAGAAGGGAGCTAACTTTTCAGAGGCCCTGAAATCTTGTTCCATAAAGGAAGGAAACATGCATTTATGAAGCACCTGTTCTATGCCAGGCCATTCTAAGCCCTTTACAAACACTGACTCACATGATCCCTACAGTCACCTTGGGAGGGAGGTGCTAGATGATCCCCATTTTACAGATGAGGAAACTGAGGCCAATAGGGTTGATTTCTCAGTGGTTCCAGGGTTCTGGACACCGTGGTACCCCCTGGCCACCAACAAAGAGGAACACTAGGACCCTTTGTCTGAAGCACCTGGTGCTGATATTAAGTATACTTCTTTGGGTGATGTTGTCTTCCTGGATTGAAGAGGGACGATGAGAACAGGGACAATGCTATTTCTGGATCTCCAATACACACATTTCCCAGGCTCTGATGCATACATGTTTGTTGATGGACTATTTCTGGACAGACAATCAGGAGATCCTTGGAAACCATCCATTCCAATACCCTCCTGTAGTAGGTGAGGAAACTGAGGCCAGGGCTGAGAAGGGACTTTACAAGGGCTTGGGGAGAGACACTTTATCTATTCTGTGTGACTGGCATTGGTGAGGTAAAGTGGGGCTGACCTAGCTGGCAATCAGTTCCCACAGGCAGCTGGTATGGAATATGAACAATAATAACAGTACCAATAATGGCATTTCCATATCATTTTAAGATTTGCAAAGTGCTTAGTGTGTGTTGTCTCACTTAAAGACCTTCCAGAGAATCAAAGCTAAACCCTTGATTCTAAAGAGAAGGAATTAAGCCCAGGTCAGAGCCTGGATCACCCCCCTCAGTCTGCATGCCGAGTGAAGAAGAGCCAAGGCAGAATCTGACCCCAGGGCCTCGATTTCCTCTCCACTTCTACAGAACAAAGCCAGCCCTCTGTCCAACACTGTTCATCTGGAAGTGGCCGATTAAAGGCCCTGGGACTGGCCCAGGCCAAGTGTGTGTTGGAGACGATGTTTCTTGGTTTGGAATCTTAATGACTTACACCTGGAAGAGGGGGAACCTTTACTTTGATCGTATGAACTCCCAAGGGAGCCTCTTCATGTGAAAGATTTTTCAGGCATCTTTTTGTGGATTAAGGCTGCTTGATTGGGAGCAGACCTTCCTATCCAGTCATCCATTCTATAGTCATCAAACATTTATTATACACTTGTTCGGTGCCCAACACTGTGCTCAATAAACAGTTTAGCTCATAAGATTTAGAGCTGAAAGGAACCTTAATAATCACCTCTTCCAACTTGCTCATTTTATAGATGGGAAACAAGGACCTAGAGACATTTTCTTGCAGACTCCACATCTCAGAAACACAATGCAATCCACATGTTAATTCACAGATAAGATACAAACACGACTAATTATAACATATATTATGTCATGAATAATATATGTGGACTCTCAGAAAGGTCCTTACAATCCAGGGAGCATCTTTGCTTTTCCTGGAACAGAAGACTCAGAGAAACACAATTGGCTGTGTTTAAGTTTGCAGGTAGAAGTCCGTTGATTAACCCACCTAAAAGAAATTAGCTTTGTTAGGAAATAACTGCATTTTGATTGAATTCATCATCCAGCACTAGGGATGAACAAAGACTGGACATCACCTTGAATAGGTCAGAAATATTTCAACTGAGTGTGGTAGGAAGTCTGTTTCAACTGAGTGAGGGATTGGGCAACACTCAGAGAATCATATATAAAATGAGGATTCACTTTAGAACCTGAAGGAGATTTTGAGGGCCCAGCAAGGCAAGAAGGAAGTAGAGACATCACGAGCTGAGTTAACAGGAACTGAACAGTACATGACTGACAAAAGGAGAGAGAGAGAGAGAAAAACAGTTCTCAAGATGACTTAAAAAGAGACCCAGGAAAGCTCCAAGTTCCTCAAACTTCCCCTTTGAGGATCTTTCCATGAACACACAATTGTAATATCCAAGATATTACATATCCAGAAACCTGAATTGTGCCCAGAGATTAGCTAGTGATAAATATAATGCAAATTAAGACAAAAAGTCCAAAGTGTTTCTAACTGGAGCAACTTTGTACTTTTAACTGATTAATACAAATCTAAAGTAGCAAGTGAGTGAACTGTGGGTTTAGGGGCCATTGGTGTACCCTTAGGTTTAAAATGAGCTCATTATTAGAATGAGGTCACATAGGTATTTGAAGAGCTGCTGTGGAGAAGAGGAATTGGATTACTCTTTTTGACCTGAGAGTGGTAAGCAAAGCAAAGTAGAATGAAGAAGCAAATTCAAAAGCAGCAAAATGTGGGCCTGCTCTAAGGGATCTTACTATGAAGAGTCCAATCTCAACAATGCCTCAGGAAACAACAACTTCAGCTTCTCACTGAAGGTCTTCAAGGGAAAGGAAGAGACTCAAAAGGAATAAAATATTTCAGAGTAGACATAAGCAGGGAAAGTCAATGACACAAATCTGTTTCTGACTAGAGAATAGAGTGTTTGTGTGACACTTTGAAGTCATCTTGGTCAGTACATTCCTGAATGAAATTTCCACAGTCATCACCCAGACAGTAATTGAAGACTCCCCACCAAAGACAGAAGTTCCCATCTGCACAAGTGGATCATTCCACCTTGGGCCCATTCTTCCTGCTGGGAAGCTTCTCTCTCCTTCCCCAAGGATGCACCACTCTTCTTCCCCATCCTCTTCCATGACTCCAGGTTCATTCCTCTACCATAAGACAGACATTGAAATACCTGAAGACAATTGTCCTGTTCCCCCTTAGTCTTCTCTACTTCAGGCCAAATCTCCCTCCTTCCTTCAGCTGGTCTTCCTATGAACTAGAAGGAAGGCTGGTGACAAATGCAGCTACCCTGCTTTGGATACTCCCTAGTTTATCAGTGCCCTTTCTCAATTCTCAAGCAGATATGTCCATAGAAATCTACAGGAAGGACTTAAGAGTCTGTCCTGACTGTATTCCAGTTGTTCTTTCTCTTGGAAGAAAATTATTTTGTTTCACTTATATTTATTCATCTATATATTCCCCCCCTTAGAGTATAAGCTCCTTGAGGGCAGGGACTGTTTAGTGTTTTGTTTTTGTAACCAGGGAACCTAGGACCCATAAGAGCCATAGATACTTAATGTTTGTTTAGCTGAATTGAGTTCAAGAAAGAGGATCTGAATGGACGGATCATAAGCCAAAGAGAGAGAAAGCTGGAAGGGACTGAAAAGGCCATTGAGTCAAATCCTCTCATTGTACAGTTACTAAACTTGAGATCAAGGTGTGGTGACAGGGCCAGGATCACATGGGCAGTAAGTGCAAATGGGGGTTTGGATCTTGGTTAAGTTCAAAGACAATGCTTTTTGCACCATACCCTACAAATACTAGTAGCTTATTGGGGAAGAAGGGGAAATTTCACCAAGACAGCTGCTGCCCTCACAGAACTCATAGTCTGACAGTAGCTAAGCCACAGACATGGACAAGGAGACTCAGAATACTTCCATAGAAGGTATTAGAAAAAAATAAAGTGAAACATGGCAGGGAGACTCAGTAGGGAAGGTTTCCTGTGGGAAGTAGCATTTAAGTTGGACCTTGATGGGTAGGGTAAGAGTGAAAGTAGGAAGGCAGTCCAAGATGGGGTAGGGGTGTGCCTGTAGGAACAGAGATTTGGAGGGCAGGCAGGATAAATAGGACACATGAAGAGGACAGTGAACCAATCATCTGAAAGGATTAGTGAGCTCTTCTTGGAAATGTTGAAGAGGTAGCATTTTGATCTTAGGCGTTCTACAGATGGGGAAACTTAAGACCTGGGAGAGTAAAGAAACTTGGCCAGGCTTACTCATTAGCAGCAAAAGTTCCTAATGCCAAGTCTTTGAAGTCATCTGATTGAGGAGGAGGGAGTCCTACCTTTAGGGGCTTTTCTTCATGGTAATTCTGGGGGGACTAATAACTCTGGGGTACAGGTACCATTATCACCATTTGTGGAAGAGGACAATGCCAGCTAGGGAGCTGGGGGCTTGCTCAGACTCTGAGGGAGCTAACAGCAGAATTAAGGTTCAAATCCTGCTCTTCCACTGCCCTCTATCTACTCTAATATGTGATGGGCAGGGCGTCGGGGGCCTCACTAAAAGGAGAAATCGTGTCCTAAAAGTCTCTCCTAAGAGTCAAGTTCTTCTCCATCTTCATGTTCCTGGTCATGAGTCTTTTCTAGAATTTCCACAGAAATAGAGAGCGAAGGGTGAAGACCTTTGGGGAAACACCCAAATTTACCATTCTTTTTTAAACCATTCTCATCTGTTTTGATGTGTGTATAAATCTGAGCAAAGTGGTAGTTATTTTAAGGCCCAATGTGAGTTTCTTGACACTGTCATAGATCCTCAGGTAGAGGCAGATTTTCTGTGGCCATTGGCAGCTGCCTAACAGATAAATATATTTGAGGCTTCCTGCAACAAAACAGAACAAAAGAGAAAAAACCAAAAATAAATCCCAATGGCATCCTTACCACTCTGTTCTAGAGAAGATCAAAGGGGGAAAAGCCATCCATTTAGTTATAGTCTGTCTGTGATATGCCTGGGGAATGTACACACCTAATTAGCCATAATAGTACCATCCAGAGGAGATGAGGAGATGAAGGTTTCTTTGGGTGGGGGCAGGGGGATAGTTGCTCTCTCCCACAGACCACCTCTGGGAGGCTGGGCCATCCCTGGCCTGCAGCCCAGGCCAAATGGGTGCCCACATCGGTCACTCTCCTTGTGGCAAGTCCTGGGAAATTTCAGTATCACAGCCCAGAATGGGGTTTAGTGACCTTGATTATGTCATCCCCTCCATCTACTTCCAGCTTTTTTCAATTTGCAGAAAAGTTTGAAGTGGACAAAACCCAGATGCCTTTTGCTTGTAGCTCCAGTGAGAAAAGATCAGGCCTGTAGACTCTTGTCAAAGTGATGTATGGAGTTCATTTCCCATTAACTCTCTCATGGCTTCAAGTACTTTCTTTGCCCCTTAATTCCCTCTAGATCTCTCCTTTTTAGAAACCCAAAGGGGTGATTTTATACTATTCCCAACTTTCTGAGAGTTTTTAGGAAGGTCATATTGATTCTGAACCTGTGCTTGAACAAGGAAAGAGTTTGGAAATTGGACCTCCAGGCCAGATGCCCCCTGAGCTAAAGTATCAAACACATTCCTCTGTGTGACCATTAGGTTTCCTGTCCATGAGGAAGCAGGTCAACTGCTCTTGGACCTGTGTCAGAGGTCCTCAAGCCAAGCTTGGATGGCCAGCCAGTTGTCAGGGATCCAGCCAAGAGGATTCCTGGTGGGCCAGAGGCTCCTGGAGAGCCTTTCTTAGGCTCAGATTCTGTGATTCTGAAACCACTGACTTGGTGAAGGACCTTGACTCTTCTCTTTGCTCTGCTTCCCAGAAACATGTGCTGTCAACAATGGAGGATGTGACCGCACCTGCAAGGACACGGCCACAGGAGTCCGCTGCAGCTGCCCGGTGGGCTTTACCCTGCAGCCTGATGGGAAAACATGCAAAGGTAAGCCTCAGCTTCCAACCTACTGGGAGTGAATTTCTGATGGAGAAACATGGAGGCCTTGGAAATTAGATTGAAAATATTAATAAGATATTTGGGGGCGGCTAGGTGGTGTAGTGGATAAAGCACCGGCCCTGGAGTCAGGAGGACCTGGGTTCAAATCTGGTCTCAGACACTTAATAATTACCTAGCTGTGTGGCCTTGGGCAAGCCACTTAACCCCGTTTGCCTTGCAAAAAAAAAAAACCTAAAAAAAATAAGGTATTTGCATCATTATAGTGAAAGAAGGAAGCAGAATGGTCAGTTAACCAATAAACATTTCTTTAGCACTTAACTAGATACAAGACACTGGACTAAACTCCAAAGTGAAGCACAAAAGCAATCTCTGACCTCATGGAGATTACACTTTAATGAGAAAAACAACACTTAGAAGGGGGCCTGAAGGACTGGGGAAGGTGGGGAGAGGGAAGGGGAGAGAAGGAGAAGGTATCTACCTGGTGCATGGTGGAGAAAGCCTTAGATGTGGAAATGGGTCGGCATTAGCAGTGCAAACTAAAGAAGAATGGAGGTCTTTTTTGGAGGTTCTGGAAGAAATCAGCCAATCTGAGAATGATGTATTGGGGGCAAAGGGCATTTCCAATGTGAGAAGTGGTTCAGGGGTGGAGTGACCTTCCAGAGTTAAGAGGTTTTTATGGCCTAATACTGTGTCATAGAACTGTGAGAGAAAGTCCCAGGGAAGAGTCAGTAGCACATAGGCAACCTAGAGAGGCCCAAAGAGATCTCTGGTCTATGACTATTTTAGTTGATAAAGTAAGAAAGGAAGATGATCCATGAATCAGTCTGAGTGGAGAAATTAAGGAATAGGATGGTCTGTGTATCAATGAAGCTGAAAAACTAGGAGGATTTCTTGTCATTCCAAATGGATAAATAAGGGAATCAGGTAGTTTTTTTTCATTGCTGTGGAAATGGCCTATGTATTATTTAGATGGTGAAAAAAAGAAATAGGAGAGTCTCTGTTTTTGTTCAGTTGAAGCAATGTGAGGGTGGAATCAATCTACCAATTAGTAGTTATTAGGTATTGATCATGAGTCATGATGGGATACAAATAAAGACAAAAGCCTGGACCTTACTCTCCAAGAGTTCTCATTCCAAAGGAAGAGACTGTGTGCACACAACTCCATGGGTGCTGTCAACGGCATAAATATGAGGTGATCTCAGAGGGAAGGTGACAGAATAATGACAGAAAGACTGGGAGCTGGGGTGACTGGGAGGATGATGATGCTCTTCACAGCACAGTAAGATTGGGAAGAGGAGAGGATTTGGATAGAAGGAGAATGAGATTTGGGACCTGTTGAGTTCAGGATGTCTATGGGATATTATCCAATAGATTGTTAATGATACAAGACTGCAGGACAGGAGAAAGGTTAGGGCTAGACAGATACAGCTAAGATCCATCTGCATAGAGATGATATGGAATCCCTTGAACTGGAAACCAGAGACTCAAGAGAGCACAATGCTCTTTCTACAACACTATGAAACTTATTCAAGGTCATATAGAGAGTGAAAGAAATGGAAATTTGAAGAAAATCAATTTATTACCAAGTGTAAAAAGTCTCTTATGAGCCTTGCATTCAGGCTCATAATCACTAAAGCACTGGAAAGTCTAGTCTTCTGAATTCAAATCCAGAGCTATTTCCAAATCTCAAAGGAAAAACCCTCTCATTCTGAAGCATTACTCAAAGAAAGCAAGTAGGTGATACAGTGGATAGAGCACTAAACCTGGAATCAGGAAGACCTGAGATCAAATCCAGCCTCAGACACTGACTAGCTGTGTGACCCTGGGAAAGCCACTTCATCCTTTTTACCTCAATTTCCTAACCTATAAAATAAACTGGAGAAGGAAATGGCAAACCACTGCAATATCTCTGCAAAGAAAACTTCAAATAGGAGCCTAGAGAATTGGACATAACAACTCTAAGAGAATGAAATCAGTGTTACAGATCTAGGAGCTAGTGAAGTAAGGCTGGGGAGTGTTTCCTTGAAGGGGAGAGATGACAAGTGTTTTGAAATGCTAAGGATAAAAAACTGAGGGCAAAGGATGGAAGCCAAACTGCTGAGGATTTGTTTTACTCAAATCATTTGAGGGAAACTTTAGCATATCCCCAGGATTTGTCCTAAGCATTTCACCTTTATTGTTAAATGGGAATCTTGCCGTACAACTCTTTAATCCTGGAGTTTTTCTGTTCTTTGGGGAGTTTTTGATGTCTAAGGAGTGTTGTTTTCTGCTTAATTGGCCCTCTTGAGAATGATGAAAAGGTTGGAAATTCAGTTTTCCTTAACTAATCTCAAATGTTTGATTCAGCCCCTGGTTTGGATCAGTGCCATCTAAGGAGAAGAGAAGACTCACTGTAGTACTCTGGGAAGAGCACTGGGGAGAGTCAGATAACGTGGGTTCCTGCTGAAACCTAGAACCTCACTAGATAATCTTGAGAAAGTCCTTCCCCTTCCTGGGTTTCAGTTTCTGTCTTTGTAAAACCAGGGGGTGGATTGAACTTCTCCAAGGCTGCTTCCCCCTTTAGCATTCTTTATTCCACATTCCAAAGATTTCCCCCAGCTCTGACATTCTTTGTCTTAAGCTTCCTTCTAGCTACTATGATGTGCTTTAAATCCTAACATTTCTTTAAATTCTAGGATCAATTCCAATTCTCACATTTTAATTTCTAAGGTTTTCCTGTTTTGACTTTCTATATTATAAGGTTGCTCATCAGCTTCCCACAAGGCTTAGCTCACACATTTTATCTTGAGGAAAGGACACTTATCCTGATACTCCTCATTTCTGAATTTCTTCCTTCTCCTCAAATTGGCACATGGATGTAGATATGCACATACATCCTCAAATTAGCATGAGGATGTATGGATATGCACATACACATATGAACACTCCTTTGATTCTTAGCCCCAAAAGAAGGCAAGGTCCTGGTGGGCAGGCCTTTGCATCTTCCTCACTCAGCCCAGTGCTTTGCCCAAGAGAGGCACTTAAACTCTTAGACTGTTTTGTCAATCCTACCTTCCTGACATCCATTCCTTCTAGACCAAGCATTCATCACCCACATTCAGATCACTTCAATAGCCTCTGAATCTCCTTCAATCTGGATTATGTAGACTAGCCAAAATGATGTTCCCCTGAGCATAGTCTAACTTGGTAATTCCCTGCTCAAGAAGTCTCAGTCTCTATTGTGTCTAGGGTCACATACAAATTCCTCTGCTGGAGGAAGGCAGTGATCACCTGTCTAACCAACAGTTCCCATATTTCCCCTTTTATGCAGTTCACAATCCAGACAATCCCTCACATATGACATTCCATCTCTGAGCATTTGCACAGATTCTTCCCCATGACTAGAAAACACTCTCCTCTCCTTTGAATCTTAGAATCTCTATGATCCTTCAAAGCTCAGTTATAGTTACCTCCTTCATGCAGCCATTCCTGACTCTCCCCCAGTTCCTCTGTATCCTCTATCTTTGTGTATAGAGACTGTCCTAAAAGTCTTAATAAGCTTAAAAATGCACTGAACCTTTTGGAAAATTCTATATTTTGTATCCATGTCTATGTTTATTTGTTGTGGAAACTAAAGAACGTAAGTTACTTAAGGGAGAACCATTACATTTGTGATGCTGATTATAGAAGGTGTTTGAATGAAGAGGGTATTGCCATAACTTCAGTGAAACATATTCAGGACTTGAACTGAGAGGTGGTGGTGAGTGGCATGAAGATAAGGGTAGGGGATATAAATATACATACATATATATATATATGTATATATATACACACACATATATATATATATATATGTGTGTGTGTATATAGTGGTAGATCTGATCCCTGACATTGGATTGAATGTTGGGGTCCTGGGGTAGAGGAGGAAGGCAGGAAAGAATCAAAAACAACTCTGGATGATCCCTAGGAATACACCGATGAGCTTCACAGAAAGAGAAAGCACAAGGAGGGGAAGGTTGAGAGGGGAAGGTACTACATTTTGAATTGGACTGGTTGGACCTGTCTCCTCAGTAAGCCAGATGCCCTGTCAGAAACAGAGATTCAGGACTGAATCTTTGAGAAGAAATTTGAATTGGACATAGCTAGGTGGCACAGTGGATAGAACACTGGCCCTGGAGTCAGGAGGACATGAGTTTAAATTCACTTAATAATTACTTAGCTGTGTGACCTTAACCCCATTGTCTTGCAAAAAAAATTGGATGTATATAGATTTGGGAGTCATCTGCATAAAGGTAATGGTTGAGTCTATTGGAGTTGATGAGATCATTAAGAAAAGTATATAGAAAAAAAGAAATTGTCTTAAGACAGCTCTAAGAGGACAGATCTTGTTGCTGTGGCTCTAACATTATCTCCTGAAATTCCCTGCAAGTAGTAGGCACTTAATAAATGCTATTCATTGGATAAATGATAGATGTAGGGGTCAGCATTCAGAATAAGAAGCACAGTAAAGAAGAGACTAGTGATTTGGGCTCTGGTGGCTCTTAGGGTTCCAGATAAAAGGGAAATCATAGGATCTACATAAGAGGTCTTCCTGATCTTCATTTAATTGATAAGGGGTGTGTCTTATCTCCTAGTAAATGACATGACCAGTGTTGAAACTCAGATGTTTGAATCCCAAATCCAAGTATTTATACTGAAACTCTGGTGTTTGAACTCCAAATCCAAGTATTTTTTTCACTCCAACACATTCAGAAGTAGGATGGGGGAAGGCGGGGTATTTAATTTCTTTGGCACAGGAAACTTAGGGAGGAAAGTCTCCATGCACATTGGCACCATTTCAGTATCTTTGCCAAAAAAAACCTCAAATAGAAACATGACTGAAGTCAACAACAACTTCAACTTGGGCCTAAGAACATTACATCCCTGGATCCATTCTTGAAATCTTTTTTTTACTTTAGCATCATGTCCTAATAGTAGAACCTTTGAAAATCCAGGAGTATGACATGAATGGAGTTCTGTGCAGACATGAATTTGTACCAGACATGGTCTGATGTCACACACCTCCACTCCCTCTACTTAAAAGGTCTTTTCTTTTATTCTCACACATTAGAAAAGGTTTTAAAATAAACCACAGGCCCAGGTTTCCTCTCAAGGTCTAAGAGCAGTTCACTGCCTTTTATTCCTCCTCTTCCATAATCACCCTTTCTTAGCATCTTCAATAGACACCAGGTTTCTGCTCTGTTCCACATTGGTTCCACCTCCTCCCATGGTTTCTATCCACTCCTCCCAATGAATCTAGTTATTCCCTGGCTTCATCCTCCCATTCATCCTCCACTAAGCATGCTCCCAGCATGCTCAAGGCCTTTCTCTAGTTTCTAAAACCAATGCAGCACATTTCCCAGCTATTTGTGGCAAATTCAAGATTGCCCTATTGAAAGTTTTCTTAGCACAGTAGTAACTAAAATATGCAAGGGCACAGATAAAAGGAAACAATACCCAAGTCAACTAGCACTGTGATCCTATTATGATCTGTGCTGGAAATACAAAGATGAAACAGCAACAACAACACAGTCAAATACACACTCATTCATCCAGAGAGGAAAAAAGATTAAACTAAATATCCACATTTTTCCAAATGAGCATAACTTTTGTTGAATCTTTCCATTTTTAACTTTTGTCTCTTCTGTTATTCTTACTGAATGAAATTGTCAGCCAAGGAGCTCAGTTGGTAGTAGGTATCCATCACTCACAGAGCCTGGCAAATACCAAACCTCTAACAAAGTCATGTTGACAACTGAAGCTATCCCCATGTGGATGCCTCTGCACAGCTCTCTAGAACTGCAGTTGGCCCAACATGGGCCAAGGACAACATCTATTCTTGGCTGATGCAACCCGACACCTGTCCTTCACTCTAAAATCCATAATATTTTACAAACAGACCCCAGACTCTGAAGTTCAGCTCATCTCCCCAAGCCCCATCAAAGAGAGGCAATGTGGTCCAGCAAAAAGAATCAGGACCTAGAATCAACTGGAGTTTGAAGTTCACCTCTGGATTTCAATTAACTTCATCTGTAAAATGACGATCGTAATTCTAGCAGTCTTAAACTCAAGGGGCTATTGAGAAGCTCAAATAAAGTCAGGTAAAGTGCTTTGCAAATCTTTAAATGTTTCTTAAATGCCCACCATCATTACTTCAGGCAGGTCACTGACAGTGGTAGAAGGGTAGTTTTCTGTTCCATGTAGATAGGTCATGGCCCTTTTCAAAATTACCTTTGTTAGTTATCAGTGAGGAAATCCCAATTCCTCTCCACCCCAGACTTACAGAGCAAATAGGACCTACATATTGGGAGTTTCTTCAGAGCAAGAGACAGTGGAAGGAGCAAGGCATTGTGATTTTTTTTTATCCTAATGACTGAATCCCCTTCAAAGGAACAACTGTCTGAGACCTTTAGGGGACTTTGCTTTGGAAACTGTCTTCAGACACTGATTTATTTTATTCTGTTCCCTTCTAGGAACATTTATTAAACACCAAGAACATTTATTAAACATGTGCTCATGGCTGGGAGAGCAACAAAGATGAAAAAGTCTCATCTCTAGGAGATCACAGTTTAATGGAGGATAGGGCATATGCATAGATTAAGTATCATGAAAGTTTCTATCTAGACAGAAAATCTGTGGAGAAGGGGATACCTGATCAGAATCCTGAAAGAGAAAAGAGATTGCCACAGATAAAGATGAAGTGGAAGTAGAAACCAGATATGGGATGGTCTTTGTGAATAACAGAAGCTGGAGACGATAGAACAAAATTAAGGAACTAATAATGATCCTATTTCACTAGTTCATGATATTCAGAAAAAAGCACTCTGAAAGGAGACTGGACAAGTCAGCAAGATCCAAAATATGGAGGTCCTTGAATAACAAGTTTGGGGAATCTCAACTCTGAGAACAAATCTTCATCCTTGAGGAGTAGATTTGATTTTGGGACATAGTCAAAAGTCATTTGAACCCAAGTTTAGGGAATAAGTGGATGAACACATGGGAATATTTGTTTAAAAAATCAGTCATATTGCTGTGTCATACCTAATAACAAGAATTCTCATTCCCCAAAATTTAATGTTTACAAAGCATTTCTTTCCTAACAGCCCTCCCTGTGAGGTTGGCATTATTATGTCAATTGTCCAGATGAGAAAATAGGCTCAGAAAGGTCACTCACTGGTTAAGAGGTGGCTGAGCCAGGAAGAGAACGCAACTTTCTTCTCCACATCTGCACCTTCTAGTCAGAAGACAGAGCCAGAAGATTGCTCTGCTGGCTACCCGTTTGCCTTCTTTCACCCTTTCTCCCCTCACGGTCCCCATCTCTGTGTCTCCTGTATTTTATTAACTGCCCTGCTCTGCAAGAGTGCTTCTTAACCTGCCTCCAGACTAAGCCCAAACCCTGCTCCATTGGAGTTGCAAACATGCTTCAGTGGGGCTGTCTCATTGCCATGGCTACCCAGTCAGCCACATCTGGGATTCTCCAATAAGAAGCACTGATGGCTCTGAAGAGTTTCCCAGGCTGATGGGGAATGATGGGAAGATTTTAGTATCCTGGGAATTTTCAGAAACACTGGGAAAGCTCAGGTGAAGCAAAAAGATTCACTGGACTTTTGACTCACTTCCAACTGAGCCAATCCAAGTGCTCATATATCTATGGGAATCAGGTTATCAACCTCAGATCAGAAAGCCAGAGCATGAATCTCCTGCCTTTGTAACTGAACTTGGCGAGGTATCTTTATGACTAATTATCAATGACCTTACCAGGTTAGATATTCATGGCATGCTCATAAAACAGAAAAACCTTGGAGGAGAAGTTGAGGAAAAGGAGAAAGAGTCTGGTTATCACCTGAAGTCAAGATCCTGGATTAGAAGTAGGAGATAATCACCGATAAATGCACTAGCAAGATCAAGAAAGGCTTCCTGCTGAAAATAGAATTTTTCATTGAGACTTGAAGGAAAACAAGGAACCAGAGGTGAAATTGAGGAAGAAAAGAATTTATAGCTACTACAGTCAACTTCCCTATTTTTTCTTATTAGCTACAAACAAAAATAAACAAACCCTAAACATCCTGGATGCATACTCCCTGTGTGACCCTGAGCAAATCACATCATCTCCATTTGCCTCAGTTCCCTCCTCTGTTAAAAAGGGAGCAGGGTGGGGGGGGCAGCTAGGTGGCACAGTGAATAGAGCACTGGCCCTGGACTCAGGAGGACCTGAGTTCAAATCCAGCCTCAGACACTTCCTAATTACCTAGCTGTTTGATCTTGGGCAAGTTACTTAGCCCCATTGCCTAAATAAAAAAAGGGGGGAGTGAGTCCCATGAATGCTGATGACACTATGAGCCATCCTCTTGCATGGCCAACTTTGTAGTGAATTCACCATGTGTCAGTGTCCTCCCCAATTGCCTTCTTATTGGAGTACTATTACTACTATCTCTTCTATCTCTGATGGCACCATCATTAGCATGGTCCTTTTGCTTATCCTCAGTGTGACAACTACAAATAGGATGCCAGAATGCACAATAAAATTGTACTTTTTGTCATTTGGGCAGAAGATGACCCTGATGTCCCAACGTCTTTTTCCTCATCTCTGCAAATCTGTTCATGGTCCTTCCACTTAACTACAATGTCCTAAAAAGGATCAAACATGACAGGTACCAAGAGATGTTAATGTGGGTTGTTTACAAGATGTGGGATCTTTGAGCCTCTTCCTTATGCCCCACTATTATCACCCCAAAGTTGAATGGTGCCATTTGCTTATGATGCCTTCTCAGGGCTAGGTATTTTTTATCTGTTTCATGGGTCTCAATGATCAAGGAGTATACTACTTAGTGACCATTCATCTGGTGGGAAGCCCTACTAGATTTAGCTCGAATGATCTTCAACAGTTTGTCACTCAAGACCTCTTTAGCCTGACAAGGGAGTACCAGAGCTTTTCAAATACCAAGGTCAGTCACAACCAGGACAAGATGAAGGATCACAAGAAGGTTTTGTGAGACTGAGAGAAGAGGGAGAGAGACTGGGAGGGGTGGGGAGGGATGGGGAGGAGTCAGAGAGAGGGAGGGAGAGGGAGAAGAGAAGGACAGAGAGAAGGACAAGAGAGACAGAGAGAGAGAAAGAGAACTAGAGTGAGAGATGGAAGTTGTAAGAATAAATTGAGTTTTCCAAATAAACATAGAGAAAAATATATTACATTAAGAATATTCACAATTTATATCTAAGTGGGGCGGTTAGGTGGCGTAGTGGATAAAGCACCGGCCTTGGAGTCAGGGGTACCTGGGTTCAAATCCGGTCTCAGACACTTAATAATTATCTAGCTATGTGGCCTTGGGCAAGCCACTTAACCCCATTTGCCTTTCAAAAACCTAAAAAACAAAAAACAAAAAAATTATATCTAAGAATGTCCATAGAAATTAGCCCAAATTCTCGAGTTTAAGGTTTATTTATTTTTGTTTGTAGCTAAACAAAAATAGGGAAGTTCACTATAGTAGCTATGAATTCTTTTCTTCCTCAACTTCACCTCTGGTTCCCTGTTTTCCTTCAAGTCTCAATGAAAAATTCCATTTTCAGCAGGAAGCCTTTCTCAATCTTGCTAGGGCATTTATCGGTGATTATTTCCTACTTCTAATATTTTTTGTCACCTAATAATTTTTGCATGTTGTCTTCTTCATTAGATTATGGCTTCTAGGGGCAGCTAGGTGGTGTAGTGGATAAAGCACCGGCCCTGGAGTCAGGAGTACCTGGGTTCAAATCTGGTCTCAGACACTTAATAATTACCTAGCTGTGTGGCCTTGGGCAAGCCACTTAACCCCATTTGCCTTGCAAAAAAAAAAAACCTAAAAAAAAAAAAAAGATTATGGCTTCCAGAGGGCAGGGACTGTATTTGGCCTCCTTCGTATCCCCAGCCTTAGCACAAAATAAGCACTTTAAATGTTTGCTGATTTGGTAACCAGTAAAGATGAACTGGAGAAGGAAGAATCCTAGAATCCCAGAGAAAGAACAAACACACTATGACGTGCATTGGGCTAGATCCTCCTTGAGAAAGATTCAAAGGAAGAAGACAAATTTATATTCTCAGAATTGGGAGGAACCTCAGAGGTCATCAAATCTCCCCCCCCCCATCTGAACAAGAATCTCCCCTTCATTATACCCCATCCCTTAAGTAGTCAACCCTATCAAATTGTTGCAGCATACTGAAGCTGCAGATCACTAAAATCTCTTTCAAATAAACTCATTGGCTAATCACATTTCTCCCAGCCTTTCTATTGACTTTATTTGCTGGAATCTGTTTCTTCACTTCTTCACTTCTCTCATTGGTAAATTGAAGGGCTGCACTAAATGAAGGCTCAAAGATCTCTCCCAGCTCTTAATCCTGATACAGAATCCTTCCCTGCTCTCATTCTGAGAATTTTACATCATTCCTGTTCAGTTTAATTTTTTTTAGACTTGTCCCATAGTTCTGGTCTAGCAAGAACTTTTGGGACCCCAGTTCTGCTGGTTAGTTTAGCAGGTATCCCTTCCAACTGGACTGCTATTACCAGAGTGGTTACACAAATTGAAGGGGCTGCACAACTGAGATTTTGGAAAAGGCTGGAACCTAGTCAGAAGGAAGATGGACAAGGAGGGAACTGATATGCTCTCTCAGCTAAATTGGCTGTCAAGTCATGTGTGAGTATTCCAGGTTGGTCCAAAGTAGTTTCAGTCCTACCAACTGAGATTAGTTTTAGTCAGATTAGTTCTGGGGGGGCATTTCGAAGAAATTAGGCAGGATAATCACATTGGTCATTCCATTATTTCACCCAGTTTCCAGATGAGTTTGGCAGGTAAGAATGGAGTGAATGAGTCTTCCAATCTCTGGTTTCTAAGGTCTCTTAGATAGCCAAAGTGTAGGGCTTTGTTGGCATTCTTGGAGCAGACTTAGAGGCAGGTTGTTACAGTGTCCTTCACTGCCTTATCTTTCTTCTTTTATCTTTGCAATTTCCTAATTAAGTCTGAGCCACAGATGCTAATCTGCCACACCTGGATTTACAGGGAACAAATTTCCCAAAATTAGGCCACCCATCAATAACACCTGAGAACCTACCAGTCCCCTTGGAAAACCAATCTGGTTTTTCATTATTATTCTATGATTATTTCAAAGGATCAACACTCTAACTGGTATGAGCAAGGCCTCATGAATGCAGATCAAAATCTATCTGTCTGTTCCTGGCCTGTGTGACTTGCCTAATGTGTCTTTCCATAAATTCCCTCTAAAAGGTCTACCCAATGCACTGGAGACCTTCTTGTTTTAAATATGGCATTGGTACTAGGAAACACTTGGTCTGCCCATATGTTGCTATACTTCACTTCTACAGCAAGAACCAGTCCCCCTCCTTTTTGACAATGAGACAGCCTAGGGGAACTTGGAGTCATGAAAATCTGGATTCATGACTACTTCTACTACTTGCTACCATATATAAATAATTATGTGCATGTCAGTTATTATTAATACAGATTTTTATGCCATTTCTGAAGTACAGATCATTAAGATTTCAAAGGATAATCATAACAAAACTTAAAATGGCTTAAAGGTAATGGCAGCAGTAGCAGAAACCATCATGATGATAAGAGTAATAAGAAGCAGTGTGGATACAAAGGAATAGAGAATTTCCCTATGACTCAGGAAGGCTGAGGTAGATAAGTAGATATGTTAATGTCTAGATATCTCAGTTCTTTTCTTTGTAGCCAAAAAAAAAAAAAACCCAAACAAAAACCCAACAAAATGAATTAAAGGGCTACTTACCTACTAGGGAATGGCTAAACCAACATGAATAGGATAAAAGTAGAATATTGTTGTACAATAAGATATGATAAAAATAGGTAGATTGAAAGGAAACTGGTAAGTTCTATGAACTGATGCAGAGGAATGGAGGCAGAAATAGGAAAACAACCTGAAGAAATACAGAAATATTATAGAGAAAAAATAACTTTGAAAGACCTAAGACCTCTGATCTGTTAGGAAAAACCACAAATCCAGAAGACTGAAAATGAAACATGTAACTCACTTTGTCAGAGAAGTGGACTCAAAACAAAATAAGACCCCCCATTTTTGGACATGGTCAATGGGGAAATTTGTTTTATTGAACAATGAATATTTGTCATGAAGTTTTCTTCTGATTCCTAGATTTTAAAAGAGATACAAAAGTCAGAAGAAAAAATGTGGAATGACCCAAGAGAGATTTCTAGTAAGCTTCTTAGAATTGGGGTGGGGGGAAGGAGGGAGGGAGGGAGGGAGGGAGAGAGAGGGAGAGAGAGAGAGAGAGAGAGAGAGAGAGAGAGAGAGAGAGAGAGAGAGAATTATTTCACTCAACCCTCTCTTTAAAAAAAATATAGTTATTGATACTTTTGGTTTTTCTTGTCACTTTCATTTCTGAAGATAGCCCCTCTCCCATAATCATCCTTTGTAACAAGGACTAAAAAGAGAAAGCAACAAAGCAGCCCATCAAACTAAGTGACTCCTTATAGAAGATTTCTAGCCCATATTCCCTACACTTCTACAAAGGAAGAGAAGGAAGAGGTACATTTTCTCAACTATTCCCCTGGTTTGATCTTGGTCACTATAATGAACACCACATCTCTCTTTTGATTTTTAGTTCTTTCCACTAATGTTGTAATTATTGCTTCTACTCTATTCCTGATTCTTCTTCCTGCCCTAGGCAAGTATTCCTGTCTTCCCATGCTTCTCTGGATCCTTTAGATTCATTTTTTCTAATGCCAAAGCAATATTCCAATACATTCATGTATCACAATTTATGCAGCCATTCCAAATCAATGAACATTTGCTTTCTTTCAAGTTGTTTTCTACAACCAAAAGCACTAGGATTTTAGTGAATATATGGGATTTTTATTCTGACTTTGAACTCTTTGGGATATATGCCTAGCAGTAGAATCTCTGCATCAAAGGACATAAACATTTAAAACAATTTCTAGCATTATTCTATATTGCTTTCCAGAAGGTTATATACCAAATCAAAGATCCACCAACAGTATATTAGCATTCCTACATGTCTGTACACCCTGCATCATTAATTATTTCCATTTTTTGGCATGTTTGCCAATTTGGCTAGTAGATTATTTCATATAACATTTATTGTTAGTGATCTGGAGCACTCTTTTTCTACTCATCTGCAATTCTTTTGAGAGCTTTTTATTCAAATCCTTTGACTACTAGTCTACTGGAAAAATAATCTCGATTTTATACACAGAGGCATAGCCCAAACATATAAGTTATAAGATTTTCATGGGATACTTATTCAGAGATTTTCTCCTTATTCTAGCTGCATTTAATAGGAATCTAAATCACTTGTGAGTGATTTAGCAGCTGCAGAGTCAGGCTATTATCTGGAAAGAGTGAGTAAATGAATAAGTGAATGGACAAAATGCATATATGACAGACATCGTACTAACAGCTTGTTGCTTGATATACAGAGATCATTTGGCATGAGAGAGTTAAGTGACTTCCAGGGTGAATGCTGGCATCTAAGCAAGTCTGAGGTCATGGTACTCAGCATTGGACTTAGGTTTCAGAATTATCAGTATCAGACAGGAAAGAGTCTAAGAGAACATCTCATCCAAGTAGAAGGTGGGAGACCAACCATTGGTCCAGAATGCTGCCAAAGAGCAAATTCCTGACTCTGCTACAAGTCAAACTTGACACTGTGTGAGGCACCTTCCAGCTCTCAATTCTGTCTCTAAGTCTCAAAGAGTCAGACTTCCTAACAATTGGAGCTGTCCAACAATGGAATGATTTGTCTCCTACAGGGATGAGTCCCATGAAGTTGAGAAGCAGCAGAGAGCAGTAGAAGGGACCTTGGCTGTATATGGTTCAGATCTTGGTTCCACCTGGCACTGGCAATCACATTCTTTCCCTGGGCCTCTGTTTCCTCTCTTGTGAAACAAGGATTAACAATACATTCACTTCTTGCATCTAAAGGACATAGTGAACATTTAAGTGCCTGAGAGAGCTACATCAATGGATGTAGACTGGATGGAAGATGGTTTTTCAAGGTCATAGAAGAGACTCTGTTTCAATCCAATCCTAACATTCTGGATCCAACATCATAAAGTGAGTCTGTAATGAAGTCCAGTTCCTGACTCCCACCTCTTAGCAATCCATGACAACAAGCCCAAATGACAATCCCACTGGACAAAGACAATTCAAAGGTAGACCATCAGGAGGCAGAAGAAAAGAAGACTCCATCAGACAAGAATAAAAGCTTTGTACTGACATGTTCACTGTCTTCAAAGATCTGAAGAACACTCATCCCAGAGAGGCATTTGACTTAATCTTTTTGATCTCAATTACAGAATTAAGAGCAATGGAAGAAAGTTTCAGAGTGGCAGATATTGGCTAGATTTAAGTAATCACTTCCTAAAAAATAAGAGCTATACAAAAGTGGAATGAGACATCCCAGGAGATAACTGAGAAATTCTCTAGAGGTGACCTTTATTCTAAGAAGGACTCAACCTAGGTCATGACCTTTGAGGTTCCTGACAACTGTGAGAATAGAACAAGTTATCTTCTTTGTATCTCTGCTTTGGGATAATCCTAGCAAAGATATTCCTCAGTTATACAAAAAGGTTGAAGAATCAGCAGACTGCAATAAAAAGAGTACTCAATTTTCAGTCTAAAGACTTGAGTGTTTATCCCAGGTCTATTATTACTCATATGACTATGGTCAAGTCATCAGAGAACTCTGGGTCTTTGTTCTTTCTCCCTCCCCCTGTAAATTGAAAGGATTGGACTGGAAGACCCTTAAAGTTCCATCTAGTTCTGAAATCCTATGTTTAAATCATGCAAATGGAAACTGGGGCACTTCCCTTTCCCCCTTACCTTAACCTCCTCTTTTCCCCCAAGAAACATGATTTGTTATTTTACATGCCTCCTACAGAACAATATTTATAGCCATGGAAAGAAAAATAGTTGGGAAAGGTGGGGAAGAGGATGCATATGCAAACCAATTGTAGCCTGAGAAGGTTGGGGGCCAAGTGTTTTTCCTGTGAAATGCCCCATGTTTTCTCCACTGAGGGAAATCATTTTCCTCCTCCCTATCAGTGCTGTCATAGTCAATGGAAAGAAACACAGAGGAAGGTGGCTCAGAACTCTGACTTGTTCCAAATGTTTTCACAGTTAGTGGCTGCATCCTGTACATTTCAGGAGGTCCAAGTTTCAGAAAGAAATCCCAACACAGACATCCTACAATGTTTGCTTAAGAAGATCTTGTTGACTGAAGAGCAAGATCAAAACTGTAACAAACCATATCAAAAAGAGAGCAGCTTACAAAAGACTTTGTGGTTCTAAATCACTTTAATATCATCTTATTGGATCCTCCCAACAATCCTGTAAAACTAATTCTGGGATTGTTATTTCTATTTCACAAATGAGAAAACAGAGGTTCAAAAACTCAAAGAGCTGAAAGGGATTTCTTGGGTCCTCTAGCTCAAATTGTACTTAAACAGAAATCCCATTCTTCAAAATCCTCATCCAGAAACAAAGAAAGGAACTTGAGAGTCAGGAAAATCTGGGTTTAAATCCTACCTCCAGTACTTACTGGTTATGTAACCCTGAACTAGCAGGTTAGGAAGCTATGAGAGATATCTAGGTAAGAGACTGACTAAATTAGAGTGGTGATGGGGTAAAAGCATAGGAGGGGGATGAATGTAAGAGATGTAGCAACAGAACATGAATTAGGTCAAAATTTGAGGATAGTGTGGAGAAGTGGGCCAGAGGATTAGTTGAACAGAAGAGCTACTAGGTGTTAGCAGTCACTTCTAAGAAGTGTCTACTATGTGCAAGACACTGCCCCTTCTAAGTGCATGATCTAGTATGGTCCACTAAGCCTAATTCTGAGTTATAATTCACAATAAGCACCCTCAAACATGTCAAGTGCCATGTGAAATCTGAGGTGATGGAGATGATGAAGAAAGCTTACTAGAGAAGGGTCTTTGAATAGGACTTTAAAAGAGAATTCAGCAGGTGAAACCTTCCCTAAACATTATGATCTCTCTCTGGCTGTCTCCCTCTCTCTATGTCCCTGTCTCTCCCTCTGCTTTTATCTCTCTGTGTCTCTTCTGTCTCTAACTCTGCCTCTGTCTCTTTCTGCCTCTGTTTCTATCTCTATATCTCTTTCTCTTTCCCTCCCTCTTTATCTTCTCTAACTATTCTACTTCTCTCTCTCCCTTTCCCCCTCTTACCTTCTGGCTCTTATTTCCTATTCCATTTGTTGGTCCTTATTATGAAATCCTCTATTACTCTCTTTTTCAGGATGTGTCTTTTCAAAAGACTAAGGTTCACCTAGATTGCATTCTACATTGTGACTATAGTCACAAAGTTAAATTGCAGAAATTGTATTGAAACTTGGGTTTCCTGACTAGAATCAATAGCTCTCCACCACCCTGTTTCTTATCTTGTTGCTAACTGGAAATATTTGACAGAGAGACTAATTAACTTTATCCAGTAGTATGGGCTGAAAATATACTCTTCACGTACTTATCACTCAATAAGAATTTAACCACTCAATAACAAAAAATGAATTACAAATAAGTATCTAAATTGCTTCTTCAGTGTTGGGGTTCCTCAAGCTCAGATGCTATAACACCTAAAAAATAGGAAAAGGCTCAGAATACATTGTCAGGGACAAAGTTGTCACTGACTCTGTGAAAGCTAAAAAACTGAGCTACACTTTCTGCTTTGCCACAATCTGGTTGAGTAACCATAGTCAGATCACTTCCATTTTCTGAGCCTCAGTCTCTTACTCTATAAAAATCAGGGTTTGAACAAGATGGTCTCTACAGTTCCTTCTAGTTAAGACATTCTGTGATTCTGAGCAACACCTCCTCCAACCCAAAGGTAATCCCCAGAAAGAAAAAGATCAAACCAACCCCCACAGAAAGAGGGTGGCCGTGAAATGGAGAGGGGCTGTTTTCCATTAAGAGAACACACTTGTAGCCTTGGCTCTCAGAATAAGGCTTAGAGAAGATTCTCCTAGAAAGCTGGAGGGGCATTGAGTGCCAGTGTAATAAGAAAGGTTGGTCCACATCCCCATTCTCTTCTGGTACTTTTGAAGACTAACTGGAATGGCGCCATATTTCCTGGAAATGACAAGGGGTAGCAAAACATGGGGCTCCTGCAAGCATTTGCCACTTCTAGTATGTCTTCCCCAATATCTGGTCCCACCTCTGTTAAGTGGCAGAGCTGAGCCTAGAACTCAGGTTTCTGGAATTTTAGGTTTTCCCACTACATCAGTATGCCTCAGTGAAATAAATCCACTAACTGGGAGCCACTCACAATTATTTCTTCCAAAGTCACAGTACATTTTGGAGAAAGTTGAGAGGGCAATAACATGTGGGTTCTAGTCTAAACCATTGGGACTCGGCTTTTTCATCTGTGAAATAAAGAGATGATACTTAATGATCTTGGGGGCTCCGACTCCAGGATGGGAGTGGGGAGGCATCCTTCATACATGTTTGTCTTTTCTGTGAGCTGACTTTTCCTCTTTGCTCCCTCTAGACATTGATGAGTGTTTGGTGAACAGTGGAGGCTGTGACCACTTCTGTAGGAACACAGTGGGAAGCTTTGAATGTAGCTGCCAGAAAGGTTATAAGCTACTAACAGATGAACGGACCTGTCAAGGTAATTTTTTCCTAAAACCTCCCTCCTATAAGCTGTCCTGGTAACTTACACACTCCACTGTGCAGACAGTACTAACAAAGGAGAAGTTAGGCAGGCTATGTTGTTGCAGTGGCTCTGCAGGGTAAGGAATCAGAGAACTCAGAAGTCAGAAGATTTAAAACAAATGATCATCTAATCCAACCCCTGACTTCAGAGGACAAAGCAGAGACCGAAAGAAAGGAAATGATTTGTTCAAGATCATAAACTGAGTGAACCGTAGAATCAGACAGTCCATGTATTACAGTTTTGTTACACAGAACCTCCTCACAGCACACTTGAAACCATTGCAACAACCTCCTATGGGGGTGGGAAACCCTATGCTCTTAGATGGAAGGATGGCAGGCTGACTGGCAGAGGGAAATCTGATTTGACAGTAGTTCTATTGCTTATTCCCTCTGTGACTGATCTAAGATTCTGCTCTTTCCTGGGACAGAGAGTTGACAAGGCAATGTCAAAGGTCCCTTCTAGGTTTATATCCTGAAACTATATCCCAGGTATTATCCCCATTTTATTTTTATTTTATTATCCCCATTTTTATTTATATTTAAGAACCTGAAGGTGAAAGCAGTGATGTGAGAGGTTTAGCATTAGGGCATCTAAGTCATGGCACTTGGTGCAAGGACCAGAACAGAGTGGGCAACCTATGTGTCTGCTCTTTGCAGGGTATCTGGTTCAATTTCTTTAGGGCAAGGAATACAAGATTACTCTTATAAGTCATTCTTTAGAAGTCCTTTGTCACTTGACTGTGTTGAGCGATCCTGACTCAGGTGGCAGCCTACATGATGTAGAGTCCTCCTTGCTACCTGAAGGTCTGAAGCAAACTATGAGACCCTCATTCACTCTTACTGCTCCAGGAATATTAACTTAGAATTCCAGTCATTTTACAAAATTCTTTTCATATCACGGCCCATTTGGTCCTTAGAAAAATGATAAGAGGAAGAAGATATAAAGTGCACTGTCATGGCACCTCAGAGGTGAAAGGATTCTTGGGGGGATCTAGTCTAAACTGAAATTAAATTTGAATTCTCCCACACACACACACACATCCCTGCTTGAAGATCTTCAGGATAAAAAATTCCAATTCCTCCAACTATTTCCTCAAACTGGAGACCTCTTAAATTGTAACCCTGGCTTAGAAGGGGGATGTTTTGCCAGGAAGTCTTTCATGCTCTAGAAATTCATCAGCTTCATGTTTTACATTATACTGATGTTTTTAGTTTACCCTTATTTTCCTTTAATTCTATGGGAAAACTCAACCTTGATCTCCAATGAATTAATGGAAAGAAACATTTTCACCAACACCTAGAGTGGCAGGAGATTCTGGCTCCAAGGTTAGAAGGGGCCAACAATATTGAGATGTTAGCCTATTAAAGAATAAGGACTCTTAGCTCTTCCCCAATTTCATTCTTCCTGGCATTCAAAGTCCTCAACGATCTGGATTTATTCTCAACTTATTTTATATCACCCCTTCAATCGCTCTTATGTTCTAGCCAAAGTGGACTCCTAGCTGTTCCCTGAATTCATTCTGCCATTTCCTAATTCTATGCATTACTATAGCCCTCTTCCATTCCCTAATTATTGATGTTTGTCCTTCGGTCTCAAAGAGGGCCATGACATCAGGGAGATGATGCTATGACAAGCACATGAATTGAATATGAGTGAGTGAGGGTTGTGCCAAGTCACCAGCCTCATTTTCTCCTCTGGAGTCATCTGGGTTCAATGGTCAGATATAAATCAGGATGAATAGGGATGGCCCTGGATAGGGGCAATCAGGATTAAGTGACTTGCCGATCTCAGAGCTAGTAAGTATAAAGTATCTGAAGCTCCATTTGAACTCCTATCCTCCTAATAACAGACCAGTGCTCTGTACCATCTAGCTGCCCCAAATCCTACCCATCTCTACCTATTGAAATTTCTCTCTTCCTTCAAGGCCCAGTTCCAGTGTTCCCCCATAAATTCTTCCTGGCTCCTTCTTTCCATTTAAAAAAAATATTTTAATTGAATTCATCATATGCTAAATCCTATTCTACTAAATTATTATTACCTATGTTGTATCCAACCCTCTCCCCAGCCTATAACTTCCTCTGTGAACTGTAAGTACTTAATAAGCATTATTAATTGAACTAAATTTAATTGCTTGAATGTTCCATAAATTTCACCTTCTCCATAAAGTCTTGTCTGATCCTTCCAGCTGAAAGTGATGTCCCCTTTTCAGAATGCCCTAGATCCCCTCCTCCAGAACTATCCCTTATTTCTCTGGGTACTTCTATTCTCCCTCCCCACACCACCTTCTTAAAGGTCATTAAGTAGAAACTGGCCACTTGTCAGCCATTAGTGCGTGAATTAAAATCAAAGGTATCCTTGCAACTCTTTGATTCTGTAAATGTGCAAAGGTCTCTTCCTGTTCCAAATCTATGATTCTGTTCATTACAATAAGAAGGAGTCTGAAATATGAATGGTTCAACACACTAAGAAGCACCTTAATAACAGGCATGACCCTCCACACAAATGACATATTTACCTAATTGGATTGATCTCCCTCCCCCTACAGCTGTTCTTTGAGTGAGCCCTTACCCTCTCTGGTCCTCACTCTCCTCTTTGACATGAAGGGGTTCACCTCAATCAGCTCCAGATGTCTTCCATCTTTGAGTACTAAGAATTTACCTGTCTCAGGACAGATGGTAAAGCTGGCATTAAAGGCCCAAGGTGCCACCTTGTGGCAGTATATGCAGATGGCTTTTGCTCAACTCAATCCCTAGACATTGTTCTCAGACCTGTTTTTGAATTTTCTAGAATCAAAGGCATTTTAGAGCTGGAAGGACTTGGAAACACCATCAAGCCAACCCATTTTTTACAGTTAGAGGAAACTGAAACTCAGAGATAGAGTATCAGAACTCAAAACTAAGGACATATTTGTCATGGTACAAAGAAAGAGTTCTTCCACTTGTCACCTATGCAAATATTGGGCAAGGCACTTTTCCTCTAGAATTTTCAATTTTCTCTAAAGATGGAGAGATAGATAGGCAGATGAAAGGATGACTAGATACATGATACTATCATACATATATATATATATATATATAGTCATAGATATAATTTACTTAGATTTTAGCAAAACTTTTGATTAAATATATCTTCCTATTCTTGTAGAAAAGATGGAGAAATATGAACCAGGTTAGATGTGTCAAACACCCACAGCCTCAATACTCCATAGTGAAGTCCAACCCAGATTAACCTGGGAAACAATTAACAAACTGAGAATTTAATTAAACTGGGAAATACTTAAAATAAATAAATAAAAATACAGTAAAACCTAGGTAATATGACATTTTACAACTAATTCAATATGCATCTGTCACAGGGATTCTTATATTTGAATTGATGGCTCCAGGTCACACTGAATTATATGCCAATACAATCAAATGGAGTCAGGCTGGTGGGATGAACAGAATCAAAAATCACTATTTATAATTTGATATCTACAAGGTAGGAAGTCTCTAGGGGAGGGCCCCAGGGATTAGTTCCAGGCTGTTGGTTGACATTTTGACAAATGACTCAGATAAAGGTATAGATGGCATGTTCACCAAATTGGCAAATGACAAAAGTTGGTGGGAGGGGTGAGTGTGGGAAGGGGTAAGCTACCACATTAGATGGCAGTAAGGCTCCAAAAGCATCTTGACAGACAACTAAGAATCAAGCAATAATCTCAGGGAATTCAGATTTGTTTATGAGTTCAGTTAAAATTGGTTTTTACATTTTTACACTTAGGTACCAAAAAAATCAGTTTTACACAGGAGAAGACCTGATTAGACATCAATAATTCTGGAAAAAGGTGATATTCCTACTGAGTTCTGTCCTTGTCAGACACTGTTGAAAGAAAGCTACAGTGTCCTAAAGATGGCTATCAAGATGGTGATGGGTCTTTGACAATCCACTGGAGGCTCTGGGCAGAATTAGACTGAGGAAGAGAAGGCACAGGGAGACAAGATTCTGAAACTATCTTCAAGTATTTAAAGAGTTGTCATGGAGTTGAGATTCAATTTGTTCTCTTTGGCCCCAAAGGGTAGACTCAAGGAACAGTGGGGAGAAACCGCAAATTTCTTAAAGAGGAAACCTTAGGGGGAGACTAGATGGTGCAGTGGATAGAGCACCAGTCCTGGAGTCAGGAGTACCTGAGTTCAAATCCAGCCTCAGACACTTAATAATTACCTAGCCATGTGGCCTTGGGCAAGTCACTTAACCCCATTGCCCTGCAAAAAACTTAAAAAAAAGAGAGAGGAAACTTTACTTGTGAAGTCAGCAAAAACTTTGGAACAATCAGTATTGTCCAACAGTGGAATTACTTGCCTCCAGTGGGGTGGGTCATGCTTCTTAAAAGTCATTAAGTAGAGCCTGGCCACTTGTCAGCCATTAGTGCATGAATTAAAATCAAAGGTCTCCTTGCAACTCTTTGATTCTATAAATGTTCAAAGGTCTATTCCAGTTCCAAATCTATGATTCTGTTCATTACAGTAAGAAGGAATAATCTGAAAACTGAATGATCCAAAGTCCTATTTTTAGACAAATAGCCTGATTTTACAATCTGCACTGACACCTAGTGGCAGAAGTCCTGAGCATCTGGTCCAATTCTGGTTAATGTAATACACTTAGGTGTCTATGTGGCCAGTATGAAGGAGCTACAGGGAGGTGTGAAGGGTAGGAGGTGAATAAAACTGATTTCAGCTGGGTATAGGATCTTCCCAATAATAGGAAGTGGATTGTCCAAGAAGATGCTAATCTCTCTATCCCTGGGATTTTTCAGGCAGAATATCTAGAGATGGCACCTTGCTGGCTGGCCATTTTCACTGTCAAGCATCCAAACAGCTGCCAAAGAGATTTCCATAAAGTGCAAATCTTCACCCCCTACCCAATAAAATCCATATATGCTCTTCTGGTTGGCATTTAAAGCTCCTTGCAGTCAGATCCTTTCTACATTTCCCATCTTCCTGCATATTTACACACACACACACACACACACACACACACACACACACACACACCCTTTGTATTGACCACCCCCATCTCTAGAAGGCTCTCCTTTCTCATTTCTACCACTTGAAATTTCTCATTTCCTTAAAAACTCATCTCTAGTCCCCCCACCATTAAGTTTTTCCTGAGCTCTCCAGCTACAAATGCCACCCCCCCCAGTTACCTTGAATTAATTTTGTACATAATCTATATACGCTCATGTCTGTCCACAATTTCTCATCAATTTGAATGTAAGCTCCATGAAGGCAGCTGGTATACAGTAAGTGTTTAATAAATGTTAATTGATGGCTTATTAACTATGAGAGGATTCCTACTCAAGTACAGGTTAGATCAGGTAGTCTCAAGTCCCATCCTACTCTAAGACTCGATGAGAACATGAGTATTTAAGAAGTTGATCTATGGAGGAAGATGAGACCAATGGAGAAAATGGGAGAAGGAAGCACATTTCAATAAAAAGAAAAATGCCAAGAGAGCTGTCCAGCAAAGCTTTGGGCTGCCCCTCCAAGCAAGTACTGAAGGAGAGGCTACTTCTTCAGGTAGGGGTTTTGACCATCTGGCTGACTCAAAGAAGATGACTCTGAAGTCCTAACTAGCCCTTTCTCCCCCCTCACCCCAGACATAGATGAGTGTTCCTTTGAGAGGACCTGTGACCACACCTGCATCAACTCCCCGGGCAGCTTCGAGTGCCTGTGTCACCGTGGCTACACTCTGTATGGCCTGACCCACTGTGGAGGTTTGAAGTCACTCCTTCATTAGCCAAGGGAGCTGGGGGTGGGGGGTGGGGGGGGAGGCTGAGACTTATGAAAGTAAACTAGGCAACTGGGTGACAAGTACTGATCTCAAGGGGGAAAGAAATTAAGCTGAAACTGAATATCATAGAACAAATTAAAACTAAATATTAGTTAAATTAATTTTGGGTAAGTCACTCCCTCTCTCTGGGCCTTAGTCTCCTTATATGTAAAATGAAGAGATTAGACTAAACAATCCCTAAATCTCCTTGTGGCTGCAACATTGTCAGCTCTTTCTGGGTCTAATGTTCCATATTCGTGTTCTAGGATCCCCTTTCCATTCTAACAGATCATAGTTCTATTTAAATGCAGACAAGGTACTGATTAAAAGGGTCAAGAGATGCAGGGAAGACTGCTGAATGGCAGAGTCAGACCCAAAAGTAGATGGGCAAATTGATTTGAAAGTCTCCAGGGAAGGTTCCTAGATCCAAAACAACTCTCTCACCAGCCAACTATAAGGTCCAAAAATATATCAGTAGAGCTTCATATTTTGGGTTACAATGGCTACTTAACATAAATCCATTAGGGGCAGCTAGGTGGGGCAGTGGATAGAGCACCGGCCCTGGAGTCAGGAGGACCTGAGTTCAAATGTGACCTCAGACACTTAATAATTACCTAGCTGTGTGGCCTTGGGCAAGCCACTTAACCCCATTTGCCTTGCAAAAACCATATATATATATATATATATATATATATATATATACATATATATATATATCCATCCATTAAGTCACTAATAGAGAGTTTAGTAAAGTCTCTATGATAGGGATCACTTTTCACAGACAGATGACTTTTGGTTGTTAGAGTGATAGTTTCAAAGCTTGTGGCATTGTAGAGATTACAGACTTGAGGGCAAGGGAGGCAGGAAACAATAATTATTATTATTATTACTATTAATAATAATACCAGCTTTCATTTAAGTAGTTCTTTAAGATTTACAAAGTGTTTTCCTCCTAACCATCCTGTAAATGTAGGTCAAGCAAATATTTTAATTGATCCATTTTATGGATGAGAAACTGAAACCCACATGGGTTAAACAATTTTCTCATAATCACATAGTGCCTAAAGGAGCTACCCCTCTAGACTCATGTCTAGAACCTATTCTACACAAAGCCAGCCTCGAGTTAAGTTATTTGTTTGTTTGGGTGGAAGAGGTGGAGTTCACTTGTAACCTGATCTAAATTACTTGATTCCTTTACCTCTTGCTCTTCACTCCACTCATCCCTCTTAGAGCCTGTTCTAGACATAAGAAGCCCAGAAAGACCCAACTGATCCCTTGGATCAGGTCACATTGAGTACTAGCCTACAAAGAAGCTGAGAAAGTTATTCTCTGTTCTGTCCATGTCTCTATTTTCTGCTCAAGCAAGGCTCTTGGGCACTGAAGTGAAAGGCTGCCCAGTGGTCAAACCTAAGCTGCCTTGGTCTCTATCATTTCTTACTCCTAGATCTAACTGGATTTCTAGAAAAGAACAATCTCATTGGTTCCCACGGACTCTAGCTAGAGCTACAGCTTGTGACCAATAATGAGCAAGGAAATGAAAAAATAAACCCACAAGTGAATATGAACATAGATCAAAGCTGTCCCTAGAGAACAGCAACAGAAGTTGAACCCTCTGTATGAGACAGGGGAGAGGGGAAGTGATGTGAAGAGAGAGGTAAATGAAGAAGGCAATGGCAAGAAGAAAGGAAAGGAGCAAAGGGATTCCAACCAGCAGGTCCCAAAATAAGATTCCTGATTTTTTTTTTGGGGGGGGGGGGAGGAGATTGCAAAGCAATGCCCTAGGTCACACAGCTAGGTTACTTAAATGTCTGAGGTCAGATTTGAACTCAGGTCCTCCTGACTCCAGAGCCAGTGCTCTATCCACTGCACCACCTAGCTGTCCCCCCAAAATAAGATTCTTATCCCCAAATCAGTGCACCCCTTCTATCCTTCAAATTGCCTCAAATTGGCTACCTGCTCGTGTGACTCCATTTCTGGGTGTTTGTCTTCTCTTTTCATGGCAAACCTTCTCCAGAAAATGTTCTTTCCACTTTATCTGGTGAGTTTGCATTTCAGTCAGAAAGACTGCCTACCCTCTGTGCTTCCAGATGTGGATGAGTGCAGTATTAACAATGGGAGCTGTGACTATGGATGCATCAATACGATGGGCAGCTATGAGTGTGCCTGTCCTGCTGGAAGAAAACTCCACTGGAACAAGAAGGATTGTGTTGGTGAGTAAGTTCCAGTTGCTTTTCTATCACCAGTGTTGGGGTTTTAGAACCTACTGAAGGAGATAAGAATTATCACCATTATCAACATGGTGAAAGGACTGGAAACCACACCACAGGATCCTGGGTTACAGGATCATAGGACCATAGATTTAGAGCTTGAAGACTCCTCACAAGAGTCATTTAATCAAACCTTTTAATTTTACAGGGAAAATATCTAAGAAAATCACTGTCTAAGTCAGTAGTAAGTAGCAGAGTGGGTACTCAAATGGAACCCTTGTGACTCCAGAATCAGGGTCTTCCCATTGTCTTATTCTGTATGGTAGAAAGGAACTTTCCTGGGGTGGCTAGGTGGTGCAGTGGATAGAGCACTGGCTCTGGAGTCAGGAGTACCTGAGTTCAAAACCAGCCTCAAACACTTAATAATTACCTAGCTGTGTGGCCTTGGGCAAGCCACTTAACCCCATTGCCTAGCAAAAGCCTAAAAAAAAAAGAAAAGAAAAGAAAAGAAAGAGAACATTCCTCCAGAGGATGGCAGCCCCAGAGAAAATAGAAAAAAAAGATCCTTCACACTAGTCCCAGTTCTGCCATAACTTGCTGCATGATCTTGGACAAGTTATTTCTTCTCCTGGACCCTCACATTTCCCACAAAATCTCAATTTTTAAATGTGTTTACTGATCTCAGAGTGAAAAGTGGCATCCAAGATCACCTTGTTCAATGTAATCCCAAGCAGAACTCTTTTCCACAATAACCCTGACAATGGGGGCAGACAGACTCCAGGTGAAAAGGCCCATTGATGGAGAAACCACTCCATCAACTCCATCAAACTCCAGCAACACTTGGCCCTCTTAGAATAATTCTCCCTGTCATTCTTGGTTAAGTCTGCCTCTGCAGCTGCCACCCACTGCTTTGAGCTATGCTCAGGATAAACACAACCAATGTCTTCATTCCATGACAGTTTTTAGATGCTGCAAAGCAGCCGTCATGGCCTCCTTTATCTCCTTCAGGCAACATAGCCCCAGATCCTTCAGATGACCCCCTATCTACCATATTTCTAGTTCTTTACCCAGTCCTCCATCACTAGTGCTCAATGCTCATTAGCTGACTAATGACCTCCTAAAGATGGGTTTTACAGAACACAACACAACACACCACACCAGAAATGATCTGACCAGGAAGCCTCTGCCCTCCCTCTCCCAGTGTCTCTCTTAATGTACTCAAAGATCATATTCTGAGAAGGCTGGGCAGGGGCATGGCTATGGCGGGGCCTGATTTCCTGAACATTCTGCCTGCCTCACCGTGGCTCCTACCTGAGGTGGGAGTTAAAAACTTTGTTGAGGTGAAGTGAATTAAACTGGTAGTCTTCTGGCTCTGATTGCATGGATTCTGAGAAATCCTTCTCTCTCCCCCTTGCTCTTCCCCATTCCTGATCCTTCCATGAGTTTCTTCCATGGGGATGCCCTGGCATGTGACCACTTCTGTCTTCCTCCTCAGAGACAGTGAAATGCCTCCCTGGTGCCAAAGCGGCCCCCCGCATCCAACTGGCTTGCAGCAAGACTGGAGGCCTGGAGACCTGCTTCCTGGCTTGCCCAGCCAACGCACTCTTTATTCCAGGTAACCCCGGTAGCAGGGAGGTCCTTCCCAAAGGGAGGAGGCAGGATTCTTCTCCTATGGCTCGATCAAGGGTTTTTTCACTTTTCTAGTCAAACAAAAGAAACATGGCTAGAGCCCCTGACTACCCTCAAGGCTCAGATCCTATAGTTGCCTGCAAGAAGCCTTCCCTGATCCCCTTAGTTGTTAGCTCTGACCTTCGTTGAATTAGCATGTTATACAAGACCATCTATGTGTTGTGTCACCTCCAGGGGAATGTAAGCTCCCTGAGGAATTTGTTCTTTTTTTTTTTTTAACTTTTGCATCATGAACACATAGTAGGTATTTAATGAGTACTAGTTAGATCAGATTTGATTGGAGAGTGGAAAGTACTCTGGACTAAATAGGAGATCAAAGTCTGAGTCTCAGTGGGCCCTGATCACCTTGGGGTCTTTTGATGACCTATTTCATCTCCTGGCCTCCACTGTCCCATGTGTCATATGGGATTTAATAGTTGACATTGAGAGAGTACTTCTAGGAGTTCTAAAGGATTTCCAAGGTATTCTCTAATTTGATCATCACAACAGTGGAGGAGAGGGAGCACACAAATAATGATAGTACTTCTCCTTTATAGGGAGTAGGCTGAGGGGACAGAGTCACTGAATGGCTTTTGATTTGAGCCCAGATCTGCTTTGACTATGAATTTATCTCTTTATTATACAATAAAATACTTCCTGGGACATTGAAAGGGTGTTGAAAAGGAAAAAAAGCTGGTTTTGAATACAAAGGGTCATTCTTACTGTCTGAAAGATGATGTGGCCCAGTAGAAAGAGTGCCAGATGGGGCACCAGAGAGAGCTGCATGGGTCCCGCTTAGCTGCTCCTTCCCTGCATGATCCTGGGCCATGCCCTATTTCTCCCCCTTCTGAGCCTCTGTGTGCTCCCTCATCAAATGGGGATATAAATACTTGTCTGAACAACCCCAAAAGGGCTTTTGTTGGAAAAATGCTGAAGATATTATTGCTATTGTTCTAAAGGACTGGCCAAATGTCAGTCATTCTGTTACTAGCCCAAGTTCTTATTATTGCCTCATCGGTTAGGAAAACTGGGTGCCGGACCCACTTCTGCCCCATCCTGGGTCCCCAAGCAGCTCCCCTAGACTAGAACATGCACAGACCCTCCCTGATCAGTGAAATCACAGATCCAGTCCAATGCAAACCTACATCAGTAACATGCAGATAATTAGCGATGCATCTGCACCCAGATGAAACCTTCTTTGGCCAAGACCCACATTATTGGGATGATTTCATTCTCAGACAACTTCCAGTTTCAATGGGGGGAAACAACACTAATCTAAGAGACTCTGGGGAAGATTCATGTCCCCAAGAATTTTTGCCAGAGACTCAGTGTGTTTGATCTTTCTCCTCTTTCAGATTCAGAGAACAGCTACTCACTGAGTTGTGGCATCCCAGGACAACAAGGCAAGTTACAGCAGAAAAGCAACTCAACTGTTCCCAGCTGTTCAGGTAGCACCTCTTTTTTTATTCATTTCCTGGTTCCTCACACTGTGCAGGCCCTAGGGAAGATGAGCACAAAAATATTAGGGATGTGGTCAGTCTAACAGGGGGGAAAGAGGCTTCTTTATTGTTGCTGCTCAGTTGTTTTTCAGGCATATCTAACTCTCTGTGATCCTTTTTGAGAGTTGCTTGTCAGAGATACTGAAATGGTTTACCATTTCTTTCTCCAGTTCAATTTACAGATGTGGAAACTGAGGGATACAAGATGAAGTGACTTGCCCAGGGTCACACAGCTAATGAGCAGCTGAGGCCGTATTTGAATTTCAGTCCTTCCTACTCTAAGCACTGTGCCACCCAGCTGTTCTCTTTTTAACTGAAGGAGCCCCAAGATGCTGAGACGCTAAGAATGCATGGTTCTAAACTTCTGATCAAGATTCTCAAATTCTCCAATTCTCATTAGCAGCACAGAATAGACAGAGAAATGGCTTCAGGCAAGAGAACCTGAGTTCAAGCCCCACCTCTGGCACAAATGCCAAACAAAACCCTGAAAACTCTAAGTGCTCCTTTAAAACTGTAAGACTGCAGGCCAGTTACCATTTGCCTCCAACACAAACATACTTTTCCTTGAATCTATGATCATTTGAGAAGACAATCATTAGGAAAGGTAACTTATCAGGATGGACAGAGTGCTGGACCTGGAAGCCAGAAGGGCTTCGGACATTTATTAGCTGTGTGACCCTGGGCAAATCACTTCATTAATACCTTCCTGAGTTTCCTCATCTGTAAGTCCCTGTCCGACTCTAAATCTATTATCCAGTGATTTTGTTTGCCAGAGTTCCTGACATGTCTATAGGAAAGATAGAAAGGCTTTCTCATCCAATTCAGTTTGCATTTTGGTGGTGCTTTATTCTAACCTACATTCCTACCAAGAGGAGGACTAGGGAGAAATAGGCCTGGACTAAGAAGCTTTGGTAAATATCTTGACTAACTGGTGGCAACTGAATGCCTGAAGGCTTCTTCCCTTTGTTCATTCCCTCTGTTAACTGGAACTAAAAATCGCAAAAAGAGCTTCAATGGCTCCTCCAGGAACCATCCTCTTTCAATAATTCAATCAATAAGTATGAATCATGGGCCTACCATTTACCTAGCTCTAAGAACAATATAGAAATGGCTCCCGGTTCTGCCCTTAATAAGTCAGAACCCATTGTGGGAGAAGCCTCACTCGTTGCATCAGCCAAAGTCCTTTAGACCTCAATCTTGAAATCCCTCTGGTTTCTTATTTCATCAAGAGAAAAGAAGAAATAGAAAGGAAAGACACTTATTTAGCAGTGGATGCCCCAAACTAAGCTGTGCCAAAGGACAGAAAAAGGAAGAGAGCCCCTCCTCTTAAGAAGTTCACATTCTAGTTAAGGGAGACAACATAGCTGAGTTTCATAGCAAATGGAAAGACTGGGTGGTCCTTAGGGGGCTGTGACTGTGGATGCCAAAGCCCATGTAGGGTAAGGATGGTGAGAGATACACCCATCCTGGTTGCTCACCACAATAAGGCCAGGACTTGGCTAAAGATGAAGCCGAGGAATGCAGCAGGTACTGACAATAACTCTAAGAAGAACAGTCCTCTCTAACCCACTGGAGTTTTCTGGAGGCAAGAGATTAAATGTGAGAGAATAAAGGTTCCTGGCTTCTATGAGGAAAAGCTGGTTGTAACATCCTAAAGCTGACTGGATTGAAAGGAAGAACACATAGTGAGCTGGATGACAGGTGTCTCTGGTGGACCCAGCATGGCTGATGAATGCTCTTGCTCCTGGCTGGCTTTTCCTACCCATCTTTGTGATCCTAAGTGTTCCATGTCTCTAGGAAAGTCTGCTGCCCCTTTGTGGTATAGAGGGCCCAAGATTTTAGGCTTAGAAAACGTGAAGAGTTTGGTCTATGGTAATTCTGTGCTCTAGTTAAGGAAATGGGTAACTCTATTCTTGACCCCTTTGGAGCCCTTCCTGATTCTTTCAGGTGACCTAAAAGGTCAAAAGTCACAGGGCACTTCAGCCAGAGTAACTGACAGACTGCCAATATTCAGGGGAGGACAGGGGGCCAGGGAAGGAGACAGACAATGTCTTGGGAACAGCATGGTCCCCCCTCGAAGTTCTCCCCAGAGGGGTACCCTGGCACCTGGAACTCAGGAGTCTCTGCTTTGGCTTTTGTGCAGATTCTCTGGTTCCCCCTGTCAAGCAGAGAGCCCGCTTCAAAATCAGAGATGCAAAATGCCACCTACGCCGACGCAGCAAGGAGAAGGCCAAGGAGGTGGGAAAGCAAGCGCTACTAGGTGAGTGGCTTGCCCACCAGGGAGGCTGGAGACTGGCCTCCCATCTCATGGGAACCTGAGAGTCTGACAGCAAGGAGGGGAGGCAACAGGAAGGACAAGGGGGAATGGATATGCACCAAGTGGAAGGCCCTGACTAGGAAGGGACTGGAGAAACAGAGACAGATGGCACCCAGTCCTTCCAATCAAAAGGAAGGAAAACCAGGGACCAAATCTCTGTGCTCCAGGGAAGAATATGATATTTGGGGCACAGTGACAGGTTGAACTAAGCAAGCAGCAGAACAAAGTAGGGAGAATGGGTCAGAATGCCTGGGTTCTAGTCTCTGAACCATTGAAAGAGGACAAATTATCCATCAGAACAATGTATTTCTGATCAGGGAACCAAAGCAGGAGAAGCTGCAGGTCTCTCCAGACCATGGTCACCAAGCTGCTGAAGCAGAATAACTCACCTTCCCCCACTCTTGGGCCTCAAAGAGCTGAGGACATAATGATCAACTCTGCTTCTCCCCATCCCAAGTGACAGGACAAGGAAGAGCTTTTTCACAAAATTATCTCCCTTAGCTGCACAGCAACCTTAGGAGGTCAACACTGTTATCATCCCCATTTTACAGTTGGGAGGACTAAGGCCAACAGGTGAAGGGACCTCCCCAGGGTCATGGTGTCTGATTGTGCAGTAGTGGCTCTGGGCTTTCCTCTGACATGTGCATCGGGCACATCACAGCCTTGCCATCTATTAAAGATATGTGAGATGTGCTACCTACACCCTAGAGTTGTTGTGAGGACTAAACCGCATTTTGCAACCTACCGAGTGTTGTATTATTACATGAGAGACCAGAAAGGAATGTATGTTTAAATCCTGCTTTTACTACTCACTAGTTATGTGACAGACAAGTCACTGACCTTGTCCAGGCCTCAGTTCCTTCACCTGTAAAGTGACACAATAGGACATGATGTTCTCTTAGATCTTGTAGCTCATATCCTATGTACCTTTTGTACCTGGGTTGCTTTTATTTCCCATCACAAAAATATTACAGTTGTGGAGGTGGCAGCTTAACTTTCATTCATTACATCCATGGTGGTACAGCAGTTGGAGCTGGCCTCCAATTTAGGAGGACATGGGGCAGTTGTGGGGCCTCTTCCCTTCTCTGGCAACCCTCTAAAATTCTACACTGCCAAGGAGTCAGTCTGTATTGGTAAAGGATGACTCTGGGCTGTTTTCCATGGCTTTAATCTCTAGTTTATGCTGTCATTGTAATCCCGTTTTATTATCGCTTTTGGACTATGAGCTCCTGGAGGGAAGGGATGGTGTCATCCATCAGCTCTGTATCCCCAGGACCCACTGACAACCTCCTCCATGGAGGCCTCTGGTTAATGGGACATCCATCCATTAAACTGATATTTCCTGGGGGCCTCCCCCATGCATGAAGGACTCTGTCCAATCATTGCCCTCCCAGCTCTGCCTACCGTACACTTCTTGTCTCTCTCTCTCACGTCACCTCTGTTATGCCAAGGTGGTCAATTCCCTTGTACAGACAACTGCCAAGTGACCTTTGTGAACCTCCAGTGTGACTCATCCAAGAAGAAGCGTCGGGGTCGCAAGTCTCCTTCTAAGGAAGTGTCCCACATCACTGCCGAGTTTGAGGTTGAGATGAAGTCTGATGAGGTCTCAGGTTTGTGAAAGGGCTTCTTACAGACTTTTATAATTTTATAACAATAATATATGTATGTATGTGTGCACATAATACACACTGTATGCTATTTGTCCTATTACATGCACCCAAACATGTGCTAGACACACACACACACACACACACACACACACACACACACACACACACACTTTAACCATAAAGATTCCAGGCAGAAAGTGTCCCTCCTCTGTGGGTTGGTAACATGCTTGAACAAATAACCCAAGAAGCTTTTCTCTGAGGCAGCTTAGGAAATAGTGCTAATAACAACAATGACAAGAAGAGGCATAGAAGAGGCAGCAGGGATGTTGGCCTCAGAGTCAGAGATGATGGCTCAAGGCCCACCTCCAACATGTCCCCACTCACCAAGATGACCCCAAGGAAAGAGTTCATTCTCTCTACCTTAGGAGGCTCTCAAAAACTCTGCATGGTGGAAAAGGCATAGAGAGAAGTAGAAGTAGGTTTCCTCATCAGAAAGTCCTGATACCAATGAAATCCTAAGGGAGTCCTTACATTCCTCGGTCCCTTGAAGGTTTGCAGAGCACTTGAACATACTTTTTCATTTGATCCTCAACACAAGTGCTCTTCTGATCCCTAGTTTACACCTGAGGAAGCTAAACCTAAGAGGACATGTCACCTGGCAAAAGTTCCTCTCATAGCTCAGGCCTCCAAATTCTAATTCAGAAAGCCAGCCACTCCACCAGGAGATCACCCTCCTGTCTGGGATGTAAACAGATAACTGTGGAGTTTAAGTAGAAAGAAACTTAGCCCAGAAGTGGTTAGAAGTCTGGAATTCAGGCCTCTCTCAGCAGCTTTATCACCTACAAAAGAGGGATCCTAATCCTCACCCTAGCTCCCTCCCAAGGCACTTTGCAAACCCTAAAAGACTGTAGAAACATGAGTTACTATTAAAAACTATTCCTGTCCATATCTTACTCAGACACCTGTAACACTGATTGTATCCGGAAAAAGTTGGAGCAGAAGTTGCAGGCCGCCATCAAAACGCTGCGAAAATCTATTAATAAACAGCAATTTTACCTTCAGTTTTCGGGTACAGAGTATGAAGTGGCCCAGAAACCAGCCAAAACTCCCGAAGGGCAGGAAGCATGTAGCCCTGGCCTGGTGCTGCAGGACAGCAAGTGTGGTAAGTCAAACAGTCAAGGAGGACAGGAAAGTATCTACTATGTGCATGGTACTGGGGCTACAAATCTGAAAGATAGATCCAGAGATATACAGGTGCCTACACATATACATACGCAGTGTGGGGGTGAGGACAATGGCAGAGGGGGAATGAGGAAAGGCCTTCCTGTGGAAGGCAGCACTTGAGTCAAGTCTTATAAGAGATCAGAGATTCTAAGAGGAGGAGGTGGACTTGGGGGCATGGGGAGGGGGGTGGGGATGGGAAGTGGAGGCTGTGCATGTGGTACCAGTTTGACTCTTGCACAGAATATGGGAAGGAGAACCTGGAAAGTAGACTGGAGCCAAGGTATGAAGGGCTTTAAAATGCCCAAGAAGTTTGTGTTTGATCCTAGAGGTAACAGGGAGCCACAGGAGTTTGTGGAGCAAGAGTGAACTGTACTTTAGGAACATCACTTGGGCAAGTTGTGGAGGAGGGACTGCAGCAGAGAAGGGGCATGAAGCAGGGAGACCAAAGAGAAGGCTACTAGATTACAATAGCCCAGATGTAAGGGGATGAAGCTAATGGAAGGTGGAAAGAAGGAAGTGAACTTATGGAGGTAAAAAGCACCAGATTGTTATCAAGCAAGGTGAGGAAGAATGAGGAGCTGGGGATGCCTAGTTGGTGAACTTGGATGGTGAGAAGGATGGTGATAACCTAATCAGAAGAGGAGAGGGTGTAAGGGAAAGTTCATGAGTTCTGTATTGAACATGATGAGTCTAAGATGCCTATTGTAGATCTATTTTGAAATGTCCAATAAGTAGTTGATGGTGTAGGACTGGCACTCAGGAGTCTAAAGTTCTAAATTTTGGCAGTCATTTGCCATTCATGAGCTTATGAGGTCATTATGTGAGAAAGTACAGACTGACAGGTTGTGGAACAGTAAAAAAGTATTCAAAAGAAACAGAAATCACAGCTGTCCCTACTATCTGAGACCAACCCAATAAACTAGTAGCAGACCAGGTTAATACCTAATCCCCCAAGTGCACTCTTGGCGTCCCCTTCCATACTGTGGCATGGTAGCACAACTCAATGCTTGTGCCAGAACCCATACCATCCACATCCCCTCTACTTTTAGGCCAAGGTATAGGAAAGTGGGCAATTTGCCTGCCTGAGATAACAGAGTAGAAGCACACTGCTGAAACACTATTCTGCCAGAGAACTAAAGGTCAGAGATACAGGATGCCAAAATCCACTAGATCAGAAGAAAAGAAGATGAGCATCCAGCTTGGGCAAGATCTGTTCCCCACCAAAAGAAAATTCAATTTGGGACATAGACTGAGATCATTGAAAAGTAAATTTCTCATTATGGGAAAAATAGGGTATAGCTTTAAGGTCTAGCCTGCAAACCATCATTAAAGGGGAAAAGAGTCAAAAAATGAGTGATATAGAAATTCAAGGCAAAAAGACTGAAATTACCAAAGATCTCAGGAGAAAGAAAACTAAGTTTAAAACTTTGAGCATAAGTAGAGAAGATAATAATAGGAAAGATATTAATAACAAAAAAGGAAACATAACTCCAGATCAGCCAAATGAGTAGATAATTTGTGAATAAATAATGTAAAACAAAGGAAAATGAGTCAATACCAGATAAGGTAGATAATCTTATGAATTCCCAAGATATCATGGAAGTACAGCAGGATGTTCCTTAAAGTTCAAAAGGGAAATAAGAATCATGAAAGCAGAATATGTGACCTGCACAGTAAAAATAACTGTTGGAACAGAGAATTTGAATTTGTTTTTAAATCATTTTTCAGTCTTGTCTGACTTTTTGTGACTTCATTCTTGGCAGAGATACTGCAGTGGTTTGCCATTTCCTTCTCCAGCTCATTTTACAGATGAGGATCTGAGGCTACAGGGTTAAGTGACTTGCCCAGGGTCACATATTAGTAAGTGTTTAAAGTTGAACTTGAACTCAGGAAGAGGAGTCTTCTTGACTCCAGATCTGGCACTCTTATCTACTGGTAAATATTACCCAAAAAAGAGAACAACTGGTTGATAATGCATATACACAGAAGTGTTGGGGGGGAAAGAAAGCAAAAGCAATAATTTTTAAATAAAACATGATCTTTATATAAGCAACACATATTTCTCTGAAAGACAGGATGCATAGAGATAACTTGAGCATCATAGATCTTCCAAAAGAACACAAATCAAAAAACCTTAACACTATAATTCCAAAAATAATACAAGAAAACTACCCAGAACCTCTAATGACAGATAGTATATAATGAGAAGAAAACAAGACCTGAGTGAACATCTTTAGTTAGGATATATGATATGGGTGATGATTTAGCAAAGTAGTCTTATAGGAATTGGTCAGATAGAACCAAGAAGAAGCAATGTCACAGAATCCCAAAGAGGAGAGAGAATCTAAAAAAGGATCATCAAAAAAGAACAATACTGCAGAGATCAAGATAGATGAGGGCTTATACCCTGAAGATATTATGAAAAGGGGTAAAAATATCACTTGTACAAAAATATTCATAGCATTCCTGTTTGTGGTGGCAAAGAATTGGAAATTAAGTAAATATCCTTCAATTGGGGAATTGCTTAACAAACTGTGGTCTATGTATGTCATGGAACACTATTGTTCTATTAGAAACCAGGAGGGATAGGAATACAGGGAAGCCTGGAGGGATCTGCATGAACTGATGCTGAGCAAAATGAGCAGAACCAGAAAAATACTGTACACCCTAAGAGCAACATGGGGGTGATTATCAACCTTGAGGGACTCACTCATTCCATCAGTGCAAGAATTAGGGACAATTTGGGGCTGTCTGCAATGGAGAATACCATCTGTATCCAGATAAAGAGCCGTGGAGTTTAAACAAAGACCAAAGACTAATTACTTTTAATTTAGGAAAAAAACCCATTATCTTATTATGTAATTTTGCTATCTCTTATACTTTATATTTCTTCTTTAAGGATATGATTTCTCTGTCATCACATTCAACTGAGATCAATGTAGATCATGGAAACAGTGTAAAGACTAACAGACTGCCTTCTGTGGGGGGTGGGGGGAGGGAAGCAAGATTAGGGGGAACACTGTAAACTGTAAATTGCAAATAAAATTTTTAAAAAAAATTTAAAAAGATAGATGAGGGCTGATAAAAGATCATAAGATCTGAAAATTAAAAGGTCATCAGTAACTTTGAAGTTCAGTCAAATGATAGAAACCAGATTTCAGAGGTCTGAGAAGAGAAAAGGAAGGTAAGTGCTCAGCAATGCCAGGAAATCACCTTCAGGTTCTTATTCTCCCACTCCCCTTTGAGAGAGCTCTACAGCCAAGAAGTTAGCAAGGCAGAGTAGAGAATCTGAAGCTCCATTAGGCTAGATGATCTCTCAGATTCTTCTCAATTTTAATATTGTAGTATTTATGTGATTTTATTTATTCTATGATTTATCTGCAGAGCCAATGATGACATGTGTACAGGTGGTGAAAATACACAGGTTAAGTTATAGACAGTATCATACACTTATTCTTATGGGAACAGATAAGAATTTATGATTTATGATTGGCCAGACCTCACTTCAAGAATTTGGTTCCCTCTTATTCATTCCCTCTAATGGGAACTAGCAACACTTCTATGGAATAGGTAGGGTTAGACCTACAACTTTGGCAAATCACTTCACCTGTGGCGCCCTCAATTTCTTTATTTTATAAAATAAGAAAGCAGGACTAGATCTTTAAGGTCCTTGCCAAATCTAAATATAAGATCCTGTCTGAGGGAGATGAGTAAGAGGTGTCCTGTTCTTGGGCAGAAAGTGAAAGAAGAATGAGGCAGATTGAAGCCTCGAAGAGATCCAGGTTTGAGGTCCTGATCAAGAAGCAAATTTAGGTATGTCCTCATTTTGGGTTCTACTTTGGTTTTTCAGTGACCTGTGGACCAGGCACCTATTACAGTGGAGAGCACAGTGAGTGCCTTCCTTGCCTACCAGGAACGTATCAAGATACAGAAGGTCAGCTTACCTGTGAACCTTGCCCAAGTAATGATGGCCAAGGCTTAGTGGGAGCCCGAAATGTATCCGAATGTGGAGGCAAGTGAAACTTGATTTCTAAAGGAGTGGGCAAGTCCACCAGCTGCCCTATGTTGTCTCAGTCTTGAGAAGCAGAGGCATTTACAATTAGGCCCATGATTTGTGCCATTCTATTCAATGGAATGGCATCAACTCAGGTCAAACTACAAACCAAAGGAGTGATTGGGAGAGGATTCTGGGTAATACTGTACTACTGACTTATAAGTATCTATTTCCGTTCCCTCAGACTCTCATGCAACCCCATGTAAAGTTCATCCCAGACCTGCTCCTGCTTTTTAATCTAATCCCAGACAAAAAGGAAATAACTTCTTGATGCACAATCACAGCCATTGGGGAAGCAAAGAGCAATCCCCTCCGAAAGATAGCTCTGCTCTTACTACCTATGTAACCCTGGGCTCTGAATCTCAGTTTCTATAAAATAAGTTTGTACTACATGATTTATGAGGTCCTTTCTAGTTCTAAATCCAATGAATTCCTAGCAAATTTGTTTAAAAAATGGGATGAAGGTGTAGGTATAGTCAATAGCTCAATCAGAGCTCGTCAAAAGTGGTCCCATCTGTTCTCATCTGTTGAATTTCCCAGATGTTTGGTTCTAGAACTATGGGCCCTACTGTCTAAGCCACTTCTAATAGATCAGATTTAGAAACTCTCCCCTCTCCAGAATTTGCCAGAAGTGCCTTTCCCTGTACTTGTGGGTTGAAGAAAGAGCCAAATCACAGAGGTAGCTGGTCTACTGGTGGCTCTGTCATTTCAGAAGCTTTCCCCAGGCCACTGGTCCCTGTTGGGCCAGCTTCCTCCCATAAGAGATGACTTTTAATTTTTCAGGACAGTGTTCTCCTGGCTTCTACTCATCAGATGGCTTCAAACCTTGCAGGCCATGCCCTCTGGGCACATACCAGCCTGAGCCAGGACGCACCCTGTGCTTCCCCTGTGGAGGGGGGCTGGTGACCAAGTATGAAGGAGCTGTTTCATTTCAGGACTGTGAGACAAAAGGTAAATGCACCTTCCTCACACCAATTCCTGCCTCTAGTGCTTAGCAGTTAATTTGGAAGTGGCATGATGCAGCTGGGGGCATGGACCAGAGAGGAGGTCCAGAGCTCCCCCCACCCATATTTGGCAAGTTAGAGAAAGGCTTTCGAGTGAGGTCATACCAGAAGAGTATAATCTAGTATGATCCTACAAGCATTTATTAAATGCTTGCTGTATGCAAGGAACTGCCCTTGGTACTAAGGATAAAGAGACAAAATAAAAAGCAGTTCCTTCCAGCTTCTGTCAACACTTCCTAAAGTTTTTTATCTTGATTGCCATCTTTAACCATACATATAGACACATACCCATATACTTGTATACAATACACATATGTATATACAGCCACACATATATACATCTAAAGCCACACAGCATAAGCAATGATACACATCTGATACACATTTGTACACATACATGTGCTTTATACATACATACATGCACACATGCAGACATGCACAAACAAAAACACATACACATGAGATGGACAACAACAGATCAACACAACTAGGCCACCTTCCTGACAGGAATCCCTCTCTCTCTTCTTGACTGTTCTGTTCACTTGTTAGAGTTCTCCCCCTCCTCCCAAAATGGGGAACTAAAGCAAAACAGGTCCTGTTACCTCTCTGGATCTCAGTTTTTCTCATCTGTAGAATGAGGAAGTTGGTCTAGATGAACTCTATAGTAGGTCCATCAGGCTAGGGTCTAGGAGGACTCCATAGTGGAGTCACTGTTTACCTTCAGATCAATTAGTGAGGTCATAGTTCTGTGAAAAGTTGCTCCTGACAATGCTGTAAAGAAAATGATAGAAGGTGATGGACACCATGAATTTTTCATTTACTAATGACTGTGGTGACAATTTGTCTTGTGCCTCTTTGCAGTCCACTGTTCTCCTGGACACTATTACAACTCCTCCACCCATCGTTGTATCCGATGTCCCATTGGCACCTACCAGCCAGAATTTGGTCAAAACTATTGCATCACTTGCCCGGGCAACACAAGCACTGATTTTGATGGCTCAACCAATGTTACTCATTGTAAAAGTAAGTCATTTCTTCTCCTATCGAGGTGACTGCCATAAACTTAGTACTGAGATTCCACTATTATTAAAAATAATAATTGTGATCATGTATTGCTAAGTAATGATTAAGATAACTTCACATCTACATGACATTTATAGTTAATGCACTTTCATACACATTCTCTTAGTTGACCATCTCTATATTATAAGAGAAGCAAGCATTATTGTCTCAATTTTTAGAAGGAAAAATGGGGCTTAAGCACAGAGATTACTTAGAGGCCTGGTGACTATCACAGGCAACTCGGTGACCCAGTGGACAGAGTGCAGGATCTGGGATCAGGAAGTCCTGAGTTCAAATGCAGGTTCAGACATTGTGTAACCCTAGGGAAGTCACTTAACTTCTATGTGCCTTGGTTTCCTTATTTGTAAAATAAACAACATCTCCTTCCTAGGATCATCTTTGTAAAGTACTCTGTAAACCACAAAGCTCTGTATAAATGCTAGCTAAAAGCCAGCTGTTGTCACTGTGCTGATTCCAGGATAAAAAATCATTTTCTAGAAGCAACATGACACAGTTGACAGAATGTGTAGTGGGGTTGAAAACCTAAATCTATTATTTAGTGGAAAAATTTTTGGGAAGTCTCATGCTATGGATCTTTTTCCTCCTCTTCAATAGAGATGTGTATTGTGGTTGATTTCACATAGCCCTGGACATTATCATGCCAATATGGAAGGTAGTTGGGAGCCCTCTTGGGAGACCTCTTTCATGTCTTATTTTAACTTCTGAGGACTTCATATACAGGCCAGCAGCACTTCTGTCACATTAATGGATCTGGGCTAGAGAAAAGTTGGCTTCCATACAATATTCCCAGTCCCCACAGCTGCCTAGAAGGACACCAGGTTGATCTAGAACTCCAGTCAGGAATGCTACAGTTATCACAGTTCTTTCTTTTTTTTTTTTTTTAGGTTTTTGCAAGGTAATGGGGTTAAGTGACTTGCCCAAGGTCACACAGCTAGGAAATTAGTAAGTGTCTGAGGTCCTTGAACTCAGGAACTCCTGACTCCAGGGCCAGTGCTCTATCCATGGCACCACCTAGCTGCCCCTCATCACAGTCATTTCTAAATGAAAATTAGCTTTGTAGCACTTGTAGATCAAGACCTAATAGAACATATTCTGTGATGTCAGATGTCAGACCTGAGAGTTACAGAAAGAATTGAAGACTGGTGTTTGTCAGTGGTTTATTGTGAAGTCTCCAGCTGGGTCAGCATCACAGTCTGGGTTTTTAATCCATTGAATATTCATCATTGTTCAACTATCTAAATAGAACCAGTGTTGAAATTTCTGACCTTGATCTTAGAATCAAAGGATTTAAAGCCTCCATTTGTAATCTGTGACAGGAAACCCATTACCTCCCTAGAGAATCAATTTCACTTTTTGATAATTATAAAATATAAAGTTATAAAATATAAAATATATAAAATTATAAAATATAAAAATCATCTCCTTACAGGGAGCCAGAATTTGTATTTTTGCAATGTCTACCTCCTGATTCTAGTTCTGGCTTCCAGGGCCAAGTCAAACCAGGCAAATGGTTCTTCTGCTTGCCAGTCATTCAGATATTTGAAGAAAGCAATTATGTCTTCACCATCTTCTCTAATGGATGAGAGGACACAAAGATACCGTTTAGAAGCCCATCCATTCTCATTCTCAGGGCAAATGAAACCTAAGCATTTGCTAATTCACAAGTGGCCAGGAGGAAGACCAATTTCCAATTTTACTTTCCTTCATTCCACAAACACTAAGACTGCATAAGGGCTAGGATTGAAACAAAGATAAATAAGACATGGACCTGAAGGTTCTGGTTTCTCCACAGACCAGCACTGTGGAGGAGAACTAGGAGATTATACTGGCTACATCGAGTCTCCCAATTACCCTGGTGACTACCCAGCCAATGTGGAATGCATATGGAACATCAACCCTCCACCCAAAAGGAGAATTCTCATTGTGGTGCCAGAGATATTCCTACCTATTGAAGATGAATGTGGTGATGTTTTAGTGATGAGAAAAAGTGGTAAGTGGATGGTGATGAATTATATTGACCTCTAAGTCAAATGATACGTCTGTTAATAATGAAGTAAATTCCAAATCATTATTATTATTACTACCGCTCCTATCATGATCTGTTCATAAAATACTACAGCCAAAGAATTCTCTACTATATGATGAAAACTCTATCTCTTTGTTTAAAAGTCAATGGTCCAATTTAATTTGTTTCAGTAAAGGGAAGCCAACTGAACCATCTAAGTATTAGAACCATCTAAATTAGCATTACTATTAACATCTCATTTTTAATATTTTAAAAAAGACTTTCCTCACAATATCCCATGTGAAGTATTACCAAGAGTTTTGCCTGTGCTTTCAAATGAGGAAATTGAGGCCTAGGGAGGGGAAATGACTCCCTAGAATGACACAGCTAATAAATGTCAGAGTTGGAATCTGCCTGAGTTTCTTGACTCCCATCAAGGGCTCTTGTCATTAAACTCACATTTTCACAAAAGCCTAACACCATACTACTAATCTCTTCAGGCCAATTAGAGTCCTTGTATCCTATCATTCCAGAAAAAAAAATAACATGGTGTTAAGTGTGGTAGGGGACCTTAGATGTCACCTAGTACAACCTCACTGTACTGATGACAGAGGGAGATGCTCATATCACACTCTCACACATTTCTTTCCAAAAGCCTTCCCTATACCAGGATATTCCCAGAGTACTAATCATTACATAAATAACCTCACAAGCACTACTTGCATTTGTACAGATGCACTGTAGTTTTGAAGGCATTTTCATCTTTTATTGTTTCTAAAAAGCAGTGCAGCACCTTGTCAGGAGCCCTGATCTTCAGTCAGAATGCCCCCAGGCCCAAGGCCAGGCACTCTATCCTGACCAGTGTGATTCTGGGCAATTCCTTTCATCTTCTTTTTAAGTGTCTTAGCCAGGAAACAGAAATAGAAATCCCTGCTCTGCACCACTGTAAGTTAGCATGCAATGAGGAAAAGAAAAGGTTCAGATATAATCCTCTAAAGAAAGCTGGGGAAAGGAGAGATCACTTCCACCCAAGAGTGAGGGCAGAAGAAGACCTGAGAAGGGCTATGGGGGAGGTGGCACCTGAGCTAGGTCTTTGAAGGAAAAGGAAGATTGCAACAGGCAGAGTTAAGCAGAGAGGTATGGGGCACATCATGGGCAAAGCATGAAACATCAAGTGCTCCCATATTGGGGGGAAGGGAATGTAAAATTTGAAAATCAGGATAGAGCCAGAACATGGAGGACTTTACAGAGCCAAGCTGAACAGTTGTATTTTATTCACTAATCACTCTAAGATTTCTTTAGCAGGGGAATGAAATAGCTAGCCCTGTGCATTGGTTACAGTAATGAGACTAGCTTGGAAAAAGGAAACATGTAGTCAGGAAGTCCAATTAGGAATCAATTATCTCATTTAGTATCAGTGTGTTCCTGCAGAGAAGATAAATCCAAGAGATGATGCTTATGTAAAAGAAAACGAGACTTGGGAATGGATTGAAAACAGCAGCTGGGAAGAAAGTAGTGACAAAAAGGAAAGATCCTCCCCCCTTCCCAGGGTGTCTATACACCCTTGCCTTACATCTAAATGACTGTCTTGGCAATGTCAGGCAGACCCCAGGGATGAAAACGCAGGATGGCCTCCAATATGGTGATGTCTACTTCACTTTGCAGCCTCCCCCACATCCATCACCACTTATGAAACATGCCAGACCTATGAGAGGCCCATAGCCTTCACATCTCGGTCTCGAAAGCTCTGGATTCAATTTAAATCAAATGAAGGAAACAGCGGCAAAGGATTCCAAGTACCCTACGTGACCTATGATGGTAAGGCTGGAATCATTTCCCATCTTTATTTCCAATCCAGTTCAACAAATATTTACTGGGTATCTACTAGAGGCAAGGCACTCTCCTAATTGACAAAATAGGGTCAGACTGGTGGTTCACAGCACAAGTCTGTGCTGAGAACAGAGAGATAAAGATCCAGGACTGCCTGAGGCTCTCCATTGAACAGATGCTCAGTAACTTTTTGGCTGGGAGGGGGCAGAAGGAAGCAACTTCCAGTTGATGCTCTCGAATCACTTTTCCTCTTCTCTGCTTTCAATTCACAGAGGATTATCAACAGTTAATAGAAGATATAGTCCGAGATGGAAGATTGTATGCATCAGAAAATCATCAGGAAATTTTAAAAGTGAGTGCTTTGCTTAAATCCCTGTGGGCAGGAATTTCTGACATATAAGTAGCGTGCAAATGAAAGCAGAAAGGTGGAATTTCTGTTTCTCAAGGACTGATGAATCCCTAAAGCCCCCACCCCACCCCTTTCTATGCACACTTCTTCCTTGAGAGAGGTCTGACTACTGAATTGACAATTCTGTTGTCCCATTCACTTGAAAATGCCTGGAGTGACAGGCACCACAGTAGAGGAGAGCACTTTGTACACATTTCATTTAATCACCACTCTAGCCTTGCAAAGTGAATGGTTTAGATATCTGCTCCCTTGAAAGAGAAAGACTGGAGGCCCAGAGAAATGACATGGTTTGCTCATGGTCATTCAGCTGGTGGTTGTCAGAGGCAAATTTCAAACCTGACAACATGTACAGCTCCCATTCCACAATACAAAGATGATTCTGGCATAGCTAAAGGAGGAGAGAAAGTAGAGGTTTGATGAGATGCCTCAAGTCCTCCATTGATTCAGGGAGTTTCAGAAGTCAGACACTAAGCTATTATGAGCTGAGAACAGTAGTAAATTCCCCATCACTGGAAGGGTTTAAGATGCTCTTTGCTGTGGACGGTGTGAATAGGATTGTAGACTGAACTAAAGACTTTGAAAGTCTCTTCCAGCTAGGGTGCTCCATGATTCTTCAGTCCTAGAACAGCAGCAGCTCTAGGGGAAAGTAACCATAGTGAAAAGAATATTGGACTTGGAGCAGAGGCCAGAGTTCTAGTCCTAGGTTTATCCTAACTCACTCTTGGTTTCAGACAAGCCAAATTTCCTCTCTAGGCCTCAATGTCTTCTTTTATTTAATGAAGGAATTGGACTAGATGAAGATATGCAAAGCAAGCTTTGGGGAAGGCAAGAAATGCAACTATTTAGGGTGCTACATTATAGAAAGCAAAATGAAGACTTCTTCATTTGATTTCTTATTAATGCATATATTTTTAAAGTTATAAAATGCCAAAGAAGTATTTCTGTAGTGATAAAACAAACTGCCCTCCATAAAAGTCTTCCTCTCATGACTCCTCATAGAAGAGAAGTGACCCAGTTTCTCAGAGACTGTGTTAATGGAATGCAAGCACTGGCTCTAGCAAACTGGAAAGGCTTAGAACAAATCCCTAGTAACACATACTCTCTACTGCCTAAGCCTCATCCTAGCTAAATATAGGGCGATTCATCATTAACAGGTCATTCACTAAGTAATGAATTATTTCATCTATGATAACCCATTAACAATTTTTAAATGACCCTTAACCTAAGAATTATACTGTTTTTAAACTGCCTACAAATATTCACTAAACTATTAGGGCTTTGAATGTGAAACCCTTTGTCCAGCAACCAGTGAATTGGTACATATTGGAGATACTGAACCAATCTGTATTGACATTATTCACTTTGAAAGAAACCAAAACCTTGAGGGCAAGAGTCATCTTCTAGGTGCTCAGCACCTAGCAAAGTATTGGATGAATTAAATCCCTAATGCAGAAGATGGACCATATCACTCTCCTTCATAAAAACTGGCGCACCATAGGCATCTCAAGCTCAACACAGACAAAACATTAGACCCCGATCTCCTTGTTGTCCTTTGGAGAAAATACAGACTTGGGGGTGGCTAGGTGGATAGAGTACCAGCCCTGGAGTCAGGAGTACCTGAGTTCAAATCTGGCCTCAGACACTTAATAATTACCTAGCTGTGTGGCCTTGGGCAAGTCACTTAACCCCATTGCCTAGCAAAAACCTAAAAAACAAATACAGACTTGTCAGCCCTAGATTTAAACCTTTCCATAACCTGATCCAACTTAACTCCTCACCCTTATTCCATATTACTCCTCCTCCAGCACTCTATGTTCCAGTTCAACTGGATTCCTGGCTGCTGTTCCTCAATTTCTATCCAGTCTAACTACTCTTTCTCCTGCCCCTGGGCATTAGTACAAGATGTCTCCCATGCCTGGCATACATACTCTCTTCATGGGCACTTTTTAGAATCTTCATCTTCCTTCAAAGCTCAGTGTATATACTTTCTCATTCTGGATCTCTTCAGTTCAAAGTGATCTCTCCTTCCTCAAATTGCCCTATAGCCATTTATCTAATTTCCTCCATTGACTCCTTCACTCCCCTCCCTAAGATTATACTTATCCTTGCATGTTATAGTCCCTTGACAGGTAAGTTTTTTGAGAACAGAGGCTGTCCAATATGTCATTCTATCCCTCTAACATAAGCACAGTGTCTTACATGGAGGAGGTAGTAATAAATGACTGCTGAACTGAAAATCATGAACAATATTACCTCAACAAAGAGCAATAGATGGAAAAATGAATCTGCCAGTCATGATACCCAAATAGAGGTCAATCCATAGAATCCTAGAATGTAAGAAGTGAAAGGGGTGTTAGTGGCCAATTAGTTCAACCCAGTCTTGACTCAATCCTCTTTTCAATACTGCTAAGTGGTCATTAAATCCTCATTTGAGGATATCTAGTGAAGGGAAGCCTCTATTCCTAATGATAAGGAAATTTTATTTTCACCCTTGGCCTGCCTCTCTGCAGCCCCCAGTCCCTTTTACTTTACTTTTTTACTGCTCCTTTTAAGTAAAGTGAGCTCTCAGCTGAGTCTCCAACACACCTGTGAAGCCAAATTTACACTTTTTGCCTTTCCTATTGCTCATGCTTTGTTCATTTGTGCAAAGAATTAAAGTCCATGAACTTCACTGCTGCCTCTCTTTGTGAATATTTTTTCCTATGAATTCCTGGTCTTTTCTCTTTGTGTTGCACCTGCTACTTTCTAAAATACCAAACTGTACAGATCTAAATTCAGTTTTTTCTCCTCACTTTCATTTTGAGTTAAAAGGCATCTTGACTATATATGCTTCTACCAGTCCCTTATAAGGTAGCCTCCATTCTCGGTCAAAAGCTCACTGTTCCTATAGTTTAAGGTGTGCTGAATCCCATTTTTCAGGAACTATCTTAGCTAACTATTAACTTCCTAAGTCTTCTTCTAAATTTTCTTGTGCAGTTGTTTCAGTCATGTCTGACTCTTCAGGATCCCAATTGGGGTTTCCTTGGAAAGGATACCAGAATGGTTTTCCATTTCCTTTTCCAGCTCATCTTATAAATGAGGAAACTGAAGCAATCAGGATGAAGTGGTTTGTCTAGGGTGTCACAGCAAGTAAGTGTCTGAGGTTAGGTCTGAATTCAGGAAGATGAGTCTTCCTGACTCTAGGTCCTGTGCTCTATCCGTTGTACCACCTACCTACCCTCCTCTTCTAAATACCCTTTTTTATATTGGTAATAGAAATGAAAATACTCATAATCCTAAATTCTTCAGTTTTTTTACTTAACCTTAGTAATCTATAACAGTGCCCTGGCTTCTTTCTTAAGCCTCAGCCCCATGGCAATTCAAACTCAACATGTCCAAAAGAAAAGTCATTATATTAAAAAACCTATCAATTTCTCAATATTTCAATTTCTTTCCATGTTCTCAACATTCTTCCAGTCACTCTTGGTGCTTCATGACTTCATGATCATTCTCAGCAACTCATGTTCCATAATTTGCCAGATCTTGTTAATTCGGCTTCCTCATATCTATTTCCTTCTCTCCACTTAGACTGTGACCACTGCCCAATCTCAGGCTTCCACACAGATGATTGCCACCTTCTTAGTCTCTCTGTCTCAAGACACCCTTCTCCACTCTATCCTCCTCAAAGTCAAGCACTCATTCCTTGCCACTGAAGAGTTTACACTGTATCAGTTGAGAGAACATATGTACACACAAACACACAGATATATGCTAAATAGACATAGAATAAAGGGAGATCAGGAATGGCCTCAAAGGGATGTCATTTGGGCCAAGTGCTTAAATAGGCTAGAGATTCTAAGAAGTAGAAGTTAGGAGGGAACGCATTCCAAGCACAGGCACAGTCTGTTCAAAGGCAGAGGGAGAAGAAATACTTGTAGGAACAATAGATCATGACCTCCCTAACTTACATCTCATTTCCCTAAAAGCTCCAATGGCTCTTTACAGCAAAACTAGGAGAACCCTGTACACAGTGATAACAACATTGTAATAATAACCAATTGTGAAAGACTTAAGATACTCTGATCAACACAATGACCCAAGAAAATCTCAAAGAATTCATGAAGATGCAATTCACATGAGAAAAGAAATATGATAAACTTAGAATGCACATTGAATCAAATTTTTTCATTTAATTTTTCTTGCCTTTTTTTTCTCAAAACATGGCTAATGTGGAAATATGTTTTGAATGACTTTATATGTATAATAGGGACCATAAAGAATGTAGAGAGCAGGTGGAGGGAGCATGAGAATTTGGAATTGAAAAAAAAAGTAATAGAAGCCATTCACAAAATATAATAAACACAAAATAAAACACAAAATCCTGTTATAATGCGACCCTATTACATGTAATCCTCTTGAGCACTCATTGGTACAGCTAACCTCAGCCTTCTTGCTCATCCTTTCTTGTCCCTGGAATGCTTTCCCTCCTAATTTCTATTTCTTAGAATCTCTAGCCTTCATTAAGGCTTTGCCCAAATAACATCTATATGAACCCATTCCTGATCTCCTTTACCTCATGCTTAGTTCATGTATATGCATGCATGCATGTATTTGTGTGTTTTATCTCCACGGACAGAAGGTAAACTCCTCCATGTCAACAATTGTTTCCATTGTGTCTTTCTATTTCCATCAGTCAGCATATAATGTCTGGTCACATAGTAGTCTCTTAAATTCTGACTGATGGACTCTGGACAGACTGATGGACAGGTCTTCAGTCTCAGGACCCACCTCAACCTTGGCCTTACTCCTGAATACAATTCACCACCATTCTCTCTTCCCCTCCACCTCTGATGACTCTACTATAAATACCTTTAAAAAATCTATGACTATACTATAAACACCAAGACCACACATCCCTGAACAACTTCATTTCCCCTATTCCAAACCTCTTTTTCACTGGTTTACTTTTTTAAGGGTACTTTTATTTAAAAATGTGTAGCCATGAAAAACATTACTACAATAGTCAGGTAAAAGTAAACATACCTCCCCCACACACAAAGAAAGAGAAACCTCAAGAAAAATAAGGTGAGAAAAAAACATGCTTCAGTCTGTATTCAGCTCTGTATTTGGGATGGATACCATTCTTTATCACAAGTCCATCAATATTTTTCCTGCAGTCCCCTATGTCATTGAATATCGATCTTTTCCCCTGAAAGAGGATGTTCAAGGGAAGCTGGGTGGCCCAATGGATAGAGCACTGGTCCTGGATTCAGGAGGACTTGAATTCAAGTCTGGGCTCAGACACTTAATACTTGGGCAAATGTGTGACCTTGGGCAAGTCACTTAACCCCTGCCTTGCAAAACACCCCCCAAAACAAACAAAAGAGTATGTTCAGTTTTGCTGAGCAGTTGATTCTCAGTTGTAATCCAAGCTCTTTTGCCTTCCAATATCATATTCCAAGCCCTTCAAATTCTTAAAGTCAAAGCTGCTAAATCTTGTATTATCCCTAACTCCTTGTATTATCCTAGCTCCGTGATATTTAAATTCTTTCTTTTTGGCTACTTATATTTTCTCCTTGACTTGAGAGTTCTGAAATTTGGTTATAATATTCCTGGGAGTTTTCATTTTGGGATCTCTTTCAGGAGGTGATTGATGGATTCTTTCAATTTCTATTTTACCCTCTACTTCTAGGATATCAGGGCAGTTTTCCTGGACTATTCTTGAAAAATGAAACCTAGGTCTTGTCCTTATCATGGCTTTCAGGTAGTTCATTAATTTTTAAATTATCTCTTCTGGATCTGTTTTCCAGGTCAGTTGTTTTTCCAATGAGATGTTTCACATTTTCTTCTAGTTTTTCATTCTTTTGGTTGTTTATTGTTCCTTGATTTCTCAGAAAGTCATCAGCTTCCCTTAGCAACATTCTACATTTGATGGAGTTGTTTTCTTCAGAGACCTTTTGTATCTCCTTTTCCATCTGGTCAATTCTGCTTTTTAGGGCATTATTCTCCTTATTGGCCTTTTATTGCTTTTTCCATTTGACTCAAACTGGTTTTTAAGATGTTATTTTCTTCGGTATTTTTATCACTACTTCACCAAGTTGCTGACTTGGTTTTCATGATTTTCCTGCAGTACTCTCATTTCTCTTCTCAGGCTTAGATATACCATGAATTGGGGTGGCTAGGTGGTACAGTGGATAGAGCACTGGCCCTGGAATCAAGAGTACCTGAGGGGTGGCTAGATGGTGTAGTGGATAAAGCACCAGCCCTGGAGTCAAGAGTACCTGGGTTCAAATCCAGTCTCAGACACTTAATTATCTAGCTGTGTGGCCTTGGACAAGCCACTTAACCCCGTTTGCCTTGCAAAAGCCTTAAAAAAAAGAGTACCTGAGTTCAGATCTGGCCTAAGACATTTAATAATTATCCAGCTGTGTGGCCTTGAGCAAGCCACTTAACCCCATTGCCTTGCAAAAACAACAACAACAAAAAGATATACCATAAATCACTACTCTATCACCAGATATCACATTATACTTTGACTGACATTGCTAGAATGCTGAGGTTCCTCACTAATATTGGGAGGGGAAATCAAGATGCATTCAGACCATCATCAGAAATCCTGGTATTAGCAAATCAGGTCATTGGATGAAATGTTTTTGAAAAAGACAAGTGAGATGTCTTCTTTGTACAATATACTCCTTGCTATAATAAACATAACGTGCAAGTCATGCCACCATAAACTTGGTTGGCATGGTCCTCTTTGAATACAAAGGACAACTATCTATCTAGGTTATATTCCTACCAGTCTGACAATTCTGAGTTTCCTTGACTGAATCTATCATTCATCTCTTTCCTGCCCTCCTCTTGCCTGTGTCTTCTGGCTCTGTCCCTAAACTTCTTTCCTTCTCTATATATACTCTCCTTCATTCATCTGAACAGCTCCAATGAAAATCACTGCTATGCAAATGAGCATGCTTCCAAAAGTCCTATCTCTGCCAAAAGTGGGGTGGAATTGTCTTTTCTCTTTCTTTTCAGCAATTTCTGTTTCCTTTGTGGCTTTTCTTAGCAGTCCAATAATTTCTCAGAAAAGGCAATGATACATCTCTAGTGTCCTCCCTCTTTTGGCTCTATCTCCCCAATGCACAATATAGCTAAAATCTCCATTATCAATTCTTTTCTCTATGAGTGCCATTTCTACTTTGTCTCTGATTTGGCTTCTTTCATTTTTCTTCTCCAGTGTACAACAACTAACAATTTTTATCCACTATCATACATGAAGTGTAGAATATTTAGTCTCCCAAGTCATTTATGCAAGAGGACCAGGAAGGAGATGCTGGCTCATGATAACATTGTTGTTATCACTGATTAAAGCTCAAATTGGAACAAAGACAATGAGCTGGAAACAAAGAAGCTGTTAAAAAGTCATGTTCAGAGTATTCCAAAATGATCATATTCCTTATGCTATTTATTTCTTCTTCCACAGGACAAGAAGTTGATTAAAGCCCTCTTTGATGTGTTGGCACATCCTCAAAACTATTTCAAGTATACAGCACAAGAATCCAAGGAGATGTTCCCAAGATCATTTATCAAGCTACTACGGTCCAAAGTTTCCAGATTTCTACGACCATACAAATAACTCTCTTAGAGCTATGCAATTGGGGAATGGTTGGGGATATTTTTGGTCCAGTTGCTCGGGGAGAGGATTTTTCTTTTGGGGTTTTCATTTGTGTCAAATATTTTATTTCCCTCCACAGTAGAAACATTTGCTGATTGTGAAAAGCTCTTCCAGAATTCTTGAATTCAGTACCATATAGAAGAATCTTGCTAACATTTTATATTCATTAAAAACCCATAAGGGTGGATATTTTTACCTAGCAGTGAATGTGAGGAGCCACAGGCATGCCCAGATGAAGACATTGATTGATGCATGCCTGTACCAGCAATATCAATTTTCAGCAATCTGAAAATGTCTGTTTGGAAAAAAGACTTCTTTGCCCCAAACTTCTTTATTTCCTAGGAAGTCATGCAGTACTCTTCTTCTGAGTCAAGGAGAAAGTCTTTAACCCTTATCAACTGGTGCCAATACACTCTGGGAGGGGAAGAAGTCCAGTGTGAAGAAGCAGCATTTGGAATCTGAATTGCACCTGAACTCTGCATTTGGAATTTTCAGGGGGAAAGGAATTAAATTGTGTTATTCCCCCCCCCTTAGTTTCCTAGAGACTTGGGTATAGTAGAAGCCAAACAAGAAAAGAACAAGGAATACTGACGTATAACTTGTTCCACAATCTACCAAAAATTAAGTTCCACATGCGCAGGTTTTATCTGCCCTCGTGTATGTTTTTTGAGATTTTCTTCCCACACTCAGTCTCTCCTGCTGTGGATACAGTGCCCATGTTTGTCTGCTATTTGGACTCTGAAGAACTTGAAAATACAATGGATTAAAAGTTGTGGAGGGGAAGGGGGCAATACATATTTTCCTCACCACAAAAGAGCATCTTAATTAAGTACTATATATATTATATATAAATATAAAAATATATATACTTCTATTTGTGGGTACATTAGAAATACTACCTTAGTGACTGGAAATATTAATTATGCAGACATTTCTTCTCCCAGATACAATACACACATACACACACACACACACACACACACACCCTTTTTTAAAAAGTTGTCCTAAAATGATTAAATCACTGCTCCAAGGCCTTGCAACTTGCCATTATTCCCACACACACACACTCAAAAAGGAGTCTATTGAGTATGGGGAATGACAGTTTTCTCAGTCAGTCTTTTCAATCTTAAGTTACTTGGTAAAACTAAATAAACTCCCATTTCTCTAATGATTTGAGAAAGTGCAAGGATTAGCCTTCCCCCAATTTATGGAGAAAGAAACCAGTTCAGAGAGACCTCTTAAGAGTAAGAGAGTTTCAAAGAATCTGAGAAATGCTCTAAATCAGTGGTGCCTCCAAAAGGATCTCTGAGGGTTTGAGAACCACATGTTATCTTTACCATATTCTTATTTATTTTACTAAATATTTCCAAATTACATCTCTAGCAGATCCTGGCCACTTTCCCTAACCTGGTGCTTGACAGCTCTGCTCTAGGTGACCCCTCATATCACAGAGGAAAAAACTGAAACTGAGCAGAGGAAAGGCCTTACTTTATCCTCCAGAGCAAATTAGTCTCTGGACCCAGATTCAAACCCAAGCCTCTAAGAGCCAAGTCCAGCAAAACGGCCACTGCACTGCCTCTAGAAAAGGGAAACACAACATTTGAAACATCATTGCTGGCACACTTCTCATTGCCTGTGCTTAGTCTCAAGAGAAATATGTAAGAATTCACTAGTTGGTATTGAGCAAATCTGCCTTGAAATCTGTTCAAGAGGCTTTGGTGATGAAGGAACCAAAAAAGCTTGTTATGAGACTGTGATACATAATTATACCACCAGGACATCGTAGGGAAGTCTGGTGTATTAACATTGCTGATTGATGTTCTATACAAAGAGCACTAGTTAAAGAGTCAATCCTTTAAAACAAAATATCTAAAATATCAGAGCTACCTTCGAGGTCACTCAAGCAGTCATTAATTTACACAGAGTGCCCAGCATATAGTAGATACTATATAAATACTCCTTTCCACTTCATTTACAGTCAAGCAAAATGAGGTACAGAGGGTAGGAGGGGTCTCACCCAAGGTCAAACAGAGAGTTAGTGAATAAACTAGGGCTTAAACCCAAATTTCCAGGTCCCAGTCCAGAGATCCTTCTAGTACTCTTAATTTAAGAACTGGAAGAATCTTGTGCAGTCCTATGCTAAGAACACACAAAGAATGGCTAAAAGTTCCAATCTTTCCATCATGAGGCTGTCCATTCTTCTGAAGCTGAATGCCCCTCACTACCAACAACACCTTTAAGGCAAATAGGCTGATCAATTTCCACCAAGTACAGAATATAATTATATATGGTTTATTTTTTTTAATTAATCCTTTAGGCTTACAAAAATTCATTAGTTCATTGGCAAGAATGCCTCAAACTTGAGTAGAAGGTCTTCATGAGATAATGGACCATGGAGTGGCCTACAATAACGCCTACACTCAAAGCCTCCTTAGCTCCATAGGCCAGAGTTGTCAGAGCTTGTGTTCCAAAGACATGAACTTCAAGACACCAGGGTTCGAAAGGATAATAAGGTATTGGTGGAAGAGAGGTTTTCATGAATAACTTGAAAATTGTAAAGGGAAGGAGAGAATTCACTCTGTCAAGTGAAGAGATTAGACTAAATGGTTTTTGAGATCTCTTCTAACTCAGCATTCCATGTTCACAAGCCAATTCCAACTGTCATCTTTGATGTTTTCAGTTCTTTTTCAGCTTTAACATTCTGTATCATATGGTCCCTTCTGCTTCAGACTTCTCATATGCTATCTGTTGCATCACAATTTTCTCCTAGACTGGTGACAGAAATATTCAGAAGCCAGATTGGAATGACTATGCTCAGGGAAGCTTCCTAATAGAGAAGGGTCTGGGCAAATGCAAAGGCTAGGAATATGAAATGTGTTGCCATGGAAAAAAAGCAGTTGGGTATATATTAAAAGATATGAAACTTAATGTATTTTATAACCCCAGATTATGTCAGTTATTGTTAAGATACAGACTATGGATAATATCTGGTAGAGTTCTTCCTAAGACCACAGATTATAAAGATGGGAGAAGCCACAAGGGTCATCTAGTTCTGACCCCTTATTCTACAAAGGAAGCCAGAGAAGGGAAATGCTTGACCAGTTATAGAGGAGTTAAGTAACAGGAGCCTACTCTTGAACCCAGGTCCCCTGAGTCTAAAACCAAGGCCCCTTCCCTTCAGCACCCTGAAGTTTCCTGGTTGAAAGGGCAGAAGTCCTGAGGTAAAATAATTATTGAGTCTCTAAGTTTAATCTCTTATCTAAGTGGCCTGAATTGAATTGAATTGGGTTGATTAAGAACAATGAAAACTAGATGCTTTGATTCTTGACTTCATCCAAAACTCACATCAAGACATCCTCCTACACTTCAAACAATTACAGCTGACCATATATCTGTTTAGCTGTCTGAACCTTCTACTCATGCTCTCATTCTATAAAACTGGTTACTGACTGATCTAAAAGTCAGGGACAGCCCTGGACTCCCTCCCCTTTTCTGTACCAGAAACAGGCAGCCTTCCTGAAGAAGTATGAATAATGGAACTACAATGAGAGTCAGGAATACACTCTGCTGGGCTGTGAACTTAGTGCAAGAACTCAACCAAGTCAGTTTTCTCCTTTGGCCTCTGTAAAATGGAGCATCTGTGCCCACTAGCCTAACACTTTAAAGGCAGGTATGGAAGGAAAGCTCTGAATCTGTAGCTAAGAGGGTTCAGTAGTGAAGTCTTCTGCTTACTTATTACTGGTCTGGCCTTGGGCATGCCATATGATATGGCAGTTTCTTAAGTTGGACCAGATGCTTTCTAAGGTTTCAGTGGGCTCTAACAGCCTAGGAATGTAAATGCTGCAAAATCAACTTTCCCACCCAGCCCTAAATGTTGTCTGCAAGTTCACATCCCCAAACTTCTTTTCTTCATCTTCCATACTAGCCACAAAGTATGAGTCCTCATTTCTTAAGAAAAGTCTATGAGTATCCATGATAGCATCTTCTCTGAAGCAACAGACTTACTTTCCCTCCCTGTGCCTTTACCAAGATCATGTTGAAAACTAAGGGCACTACCATCCCTTACATGGTGGAAATCATGGAATTTCAGAGTTAGAAAGGATTTCTTAAGTCAAACCCATACAACAGAGGAATTCCCGCTCGACTTCTACCAGAAGGCAGCTGGCAGATAGGGAACTGGCTTGAGCCTCCATTTTTAGCCTGGCTCTTGTTAAAGGGAATATTTCCTTGCTTTGAGCCAAAATCCTCTGCAAACTCCAGCCTTCTTCCCCTCCAACCACCACTCCTCCACTTGAGAACCACAGCCTGTGACATCTCCTGGAGCATTCTTTCTTGTTAATACCTGATAACATCCAAATGGGTCAGAGACAGCCAAGGCTTAACACCAACTGAAGGGGCAAGGATCTCCTGAGAAATCAGTCTACCTTTGATTCACTTTTCCATAGCTCAGAAAAAAAGTACAACTGCTTAGCTCCTGTAGAAATTCCTCCAATTACCCTCAGTAGGAATGGTCTACTATTTTATATTCATTCAGGATTTCCCCAGTGCTGTGGTAAAAAAGAGCTCTCCTGGACTAGAGTAAGAAAATTTGCATTCAAGTCTCTATTCCACTACAATTTGGTTTTTGACCCTGGACATAATCAATCAAAGACTCCTCTGCACTTCAGTCTACTTATCTGCAATGTGACTTGCCTACCTCAGTAATGTGAAAGAACCAAATGAGATAACAGTCAACACAGCACAATGAGAAATAGAAAACATTAATACAAATACAAGGAATTATTATGACATCCCTGGACGCCCACACAAGTTGCTTTCCCTGCTGCTTGGAGTTTCTGTCAGCTTGCCTGGCTTTGAAATCTGGCTCTGCTACTACTACTATTAAGACCCAAGGCATGCTACTTCCTCTCTCTTACTCATGAATTCCTTAGCAGTAAACCAAGGCTATTGAAACTCCTTTTCTGAGACGCCTTCTACCTCTCACTCCTATGAACCTATGTTAGGCACCTTTTCAACACTGAGATAATGAAGAAAGACTGGTAAAAGTGAAAGGTCCCTGGATCTTCAGAGCATACATACCGGTGGGGTGGGGGGGGGGGGGGGGAGGACCTTAGAAGCCATCTAAACCAACCTGAACAAAAATACTTCTCTAGCATCCCGATGAGTATGGAAGACAACACAATTTCTTAAGAATCAAAACTGAATTCCCAGCTATATGTGTCTGTCTTTCATTTCACTGTCAGTGATATAGAGATAATAAAATAGTTCTCTGATCGAGAAGCTGAACCTTAGAAATAAAAGCAAAATTGTTGCATCCATGGAACTAAAGAAGTCTGTCTACAAAAAGGTTACTGAACCGGTTAAAAGAGAATGCTCCTTGTTCCCCTTGTCCAGTAGCAAAACAAAAATAAAAACCAAGCACAGTGCCACTCCAAAAGAAAACACTTAACAAAAAAATCAATAATCACTCATGAAGCACCTTCTAAATTCTAGGACTTGTGTCAGATCCCAGGGGATGTTAACAAGTATAAGAGCTGGACCTTGCCTATGGGAAACACATAATACCCCAGTCCATGAACTGCTACTATCTATCTTGCTACATTCCCTTGAAAACACCCCTTGTAAATGAGAGACTTGGACCCAGACCTCCTGACAGAGTCGGTACTTTATCATAGACTCATTTTCCCCCTAGCTCAACATGGTGCTGAGCTAAAGCCCAACAAATCCCTTGTTGCTGTTGCTCATCCTTTGATTTCGAAAAGGGCCAATGATATCACAAAGTTGGGGTAAAATAGTGGCTGATGGGTAATATCTTCACTTGTATGTGAACTGAACTTAAGTGAAGCAAAGTTGTGCAGAGTTAGCAGTCTTACTCTCTTCCAGAGTCATCAAAGTTCAGTAGCAAGACATAAATCAAAATGACTGGCACTGGCCCAGGATGTAGTGATGACCTTGGCATCTTTGATGTCTGACCAAGCTCTAAATATTCCACAGAGCCTGCTTCAACCACCTTCATGGTAATTGGAACTCATTGTTCTTATCTGTCCATTCTTTGGGGGGGGGGGGAATGCTCCCTTAGACACAGATCAAAATAAAAAGCCAAACTCAGTGTGGTATGGTATTCTCTTAAATGAGCCAGAAGAGTATCTTAGGATAGATTGACCACAGTTGTCCTATAAAACTAATTTATGTATATTAATTTTCTCCTTACCACTGACCCAATTATAAAATTAGAGATGTATTCCTCTGGGAAAAATGTTAACCCCTATAATAAATTCATATCCTATAAGTAATATATTTGGGGGATATTAAATTTCAATATAACTTCACATTTTTTGTAGTGCTGTAAATTTTATAGTGTGATTTCTCCACAAAACCCTCCTCAAGCTCTGTAGAAATAAAACATCAAAAGAGAAAGTTATGTTTGACTCAAATTGACTGAAAACATGGTTGATTTGCTTTCTTGGGTCAAAAACTATTGTAAGATCTTGAAAACAAAGGTTTTTGTCCCCACTGAGGCTCATTAGTGAAAGAAATAATTTTATTTGTAGGTTATATTACCACTTTCCATGGAGTCAGTAGAAAATTCTTTCAGAAAACATTTCCTGGGGCGGCTAGGTGGCGTAGTGGGTAAAGCACTGGCCTTGGAGTCAGGAGTACCTGTGTTCAAATCCGGTCTCAGCCACTTAATAATTACCTAGCTGTGTGGCCTTGGGCAAGCCACTTAACCCCCGTTTGCCTTGCAAAAACCTAAACAACAACAACAACAACAAAAAAGAAAACCTTTCCTATGCAAAACCAAGTATAGGAATAATAAGTATTAGGAGACTGCCTTCTTGGATGTATGGTTTGCACAGACTCAATCTGAGGGCATAAGTTCAACAGTTCACAAATTCTTCTTTCCATTTTTAATATCTGAATTTCACATGGAGTACACAATAATGAATGCATAAGGGTCCCTCCTGGATATGTTCATTCCAAAGGCTAGCTCTCAGAAAGCAAAGGGAAGGCTAAGTAGCATCAGCTTCTTTCCATTTAAATCCAAGACCAATGGACTTCAAGAAAACACTCTACTGGCTTTTGAAGGTAGACCTAAAAGCTAGTAATCACACTGAATTCTGTCTTGAGAAAGAATCCAAGGCTATAGGCAAGATGATTTCATTTACAACAACCTACATCCTCTTTCTCTTTTTGGTGTCATTATTAATCCCACCAAACTCTGAATGAGATTCAGATACAGAAAAGTTATATGTTGTTGAGAAAATGAATTCATTTAATCCCACAGTTCATTTCATTAGATACATGAAGTCATTGTATACTGTGGATATATCATTCATAGTATAGACTGCCATTTATTCATGCCTTCTCTTCCACATCTTTTTGTAAATCTAGAGGAACCACCAAAAATGCAACAAAGTCTTCCTCTGTTCTTTAGATATGTACCATATGAAAATGCTTCTCTTCTAAAGAAAAATATAAACCATTTTTTTCTTAAATGACTGAGAAATTGGCTCTTTTTTGCTTCAAGTCATAAAGATCTTTCTTCTCTTTGCCTGTGCTAGTTTCTTTTTATATGTATTTTTAATTGCTTTTCAGGGGAAGCTAGGTGGTGCAGTGGATAGAGCACCAGCCCTGGAATCAGGAAGTCCTGAGTTCAAATTTGACCTTAGATAGGTAATAATTACCTAGCTGTGTGATCTTGGGCAAGTCACTTAACTCCCATTGCCTTGCAAAAACTAAAAAAAAAAAAAAATTCTTTTCAGTGTTTTGTTTTTAAATCCCAAAAAGAAGTTTCAGGGTTGATAGATGTAAATTAGAAAAAGGATTGCATGGCCTATGAGATCTTTCCAGCATCTGGGGAAGAGGTTTAGAGGTCAGAGGTCTGTATGTCTATGCAGTAACCCCCTTCAGCAAAAAGGATCCCTATTCAAAAGAGGAAAGGAACAGATGTCTGAAGATGAGAGAATGGTTCTCCACCATTACTGCCATCAATACTGGACAGACAGGGCAATGAGAACAGTGGCACCTAGCCAGCCAGGGTCTCCTGGGAGATCTCAGGCTCCCATGCTGCCTCTCATTGGATTGTTCTTCAGGATTAGTTGGTGTGGCAGCAGCAGCTCCCTACAGTATTCTCCAAAAAAAGGAAGCAAAAATCTGGGTTATTCATTTTACCATTTAAGACTGACCAACCTGGCAGGACTTGCCACATTCAATCGATCCCAGGGAATGTGTTATAGGATCAATTGTGCTTTCAGAGTTAAGCAATAGGATGCAAATGAAAAGAGGTCCTTGGGCGCATAAAAAGTCTCATCCTTCTTACCAAAGAACCAGAAAAACATTTTGGTATGGCATCCCCCATTAGAGAAAGTGTCCCAGGCCACACAGTCAGGCTCTTATCTATCAGACCCCAGGCATCAAGACAATTCAGGACTCAATAATAATGTGGAAGTACTTGGGCCAGGGCAGGAACAGCAGAGTATAATGGAAAGGGCCCTGAAGAGGGATTCACAAGACCTACATTTGACTCCTGGATCTATTTACTATTTAGATGACCTTGAATAAACTATTTCCCTTGTCTAGGTCTCAGGTTTAGGCTTTCTGTAAAAGAACAGGGAGGAATAAGATGTTCCCAAAGGTCTCTTTTGCCTCTGAATCCTGTACCATAGCAATGATCTTAAGTACACTTAACTGCTGCTGGTGGCTATGAACATTATTAACTTAGTAAATTAAACCTGAAAGGTGATGTCCATGTAAATCTGCCCATTTTAGGATTGAGCAATGCTTGCAAATAAACCATAGAATTTTTGAGAGCTTTTTGTCCCCAAATATCAAAAGCTTCATTTTCTATGTCAGAGCTGTACACAAATCATGTAACTAAACTTTTCTGGAAAACACCTTAATAAAATTAACATGAAATAGACCTGTAGCATTCCTCCGTCTTATTTATGTGACTCTCTTAGGCACTGTGCTAAGTACTGAGAATACAAAGAATGGTAAAATCACACCCTCAAGAAGCCAACATTTTGATGGAGACAACATGTAAACAGCTATGGCCACATCAAACATATGCATGAAAAATCAGAAGTAATGTCAGAGAGGAAGGCACTAGCAGCTGAGCAACTAGGGACTCCTCCTTGAGAAGGGAGAGAGTGCCAGGTACTTAGGGATGCAAGGGCCTTTAGGGCATACACACATTCCAAGATAAATGGCCTGGAAATCAAATTTCTGCACAAACAATTCTTTTTCCTGTTAAATTCCCTTATAAAATTGGACATGTGCTCCTCCAAAAGCACATTTTGACCCCAATACATAATGGAAATTTCTAGCTAAGTCAATTCATATAAATATTTATAATGAGTCTATCTGCAATGTACTGACTTGGAGCCTAGGGGGGTACATGGTTGAAATAAAAGTTGGTTCTTATCCTCAATAACTGTCTAACGTGTACATATTTCATTTTTTTATAGAGAACTCCACATGAGAAAACTCCCTCCACTGAGGCAGCGTAACAATCTGCTCTGCAATTTAGGATCTTAAAGAGCTGTCTTGGGCACTGAAACTTAGTAACTTTCCCAAGGTCACCCAGCTAGTATGAGTCAGAGGTCGGACTTAAACACAGGTTTTCCTGACTCTGAAGTTGGATCTCGATAACTTTATACAATATAAGACAGAGTGTGATGACAGCCACAGAGATCTAGGAAATTTTAACTCATGATGTTACATATTTAATGAGAAAATAATTGCTTATAAAATATTAATACTCTAAATATAAACCCAAATTCATTTGGGCTAGCTTAATATTGGCTCAATAACTAAAAGAGCTAACGTCCAAACAGCAATAACAATTTCAATGAACGAAACCTCCTGGACTAAACAATCCTTCAGTTTCCTCTGTGAAGACAAAAATAGTCAGGCCTTTTTAGGCTGGGGAGAGTGACAGCAAGGAGGTCCCTTGGAGGTCAAAAGACCTGAATAAACATCTGTGCCTTTAGCTTAGTCTCTACCTCTGAAATTCAGATTTTTCTTATCTTTAAAATAGGAGTTTTTGCACTGCCAGTAGCTGGTTAGAAATTCATGAGATAACAGATGATCACAGGATTATAGCTCTAGAACCAGAAGAGGCATTAGAGAAAATCCCAAGTAACCCTTAGTTTGAAAGATAGGGAAACCAAGGCAGCTAGATGGCACAATGGAGAGAGGAGGGCCTGTGTTCAAATCCAGCCTCAGACACGTAACACTTAGAGGTCCTGGACAAGTCACTTGACCCTGATTATTCATGAAGAAAATTGAAAACAAGAAAGGTAACCAAGGCTTAATTCAGACTGATCCCGGCAATGAACAAAGCCAGTATACATAGTGTGCCTAGGAAGAGCATCTAAGAAGGTTTACATATGTTGTATGGTTTATGCTACACATGACATCTAGTAACATAGACTTCCCTACCTTGCGGAGGCTCCAATGACTCGGGGGCCCAGATGCTGCCCAATCCATCCCTTCTCCTGGTCTCGGCCACTCTTCCACCAACCTTCTGTAAGAGAGCCGGCCCTCGGGCTCTGTAAGGACCCACGGGGCACCCCGTCCCCCCGGCTCGGGGGCAGGTCTCAGGAGTCTTCCAGGAAGGGTTTCGGCCAGGCCTGCCATGCTGGTCACTGTGGAGAAGGCTCTCCAGGCCAGTGTGAAGGAGAGGCTGGGGCTGGGCTGGGGCTGGGGCTGGATGGTGGGGGCGGCCCAGCTCTCTGGGCTTCCAGGCCCTGGCCGAGGCTTCCCGGGTCAGTGGCCGTCCGGGCTGGGGGGCCTGGGTGGTCCCTGGGCCCCTCGGGTGCCTCGATGAGGGGCGTCCCCACGTGCTCTCCAAGGGGGGGGGTCAGGCCCCGGCTTCTGGGGACCCCCTTTCTTTCCTCACAAATGACCTACGGGGGGCAGGGAAGAGCTCTCACCAAGTTCCGGGGTCAGAAGCCGAGACTTGGAGCGCGTTGGGCAGGGGGCATCGGCCGAGGCCTCCCCGCGACCCCTGCCAGTCGCCTCCTCCCCCTTTAGTCCTCGCCTCTTCGCACCTCAGGGGCTGAGGGCGGGACTTCCGGAGCCCGCGCTTCGACCCCATCCAATCCGGCCCCTCCGGAGGCGCCAGCGAGCCAATGAGAGGGCGCAGCGCCGGAGCGGGCCTGCTGGCTGGGGGAGCCGAGGCTGGGCCTCTGGCCCGGGACCCTCAGAGAAAGAATGGCACAATGGCGGGGGGGGGGGGGGGGGGGGGCTCCGAGGAGCAAGGGGCAGGGGCTAGCGAGCGGGGCCCGAGAGGCGCGCGAGGGGCGGGGCCTCATTGTGGAAGTGCAATGGGGGCGGGGCCTGGGAGGCGAGGGGCGGGGCCTCACTGAGGACGTGGGGTGGGCGGGGCCTTGCTGAGGATGTGGAATGGGGCGGGGCCTGGGAGGCGAGGGGCGGGGCCTCACTGAGGATGGGGCGGGGCCTCACTGGGGATGGGGCGGGGCCTCAGAGGGGACTGAAGGGCGGGGCTCATTGAGGATGCGGGGAGTGGGGCGGGGCCTAGGGGCGAGGGGCGGGCCCGGTGCTACTTTGTATCCTCTCCCTCCCCGGGGCAGCCTTTGATGTGGCCTGGGCGCAACTCCCATCCCCCACAGGCCGCCAGACATCAGTGACGTCACATGCCCACTCCCACTGCACGTTGTGCCCTGGGGGCGAGCTTTCCGCGTGGTCCGCCTAGCTTTGGTTCCCGTGTTTCTCCCCACGCTCCCCGGGCACCTCCGGGGGCACCCCTCTGCCCCGCGGTCCTCTGGGTCTCCCCTCCTCATCCTCCGCCGCCCATGCTGCTGCAGGAGCTGTCGCCATCTTCATGCTCTTGTTTTCCCAAACGCTGACGGGAGCCCAGCCCCTGCCAGGGCTGATGGATCTGGTGGAAGGTGCCCGAGTCTTCCCAGGACTGATGCCCTCAGCACAGCGCCGGCCCCCTCAGGGGCGTCCGCATCAGCCACAGGACGGGGCCAGCCCTTCTGCTGAGCCCACATTTTCATGCCAGGCCTTCCCTGAGGACAGGAGAGGATCATTGAACGGGGGTCTTTCTTGCTTTAGCCCTCAAGGGATCGTTCTTAATAGGGACTCTTTATTTATTTTTATTTTTAAGACAACGGGGTTAAGAGTGACTTGCCCAAGGTCACACAGCCAGGTGAATATTAAGTGTCTGAGGCCGGGTCCTCCTGACTCCAGGGCCGGGGCTCTATTCACTGCACCACCTAGCTGCCCCCCATCATGGGGACTCTTGCTTGCACAAGTGTACCTGCTCCTTTCTAATAGACTTGTCGAGAATATTATAGGAGCAGCTAGGTGGCGCAGTGGATGCAGCCCCGGCCCTGGAGTCAGGAGGACCTGAGTTCAAATCCTGCCTCAGACACCTACTAATGACCTAGCTGTGTGACCTTGGGCAAGCCACTTAACCCCATTGCCTTGCAAAAAAAAACCACCTAAAAAATGCTTACATGTGTAGAATAACCTGATAAAAATGGTATAGAGAAAAGAAAGTACAGAAGTAGGACTTTTGCTTCTAGAAGTTGCTTAGCAGCCTAGTGGTTTTCAAGATAATCGAGTCTGTCCTCCTCCCAGAACCTCAGGCTTCTTTTGGCTTTTATTTCTTTTCTTTTTAGTGATTTGGAGTAGTCTTTCCTAAATCTCTCGATTGTTGGCCATTCATCTTTTGTGAATTATTTGTTCAGATCTTTTGACTACAAGTCCACAGTCCTTGAACTTAAGGATTTGGGTTGTTCCCTGGATATCTTGGATATCAAACCCTTTTGAAAGATTGTTTTCACCAGTTGACTGCTTTCCCTTCTTATGCTAGTTGCTTAATTTTATTTATGCAAAAATGTGTCATTTTCAGGTAAGTCAAAATTAAACGTCTTCTATCTTTTATGATCATTTCTAGAACTCACTTCCTGAGCTATCAATATCAAAGTATCTGATCCAATTCTTTTCTAATTTTGTGACTAATACATGACCTTTAATGTACGTCAAATATGTATTTTGAATTTATTGTATAATATGGTGCTGCATGTTGATTTATATTTAATTAAAGCTCCACTGGCTTTCCATTTTCCCCAACAATTTTTATCATTCTTCCCTAAGAAATTTATGTTCTTAGGCTTATAAAACATTATCCTATTAAGTCCAACTATCTCTGTGCTTCCGTGTCTTGTCTGTCTCATTGATCTACTTTTCTAGTGTTTAACTTACACTAGATATTATTTTGTAATATTTATAATTATTACTTTATAATACATTTTAAATTTCATTATTTCCCTCTGGTACAATTTGGCATCTAAACGTACAGCAAGGCTTTACAAGTATTTTCCTATCTTTTTTTCTTCTTGAGATAAAGCAGGCAAGCATTTGTTAAATTCCTTCTGTGTACCAAGTACTTTGCTTGGCCCAGCTTTGGTGTATTGGAGCAGGCATTTGTTTGAAGTCAAGACCCCCCTTTGACACTTACTATCTGTGAGACCCCGGGGCAAGTCATTTTTCCTTTCCAAACCTCAGATTCTTCTGCCTAAAATGAAGCATTTTGAATCCTTGACCTGAGAAGTCCCTTCTGGCTCTAAATGTATCATAATGTAATATGCATTCAATCAGGGGAGACAACACATACCCAAAAATAGACCACAGAGACCGTAAGCTCTTCTGCTTACTGGTGTATCTGTGGGATGAGATTAAAACTCTGGCAGTTTAACAGGCTCCAAGAATTTTTAATAGGATGTAGTAGATATTAGGAAGTTTGACTGCAGAGCCACCCATGGATAGCAAGAAATGTAAAGGTTGTTGTAGGTAACTCATGGACCAAGAACTCTACTTTTGCAAAGGAATTTGACCTTAATGAAGCCTCTAACAGGGGTTTGGCCTAGACAAAGGGAGATAGGTCAGGGATAAGGGGGTGCTTATGTGGGACAGTCCCTGCAGCAATCTGCAGAGGTTAACTTGGTTGGTACAATGGCATTTCAGTGGAACAAGATTAGAAAGACACGAGTCTTTATTAAGTGCTCATGGCTCTAGACAGAAAACCTCTCAAGGTTCCTTCAAGCCTTACCCTCCAGTCCTGGCTCTGACCCTCATCCTCAGGGTGATATTGGGTGAGTAAGGTCCCTTGCTGGGCATCAGTTTCTTTCCCTGATTAAAATACCTGGATTGTCTGAAGCCCTTTGTGAATAAGAAAACGTCACAGCTTCATAGACTATGATGACGGCGACATTCGAAAGGACCCCAGGCACGGAATATGTCTTTATTAGAGAAGCAAGCGGGCAAGCACAGAAATAACACGTAGTGCTTAAGATACAATACGAAAAATAGAAAAATAGAAATGAAATTTCATGGAAAGCAGCCTCACACACAGCTAGACAAGAGATGGTGCCCGGCCACACTTTCGGCCACCTGCTCTCCAAACAAGTTTTTCATTTTTTTATTTAAAAAAAGGAATAAAAGTATAAATCCAGTGTCTACACCTGTTTCAAATAAAGCAGCACAGAACTGAGCCCTTTGAGGTGGTATCTGCCCGTCTAGTCCTAGACCCTGGGTAAGTGCTGTATTTCAGTCGCTGGTTGATCTTAGAAGAGGCAGGCATTCCTCCAGCTCCCATCAAGAAGGTGATTCAGAACCAGGAGGCAGCTGCCTACATCCCTTCCTACCACCCTTCTGGTTCTCCTTTCCCCCATGCTTTCTCTGATGCTATTGAGAGTCTCTTTTTTTATCCCTCTGGGCTCCCTGTGCTTCGGGTCTGGTGGGAAGACGATGACGCTATCACCTTTTCCCTTCAGATACCATGAGGTCAGGGCTCATGTAAACAGGAGCAAGAACAGTGTCAAGCTTGCAAAGTTTCTCCTGCAGCCAGGGACTCACATACAGACAGAACAACATAAACAATGTGGGAAAAAAAGCGAGATTATTTTAGAAGTCTCATAGCTGGCAATCTGCTTGCCGGTTTCAGTCGACTGCTTTCTTAGGGGACAAAAAAAGGCAGCTACAGAGTAAAACATAATTTCCAGTTGCAGTTATGGTTAATGTTCTCTGTTATTGTAAATGTCACCTTCCATGTGAATACTTCAAATTGTATTACGTGTCCCTGTGCTGAACTCCTCTTTCTAGGCCTCCCTCGTCAAAGTTCTCCTAACAACCTTCACAAGCCTCCAAGTCCACCCAAAGGAAGTCATGCAGAAAGCCCTTCCCCATCTGAAAAACCTAGTGGCCAGTTTATCCATCCATGGGCACACGCCACAGGATGTGGCCCAGTCAACACCAACTTGTGCTGATGTGATTAATGTGATAAAACTCAGTCTTGCTATTACTTAGCACAAGCCCTCCCTAGTGCGACTTGGCTATTTGCTTCAGACCATATCTGATCGTTAGGAGTGATTTGAGCTAGCCTCTGGCATTCAAGCACTGTTAACCACCACTTTGCTTCTTGTCTGATTTATAACATCATTCTTAGAGAATTAACTGCTCCTCTAGCATTGTTTTTTAGTAATGCCTTACCTTCACAAGGTTTGGGAACTACATGAAACAGGATATAGGCCTACATTTCAGAAGAGACACCAAAGTCCGAGCCATAATAAACTCAAAGAAGGAAGAGCTTTCTTCCAGACTCTCACCCCATCCCCACCCTCCATCTTGGAGCATTGCTCATCTAAGAACCAGATAATTGTGCCCTTTATGATAAAACTACAAAAATAAATACAACAGTTAACCCCTGAGATCATTCTAGAATTCCATTTGGGCTTGTCACTGATTCCCCTCTGAAATGAACATTTATTTGGTTGACTATGTTTATTCAGAGTCTCGGTGAAAAGCTCTATAAAATACAATAATCAGGATGGGGTTGAGAAGGTTTACATTCTAATTGCATATATGTTACATACTTTGTACTTTATATATGATACAGTCCATCACAGCTGCATGTTTTTGTAACAGCTTACGTTCATACGAGTAGATAAGGGACGTCAAACACTACAGTTAGAGGGCTGTTTGGGACTGAAGGTAATTACGTGGCCTATAGTTACTTAGCTGTTGGCTTTTTCCAGTTGTTTTACACAGAGCTACCAATGTTTGTCCAGCAAGTCATAAGGGAACGCATCAAGGGCTTCTAGCTAGTCGTACAGGACATGGGTGCTGCGAGCATGCAAAGTTTTTTGTAGTTTGAGTTTTCTCTCTTTTATAAATAAAAGTCAAAGACGAGATCACACTTTCCCATCTTCTGTTTGTATACCAGATCAAACTTCTCATTCATGGATACAGTGAAGATGTCCTTCCAGAGCCCAACTCTTCCTAGAATAAAAAGTAGAAAAGATGTCATTCGATTTCTACATGCCTACATCATAAACTTCCAAATCCCAGGGTCTCTGGGAACCCTGAGCAATGAAAACACCAGACTCCAGACTCTACTTAGAACATGGTGGGCTAAGAATAGAACCAGCAAATAATTTATAGGACAATCATGCTTCAACAGTTGGAACTTTCACTGACTGAGGTGGTTGGGTTTGGGGCAATATGACTTGATCCCAACCATATCTGAATACAGGGTCATAGAATATTAGTGCTGGTGGGGATATCCTCCAAGGTCATCCAGTCCAGCCTAGACCCAAATAGGAAGGAACCAGTCATCCTCCAGTCTCCACTCCTTAGAGTGCCAGCATAGAGTCATCTCTTTAAAAATGCTTGTTTATTCATTAATTGATTAGTTACCTCCTGAAGCCATCTATGCTTCTCTGGAATAGTCTTGCTCTTTGGAACCAAGCAGCAGAATATTGTTCCCTCTTCCATGGTGACCTTTCAATAATGATAGGTACCTTTGCCTATTAAATCTTCTCTTCATTAGAATAACCTTAAAGGATCCTAGAGGTTCAGCTAGAAGGGAATGTAATCTAATCTAACCCCTCATCTTGCAGAGGGGGAATCTGAAGCCCAGTGAGGGCAGTGAGCTGCCCAAGGAAGCACAAGTAATACATGACCTGATGACTGCAAGCTTAGCCCTTTCCAGATGGGGTGGATTCCACAAAATGCAGTTCTCAAGGTAGGACTCAGATGTCTAGAAGGGATGTCCCAAAAGACATTTGCTTCTCTGATATAGGCACAGAGTTCAGTGGTAGATTGGCCAAAGCCCAGGAGAATTGAAAGAATTTCTCTGTGTTGCCACCTAATCTGCAACTACCAAGTAACAGAGGATCTCACCTCTAATATATATACTATCTGTGCTACCCTGGGTATATCTGTTAACCACTCTGTGCCTCAGTTTCATTCTGTTTAAAACTGTGATTCATTCATAGGGCAATGTAGGGAATGTGGCATACTAAAAAGAAAAATTTCTTTCCATAACATGAAAACCTACTCAGCCAGCTTTGGCTGGGGTGGTTCTCAGAATAGACCTTGCCCTTCCTACTTTGTTCACAGCTAAAGAAAATTGTCACTCTGGGTAGGAAATCTGGTAAAACTAGATTGCCTTATCTCATCTTTCCTAAGGATAACAACAAGAAAGAAAAGACAGGACCACTCAAAGGCTTCTTCTATTCAAGAGAAGATAATGAAAGAGAGCAGTTACCGGGTTTGTTGAATTGTGGAAATTAACCAATCTACCACAGAATGGACTATTCCCACTGAAAATGTTCAATGTGACTTGTTTATACACATCACCAAATCCACATTTGCCACTCAATGATTCATTCTAGCTATTAAAAGGTTTGCCTATACCTAAAAATGTAGCTAATCATTATAAAATGATATTTTTTCAATCAGAATACTGGTCATCCCTTAGCAATGGAGAGGATCTGATGGTTGCTTTACTGTTGGCCTTGAATCATCAATTATTGTGTCCAAATCTAGGGAGAAGCAGTAGTACTGCTGTCTTTTGCTTTGGGCATATTTCATTGGGAATATTGGATTTAGCTTTGTGTGCCACATTTTAGGAGGGTTGCTGGCGAGTGGGAGAGAGTTTGGAGAAGAGAGTTGCCAGGGTGGGGTGATGATCAGTGAGTAATTTGAGGGAAATGTGGCAGCAGGTTTCAAGGATCTGAAGGGGTAGTACAAGACAGAAAGGACTGTCTTGTTCTGTTTGGGCCCTAAGGGCAGGAGCTAAGGACTGTAAGTCTTTCAGGAGGAACCTGGTGTTGGTCCATCTTGAATGGGTGGACTGAACGGTGATGGGCAAATATAAACAATCCCAACGGGGAGAAGGCCTCCCTGCAGGTCTGTTCATAAGACTAGGTGTGTCAGTAGCTCTACCAGGTGTGAAGTCGTCCAGAAATGCCAGCTGTTACTACGGGATATCTCCAACTGCTGGCAACATATCTGCCACACAGGGACTGGCTTGTTGGTTGATCTTTCGGACCCAGGCTGCCTTGGCATTCCATGGGAATGCTGTAGAAAGGAGTGAGTTGGAGGCCTCTGAGATCCAATCCCACTTAGAGAATCTGTGTTTTTATATCTTGAGATGCAGAAGTCTAACTGATGTTGGCTAAGGAAAAAACTGAGGATTAAGTGATCACAGGATTTGAAGCTAGAAGGGACTATAAAGATTCACATCAATTCAACAAGTATTTATTATGTGTATATTATGGCCCAGGTCCTATGAATAGTCCTAAAGATCCAAAAAAAGGAAACAGTTTCTGCCCTCAAGGAGCTTACATTTTCCTGGAGGAATGTAACATACACAGATCTGAAGAATAATTTTGGTGGGTTGGAGAATAAATACATCTAGAGGTCCAGAAAAAATCCTTCTGAAGAAAATAGGCCCCTTAGCTGAGTTTGAAAAGAGGTTAGTAATTCCTAGAGGTGGCAGAAAGGTGGAAGGGTGTTCCAGGCAAAGGCCTAGCATAATGGAAAGGTGCCCAAGTAGGAGATGGATTATGGTGAAATACAAGGGAAGCCAATATGGCCTTCTGTCCTCCATAGTTCTAATGAAACTAGAAAGATAGGTTAGGCCAGGAGGAGCATCTAATGCCAAACAGGGGACTTTATAATTTATCCTAGGGGCAACAAGGCACTGCTGATGTTTACTGAGAAGGGGAATGACAGAGAAGGTCACACCTGTGCCTTGGCACCTGAGTGGAAGATGGATTGGAGTGGTAAGAAACTTGAGGTGAGGATGGCAATTAAATAACTCTTGCATGGGTCTAGGCCAGAGTTGATGGCAGCCTGAGCCAGGTTGGTGGTCAATTGTGAGTCCTGAGAAGCCTTCAGGATGCCATCTTTGATTCCCTCTCAAAGGTCTGACCTCCCCCCTGGCCAGCCTCCCCTTCCCTCACATAACTTACCTAGCAGGTAACACTGCACATTGTCATTGTCTGACTAGCATGATGGCAGGGTCCCTTGGATCAGCCTCAGTCCCTAGTACAGGGCTCTCTGTTCACAGGAAGGGTGTTGGCAATGGTGGTGATAAAGCCAGATGGGAAGAAGGAAGAAAAGAACGTACCCCGCCCAACAGGAAGGGCCTCCGCATTGCAACACTGATCAATGAGCTGGTGGCAGTGCTCTACCATGGACTCCAGCTGGGCCTTGTCATAAGATACCCCCAGGAATCTCACCAACTGTTCCACCATTGTCGCCAGGTCCTGAGGGAAATACAGAAGCATGAGGACCCTGCAAAGGGGTCCCTCCTCCCCTCTCACCCCCCCTCCACCCTTAGAGAGGTAGACCAGGCCAAGCTCCAAGAACCAAGGAGAATGAAGGGAGTCACTGGACCAGAGCTGAGAAGACAGCAAGGTAGAGCTGCCCGGGCATCGTCCATGTGGCAGGAATCAGCTGGCAGGCTTGGAGCCCAGGACACATGAGGAAGACACATTTTAGATCATCAAAGTGGGAAATGATGGGTGCAACTTATGCACCTGTAGCCATGTCATCTAGAACTGGAAGAGACCTGAAAAACCACCTAGTCTACACATGAGGAAACCAAGGCCTCAGGAGGGGGAAATCACTGCTCAAGGTCATGTAGATGTACCCAGAGGAACTGGCCCTCTTGTTGAGGTCTCTCTCTCAGCTTCCTTCTCTTGACACTGAAATGCTAAGTCTCTATGGGCTCCTAAAATGCCTGTCTTTTCAGTTGGACAGTAGGTCTTTTAGGAGCCCCTATAGGTAACCAGCTACATTCTAGAGGCTGTGAGAGAAACAGGAGGAGGAGAAGACAAAATCCCACCTTGAGATGTTCAGAGGTTTTGTGGGGATGGTTCAAACCATTGTATGGAGTGGGAGATTGAAAAGAATCCTGGACTGTCATCAATATACCTGAGTTTGAAAACTGGATCTGACATTTAAAGAGATATTTGTCTGTCAGCAAGTCCTTCTCTGGGCCTCAGTTGCTTCCTCTCAAAAATGAATCATAAAATTGGAAGCCAGAAAAATCCTTAAAAAATCTTCTTTAATACTGCCCCCTCATCTTACACATGAGGCATAGAGAGGAATGTGACCCAGTCAAATGTCCAAAGTTTGAAGCCAAGATTCCAACTCTCAGCCATTTCTAGAAAAGGCCAAAGAGGAAGACCATTCAAGAGGGCATCTACCAGTCAAAAGAATAAAGACCCCAGGGGGCAGCTAGGTGGTGTAGTGGATAGATCACTGGTCCTGGAGTCAGGGGGACCTGAGTTCAAATCTGACCTCTGACACGTAATCATTGCCTAGCTGTGTGGCCTTGGGCAAGCCACTTAACCCCATTGCCTTAAATTAAAAAAAAAAGAATTAAGAACCCAAGAGAATGGTTTTCTGATCCCCAGATCCAGCACTGTACCACCTAGTAGAAAGACTAACTTGTCTGTTCTTCAAGCAACAAACAAAATTACTTTGGAGTGGGTGAATGGGTTTGTGCTTGTGAGAAGCAGAGATTAGGCATGAGAGTATTTGTCTATATGTTAATATTTAAAAGCACACCCATGACTTATGTTCATGAGAGACAAGGATGATGTATAGATACACACATGGGATATATGGAGCAAGTCTAATGTTCCTCACCCCTTAAGGTGCTCCTACCCATGGATGATCCAATTCAATTTTAGAGTGAATCCATGAAAAGGTATGAGGTTTCACATTGATGAGGAGGAGCATGATGGAACCATTGTCTGAGGGTAGCAGTCATTGCCTTCAAAAGTCCAGGGCATTGGTGTCTCCAGACCCTACTCACCCGGTGCATGTCTTCATACTTGAGGAAAAGCACATTTGAATCCATATGATGGTCCCAGAATTCCTGGACATGCTCAAACCATGAACCGTATCCCACTACAGAAACAAGGAACAGACTTGTCCATAGCAGGCCTGGGGCAGAGGAAACCTCTTTCCCATTGCTATGTCCCCCAGATATGGAGCAAAACAACTCCAGAGCCCAGGTAACACCTAAAAAGTAATTTCCCCAGCACGTGGGCAGTTGTCCTGCCCATTCTTGAAGATAACCCATTCCATTTTGGGAAGCCTCTAATTATTCTTGAAACAGAGCTGACACCAGCCTTCTTATAGTGATGACTGTGAAGGTGGTGGCAGTAATGGTGATGATAATGAAAAATAGAATCCTCTTCAACAACAGTTCTGGGACTACTCAGCCCATCCAGCCCCATCAGTCTCCTCATCTGCAAGCTAAGGGTCTCTAGTTCTTTCTGTGATCTTCACATTAACCGGCCTTACAACTCTCCGCAATGGTGGTCTTCCAATTAATGCACTCCTGTTTGCTAACGTCCTTCAGAGGACCTGGATTTAAATTCTATCTCTGCTATGGACTCCTTCTGACCTTGGACAAGTCACTAAATTTCTCTGGGTCTCAACTTCTCTGTCAGAGGGGTGGAAGGAGAGGATGGATGATATTCTTCTAGCACTGAACTTCTTTGTTCTTAGGTCTCTCCAAAATCTGACTTTCAGTGCTCTCAGGGATAATAGCCCATTGGACTTTTCCTATATCAAGATTTCCTGATGCCCCCTTCCCAATGCCTCCCATACCCTATATCCTCATTGTTCTCATTCCTTGACAGCATTCTATCTTCTCAGGCTATCCAGATCTCCTTCCCTCCTGCGTACCTAGAAGCACTGAGCTGTCCTACATTCTCTGGGCCAGTTATGATCAAAGTGAATTCTTTATTTCTCTAAAGCACCATGATTCCATCATAAACATTCTCTGAAGAAGAATGAGGAGAAAGGCAGGGAGCAGAGTGTCAGAGACTGCCAGCTTAATATGAATCCACAGTGTGACACTTCAGTCAACAAAAGCTATTGGGATCTTAAGAGAGGTTTCACTTCCAAAGATGGAGGTACCTGGCAGCTTCCTGTCCCATGCCTTAGTTAGCCTAGCTTCTGAAGTTCTGAGGGGAGGAGAGAGGCTTCCCACCAAGAACAACTTACCCAGAAAAACAGGATAATCTTAAAGGGGGGAATGGACATTTAATGAAACAGAGAACTTCTTAGTATCTCTGATGAAAAGAGCAAAACTGTGTCAAACCTTGAAATGCAGATACAGGACTCAAGAGAAGCATCAAAACACAAACATAAGTGAGAATTCATAAGGGACTTCTGGTTACATTCTTATGTGGGGAGATTTTGTAGCCTCTCAGAATTTTATTATCTTCAGAGGTCTTAGAGGGGAGACAGAAGACCTCAGATGAGGTTGGAATAATGAAAGAATAGGAAGACAAATGCATTAGGAAAGGAAGGAAGAGAAAGGAAAAATGGGAAAATTCTCTCTTATCAACGGGGTTGTAAGAAAGTGTTAATACAATGAAGGAGTCATGGGAGGAACGGGCAACTCTTGAACCTCCCTCTCATCTGAACTGGTTAAGGAGGGAAGAATACACATAATACTGTTGGATATAGAAAGTCATCTGATTCAAAATGGAAGTGGAAGAGAAAGGAGTTAAAGGAAGGAAGAGAGGAAATAAGAGGAAGGGTAGATTAAGAGAAGCAGTATCAGAAGCAAAACAGGCCCTCAAAGAGGAGACCAAAAAAAAAAAGAGAGAGGGAAAAGTATAATAGAATAAGATGGTGGGAAATGCATAGTGAAAATCATTACTGGAATTAGGACTGAGATGACATAATTTATAAAATGGAAGAGGACAGTAAAATGGATTGGAGTTCAGAATCCAAGTTATGTTATTTATGAAAAGCACACTTGAACCAGAATCTGTTATGCTTCAGCTGAAGTTTAAAAAAAAAGCAAAGAGAACAATCATAATTGCAGACAAAGCAAAATCAAAAAATAGCTAACTTTAAGAGAGAAATGGAGAAGCTATATAAGAAATGAATATCAATATTAAACATGTATGTACCAAATGGTATCTAAATTCTTAAAGGAAAAGTTAAATGACTCACAGGAGGAAATAGTATAAGTAAATAATGGACCTCAATTTGTTCCTCAGAATGAAATAAATAACCAGAACATAAATAAGAAAGAAGTTAAAGAGATAAATTGGATTTTACAAAAATTAGATATGACAGATCTTTGGAGAACATTGAAAGGGAATAGAAAAGAGTATTTCTACCTTGCTGTTCATGGAACCCTAACAAAAATGGCCTTGTGTTAATGCATAACCAGGTACCCAGAAACAAATGCAGAAAACCAGAAATATTAAATTCATCTTTTTCAGACCATAATGCAATATAATTTATTTTAATATAGATCTTTAAAATAGAGATTAAAAATCAGATGGAAACTAAATATATTAATCCAAAAGGATGAGTAGTCAAGGAAAAAAATCAAAACTTAATAATTTCATTAAAGATAATGACAACAATGAGGCAATGTAACAAAATCTGCAGGATGCAGCTGGAACACTAAGGGAAATTTTACCTCTTTAAATGCTTACATCAATTTAAAAAAAAAGAAAAAAGCATATCAAAAAAACTGGACTTTCAATTTTTAAAAATTAGAAAACCAACAAATTAAACACTCCCCAAAAATTAAAACCTAAAAAATAAATCCTGAGACCCAAAAGAAAGATTAACTAAATTGAAAATTTTTTAAAATGACAAAACTGGGAACTGGATTGTTTTTAAAGCAATAACAATAAAACTGACCTAATGTAATATATAAATATTTGTTGTTGTTTAGTCATGTCCAACTCTATGTGATTCCATGGACTTTGTGCAAAGATACTGGAGAGGTTTGCCATTTCTTTAGTGTGTCCCTATTTTACAAATGAGGAACTCAGGGGCTAAATGACTTGTCCAGGGTCACACAGCTAATTAGTGTCCAAGATCAATCAGATCTTCCTGACTCCAGGCCCAGTATTCTATCCACTGCACCACTTTAACTGCCCCAAGAATAATTACAAAAATATTAAATGACCAGATTAATAGACTAGGAAATAGGATACTTATCATATCTTAGAAAAATAAATTGAATAAGCCATAAATAACTGCCAAACAAGAGGGTGAAAAATAGGACCAGATGGATTTCCAAATGCATTTTACCAAACATTTAAAGAACAATTAATTCTAATACTATATAAACTATTTAAAAAAAAACCATAAAGAACACCTAACCAAATTCCTTCTATGACATAAATATGGTCTTCATACCTAAATCAGGGAGAGTCAAAACAGAGAAAGAAAACTAGAGACTAGTTTCCCTAGTATATAGTAATGCAAAGAAAAAATTTTAAGGAAATGCAAGCAAAGAGATTACAGCAATACATCCCCCCCCTCAAAAAAAATCATATGCCATAATCAGGCTGGATTTATATCAGGAATGCAGGGCTGGTTCAATGTTAGGAAAACTGCAAGCATAATTGAACATATCAATAACAAAAACAACAAAAAATGTATGATTATTTCAGTAGATGCAAAAATAAAAAGTTTTGGACAAAATATAAAACCCACTCCTGTTTAAAAAAAACTATAAAGCATGGGAATAAACAGAATTTTTTTTAAATGATATACAGAATTTACCTAAACTCAAAATCAAGCCTTATCTGCAATGGGGACAAGTTGGAGCCTTTCCAATAAGATCAGGAGTAAAGCAAAGATATTATCATTACTGCTATTCAATATTGTAGTCGAAATGCAAGTTATAGCATTAAGAGAAGAAAAAAGAAATATAAGGAATAGGAAAAGACAATTTTGTAGATCTAATGGTATATTTAGAGAACCCCAGATAGTCAACTAGAAAAAAAATAGTTGAAAAAATTAATAACTTCAGGAAAATTGGAAGATATAAAAATAAACTGAATCAAAGTATTAGCATTTCTGCAGAGAAGGGATAGAAAGAAAAATCCCATTTAAAATAACAGTATAAAATACTTGAGAGTCTACTTGCCAAAACACATGCGGGAACTTTATAAAGACAATTATATAAAATACAGATCTAAATAGTCAGAGAAATTAGTTTTGAGTGTGCTGCGTCAATATAATAAAAATGATTCCTACATAAATTAATTTACTTATTCAGTTCCATACCAATCAAACTACCATAAGACTACTTTATAGAACAAAAAAAAATTGATCTGGAGAGGGGGAAAAAAAGGATGTGAAAAAAAATACAGAGACAGAGAGAGAGAGAGAGAGAGAGAGAGAGAGAGAGAGAGAGAGAGAGAGAGAAAACCTGATTTAAAACTATACTACAAAGTTGTAATTTTCAAAACAGTTTGGTATTAGGTTAGAAACAGAAAGATTGAAAATGGAATTATAATGTTTGTCCTTCATTTTCAAAGAAAATCATGACATCAGAGAGGTGATGATGCCATGACAAGAAAATGAATTGGATTTGAGTGAGGGTCACTGTGTTAAGTCACCAGCCTCACTTTCTCCTCTGGAACCCTGGGTCCAGCGACCAGATATGGACCGGGACAACTGAAGATGGCCCTGGATGTGAGGCACAGGGTTAAGTGACTTGTCCAGAGTCACACAGCTAGTAAGAGTCAAGTGCCTGAGGCTGGATTTGAATTCAGGTCCTCCAGATTCCAGGACTGGTGCTCTAGGCTAACCCTAACCCTAACCCTAACCCTAACTGCTAGTGCCAGGCCTCCCATCCACTGGTGTCCCATCTTTCCCATCTTCCCCATGGGTATTCATGCTGTCTTTTGTCAACTCCCAAGCATACTCCTCCCTCTCCAAGCACTTCACCTCATGATAGTCCCTGTGTTTGTAACACAGTCTGCCTCCTTGAACCTTCTCCATCCTACAAAACCAAGCTTAAATGCCACTTCATCTAGGAAGTCTTCCATGGTCTGATTCCCCCCATTGGAAATGCACTTTCTTTCCTCACTCCTCTCCTATGCACTTGTTCCATTCACATTCTGATTCTGAAGACTTGATGCTGGGATTCATAGAAGGACAATGTAGAGGTGAGTGTGAGCAAGCCATAAGGATGTGAAGGAGGAAGATCAGGGCAAAGGGTGTCAAAAAAGAAATGGCCTGGGTATCTAGGTGACACAGGGGATAGAGCACCAGCCCTGGAGTCAGGAGGACCTGAGTTCAAATCTGACCTCAGATGCTTAATAATTACCTGGCTGTGTGACCTTGGGCAAGTCACTTAATCCTATTGCCTTGAAAAAAAGGGGAAAAAATGACAGATCAGAAGAGAGTGGACAGCTCATACTCCACATTGCTCAGACCCTCTGAGAGGCAAGAATGTCACAGGAGAGCACAATGGGTGGCTTCCCTTTGGAAACCTCATGAACAAGCACAGGATGGGCAGGCCTGGAGGGGCTCCAGTCTACTCCACACCGATAAGAGCCCAGAACCATTGACCCTCTGGAGCAGGGTGAATTATTTCCTCTCCAATCATTCTGGCTGTCCTGGGAGTTCCATTTGGGCAGAATTATAACTCAAATGCCTTTGCATTGTTCCCAGCATCCAATATGAGGCTTTATATCTAGGAAAGGTTGAAAAATGTTTAGGGGAATGAATGGCACTGACAAACCAGTCGTCATTTTAAACAAAGCTAAAATGCCTAATGAATTCTTTGAAACATCCTGCAAAGGCATGCATTCTTACATTTATCATTCATGAACCTTCGACAGAATTCTTGGAATGTTCCCCTGTAGCTCATGGTCCTCAGAGAGCGATGGAACTGGTAGTAAGACACCACCAGGTCTTTGGGGTTGCGAGCCATGTATATCACCTGCCAACAGGAAGACAGTGTTATTAGTTCTTCCTGAGCTCCCCGAAGCTGACCTGGACAGCTTAGGGAACACCTAGAGGCCGCTACCTTGGAGTCCCCATTGTGGAGGTCTGAAGGCAAGAAGCGGTATGGGAGGTGGCTTTTGATGAGTCGAGGGGATGTGAGCTCCTGCAAGAGAATAAGGACAGGAAGAATAAATATCCATAATTATCAATCATGTCCCACAGCTTTAGATGATTTTCTTCCCAACAACCCTGTGAGGTAGGAAGCAAATAGTCTCCCTGTTTCTCCTTCTGTAAGATACCCAATGACATCTAAGGACTCATCTGCCTTTGAATCTTCCTCTGTAAAATGGGTCTAATTATGCTTGCAGAGGTTCAGTGTTTACAAAGAGTGTTCCTTGACCATCCCCGTGAGGTCAGAAGTACAAGGAGCACTAATACAAGTCATAGGACACAGCACTGGGTTTATCTTTAAGGTTTGCCAAGGGCTTTACACAGATCTCGCTTGATCTTCACAACCCTAGGAGGGAGGTGGTATTATTATCTCCATTTTACCAATGAGAAAACTGAGGCACACTTGCTGGGTATCTCACAGCTAGTAAGTATGGGAGGCAGGATTTGAAAGCAGAACTTTCTTCCCTTGCTAACCTATACTTCTTTGTATATATTCCATTTGCTTATTTACATGCCTGATTTTATCCTCTGATAGAATGTAAATTCCTTCCAGGAAGGGGCTCCCATTTTTATTTTGGTGCCCCCGCCCATGTCTAGCACGTGCAACTTGATACCCAGTGGGTGCTTAATCCATGTTTGTTGATTGATTTCTACATCACCAATTTTATGTATCCATCACCAATTTTATGTATCCACCTATAACCCACAATGCTGATGGTTAAGACCCCATTGAGCACTTGTATCTTTCTCACGTGGTTTGGTCCAATTCAACAGACAATTATTAAGCACTGACTGTGTGCAAACACTGTCTCAGCCCTTAAGAAGTTGATGCCTGGAAGCTCTATTAGGACACACTGAGCATTTCACAGAATCACGATTTTAAGAAATGGAAGCAACCTCAGTAGCCACCTGAGCCAACTCAGACATCAAAGGGATCCCGCTTACCTAAGCACCAGACTAGGAGAGTCCATTCTATTTTAGGACACCTCCATATTCCTTATTATATGGTATGAAATATTTATAAAACTGTCTTACAGGCATTCATATTTAAATTTTTATAAAAAATTTATAAAATGTATTATTACCATATTTTCTATTTCATTTTTGCTATTTATGTCTCCTGCCCCTAGTAAACTATGAATTCTATGATGTCAGGGTCTGATAACCACAGCAATAACAATAGAAACAATAGGCATTTATGTTGGGCTTTATGATTTACTGATTGCTTTACAGAGAAGCTGACAACAGCCCTTTTTCTGAGGGCTATCATCACTCCCATTTTACAGATGAGAAAACTGAGGTTCAGAACAGCTAAATAGCTTCTCCAAAACTACCCAACCAGTGGCTGAAGCAGATGGGAGCCTCCCCCCAACTCAGAGTCTGGAGTATCCACTGTGTCCCCAAAGAGCAAGGGCACCCCCAGGAGGGAGACCCAGCCAGTCACCTTGATGATGTCCAGGCCTGGCTGAGGGTACTCCAAGACAGGAAGCTGCTCCTCGATGTTCATCAAGCCAATTTCATCTGGGTCGGCCCCCTGACTCACCAAGTATACCACTTCCTGGAGTAAGCCCGTGCCTGGAAAAGAAAAGGGATGAGCCACCCCCATGTGCCTGTGTGACCCTGAGCGCAAGGACCACTCTCAGATGGCCAGGACTCTCAGATGAAGATTCTGGGACCCATGTTATCCCATCTGAGCCACCCAATGATCCTGTGGACTGAGGCCCTCGGGCTTCACCGATTGTCTGCTAAGACAGATGATCAATGGTTTGAGGGAGTGGGCCCCAGGCTCCCTAAAGAGATGGAGGTGAAGACGGATTACCTGGAAAGGAAGCTTGTCCTCTCCCTCTGCCCAGAAGGCCCAGGTCAAACCTGGGTAGTGGCCCTTCATTCCTCTCCCTCTTTAGGCCATTCAGAAAATACCCTCACAATGGGACTTCAGAATAGCCTGGAAAAGACAGGTATGACCTGATGCTACGTGAAGTGAGCAGAACCCAAAGCACAATGTACCCATTGGCGGCACCACTGGTGATGGGCAAGCAGGATGGACTGTTTCATCTTGGAATATAACAATCAAAGACAATTCTAAAAGACTTGTGCTGGAAAACAATGTCCAGATCCAGGGAAATGCAGATCAAAGCTTATTATCTTTAATTTTTCAAAGTTATCTTATATATCATTTTTTCTTTCTAATGTTTTTCCCCATTCTGATTTGAATCTCCTTTCACAACATGATTAATATGAATTTGTGTTTAGCATGGTTACACATGTACAGCCTGTGTTAGATTGTGTTCTGACAGGAGGAATGGGGAGGGAGGGGAGGAAAGCAGAAAAATAGGGACCTCAAAACCTTGCAAAGGAAATGATTTTTGAAAACTACCACTGCATATAGTTGGAAAAATAAATAAATAAAATATAAAAAAAAAGAGACAGGGGCAGCTGGGTGGTACAGTGGATAGAGCACTGGCCCTGGAGTCAAGAGAACCTGAGTTCAAATCTGGCCTCAGACACTTCATAATGACCTAGCTGTGTGGCCTTGGCCAAGCCACTTAACCCCATTGCCTTGCCAAAAAAAAAAAAAAGATAATACCCTCACTTTGCTGGTCCAAAGTATCTTATCTCCTCCCATGGGTGCTGGGAAAATCTCCTATTTGTACTAGATCAGCAATATGCCTAAAAATCTGCGTCTGTTGGAGCCTTCCTGCTAGAATGTGCATGCTGTGCCACATCCTGAGCCACCCATTGCTGTTTCCCCCCCCAGCCAGGGGTCATGAGGGCTGCCCACAAAGACTGCATCTGGCCTCTTTTCCCCTTGGGAGCACGTGGCACTGCTGCTTCTCTCTGAACCACTCTCTTCCCTTCTGAACAGCAGCTCTGACATCTCTGTTTCTTTTCATCAGAAATGGAGAGTGGATCAGACTACACTCTTCAATCTGGTGACTTTTCATGGTCTGCTCCCCTCTGCCCCGCAGCTCTCCTGAGGCCCCCCCCCCCGAGCATAGCCTTCACTTCGTCATTTCTCACTGTCTCTCCCCAATCTGACAGTCTTCTTCCTGCCCTGTGATTGGGCCCAATCTGAACTGGATTTTCCTCCCCCTACCTTCTGCCTATCCAGTCCTAACCTTTTGACAGAAATGCATCTTCATCTCCAGAACCCAGCCCAGAGAATCCTATCAGAATCTCGGTATTCATCCATTCTAACTCTTCCCTGAGAAACATCTAAACTCTGTGACATTAATGTCCTTAGAGCATGGGCTCACTGACAAGTGGTCATCTAGCTTTCCTTGGAAACTTCCAGTCACAGGGATCTCACTACCTAGCAAAATGTCCCATTCTATATTGGGTTGTCTGCAATTTTAAGAAGGTTCCCCCCCCCCTTATATTTCCTTCTGTTTCCTTCCAGTCTCTATCCAACTTCACCCTCTTGCTCCTAGAGCCATCACCTGGTCCCAAGTGCAGTCCATCAAATCCCTTGTGCGCATGAGAACCCTTCATTACTTAAGGATAGATTTCACTGTTCCCCACTCTCCCTTTATTTCTACTGAGATTCATATGAAACAGTTTTGACCATTTCCCTCTTTCTCCAAACTTTCTCTCCCTTGTTCACACGATTGCTCCCATGCCTGGGAGGCCTGCACCTTCCTCTACCCACTTTTCAAGACCTCACTCCTGCCCCATTCCAAGCCTTGAAGAACAAAATGGTTCTGGCTCAGAATCCGTAGGACTTGATAAGGGATTGGAGGAGGAACAGGAAAGAAAGAAAGTGAGCAGTCAATATGATGGTCAGCAATGCCAGAACTGCCATTGATGGGAATAAGGAGCTCCACCCCGTAGACGGAGGATGTTCAGGGGTTTCGTTGGCTCCTGAGTTTTTCTCTCCCCCCACCAGCTGGCAGCTCCATGAGGGCAGGCACCATCTCCTCTCTCTCTCCTTTATTTGTCCTCTAGAACAGAGCACAGTGCTCTATGCATAGGACATGCCCAACAAGCTCATTGCTTAGATGAAACCTTAGCCTCAATACTTTCCATGATGTGGTACTCAGGTGGCTGGGGAGACAAGGAGCCCCCAGATTTGGAGCTAGAAGACCTATGTCTAAATTTGGGCTCCCCCATGTGTTACCTTTGTAACTTCCCTTTACTTCCCTGAGCCTCAGTCTTCCCATCTCTAAGATGGCCTCTAAGACCCCAGCTCTAAATCTCTGACTGGACTTTCCAGGCTGAGAAATAGCCCCGTTTCCAGCCTGCCTCCAGAAGAAATATCATTCTCAGAAAGGTCTTTTACATATTCTGGTCCTTATATCTATTTTATTTTTAGTGCTTACTGCCCCTCTCTCCTCCACAGGCTGATGAGCCAGAGGAGTATTTTTGAACATTAAAAGACTCTTGTGGACCTTGGCTACTGCACCTCATCCTCATGAAATATTAAAGCCAGGAAAAAGCGGTGGGGGAGGGAGATTCCTTTATTACAAGGAAATCTACTGCTGCAGCAATTTCTGTCTGAAATGATGAGGATCGAGGATCCCCTGGGGGCCTTCTTCTTCAAACCATGGAATTGTGGAGCCTCAAAGTGGGGAGAGACCTAGAAGTCAGCTGAGCCAACCCTCACTCATCCAAGGTCCCTTCTGTAACATCTTCATCTGGTGACCATCAGTCTCTTCATTATTTACACCCCCAGGACCTGGGAGAGGAGGCAGACAGCTCTAATCATTTTTTAGCTTACAATCTTCATCCTCATCACTTCCACTAAGGCCATCCCCTCTGAAAGCTCACATGTCATCAAATTTTGTCTTGTGACAGCCCCTGATTTATTTCAGTATGGTAACCATGGCCCACCCAAGTGCCCTCTTCTCTCGGCCAATCCCACGTACCAGGATTTCCAATTATCTTATTATCAGAGACTCTTTCCCTTGCCAGCTTGTGAAGGAGGAGTTCGATTGGTATATGCTCATGGAGCATACATAAGGATGAGTCTACGGAGACTGTCTTATGGTACATGAAGAGTCTCCAGCACTTCTGGGGACACACACTCAGCACTAAAGAACCTGGAACTTTGGGATGATACATCATCCCTGTGTATAGGGTCCCATAATGGTAGCCTGGGGAGGGAGGAGGACACATCACAAGAGGATCGACCACTGGCCAGGAAGAGTCACTCCATGAGCAGACTTCGCAGGGAAAGACAACTTCCTCTGTTATACTCTTCTTCCTCTCTCCAGAACATGTGGCATAGAACACACTCTCACTCTCACTCTCTCTAAAACATTCTGTGGAGGAGGGATGGAAGAGGAAGAGAGAACTGCCCCCTCATAGCTGCGCTAACCATTCACACCTGGTAGCTCAGATGAACCTGAGTTATCATTCCCAGGCTCTGGCTATCTTTTTTGCTTGCCATTCTTTCCCTGAGCAGAGGGGATCTGCCAGCAAGGCCAGGAAAGAACCTTCCTTCCTAGGAGGCGCCTCATGGTGGTTTGAGATCAGCTGCATGGGCAGAGGGGCTCCCTGCAACCATCACAAAGATTTTCAAAGAAGGTGAATGATATGAAGTTTGGCCAATGGACCAAAGTCAATCTGCATGAAGATAGAGCTAGGGTTCGCCAATGGGCTAGGACAAGAATCCTAGCCCCAACCATATGGCGAGCTCCCAAAAAGAGTTCATTGGAATCGGGTAGAAGGGAAAGGGAATAAGTATTTAAAAAGTAATTACTATTGGTCTAGGCTCTGTGCTAAGTTCTTAATATCTCATTTGATCCTCACAACAACCCTATTATTATTCCTATTTTAAAATGGAGGAAACTGAGGCAAACAGAGTGAAGTGACTCATCCAGGGACACACAGCTAGGAAGTGTCTGAGACCAGATTAGAATTCAAGATGAGGCTTCCTACTTCTGTTACCCTCAAATCCTAAATGATTTCTTAGTATCATAATTAATCCTCTGGGCCTATTTTCCTATGTCTACCTCTCACACACTCTCTCCATTGTTTAATAACTCTAGTTTTTAGAAAACTGGTGGAGCTAGACAGCAAAGTGAATGAAGCTCCAGGCTTGAAGGCAGGAAGACCAATGTTCCTAAGTTCAAAACCAGACTCTGACACTTACTATCTGTGACTCCTCACCAGAAGTGACCTAGACAAGTTACTTCACCCTATTTGCCTCAATTTCCTCATCTACAAAACTAGCTGGAGAAGAAAATGGCAAACCATTCCAGCATCTCTACCAAGGAAACCCCAAAAGGGGTCAAACATACCTGAAAACACCTGAACAAGTGATTAGAAAATTCTTCCTTATATTAAGCCTCTCTATAACTTATTACAGAATTTAAAACTATTGGTGGGGGCTAGGTGGCACATAGAGTACCACCTGGAGTCAGGAGCACCTGAGTTCAAATTTGACCTCAGAAATTTAATAATTGCCTAGCTGTGTGACCTTGGCCAAGTCAACTTAACCCCATTGCCTTGAATAAATAAAAAAATAAATAAAGCTAATAGAGACCATTTTATCCAAACTCCTTATTATAATCAGATGAGAAAACTGATCCTAACCCTAACCATAGAAAATAATGGGACCATGGGTGTCCCCTGTGAAGCCACACAGACTAGTTCACGACTTGCTGTCCATTGTATAGGACATTCCCACAACCTCCTTAGTGCAGTCTTCACCTAGACCACCTTCTCTGGCTTCTTCCAGACAGCTCAATCTGCCTGTCCACCCCAGGGGTCTTGGCTTCCCTTCACATATGATCTCTCTACCTCTCTGTAGAAGGTAAGCTCCTGGAGGGCAGGGATGATGTCAGTTTTATCTTGGTGTCGCCACTTCTTAGCCCATATGGCAACACCTATTGGATCCTCATGTAACAGCATTGCAAAAGGTGAACTAGAACTAGAACCCAGGACATAGCCTTAGAGTTTGGCAAGACCTTGAAAGTCACAGAGTCCAACCTTCTCACTTGCTACATAAGGAAACTGAGCCCTAGAGAGGTGACGTGGTTCCTGTGACTGGTGTCTGAGGCAAGGTTTGAACCCAGGCTCCACGGCTGCAAGTCTAATACCCTCTCCATTGTACCAAATTGCCCTTGAGAGTCTAGAGCATGGAAAAAGACTCTCCTTGTCAATCTAGTCACAAATACGTTCCGAGAACAGAACACCATACAGTGCTCGCTGCCTGGGTTGGGAAGAAGGAGTAGCTAAAGGGGCTGATGAAATAGGTGGCCTTTCGCCCTCCTGACAAGGGTATCCCAACTCTGGGATACCTCCTGGGTACTTCCCTGGCTCCTTCTGCATATGACATATTTAAGCATTAAGTGGGACTCTGTTGTTAAGGAAGTTATTTTGGGTCTGGGGCCCATCTAATAGGTCATATCTCAGAGTCCTCAGAAAAATAATTACAAGCCCACACACTTGGAGCAGGGCATTCTGTCCTCCTTTTTCACAAAGATTTAGGGCATCATTGAGACTCCCTGATGAGACTCCTAACTGGAACACAGGTTCCAAAAATCCATTTCAGTAGTCAAACCATTTCCATCACCCTCCTCTATTCTTTAAGACCTTTTAGCAGCATCAGCATAGCATCACCCATTGTCTCTATCCCTCTGGTCACTATGGCCATTCTCTAGGACACCCATGGACCCATTACTCTCTCCTTTCTACTCCATAATTAAGTTGCAGCAGTCATGCCCTTTCCATGTACCTAAAAACACACTCCAGTCTCCTCAGTTCTAAACAATATAATCCATCTCCTGGATCCTTCTGGTCTTTCCAGATGCTCTTCTTTCTATCTACTGCAAAACTTCTTGAAGAAGTTGTCTGCCAGATCAGGTTCATTGCTGTAGTCCAGAGCATGGATTGGGCTTGGGCAGGCAGGAGAATTCCTAACCAATTAAAGGGAACAGGGGCAGAGAAAACGCATCCTTTCATGACATGACGTTGAAAAGCTTTTGCACCAACAAAATCAATGAACCTAAATCTTATCATCCGTGAGATCCCTTATTCCTTTTCCCTTTCCCAGATAAATCTATTGAAAATACTCAGTGTCTAGTGCCTCTCCTCTCATTTTCTTCTAAATCCTTTGTCTGTAATCTCATTCCTGACCTAAAACTGCACCCTCCAGAGTTGCCATTGTCCTTCACCTCTTGGAAGTATTTAATGCTGCTGACCACCCTCTGCTCCTACATGGCTTCTTTCTGGTTTCATGACCAGAACTTTTCCCCTGTTCTCCTTCTTTTGTGATTAAGCCTTGTAAAAATGGCAGGGAGGGGAGGGATAGTTAGGGAGATTCCTAGACAATGAGAGGTCAGTCTTTAGAGCAGGATTGCAATAGCCCTTTCTGGTGGATTATACAGGTATATACAATATTGCTTGCCTGGTTCAAGTTCACTTCACAGAAGCTTGGTGAGTAACCAAGGGGCTGGTACTGTGAGCCAATGAATCTTCTTATAGACTGAGGAGATCCATCGAATTGGTTGGCTATATCTCAACCAGACAATGAGAGTTGCTAGCAGTCTGCTGGGATAAGTCTTTATTTTGTATGTATTTAGAGAGATCCATGTTGTCTCCCCTGATAATTTGTTAGCTCCTTGAGAGCTGTATTTGTCCCATTAGTGTCTAGCATGTAGTAGACACTTAATCATCCTTAATTTATTATATTATTTCTATATTATTAGTGGAATCTTACTCATACCACTCAACTGAAATTGTCCTAATATCCTCAAAGACATCCTGATCCCCAGGTCTAGAAGTATTTTTCTGCCCTCATTTTCCTTGACTCCTCTTCAACCTCTGTCTCTCTTCCCCTACACCAACTATCCTTGTCTTCAGAGACACCTCACTTTCCTTTGTCTCCCCATTTTGTGTCTGTCCACTCCTCTATCTCCTTTGCTAGCATCTCGTCCTCTTCCACTTCCTTTCATGGGAGTGTCTTCCAAATACCTGTGCTTGACCCCTTCATTTCCTTCTCTAGACATTCTCTCCTTTGGTTATTTTGCCTGTTCCCACAAAATTAGAAATTGTCTCTAGATAGATGACTCAAAAATCTTCATCTCCAACTCTGATCTCTTCTCTTAAGAATTTCCAAAGCACTTTTTTCAGAAAGCACTGTGAGGTAGGACAGACAAATCTGATTGTCCCCATTTTACAGGACAGAGAACTGAGTGCAGTAGAACCTAAGTCTTTGAAGGGCAGGCTTTTTAAAAAATTTTGTCTTTGCCTCCTCAATATCTAATAGAATGACTGGCACCAAACAGTTGCTTAACAAAGGTTAGTAGGGTTGATTGAGGCTCAGAAAGGTAATATGCAGCAGTCACTCACTTCCAACAGTTCTGATCAGAGTGCCAATGTCCTGAAAGTGCTAGCATGGTGGGATGTGGATTATAATTGCTTCAGGAAGTCAATGATGCAATGGAATTTCATAAGCATAAATTAAATTTCTATTATGTATACTAATAGGAACTACCCCAGATTCTGCCCTCAGGGAGCTTGCCATTGAATCAGGATGAGAGAAATCCATGTGGACCAGAATTTATCAGGACCATCTTAATGGCAGAAGCAGGACTTGCTTGGATCTTGAAGAATACATAATATTGGATAATTGGAGAGGAAAGGGGTGTGGAAGCCATCTCCAATTCATTCATTCCACATCAAGGACCTTAAGAGATGAAAGAGAAGCCTAGGAGTTGAGGAGAAAGAGTAAAAGAAGAAACTCCAGGAGAAGAAAAATATAATTAATGAAATAAGTGGATTAAAATGTAAGGGTGATTATTCCATCCCATTTGAAAGTAATTACCTGTGTCAGGTAAGAAAGAATGTTGCTTATTTAATCAGTTTGTCAGAACTAGGGGTAGGTCTTTGAATATATCAAATGGCACCCAGCAAGGTATGTCAGGGAGTCTCTTCTGATTGGGTGAGAGACTGAGCAGCGCCCTGTGGGGCCTAACTTAGAGCAGGGTAAAGAAGTGAGCATTTCAGCTAAGCCCCTAACAAGAAATCCATTGGAGTGGGGGTCTCAGCCTCAGTATGGGTCTCTTCCTCTCCCCTCCTCCTGAGGAGTTTGGACTTTTATGCCCTTCTGTACTGTGGCATCTCAATGTCAACTCATGGCAGTATTTATGGGGCTGTGTCAGGAGCCAAGAGCAGACTCTACAGACCCCAGCAGAAAACTACCTATGTTAGAGCTTATGGCCCTCACTACAGCTCCCCAGGGAGAACCAAGTGGACTGGGGATCTCACTTCTAACAGATGAGGAAAACAGGGAGAATTTGCAATGACCTACAAAGAATTGGACATTTGAATTTATGCCCAGGAGATTAATATGCTTCTGAGTGCATGATGGTCTCTCTCTTTGAAAAGAAGGCAAAGGACTTGAAGACTGTCCTCCATGCTCCAGATTAGTGGGGACAATGTCATGTTCCACAAATGGTCGAAGGTTTCTTTTTAGTGTGAAAATAAAGAAGGCTCAGGAAGAAGAGGAGAAAGCTCCTTGTACTGTGTTGAAATGTTGGAGAGTGGGTGAAAGGAGAAAGCAAAGAGGTAGGATCCCTGAATACACAAAAGGTCTCATAAGAGTTGACCCTCAGGGGGAAACTAAGTGGTGCAGTAGATAGTGCACCAGCCCTGGAATCAGGAGGACCTGAATTCAAATCCTTCAAATCCAGCATCAGACACTTAATAATTACCTAGCTGGTAACATCCCCTCCCCATTGCCTTAATAAATTAAAAACAAAACAAAGCAAAAAAAAAAGAGTTGACCCTCAAACTGAGATTAGGAAGAACTTTGGGCCTCTAAGAGGCAAGGGTAAGAAAGAAAGGCAGGAGGTATAAGGAATAGAGCAAGGAGATCAGTCAGAGGAAGATTGCAAAGGTCCAGACAAGAGGGGTAGTTATGTGTGAGTGGAGAGAAGGAAACACAGATGAAAGAGGTCATGAAAACAGAATCAACACTGACTTGTTGATTGATTGTCTCTGAGGAATGAAGGAGAGGAAGATCCAAGGATGACTCCAAGCCTAGAAGCACGGTGATGCCCTCAGCAGAAATAAAGAAGTTAGAAGGATGTTGAAGAGTGGCATGGAGTGGTAAGCGCAAGGAAGAGGTTGGCGGATGCAGGATTCTTGGAGTGGTGAAGCATCAAAGCTGAGAAAATTAAGATGCTCAGAAGATGGGAAGACATGCTTTCCTTCTCCTCTTTTTCTATCTCCTCACTCAGGAAAGACTTTGGAGCTTGCTTCTGGGCCAGAGCAGAGCCATGCAGTAATTGTAGCTCTTGTTCCCCCCAGTTCCGTAAATGTCCTTGTCTCTCAGCTGCTTGAGGCCCACTTAGACTTTGTCAGATGCCTCCTTTGGAAATCCAGACTCAACAAGGTTGTCCTCCAGAGCAATATAGTGAAAAGTGAGCCAGTCTGGGAAGTGAGAAAACCTGAGCCCCCTGCTAGCTTACTAGATATCTTTGGGCAGAGCTCTTCACTTAGCATCCTTCTCTAGAAAATAAGGTGATGTCCGGGCTCCCACTTAGCTTGCTCCATCATCCCTCTGGCCCCAGAAGACCCTCTCAACTCTGAGTCCACAATTCCATGATTTCCTCACTGTGTCAGTTGCTTTACTCCCAGAACGTCTCAAGTCTGCATGGGAATCCTTTGGGAGAAAGCAAATGGAGAAAACCAAAAATACCTCTGAAGAGAACCCATAAAAAAAAAGCACCTCTCCTTAATGGACTGTTTCAAAGACACATCGATAACAGCATCTCTGCAGAAGAGAGTGAAGACTGAATTCTGGATGAGCAGCAGTCAACCTCTCTCTCTGAAAGCTTATCCCCTCCCCCAACTGATTCCCCTGATATTCCTGGGTCTTCTGATCAATTATATTCCCCCAAATATATTCCTTCTTTCATTTTTGTCTTTATAGCCACAGAACCTAGTCCTGTTCTCCAACATCATAGATGCTTAAATCAGGGAAGATTGATTACTAGCTTTTCCTCAGTTTCCTCACCTATAAAATGGAGAACTCTTTTTATCTCCCACCCCTTCCTCTGAGGTTGTGAGAATCAGATGAGATCATATGGGTTACATGGTTGGCATACTCCAGTGATGTTGTTATTCATGGCAGCCTCAATTTCAGAGAATACCTCAGGCCTCAAACACTGCCCTTCCTCTGAGGCTCTCAGAAGGAGTCTCCTAGTCTGAACTGATGGTTTGGGTTCCCGGCCCTTCTGTGGGGCTTTCCCTTGGGAGTCCTGGGAGAGGATCTGGGAATGTCTTCCTCCCTCTCCCTACAGCCTAAACTTCTTTCTCACAGAATGAGCTGTCTGCCCAGCAGCTCACTTCCGGGTGCTTGCCTTAGATTTGGTTTCTCTGAGTATAGACTGGACAAGAGCCCTATGACCTCTTGCCTGAGAAGGCTGAGCCTTGGCCTGCAGATCTCTGGGGCAGCCCACTTCATTTGGGGATAGCTCTTCTTTGGGAGAACTACTTCTGGGTCCTGAGTCACAATCTTCTACTCGAGCTTGGAGGAGTTTAGAGTTCAGGTTGTCCAACCCCCTTATTCGACAAATGAGGAAGCTGAGGGCCAGGGGGAGAAGGACTTGTCTCAGAGGACAAGGAGCAGAGTTAGGATTTGAATTCAGGCCCTGTGATCCCAGTTCAGAACTCTTTCCAACACATGTCACTGCCTCTGTTTGCTTGTAGTTTGACCCTCAGAGGTCGGGGAAGCTCCTGCCCCTCTCATTCAGAGACTTTTCCAGCTCAGTTCATCTGCCATACTTACCTAGAAGTCACTACATAATACACCAACTCAATGTTATCCTTCAGAGAGCTCCAGGAGTCTGAGCCAAAAGCACATTACACAATGCTCAGTATCTCCATGTCATCATGCCCCTTACACCCATCCTCCCCCTTACATCTCCATTTCTGGGAGGACACCACCTCCCTTCCAGAGACTCGAGGGCAAAAACTTGGAGTCACTCCCCCTCCATCCTTCTCCCTCATCCCCACCCACCATGCCTTGCTGCCTACAACATCCCCTTCTCATTACTCACTAGTTGAGTTTCACCTTAATTACTCAAATAGAAGCCATCCTGCCTCCCCTCTCCGATCCTTCCTGCCCAACTGATGTTCCTAAAGCAAGGCCACCAAGACTGCCTCCAGCATCAGTTTCAAAAGCTCTGTTTGGCATTGGAAGACTTTCACTACCACCCTTTCTTTCCAGGATGATTTCACAGACTCATCAATTGACAAAATTCAAGAGTTAGAGGGGACCTCAGACACCATTTGGTCCAAGCTATATCCAAAAGGAATTTGGTTTGCAAAGTATTTTTCTCCTCATATACTGGTAGGGAAAGCAATATAGAAACAAAGGTTCCAGGGCGGCTAGGTGGCGTAGTGGACAAAGCACCGGCCTGGAGTCAGGAGTACCTGGGTTCAAATCCGGTCTCAGACACTTAATAATTACCTAACTGTGTGGCCTTGGGTAAGCCACTTAACCCCGTTTGCCTTGAAAAAAACATGAAAAAAGAAACAAGGGTTCCTCTTTTATAGTTATAGAACCAAGAAACGCCTTGCCCCAGGTCATATCCCTAGAAAACTGTCAGCTCCAGGATTCAGAGCCAGCTCTTCAAGTGCAGGCTCTGACCTGCCTAGCTCTGGCCTTGGGAAGTCTGCCCTGGCAGGTGGGAATGCTCGAAGCAGCCCTGCTCCCCTGCATGAGAATGGGTCCTTGAAATATCACGATAGGTAGGGAAGTCAAGGGGCCTGGCTGCGTGTTCTCTCTAGGCCAGTGATGCTTCCTGAAGGACCCCAAGGATAAATAAAGCCTCTCCCCCATTGAAGGGCACTTTGGCAACTACCAAGGTACTTAGGAAAGATTTTCTAAATGAATTGTGAAACTGATAGTCACCCCCAAATCTTAGCCCACTTACCCCATGGCCTGATGCTGCCCCTGACTAGAACACACATTTTCTGTCTTGGTCTCGTCCCTCGGGGACTTGACTAGATGATGTCCAACATCCCTCTCAACTCTGGGAGCCTGGGCCTTGAGATTCTGTGGGTCTCTAAGACATTTGGCCTCAACCCAGAAGGCACAGGTGGGCTCAGAGGGCTCTCAGACTGAATGCTGCAGCAGGAGCCATCTGAATCCCCATGGGTGTTCAAGTTACAACTGCCACACAGATGCCAACTTGATTTTTTGATATTTCCAATTTCTCCAAAGGGTTTTCCTAAGTGTGATACCTCCCCCACCTACTCCATACTCTTTAAAGGCCAATGGCCCCCTATCATCTCTAGAGTCAAATACAAAGAAACTCCTTTGCCTAGAATTAGGACTCTCACAACCTGGCCCCGAATTATATTTTCCTTTGGTGCCCTAGAGCTTCAGAAATGACCCTTGTCACTGGATATAGCATCTCTGTCTGCCCTGCCCCTCTTCTCACAGAATCCCTGGTGTCCTTTGAGCTTTATCTTGGAGGGGGGCACCTCCAACATAAATCAATCCTCTCCTCAGCCCCTCCCTCAATTAGTCTGTGACTCTTCTGTACATAGTTGTATCTCTGTAGGACATGTCTGTGCATATCTATCTATACCTATACACACATCTAGCTAAATATGTGGTATGTTCGTCTTGTCTCACTTTTCCTCCCTAAGTCAACCCAGAGGCTGTGGGAGTTGGGGTCCAAGGACAAGAAGGGGAATAAACATGCCCATGTAAAGATCTTTTGTTAAAAAAAAACCAAGAGAGCTCTTCCCTTGAGCCGTCCTGAGTAATCATTTAAAATGGTGAGGTATTCTCTTGATCCAGAGAACCCCACAAAATCATGCAAGTCAAGGGGTTCAAATCTCCGGGTCCACTTCAAGAACACCCATGAAACAGCTCAAGCCATCAAGCGCATGCACATCTGAAAAGCTACCAAGTATTTGAAAGATGTCACATTGAAGAAACAATGTGTTCCATTCCGTCAATATAATGGTGGCGTTGGCAGGTGTGCCCAGGCTAAGCAGTGGGGTTGGACACAGGGTTGTCGGCCAAAAAAGAGTGCTGAGTTCTTGCTGCATATGCTTAAAAATGCAGAGAGCAATGCTGAATTAAAGGGTTTGGATGTGGATTCTCTTGTCATTGAGCATATCCAGGTTAACAAGGCTCCCAAAATGAGACGGCATACTTACAGGGCTCATGGCCGAATCAACCCATACATGAGTTCTCCTTGCCATATTGAGATGATACTTACTGAAAAGGAACAAATTGTTCCTAAACCAGAAGAGGAAGTTGCTCAAAAGAAAAAGATATCCCAGAAGAAACTGAAGAAACAAAAGCTTATGGCATGAGAGTAAATATGACATTAGAGTGCAAATAAAAGTGAAATGAAAAAATTTGTTACTGTAAAAAAAACAAAAAAAAAACAGAGAGAGAGAGAGAGAGAGAGAGAGAGAGAGAGAGAGAGAGAGAGAGAGACTGAGAGATTTTTACAAAGGTAGCTCTGGCTCCAGCAGTTGGGGCAATCAGGAAAGGTTTCATTTGTTCATGGGGTTTCAGCTGGGTTTGGAAGGGAACAGGCAAGGAAAGAGTGCATTCCTGGCAAAGAGTCAGCCAAGGCAAAAATGTGGCAACGGGAGATGGGGTGCCATATATGAGGAACAGAAAGGCCAGTTGGGTAGATCCAAGTGTTGCAAGGGAAGTAACATGGAAAGGGTCAAATAGAAGATGTCATTCAGGTGAAAATTTGAAGGGACTAATTTGACTAAAAAGAGGAACCCCTGGGGATCTTGAGACACCATCTGAACACCCACTTGAGTCTGCTGAGGGGATTCCTGCTTAGGTCCAAGTCTGGGCCAGTCTTCCACCCCTGCATAGCTACTCAGGCTAGGCCCATTTCAGAATTCTGGAGCTCCATGGGGTATAACAGATTCTTGGTCCCTTCTCTGAATGGGTCACTGCCTTCCTGGGCTCAGCAAAAAGATGAGTCCATTTAGGCCCAGAATGATTAGGGGTGGGAAAGGAGAAGGTTCCATGTCAAACAAAGGCCTTTGCCAAGACAAGTGACTGAGCAGGAGGGTACCCCCTCCACCCACTGTTCACACCCTTCCCCCATCGAGGGGGCTTGACTGTCATAATTGAAACTGCAGATGCAAGGCAGTCTAATTGCCACAACAAATCCAGTTTGAGGTTCAGAGAAGGCTGGGTTTAAAAATAGAAAAGCAGGAGGGCGGCTGTGCTCAGAGCCACCTTGCTGGGTAGGTAAGAGGAGGCAAATGTGCTTAGCAGGGATGTGGGGGAGCAGCTTGCTGAGCCCCCATGAAGGACAAGAAATCAACAGCTATGGGCTGGGCACTGATGTAGGAGAAGATTAAATGTCAGGTTCCATCCAAACCCCACTGGAATGCAAGATGAGAAGCCACTGGGATTCTAGGGAAGAAGGCAGTTGGAACTTTGGATCTAATTTAGGGGCCAGAAAACAATGAAGGCCATCAGAATTCTGAGGCTATGAGGAAATCATGGGATTATATTATCAGACATCTAGAGAAGGGGTTCTCCTTCTAGGGCAGTCATACATATCGAGCCTTAGACACTTACTAGCTGGGTGACTCGGAGCAAATAATTTAATCTCTGTATGCCTGCCTCGCTTTCCTCATCTCTCAATTGGGCAGCTAGGTGGTGAAGTGGATAGAGCATTGACCTTGGAGTCAGGAGGATGGGAGTTGGGATATGGACTCAGACACTTGACACTAGCTGTGTGACCTTGGACAAATCACTTTACTCTGACTGCCTCGCACCCAGGGCCATCTCCAGTTGTCCTAATTCCCATCTGGTCACTGGATCCAGATGGCTCTGGAGGAGAAATTGAGGCTGGTGACTTCTCATGGCCCCTTACTCAAATCCAGTTCATGTGTTTGTCATAACATCACCTCCCTGATGTCATGGTCTTCTTTGAGGATGAAGAACAAGCATCATCATTAAATCATCATCATCAAAATGAGGATAAGAAAGTACCCATCACCTAGGGCTTTTGTGAGGATAAAATAAGATGTTTCTAAGTACCATTTAAATATAAGTTGGAATTGTTAAACTGGGCTCCATGATTTTTAAAATATTTTGAGTACAGTATTTCAGCCTATTGATTTTTTATTTTATGCATTTAAAAACATGATTCTGAGAAAGAATCCATAGGCATCACCAGACTTCCAAAGGGACTTGGGACATAAAACAAAAGAACTCCTCATCGAGTGCCAGGGGGTCAACTTATTGAACATTCTCATTTTACAGATAAGGAAACTGAGGGCCTTGGAGGATAAGTGATTTGCCTAAAGTCAAATGCATTGGAAGTATCTGGAACTCTTGGACTGAAAACTACTGGAACCTATCAGACCTGAAGGCTAGAGGGAACTCTGGAGAGAAAACCACCTCCATTGGCTTTATTTATCTCTTTCCCCAAAAGAGTTTTGCAGAAGTGAGGGAGTTCAGGTCTAACATCAGACTCAGTAGGTATTAGATTTGTTGAACTGATTTTTCTTACTCTTTTTTTATTCACTATGAAGAATGGCACTCTGGGAAGGAGGTACCATGGGAAATGTAGATGACATAAAAACAAGATCTAGCAAGAACAGTGGAAACTGAGACTATTTTCCATTTTCATCCATTTCAATGCCTAGACTTTCCTATCTTTTTCTCCCCCCCATCAGGATTTTCAATCTATCATTCCCCTTCCCTCTTAGAGTTTTAGCATGCATTCCCTTCTTCTGGTGCTGACTTTTCACTTTGCATTACGATCAGCTTTCACTGCATCATGATGTTCCATACATAAGTATCCAAATCATTTATGCGGTATCCTAGCGAACATTTAGTTGCTTGTGAGTTTTGTGCCGTGACATATAATGCTGAAAGATGAAAAATGAATGTCTCTGAGCAGAGCTCGTTTCTGTTGTTGTTTTTAATAACATTCTGTGGGTCTATTCCTAAGAATAGAATCACTAAGCCAAAGAACATGACTCTTTTTTGTAACTTCACGTTCCAGCCAATTGTTCTCTTCTAAGGTCCTATCAATTTGCAATTCAACCCTCAGTGAAGGACCGGGCCTATTTCTCTACAATCTGATCATCACTAAGTTCTTTTGCATTTAATTCTTTTTGCCATTTGATGAGTCTGATGTAGAACCTTGAAGTTATTTTAATATGCATCTCTTTGACTATTAATGAGGTTGAGGATTTTTTCAAATTATAAATAATGTTTAATATATTATCTTGGCTTGTTTCTAAGTAGCTTTATATTTAAACCTTTCTTTGGGGATTTAGTTTTATATATACATATATATATATATATATGTACATATATATATATATATATATATTTTAATTGGAGTGGAGAAGATAAGATAAAACACAAAACCATAAAATTTGAAAAGCTTCATTTGGTTCCAGATTTGGGGAATGGTCTTCCTAGATCCAAAGCAACAGTGTCAATTTAGATTAAGCTATCCTTTGCACAATTTCCTCAGCAGGGAGGATTGCAGGAGGAAGAAGAGGAACAGCTGTGATTCTCCTCATAACCTGTTCCTCCTTACCCCATTTAGTCACTTGACCTGCTTCACAAAGCTCTCTCCCAGGCCCACCCCCTGCCCTGGGTAAATGTTCTATCAGAAATGCTGAAAGAGGAAAAAAAATCTGAATTGATTCTAGAATTTCAGTTCTTGCTTTTCTTGAGATGAGGCTGCTGAACCAGAAACCCTTATTAGGCAGGAGAGGGATTTGGAGTCTGGAGATAAGGGTCTCTATCACTAAGCCTATGAATTGAGACAAGTCCGCTACCCATCTCTGAGCTCTGAAAGAAGAGGGAATTAAATGAAATGATCTCCAAGGCTCCTCCGAAGTCAGATAGTCCATGATTTTAGGACAAATAAAGGACACAGACCTTTCACAAACACAGGATTGCTGAAGGACCCATTTTCTGAGATTCTTGACTGCTTGTCACCCTCTCCTGCCCATCTCCACCCCTTTGAAGTGACACTACTTGAAGTCTCTGACTGATACTGACACTTCCCTAGTGGGATCCAGGGCACATTCACAAAACCCTACTTTTAAATGGTTGCCCTCGGGTCTTGAAAGGATATCCCCAACTCCCTTCATGTAGGTGGGGCTTAATAAACATTGATTGATGGCTTGGTGTGGTGCCATTGCTGCCAGCTCATCTCCAAGAGAGACTCTGGCTTTAAGGCAGGTGGATGCAAAGTGAATAGAATACAAGACTTGGAGCCAAATGTATCCACTTTCAAATATTGATAAAGACACATAGAGTTGTGTAACTCAATCTCTTTTTTTGTTTGTTTTTCAAGGCAATGGGGTTAAGTGACTTGCCTGGCTACACAGCTAGGAAATTATTGAGTGTCTGAGGGCACATTTGAACTCAGGTCCTCCTGACTCCAGGGCCCGTGCTCTATCCACTGCCCCACCTAGCCGCCCCCTCAATCTCTTAATTCTAGTGCCTTCCCTCTTTTAATGATCTATGATCTGTCCCATATATGACTTGTTTGCTTATTGTTTTTTCCATGAGAATGAAAGCTCCTTGAGAACAGGAACCACCTCAGGTCTCTTTTGTATACTCTGTGTGTGGTATATAGCGGATACTTAATAAATGCTCATTGGCTGCCTGCTTCTGAGTAAGTTATTTAACCTCTCACATCCTCAGTTTCCTCATCTGTAACATGAAAACAATAGCAATAGCGCCTCACTCACTAGATTGTTGTGAGGATCAGATGTAAGTAAGGGCTATGCAAATGTTCAAGTGCTTTATAAACCCGAGTTATAGGGAAAGATGTAGAGAAGACTAAGTGGTATGGCCCCAGAAGACTGAGGGCTACAGGATTTCAAAGAGGGGAAGACTAATATGGGCTCCAGTAGCTGGATTCCCCCCCCCCAATAGAAGCTTTCCCATTCTGGAATTTGAAACTTGGTCACTTTGGCTAAGATAACAAAATAGGAAAACAATGGGGTTTTTTTTGGGGGGGGGAGACTTTAATGCATTGTTGGAGGAGTTGTGAACTGATCCAACCATTCTGAAGAGCAATATGGAATTATACCCAAAGAGCAATAAAACTGCTCATACCCTTTGGCCCAGAAATATCAACACTAGACCTACATCCAGAAGCAATCATAAAAATAGGAAAAGTCCTACATATTGCAAAATATTTGTAGCAGTTCTTTTTATAGTGGCAAAGAAATCCAGGGGATGCTCATTAACTGGAGAGTGGCTGAACAAGTTATGGTATATGAATGATATGGAATACTATTGTTCTATAAGCAACCAAGATTGGTTGGGCTTTAGAGAAAAGCATGGGAAGAATTACAGGCACTGATACTGAGTGAACATTAACAACAACATTGTAAATAGATCAACTATAATGGATGCAGCTCCTCTCAGCAGTTCAATGAGCTAGGGTAACCCTGGGAGACCTGTTAGGGACCATGCCATCTACATCCAGATAAAAACAAAAAACACAGAATCTGAATGGATACTTACGTTCACTTTTTAAAAATTTCTCTTATATTTTTCCTTCCTATCCCCTGGTTTTCTTTCTTTTCCCTGGGTCCTAATTCCTTATACACAAAATTGCTAATATGTAAACATGTTGAATACAAATGAATGTGTACATCCACTAGACTGTTTACCACTGAGGTAGGGAAAGAGATAGTGGGGAAAAAGTGTGTACCATAAAGATGCAAGTGGATGAATGCTGAAAAACTTTCATATTACAGAATTGGAAAAATAAAATGTCAATCAAAAAAATACAGTCACTGCAAGCATCACAGCTATCGTCCAATATTGTCCAACCTGTCCGATGCTCCTTCCAATACATCAAGCTACATCCCCTCTTGAATAATGTAGCTAGCCCCTACAGATAGATAGCAAGGCAATGACCAGGCTGGGTTACATTTAGAAAATCACACAGGATTGTTCAGAAACATTCTCTCCCACTACTGCCACAAAAGTCCATCTTTTTAATATCTAGACACAAAAGCTCATCTAATTCACACCAACATTGTACTAGTGGATTTGTCTATAACTGTGAAGCACAGGATACAACACTCTTCAAAGAAGTGAAAAGGAGAGTCACACAGAGGTTAATCTGGGTGAGCAGGCTAAAACAAATGATCGGTGAGGAACCCCAAGGAATAGGCATAAAGGTTGTCATCAGGAAAATGTCTGAAAGAGAGAGAAGAAGGGCCGGTCTTATAACAAGGGCATAGGATGACCAGAGAACAATCCAAGAGCTATATGGCATCCTTGTAACATCAGGAAAAATCCAGAAACATCTCCAGTACTTGGGTGGGCCTCTTATGGTGAAGTTAAGGGAAGATATGGACAAGAGTCTTACAAGATAGGTGGCCACAGATACATTGCTACCTCCATCCATCCATCCATCCATCCATCCATCCATCCAATCAATCAACAAATATTTGTTAAGAGCTTATTTTTGCCAAGAACTAAGCCAAGCCTTAGAGACATAAGGAATATTAAAAAACACAGTCTAAGACCTAAAGGAATTTACATTCTATTTAGGGAAACATGAAGGCAACTGTGTATATAATACAAGTTATACAGTTAGTCAATAAACACATATTAAACTCCCATTTATAACAGGCCCTGGACCAAGCTCTGGAGATACATAAAGAGACAAAAAACAGCCTCTCCTCTCAAGGAGCTCATAACTTAAGACCACACGTCAATAAATATGTGCAAACAAGTTACAGGCAGCATAAATAGGACATAATTGAGGAGGGAGGCCCTAGAATGGAAGAGGGCTTAGAAGTGGAGGATGGACTGAATTGAGTAGTACCTTGAGGAAGTCAGGCACCCCCCCCAGCAACTGATTTCAATAACCCAGGCATGAGGTGATGAAAGCTGGAGCTGAACTTCCTGAGTCTAGGTCTAGGGCTAGCCCTGGATCCTCTGGAGGCAGCTAGTTGGTGCAGTGGATAGAGCACTGGCCTTGCAATCAGGAGGACTGGAGATCGAATCCATCCTCTGACTTTTACTAGCTGTGACCTTGTTTAAATTACTTAACCTGACTGCCCTGCATCCAGGGCCATCTCCAGTTGTCCTGATTCATTTCTGGTTACTGGACCCAGATGACTCTGGAGGAAAAAGTGAGGATGGTGACTTAATACAGCACCCTCTCACTCAAATCCTATTCATGTGCTTGTCATGGTATCACTTCCCTGATGTCATGGTCTTCTTTGAGAATGAAGGATGGGATAGCAGAATGGATTAAAAACCTGAATACTATAGCATGTTGTTTATAAGAAACACATTTGAAGTAGAGAGGTATACACAGGGTAAAGGTAAAAGGTAGAAGAAAAATATATTATGCCTCAGCTGAAGTAAAAAAATTGTGGTAGTGATCCTAATGTCAGATAAAGTAAAAGCAAAAATCAATTTCATTAAAAGGAATAAGGAGGGGCAGCTAGGTGGCACAGTGGATAGAGCACCAGCCCTGGAGTCAGGAGTACCTGAGTTCAAATCCGGCCTCAGATACTTAATAATTACCTAACTATATGGCCTTGGGCAAGCCACCTAACCCCATTTGCTTTGCAAAAAAAAAAGGATAAGGAAACTACATTTTCTAAAAAGGCACCATTGGTAATGAAACTCTATCATCACTAAACATGTATGCTCCTAGTGGTATAGCATTCAAATTCCTAGAGGAAAAGTTGTGTGAATTACAGGGATACATAGACAGCAAAACTTTAATAATGGAAGACCTCAATCTTCCTCTCTCAGAACTAGATAAATCTAACAACAAAATAAGCAAGAAGGAAATTGAGAAAGTGAATGAAGTATATATCATAGATCTCTGGAGAAAACTTAATGAGGATAGAAAAGAGTATTCCTTTTTCTCAGCAGTACATGGCACCTACACCAAAATTGACCATGTACTAGGGCACAACAACCTTATAATTAAATACAGAAAAGCAGAAATAATAAATACACACTTCTTAGATCATGATGCAATAAAAATTACATGTAATCAAGGTTCATGGAAAGATAAACCAAGAACTAATTGGAAATTAAATAATTTTATCTTAAATAATGGGTGGATCAAACAGCAAATAATAGAAATAATTAATAATTATATGCAAGAAAATGATACAAATGAGACATCATATCAAAATTTATGGGATGCAGCCAAGGTAGTTTTGAGGGGGAATCTTTGCATCTTTAAATGCTTATATGAATAAAATAGAGAAAGAGGAGATCAATGAATTGGGTATGCAACTAAAAAAGCTAGAAAAAGAACAAATTAAAGATTCCCAATTAAATATCAAATTAGAAATTCTGAAAATCAAGGGAGAGATTAACAAAACTGAAAGCAAGAAAGCCATTGGTCTCATAAATAAAACTAAGAGTTGGTTTTATGAAAAAACCAATAAAATAGAAAACCTTTGGTTAATCGATTTAAAAAAAAGAAAGAAGATAACCAAATTAATAGTATCAAAAATTAAAAGAGTGAACTGACTACCAATGAGGAGGAAATTAAAGAGATAATTCAGAGTTACTTTGCCAAACTGTATGTCAATAAATTGGATAACCTGAGTGAAATGGATGGATATTTATAAAAATATAAACTGTGTAGATTAACAGAAGGGGAAATAAATTACTTAAATAATTCCATTTCAGAAATTAAAGAAACCATCATTAAACTCCCTAAGAAAAAGTCTCCAGATCCAGATGGATTTACAAATGAATTCTATCAAACATTTAAGGAACAATTAATTCCTATTCTACATAAACTATCTAAATAAATAGTAAAGGAAAGAGTTCTGCCAAATTCCTTTTATGACATCAATATGATGTTGATACCTAAACCAGGAAGAACCAAAACAAAAAAATATTATAGACCAATCTCCCTAATGAATATTGATGCAAAAATCTTAAATAAAATTTTAAAAATGAGACTACAGCAAGTTATTTCTAGGATAATACAGCATGATCAGGTAGGATTTATATTGGGTAAGCAAGGATGATTCAACATTGGGAAAATATTCATCATAATTAAACGTATCAATTGTAAAACGAACAGAAATCATATGATTATCTCAATAGATGCTGGAAAAGCCTTTGATAAAATACAACATCCATTCCTACTAAAAACACTGGAAGATTTATGAATAAATGGAGTTTTCCTTAAAATAATAAATAGTATCTATCTAAAACTATCAAGGAATATTGTATATAATGGGAATAAACTCAGAGGATTTCCAATAAAATCAGGGGTGAAGCAAGAATGCCCATTATCACCATTACTATTCAATATAGTATTAGAAATGCTAGCAGTAGCAATAAGAGGAAAAAAAGAAATTCAAGGAATCAGAATTGGCAATGAGGAAGTAAAACTTTCACTTTTTTGCAGATGATATGATAGTATATTAGAGAACCTGAGAAAATCATCTAAAAAACTCCTTGAAACAATTAGCAAATACAGCAAAATAGCAGGATATAAAATAAACTCACATAAATCATGGCCATTTCTATATATGAACAACAAAGCCCAAGAGCAAGAGATGAAAAGAGAAATTCCATTTGGAATCTACCTCTGAAAACAAACTCAGAAACTGTATGAGCACAATTATAAAGCATTCCTCGCTCAAATAAAATCAGATCTATGGAAAGAGGATAAATTTATGACCAACAAGAATTAGATCACATGGTAAACTGCAAAAATGAATGATTTTGACTATATTAAATTTAAAAGCTTTTGCACTAATAAAATCAATGCTGCCAAAATTAGAAGGAAAGCAGAAAGCTGCAAAATAATCTTCACAACCAGGAGTTCTGATAAAGGTCTCATTTCTAAAATATATAGAGAATTGGGGGCAGCTAGGTGGCAAAGTAGATAGAGCACTGGTCCTGGAGTCAGGAGTACCTGAGTTCAAATCCAGCCTCAGACACTTAATAATTACCTAGATGTGTGGCCTTGGACAAGCCATTTAACCCTATTGCCTTGCAAAAACTAAAAAAAAAAATTTAAAAGGAGAATTGCATGAAATTTATAAGGTCACCAGTCATTCCCCAAATGATAAATGGTCAAAGGATATGAACAGACAGCTTTCAAATGAAGAAATTAAAGAGATATATATATATATATATATATATATATATATACACATATATATGATAATATGAAAAAATGTTCCAAATCATTATTGATTAGAGAAATGCAAATTGATACAACAGTGAGGTATCATCTCACATCTATCAGATTGGCCAAGATAAGAAAAAGTGAAAATGATTAATGCCGGAGAGGTTATGGGAGGACTGGGACATTGATGCAATGCTGGTGGAGTTGTGAATGGATCCAACCTTTCTGGAGAACAATATGGAACTAGGTCCAAAGAGCAATAAAACTGTTCATACCCTTTGATCCAGCAATTCCAATTCTAGGTCTATATCCAAAAGAATTTATAGAAAAAGAGAAAAGTCCTACATGTTCCAAAATATTCATAGAAGCTCTTTTCCTAACGGCAAAGAATTGGAAATTGAGGAGATGCCCAACAATTGGGGAATGACTGAGCAGGTTACAGTGTGTGAATGTTGTGGAATGCTATTCTTTTTTTCCCACTTTAAATTTCTTTATTTATTTTGAATTTTACAATTTCCCCCCTAATCTCCCTTCCCTCCCCCCACCCCCCACAGAAGGCAGTCTGTTAGTCTTTACATTGTTTCCATGGTATACACTGATCTAAGTTGAATGTGATGGGAGAGAACTCATATCCTTAAGGGAAAAAATAAAGTATAAGAGAGCAAAATTACATAATAAGATAATGGGGTTTTTTTTAAATGAAAGGTAACAGTCTTTGGTCTTTGTTCAACTCCACAATTCTTTCTCTGGACACAAATGGTATTCTCCATCGTAAATATCCCAAAATTGTCCCTGATTGTTGCACTGATGGAAAGAGCAAGTCTATCAAGGTTGATCATCACTCCCATGTTGCTGTTAGGATGTATAATGTTCTTCTGGTTCTGCTCATCTCACTCAGCATCAGTTCATGCAAATTCCTGCAGGCTTCCCTTAATTCCCATCCCTCCTGGTTTCTAATAGAACAAGAGTGTTCCATCACATACATATACCACAGTTTATTAAGCCGTTCCCCAAATGAAGGACATTTACTTGATTTCCAATTCTTTGCCACCACAAAGAGGGCTGCTGTGAATATTTTTGTACAAGTGATATTTTTACCCTTTTTCATCATCTCTTCAGAGTATAGACCCAGTAGTGGTATTACTGGGTTAAAGGGTATGCACATTTTTGTTGCCCTTTTGGAGTAATTCCAAATTTCTCTTCAGCAAGGTTGGATGAGTTCACAGTTCCACCAACAATGGAATACTATTGTTCCATAAGAAACCATAAATGGTTGGACTCTGGAGAAGAATGAAATGACTTACAGGATCTGATGCTGAACAAAGGGAGTAGAGCCAAGAGAACAATATACACATCAACAACAACCTTGTGAAATGAACAACTTTGATGGAAGCAGCTCCTCTCAGTAGTCCAGAGAACCAGGACAATTGTATTAGACTGGCTATGGACTATATTATCCCCAACCAGAGGAAGAAAAACAAAACAGAACAGAACCAACCCTTTAGAATCTGATTAACACTTCATTAAAAATTATTTCTTATTTATCTATTTCCCTTAATCCTAATTCCTCATACCGAAAATGACTAACATGCAAATGTTTATCAAAAGATGTATGTACAATGCTAACCTGAAGTTTGCCATTGAGGGGAGTGGGAAGGGAGGGTCAAAGGAAATTTTGAAACTTAAAAATATACATGTGTATATCCATGAAAATAAATAAATAAATAAATAAATAAATAAATGAATGAATGAATGAATGAATGAATGAATAAATAAATAAATAAAGGCAACCCCCCCCCCCAAAAAAAACATAGAATCTCCTGGGTTCTGCCACTACTGGACAGAGGGGCCATAATGAACCAAGTATGGGGACTGAGCACAGAACACAGGATCTCAATTTTTAAAAGCTGGGCAATATTGAACTGGGTAGTTTATTTAAAAGTTGGGCAATCTAAAGGGATCTCAGAACATAGACCATGAGAGCTAGAAGAGACCTTAGGAAGTAAACCAGTCATTTATTAAATGCCTACTCTTTGTCTGCCACTGTGCTAAGCACTTTACAATCAAATATCTTAAGTTATATTTGAACTCAGAACTTCCTAACTCCAGACTCAGTACTCTATCCACTGGACCACCTGACTTTCTCAGAACATAGAATACTGGATCTGGGTGAGACCTTGAAAATCATCTGGTCCTCCTTTATGGTACAAAGGAGGAAATAGAGACCCAGGGAATTTGTGAGTTGACCAAGGTGACAAGATAATTAAATGGCAGAAGTAGGACAGAAATTTGGAGCTTTCGACTCCTGAACCAGTGTTTTCTTCTAATGGTGATGGACTGAATACTTAAGAACCTATAGACCTCATCAGAGCAAAGAAGGGAAAACAGAATATATTCATTTGTACATCAAATATGTATTAACTATTCACTATGTACTATCGTATAAATATGGTAATTAAGATATTTAAGTCTCCATTTGCTTTTCTGTGACAATGACATTTCATTTAATTCAACAAGAATTTATTGCATATCTAAAATAGTCCTGCCTACCCTGAGACAGCTCTGTGGGCTGTCTGTCCAATTACATGTTATAGTCTGCACAAGCGTCATGCTTCATCCATTTGGTTTGTCTCAGGTAGATGTTAGCCTAAACCCTTTTGAATGATTATAGATCTCATTTTGGAGGCTCTGCAGGGTCTTAAGACAATCAGGCCAACCCCTAGAAGTCTGATTGGCTGAGTAAGTGCCCCACCCTTCACAGCAAGGTCCAGCAACTGCTCTGGCCTCAGCAAACCCTGCCCATCTCATCTGCTTTGGTGCTCTCCACAATCCAGCTCCTTCCCCTTATAAATTCTTCCAGCAAAGCTGACCTTAATGTACCTGGCACATTTAATCTCTTGTCTCCCTGCCTATGCCCAGGCTGTCACCCAGGTCTGAAATGCCCTCCATCTTCATCTCCATTTTTCAGGGCCTTTTCTGTTCCTTTCAATTGCTAGTAGTGCCTTCCTCCTCCCCACCCTCTTCCTCCTCCAATTACTTTGTATTTGGACTGCTGAGTGAATGAAAGGGGCTTGGAATCAGGAAGACAGTTCTTATCTGCCTCAGACACTTAGCAGTGGGACCTGGGCAAGTCACCTAACCTCAGTTTGCCTCAGTTCTCAATAAAATAAGTATAAAATTAAGACTTCCTTTTTGTGTTGATGTGAAGATGGAAAAGCGATATAATGAAGTACTTTGTATTTGCTTTCTTGTGGACATACTTGATTCTCTGAAAAAAATGGGAACTCCTGGAAGGCAGGGACTGATTCCTTGCCGCCTTTCTATCTTCAATTCAACAGCTAATGTAGTGCCTAACACATGTATGTTGAGTGGATGGAGGAGAGAATGAATGAATTAATACTGGTTATGATGAAGGTAGAATGTTGTGCTGTTTTTATCATATTCCTAACCTCAGCCCCTATCTGGAGAAGGAAAAAGCTGTTTCCATCTGGATAGCCATAGTGAAGGTCCATGAATGCTCTTTCCTCCAATTTCTACAGACTGTTTCAGCAGAGTTAGCTACAGGCAACATTGAGGTAGAAGGATGGGCTGAATGACCCTTCAAAGACACTTCCAGATCTAGGATATGATTTCAAAGGTCTTTGGGACCCATGATTCAAAGAGTCTTGGTCTGAAGGCCAGAAGAACTTGTGTCTCATGTTTAATAGTTATAGATAAAGTGATTCCCATTTTCCCCATCATAAATGGACATGATAATGTCTGTTGGATATTCTTTCAAGGGTTTCACTGGATATGTCTTCCTAACTAGGTATTATGCTGCAGGAGAAGGACTGTTTTAAATATCTCTGTCCTTTGGGGAGTATTTAACTTAACAACTTGCATTTCTCCAGGGGTTTTACAGTTTACAAAGGGCTTTCCCCACAACAATCTTAGGAGGTAGGTCCTATAAGTATTATTCTACTTACCATACATAGGAGTATATATGGAAACTCCCTAAAGTAAGGGAAGTTACCCAGGGTCACCCAACTGAGAACCATCTAAAGCAGGACTGAGATGAAGGTCCCTCCAGACCAAGTCAGTGATCCTTTTACTTCTCCATGACTACTCTCCAAACGTGCTTGTTAGCACCAGCTGTGGCTCATTAGACCTGATTGGGGATATGGCCTTGAATAGCAGGTAGCTTTCAGCAAGGTCTGAACACACCATTATCTTTCATCATTTTTTTTTCTCAGCTTCCCCTTCACCTGAGTTGCATCTTGTCTGGAGTTAGCTTGAAAAAGTCAAATGTTAAATTTTCAGTCTGGATATTGGTCCCTCATAAATGGGCAGGAACTACAAAGTCAAAGCATGACTTGCTGTTTTGTTGATTATCTGGATTTTACAAAGTGATGGAAGAGATTATTAATACCTGATTAAACTGAAGAGTAGGGTCATGCTTTTCAAAGAGCTAGTTAAGTTTTTTTTACCAGCACCCCTTCCTCTGGCTCACTAGATGGACTGAAGACTACAAAAGATCCCAGCTTTGAAAAAAGGAAGGGCCAAGGCAGCTAGGTGGTGCAGTAGATAAAGCATGGGCCCTGCAGTCAGGAGTACCTGAGTTCAAATTTGACCCCAGACACTTAATAATTTTTTAGCTGTGTGACTTAAGTCACTTAACCCCATTGCCTTAAATTAAAAAAGAAAGAAAGAAAGAAACAGGAAGGGCCACTTGATTCTTCTGGCAGCCTTTTTCTGAGGATCCATGCCCTTGAGAGGTTGAATTTATGGTGAAGGAGATAGCTATAATACCGAGACATGTGATGAGAGAAGGCAGGAGTGTCTCACTTCTGATGGAGAAGAGTTGAATGCATATACTTGGCACACACTTAGTATATGTACTCAATCCTTTGCTGTTAGAAGAGAGGCATATCTCTCTCTGCCTTCTCTGTCTCCCCTCACAGCATGTCCCTGCTATAATATTAGGTAGAATAAGTGCCATAAGATAGCTAAGAACTAAGTGTTCTGGAAAAGAAGAGCAGGAAACTGAATGCTTCTAGCTTAGGATCAGGGAAGACCAGAGACAGCTGAGTTGGAAACAAATTGCCATAAGTCCATTGACTAAATCATCCTAATCAAAGGAGAACCCTCATGATGTAACATAAAAGCTATTTATTCTTACTTTTGTTTTAACAAGTTTGATGCTTTCTGTTGGCAGCCCTCAGCAGATTAGAATGCATCAGATAGAAAAGGCAAGAGAAAGGCAGGAAAGAGGCCATGCTAGAAGAGGCAGGCATACCAAGGGGCATCAGCACCTGATCCATATAGAGAAAGTGGGGCTCCTTAATAGGTAGTCATACCAAGACAAGGTCAGGCTGGACAAATAATTTAGACTTAAGAGTGATACATAAGTAAATTAGGGAAACATGGGAAAATATGCCTTTCAATCTATGGAGAAGGAAAGAGTTTATGACCAAACAAGAGATAGAGAGGGTCACAGGAAGTAAAAAAAAATTACATGAAATCAACAAGCTTTTGTACAAGCAAAATAAATGCAGCCAAAATTAGAAGGAAAAGAGGAAACTGGGGAGGGGAGAATTTTTACAGCAAGTTTCTCTGATAAAGGTCTCATTTCTAAAATATACAAGAAACTGAGCCAAAGTTGTAAAAATAGGAGCCATTCCACAGCTGATTAAATGGTCAAAGTATAAACAGGCAGTTTTTAGACAAAGAAATCAAAACTGTCAATAGTCATATTGATGAGAGAAACAAATTAAAACAACTCTGAGTTACTACCTCACACAAATCAGAAAAAAGAAGATGAGGAAATACTGAAAGGAAAAAGGGAAAGCAGGGATACTATGCATTGTTGGTGGAGTTGTGAACTAGCATAACATTCTGGAGGACAATGTATAAGAGCTATAAAATTGCGTATACCCTTGACCTAGAAATACCACTACAAGGTCTATATTTCTTTAAGGAGGGGATTCATATGTATAAAAATAATGATTGCAATTCTTTTGCGGTGGCAAAGAATCGAAATCAAAGGGATGCTCATCAATTGAGGAATGACTTAGTAAGTTGTGGTATAAGATTGTGATATAAGAAATGACGAACAGAAGGCTCTCAGAAAAACTTATGAAGAGTTAGAGGAATAGGAAGCACAGGAAATGAGAGCACTACTTATTGGAACAGTGGATAGAACATTCAGGAAGACCTGAATTCAAATCTGGATCAGATACTATCTGTGTGATCCTGAGCAAGCCACTTAACCTTGTTTTTGCCTCAGTTTCCTCATCTGTAGAATGAACTGGAGAAGACCATTGGAACTCACTCCAGTTTCTTTACCCAGAAAACTTCTAATGGGGTCATGATGAGTTGGACTAGACTGAAGCAAAGAAAAACAGCAAAAAACCCAAAACAAATGAAGAGTCGAACACAATTGAACAACAATACAAAAACTAAGAAGTGAGTGGAGCCAAAAGAACACTGTCCACAGTCATACCATAAGGATGATCATCTGTGAGAAACTTAGCTACTCCGATCGACAATGAATGATCCAAGACAATTTCAAGGACCCTGTGATGATAAATGCTATTCACCTCTAGAGAGAAAACTGATGAACTATGAAAAAACTGATGAACTTTGAATGCAGATGGAAGCATACTTTAACTTTACTTTTTGTTTTTTTTCTGTGAATTTTTTTCAATGTGGCTAATATGGAAGCATATGTTTTCCACATGTTCATGTGTATAAGGGATATGAAATTACTTGCTTTTTCAAGGAAGGGAGAGAAGTTGAAGAAAGGAACAGAATTTGAAACAAAATTTTTAAAGGATGATTTTTAAATGTTTTTTAGTGCATTTAAGAAATATTTAATGAAAATAAAAATATATAAATTTTAAAAAACAAGGAATTTCAGGGGGTTCCTGAACTTGGATGGAAAAAAAATGTCATCATTATTTTCACTAAGCTCTAACTGAAGTTGAGCATTTATTCAGTTGTTTAAAAACATTGTCCTAAGAAATTTCCCCAAAAGAGTCCATGCCAAAAAGAAGGTTAAAACTAGATAAAGAGCCCTCCCCAGTCCATCCTTCTCCTTCATGGGATTTTAAGTAGGAAATCACTCAGACACAAGATTGGCAGGCTTGGCTAGGGGGTGATCTGTTTCTCTGAAGCAAGCAAGTAGCACTATGGCTGAAACCACAAACACCAAAGAATCAAAGCAAGTTGATATTCAAAGCTGTGACACCCCCCCAAGTACATTTAACTTTTTTGAAAGGTGGAGAAGACTTGGGATGGGGGGGAGCAATAACTTTTTAAAATTCATTCACCTGAAGAAAGGATGAGGCTTATGTGGAGCCCCATTATAGAACTACCAGGTGAATTTGTGTGTGCTCAAGAACTGTTCTATAGGAAGGACATGGAGTCTTGGTCCTTGGAGATTATCAGGGAGAGTTTTTTTAAAAATAGACCCCAAAAGCTTCAAAAGTAGAATTGTCTGGAGCAATTTAGGGCAGGGGTAGAGTTCAACACAGCACCCCTGGGACATCCCTGGACTATTCATTCTTGAAATCAACCTCAAGCATGTGCTATATGCAGAGCTGGGGAGGATGCAGAGTTGGGAGGATCCAGATTCTGTGCCCTTGGTGAAGCTCATTATCTGGAAGCTAGGACTGCCACTCAATAACTCTGACCCACTTCCTGTCAAGATCATTACATTAGACAGGGCTGAACTCGGTGCTCCATAACATTGGAGGGGAAGTCTCCAGAGCACTTCCTAGCATAATGTTGCCTTTAACCTACATGAAGGCAGAAGAGGCAACCCTGATGGTCTCTTGAGATCCTTGTCCAGCTCTATTCTTCTCATGCTATATATCTTGTCCCAACTACATTATAAGCTCCTTGAGGGAAGAAACCAAATCTTAAATTTTATGCAATCATGTGGTCTGGATGAGACATTAGATAGCAAGAATTCATCCCTCTCATTTTATAGAAAGAGAAATTGAGATCCTGCTATTCCAGAGTTAATTAGAACCCAGCCTAGAATCCAAGTCCTTTCCCACTGTGCTTCCCTGGTTCTTTTTTTTCCTTCTATTCACTAGAAAACACTGGACATACACTTGGAATCTAGTCACTGATAAAGATGGATGTTTCTAGTTCTTATTTCTAACCAGACTAGTTCCTCAGAAGGCTCCCACAGCTGCTGGCAATCAAACAGCTCTTCAGTCTTGGGTATGGTTGGAGGTGAAATGGAAACAGCAGAAGCGAGTTGTCCAAGGTCACACTAAATCATATATGGATATGACTCTGTGAAGTGAGGGTATCATCCCTCAGTCTGGACCGGGTGACTTAAATTGACACAAGATTTAGATTCCTGAGTCTCACACAGACGGAATAAATTCTGACTGATATTTTAACCTATCAGGGAGAGCTGGGGACCTTCCTGCTAATAAAATGGTAGAAATGGAAGAGATATTAGAGACCACCTGAACCAAAACACTTATTTCTCAGGTGGATAAATGGGCCTGGAGAGGAACAGTGATTCACTCAAAGTCACAGAGGAAGTAAAAGCATGACTAAAACCCAGATCTCCTGACTTCCAACCTAGCACTCATAGAATGTTGCAGTTGGAAAGGGATCTGCAGGATGGTCCCTCATTTTAAAGAAGTGAGATTTTGTTGCACAGCATTTGGAGTATTATTACCCAACCCTGCACAGTCAAACTAAATTTGTTCTTTTGGAAGACCCGATTTAAAGTGAAAGAAAGTCCAGGGTCTGCCAGCATCTTGGGTAGTCAGAGGTACCTGTTAAATGTATATCTCCCAGGGGCGGCTATGTGACGCAGTGGATAGAGCACTGGCCCTGGAGTCAGGAGGACCTGAGTTCAAATCCGGCCTCAGATACTTAATAATGACCTAGCTGTGTGGCCTTGGGCAAGCCACTTTAACCCCATTGCCTTGTAAAAACTAAAAACAAAAGTGTCTCCCCCCCCAAATATTTACGCGCTCGCGCGCGCACACACACACACACACACACACACACACACACACACACACACCTCACAAACAGCTATGGGAAGAATCTGTGGTTTGGAGTCCAAAGACCTGGGTTCCAATTCTGGCTCAGGCCCTTAGTTCCTGTATGGCTTTAGGCCAACCCCTTACCTTCTCTGAGACCCAGGATCCCTAATCGCCTTGCAAAACAAGGAATTGAACTAGGCAGTTCCTAAGGTTCTTTCCATTCTCTGATAGCCAGGAGTCAAGCTTCTCTTTCACCCCCTCCCCACTTCCATGCCTTCCCCACCCCCTACCCCAGGCTCCCCAACCTTTCCCCATCCCCCTCTGGCCCCACCCCGCTCTGGGGCCAGCCAAGCCCTCCCACAGCCCCACCCTCCCTGTCCAAAGGAGGAGCTACGGAAAGGAGTGGGGGAAGGGATCCTTCTGGTCAGAGATGACCCCACAGAGGTTAGATGAGGGAAGGAGTGAGGCTCCCACCTGACTTGGGGTAGGTCACGATCCAGACGTCGCTGTCTCTCACTGGGAAATTGGCGATCTCCTCCATCTTCCCCCTACAGAAGGGCGGCAGCCGGACCCCATGGTGCTCAAAGTATTTGCTCTCGAACTCGCCTGGGGTGCTCGGGGTCTCCGCCTCGCTCTCCGCCATCCTGCCCCCCTACCTCCCCGCCGCCGCTCCCGCAGCAGATTCTCCTCTCTCCTCCAGCTGGGAGGATGGCAGGAAGGATGCGGTGCCAGGCCAGGCAGTGCCGCTGTCCTTGGTCCTTAGTGTCTGGCCCCTGGTCCTCTCTCGCCGGGGCCCAGCCACTGCCTCCTGCAGAAGGAGGGAGGGATGCTGCGCGGAGCCAGGAGCAGCCGCTGTCCTTGGTCCTGGGTCCCTGGCCCCAGCTCTTCCTCGTGCCGCCTCTTCCTGCGGCTGGTTGGAACCCTGACTGGATGCTCAGCTGGTCCCCAGGCCCCCTCCCTCCCTCCCTCCCTCCCCCGGGTTCCCTCCCCCGGCAAGTCTGGATGCTCCAGGGGACAGATGGACAGACACGCAGAGGGAATGAGCTCCCTGGCCAGAGGCCCCGCCTCTGGGCATGCGGGGGTGGAGGACCAAAAGAGACTCTCCAGGCTGGCGGGGTGCCTCTCCCCCACGACTCTCAAACACATACGCACACACACACACACACACACACACACACACAGACACACGCAGACACAAACAGCACCGCGCCCCAGAGAGGAGCCCCGCACCCGCAGCACCAGGGCTCAAGAGAAGGTGACGTAATGTACCCGTGGCTCCTCCCCGCCTCCTCCTCCGCCCCAGCCCTCGGAACCACCCTAGCCCCGAGCCCCGCCTTCCCTTAACCCTGAACCTGCCACCCTATTCTGGATCCCAGATTGCAAGAATTCGATCTGGATGAAGCCATAGATACCCCATAAGGAATCCAGAGAATGGAAAGGGCCTGACCCAAAGTCACACAGGAACTGGAGATGCTCTTAGCTGCCACAGGTGACCCAAACATTCCCATCAGCCTTCTCTTTCTCTCCTGGATCTGGACCAAAGGTCAAGTGCATTCCATTCGATAAAAACTGAGAATGTTCTTGTTATGGTCAGAGCTCTGTGCTGTGAAATTACTTCACATAAAAGACGTGGTTGCACCCTCCTGGAGTTTACAGTCTATCAAGGGAGATTTCCCCTAATTGTAGGCAGCACCTTATGATAAAAACAGCAACAGTAATAGTCAGATGTAGGATGTCAGGGCTGGGAAGTGTCTTAAAAAGTAGAAAATATTTTGTTTTTAATTATGAAGGCACTTAGAACAAGAAATGTCACAGATGAGATGAACCTTATACTGTGACATATCATAATGGGGAGAGACCCTCCCAATGGGTATTAAGATTTGAGGTGAACCTTGAAACAGAAATGTCAGAGCTGGATGGGCTTTAAAATGGAAAATGAGTGATGTGAAAAGAAGCTTAGATCTGGGAATGAGAGCCAAGGGGGATCTTAGAACATAGAATGTCAGTGCTGAGATGTTTCCTAGAAAAGAGACTGTAAGTAGTGGGAAGGGTTAAATAAAACATTAAGTCTGAAGACATAAGCTCTCTAAAAATGTTCCTGTCTGATATGATGTTCTATTCCAAGTCCAAATGGAAGAGGGAGTCCCTTAAGACTGCAGGGTCTTTTTTTGCAGGTACCATGGAATGGATTTTATTGAGACTCAGAATGCTTTGGAACCTCCTAAAGGAAATCTATGACCACTCAAAGAATTCAGTGCAATAAACGACATATAAAATCCAAGTGGTTTAGATAATACAGTGCAACTGGAGACCCAGCTAGACCACAGACTGGTCCATCAGTAAATATATTTTGAAAGGACTCAGAATCAAATGAGAAGAAGAGACTAGACTGTTTTGAACTGGGAGATTTTGCTTTGAATGATTCCTTGCTGCTTCACACCATGTGTATTGTAAACTAACATCTTATTCACCAGAAATGTGAGTAATGTGTTTACACTACAGGCTGGACCAATTCATAGAATTAGAAGCTCAGAGCCAGAAGAGGTTTTGGAGCCCACTAGGTCCAACTTGTAAAAAGTTGACCTCTCTATAACTTCTGTGTCCAGTGACCCTTCATTGGCTACTTTGAAGCCCCTAGTGCCAAAAAAGAGCAGGCTACTGGCAAAGTGAATGCAATGGCAAGTCTGAAGGCAGGAAGAAAGTCTTATTTTTGTGAGTTCCAATCCAGACTCAGACACTTGATAGCTATATGACCCTGGGCAAGTCCCTTCACCCTATTCGCCTTAGTTTCCTCACCTATAAAAATGAGCTGGAGAAGGAAGTGGCAAATATTCTAGTATCTTTGGCAAGAAGACTCCAAATGGGGTCATGAGGGTTTGGACACATCCGAATCAATTGACCAACAGCAATGCCACAACAAATGGTATATAAAGGAAAATCATGGCTTCATGCTGGGTCGTTTTCTGTTCTTTGTTGCATATGTAATTCTTCAAGCTTGTTGCTGGTGTCTGCCCACTTCAGGACAATAATAACGTAAGAAATTTATTTTAATTGTATTTATCTTTTAGAAATTTATTTTAAACAAAGATCTCTAGTTTGGAGACATCTATTATTTCCCAAGGGAACCTATCCCACTTTTGAATGGTCCCTTTTCAGATTGAATCTCAAGAGACCCACACTCTTTCTCATCACAGTGACCCTGAATCCCTGGAAACTAATATCCAAGACTTAATGTTGCTTCGGCTTTATCTACTACAACCCTATTGTCTCCTGGCTTCCTGGCTTCCCCCTCTAGAAATATTCACTATTTCACTGTCTGCTTTGGAATGCCTATTATTTAATTAACAAACTTTCTCTCTCTCTCTCTCTCTCTCTCTCTCTCTCTCTCTCTCTCTCTCTCTCTTTCTCTCTCTCTCTCTCCTGTTTTTTATTTTGTGGGGCAATGGCAGATTAAGTGATTTGCCCAAGGTCACACAGCTAGTCAATATCAAGTGTCTGGGAGCAGATTTGAACTCAGGTGACTCCAGGGCAGGTGCCCTTTCCACTGCTCCACCTAGCTGCCCTGCTTTCCTTCTCTTACTCCTTTAGTTTACTCAAATCTGTGAATACTAGCTACACTTTATCTCATACCACGACTGATTCCCTAATCAGAATATTCCTTTCCCCCATTGCTTCCCTCCCTCAATCATCTTCACTAAACAACATCTCCTCTTTTGATGATGTCTAAATTTGTCCTCTAATCCCAATTCTGGTGACTTACCTTTTAGACTTCCAGGACTAAAACTAGGACCTTCCTTCCTCAATGAATTCATTTTTCAGCAGCTGCACAGGTATGGAGGAAGGGAAGGAAAAAATGGGAGAGATCATGAATGAATGGATTTATTAAATAAAACTATGAAATGAATGAATTGGTGAATAAGTAAATATTCTCCCTTTCTTCCAAATGACTCCCTATGACCTTGGATTCCCATCAAGCAGAGAGCTCACCTACCAAGCCCCTTGTCCCCTCCCTTTATCAAGAAGAGTACTGACTACAAGGGAAATCCATTGTATTAGATTTGTTTGTTATTTGTTAAACTACCTTCACTGAATATTTCCAGCTTCTCTTTCTAACCATAACCTGTGACTCAATTCCCATTCATCTATGAGGGAGTGGTGAAGGCTAGGCAGGAGATACAGGGAAAACAGTGCATGAAAAGGAATGGAATGGCCCAGGAGTCAGTATGACCTGAGTTCAAATCCTACCTCACACACTTACTGATTACCTAGCTGTGTGACCTTGGGCAAGTCACTTAACCCCATTGCCTTGAAAAAAACCTAAAAAAAAGAGAGAAGGAATGGAATGGAATGTAAATACTGGATTCTTGGGGATGGGGTTGGAATAGGATTAATTAATAAGGAGGATATAGGTCTCTCTTGTAGTGACCCAAGACAGAGGGAGGGAAGCATGTGAAAATGGGCATTGGAGAGGCAGTTTGGTACTGGCAATGGACAGTGGACCTAGTATCAGGAGACCTAGATTCTAGGTCCTCTTCAGCTACAAAATTGCTATTTCCCTGAACTGTTTGGACTTTGCCATCATGCTCCTGAGAGAGTATATACCCTCTGCTGAACCCCTAACTTTTTCAGCTCCTGAGGACTACTAGAGAATAGTAACACTTATAATGCTTTTCTGTTCTGCTGTCTGTTTAACCCTAGGCAAAGTCATTATCTGTCTGGTAATTAATTTCTTCTTTAATATGAAAAGAGCAGAATGTTGAAGCTCTAAGACCCCTCCTAGCTGACATTCTCCATTCTTAGACTCCTTCCAGCTCTGAAATTCTCTGTTCTAAAGCCCGTTGGATATCATACATTCCATGTTCTAAGGTTCTTCCTAGATCTACCATCTTCTGTTCTAAGAGTCTTGCCTATTCTGTTATCTTTTGCCCTAAAGGCCTTCCCAGTTCTTTAATACTCTGACATTCTGGTCTAAATCCCTTCCCAGTTCCTTGATGCCATGTTCTAACATCTCCCTCAGCTATGACATGTTCTAATCTCTGGTATTCTCTGTCCTAAGGCCCCTCCCAGATCTGGCATTCCCTGTTCTAAACTCCCTCCCAACTCCAACATTCAGTGCTTTAAGGTCCCTTCCAGTTTTGACATCTTTTTTATTCTAACTTAAACCTATTTTAAGAGCATGGGGTCATACTATAGACATTTATTTTCATCTATATTTCTTGGATTATTATGGAGCTTGAATAGTTTTTCAACTATTTGAAATTTGCTTCAAATTCATTTGTCTGGGCTTCAATTTTCCTATCTATAAGATGACTATAGTAATAAGCCCCTGTTAGGGTTATTGTGAGGGCCAAATGAGATAATCTTTATAAGATAGCCCATTAGTATTGACTATTATTGTAATTCAATCTCTTCAAAAAATAGAAATTTCTTTTCTATCCACAGTTCAGATAAAGGCAATAGTACCTTTTTTCTACCTTTGCCTATGTCCAAATCTATAATCCAAATGGAATTTATCACAGCCTGTGGTTTCAAAGACCAGAAAACACATTGAGGCTATCCATCCATGTGCATAGTTCTACCAAGGTTCTGCAGATGAACCAAAAGCCAGGCCCAGAAATGAAGAGGAGGAATCAAGTGTATTGGAAATAGCTCAGAGTTACCCAAGTTGCTAACAAATCCAAACCTTTGCAGACAGCCCAAAATTGTTCCCGATTGCTGCACTGATGGAATGAGCGAGTCCTTCAAGGTTGAACATCACTCCCATGTTGCTGTTAGGGTGTACAGTGTTTTTATGGTTCTGCTCATCTCACTGAGCATCAGTTCATGCAAATCCCTCCAGGTTTCCCTGAAATCCCATCCCTCCTGGTTTCTAATAGAACAATAGTGTTTCATGACATACATATACCACGGTTTGCTAAGCCATTCCCCAATTGAATGACATTTACTTGATTTCCAATTCTTTGCCACCACAAACAGGGCTGCTATGAATATTTTGGTACAAGTGATATTTTTACCCTTTTTCATCATCTCTTCAGGCTATAGACCCAGTAGTGGTATTGCTGGAACAAAGGGTATGCTCATTTTTGTTGCCCTTTGGGCATACTTCCAAATTTCTCTCCAGAAAGCTTGGATGAGTTCACAGCTCCACCAACAGTGTAATAGTGTCCCATATTTCCCACACCCTTCCAACAATGACCCTTGAAATTATGATCATATTGACCAATCTCAGAGGTGTGAGGTGGTACCTCAGAGAAGCTTTAATTTGCACTTCTCTAATAAGTAATGATTTAGAGCAATTTTTCATATGGCTGTGGATTGCTTTGATCTCATCTGTAAATTGCCCATGCATATCCTTTGGCCATATATCAACTGGGGAATGGCTTTTTTTTAAATATGACTCAGTTCTCTGTATATTTTAGAAGTCAGTCCTTTGTCATAATCATTAGTTATAAAGATAGTTTCCCAATTTACTACATTTCTTATTTTTTATCTTTTTTTTTTAAATTAAAGGGAATAGTCCTTGAAATTTGTTCAAACTCCATGGCTCTTTATCTCGATACAGATGGTATTCTCCATTGCAGACAGCCCAAAATTGTCCCTGGTTGTTGCATTGATGGAACGAGAAAGTCCATCAAGGTTGAACATCACCCCCATGTTGCTGACAGGGTGTACAGTGTTTTTCTGGTTTTGCTCATCTTGCTCAGCATCAGTTCATTCAAATTCCCCCAGGCTTCCCTGAATTCCCATCCCCCCTTGTTTCTAATAGAGCAATGGTGTTCCATGACATACATATACCACAGTTTGCTGAGCCATTTCCCAATTGAAGGACATTTACTTGATTTCCAATTCTTTGCCACCACAAACAGGGCTGCTATGAATATTTTAGTACAAGTGATGTTTTTACCCTTTTTCATCATCTCTTCAGGGTATAGACCCAGTAGTGGTATTGCTGGATCAAAAGGTATGCTCATGTTTGTTGCCCTTTGGGCGTAGTTCCAAATTTCTCTCCAGAAAGGTTGGTTGACTTCACAGCTCCACCAACAATGTATTGGTGTTCCATATTTCCCATATCCCTTCCAACAATGATCATTACCCTTTCTGGTCATATTGGCCAGTCTGAGAGGTGTGAGGTGGTACCTCAGAGAAGCTTTGATTTGCATTTCTCTAATAATTAATGATTTAGAGTAATTTTTCATATGGCTATGGATTGCTTTGATCTCCTCATCTGTAAATTGCCTTTGCATATCCTTTGACCATTTATCAATTGGGGAATGGCTTTTTTAAAAAAAATATGACTCAGTTCTCTGTATATTTTAGAAATGAGTCCTTTGTCAGAATCATTAGTTGTAAAGATTGTTTCCCAATTGACTACATTTCTTTTGATCTTGGTTACAGTGGTTTTATCTATGCAAAAGCTTTTTAATTTAATGTAATCAAAATCACTTAGTTTGTTTTTGGTGATGTTCTCCATCTCTTCCTTTGTCATAAACTGCTCCCCTTTCCATAGATCTGACAGGCAAACTAGTCCTTGATCTTCTCATTTGCTTATAGTATTGTTTTTTTTATGTCTAAATCCTGTAACCATTTGGATCTTATCTTGGTATAGGGTGTGAGGTGTTGGTCTAATCTAAGTTTCTTCCATACTAACTTCCAATTTTCCCAGCAGTTTTTATCAAAGAGAGAGGACTCTTTGGGTTTATCAAACAGCAGATTACTATAATCACTTCCTGCTATTGCACCTAGTCTATTCCACTGGTCCACCACTCTATTTCTTAGCCAATACCAAACATTTTTGATGACTGATGCTTTATAATATAATTTTAGATCAGGTAGAACTAAGCCCCATTCTTTTCCACTTTTTTCATTAAATCCCTGGAAATTCTTGACTTTTTATTTCTCCATATGAATTTACTTACAACTTTTTCTAACTCATTAAAGTAATTTTTTGGAATTTTGATTGGGAGGGCACTAAACAGGTAGTTTAGTTTTGGTAGAATTGTCATTTTTATTATATTAGCTCTACCTATCCATGAGCAGTTGATGTTTGCCCAGTTATTTAAATCTGATTTCATTTGTGTGAAAAGTGTTTTATAAATGTTTTCAAAAAGTTTCTAAGTCTGTCTTGGCAAATAGACTCCCAGGCATTTTTTATTGTCTGAGGTTACTTTGAATGGTATTTTTCTTTCTAGCTCTTCCTGCTGTATCTTGCTAGACATATATAGAAAAATTGAGGATTTGTGAGGGTTTGTTTTATATCCTGCAACTTTGTGTTAAAATTGCTAATTGTTTCCAGTAGTTTTTTGGATGATTTCTTGTGATTCTCTAGGTAGACCATCCTGTCATCTGCAAAGAGTGAAAGTTTTGTCTTTTCCTTCCCAATTCTAATTCCTTCCATTTCTTTATCTTCTCTTATTGCTGAAGCTAATATTTTTAATAAGATATTGAATAGTAGTGGTGATAATGGGCACCCTTGTTTCACCCCGGATTGTACTGGGAATGCCCCTAGCCTCTTCCCATTGAATATAATGCTGGTTGATGATTTCAGATAGATACTGCTTGTTATTCTAAGGAACAGTCCATGTATTCCTCTTCTCTCTAGGGTTTTTAGTAGGAATGGGTGCTGTATTTTGTCAAAAGCTTTTTCAGCATCTATTAATATGACAATATAATTTCTGATACATTTGTTGTTGACATAATTAATTATGCTAACAGTTTCCTAATATTGAAACAAGGTTGCATTCCTGGGATAGATCCTACTTGGTCAAAATGTATCATCCTAGTGATAACTTGTAATTGTTTTACTAAGATTTTTTAAAGATTTTTGAATCTATACTCATCAGGGAGATAGGTCTATAATTTTCTTTCTCTGTTTAACTCTTCCTGGTTTAGGTATCACCACCTTATTGGTTTCTTAGAAAGAGTTAGGCAGAGTCCCATCATTCCCTATTTTTCCAAAGACTTTATATAGCATTGGAACCAATTGTTCCTTGAATCTTTGGTAGAATTCACTTGTGAATCCAACAGGGCCTGGAGATTTTTTCTTCGGGATTTCAAATGATGGCTTGTTGAAATTCTTTTTCTGAGATAGGGTTGTTTAGGTATTTAATCTCCTCTTTATTTAACCTGCCCAACTTTGTTTTTTGTAAATATTCATCCATTTGCCTATCCATAGAGGTGGGCAAAATAATTCCAAATTATTACTCTAATTTCCTCCTCATTGGTAGTGAGTTCACCTTTTTTCATTTATGATATTAGCAATTTAGTTTTCTTCAAAAATATGGAACACTTCACGAATCTGCATGTCATCCTTATACAGGGGCCATGCTAATTTGCTCTGTGTCATTCCAATTTCAGTATATGTGCTGCCGAAGCAAGCACCATTCTAAATACATTTGAATGTTTATAGATCTCATTTTGGGTCTTTTAACAGTGCATTCTTGGGTATAATTTACTGTTATTTATTATTTTTGATTCTATTTGTGGCTATTGTTGTTAACTATGAACCAGAATATCTAAAAAACTTGAACCCTTTTCAACTTGGAAGATGCTAGACCTTCTCCATGATGGTACCAATGACCTTTAGTGAGCATATATATCAAAATTTTATGTTGCACTTCATATTACCCCTCAGGGGTCCAAATAGTGTTATCTCTATTGTTAAATTATTCAATGAGTCTTGCCTTTTGAACATATGCCCAGGGTCTGCCTTGTTAACAGTTGATCTGTGATCATAACTGAGAATGCAAGTCCATTGGCATCTTGGATGTTCATAGAAGAAATGCAAAGAAAGGGTTCTGTGAATACTAAGAAAAATTTCCCTAATTAGGGGGAATTATGGAAGGTTTCATGAAGGAAATAACATCTGAATTGGATTTGAAAGCATAGAAGATAGGATCTGGCACACCAAGCATAGGAAGCAGGATGTATCTGGAAGACTGAAATGCTCCATTATGTTTCATCTGTGTAGGGTCTGGTTGGTTATCACATATGGAAAGACTGGAAAGATCAAGTCCAATAATATCATAAAGGGCCCTGACTACCAGGCAAAGGGGGCAGAAATTTAGCAGATAGGGCAAGACTATTGAAAAATGTAAACAGAGGGGTGACATGAACTGGGAAGATAAGGGGTCTGAATGAGATCGATTACTCAACCATGGGTTTATTACCATTTCTGATGCCCCATGCATTAAATCAAGACCATTTCAGTCCCCTAGTAACTCCAAGGAACAGAAGACATAACCCCAGGGCATCTCCTGACCAGAGATGCCCAACCAGACAGCACCCCCAGGAGCCAGGGCTGGGTGATGGGCATTTCCTACTCTTGTCTTCTGGTCAAGAATGGTGGAACTGATTAGGAAGGAAGGGCAATGCCTCCAAGGACTGTGCTGTCATTTCCCATTTTGTCAGTCATTTTATGCCCTGAGGAGTTGGGGTGGCAGGACAATTTCTTCCAACGATATGTGCATTTTGGAGTGGTCAGGGTTTCACAAGGAAGGCTGGGAAATATGAGGCTGCAATGCAATAGAAGGAGCAGAAGAAAAAAATCTGCCACCTGGGAAAAAAAAGAAGGGCTATCAGCTCATCATTTTCAGCCTATCAGAACTCTGGTTTAAATGAAATCAGAGATTTGCAGCCATTGAGCATCTTCACCAATAATTTCCCAACTCTGCCTGCAATTCAACCCAGTCCTGAGCAGAAATCACCTTGAAGTATTCCTCATTTGAAGCCTTCCAGGGAGGGGGAGTTCATCACCTCCCAAGGCATTCCATTCAAACTTTGGACAGTTCTGATTGGTTGGAAGCTTGTCTTTATATGGAGCCAATTCCTGCCTCTCAGTGACTTCCTCTCCCATCACTGCTTCCCAGTTGGCCTGGTGAGAATAAAGCAAACCTCCCACAGGAATGCCCTTCAGAAGCCAGAAGACCTGGAGAGTGATCCTCCCAATACTTGTCTCCTTGGGCTAATTGTAGGCATTTTTGCCATCTTCCATTATCTGAAGGGTTATCCTGGAGGAGCTGACAGAAGCTGGAAGGGAGCTCTGAGTACATCAGATAAGCTGGGTGGGTATCCTGGATCTGGCCACTTGTAATTCTTGCTAGCACTGATAGAATACTTTTAAGTTGGAAAAAGCTATCTCCATTCTTTCTCACAACACCTTTATGAGGTAGGTGCTCATTGTCTCCATTTTGCAGATGGGCAAAGGGAGGCACAGAGATGTAAAGTATCTTGTCCACAGTTACACAGATAATAATTGTTTAAGGCAGAATTGGAACTCAGGTTTTCCTGACTCCACAGTCATGACTATAACCACTGAATGGCCCAGCTCTTTCTTTCACTGTGATCTATCAGTCAATCAATAAACATTTATTAAACACCTGCTATTTTCCAGGCCATATGCTAATGTAGACGTGATTCTTGTTCAAGTTCAGGGTATGATACCTTAATCTCTGGGGTCTCTTCCAACTCTGGATGAATGAACCTGTGTTTCAAGTCCCCACTTGACTTGAAGGGAAACCCCCTCTTGGTCTCCTGGCAGGGAGGAAGACAGTTTGTGGAGGTGTTTGGGGGACCCTGGGCATCCAGGGGGGGTGGCATCAATATCAAACTCAGTCAGTATCCTAATGATTAAGTTTCCATCGTTCAACAGTACTCTTGGGAAAGTATCAGCAAGGAAGAGGAAGGAAGGACACTTGAAAGCATGTCCCCCATGGGAAAGTCTCCCTTCAGAGAAAAATGTTGTGGTTTAGTAAGGAGGAAAGAGCAATGGATTTTGTGTAAGAGATACTGCTACTGACTTTTTGTATGAGCATTAGCAGGTCACTTCCCCACTGAGGGCCTCAGTTTACTCCTTTGTAAATGGCCAGGGTATGATGAGACATTAGGTCTAGATGCCCAAAGAGATGGGAGAAATAAAACCGAAGGTAGAAAGATTGCAGGGACCAAGGAAAAATGGAGTGTTGTTTTGTTATTCACTGGGGTAGCTTGAGCATAGAGAAGGACAGGAAGGAAACCCTAGAGATGACTCAGGGCCTGGTTCCATCATGCCTTGGTCTGGTGGTCCACCTCCCACTCCTGCTTGCCCGTCTGACCCCAGAAGTCTGTCTTTCACTTCGGAGAAGACAAAATTGCCAAATTTCTTGAATTCATTATGCATCCACAGGATATCTTCTGGGGCCTCTGGAATCCAGCTGATTATCCTGCAACAGATGGGGAAGAAGGGACTGGGAGTCAGCAGCAAAGAGGGGCAGCAGGGGATAATAATATACCCTCCCTGGAATCAGAAATCTTGCTTACAAGCTTAGTGGCCTTGGACAAGTCATTTAAACCCTCTCGGCCTCAGTTTACTCATATATAAAATGAGGGTGCTTAGATGATGATGATGTTTGTCTTCCACTATAGAAGAAGACAGGGACATCAGGGAGGTGATGCCAGGACAAGCATATGACTTGGATTTGAGTGAGGGGGCTAAGTCAGCAGCCTCAGTTACTCATTTGAAGCCACCTGGGTCCAGTGGCCAGGTATGGAACAGGATGATTGGAGATGGCCCTGGATGCGAGACAGTCAGGGTGAAGTGACTTGGCCAAGGTTGCACAGCTAAGTCAGTGTCAAGCATCTGGATTCAAGGCTGAGGCTGAATTCAAACTCCCATCCTCCTGAGCCCAAGGCCAGTGCTCTAGTCACTGGGCCACCTGACTGCCCTAGGGTGCTTAGAATAGAACACCGCATAAGGCCCCTTCCAGCTTTAAATTTAAGTTGTTAGGAATTAACAGAGAAAATCTTATTTGGGCCACATAAAAAGGGGGATATTCCTAGATCTGAGCCCAGGGTGGGGAGAGAGGAGCTCCCAAGCATGGTGGGGAGATTTGGAAGACAGTTCTCTAGGTGGAGAAGGACTTCTTGAAGAAGAGAAAGAAGAATCAGTCTCTGGAGAAGACTTGGAATGACTCCGAGGTGTCGAGAGCTCTGGGAAGACGACAGCCACCTCTCCAGGGCTTCCAGGGCCTGAGAGCCTAAGGGAGACCATGAGCAAACAAAGCCAGCTCCCTTCTCTGCCCTCGGTTCTGGCATTTGTAAAAGGAGATACTTGGACAAGAATTCAAAGAGCGCTCCCTGTTCTCAGGTCCCTCCCAACCCTGACCTCCCCAGTTCTCAGGTCTCTCTCAGCTCTGACCTCCCCAGTTCTCAGGTCTCTCTCAGCTCTGACCTCCCCAGTTCTCAGGTCTCTCTCAGCTCTGACCTCCCCAGTTCTCAGGTCTCTCTCAGCTCTGACCTCCCCTGTTCTCAGGTCTCTCTCAGCTCTGACCTCCCCAGTTCTCAGGTCTCTCTCAGCTCTGACCTCCCTGTTCTCAGGTCTCTCTCAGCTCTGACCTCCCTGTTCTCAGGTCTCTCTCAGCTCTGACCTCCCCAGTTCTCAGGTCTCTCTCAGCTCTGACCTCCCTGTTCTCAGGTCCCTCCCTGTTCTGACCTCCCTGTTCTCAGGTCCCTCCCAACCCTGACCTCCCCTGTTCTCAGGTCCCTCTCAGCTCTAAGATCCCTTCCGGTGCTGTCTGTGTCCTACACCTGAACATTCTATGTTCTAAAGTCCCTGGCTGCCGGTGCAAGGGTCTGTTTCCTAATGTCCCTTTCTGGCTGCAACATCTAGATTTTCCAGACAATTTTACCTCCCCAGCCTGCTGACCCTCCGCCCTGGCTCTTCAGCCTCCATTTTCTACTTCCACTACTTCACTGTAGAGACTTCTTGGAGAAAGTCACCAAAACCAAGCTGCCTTTCCCTACTGCCAATCTATATGACTTCAAGCACTGTTGGGCTCTCCCTGCGCCTCAATAAGGATTCCAACCTTTTCTTATTACAAACCTTCATATGGGATCAAAATTGTGATTATTACCCATGGCCCTAAAGTTTACATTCATTCTTTGTCAAAGTGGTGTCTGACCCCCTCCTCACAGGGTCTCTCACCCCATGACAAGATCTCACTTACCTCTTAGACTTAAAGTATACATACGCCAAGGGCAGCGTGCAGGGCAAGAATGTGTAGGTCAGTATTTGGCCTGGAACTGAGCGGGAAAATCGGGCAAAGAATCCATTGGGCTTTTCACATGATCTCTGCAAGGCTACAACAACATGTGGTGACATTCGATTGAAAACCCCAGAACCTCAAGCCTGGGCCAAGTCTATCAAACAAGGAAGGCCATGACTAGGAGGAACACTGAAATAGGAATGGTCAGACCTGGAAGAGGGCCTGGACTTGATCTGGTCTAATCCCCTCATTTTCCTGTGACTCAGAGAGGAGTTTCCTTAGGACATTCCCTAAACTTGCTAAAACATCAGTCAGCAGACCTGGGATTAGCACACACAGTCATTCTAATCCCTCCGAGTGTTTTCAAAACAAAATATTCCACTCACTAGTGGTCATTTTCAGACATCCACAAACTGGGTTCTTGCCCATTCTCTCCACATTTCCTAATGGAGCCTAACAAAACAAGCCAGGGATTCGGGCTCCCTGTCACCTAACAGACAATTCCTCAGGGCTCCACAGAGCTTGGATCTTCTCTTCCAAGTGTCTCTCAATGCCTTAGTCACTGTCTAATTGCTGCCGGAGAAGCCCAAACCTAGTTAGATTGCCCAGTGACTGAGGGGCCCTGTTTTGCCTGCTCGTTGAACCCCAGTTTTGAATAAAGAAGTTCACCTATTTCTCTTGCAGTTAAAGATTAACAAAGTGCTTTACTCAAAAATTCCCTGGGAGAAGAAAATACTGAGACATTTTTATATTACACATAAGGAAACTGAGACCCAGAAAGGTAAATGATTGGTTCAAGGTCACTCTGGTAGCTCAATTTCAGAATCAATTCAAACTGAGAACTTTGGATCCCAAGACTTGACTAGGCAATCTTGATGAACCAGTCAGTTAACTTTTCTCTGTTGTCTTTTTTTTTTTTGGTTTGTGCATGGCAATGGGGTTAAGTGACTTGCCGAAGGCCACACGGCTAAGTAATTATCAAGTGTCTGAGGTCAGATTTGAACCCAGGTACTCCTGACTCCAGGGCTGGTGCTTTATCCACTATGCCACCTAGCCACCTCTAGCTAACTCTCTTAAGACAATACAATGCAAAACAAGAGGCAGTAATAGGGGAATTTTTCCCCATTCTTTGCCTTTGAAGTCAGGTCTATACCCTCCCCCCCAAAATAAGGTGGTAGGAAAAATACTCCAAGAGAAGTGAATAATCAGTTTGACTGAAACAAAAATTACACAAAGCATGGAAGAGAAAGGGATGCTGGATTATCATAGACACCTAATTATGGAAATCCTCTTTGGTAGGCCAAGGATTTCAGCTTTATCCTCCAGCCACAAGGGTCCATTAACAATTTTTGAGCTGGGGAGTAATATGATCAAGCCTGTGTATTTGGATAATTCCTTGGGCACCATACATTGAATAGCTCGGAGAGCAGAGAGATGACAGAAATGAAGATAAATTAATAGGCTAATATAATAATTCTGAGAAGAAATGATGAGGCCAGATCAAAGGTCCTGTAAATAAGAGAGCGGAAGAGGGAACGAATGTGAGAGAAATTTCAAAAGTAGAATCAATAGCAAGGAAGGAAGGTAGTAAGAAGATTCTGATAGTAAGAGAAGAAGGAACATGGGCAGGATCCAAGGAAACTTGGATCAAATTGAACCAAACCTTCAGATATTCAGGGTGATGCCAGGATCTCTCATGGGTCAAAGACAATACTCAAAGACAAAACTCCCATTTAGGAAGGAGAGGAGACAGGGAGACTGAGTAGTTAGAAAGGTAGGGGAAAAGCTAGGAGAGAAGAGTATAGAGGTAGAAGGAAAACTTCTGGAGGAGAAAGAAGCTCTTGTCTACATCTATGGCCCCATGGTACCTTGCCCAGAAAACTCAAGTCTTGAATCCAGAAGAAGCCCTGCAACTCGTCCAAGTCCAGCTTATTTAATTCTTTGTACTTCGAGCCCTAGAACCCATCTCAATTCCTGGTACAACCTATATGTTCACTGATGTTCATTGAGGTCCAACTCTTCCTGGCTCCATTTGAGATTTCTTGGCAGAGCTGCTGGAGTGGCTGGCCATTTCATTCTGTAGCTTACTATGTATATGAGGAACTGAGGCAAATCAGATTATATGACTTGCCCAGAAACACCCAACCAGTTAAGTGTTGGAAATCAGATGTGAACTGAGATAGATGAGTTTTCCTGACTTTGAGGCTGGCACTCCATCCACTGTGCCACTAAAATGCTCCCTAAAATGGCTTACTGTTTGATTGATTGATGCATTCCTGCTGGTTGGCTGTCTGTCTGGCTGAATTAGTCTTACCTGCTTCAAGATCTGGAGACAAGAGCTCAAATTTTGCTATGTCTTTGATGAGTACATTGGGCACGGACCAGTTGATTTGTGGCTCCCCTGACTTTCTCTCTTCCTCATTGCAAGTAGTTCTTCCCGCATTACTGCTGGTTGGCCAAATTAAGGAGGTAGGTGTTGGAGTCACCCCATTGGACAAGTCTGCCATGACCCCCTCCTTTGTAAGACCTGAGGAAGGAGAAAAGATGAAGAATGATATGCCAGCTATCACAAAGGAAAAATACCATAAACCAGACCATTTTCCCATCCTGAACATGGCATCATGCATGTGGATACCCATATATGCATGAAGATGTGAGTGCACAACAGAGTGTCAAGACAGGGAGAACTGTTCTCTCTTTTGCATTTTAAGATTCATAAATCACTTCACAACACCTCTATGAATCAGGCAGTTCAAGAATTGCTACCCTTAAAAAAACAATTGCTACCCTTGTTTTATAAATGAAGACACTTGTGAGAGGCTGCGTGTGACTTGGGATCATGGATTTCAAGCAGAAAGGAAGCCTAATCCAAACTCTTCATTTTATAGAGGATCAATTGGAGTTATAGAGAGGGGAAGGGACAGATTTAAGGTCACCGATACCACTCCCATCTCCTGTTGTCTGTATCTGAATGGTGTCTGGACTGTAGGGATATAAAAGTAGCAATGGACTTGGCATCAGACATCCTTCAGTCTTCGTACTTCTGGTTACTAAGCATGATGGTATCCCTGAGTCCTGTCTCCCTTCATGAACACATATTGCAGCACCCCAGTCCCTCCTCCCACTTTAACACATTTTCTTCCATGAACTACTGTGGCTGGAAAAATGAAGTGCCTTGTGACCACATCACACTTGGCCAGACTAGATTTAGGACAACAGAAACATGAATCCAGGACTGGTCAGAGTTTGGGCCTCAGTGGGGAAGGCATTGAAGAGGATATTAGTGAGGAGATAATAATTTAAAAATAGTTCCAATTCATATTGGACTTTGCTGTGAGATCAGTAGTTGTATCATCATCCCTTTTAGAGGAAAACCCAGGATTAGAGGTGAAGTCATAAGTTGAAGAGCCAAGCTGTACAATTTGAGCCCCCAGAGCCCCTTTACTCTGACCCCACAAATTTACAGGTTAGAAAACTGAGGTTCAGGGGTGATTTATACAAGACCACTCAGAGAGGAGGCATCAGAGAGGGATTTGAACGCAATTATCTGCCTCCTGAGCCAATTGCTTTCTTTTGTAGCATATTTTCCATGCCACCCTGAAAACATCTCCCCAGTCCATGTTTGCTTGTAAATAAACCTGTCACTGAGCTCCACAGCAACCAAGACATACCTCGTCTTTCCAGGAACCTCAAAGTATCTAAATAGCCTTGTCTGCAAACATTCGCCAGGACCTGCAAACACAAGACAGCCAGAAGCCATGTTGGAGGTAAGAGAAAGTACTTTCAAGGGCCCATGCCCCTTCCCACTGCCATTCCCCACCCAGCTCAGGGCCTTTCCGGAGTGTGATGGCACCAGCCCAAGGAATCACAGCTGGGCATTTTTCCAGTTCTAGGAGCACGCTGAGGGAAATGTAAGAGAAGAGGCGAGCCTGGTTTTAGGATTCCATCCTCATGGAAGCAGCCTACCCTGATCATACCAGCCTGAGACCATGCCCAGAGTTTGAACCCAGTGGGGGGGGGGGGGGGTAGTGAGTTGTGAGCAGCTGCCAGCTTGAGCTGAACTTCTGAGCTCCATCCAAGTCTCCTGGGTATGCAAAAGTGGTCTTACAGACACACACACACACACACACACACACACACACACACACAAAGACAAAGAGACATATATACAAACACACTCATGTTACATTGACACACAGAAATACATACAACACACTCATTTTTCTGACATGATGCAAAAGTGAATTTTGCTTCTCTTGCCAAGGTGATAGGCAGCAGACTAGCAGAAACCACCTGGCACAGGCGAAAAAAGCCTGGAGGTCCATTCTGGGGCTTACTATTCACTAGCTGTGTGGTCATTCCCCTCTTAGCCTCATCCTCCTCATGTGTTAAGCTGGGACGAATGAATGAAAACCCATTTATTAAGTGATTGCCAGGCACTAAGCCCTGTGCCAATAATATTAATACCTGTGCTATCTATTTGATGGCTTTGATGGGGCAAGAAGCATTTTGTAAATTTTAAAGCTCCAAAGTGATGGAAATGGGCAGGATTTTAATATATTCCAATAATTCAACAGCATTCAGCTGGCCTCAGTGAGATTCTCCCATGCTCAGAGCCTCAGAGGGCTCTGGTCCAACCTACTCCTCTACAGGACTTCCTACATTTCTGAAAAGTGATCATTCAGGCTTGCCTGGAAGACCTGCAGCAATGGGGAGCTCACTACCTCCTGGAGCAGCCCAGTCCATCTGGGCTACGTGGAGCAACTCAGCCTAAGCTTTTCCTGACCCATTCTGATGGTGAAAGTGGTGTCTCCAGACCATCGACTATACCCTCTCATTTTACGGATGAAGAAACTGAGGCCCAGAGAGGTCCCAAGACCATAGATTCAGAGGCAGAACTGAATGTAAGAGAAGCCAGATCAACCGCATGAAGGCATCTTGAAACTTGAAGGTAGAATGCGAAAGCCCGGAGTTCACATCCTCCTTACTTGTTGTGTGAATATAAGCAAGACTTATGTGCTCTGTTTGCCTATCTGCAAAATGGGTAGAACAAGAGTATCTACTTCATGGGATTATTGGAGGGATTAAATGAGTGGTGACCGTATGTAATGGGTTTTGCCACCAAGGCCATAGAGCTGCTTAGTTCCAGGATTTTTGGCAGCCCCAGATAGAGCTCTTCAACTCTAGGTGCCCCCCAGACCCTGAAAACAGCCTAAGGGTGGGCCAGAGAAGAACGGGGCTGTACCTTGGGCTCTGGAGGGAAGATACTCAATATCCCAGCATGGAAGTTTTTGACGCACAGTTGCAAGCTGACATTGCAGAGGTTGATTTCAAGGATACTGGCAGAATCGCTCTCCGGGCTGATGTCCACAGTCCCGTAGAAAGGAGAGATGGTGATGGTCTACTTCGAATCACAGAAGGGTAGGTTGTTACTTAGAGCTCCATTCACATATCGCTGAGTGGAACAAGAGAGAGGTCAGCTTGAAGGGTGGATGCCTAGACACAATCCCACCCAACCCCCTTCTGCCCTCTGCTTATTGCGATAATGAGACCCACAGCCACCATTCTGCAGGGATTCTAGATTGCCCAGCTCCAGGAGAGAGAGGTGCAAGCCTCATTAGCCCCAGTGGACAGGTGAGCAAACTGAGGCTCAGGAGAGGAGAGCATCTTGGCCAGGATCATTGCCAAGAGACTCGAAGAGGCAGCTGGCCCTTTCCATTTCCATTGATTCATTCATCCATTTTATTAATGCTTTCATTACGTATTCAGCCCCACTCTGTGCTCAGTACTGTGGCTGAAGGGACAACATGGAAGCAATCACGTCTTTCTGTTCTATGGAAGGAAATCCCATTTGTTGTGTCTGACTCTCCATGGCTCTGTGTGGGGTTTTCTTGGCAAGGATCCTAGAGGGGCTGGCCATTTCCTTCCCCAGCTCCTTTTCCAGAGGAAGAAACTGAAGCAAGCAGGGTTAGGTGACTTGCCCAGGGTCACACAGCTAGTCAGGGTCTGGGGCTGGATTTGAACCAGGGAAGCGGAGTCCTCTGTGCCCAAAGGCGCCCCCAGGATATCAGGCATTCAGATGGATAAATCAAGATAGAGTACTTTCCATCCCCAATTCTTTCACCTTGCTGCCCCTTGCTAATTACATAGTCATAACTAACAGAATGGAGACCATCTTAGATGAATTAGTGTCCAGCCCCATTTTACAGAGGGGGAAACTGAGACCAGAGGAGAAAGAGAATAGAAGTTGGAGACTAGGAGACTCAGAGTTCAACTCCAGCTTCAATCACTTCTCCTTTCTTGTGCCTCAGTTTTCTCCTCTGTAAAATGGGGAGAATCATAGCTCCTGCCCTCCAGGGTTGTTGGGAGGACCAAGCGAGTTCAGATATATGAAATGCTTTGCAGTCTTTAACAGGCTCTCATAATGCTAGTTATGATTACCTAAAGTCATTTAACTCGCCAGTCTATAGACATAGAGCTGGATGGGACCTCACTCACTCAGGACCCCCTCTGTTTACCCTCAGTCACCCAATGAGGAGCCACACCCAATGTAGTTAGTGCTTGGTCCTTCCCATCTCTTCCCAGAGCTTCTCAAGGACCTAGAAAAGCACCCACCCACTTACCTCTCCCCGAAACTTGGGAGGCATGACACCACAGTAGAAGGGGAAGAAAATGCTGCAGATGACTGCCTGGGAAGGAGAAGAAGGGAAAGAAAGGTTCCATTGCACACACACCTTCAAGGAGAAGCTGCACGAGCCTCATGATTTCCTTGGGGGCTCTTTTGCATGTTAACTTTGCTGTGTATTTGGAAGAAATAGTTATTTGCTCATGGAAGATCTGTAGACATCTTTTTATTATTCTATGTTATGGGAAATGCTTGATCATTCCATGAAATGAAAACAAAACAGGTTTTGTTTAATGTTTTTGCAGTTCAGTGGGGTTAACTGGCTTGTCCAAGCCCACACAGCTAGACAATTATTAAGTGTCTGAGGACAGATTTGAACTCAGGTCCTCCTGACTCCAGGGCCAATGCTTTATCCACTGCACCGCCTAGCTGCCCTAAAACAGATTTCCAAATTAAGGATGTAGGGTCCTGTAGGGCAGGGGTTGGTTTGACTTTTGTGTCTCTGGTGCATCTCCAGTGCCAAGGGTCTTGCTTGCCATAATTAGCATTGAATAAATGCTTGGTGATTGGTGGATGGATTGATTGGTGGCCAGATTGATTATTATCAGAGACAAAGGAGTACAGATAGGTGGTACAGTGGATAGAGCTCTGGCTGGAATCAGGAGGACTAGTCTTTTCTCAACTTTTATGAAGCCATTCCTACCAGCTAAAGAAATCAGCTTCTCTGCCTACTAGAGAAATCAATCCTCCATCAATCTCCGTCCCCTCTACCAACAAAATTGAGTCTGATCCCCCCCAGACTCCAACGATGTTCCCTGGAGTCTCACCTCTTTAAGCTATCATCCTCTATTCTTCCTACCCTTTAGTACTAGATGAAAAAGGGGTCCCCATTGGTAGCCTCCCACTTCAGAGTACTATCACTTGGTTCCTGAGGTGCCCATCTCAACCAAATGGCTCTGTCCACTCACTCAGAACTTCCTAGGTGCTCAGTTCAGTGACCTTTTCTCTGTCTTTGGTCTTCTTGACCCTACTGCTACTTCATGACCTATTCCACACAGTAGGGCACATCCACCACATGCTTTGCCCCCTTGTTTTTGGAGACACTGATCTCTTCTGACTTTCTTCCTACCATTCTCTCTGTCTCTGTCTCTGTCTCTGTCTGTCTCTCTCTCTCTCTCTCTCTTTCTCTCTGGTTTTTTGGTTGTTCCTTGCTTTATATACTGTCTTAACTATCCTCAAGGGTGCAACAAACTCAATACTGATGATTTCAATTCATTTCTAGTCCCTCCTCAGTTCTAATCCCACATGTCTGACCACTTCTTGCTTGTCTTCACTTGCTCCTCAATTTCAACATCCTAACTAGATTGGCTCTCCTTAAAGTATGGTCCTTCCCCTCCCTTCTCTGCCTTGGTGGCTCCACTATCCTTGCAGTTATTCAGGCACCCAAACTCAAAATCAATTTTTATTCTTCCCTTTTCACCCTCTCCATCCCATTGCCAGCCCCCCCTTCAATATTTATATCTGTCCCTCCTTCCCATTCAAACAAATGCCATCCTAGCCAGTCTCTATCGCCCCCCTCCTGCATTATCACAACACCCTCCTACCTGTTCTCCCTGCCTTGGGTCTCCCTCTCCCACATGGTTGCCAAAATCATCTTCCTAAAGCATTGGTCTGACCACATCTTTCCCAGCCCGAAATGGTTCCCCATAGTTTCTAGAAGAAAATAAGAAAACCTAAGTCTGCCAGTTCAGCCTTCCTACTTTCATGCCATGGTTGGACCAGTCAAAACCAACCCCTCCATTGCTGTTGGCCCATCTTTGCTCATGATGTCCCAGTTTTTTGCCTCTGAACTCTCATCTTCCCGTTATGTCCTCAGGACACCTTTCCAAATACTCCACTGCCCCCGTGAGAGTGGCAGCTCCCTCCTTGAGTTTCTCCTAAGAAGACCCCTCTGGCTCCCTTTCTCTCATATCAGTTACTTGCAAGCTTAGCTCACATCATTTTTTAGATGTTGCTTGTCAGGAGGGTCTTTACCTTAGTTGTCTTGTTCCTCCTGGTGCCTACTCGGAACTTTACAAACAGTGGTCACAAAATGAATTTAACAGAAGTGACAGGCCTTGGAGGCCCTTCTGTCTGATCTCTCAACCCAAGGCAGGAAGGGCTCTAGGGCAAAAGGACCAACCTGAGTTGGGACACCCTACAACCATCACATTCCCAAGTGTGCTTCGATACCATAAGGAATGTTAATCCGTGGTTTGGATAAGTCACTGTTTTCCCAGAGGTATCCTCTTGGATGGGTCTGTGGCCCTCAATTCTGTTTAAGCCTGACACCCTGGTCTAAGATAAACATGTGCTTCCAGGCAGTTGCCTCCTGGCCAGAGCAGCCATTTTCCCCAAAGTAGGCCAGAACGATCCTCCCAGAGAGGGCAGATATTCCAGTAATGTTCACCCCAACCTGAAAAGTATCTTGTCACCTTCTACACCCACTCCTGAGGCCACTGGGAAATCAAAGGATGTAGAGCCAGGTTACCTAGCCTGACTCCTTCAAAGAAGGATGCTCAAGCCTGCAGGGGCTTGCTCAAAGTCCCACAGCTCTGGTCAGTAACAGTTTAGGATCAAAGTCAGATCTCCTGACCAAAGCCAGGGATGACTGGCAGCACTCTGAGGCTGCCCAATCTGCCACTCTCTCATTAGAGGCTCAAACCGGACTCAGCCACAAAGACCCACCTGGATGAGTTCATCTCTAGTGGCAAAGTGGGTGATAATCACATTCTTTATATCTGGCAGCCGAGTGAGGGAGATGCCCATCCTCTGGGAGGCCACCTTGTGAATATCTTCGGGAAGGTTCTTCTGAAGGTACCGCTTCACAAACTCAATGCAGTCAATGGAAGGGTGGAAGATGCCAATACTTTTCTTCTGGATGTCCTTGACTAGGTCCATTAGGTTGGAACAGCAGAAGTCTAGAAAAGAATAGCAGGCCCTCTGAGACACGACCTTCCCTTAGACTTAGGGGGTGGGAGGGGGCAAAAATCTAGTCTCAAATAGATGGGGATCTATGACCCCTTTTCTGGTGGTCCCTTCCCTTCTTTCTTTTCACTTTTGCTGCCCTGCCCTTCCCACACTGAGTTTCTCTATCTCACCCACATTGGAAGTGCAGCGGTCACTCCCAGGCTGACTTGACCAATAGCCAGCTGGGACACTTAGAGCTGGGCCAGCTGTTCTTTCCTTAGGCAGTTGGATATGGTGCTCATACACAGACACACACACACACACACACACACACACACACACACAGAAACACTGTATGTCATGCCTGATCATATGCCAAGCCTGTCTCTATTTTAATGAGAACACAAGTCCCAGGTCCCAGAATGAACGAGATGTACTCCAATTAAGATGAGAAAATCTCCAATCAAAAGAGGCTTTATTACCAAGAGTTTGGAGGATGTCTTAGAATCTTTTTACTTCTTGAAGTCCCTTCCCACTGAAAATCCCTTCCAAATATCCAATAGTTCTGTACCGTGAAGTTATTTTCCTGTTGTCTCCCTCAATAGACTGAAAGCTCCCTGAGAGCAGGGCCTGTGTTTTTTCCCTTCTTTGTAAATCCAGGACTTGGCAGAATCACTGACTCAGAGCAATAATTTAACTCAACTAGTCAACCAAAAGAAACAAAACTGAAAACAAGAGAAGAGGGATAATATGACCTCATGGAAAGTCTGGTGTCAGAACAAAGACCTGGGTTCAAGTTTCACTTGTAACCCATACTAACTGTGTAAACCTGGATGAGTCCCTTAATTCTTTCTGAGAACTCCTAAACTGGTGAATCTCATATGGGAAAATGGGGGGGGGGGAGGGAGCATAGAGGCTGTTAAGCAGCATATTCCCCCTCTCCATTTCCTATGGTACTGAAAGTCCACATGGTGGAGGGGGTTGGGCACCTTTTATTGAACCAAGAAACCTGTATTTGAGTCCTGACTCTGGCACTTAGACAGTGTCACTGGAGAAACCTTGGTTCCACTTAGTGGGTCTCGGTTTCAAAATGGGCTCAATAATCTATGTATTACCTGTCCAGCAGGCCTGATATGGAGGCGACACTTTGCCAACTGCAAAGCATCATGGCTATCTGAGTCAGTGAGTTTCTGTTTTTGTCCCAAGCTCTCTTCTTCATGATCTCACAGATTCTTGGAGTTGGAGGGATCCCAGAGGTCACCCTGATGACCAGGAATCCTCACACAATACCTCCAACAAGTGGGCACTGCCTCTGACTGCAGATCTCCCACGACAGGGAGCTTACTACCTTCCAAGTCAGACTACTCCATGGTTGTGAGGAAGTCTGCTGCAGCTCCTTTGACCCCACCCTAATCTTCTCTTTACAAGGGAAACCTTCCCTTCTTATGGCACAGTCTCCCTCCCTCCTCCCTCCATCCCCTAGCTTGCCTCCCTAGCCAAAGCTCTGAGCCAGGAGATGAACACAGACAAGGCTGCTCTTTCAGTGGCTTTCCCCCCCGTGTTTGGAACTGCTCTCCAGATCACAGAAAGATCCTTCGCTGCCTCCAGGAACTCACAAAAGGTCAGAGCCAGGAGGGAGTCCCAGAAGCCAGGTCCCCGCCCGAACTCTCCACCACCTGCCCCTGGGGAGTGCCTTGTCTTCTCTCTGGGCTTCAGTTTATCCTTGGCCCAGGGGAAGGAGGCAGGGAAGCTCTCAGATGCCCTCTCCAGTGCCTGCCATCTCTGACTTGGGGGTAGTTGCCCTCCTACCCCTTCCCTTCCCACCGCCCCCCATTTTCCTGCGACTTTGAAGGTTTAAGCGGATGCTGAACCCTCTTCAGATGCCCAGGCCGGGTCAGGGTGGGCCCCACGGGCCCCACGGAACCAAGGCCAGGGCTGCTGCCTCCCGAGCCGCAAACCTGGCAGGACCCTGGACAGCTGCCTCCCCCAAAGAAGGGCGGCGCTTGGGCCCCCGAGCGGGTCGGGGAGCGGCCCCCGGGAGCAGAGCAGGTCCGGGGACCTCCGGGAGCCACGCACCCGCCGATCTGTTGTCGAGGACGGCGAGGCAGCAGAGCACCCCGCAGGAGGAGCCGTAGAAGCGGCGGGTCCCCCGCAGGATGAAGGGGGCTCGCTCCCTCAGGCAGGTGATCACCCCCACGTGGTAGAGCCCCATGTAGCCCGAGCCGGCGAAGGACATGTCCCAGGTGCCCTCCTGCCGGAACATGGCTCCTCCGCAGGCCGGCCTCCACCTCCTCCCAAGCTGGCCCGGAGCGGCCGCGCCGGGCCCCGGGAGGCTGAAGAGCATCCCGTGACGTCACCCGCGGCCGGCCAACCCCGGGCCGCCGCCCTGCCCCGCCCCGCCGGCCACCTGCGGCAGCCTGGCCCGGGGCTGGCCCCTGCCCGGCCTTTCCAGGTCAAAGAGCCCCGACCTCCCGGAGCCCCCGTAGGAGGTGCGGGGCGCGAGGGCCATGGACCTGACAGCCCTGCAGCTCAGATCCCTCGTTCTGGTTGTTTGCAAAGCCATGGGGTTAAGTGACTTGTCCAAGGCCACCCAGCTAGGTCATTACGAAGTGTCTGAGCTGGACTGGAACTCAAGTCCTCCTGCTCTATGCACTGCACCGCCTGGCTGCCCCTTCAGCTCCTTATCTTACACGTGAGGGGACCCAGAGAGGGCAGGTGCGTGCCCCCATTCCTTCCTACAGGCATTCATTCTCTTTCCTGCTCACTTGTCTTCTCCGTTCTCTCATTCACTTGTTTCCTTATTCGTTAGCTCACGTGAGCGTTCCTTCATTCATTCCCTAGCTCATTTATTCATGCATTCATTCACCAATGCAGGGATTCACTTAACAAATATTTGCCAAGGAGCAATTTGGTGAGCTCTGCGACCTGCTAAGGTGAAAAGTATTGGATTTCCCTCTCAAGGAGCTTCCATCTAAAAGGAAGGTGTGGGGGGCAGCCTAGGGGGTGCAGTGGAGAGAGTACCAGCCAGGTACTCTCAGGAGGACCTGAGCTCAAATCCAACCTCAGACACTTCATGATGACCTAGCTGTGTGAACTTGGGCAAGTCAATTAACCCTGCTGCCTTGCAAAAACCAAAAAAATGGAAGAAAGAAAGAAAGAAAGAAAGAAAGAAAGAAAGAAAGAAAGAAAGAAAGAAAGAAAGAAAGAAAGAAATGAACAAATAAATAGATAAATAAAAGGAAGGAGGTGCTGACATGAGGAGAAATGACTAGAAAACAGTCAAAGGGCCACCTGAACCATTAGGAAAGTAGAAAGAGACATCCCAGTGGCTTCCACTGGGCGAATAAAGGTCACTTCCAACTTTGAAGTCATGTATCCTCCACACTCTCTCAACCAGGAGCCTTTTTTGACCACAGAGAATAGGAATAGCAGGACTTTCATTTTATAGCTCCGCATGGTTTACAGGTCACTTTTCTGCCATTGATCCCAAGACAGAGAATAAGTGTTTTTATTCCCCTTTCACAGATGAGGAAAATAAGCCTAGGGAGGGGAAGGAACTTGCTACAGTCACCACACTAGACCAGCTTTCACCCCCCTCTCTTTACAACATGGGGAACAAAAGGAAAAAAGGGCTAAGAAGGGCTAAAGTTGGAGATGAGAGGGCAACAATGAGAGAAATAGGAATAGCCCCAGGTGAGCAATGACTGTGCAGTGGGCTACCTCACAAGAGAATGACGATAATGACATGTCAGGGAGAAGTGGATTTTGAGCATCTCAGCAAACAGCACCTCTTGATTCTGGATTCTGAGTCTCTGCTTCCAAAGAACAGCACTCCATCCTCATCAGCACTCTCCAAAGTTAGATAGAGCGTGTCAGCCTCATTTTACAGAGCAGAAAACTGAGAAGCTGAGAAAAGAAGTGATTTACCCAATGTCACACAGGAAGTCAGTGATCAAGCCAGAACTCAGACCCAAAGCGACCAGAGCTCATCCCTCCCTAAACCAGCCTGTCCTTTGACTTTAACATAACCCTTTCATTCACTGAGCAGGTCCTTCCAGGGAATGGGCCTCTGCTTCCTGAATCCTTACCAAGTCATTCTCCTGTGGTTTTGGTACATCTGGCATGACCTCTTCTCCCAAAGAGTCATCTATCTCTTCCACCCCACACCTGTGCCCGGGAGGCAGTCATCAGCAACACAGGGCAAACAATTGATCAAGGATTGGCCTATTTGGTAATAGGGTTTAAATCAATCACTCACACATTTGTTTAAATTTTCTTTACTTATTTGTGAACTAAAGTACCAACAAACATGAACAAAGATAGATTATATAAAATAAATACAACAAAGAAATGGATTACAATTCCCCTGGAATGTATAGGCAGCCAGGGGCTGCAGAAACTACCAAAAAAATGCAAAAACATAACCTATGGCAGTTGAGCCTGGCATTCAAAGCTCTCTGTGGTCCAATCTCAACTGTACTGGTCCCACATACAAATCTCCTTGGGATGTAAACTATCTGCCAAGGAAGGGAAACCTCTCAAGACAACCCTTTACCCTTAATGCAACTCTGATTCTTAGGAGTATCGGAGTCACCTTAGTGTCTTCAAGTAAGGAATGGGTGACCATTTGAAGAGTAGAGGGTATAAAGGATTCTGATGCAGAATTGCCACCTTCCAGTTCTGGTATTGGGTCATGACTGCACTCTCAGTACCTTTATCCAGGCCCTCATCATCTAATGTAGCCTCAGGGACTGAAGCAGCCTCCTAATGTGTGTCCCTGCCTCTAATTTCTCCCACTTACTTCTACTCTGCACATGCTGTCTGACAAGTTTTCCTATTAAACAGTTCTGATGATGGTCTCCCTGACTTGTGGCAAATGGAGCAATGATTAGGGGTCAAGAACCCTGGGTTCTTCCCCCCCACTTTTCCCCCAATTTTATGCAGATAGCTTTCAGGTTTCATTTCTTTTTTTAGGTTTTTGCAAGGTAATGGGGTTAAATGACCTTCCCAAAGCCATATGGCTAAGTAATTAAGTGTTTGAGGTGGGATTTGAACTCAGGTCCTCCTGACTTGATTTTGAGTTCAATACTTTTCTCCTTCCTTCTTTTCCCTCCCCCCCTTCTTCTTGATAGCAAATTATCTGTAGTTATATGGTAATTATCATATACAACTATGTTATATATATTTCTTTATTAGTCATGTTGTGCAAGAAGAATCAGAAGAAAGGGGGAAAATTACGAGAAGGAAAAAAATAAAATAAACTTTTAAAAGTAAAAATTTTATGGTTTGATTTGCATTCAGACTCCATAGTTCATCTCTCTCTCTCTCTCTCTCTCTCTCTCTCTCTCTGGAATTTTCCATCACAAGTCTTTTAGAATTGTCTTGGATCACTGCATTTCTGAGAAAAGCTAAGTGTGTCATAGTTGATCATCACACAGTGTTGTTATTAATGCATGCAATGTCCTCCTGGTTCTGCTCACTTCACTCACCATCAGTTCATGAAAGTCTTTCCAGGTTTTCCTGAAATCCACCCACTCGTCATTTTTTATAGAACAATAATATTCCATCATATTCCTATACCACATTTTGTTCAGCCATTCCCCATTGATGGACATCCCTTCAGTTTCCAATTCTTTGCCATCACAGAAAGAATTTCTATAAATAGTTTGGTACATGTGGGTGCTTTTGCTTTCATATGATGTCTTTGAGATATAGACCTAGTACAATGTCAGGTTGAAGGGTATGCACAATTTTATAGTCCTTTGAGTATAGTTCCAAATTGCTCTACAGAATAGTTGGATCGATTTATGACTCCACCAGCGAGCCAGTTTCCTCATCTCCTCCAACATTTATCATTTTCCTTTATTCTCATATTAGCCAATCTGATAGGCATAAGATGATATCTCAGAGTTGTTTGAATTTGCATTTCACTAATCAATAATGAGTTAGAGCACTTTTTTCAGATGATCAGAGATAGTTTTAATTTCTTCATCTGTAAACTGCCTGTTCATATCCTTTGACCATTTGTCAATTGGACAATGGCTTGTATTCTTATAAATTTGACTCAGTTCCCCATATCTGCATTCTTTTCAGCTCAATTTGTTCATCTGTAAAATGGGGACAATACCATATTGGTTTCACCATAATAGTTTCATCCAGTTCCCTAGAATTGGATCATAGACTGCAAGCTGGAGAAGCCCTTGGAGTTGGTCCAGACACATAATTTACTGAAAAGCAAAGCAAAGTTTAAACAAATAAACAGACTTGCCTGAGATCACAGAAATAGCCATTGATTTGAACCCAGGTCCTCTGACTCCTAATCCTGCTCCTCTTTCCACTGTCCCAACTACATGAGTTATTTTTTTAATTTATTGTTATTAAAGATATTATTTGACCCTTTCCGCGCTGCCCAGAAGAGGGGTCCATACGGCGTTGTTCACGGTTTCCATCGTAACTTTCGAGGGAAACTTTCACAATGTCCAGAGCCCTGGATGTCTTGCAGATGAAGGAGGAGGATGTCCTCAAATTCCTCACTGTGGGCACCCATTTAGGTGGCACCAATTTGGACTTTCAGATGGAACAGTATATCTATAAAAGGTAGAGTGACGGCATGTATATCATTAATTTGAAGAGAACTTGGGAAAAGCTTCTGCTGGCAGCTTGTGCCATTGTTGCCATTGAAAATCCAGCTGATGTTAGTGTTATCTCATCCAGGAACACTGGCCAGAGAGCTGTTCTGAAATTTGCTGCTGCCACTGGTGCCACACCTATTGCTGGACGCTTCACCCCAGGCACCTTCACTAACAAGATCCAGGCAGATTTCAGGGAACCTCGACTCTTGGTGGTCACTGATCCTCGTGCAGATCATCAGCCTTTGACTGAAGCATCAAATGTTAACCTTCCAACCATTGCACTGTGCAACACAGACTCCCCACTTCTCTATGTGGACATTGCCATTCCATGTAACAACAAGGGAGCTCACTCAGTGGGTCTGATGTGGTGGATGCTGGCCCAAGAAGTCCTGAGGATGCATGGTACAATCTCCCGTGAGCACCCATGGGAGGTCATGCCTGATCTTTACTTCTACAGAGATCCAGAGGAGATTGAAAAGGAAGAGCAGGCCGCAGCTGAGAAGGCAGTGACAAAGGAGGAATTTCAGGGTGAATGGACTGTACCTGCCCCAGAATTCACTGCTGCTCAGCCAGAGGAGGCTGATTGGTCTGAGGGCGTCCAGGTGCCATCTGTGCCCATTCAGCAGTTCCCTACTGAAGATTGGAGTGCTCAGCCAGCTACTGAGCACTGGTCTGCAGCTCCTACTGCTCAGGCCACTGAATGGGTAGGAACCACCACAAAGTGGTCCTAAATTTTACCCAGATGCTCTAATAGTGTTGGAAAAATGCGGATGGAAAATAAACATTGGTTTCTTATCAAAAAAAAAAGATATTATTTGAGTTTTACAATTTTCCCCCAATCTTGCTTCTCTCCCCCCCCCCCCACAGATAGCACTCTGTCAGTTTTTATTTTGTTTCCATGTTGTACCTTGATCCAAATGGGGTGTGATGAGAGAGAAATCATAACCTTAAAGAGAAGAGAAGTCTAAGAGGTAACAAGATCAGACAATAAGATATCTGTTTTTTTTTCTAAATTAAAGGGAATAGTCCTTGCACTTTGTTCAAACTCCACAGCTCCTTATCTGGATACAGATGACACTCTCCTTTGCAGACAGCCCAAAATTGTTCCCGATTGCTGCACTGATGGAATGAGCGAGTCCTTCAAGGTTGAACATCACTCCCATGTTGCTGTTAGGGTGTACAGTGTTTTTATGGTTCTGCTCATCTCACTCAGCATCAATTCATGCAGATCCCTCCAGGTTTCCATGAAATCCCATCCCTCCTGGTTTCTAATATAACAATAGTGTTCCATGATGTACACATACCACAGTTTGCTAAGCCATTCCCCAATTGAAGGACATTTACTGGATTTCCAATTCTTTGCCACCACAAACAGGGCTGCTGTAAATATTTTTGACCAAGTAATGTTTTTACCCTTTTTCCTCATCTCTTCAGGGTATAGACCCAGTAGTGGTATTGCTGGGTCAAAAGGTATGCACATTTTTGTTGCCCTTTGGGCATAGTTCCAAATAGCTCTCCAGAAGGGTTGGATGAGTTCACAGCTCCACCAACAGTGTAATAGTGTCCCAGATTTCCCACATCCCTTCCAACAATGATCATTATCCTTCCTGGTCATACTGGCCAATCTGAGTACCTGAGATATTTTGCAAGGCCTTTTGTAATCCTCTAAGCCTTAGATCTAAACCCATTCTCTATCATCTCTTTGAAGGGATAGGAATATGTAGGTGTGTCCTGAGCAACCTTTATCAACAAGCAATGATTGTAATACATAATATAATCAAACAACCTGTGTGTCCAGTCTGTCCTGGTACTGGGAATACAAAAACAAAAACAAAAAAGAACAATTCCTCCCCTCAAGGAGCTTAAACTCTATAGGGAAGATCAGGATACTTTGCCCAGGAATCCTCTCCACAACCTCCTTGACAAATGGTCCTCTAGGATCCAGTTGGACATCTGCAGCTATGGGGACCTCACAGCTTCCCCCTGCAGCCCATTGCTCATGTGGGCAGCTCTCATAAGGAGTCACGGTTGGCTCCTTTCCAATGTCTACTCATTGCTCCTGATTCTGCTCTCCAGAAGTCACCCTCTCCTCAAAGTCCAGGCTCTTGTTTCTCAAGGGTATGAATTTGCTACTCTTAAACATTGAGGCACCAGTCCCTTCCTTTTGTACCAAGAGGTCCCCAGGCATGTTAGAAGAACTTTGCCTGGCTCTGTCCCTGGTCTGCTGTGAGACCTGAGATCAGTCATTTCCTTTCTCAGTGTCCACTCTAACATTCTGTGACAATACACATGCTTACTGTAAGTGGTGCTGTGGAAAGAGCACCAGCCCTGCAGTCAGGAGGACTTGAGTTCAAATCCAGCCTCAGACTGAATTACCTAGCTGTGTGACCTTGGACTAGTCACTTAACCCAATTGTCTTGCCAAAAAAAAAACACAAACAAAAAAGAATAGCTGCCAGAGAGTCCCCAGAGAGGAGCCCCATGATGTAATGTACCCATGGCTCCTCCCCTTCCCCTCCTCTGCCCCAGCCCTCTGAACCCCCCTAGCCCCAAGCCCTGCCTTCCCTTAACCCTGAACCTGCCACCCTATTCTGGATCCCAGATTGCAGGAATTTGATCTGGATGAAGCCATAGATATCACATAAGGAATCCGAGACCCAGAGAATGGAAAGTAACTGACCCAAAGTCACACAGGAACTGGAGATGCTCTTAGCTGCCACAGGTGACCCAAACATTCCCATCAGCCTTCTCTTTCTCTCCTGGATCTGGACCAAAGGTCAAGTGCATTCCATTCGATAAAAACTGAGAATGTTCTTGTTATGGTCAGAGCTCTGTGCTGTGAAATTACTTCACATAAAAGACATGGTTGCACCCTCCTGGAGCTTACAGTCTATCAAGGGAGATTTTCCCTAATTTCAGGCAGCACCTTATGATAAAAAACAGCAACAGTAATAGTCAGATATAGGATGTCAGGGCTGGGAAGTATCTTAAAAAAGCAGAAAATATTTTGTTTTTAATTAAGAAGGCACTTAGAACAAGAAATGTCACAGATGAGATGAACCTTATACTGTGACATATCGTAATTGGGAGAGAATCCCAATGGGTATTAAGATTTGAGATGAACCTTGAAACAGAAATGTCAGAGCTGGATGGGCTTTAAAATGGAAAATGAATGATGTGAAAAAGAAACTTAGATCTGGGAATGAGAGCCAAGAGGGATCTTAGAACATAGAATGTCAGTGCTGAGATGTTTCCTAGAAAAGAGACTGTAAGTAGTGGGAAGGGTTAAATAAAACATCGAGTCTGAAGACATAAGCTCTCTAAAAATGTTCCTGTCTGATGTGATGTTCTATTCCAAGTCCAAATAGAAGAGGGAGTCCCTTAAGACTGCAGGGTCCTTTTTTGCAGGTAACATAGAATGGATTTTATTGAGACTCAGAATGCTTTGGAACCTCCTAAAGGAAATCTATGACCGCTCAAAGAATTCAGTGCAATAAACGACATATAAAATCCAAGTGGTTTAGATAATACAGTGCAACTGGAGACCCAGCTAGACCACAGACTGGTCCATCAGTAAATATATTTTGAAAGGACTCAGAATCAAATGAGAAGAAGAGACTAGACTGTTTTGAACTGGGAGATTTTGCTTTGAATGATTCCAAGCTGCTTCACATCATGTGTATTGTAAACTAACATCTTATTCACCAGAAATGTGAGTAATGTGTTTACACTACAGGCTGGACCAATTCATAGAATTAGAAGCTCAGAGCCAGAAGAGGTTTTGGAGCCCACTAGGTCCAACTTGTAAAAAGTTGACCTCTCTATAACTTCTGTGTCCAGTGACCCTTCATTGGCTACTTTGAAGCCCCTAGTGCCAAAAAAGAGCAGGCTACTGGCAAAGTGAATGCAATGGCAAGTCTGAAGGCAGGAAGAAAGTCTTATTTTTGTGAGTTCCAATCCAGACTCAGACACTTGATAGCTATATGACCCTGGGCAAGTCCCTTCACCCTATTCGCCTTAGTTTCCTCACCTATAAAAATGAGCTGGAGAAGGAAGTGGCAAATATTCTAGTATCTTTGGCAAGAAGACTCCAAATGGGGTCATGAGGGTTTGGACACATCCGAATCAATTGACCAACAGCAATGCCACAACAAATGGTATATAAAGGAAAATCATGGCTTCATGCTGGGTCGTTTTCTGTTCTTTGTTGCATATGTAATTCTTCAAGCTTGTTGCTGGTGTCTGCCCACTTCAGGACAATAATAACGTAAGAAATTTATTTTAATTGTATTTATCTTTTAGAAATTTATTTTAAACAAAGATCTCTAGTTTGGAGACATCTATTATTTCCCAAGGGAACCTATCCCACTTTTGAATGGTCCCTTTTCAGATTGAATCTCAAGAGACCCACACTCTTTCTCATCACAGTGACCCTGAATCCCTGGAAACTAATATCCAAGACTTAATGTTGCTTCGGCTTTATCTACTATAACCCTATTGTCTCCTGGCTTCCTGGCTTCCCCCTCTAGAAATATTCACTATTTCACTGTCTGCTTTGGAATGCCTATTATTTAATTAACAAACTTTCTCTCTCTCTCTCTCTCTCTCTCTCTCTCTCTCTCTCTCTCTCTCTCTCTCTCTCTGTGTGTGTGTGTGTGTATATCTCTCTCTCTCTGTCTTTTTTCTCTGTGTGTCTGTCTCTCTGTCTCTTTGTCTCTCTGTCTCTCTCTCTGTCTCTCTCTCTCTCTGTCTCTCTCCCTCTCTTTCTCTGTTTTTTTGTTGGGCAATGGCAGATTAAGTGATTTGCCCAAGGTCACACACCTAGTCAGTAGCAACTGTATGAGTACAGATTTGAACCCAGGTCTTCCTGACTCCAGGGCAGGTGCTCTTTCCACTGCTCCACCTAGCTGCCCTATTTTCTCTCTCTTACTCCTGTAGTCTTCTACTTAGCTACACTTTATCTCATACCACCACTGATTCCCTAATCAGAATATTCCTTTCCCCCATTGCTTCCCTCCCTCAATCATCTTCACTAAATGACATCTCCTCTTTTGATGGTATCTAAATTTATCCCCTAATCCCAATTTTGTTTCATGAAGAGGTTTGGAATTATTAAAAGAACAAAGAGATCTCCTAAAGGCAATCCAGCCTTTTCTCCTCTTCTCTAGTTGAAATCTAGGAGACCCACTCCATCTATAGTGTCTCTCCAAGGTATATGTACTCATGAGCCAACTCTATAGGCTGAACTTCCAACTACATAAGACAGTCTGAACAAATCTTTCATCCACTTGTTTTTTTCAGTGTGGATGGTCATTCTAAATTCTTTTTTTTATTATAGATTTTATTTGAGTTTAACAATTTTTCCCCCTAATCTTACCTCCCTTCCCCCACTGCACACAGAAGGTAAATTGTCTTTACACTGTTTCTGTGGTATACATTGATCCAAATTGAGTGGGATGAGAGAGAAATCACATCCTCAAGGAAGAAACAAAAAGTATAAGAATTAACAAGATCAGACAATAAGATACCAGGTTTTTTCCCCTAAACTAAAGGGTATAGGGGTGGCTAGGTGGTGCAGTGGATAGAGCACTGGCCCTGGAGTCAGGAGTGCCTGGGTTCAAATCTGGTCTGACACTTGATAATTAACTAGCTGTGTGGCCTTGGGCAAGCCACTTAACCCCATTGGCCTTGCAAAAAAAAACCCCAAAACCTAAATTAAAGGGTATAATTTGTTCAAACTCCACAGTTCTTTATTTGTACACAGATGATATTCTCCATTGCAGACAGCTCCAAATTGTCCCAGATTGTTGCACTGATGGAATGAGCAAGTCCAACAAGGTGGATCATCAGCCCCATGTTACTGTTAGGGTGGACAATGTTTTTCTGGTTCTGCTCATCTCACTGAGCATCAGTTCATGCAAATCCCTCCAGGCTTCCCTGAATTCCTGTCCCTCCTGGTTTCTAATAGAACAATAGTGTTCCAAGACATACATATACCACAGTTTGCTAAGCCATTCCCCAATTGAAGGACATTTACTTAATTTCCAGTTCTTTGCCACCACAAACAGGGCTGCTATGAATATTTTTATACAAGTGATGTGTTTACCCTTTTTCATCTTCTCTTAAGGGTATAGACCCAGTAGTGGTATTGCTGGATCAAAGGGTATGCTCATTTTTTCTTGCCCTTTGGGCGTAGTTCCAAATTTCTCTCCAGAAAGGTTGGATGAGTTCACAGCTCTAACAGTGTAATGGTGTCCCAGGTTTCCCAAACTCTTCTAACAATGATCATTGTCCTTTCTGGTCATATTGGCCAATCTGAGAAGTGTGAGGTTGTGCCTCAGAGAAGCTTTAATTTGCAATTCTCTAATAAGTAATGATTTAGTGCAATTTTTCATATGGCTATGGATTGCTTTGATTTCTTCATCTGTAAATTGCCTTTGCATATGCTTTGACCATTTGTCAATTGGAGAATGGCTTTTTTAAAAAAAAATTGACTCAGTTCTCTGTATGTTTTAGAAATGAATCCTTTGTCAAAAACATTAGTTGTAAAGATTGTTTCCCAATTTAGTACATTTCTTTTGATCTTGGTTACAGTGGTTTTGTCTGTGCAAAAGCTTTTTAATTTAATGTAATCGAAATCACCTAGTTTGTTTTTAGTGATGTTCTCCATCTCTTCCTTTGTAATAAACTTCGTCCCTCTCTATAGATCTGAAAGGTAAACTAGTCTTTGATCTTCTCATTTGCTTATAGTATTGTTTTTTATGTCTAAATCCTGTAACCATTTGGATCTTATCTTGGTATAGGGTGTGAGGTGTTGGTCTAATCTACGTCTCTTCCATACTAACTTCCAATTTTCCCAGCAGTTTTTATCGAAGAGAGAGGACTCTTTGGGTTTATCAAACAGCAGATTACTATAATCACTTCCTGCTATTGCACCTAGTCTATTCCACTGGTCCACCACTCTATTTCTTAGCCAATGCCAAACAGTTTTGATGACTGATGCTTTATAACATAATTTTAGATCAGGTAGGACTAAGCCCCATTCTTTTCCACTTTTTTCATTAAATCCCTGGAAATTCTTGACTTTTTATTTCTCCATATGAATTTACTTGCAACTTTTTCTAACTCATTAAAGTAATTTTTTTGGAATTTTGATTGGGAGGGCACTAAAGAGGTAGTTTAGTTTTGGTAGAAATGTCATTTTTATTATATTAGCTCTACCTAGGCATGAGCAGTTGATATCTGCCCAGTTATTTAAATCTGATTTCATTTGTGTGAGAAGTGTTTTATAACAGTTTTCAAAAAGTTTCTGAGTCTGCCTTGGCAAATAGACTCCCAGATATTTTATATCATCTGAGGTTACTTTGAATGGGATTTCTCTTTGTAGCTCTTCCTGCTCTATCATACAAGACATATATATATATATATATATATATATATATATATATATATATATATATATGAAAGTTGAGGATTTATGAGGGTTTATTTTATATCCTGCAACTTTGTTTAAAATGGTCATTGTTTCCAGTAGTTTTTTGGATGATTTCTTAGGATGCTCTATGTAGACAATCATGTCATCTGCAAAGAGTGAGAGTTTTGTCTCTTCCTTCCCAATTGTAATTCCTTCCATTTCTTTTTCTTCTCTAATTGCGAAAGCTAACATTTTAAATATGATATTGAACAGTAGTGGTGAGAATGGGCACCCTTGTTTTACCCCTAATATTATTGGAAATGCCTCGAGCCTCTCCACATTTATTATACTGCGTGTTGATGGTTTCAGATAGATACTGATAATTATTATACGGAACAATCGAGGTATTCCTCCACTCTCTAGTCTTTTTGGCAGAAATGTGTGTTGGATTTTGTCAAAAGGTTTTCAGCATCGAATGATATGATCATATGATTTCTGATAGGTATGTTATTGATATAATTAATTATACTAACAGTTTTCCTAATATTGAACCAACCCTGAATTCCTGGGATAAATCCTATTTGGTCAAAATGTATTGTCCTAGTGATAACTACTTGTAATTGTTTTGCTAAGATTTTACTTAAGATTTTTGCATCTATATTCATCAGGGAGATAGGTCTATAGTTTTCTTTCTCTGTTTAATTCTTCTTGTTTTAGGTATCAGCATCTTATTGGATTCATAGAAAGAGTTAGGCAGAGTTCCATCTTTCCCTGTTTTTCCTAGAATTGGAACCAGTGGTCCCTTGAATGTTTGGTAGAATTCACTTGTGAATCTATCAGATCCTGGAGATTTTTTCTTAGGGAGTTTAATGATGGCTTGTTGAGTTTCTTTTTTGGAGATAGGGTAGTTTAGGTATTTAATCTCCTCTTCATTTAACCTGGGCAACTTATATTTTTGTAAATATTCATCCATTTTACTTAGAGTATCAAATTTATTGGCATACAGGTAGGCAAAATAATTCCCAATTATTACTCTAATTTCCTCTTCATTGGTGGTGAGTTCACCTTTTTCATTTATGATACTAGCAATTTGGTTTCCTTCAAAAATATGGAACACTTCACGAATTTGCGTGTCATCCTTGCACAGGGGCCATGCTAATCTGCTCTGTGTCATTCCAATTTCAGTATATATGCTTCCAAAGTGAGCACCATTCTAAATTCTTTTGAGTGTTTATAGATCTCATTTTGTGTCTTTTAGCAGTGTAGTCTTAGGTGTGATTTACTGTTATTGATTATTGTTGCTGCTATTTGTGGCTATTGTTCTTAACTATGAACCACAACATCTAAGAAACTTGATCCCTTTTCAACTTGGAAGGTGCTAGACCTTCTCCTTGATGGCACCAATGACCTTTAGTGAGCCTATATAGCAAAGTTTTATGTTGCACTTCATATTACCCCTCTGGGGTCCAAACAGTGTCATCTCTGTTGTTAGTTTATTCAGTTCATCTTGCCTTTTGGGCATATGCTCAGGGTCTGCCTTGTTGAGAGTTGATCTGTGGTCATAACTGAGAGTCCAAGTCCAGTGGCATCTTGGATACTCATGGAAGAAATACAAAAAAAGGGTTCCATGAATACTGAGAGGAAAAATTTCCCAAACTAGGAGGAAATATGGAAGGTTTCATGAAGGAAATAACATCTGGATTGGATTTTGAAGCATAGAAGATAGGATCTGGCACACCAAGCATAGGAAGCAGGATGTATCTGGAAGATTGAAATGCTCCATTATGTTTCATCTGTGTAGGGTCTGGTTGGGCATAACATATGGAAAGACTGGAAAGATCAGGTAAAATAAGATCATAAAGGGCCCTGACTACCAGGCAAAGGGGGCAGAAATTTAGCAGGTAGGGCAAGACTATTTGAAAATGTGAACAGAGGGGTGACATGAACAAGGAAGATAGGGGGTCTAAATGAGATCGATTACTCAACCATGGGTTTATTACCATTTCTGATGCCCCATGCATTAAATCAAGACCATTTTAGCCCCAACTCCAGGGCATCTCCTGACCAGAGATGCCCAACCAGACAGCACTCCCAGGAGCCAGGGCTGGCTGATGGGCACTTCCTACTCTTGTCTTCTGGTCAAGACTGGCAGAACTGATGAGGAAGGAAGGGCAATGCTTCCAAGGACCGTGCTACCATTTCCCATTTTGTCAGTTATTTTATGCCCTGAGGGGTTGGGGTGGCAGGATAATCTCTTCCAAGGATATGTGCCTTTTGTAGCCATCAGAGCTCCACAAGGCAGGCTGGGGAAGATGAGGGTGCTTTGCACTAGAAGGAGCAGAAGAAGAAAAATTCTGCCACCTGGGGAAAAAGAAGGGCTATCAGCTCATCAGTTTCAGCCTATCAGAACTCTGGTTTAAATGAAATCAGAGATTTGCAGCCATTGAGTATCTTCACCAATAATTGCCCAAATCTGCCTGCAATTCAACCCAGTACTGAGCAGAAATCACCTTGAAGTATTCCTCATTTGAAGCCTTCCAGGGAGGAGGAGTTCATCAGCTCCCAAGGCATTCCATTCAAAGTTTGGACAGTTCTGATTGGTTGGAAGCTTGTCTTTATATGGAGCCAATTCCTGCTTCTCAGTGACTTCCTCTCCCATCACTGTTTCCAATTTGGCCTTGAGGAAATAAATCAAACCTCCCACAGGAATGCCCTTCAGATGCCAGAAGACCCAGAGAGTGATCCTCCCAATACTTGTCTCCTTGGGCTAATTGTAGGCATTTTTGCCATCTTCCATTATCTGAAGGGTTATCCTGGAGGAGCTGACAGAAGCTGGAAGGGAGCTCTGAGTACATCAGATAAGCTGGGTGGGTATCCTGGATCTGGCCACTTGTAATTCTTGCTAGCACTGATACAATACTTTTAAGTTGGCAAAAGCTATCTCCATTCTTTCTCACAACACCTTTATGAGGTAGGTGCTCATTGTCTCCACTTTGCAGATGGGCAAATGGAGGCACAGAGATGTAAAGTATCTTGTCCACAGTTACACAGATAATAATTGTTTAAGGCAGAATTGGAACTCAGGTTTTCCTGACTCCACAGTCATGACTATAACCACTGAATGGCCCAGCTCTTTCTTTCACTGTGATCTATCAGTCAATCAATAAACATTTATTAAACACCTGCTATTTTCCAGGCCATATGCTAATGTAGACGTGATTCTTGTTCAAGTTCAGGGTATGATACCTTAATCTCTGGGGTCTCTTCCAACTCTGGATGAATGAACCTGTGTTTCAAGTCCCCACTTGACTTGAAGGGAAACCCCCTCTTGGTCTCCTGGCAGGGAGGAAGACAGTTTGTGGAGGTGTTTGGGGGACCCTGGGCATCCAGGGGGGGTGGCATCAATATCAAACTCAGTCAGTATCCTAATGATTAAGTTTCCCTCACTCAACAGTAGTGTTGGGCAAATATCAGCAAGGAAGAGGAAGGAAGGACACTTGAAAGCATATCCGTCCCCCATGGGAAAGTCTCCCTTCAGAGAAAAATGTTGTGGTTTATTAAGGAAGAAAGAACAATGGATTTTGTGTAAGAGATACTGCTACTGACTTTTTGTATGAGCATTAGCAGGTCACTTCCCCACTGAGGGCCTCAGTTTACTCCTTTGTAAATGGCCAGGGTATGATGAGACATTAGGTCTAGATGCCCAAAGAGATGGGAGAAATAAAACCGAAGGTAGAAAGATTGCAGGGACCAAGGAAAAATGGAGTGTTGCTTTGTTATTCACTGGGGTAGCTTGAGCATAGAGAAGGACAGGAAGGAAACCCTAGAGATGACTCAGGGCCTGGTTCCATCATGCCTTGGTCTGGTGGTCCACCTCCCACTCCTGCTTGCCCGTCTGACCCCAGAAGTCTGTCTTTCACTTCGGAGAAGACAAAATTGCCAAATTTCTTGAATTCATTATGCATCCACAGGATATCTTCTGGGGCCTCTGGAATCCAGCTGATTATCCTGCAACAGATGGGGAAGAAGGGACTGGGAGTCAGCAGCAAAGAGGGGCAGCAGGGGATAATAATATACCCTCCCTGGAATCAGAAATCTTGCTTACAAGCTTAGTGGCCTTGGGCAAGTCATTTAAACCCTCTCAGCCTCAGTTTACTCATATATAAAATGAGGGTGCTTAGATGATGATGATGTTTGTCTTCCACTATAGAAGAAGACAGGGACATCAGGGAGGTGATGCCAGGACAAGCACATGACTTGGATTTGAGTGAGGGGGCTAAGTCAGCAGCCTCAGTTACTCATTTGAAGCCACCTGGGTCCAGTGGCCAGGTATGGAACAGGATGATTGGAGATGGCCCTGGATGCGAGACAGTCAGGGTGAAGTGACTTGGCCAAGGTTGCACAGCTAAGTCAGTGTCAAGCATCTGGATTCAAGGCTGAGGCTGAATTCAAACTCCCATCCTCCTGAGCCCAAGGCCAGTGCTCTAGTCACTGGGCCACCTGACTGCCCTAGGGTGCTTAGAATAGAACACCGCATAAGGCCCCTTCCAGCTTTAAATTTAAGTTGTTAGGAATTAACAGAGAAAATCTTATTTGGGCCACATAAAAAGGGGGATATTCCTAGATCTGAGCCCAGGGTGGGGAGAGAGGAGCTCCCAAGCATGGTGGGGAGATTTGGAAGACAGTTCGCTACGTGGAGAAGGACTTCTTGAAGAAGAGAAAGAAGAATCAGTCTCTGGAGAAGACTTGGAATGACACCGAGGTGTCGAGAGCTCTGGGAAGACGACAGCCACCTCTCCAGGGCTTCCAGGGCCTGAGAGCCTAAGGGAGACCATGAGCAAACAAAGCCAGCTCCCTTCTCTGCCCTCGGTTCTGGCATTTGTAAAAGGAGATACTTGGACAAGAATTCAAAGAGCCCTCCCTGTTCTCAGGTCCCTCCCAACCCTGACCTCCCCTGTTCTCAGGTCTCTCTCAGCTCTGACCTCCCTGTTCTCAGGTCTCTCTCAGCTCTGACCTCCCCAGTTCTCAGGTCTCTCTCAGCTCTGACCTCCCCAGTTCTCAGGTCTCTCTCAGCTCTGACCTCCCCAGTTCTCAGGTCTCTCTCAGCTCTGACCTCCCCAGTTCTCAGGTCTCTCTCAGCTCTGACCTCCCTGTTCTCAGGTCTCTCTCAGCTCTGACCTCCCCAGTTCTCAGGTCTCTCTCAGCTCTGACCTCCCCAGTTCTCAGGTCTCTCTCAGCTCTGACCTCCCTGTTCTCAGGTCTCTCTCAGCTCTGACCTCCCTGTTCTCAGGTCTCTCTCAGCTCTGACCTCCCCAGTTCTCAGGTCTCTCTCAGCTCTGACCTCCCTGTTCTCAGGTCCCTCCCTGTTCTGACCTCCCTGTTCTCAGGTCCCTCCCAACCCTGACCTCCCCTGTTCTCAGGTCCCTCTCAGCTCTAAGATCCCTTCCGGTGCTGTCTCTGTCCTACACCTGAACATTCTATGTTCTAAAGTCCCTGGCTGCCGGTGCAAGGGTCTGTTTCCTAATGTCCCTTTCTGGCTGCAACATCTAGATTTTCCAGACAATTTTACCTCCCCAGCCTGCTGACCCTCCGCCCTGGCTCTTCAGCCTCCATTTTCTACTTCCACTACTTCACTGTAGAGACTTCTTGGAGAAAGTCACCAAAACCAAGCTGCCTTTCCCTTCTGCCAATCTATATGACTTCAAGCACTGTTGGGCTCTCCCTGCGCCTCAATAAGGATTCCATCCTTTTCTTATTACAAACCTTCATATGGGATCAAAATTGTGATTATTACCCATGGCCCTAAAGTTTACATTCATTCTTTGTCAAAGTGGTGTCTGACCCCCTCCTCACAGGGTCTCTCACCCCATGACAAGATCTCACTTACCTCTTAGACTTAAAGTATACATACGCCAAGGGCAGCGTGCAGGGCAAGAATGTGTAGGTCAGTATTTGGCCTGGAACTGAGCGGGAAAATCGGGCAAAGAATCCATTGGGCTTTTCACATGATCTCTGCAAGGCTACAACAACATGTGGTGACATTCGATTGAAAACCCCAGAACCTCAAGCCTGGGCCAAGTCTATCAAACAAGGAAGGCCATGACTAGGAGGAACACTGAAATAGGAATGGTCAGACCTGGAAGAGGGCCTGGACTTGATCTGGTCTAATCCCCTCATTTTCCTGTGACTCAGAGAGGAGTTTCCTTAGGACATTCCCTAAACTTGCTAAAACATCAGTCAGCAGACCTGGGATTAGCACACACAGTCATTCTAATCCCTCCGAGTGTTTTCAAAACAAAATATTCCACTCACTAGTGGTCATTTTCAGACATCCACAAACTGGGTTATTGCCCATTCTCTCCACATTTCCTAATGGAGCCTAACAAAACAAGCCAGGGATTCAGGCTCCCTGTCACCTAACAGACAATTCCTCAGGGCTCCACAGAGCTTGGATCTTCTCTTCCAAGTGTCTCTCAATGCCTTAGTCACTGTCTAATTGCTGCCAGAGAAGCCCAAACCTAGTTAGATTGCCCAGTGACTGAGGGGCCCTGTTTTGCCTGCTCGCTGAACCCCAGTTTTGAATAAAGAAGCTCACCTATTTCTCTTGCAGTTAAAGATTAACAAAGTGCTTTACTCAAAAATACCCTGGGAGAAGAAAATACTGAGACATTTATATATTACACATAAGGAAACTGAGACCCAGAGAGGTAAATGATTGGTTCAAGGTCACTCTGGTAGCTCAATTTCAGAATCAATTCAAACTGAGAACTTTGGATCCCAAGACTTGACTAGGCAGTCTTGATGAACCGGCCAGTTAACTTTTCTCTGTTGTCTTTTTTATTTTTTGGTTTGTGCATGGAAATAGGGTTAAGTGACTTGCCCAGGGTCACACAGCTAGGTCATTATTAAGTGTCTGAGGCCGGATTTGAACTCAGGTCCTCCTGACACCAGGGCCAGTGCTAAGTCCACTGTGCCACCTCGGTGCCCCTGTTGTTTTTCCTGTAAAGCAATAATAATCATACTTGTGGTACTTGTCTGGACCCAGTATCCCAGATTTCAAGGTTACAGAAACCTTAAGGTGCCATTCCATCCAAGCCGTTCATTCTTCAGAGGTCTGGGACACAGAAGTCACTTCTTCAAAGTGACGCAAAGGTAGCAAGGGGGAGATCTGAGCTTCCAGATCAGGACTCTGATTCTTCCTCTGACCAGGGGACTTCCATAATAAGCACAAGCATCAGTTGGGATTATCATGGAAAGGGAGACTCCAATAATAACCACCATTCTTACTTTACTCTGGAATTTCAGCTTTGGAGCCATAAGGAGTTACTTCACCTATCTCATGAGAGTCCTCTCCTCACTGAGCACTTTCTGATATTTTCCATGGTCTTCAAGAGTTTCTTTGCTTAAAAATGGATCTCCCTGCACCCAGCCACCCATGACAGCCACACTCAGCCAGTCTGGGTCCTCAGACAGCTGGCCCACATTGAGCTGGTTCTGGAAATGTCCCTTGCTTGGGAGGGAAGAGCTACAGGTGGCAATAAACCTTAAGGCCCCCTCTACCACCAGATGTTATCAGGAGGAATATTATGAATTAGTATAATCATAGCAAGAAGTATGAGATAAGGCCCATTGGAGAGAGGCAAGGCAAGTGTTGTGGGCATCCCTTGTGGGGATAGGTGGAGGTCAGCTTTATCAAAGGGATGGCATCTGAACTGGAATTCAAAAGACAGATATGCCTGTTCAGCAACAGGCAAAAGGACGGAGTGATCACAGGAGCCAAGTCACAGAGCTAGAAAGGACCTGGAATCTAAACCCCCTCTTTTTATAAATGAGGAAAGTAAGCCCAGAAAGGTCAAGTGATGATCAGACAGTAAGTTATCTGAAGTAGAATTCAAAGAGGGGACAGAGATCTGAGTTAAAGACTCATCTCTGACACCAAAGTTTGTGTGACCTCTACTAGTGGTGACCTAGCTAAATCTCTCTCTTTTTTTAAGGTTTTCGCAAAGCAAACAGGGTTAAGTGGCTTGCCCAAGGCCACACAGCTAGGTATTTATTTATTTGTTTGTTTGTTTGTTTGTTTATTTATTTATTTTTGATTTTTCAAGGCAATGGGGTTAAGTGGCTTGCCGAAGGCCACACAGCTAGGTCATTATTACATGTCTGTGGCCGGATTGGAATCCAGGTACTCCTGACTCCAAGGCTGGTGCTTTATCCACTATGCCACCTAGCTGCTTCTAGTTAACTCTCTTAAGACAATACAATGCAAAACAAGAGGCAGTAATAGGGGAATTTTTCCCCATTCTTTGCCTTTGAAGTCAGGTCTATACCCTCCCCCCCCAAAAAATAAGGTGGTAGGAAAAATACTCCAAGAGAAGTGAATAATCAGTTTGACTGAAACAAAAATTACACAAAGCAGGGAAGAGAAAGGGATGCTGGATTATCATAGACGCCTAATTATGGAAATCCTCTTTGGTAGGCCAAGGATTTCAGCTTTATCCTCCAGCCACAAGGGTCCATTAACAATTTTTGAGCTGGGGAGTAATATGATCAAGCCTGTGTATTTGGATAATTCCTTGGGCACCATACATTGAATAGCTCGGAGAGCAGAGAGATGACGGAAATGAAGATAAATTAATAGGCTAATGTAATAATTCTGAGAAGAAATGATGAGGCCAGATCAAAGGTCCTGTAAATAAGAGAGCGGAAGAGGGAACGAATGTGAGAGAAATTTCAAAAGTAGAATCAATAGCAAGGAAGGAAGGTAGTAAGGAAGATTCTGATAGTAAGAGAAGAAGGAACATGGGCAGGATCCAAGGAAACTTGGATCAAATTGAACCAAACCTTCAGATATTCAGGGTGATGCCAGGATCTCTCATGGGTCAAAGACAATACTCAAAGACAAAATTCCCATTTAGGAAGGAGAGGAGACAGGGAGACTGAGTAGTTAGAAAGGTAGGGGAAAAGCTAGGAGAGAAGAGTATAGAGGTAGAAGGAAAACTTCTGGAGGAGAAAGAAGCTCTTGTCTACATCTATGGCCCCATGGTACCTTGCCCAGAGAACTCAAGTCTTGAATCCAGAAGAAGCCCTGCAACTCGTCCAAGTCCAGCTTATTTAATTCTTTGTACTTCGAGCCCTAGAACCCATCTCAATTCCTGGTACAACCTATATGTTCACTGATGTTCATTGAGGTCCAACACTTCCTGGCTCCATTTGAGATTTCTTGGCAGAGCTGCTGGAGTGGCTGGCCATTTCATTCTGTAGCTCACTATGTATATGAGGAACTGAGGCAAATCAGATTATATGACTTGCCCAGAAACACCCAACCAGTTAAGTGTTGGAAATCAGATGTGAACTGAGATAGATGAGTTTTCCTGACTTTGAGGCTGGCATTCCATCCACTGTGCCACTAAACTGCCCCCTAAAATGGCTTACTAATTGACTGATTGATGCATTCCTGCTGGTTGGTTGTCTGGCTGGCTGAATTAGTCTTACCTGCTTCAAGATCTGGAGACAAGAGCTCAAATTTTGCTATGTCTTTGATGAGTACATTGGGCACGGACCAGTTGATCTGTGGCTCCCCTGACTTTCTCTCTTCCTCATTGCAGGTAGTTCTTCCCTCATTACTGCTGGTTGGCCAAATTAAGGAGGTAGGTGTTGGAGTCACCCCATTGGACAAGTCTGCCATGACCCCCTCCTTTGTAAGACCTGAGGAAGGAGAAAAGATGAAGAATGATATGCCAGCTATCACAAAGGAAAAATACCATAAACCAGACCAATTTCCCATCCTGAACATGGCATCATGCATGTGGATACCCATATATGCATGAAGATGTGAGTGCACAACAGAGTGTCAAGACAAAACTGTTCTCTCTTTTGCATTTTAAGATTCATAAATCACTTCACAACACCTCTATGAATCAGGCAGTTCAAGAATTGCTACCCTTAAAAAAAATAATTGCTTCCCTTGTTTTATAAATGAAGACACTGGTGAGAGGCTGTGACTTGGGATCATGGATTTCAAGCAGAAAGGAAGCCTAATCCAAACTCTTCATTTTATAGAGGATCAATTGGAGTTATAGAGAGGGCAAGGGACAGATTTAAGGTCACCGATACCACTCCCATCTCCTGTTGTCTGTATCTGAATGGTGTCTGGACTGTAGGGATATAAAAGTAGCAATGGACTTGGCATCAGACATCCTTAAGTCTTGGTACTTCTGGTTCCTAAGCATGATGGTATCCCTGAGTCCGGTCTCCCTTCATTAACACAGATTGCAACACCCCAGTCCCTCCTCCCACTTTAACACATTTTCTTCCATGAACTACTGTGGCTGGAAAAATGAAGTGCCTTGTGACCACATCACACTTGGCCAGACTAGATTTAGGAGAACAGAAACATGAATCCAGGACTGGTCAGAGTTTGGGCCTCAGTGGGGAAGGCATTGAAGAGGATATTAGTGAGGAAATAATAATTTAAAAATAGTTCCAATTCATATTGGACTTTGCTGTGAGATCAGTAGTTGTATCATCATCCCCCCCTTTTTTTTAGGTTTTTGGCAAGGCAAATGGGGTTAAGTGGCTTTCCCAAGGCCACACAGCTAGGTAATTATTAAGTGTCTGAGACTGGATTTGAACCCAGGTACTCCTGACTACAAGGCCGGTGCTTTATCCACTGTGCCACCTAGCCGCCCCCATCATCCCCTTTTAGAGGAAAACCCAGGATTAGAGGTGAAGTCATAAGTCGAAGAGCCAAGCTGTACAAATTGAGCCCCCAGAGGCCCTTTACTCTGACCCCACAATTTTACAGGTAAGAAAACTGAGGTTTGGGGGTGATTCATACAAGACCACTCAGAGAGGAGGCATCAGGGAGGGATTTGAGCCCAATCATCTGCCTCCAGAGCCAATTGCTTTCTTTTGTAGCATATTTTCCATGCCACCCTGAAAACATCTCCCCAGTCCATGTTTGCTTGTAAATAAACCTGTCACTGAGCTCCACAGCAACCAAGACATACCTCGTCTTTCCAGGAACCTCAAAGTATCTAAATAGCCTTGTCTGCAAACATTCGCCAGGACCTGCAAACACAAGACAGCCAGAAGCCATGTTGGAGGCAAGAGAAAGTACTTTCAAGGGCCCATGCCCCTTCCCACTGCCATTCCCCACCCAGCTCAGGGCCTTTCCTGAGTGTGATGGCACCAGCCCAAGGAATCACAGCTGGGCATTTTTCCAGACCTAGGAGCACGCTGTGGGAAATGTAAGAGAAGAGGTGAGCCTGGCTTTAGGATTCCATCCTAATGGAAGCAGCCTGCCCTGATCATACCCGCCTGAGACCATGCCCAGAGCTTGAACCCAGTGGGGGGGGGGGGGAGGTAGTGAGTTGTGAGCAGCTGCCAGCTTGAGCTGAACTTCTGAGCTCCATCCAAGTCTCCTGGGTATGCAAAAGTAGTCTTACACACACACACACACACACACACACACACACACACACACACAGACACACATACACAAACACTCACGTTACATTCACACACACAAATACATACAACACACTCATTTTTCTGACATGATGCAAAAGTGAATTTTGCTTCTCTTGCCAAGGTGATAGCCAGCAGACTAGCAGAGACCACCTGGCACAGGGGAAAAAAAGCCTGGAGGTCCATTCAGGTGCCTACCATTCATTCCCCTCTTAGCCTCATCTTCCTCATGTGTTAAGCTGGGGCGAATGAATGAAAACCCATTTATTAACTGATTGCCAGGCACTAAGCCCTGTGCCAATAATATTAATACCTGTGCTATCTATTTGATGCCTTTGATGGGGGAAGAAGCATTTTGTAAATTTTAAAGCTCCAAACTGATGGAAATGGGCAGAATTTTAATATATTCCGATAATTCAACAGCATTCAGCTGGCCTCAGTGAGATTCTCCCATGCTCAGAGCCTCAGAGGGATCTGGTCCAACCTACTCCTCTACAAGACTTCCTACATTTCTGAAAAGTGATCATTCAGGCTTGCCTGGAAGACCTGCAGCAATGGGGAGCTCACTACCTTCTGGAGCAGCCCAGTCCATCTGGGCTGAGTGCAGCAACTCAATCTAAGCTTTTCCTCACCCATTCTGATGGTCAAAGTGGTGCCTCCAGACCATTGACTATACCCTCTCATCTTATGGATGAAGAAACTGAGGCCCAGAGAGGTCCCAAGACCATAGATTCAGAGGCAGAACTGAATGTAAGAGAAGCCAGATCAATCGCATGAAGGCATCTTGAAACTTGAAGGTTGAATGCGAAAGCCCGGAGTTCACATCCTCCTTACTTGTTGTGTGAATATAAGCAAGACTTATGTGCTCTGTTTGCCTGTCTGAAAAATGGGTAGAAGAAGAGCACCTACTTCATAGGATTATTGTAGGGATTAAATGAGTGGTGACCGTATGTAATGGGTTTTGCCACAAGGCTATAGAGTCGTTCAGTTCCAGGATTTTTGGCAGCCCCAGATAGAGCTCTTCAACTCTAGGTGCCCCCCAGACCCTGAAAACAGCCTAAGGGTGGGCCAGAGGAGAACAGGGCTGTACCTTGGGCTCTGGAGGGAAGAGACTCAATATCCCAGCGTGGAAGTTTTTGATGCACAGCTGGAAGCTGCCATTGCAGAGGTTGAGCTCATGGATACTGGCAGAATCGCTCTCCGGGCTGATGTCCACAGTCCCGTAGAAAGGAGAGATGGTGATGGTCTCCTTCGAGTCAGGGAAGGGTACGTTGTTACTCAGAGCTCCATCCATATAGCGCTGAGTGAAACAAGAGAGAGGTCAGCTTGAAGGGTGGATGCCTAGACACAATCCCACCCGACCCCCTTCTGCCCTCTGCTTATTGTGATAATGAGACCCACAGCCACCATTCTGCAGGGATTCTAGATTGCCCAGCTCCAGGAGAGAGGGGTGCAAGCCTCATTAGCCCCAGTGGACAGGTGAGCAAACTGAGGCTCAGGAGAGGAGAGCATCTTGGCCAGGATCATTGCCAAGAGACTCGAAGAAGCAGCTGGCCCTTTCCATTTCCATTGATTCATTCATCCATTTTATTAATGCTTTCATTACGTATTCAGCCCCACTCTGTGCTCAGTACTGTGGCTGAAGGGACAACATGGAAGCAATCACGTCTTTCTGTTCTATGGAAGGAAATCCCATTTGTTGTGTCTGACTCTCCATGGCTCTGTGTGGGGTTTTCTTGGCAAGGATTCTAGAGGGGCTGGCCATTTCCTTCCCCAGCTCATTTTCCAGAGGAAGAAACTGAAGCAAGCAGAGTTAGGTGAGTTGCCCAGGGTCACACAGCTAGTCAGGGTCTGGGGCTGGATTTGAACCAGGGAAGAGGAGTCCTCTGTGCCCAAGGCGCCCCCAGGATATCAGGCATTGAGATGGATAAATCAAGATAGAGTACTTTCCATCCCCAATTCTTTCACCTTTCTGCCCTTTGCTAATTATATAGTCATAACTAACAGAATGGAGACCATCTTAGAGATGAATTAGTGTCCAGCCCCATTTTACAGAGGGGGAAACTGAGACCAGAGGAGAAAAAGAATAGAAGTTGGAGACTAGGAGACTCAGAGTTCAACTCCAGCCTCAATCACTTCTCTTTTCTTGTGCCTCACTTTTCTCCTCTGTAAAATGAGGAGAATCATAGCTCCTGCCCTCCAGGGTTGTTGTGAAGACCAAGCGAGTTCAGATATATGAAATGCTTTGCAGTCTTTAACAGGCTCTCACAATGCGACTTGTGATTACCTAAAGTCATAGACTTTAGTCTATAGACATAGAGCTGGATGGGATCTCACTCACTCAGGACCACCTCTGTTTACCCCCAGTCACCCAATGAGGAGCCACACCCAATGTAGTTAGTGCTTGGTCCTTCCCATCTCTTCCCAGAGCTTCTCAAGGACCTAGAAAAGCACCCACCCACTTACCTCTCCCCGAAACTTGGGAGGCATGACACCACAGTAGAAGGGGAAGAAAATGCTGCAGATGACTGCCTGGGAAGGAGAAGAAGGGAAAGAAAGGTTCCATTGCACACACACCTTCAAGGAGAAGCTGCACGAGCCTCATGATTTCCTTGGGGGCTCTTTTGCATGTTAACTTTGCTGTGTATTTGGAAGAAATAGTTATTTGCTCATGGAAGATCTGTAGACATCTTTTTATTATTCTATGTTATGGGAAATGCTTGATCATTCCATGAAATGAAAACAAAACAGGTTTTGTTTAATGTTTTTGCAGTTCAGTGGGGTTAACTGGCTTGTCCAAGCCCACACAGCTAGACAATTATTAAGTGTCTGAGGACAGATTTGAACTCAGGTCCTCCTGACTCCAGGGCCAATGCTTTATCCACTGCACCGCCTAGCTGCCCTAAAACAGATTTCCAAATTAAGGATGTAGGGTCCTGTAGGGCAGGGGTTGGTTTGACTTTTGTGTCTCTGGTGCATCTCCAGTGCCAAAGGTCTTGCTTGCCATAATCAGCATTGAATAAATGCTTGGTGATTGGTGGATGGATTGATTGGTGGCCAGATTGATTATTATCAGAGACAAAGGAGTACAGATAGGTGGTACAGTGGATAGAGCTCTGGCTGGAATCAGGAGGACCAGTCTTTTCTCAACTTTTATGAAGCCATTCCTACCAGCTAAAAAAAATCAGCTTCTCTGCCTGCTAGAGAAATCTGTCCTCCATCTATCTCCTTTCCCTCTACCAACAAAATTGAGTCTGATCCCCCCCAGACTCCAACGATGTTCCCTGGAGTCTCACCTCTTTAAGCTATCATCCTCTATTCTTCCTACCCTTCAGTACTAGATGAAAAAGGGGTCCCCATTGGTAGCCTCCCACTTCAGAGTACTATCAGTTGGTTCCTGAGGTGCCCATCTCAGCCAAATGGCTCTGCCCACTCACTCAGAACTTCCTAGGTGCTCAGTTCAGTGACCTTTTCTCTGTCTTTGGTCTTCTTGACCCTACTGCTACTTCATGACCTATTCCACACAGTAGGGCACATCCACCACATGCTTTGCCCCCTTGTTTTTGGAGACACTGATCTCTTCTGACTTTTCTCCTACCATGCTCTCTCTCTCTGTCTCTCTGTCTCTCTCTGTCTCTCTGTCTCTCTCTCTGTCTCTGTCTGTCTCTCTCTCTCTCTCTCTTTCTCTCTGGTTTTTTGGTTGTTCCTTGCTTTATATACTGTCTTATCCATCCTCAAGGGTGCAACAAACTCAATACCGATGATTTCAATTCATTTCTAGTCCCTCCTCAGTTCTAATCCCACATGTCTGACCACATCTTGTTTGTCCTCACTTGCTCCTCAATTTCAACATCCTAACTAGAATGGCTCTCCTTAAAGTATGGTCCTTCCCCTCTCTTCTCTGCCTTGGTGGCTCCACTATCCTCACAGTTATTCAGGCACCCAAACTCAAAATCAATTTTTATTCTTCCCTTTTCACCTTCTCCATCCCATTGCCAGCCCCCCTTCAATATTTGTATCTGTCCCTCCTTCCCATTCAAACAAATGCCATCCTAGCCAGTCTCCATCACCTCCCTCCTGCATTATCACAACACCCTCCTACCTGTTCTCCCTGCCTCAGGTCTCCCTCTCCCACATGGTTGCCAAAATCATCTTCCTAAAGCATTGGTCTGACCACATCTTTCCCAGCCCAAAAATGGTTCCCCATAGTTTCTAGAAGAAAATAAGAAAACCTAAGTCTGCCAGTTCAGCCTTCCTACTTTCATGCCATGTTTGGACCAGTCAAAACCAACCCCTCCATTGCTGTTGGCCCATCTTTGCTCATGATGTCCCAGTTTTTTGCTTCTGAACTCTCATCTTCCCGTTATGTCCTCAGGACACCTTTCCAAATACTCCACTGCCTCCGTGAGAGTGGCAGCTCCCTCCTTGAGTTTCTCCTAAGAAGACCCCTCTGGCTCCCTTTCTCTCATATCAGTTACTTGCGAGCTTAGCTCACATCATTTTTTAGATGTTGCTTGTCGGGAGGGTCTTTACCTTAGTTGTCTTGTTCCTCCTGGTGCCTTCTTGGAACTTTACAAACAGTGGTCACAAAATGAATTTAACAGAAGTGACAGGCCTTGGAGGCCCTTCTGTCTGATCTCTCAACCCAAGGCAGGAAGGGCTCTAGGGCAAAAGGACCAACCTGATTTGGGACACCCTACAACCATCACATTCCCAAGTGTGCTTCGATACCATAAGGAATGTTAATCCGTGGTTTGGATAAGTCACTGTTTTCCCAGAGGTATCCTCTTGGATGGGTCTGTGGCCCTCGATTCTGTTTAAGCCTGACACCCTGGTGTAAGATAAACATGTGCTTCCAGGCAGTTGCCTCCTGGCCAGAGCAGCCATTTTCCCCAAAGTAAGCCAGAACTATCCTCCCAGGGAGGGCAGATATTCCAGTAATGTTCACCCCAACCTGAAAAGTATCTTGTCACCTTCTACACCCACTCCTGAGGCCACTGGGAAATCAAAGGATGTAGAGCCAGGTTACCTAGCCTGACTCCTTCAAAGAAGGATGCTCAAGCCTGCAGGGGCTTGCTCAAAGTCCCACAGCTCTGGTCAGTAACAGTTTAGGATCAAAGTCAGATCTCCTGACCAAAGCCAGGGATGACTGGCAGCACTCTGAGGCTGCCCAATCTGCCACTCTCTCATTAGAGGCTCAAACCGGACTCAGCCACAAAGACCCACCTGGATGAGTTCATCTCTAGTGGCAAAGTGGGTGATAATCACATTCTTCATATCTGGCAGCCGAGTGAGGGAGATGCCCATCCTCTGGGAGGCCACCTTGTGGATATCTTGGGGAAGGTTCTTCTGAAGCCGTTGCTTCACAAAGCCCAGGCAGTCAGTGGAAGGGTGGAAGATGCCAATACTTTTCTTTTGGACATCCTTGACTAGGTCCATTAGGTTGGAACAGCAGAAGTCTAGAAAAGAATAGCAGGCCCTCTGAGACACGACCTTCCATTAGAGCAAGAATTTAACTAAACTATTCAACTAAAAGAAATAAAGCTGAAAAGCAGAGAAGAGTGATAGTATGACCTAATGGAAAGTCTGGTGTCAGAAGAAAGACCTGGGTTCAACTTTCTCCTGTAACTCATACTAACTGTGTGAACCTGGAGGAGTCCCTTAATTCTTTAAGTCTCTGAGTTACAGATGAAATGCCTCTCTGTGACAGTAAAGGAAGTTCTCTCTCTGAGAACTCCTAAACTGGTGAATCTCATATGGGAAAATGGGGGGGGGGGAGGGAGCATAGAGGCTGTTAAGCAGCATATTCCCCCTCTGCATTTCCTATGGTACTGAAAGTCCGCATGGTGGAGGGGGTTGGGCACCTTTTATTGAACCAAGAAACCTATATTTGAGTCCTGACTCTGGCACTTACTGACAGTGTCACTGGAGAAAACTTGGTTCCACTTAGTGGGTCTCGGTTTCAAAATGGGCTCAATAATCTATGTATTACCTGTCCAGCAGGCCTGATATGGAGGCGACACTTTGCCAACTGCAAAGCATTATGGCTATCTGAGTCAGTGAGTTTCTGTTTTTGTCCCAAGCTCTCTTCTTCATGATCTCACAGATTCTTGGAGTTGGAGGGATCCCAGAGGTCACCCTGATGACCAGGAATCCTCACACAATACCTCCAACAAGTGGGCACTGCCTCTGACTGCAGATCTCCCACGACAGGGAGCTTACTACCTTCCAAGTCAGACTACTCCATGGTTGTGAGGAAGTCTGCTGCAGCTCCTTTGACCCCATCCTAATCTTCTCTTTACAAGGGAAACCTTCCCTTCTTATGGCACAGTCTCCCTCCCTCCTCCCTCCATCCCCTAGCTTGCCTCCCTAGCCAAAGCTCTGAGCCAGGAGATGAACACAGACAAGGCTGGTCTTTCAGTGGCTTTTCCCCCCGTGTTTGGAACTGCTCTCCAGATCACAGAAAGATCCTTCGCTGCCTCCAGGAACTCACAAAAGGTCAGAGCCAGGAGGGAGTCCCAGAAGCCAGGTCCCCGCCCGAACTCTCCACCACCTGCCCCTGGGGAGTGCCTTGTCTTCTCTCTGGGCTTCAGTTTATCCTTGGCCCAGGGGAAGGAGGCAGGGAAGCTCTCAGATGCCCTCTCCAGTGCCTGCCATCTCTGACTTGGGGGTAGTTGCCCTCCTACCCCTTCCCCTTCCCACCGCCCCCCATTTTCCGGCGACTTTGAAGGTTTAAGCGGATGCTGAACCCTCTTCAGATGCCCAGGCCGGGTCAGGGTGGGCCCCACGGGCCCCACGGAACCAAGGCCAGGGCTGCTGCCTCCCGAGCCGCAAACCTGGCAGGACCCTGGACAGCTGCCTCCCCCGAAGAAGGGCGGCGCTTGGGCCCCCGAGCGGGTCGGGGAGCGGCCCCCGGGAGCAGAGCAGGTCCGGGGACCTCCGGGAGCCACGCACCCGCCGATCTGTTGTCGAGGACGGCGAGGCAGCAGAGCACCCCGCAGGAGGAGCCGTAGAAGCGGCGGGTCCCCCGCAGGATGAAGGGGGCTCGCTCCCTCAGGCAGGTGATCACCCCCACGTGGTAGAGCCCCATGTAGCCCGAGCCGGCGAAGGACATGTCCCAGGTGCCCTCCTGCCGGAACATGGCTCCTCCGCAGGCCGGCCTCCACCTCCTCCCAAGCTGGCCCGGAGCGGCCGCGCCGGGCCCCGGGAGGCTGAAGAGCATCCCGTGACGTCACCCGCGGCCGGCCAACCCCGGGCCGCCGCCCTGCCCCGCCCCGCCGGCCACCTGCGGCAGCCTGGCCCGGGGCTGGCCCCTGCCCGGCCTTTCCAGGTCAAAGAGCCCCGACCTCCCCGAGCCCCCGTAGGAGGTGCGGGGCGCGAGGGCCATGGACCTGACAGCCCTGCAGCTCAGATCCCTCGTTCTGGTTGTTTGCAAAGCCATGGGGTTAAGTGACTTGTCCAAGGCCACCCAGCTAGGTCATTATGAAGTGTCTGAGCTGGACTGGAACTCAAGTCCTCCTGCTCTATGCACTGCACCGCCTGGCTGCCCCTTCAGCTCCTTATCTTACACGTGAGGGGACCCAGAGAGGGCAGGTGCGTGCCCCCATTCCTTCCTACAGGCATTCATTCTCTTTCCTGCTCACTTGTCTTCTCCGTTCTCTCATTCACTTGTTTCCTTATTCGTTAGCTCACGTGAGCGTTCCTTCATTCATTCCCTAGCTCATTTATTCATGCATTCATTCACCAATGCAGGGATTCACTTAACAAATATTTGCCAAGGAGCAATTTGGTGAGCTCTGCGACCTGCTAAGGTGAAAAGTATTGGATTTCCCTCTCAAGGAGCTTCCATCTAAAAGGAAAGTGTGGGGGGCAGCCTAGGGGGTGCAGTGGAGAGAGTACCAGCCAGGTACTCTCAGGAGGCCCTGAGTTCAAATCCAACCTCAGACACTTCATGATGACCTAGCTGTGTGAACTTGGGCAAGTCAATTAACCCTGCTGCCTTGCAAAAACCAAAAAAATGGAAGAAAGAAAGAAAGAAAGAAAGAAAGAAAGAAAGAAAGAAAGAAAGAAAGAAAGAAAGAAAGAAAGAAAGAAATGAACAAATAAATAGATAAATAAAAGGAAGGAGGTGCTGACCTGAGGAGAAATGACTAGAAAACAGTGAAAGGGCCACCTGAACCATTAGGAAAGTAGAAAGAGACATCCCAGTGGCTTCCACTGGGCAAATAAAGGTCACTTCCAACTTTGAAGTCATGTATCGTCCACACTCTCTCAACCAGGAGCCTTTTTTGACCACAGAGAATAGGAATAGCAGGACTTTCATTTTATAGCTCCGCATGGTTTACAGGTCACTTTTCTGCCATTGATCCCAAGACAGAGAATAAGTGTTTTTATTCCCCTTTCACAGATGAGGAAAATAAGCCTAGGGAGGGGAAGGAACTTGCTACAGTCACCACACTAGACCAGCTTTCACCCCCCTCTCTTTACAACATGGGGAACAAAAGGAAAAAAGGGCTAAGAAGGGCTAAAGTTGGAGATGAGAGGGCAACAATGAGAGAAATAGGAATAGCCCCAGGTGAGCAATGACTGTGCAGTGGGCTACCTCACAAGAGAATGACGATAATGACATGTCAGGGAGAAGTGGATTTTGAGCATCTCAGCAAACAGCACCTCTTGATTCTGGATTCTGAGTCTCTGCTTCCAAAGAACAGCACTCCATCCTCATCAGCACTCTCCAAAGTTAGATAGAGCGTGTCAGCCTCATTTTACAGAGGAGAAAACTGAGAAGCTGAGAAAAGAAGTGATTTACCCAATGTCACACAGGAAGTCAGTGATCAAGCCAGAACTCAGACCCAAAGCGACCAGAGCTCATCCCTCCCTAAGCCAGCCTGTCCTTTGACTTTAACATAACCCTTTCATTCACTGAGCAGGTCCTTCCAGGGAATGGGCCTCTGCTTCCTGAATCCTTACCAAGTCATTCTCCTGTGGTTTTGGTACATCTGGCATGACCTCTTCTCCCAAAGAGTCATCTATCTCTTCCACCCCACACCTGTGCCCGGGAGGCAGTCATCAGCAACACAGGGCAAACAATTGATCAAGGATTGGCCTATTTGGTAATAGGGTTTAAATCAATCACTCACACATTTGTTTAAATTTTCTTTACTTATTTGTGAACTAAAGTACCAACAAACATGAACAAAGATAGATTATATAAAATAAATACAACAAAGAAATGGATTACAATTCCCCTGGAATGTATAGGCAGCCAGGGGCTGCAGAAGCTACCAAAAAAATGCAAAAACATAACCTATGGCAGTTGAGCCTGGCATTCAAAGCTCTCTGTGGTCCAATCTCAACTGTACTGGTCCCACATACAAATCTCCTTGGGATGTAAACTATCTGCCAAGGAAGGGAAACATCTCAAGACAACCCTTTACCCTTAATGCAACTCTGATTCTTAGGAGTATCGGAGTCACCTTAGTGTCTTCAAGTAAGGAATGGGTGACCATTGGAAGAGTAGAGGGTATAAAGGATTCTGATGCAGAATTGCCACCTTCCAGTTCTGGTATTGGGTCATGACTGCACTCTCAGTACCTTTATCCAGGCCCTCATCATCTAATGTAGCCTCAGGGACTGAAGCAGCCTCCTAATGTGTGTCCCTGCCTCTAATTTCTCCCACTTACTTCTCTGCACATGCTGTCTGACAAGTTTTCCTATTAAACAGTTCTGATGATGGTCTCCCTGACTTGTGGCAATGGAGCAATGATTAGGGGTCAAGAACCCTGGGTTCTTCCCCCCCACTTTTCCCCCAATTTTATGCAGATAGCTTTCAGGTTTCATTTCTTTTTTTAGGTTTTTGCAAGGTAATGGGGTTAAATGACCTTCCCAAAGCCATATGGCTAGGTAATTAAGTGTTTGAGGTGGGATTTGAACTCAGGTCCTCCTGACTTGATTTTGAGTTCAATACTTTTCTCCTTCCTTCTTTTCCCTCCCCCCCTTCTTCTTGATAGCAAATTATCTGTAGTTATACGGTAATTATCATATACAACTATGTTATATATATTTCTTTATTAGTCATGTTGTGCAAGAAGAATCAGAAGAAAGGGGGAAAATTACGAGAAGGAAAAAAATAAAATAAACTTTTAAAAGTAAAAATTTTATGGTTTATTTGCATTCAGACTCCATAGTTCATTCTCTCTCTCTCTCTCTCTCTCTCTCTCTCTCTGGAATTTTCCATCACAAGTCTTTTAGAATTGTCTTGGATCACTGCATTTCTGAGAAAAGCTAAGTGTGTCATAGTTGATCATCACACAGTGTTGTTATTAATGCTTGCATTGTCCTCCTGGTTCTGCTCACTTCACTCACCATCAGTTCATGAAAGTCTTTCCAGGTTTTCCTGAAATCCACCCACTCGTCATTTTTTATAGAACAATAATATTCCATCATATTCCTATACCACATTTTGTTCAGCCATTCCCCATTGATGGACATCCCTTCAGTTTCCAATTCTTTGCCATCACAGAAAGAATTTCTATAAATAGTTTGGTACATGTGGGTGCTTTTGCTTTCATATGATGTCTTTGAGATATAGACCTAGTACAATGTCAGGTTGAAGGGTATGCACAATTTTATAGTCCTTTGAGTATAGTTCCAAATTGCTCTACAGAATAGTTGGATCGATTTATGACTCCACCAGCGAGCCAGTTTCCTCATCTCCTCCAACATTTATCATTTTCCTTTATTCTCATATTAGCCAATCTGATAGGCATAAGATGATATCTCAGAGTTGTTTGAATTTGCATTTCACTAATCAATAATGAGTTAGAGCACTTTTTTCAGATGATCAGAGATAGTTTTAATTTCTTCACCTGTAAACTGCCTGTTCATATCCTTTGATCATTTGTCAATTGGACAATGGCTTGTATTCTTATAAATTTGACTCAGTTCCCCATATCTGCATTCTTTTCATCTCAATTTGTTCATCTGTAAAATGGGGACAATACCATATTGGTTTCACCATAATAGTTTCATCCAGTTCCCTAGAATTGGATCATAGACTGCAAGCTGGAGAAGCCCTTGGAGTTGGTCCAGACACATAATTTACTGAAAAGCAAAGCAAAGTTTAAACAAATAAACAGACTTGCCTGAGATCACAGAAATAGCCATTGATTTGAACCCAGGTCCTCTGACTCCTAATCCTGCTCCTCTTTCCACTGTCCCAACTACATGAGTTATTTTTTTAATTTATTGTTATTAAAGATATTATTTGACCCTTTCCGCGCTGCCCAGAAGAGGGGTCCATACGGCGTTGTTCACGGTTTCCATCGTAACTTTCGAGGGAAACTTTCACAATGTCCAGAGCCCTGGATGTCTTGCAGATGAAGGAGGAGGATGTCCTCAAATTCCTCACTGTGGGCACCCATTTAGGTGGCACCAATTTGGACTTTCAGATGGAACAGTATATCTATAAAAGGTAGAGTGACGGCATGTATATCATTAATTTGAAGAGAACTTGGGAAAAGCTTCTGCTGGCAGCTTGTGCCATTGTTGCCATTGAAAATCCAGCTGATGTTAGTGTTATCTCATCCAGGAACACTGGCCAGAGAGCTGTTCTGAAATTTGCTGCTGCCACTGGTGCCACACCTATTGCTGGACGCTTCACCCCAGGCACCTTCACTAACAAGATCCAGGCAGATTTCAGGGAACCTCGACTCTTGGTGGTCACTGATCCTCGTGCAGATCATCAGCCTTTGACTGAAGCATCAAATGTTAACCTTCCAACCATTGCACTGTGCAACACAGACTCCCCACTTCTCTATGTGGACATTGCCATTCCATGTAACAACAAGGGAGCTCACTCAGTGGGTCTGATGTGGTGGATGCTGGCCCAAGAAGTCCTGAGGATGCATGGTACAATCTCCCGTGAGCACCCATGGGAGGTCATGCCTGATCTTTACTTCTACAGAGATCCAGAGGAGATTGAAAAGGAAGAGCAGGCCGCAGCTGAGAAGGCAGTGACAAAGGAGGAATTTCAGGGTGAATGGACTGTACCTGCCCCAGAATTCACTGCTGCTCAGCCAGAGGAGGCTGATTGGTCTGAGGGCGTCCAGGTGCCATCTGTGCCCATTCAGCAGTTCCCTACTGAAGATTGGAGTGCTCAGCCAGCTACTGAGCACTGGTCTGCAGCTCCTACTGCTCAGGCCACTGAATGGGTAGGAACCACCACAAAGTGGTCCTAAATTTTACCCAGATGCTCTAATAGTGTTGGAAAAATGCGGATGGAAAATAAAAATTGGTTTCTTATCAAAAAAAAAAGATATTATTTGAGTTTTACAATTTTCCCCCAATCTTGCTTCTCTCCCCCTCCCCACAGATAGCACTCTGTCAGTTTTTATTTTGTTTCCATGTTGTACCTTGATCCAAATGGGGTGTGATGAGAGAGAAATCATATCCTTAAAGAGAAGAGAAGTCTAAGAGGTAACAAGATCAGACAATAAGATATCTGTTTTTTTTTCTAAATTAAAGGGAATAGTCCTTGCACTTTGTTCAAACTCCACAGCTCCTTATCTGGATACAGATGACACTCTCCTTTGCAGACAGCCCAAAATTGTTCCCGATTGCTGCACTGATGGAATGAGCGAGTCCTTCAAGGTTGAACATCACTCCCATGTTGCTGTTAGGGTGTACAGTGTTTTTATGGTTCTGCTCATCTCACTCAGCATCAATTCATGCAGATCCCTCCAGGTTTCCATGAAATCCCATCCCTCCTGGTTTCTAATATAACAATAGTGTTCCATGATGTACACATACCACAGTTTGCTAAGCCATTCCCCAATTGAAGGACATTTACTGGATTTCCAATTCTTTGCCACCACAAACAGGGCTGCTGTAAATATTTTTGACCAAGTAATGTTTTTACCCTTTTTCATCATCTCTTCAGGGTATAGACCCAGTAGTGGTATTGCTGGGTCAAAGGGGATGCACATTTTTGTTGCCCTTTGGGCATAGTTCCAAATAGCTCTCCAGAAGGGTTGGGTGAGTTCACAGCTCCACCAACAGTGTAATAGTGTCCCAGATTTCCCACATCCCTTCCAACAATGATCATTATCCTTCCTGGTCATACTGGCCAATCTGAGTACCTGAGATATTTTGCAAGGCCTTTTGTAATCCTCTAAGCCTTAGATCTAAGCCCATTCTCTATCATCTCTTTGAAGGGATAGGAATATGTAGGTGTGTCCTGAGCAACCTTTATCAACAAGCAATGATTGTAATACATAATATAATCAAACAACCTGTGTGTCCAGTCTGTCCTGGTACTGGGAATACAAAAAAAAAAAAAAAAGAACAATTCCTCCCCTCAAGGAGCTTAAACTCTATAGGGAAGATCAGGATACTTTGCCCAGGAATCCTCTCCACAACCTCCTTGACAAATGGTCCTCTAGGATCCAGTTGGACATCTGCAGCTATGGGGACCTCACAGCTTCCCCCTGCAGCCCATTGCTCATGTGGGCAGCTCTCATAAGGAGTCACGGTTGGCTCCTTTCCAATGTCTACTCATTGCTCCTGATTCTGCTCTCCAGAAGTCACCCTCTCCTCAAAGTCCAGGCTCTTGTTTCTCAAGGGTATGAATTTGCTACTCTTAAACATTGAGGCACCAGTCCCTTCCTTTTGTACCAAGAGGTCCCCAGGCATGTTAGAAGAACTTTGCCTGGCTCTGTCCCTGACCTGCTGTGAGACTTGAGATGTCATTTCCTTTCTCAGTGTCCACTCTAACATTCTGTGACAATACACATGCTTACTGTAAGTGGTGCTGTGGAAAGAGCACCAGCCCTGCAGTCAGGAGGACTTGAGTTCAAATCCAGCCTCAGACTGAATTACCTAGCTGTGTGACCTTGGACTAGTCACTTAACCCAATTGTCTTGCCAAAAAAAAAACACAAACAAAAAAGAATAGCTGCCAGAGAGTCCCCAGAGAGGAGCCCCATGATGTAATGTACCCATGGCTCCTCCCCTTCCCCTCCTCTGCCCCAGCCCTCTGAACCCCCCTAGCCCCAAGCCCTGCCTTCCCTTAACCCTGAACCTGCCACCCTATTCTGGATCCCAGATTGCAGGAATTTGATCTGGATGAAGCCATAGATATCACATAAGGAATCCGAGACCCAGAGAATGGAAAGTAACTGACCCAAAGTCACACAGGAACTGGAGATGCTCTTAGCTGCCACAGGTGACCCAAACATTCCCATCAGCCTTCTCTTTCTCTCCTGGATCTGGACCAAAGGTCAAGTGCATTCCATTCGATAAAAACTGAGAATGTTCTTGTTATGGTCAGAGCTCTGTGCTGTGAAATTACTTCACATAAAAGACATGGTTGCACCCTCCTGGAGCTTACAGTCTATCAAGGGAGATTTTCCCTAATTTCAGGCAGCACCTTATGATAAAAAACAGCAACAGTAATAGTCAGATATAGGATGTCAGGGCTGGGAAGTATCTTAAAAAAGCAGAAAATATTTTGTTTTTAATTAAGAAGGCACTTAGAACAAGAAATGTCACAGATGAGATGAACCTTATACTGTGACATATCGTAATTGGGAGAGAATCCCAATGGGTATTAAGATTTGAGATGAACCTTGAAACAGAAATGTCAGAGCTGGATGGGCTTTAAAATGGAAAATGAATGATGTGAAAAAGAAACTTAGATCTGGGAATGAGAGCCAAGAGGGATCTTAGAACATAGAATGTCAGTGCTGAGATGTTTCCTAGAAAAGAGACTGTAAGTAGTGGGAAGGGTTAAATAAAACATCGAGTCTGAAGACATAAGCTCTCTAAAAATGTTCCTGTCTGATGTGATGTTCTATTCCAAGTCCAAATAGAAGAGGGAGTCCCTTAAGACTGCAGGGTCCTTTTTTGCAGGTAACATAGAATGGATTTTATTGAGACTCAGAATGCTTTGGAACCTCCTAAAGGAAATCTATGACCGCTCAAAGAATTCAGTGCAATAAACGACATATAAAATCCAAGTGGTTTAGATAATACAGTGCAACTGGAGACCCAGCTAGACCACAGACTGGTCCATCAGTAAATATATTTTGAAAGGACTCAGAATCAAATGAGAAGAAGAGACTAGACTGTTTTGAACTGGGAGATTTTGCTTTGAATGATTCCAAGCTGCTTCACATCATGTGTATTGTAAACTAACATCTTATTCACCAGAAATGTGAGTAATGTGTTTACACTACAGGCTGGACCAATTCATAGAATTAGAAGCTCAGAGCCAGAAGAGGTTTTGGAGCCCACTAGGTCCAACTTGTAAAAAGTTGACCTCTCTATAACTTCTGTGTCCAGTGACCCTTCATTGGCTACTTTGAAGCCCCTAGTGCCAAAAAAGAGCAGGCTACTGGCAAAGTGAATGCAATGGCAAGTCTGAAGGCAGGAAGAAAGTCTTATTTTTGTGAGTTCCAATCCAGACTCAGACACTTGATAGCTATATGACCCTGGGCAAGTCCCTTCACCCTATTCGCCTTAGTTTCCTCACCTATAAAAATGAGCTGGAGAAGGAAGTGGCAAATATTCTAGTATCTTTGGCAAGAAGACTCCAAATGGGGTCATGAGGGTTTGGACACATCCGAATCAATTGACCAACAGCAATGCCACAACAAATGGTATATAAAGGAAAATCATGGCTTCATGCTGGGTCGTTTTCTGTTCTTTGTTGCATATGTAATTCTTCAAGCTTGTTGCTGGTGTCTGCCCACTTCAGGACAATAATAACGTAAGAAATTTATTTTAATTGTATTTATCTTTTAGAAATTTATTTTAAACAAAGATCTCTAGTTTGGAGACATCTATTATTTCCCAAGGGAACCTATCCCACTTTTGAATGGTCCCTTTTCAGATTGAATCTCAAGAGACCCACACTCTTTCTCATCACAGTGACCCTGAATCCCTGGAAACTAATATCCAAGACTTAATGTTGCTTCGGCTTTATCTACTACAACCCTATTGTCTCCTGGCTTCCTGGCTTCCCTCTCTAGAAATATTCACTATTTCACTGTCTGCTTTGGAATGCCTATTATTTAATTAACAAACTTTCTCTCTCTCTCTCTCTCTCTCTCTCTCTCTCTCTCTCTCTCTCTCTCTCTCTCTGTGTGTGTGTGTGTGTGTATATCTCTCTCTCTCTGTCTGTCTGTCTCTCTGTCTCTTTGTCTCTCTGTCTCTCTCTCTGTCTCTCTCTCTGTCTCTCTCTCTCTCTGTCTCTCTCCCTCTCTTTCTCTGTTTTTTTGTTGGGCAATGGCAGATTAAGTGATTTGCCCAAGGTCACACACCTAGTCAGTAGCAACTGTATGAGTTCAGATTTGAACCCAGGTCTTCCTGACTCCAGGGCAGGTGCTCTTTCCACTGCTCCACCTAGCTGCCCTATTTTCTCTCTCTTACTCCTGTAGTCTTCTACTTAGCTACACTTTATCTCATACCACCACTGATTCCCTAATCAGAATATTCCTTTCCCCCATTGCTTCCCTCCCTCAATCATCTTCACTAAATGACATCTCCTCTTTTGATGGTATCTAAATTTATCCCCTAATCCCAATTTTGTTTCATGAAGAGGTTTGGAATTATTAAAAGAACAAAAAGATCTCCTAAAGGCAATCCAGCCTTTTCTCCTCTTCTCTAGTTGAAATCTAGGAGACCCACTCCATCTATAGTGTCTCTCCAAGGTATATGTACTCATGAGCCAACTCTATAGGCTGAACTTCCAACTACATAAGACAGTCTGAACAAATCTTTCATCCACTTGTTTTTTTCAGTGTGGATGGTCATTCTAAATTCTTTTTTTTATTATAGATTTTATTTGAGTTTTACAATTTTCCCCCCTAATCTTACCTCCCTTCCCCCACTGCACACAGAAGGTAAATTGTCTTTACACTGTTTCTGTGGTATACATTGATCCAAATTGAGTGGGATGAGAGAGAAATCACATCCTCAAGGAAGAAACAAAAAGTATAAGAATTAACAAGATCAGACAATAAGATACCAGGTTTTTTCCCCTAAATTAAAGGGTATAGGGGTGGCTAGGTGGTGCAGTGGATAGAGCACCGGCCCTGGAGTCAGGAGTGCCTGGGTTCAAATCTGGTCTGACACTTGATAATTACCTAGCTGTGTGGCCTTGGGCAAGCCACCTAACCCCATTGGCCTTGCAAAAAAACCCCAAAACCTAAATTAAAGGGTATAATTTGTTCAAACTCCACAGTTCTTTATTTGTACACAGATGATATTCTCCATTGCAGACAGCCCCAAATTGTCCCAGATTGTTGCACTGATGGAATGAGCAAGTCCAACAAGGTGGATCATCAGCCCCATGTTACTGTTAGGGTGGACAATGTTTTTCTGGTTCTGCTCATCTCACTGAGCATCAGTTCATGCAAATCCCTCCAGGCTTCCCTGAATTCCTGTCCCTCCTGGTTTCTAATAGAACAATAGTGTTCCAAGACATACATATACCACAGTTTGCTAAGCCATTCCCCAATTGAAGGACATTTACTTAATTTCCAGTTCTTTGCCACAACAAACAGGGCTGCTATGAATATTTTTATACAAGTGATGTGTTTACCCTTTTTCATCTTCTCTTAAGGGTATAGACCCAGTAGTGGTATTGCTGGATCAAAGGGTATGCTCATTTTTTCTTGCCCTTTGGGCGTAGTTCCAAATTTCTCTCCAGAAAGGTTGGATGAGTTCACAGCTCTAACAGTGTAATGGTGTCCCAGGTTTCCCAAACTCTTCTAACAATGATCATTGTCCTTTCTGGTCATATTGGCCAATCTGAGAAGTGTGAGGTTGTGCCTCAGAGAAGCTTTAATTTGCAATTCTCTAATAAGTAATGATTTAGTGCAATTTTTCATATGGCTATGGATTGCTTTGATTTCTTCATCTGTAAATTGCCTTTGCATATGCTTTGACCATTTGTCAATTGGAGAATGGTTTTTTTAAAAAAAAATTGACTCAGTTCTCTGTATGTTTTAGAAATGAATCCTTTGTCAAAAACATTAGTTGTAAAGATTGTTTCCCAATTTAGTACATTTCTTTTGATCTTGGTTACAGTGGTTTTGTCTGTGCAAAAGCTTTTTAATTTAATGTAATCGAAATCACCTAGTTTGTTTTTAGTGATGTTCTCCATCTCTTCCTTTGTAATAAACTTCGTCCCTCTCTATAGATCTGAAAGGTAAACTAGTCTTTGATCTTCTCATTTGCTTATAGTATTGTTTTTTATGTCTAAATCCTGTAATCATTTGGATCTTATCTTGGTAAAGGGTATGAGGTGTTGGTCTAATCTACGTTTCTTCCATACTAACTTCCAATTTTCCCAGCAGTTTTTATCGAAGAGAGAGGACTCTTTGGGTTTATCAAACAGCAGATTACTATAATCACTTCCTGCTATTGCACCTAGTCTATTCCACTGGTCCACCACTCTATTTCTTAGCCAATGCCAAACAGTTTTGATGACTGATGCTTTATAACATAATTTTAGATCAGGTAGGACTAAGCCCCATTCTTTTCCACTTTTTTCATTAAATCCCTGGAAATTCTTGACTTTTTATTTCTCCATATGAATTTACTTGCAACTTTTTCTAACTCATTAAAGTAATTTTTTTGGAATTTTGATTGGGAGGGCACTAAAGAGGTAGTTTAGTTTTGGTAGAAATGTCATTTTTATTATATTAGCTCTACCTAGGCATGAGCAGTTGATATCTGCCCAGTTATTTAAATCTCATTTCATTTGTGTGAGAAGTGTTTTATAACAGTTTTCAAAAAGTTTCTGAGTCTGCCTTGGCAAATAGACTCCCAGATATTTTATATCATCTGAGGTTACTTTGAATAGGATTTCTCTTTGTAGCTCTTCCTGCTCTATCATACAAGACATATATATATATATATATATATATATATATATATATATATATATATATATGAAAGTTGAGGATTTATGAGGGTTTATTTTATATCCTGCAACTTTGTTTAAAATGGTCATTGTTTCCAGTAGTTTTTTGGATGATTTCTTAGGATGCTCTATGTAGACAATCATGTCATCTGCAAAGAGTGAGAGTTTTGTCTCTTCCTTCCCAATTGTAATTCCTTCCATTTCTTTTTCTTCTCTAATTGCTAAAGCTAACATTTTGAATATGATATTGAATAGTAGTGGTGATAATGGGCACCCTTGTTTCACCCCTGATCTTATTGGGAATGCCTCTAGCCTCTCCCCATTGCATATAATGCTTGCTGATGGTTTCAGATAGATACTGCTTATTATTCTAAGGAACAATCGAGGTATTCCTCCACTCTCTAGTCTTTTTGGCAGAAATGTGTGTTGGATTTTGTCAAAAGGTTTTCAGCATCGATTGATATGATCATATGATTTCTGATAGGTATGTTATTGATATAATTAATTATACTAACAGTTTTCCTAATATTGAACCAACCCTGAATTCCTGGGATAAATCCTATTTGGTCAAAATGTATTGTCCTAGTGATAACTATTTGTAATCGTTTTGCTAAGGTTTTACTTAAGATTTTTGCATCTATATTCATCAGGGAGATAGGTCTATAGTTTTCTTTCTCTGTTTAATTCTTCTTGTTTTAGGTATCAGCATCTTATTGGATTCATAGAAAGAGTTAGGCAGAGTTCCATCTTTCCCTGTTTTTCCAAAGAGTTTACCTAGAATTGGAACCAATGGTCCCTTGAATGTTTGGTAGAATTCACTTGTGAATCTATCAGATCCTGGAGATTTCTTCTTAGGGAGTTTAATGATGGCTTGTTGAGTTTCTTTTTTGGAGATAGGGTAGTTTAGGTATTTAATCTCCTCTTCATTTAACCTGGGCAACTTATATTTTTGTAAATATTCATCCATTTTACTTAGAGTATCAAATTTATTGGCATACAGGTAGGCAAAATAATTCCCAATTATTACTCTAATTTCCTCTTCATTGGTGGTGAGTTCACCTTTTTCATTTATGATACTAGCAATTTGGTTTCCTTCAAAAATATGGAACACTTCACGAATTTGCGTGTCATCCTTGCACAGGGGCCATGCTAATCTGCTCTGTGTCATTCCAATTTCAGTATATATGCTTCCAAAGTGAGCACCATTCTAAATTCTTTTGAGTGTTTATAGATCTCATTTTGTGTCTTTTAGCAGTGTAGTCTTAGGTGTGATTTACTGTTATTGATTATTGTTGCTGCTATTTGTGGCTATTGTTCTTAACTATGAACCACAACATCTAAGAAACCTGATCCCTTTTCAACTTAGAAGGTGCTAGACCTTCTCCTTGATGGCACCAATGACCTTTAGTGAGCCTATATAGCAAAGTTTTATGTTGCACTTCATATTACCCCTCTGGGGTCCAAACAGTGTCATCTCTGTTGTTAGTTTATTCAGTTCATCTTGCCTTTTGGGCATATGCTCAGGGTCTGCCTTGTTGAGAGTTGATCTGTGGTCATAACTGAGAGTCCAAGTCCAGTGGCATCTTGGATACTCATGGAAGAAATACAAAAAAAGGGTTCCATGAATACTGAGAGGAAAAATTTCCCAAACTAGGAGGAAATATGGAAGGTTTCATGAAGGAAATAACATCTGGATTGGATTTTGAAGCATAGAAGATAGGATCTGGCACACCAAGCATAGGAAGCAGGATGTATCTGGAAGATTGAAATGCTCCATTATGTTTCATCTGTGTAGGGTCTGGTTGGGCATAACATATGGAAAGACTGGAAAGATCAGGTAAAATAAGATCATAAAGGGCCCTGACTACCAGGCAAAGGGGGCAGAAATTTAGCAGGTAGGGCAAGACTATTTGAAAATGTGAACAGAGGGGTGACATGAACAAGGAAGATAGGGGGTCTAAATGAGATCGATTACTCAACCATGGGTTTATTACCATTTCTGATGCCCCATGCATTAAATCAAGACCATTTTAGCCCCAACTCCAGGGCATCTCCTGACCAGAGATGCCCAACCAGACAGCACCCCCAGGAGCCAGGGCTGGCTGATGGGCACTTCCTACTCTTGTCTTCTGGTCAAGACTGGCGGAACTGATGAGGAAGGAAGGGCAATGCTTCCAAGGACTGTGCTACCATTTCCCATTTTGTCAGTTATTTTATGCCCTGAGGGGTTGGGGTGGCAGGATAATCTCTTCCAAGGATATGTGCATTTTGTAGCCATCAGAGCTCCACAAGGCAGGCTGGGGAAGATGAGGGTGCTTTGCACTAGAAGGAGCAGAAGAAGAAAAATTCTGCCACCTGGGGAAAAAGAAGGGCTATCAGCTCATCAGTTTCACCTATCAGAACTCTGGTTTAAATGAAATCAGAGATTTGCAGCCATTGAGTATCTTCACCAATAATTGCCCAAATCTGCCTGCAATTCAACCCAGTACTGAGCAGAAATCACCTTGAAGTATTCCTCATTTGAAGCCTTCCAGGGAGGAGGAGTTCATCAGCTCCCAAGGCATTCCATTCAAAGTTTGGACAGTTCTGATTGGTTGGAAGCTTGTCTTTATATGGAGCCGATTCCTGCTTCTCAGTGACTTCCTCTCCCATCACTGTTTCCAATTTGGCCTTGAGGAAATAAATCAAACCTCCCACAGGAATGCCCTTCAGATGCCAGAAGACCCAGAGAGTGATCCTCCCAATACTTGTCTCCTTGGGCTAATTGTAGGCATCTTTGCCATCTTCCATTATCTGAAGGGTTATCCTTGGAGGAGCTGACAGAAGCTGGAAGGGAGCTCTGAGTACATCAGATAAGCTGGGTGGGTATCCTGGATCTGGCCACTTGTAATTCTTGCTAGCACTGATACAATACTTTTAAGTTGGCAAAAGCTATCTCCATTCTTTCTCACAACACCTTTATGAGGTAGGTGCTCATTGTCTCCACTTTGCAGATGGGCAAATGGAGGCACAGAGATGTTAAGTATCTTGGCCACAGTTACACAGATAATAATTGTTTAAGGCAGAATTGGAACTCAGGTTTTCCTGACTCCACAGTCATGACTATAACCACTGAATGGCCCAGCTCTTTCTTTCACTGTGATCTATCAGTCAATCAATAAACATTTATTAAACACCTGCTATTTTCCAGGCCATATGCTAATGTAGACGTGATTCTTGTTCAAGTTCAGGGTTTGATACCTTAATCTCTGGGGTCTCTTCCAACTCTGGATGAATGAACCTGTGTTTCAAGTCCCCACTGACTTGAAGGGAAACCCCCTCTTGGTCTCCTGGCAGGGAGGAAGACAGTTTGTGGAGGTGTTTGGGGGACCCTGGGCATCCAGGGGGGGTGGCATCAATATCAAACTCAGTCAGTATCCTAATGATTAAGTTTCCCTCACTCAACAGTAGTGTTGGGCAAATATCAGCAAGGAAGAGGAAGGAAGGACACTTGAAAGCATGTCCGTTCCCCATGGGAAAGTCTCCCTTCAGAGAAAAATGTTGTGGTTTATTAAGGAAGAAAGAACAATGGATTTTGTGTAAGAGATACTGCTACTGACTTTTTGTATGAGCATTAGCAGGTCACTTCCCCACTGAGGGCCTCAGTTTACTCCTTTGTAAATGTCCAGGGTATGATGAGACATTAGGTCTAGATGCCCAAAGAGATGGGAGAAATAAAACCGAAGGTAGAAAGATTGCAGGGACCAAGGAAAAATGGAGTGTTGCTTTGTTATTCACTGGGGTAGCTTGAGCATAGAGAAGGACAGGAAGGAAACCCTAGAGATGACTCAGGGCCTGGTTCCATCATGCCTTGGTCTGGTGGTCCACCTCCCACTCCTGCTTGCCTGTCTGACCCCAGAAGTCTGTCTTTCACTTCGGAGAAGACAAAATTGCCAAATTTCTTGAATTCATTATGCATCCACAGGATATCTTCTGGGGCCTCTGGAATCCAGCTGATTATCCTGCAACAGATGGGGAAGAAGGGACTGGGAGTCAGCAGCAAAGAGGGGCAGCAGGGGATAATAATATACCCTCCCTGGAATCAGAAATCTTGCTTACAAGCTTAGTGGCCTTGGGCAAGTCATTTAAACCCTCTCAGCCTCAGTTTACTCATATATAAAATTAGGGTGCTTAGATGATGATGATGTTTGTCTTCCACTATAGAAGAAGACAGGGACATCAGGGAGGTGATGCCAGGACAAGCACATGACTTGGATTTGAGTGAGGGGGCTAAGTCAGCAGCCTCAGTTACTCATTTGAAGCCACCTGGGTCCAGTGGCCAGGTATGGAACAGGATGATTAGAGATGGCCCTGGATGCGAGACAGTCAGGGTGAAGTGACTTGGCCAAGGTTGCACAGCTAAGTCAGTGTCAAGCATCTGGATTCAAGGCTGAGGCTGAATTCAAACTCCCATCCTCCTGAGCCCAAGGGCAGTGCTCTAGTCACTGGGCCACCTGACTGCCCTAGGGTGCTTAGAATAGAACACCGCATAAGGCCCCTTCCAGCTTTAAATTTAAGTTGTTAGGAATTAACAGAGAAAATCTTATTTGGGCCACATAAAAAGGGGGATATTCCTAGATCTGAGCCCAGGGTGGGGAGAGAGGAGCTCCCAAGCATGGTGGGGAGATTTGGAAGACAGTTCGCTAGGTGGAGAAGGACTTCTTGAAGAAGAGAAAGAAGAATCAGTCTCTGGAGAAGACTTGGAATGACACCGAGGTGTCGAGAGCTCTGGAAAGACTACAGCCACCTCTCCAGGGCTTCCAGGGCCTGAGAGCCTAAGGGAGACCATGAGCAAACAAAGCCAGCTCCCTTCTCTGCCCTCGGTTCTGGCATTTGTAAAAGGAGATACTTGGACAAGAATTCAAAGAGCCCTCCCTGTTCTCAGGTCCCTCCCAACCCTGACCTCCCCTGTTCTCAGGTCTCTCTCAGCTCTGACCTCCCCAGTTCTCAGGTCTCTCTCAGCTCTGACCTCCCTGTTCTCAGGTCCCTCCCAACCCTGACCTCCCCTGTTCTCAGGTCCCTCTCAGCTCTAAGATCCCTTCCGGTGCTGTCTCTGTCCTACACCTGCTGTCCTACACCTGAACATTCTATGTTCTAAAGTCCCTGGCTGCCGGTGCAAGGGTCTGTTTCCTAATGTCCCTTTCTGGCTGCAACATCTAGATTTTCCAGACAATTTTACCTCCCCAGCCTGCTGACCCTCCGCCCTGGCTCTTCAGCCTCCATTTTCTACTTCCACTACTTCACTGTAGAGACTTCTTGGAGAAAGTCACCAAAACCAAGCTGCCTTTCCCTACTGCCAATCTATATGACTTCAAGCACTGTTGGGCTCTCCCTGCGCCTCAATAAGGATTCCATCCTTTTCTTATTACAAACCTTCATATGGGATCAAAATTGTGATTATTACCCATGGCCCTAAAGTTTACATTCATTCTTTGTCAAAGTGGCGTCTGACCCCCTCCTCACAGGGTCTCTCACCCCATGACAAGATCTCACTTACCTCTTAGACTTAAAGTATACATACGCCAAGGGCAGCGTGCAGGGCAAGAATGTGTAGGTCAGTATTTGGCCTGGAACTGAGCGGGAAAATCGGGCAAAGAATCCATTGGGCTTTTCACATGATCTCTGCAAGGCTACAACAACATGTGGTGACATTCGATTGAAAACCCCAGAACCTCAAGCCTGGGCCAAGTCTATCAAACAAGGAAGGCCATGACTAGGAGGAACACTGAAATAGGAATGGTCAGACCTGGAAGAGGGCCTGGACTTGATCTGGTCTAATCCCCTCATTTTCCTGTGACTCAGAGAGGAGTTTCCTTAGGACATTCCCTAAACTTGCTAAAACATCAGTCAGCAGACCTGGGATTAGCACACACAGTCATTCTAATCCCTCTGAGTGTTTTCAAAACAAAATATTCCACTCACTAGTGGTCATTTTCAGACATCCACAAACTGGGTTCTTGCCCATTCTCTCCACATTTCCTAATGGAGCCTAACAAAACAAGCCAGGGATTCGGGCTCCCTGTCACCTAACAGACAATTCCTCAGGGCTCCACAGAGCTTGGATCTTCTCTTCCAAGTGTCTCTCAATGCCTTAGTCACTGTCTAATTGCTGCCGGAGAAGCCCAAACCTAGTTAGATTGCCCAGTGACTGAGGGGCCCTGTTTTGCCTGCTCGCTGAACCCCAGTTTTGAATAAAGAAGCTCACCTATATCTCTTGCAGTTAAAGATTAACAAAGTGCTTTACTCAAAAATACCCTGGGAGAAGAGAATGAGACATTTATATATTACACATAAGGAAACTGAGACCCAGAGAGGTAAATGATTGGTTCAAGGTCACTCTGGTAGCTCAATTTCAGAATCAATTCAAACTGAGAACTTTGGATCCCAAGACTTGACTAGGCAGTCTTGATGAACCAGTCAGTTAACTTTTCTCTGTTGTCTTTTCTATTTTTTGGTTTGTGCATGGCAATGGGGTTAAGTGACTTGCCCAGGGTCACACAGCTAGGTCATTATTAAGTGTCTGAGGCCAGATTTGAACTCAGGTCCTCCTGACACCAGGGCCAGTGCTAAGTCCACTGTGCCACCTCGGTGCCCCTGTTGTTTTTCCTGTAAAGCAATAATAATCATACTTGTGGTACTTGTCTGGACCCAGTATCCCAGATTTCAAGGTTACAGAAACCTTAAGGTGCCATTCCATCCAAGCCGTTCATTCTTCAGAGGTCTGGGACACAGAAGTCACTTCTTCAAAGTGACGCAAAGGTAGCAAGGGGGAGATCTGAGCTTCCAGATCAGGACTCTGATTCTTCCTCTGACCAGGGGACTTCCATAATAAGCACAAGCATCAGTTGGGATTATCATGGAAAGGGAGACTCCAATAATAACCACCATTATTACTTTACTCTGGAATTTCAGCTTTGGAGCCATAAGGAGTTACTTCACCTATCTCATGAGAGTCCTCTCCTCACTGAGCACTTTCTGATATTTTCCATGGTCTTCAAGAGTTTCTTTGCTTAAAAATGGATCTCCCTGCACCCAGCCACCCATGACAGCCACACTCAGCCAGTCTGGGTCCTCAGACAGCTGGCCCACATTGAGCTGGTTCTGGAAATGTCCCTTGCTTGGGAGGGAAGAGCTACAGGTGGCAATAAACCTTAAGGCCCCCTCTACCACCAGATGTTATCAGGAGGAATATTATGAATTAGTATAATCATAGCAAGAAGTATGAGATAAGGCCCATTGGAGAGAGGCAAGGCAAGTGTTGTGGGCATCCCTTGTGGGGATAGGTGGAGGTCAGCTTTATCAAAGGGATGGCATCTGAACTGGAATTCAAAAGACAGATATGCCTGTTCAGCAACAGGCAAAAGGACGGAGTGATCACAGGAGCCAAGTCACAGAGCTAGAAAGGACCTGGAATCTAAACCCCCTCTTTTTATAAATGAGGAAAGTAAGCCCAGAAAGGTCAAGTGATGATCAGACAGTAAGTTATCTGAAGTAGAATTCAAAGAGGGGACAGAGATCTGAGTTAAAGACTCATCTCTGACACCAAAGTTTGTGTGACCTCTACTAGTGGTGACCTAGCTAAATCTCTCTCTTTTTTTAAGGTTTTCGCAAAGCAAACGGGGTTAAGTGGCTTGCCCAAGGCCACACAGCTAGGTATTTATTTATTTGTTTGTTTGTTTGTTTATTTATTTATTTTTGATTTTTCAAGGCAATGGGGTTAAGTGGCTTGCCGAAGGCCACACAGCTAGGTCATTATTACATGTCTTTGGCCGGATTGGAACCCAGGTACTCCTGACTCCAAGGCTGGTGCTTTATCCACTATGCCACCTAGCTGCTTCTAGTTAACTCTCTTAAGACAATACAATGCAAAACAAGAGGCAGTAATAGGGGAATTTTTCCCCATTCTTTGCCTTTGAAGTCAGGTCTATACCCTCCCCCCCCAAAAAATAAGGTGGTAGGAAAAATACTCCAAGAGAAGTGAATAATCAGTTTGACTGAAACAAAAATTACACAAAGCATGGAAGAGAAAGGGATGCTGGATTATCATAGACACCTAATTATGGAAATCCTCTTTGGTAGGCCAAGGATTTCAGCTTTATCCTCCAGCCACAAGGGTCCATTAACAATTTTTGAGCTGGGGAGTAATATGATCAAGCCTGTGTATTTGGATAATTCCTTGGGCACCATACATTGAATAGCTTGGAGAGCAGAGAGATGACAGAAATGAAGATAAATTAATAGGCTAATGTAATAATTCTGAGAAGAAATGATGAGGCCAGATCAAAGGTCCTGTAAATAAGAGAGCGGTAGAGGGAACGAATGTGAGAGAAATTTCAAAAGTAGAATCAATAGCAAGGAAGGAAGGTAGTAAGGAAGATTCTGATAGTAAGAGAAGAAGGAACATGGGCAGGATCCAAGGAAACTTGGATCAAATTGAACCAAACCTTCAGATATTCAGGGTGATGCCAGGATCTCTCATGGGTCAAAGACAATACTCAAAGACAAAATTCCCATTTAGGAAGGAGAGGAGACAGGGAGACTGAGTAGTTAGAAAGGTAGGGGAAAAGCTAGGAGAGAAGAGTATAGAGGTAGAAGGAAAACTTCTGGAGGAGAAAGAAGCTCTTGTCTACATCTATGGCCCCATGGTACCTTGCCCAGAGAACTCAAGTCTTGAATCCAGAAGAAGCCCTGCAACTCCTCCAAGTCCAGCTTATTTAATTCTTTGTACTTCGAGCCCTAGAACCCATCTCAATTCCTGGTACAACCTATATGTTCACTGATGTTCATTGAGGTCCAACACTTCCTGGCTCCATTTGAGATTTCTTGGCAGAGCTGCTGGAGTGGCTGGCCATTTCATTCTGTAGCTTACTATGTATATGAGGAACTGAGGCAAATCAGATTATATGACTTGCCCAGAAACACCCAACCAGTTAAGTGTTGGAAATCAGATGTGAACTGAGATAGATGAGTTTTCCTGACTTTGAGGCTGGCATTCCATCCACTGTGCCACTAAACTGCCCCCTAAAATGGCTTACTAATTGACTGATTGATGCATTCCTGCTGGTTGGTTGTCTGGCTGGCTGAATTAGTCTTACCTGCTTCAAGATCTGGAGACAAGAGCTCAAATTTTGCTATGTCTTTGATGAGTACATTGGGCACGGACCAGTTGATCTGTGGCTCCCCTGACTTTCTCTCTTCCTCATTGCAGGAAGTTCTTCCCTCATTACTGCTGGTTGGCCAAATTAAGGAGGTAGGTGTTGGAGTCACCCCATTGGACAAGTCTGCCATGACCCCCTCCTTTGTAAGACCTGAGGAAGGAGAAAAGATGAAGAATGATATGCCAGCTATCACAAAGGAAAAATACCATAAACCAGACCAATTTCCCATCCTGAACATGGCATCATGCATGTGGATACCCATATATGCATGAAGATATGAATGCACAACAGAGTGTCAAGACAAAACTGTTCTCTCTTTTGCATTTTAAGATTCATAAATCACTTCACAACACCTCTATGAATCAGGCAGTTCAAGAATTGCTACCCTTAAAAAAAATAATTGCTTCCCTTGTTTTATAAATGAAGACACTGGTGAGAGGCTGTGACTTGGGATCATGGATTTCAAGCAGAAAGGAAGCCTAATCCAAACTCTTCATTTTATAGAGGATCAATTGGAGTTATAGAGAGGGCAAGGGACAGATTTAAGGTCAACGATACCACTCCCATCTCCTGTTGTCTGTATCTGAATGGTGTCTGGACTGTAGGGATATAAAAGTAGCAATGGACTTGGCATCAGACATCCTTCAGTCTTCGTACTTCTGGTTACTAAGCATGATGGTATCCCTGAGTCCGGTCTCCCTTCATTAACACAGATTGCAACACCCCAGTCCCTCCTCCCACTTTAACACATTTTCTTCCATGAACTACTGTGGCTGGAAAAATGAAGTGCCTTGTGACCACATCACACTTGGCCAGACTAGATTTAGGAGAACAGAAACATGAATCCAGGACTGGTCAGAGTTTGGGCCTCAGTGGGGAAGGCATTGAAGAGGATATTAGTGAGGAAATAATAATTTAAAAATAGTTCCAATTCATATTGGACTTTGCTGTGAGATCAGTAGTTGTATCATCATCCCCCCCTTTTTTTTAGGTTTTTGGCAAGGCAAATGGGGTTAAGTGGCTTTCCCAAGGCCACACAGCTAGGTAATTATTAAGTGTCTGAGACTGGATTTGAACCCAGGTACTCCTGACTACAAGGCCGGTGCTTTATCCACTGTGCCACCTAGCCGCCCCCATCATCCCCTTTTAGAGGAAAACCCAGGATTAGAGGTGAAGTCATAAGTCAAAGAGCCAAGCTGTACAAATTGAGCCCCCAGAGGCCCTTTACTCTGACCCCACAATTTTACAGGTAAGAAAACTGAGGTTTGGGGGTGATTCATACAAGACCACTCAGAGAGGAGGCATCAGGGAGGGATTTGAGCCCAATCATCTGCCTCCAGAGCCAATTGCTTTCTTTTGTAGCATATTTTCCATGCCACCCTGAAAACATCTCCCCAGTCCATGTTTGCTTGTAAATAAACCTGTCACTGAGCTCCACAGCAACCAAGACATACCTCGTCTTTCCAGGAACCTCAAAGTATCTAAATAGCCTTGTCTGCAAACATTCGCCAGGACCTGCAAACACAAGACAGCCAGAAGCCATGTTGGAGGCAAGAGAAAGTACTTTCAAGGGCCCATGCCCCTTCCCACTGCCATTCCCCACCCAGCTCAGGGCCTTTCCTGAGTGTGATGGCACCAGCCCAAGGAATCACAGCTGGGCATTTTTCCAGACCTAGGAGCACGCTGTGGGAAATGTAAGAGAAGAGGTGAGCCTGGCTTTAGGATTCCATCCTAATGGAAGCAGCCTGCCCTGATCATACCAGCCTGAGACCATGCCCAGAGCTTGAACCCAGTGGGGGGGGGGTAGTGAGTTGTGAGCAGCTACTGGCCTGAGTTGAACTTCTGAGCTCCATCCAAGTCTCCTGGGTATGCAAAAGTAGTCTTACACACACACACACACACACACACACACACACACACACACACAAACACTCACGTTACATTCACACACACAAATACATACAGCACACTCATTTTTCTGACATGATGCAAAAGTGAATTTTGCTTCTCTTGCCAAGGTGATAGCCAGCAGACTAGCAGAGACCACCTGGCACAGGGGAAAAAAAGCCTGGAGGTCCATTCAGGTGCCTACCATTCATTCCCCTCTTAGCCTCATCTTCCTCATGTGTTAAGCTGGGGCGAATGAATGAAAACCCATTTATTAACTGATTGCCAGGCACTAAGCCCTGTGCCAATAATATTAATACCTGTGCTATCTATTTGATGCCTTTGATGGGGGAAGAAGCATTTTGTAAATTTTAAAGCTCCAAACTGATGGAAATGGGCAGAATTTTAATATATTCCGATAATTCAACAGCATTCAGCTGGCCTCAGTGAGATTCTCCCATGCTCAGAGCCTCAGAGGGATCTGGTCCAACCTACTCCTCTACAAGACTTCCTACATTTCTGAAAAGTGATCATTCAGGCTTGCCTGGAAGACCTGCAGCAATGGGGAGCTCACTACCTTCTGGAGCAGCCCAGTCCATCTGGGCTGAGTGCAGCAACTCAATCTAAGCTTTTCCTCACCCATTCTGATGGTCAAAGTGGTGCCTCCAGACCATTGACTATACCCTCTCATCTTATGGATGAAGAAACTGAGGCCCAGAGAGGTCCCAAGACCATAGATTCAGAGGCAGAACTGAATGTAAGAGAAGCCAGATCAATCGCATGAAGGCATCTTGAAACTTGAAGGTAGAATGCGAAAGCCCGGAGTTCACATCCTCCTTACTTGTTGTGTGAATATAAGCAAGACTTATGTGCTCTGTTTGCCTGTCTGAAAAATGGGTAGAAGAAGAGCATCTACTTCATAGGATTATTGTAGGGATTAAATGAGTGGTGACCGTATGTAATGGGTTTTGCCACAAGGCTATAGAGTCGCTCAGTTCCAGGATTTTTGGCAGCCCCAGATAGAGCTCTTCAACTCTAGGTGCCCCCCAGACCCTGAAAACAGCCTAAGGGTGGGCCAGAGGAGAACAGGGCTGTACCTTGGGCTCTGGAGGGAAGAGACTCAATATCCCAGCGTGGAAGTTTTTGATGCACAGCTGGAAGCTGCCATTGCAGAGGTTGAGCTCATGGATACTGGCAGAATCGCTCTCCGGGCTGATGTCCACAGTCCCGTAGAAAGGAGAGATGGTGATGGTCTCCTTCGAGTCAGGGAAGGGTACGTTGTTACTCAGAGCTCCATCCATATAGCGCTGAGTGAAACAAGAGAGAGGTCAGCTTGAAGGGTGGATGCCTAGACACAATCCCACCCGACCCCCTTCTGCCCTCTGCTTATTGTGATAATGAGACCCACAGCCACAATTCTGCAGGGATTCTAGATTGCCCAGCTCCAGGAGAGAGGGGTGCAAGCCTCATTAGCCCCAGTGGACAGGTGAGCAAACTGAGGCTCAGGAGAGGAGAGCATCTTGGCCAGGATCATTGCCAAGAGACTCGAAGAGGCAGCTGGCCCTTTCCATTTCCATTGATTCATTCATCCATTTTATTAATGCTTTCATTACGTATTCAGCCCCACTCTGTGCTCAGTACTGTGGCTGAAGGGACAACATGGAAGCAATCACGTCTTTCTGTTCTATGGAAGGAAATCCCATTTGTTGTGTCTGACTCTCCATGGCTCTGTGTGGGGTTTTCTTGGCAAGGATCCTAGAGGGGCTGGCCATTTCCTTCCCCAGCTCATTTTCCAGAGGAAGAAACTGAAGCAAGCAGAGTTAGGTGAGTTGCCCAGGGTCACACAGCTAGTCAGGGTCTGGGGCTGGATTTGAACCAGGGAAGAGGAGTCCTTTGTGCCCAAAGGCGCCCCCAGGATATCAGGCATTCAGATGGATAAATCAAGATAGAGTACTTTCCATCCCCAATTCTTTCACCTTTCTGCCCTTTGCTAATTATATAGTCATAACTAACAGAATGGAGACCATCTTAGAGATGAATTAGTGTCCAGCCCCATTTTACAGAGGGGGAAACTGAGACCAGAGGAGAAAAAGAATAGAAGTTGGAGACTAGGAGACTCAGAGTTCAACTCCAGCCTCAATCACTTCTCTTTTCTTGTGCCTCACTTTTCTCCTCTGTAAAATGAGGAGAATCATAGCTCCTGCCCTCCAGGGTTGTTGTGAAGACCAAGCGAGTTCAGATATATGAAATGCTTTGCAGTCTTTAACAGGCTCTCACAATGCGACTTGTGATTACCTAAAGTCATAGACTTTAGTCTATAGACATAGAGCTGGATGGGACCTCACTCACTCAGGACCCCCTCTGTTTACCCCCAGTCACCCAATGAGGAGCCACACCCAATGTAGTTAGTGCTTGGTCCTTCCCATCTCTTCCCAGAGCTTCTCAAGGACCTAGAAAAGCACCCACCCACTTACCTCTCCCCGAAACTTGGGAGGCATGACACCACAGTAGAAGGGGAAGAAAATGCTGCAGATGACTGCCTGGGAAGGAGAAGAAGGGAAAGAAAGGTTCCATTGCACACACACCTTCAAGGAGAAGCTGCACGAGCCTCATGATTTCCTTGGGGGCTCTTTTGCATGTTAACTTTGCTGTGTATTTGGAAGAAATAGTTATTTGCTCATGGAAGATCTGTAGACATCTTTTTATTATTCTATGTTATGGGAAATGCTTGATCATTCCATGAAATGAAAACAAAACAGGTTTTGTTTAATGTTTTTGCAATTCAGTGGGGTTAACTGGCTTGTCCAAGCCCACACAGCTAGACAATTATTAAGTGTCTGAGGACAGATTTGAACTCAGGTCCTCCTGACTCCGGGGCCAATGCTTTATCCACTGCACCGCCTAGCTGCCCTAAAACAGATTTCCAAATTAAGGATGTAGGGTCCTGTAGGGCAGGGGTTGGTTTGACTTTTGTGTCTCTGGTGCATCTCCAGTGCCAAAGGTCTTGCTTGCCATAATTAGCATTGAATAAAAGCTTGGTGATTGGTGGATGGATTGATTGGTGGCCAGATTGATTATTATCAGAGACAAAGGAGTACAGATAGGTGGTACAGTGGATAGAGCTCTGGCTGGAATCAGGAGGACCAGTCTTTTCTCAACTTTTATGAAGCCATTCCTACCAGCTAAAAAAAATCAGCTTCTCTGCCTGCTAGAGAAATCAGTCCTCCATCTATCTCCTTTCCCTCTACCAACAAAATTGAGTCTGATCCCCCCCAGACTCCAACGATGTTCCCTGGAGTCTCACCTCTTTAAGCTATCATCCTCTATTCTTCCTACCCTTCAGTACTAGATGAAAAAGGGGTCCCCATTGGTAGCCTCCCACTTCAGAGTACTATCAGTTGGTTCCTGAGGTGCCCATCTCAGCCAAATGGCTCTGCCCACTCACTCAGAACTTCCTAGGTGCTCAGTTCAGTGACCTTTTCTCTGTCTTTGGTCTTCTTGACCCTACTGCTACTTCATGACCTATTCCACACAGTAGGGCACATCCACCACATGCTTTGCCCTCTTGTTTTTGGAGACACTGATCTCTTCTGACTTTTCTCCTACCATGCTCTCTCTCTCTGTCTCTCTGTCTCTCTCTGTCTCTCTGTCTCTCTGTCTCTCTCTCTGTCTCTCTGTCTCTGTCTGTCTCTCTCTCTCTCTCTCTTTCTCTCTGGTTTTTTGGTTGTTCCTTGCTTTATATACTGTCTTATCCATCCTCAAGGGTGCAACAAACTCAATACCGATGATTTCAATTCATTTCTAGTCCCTCCTCAGTTCTAATCCCACATGTCTGACCACATCTTGTTTGTCCTCATTTGCTCCTCAATTTCAACATCCTAACTAGAATGGCTCTCCTTAAAGTATGGTCCTTCCCCTCTCTTCTCTGCCTTGGTGGCTCCACTATCCTCACAGTTATTCAGGCACCCAAACTCAAAATCAATTTTTATTCTTCCCTTTTCACCTTCTCCATCCCATTGCCAGCCCCCCTTCAATATTTATATCTGTCCCTCCTTCCCATTCAAACAAATGCCATCCTAGCCAGTCTCCATCACCTCCCTCCTGCATTATCACAACACCCTCCTACCTGTTCTCCCTGCCTCAGGTCTCCCTCTCCCACATGGTTGCCAAAATCATCTTCCTAAAGCATTGGTCTGACCACATCTTTCCCAGCCCAAAAATGGTTCCCCATAGTTTCTAGAAGAAAATAAGAAAACCTAAGTCTGCCAGTTCAGCCTTCCTACTTTCATGCCATGTTTGGACCAGTCAAAACCAACCCCTCCATTGCTGTTGGCCCATCTTTGCTCATGATGTCCCAGTTTTTTGCTTCTGAACTCTCATCTTCCCGTTATGTCCTCAGGACACCTTTCCAAATACTCCACTGCCCCCGTGAGAGTGGCAGCTCCCTCCTTGAGTTTCTCCTAAGAAGACCCCTCTGGCTCCCTTTCTCTCATATCAGTTACTTGCAAGCTTAGCTCACATCATTTTTTAGATGTTGCTTGTCGGGAGGGTCTTTACCTTAGTTGTCTTGTTCCTCCTGGTGCCTTCTTGGAACTTTACAAACAGTGGTCACAAAATGAATTTAACAGAAGTGACAGGCCTTGGAGGCCCTTCTGTCTGATCTCTCAACCCATGGCAGGAAGGGCTCTAGGGCAAAAGGACCAACCTGATTTGGGACACCCTACAACCATCACATTCCCAAGTGTGCTTCGATACCATAAGGAATGTTAATCCGTGGTTTGGATAAGTCACTGTTTTCCCAGAGGTATCCTCTTGGATGGGTCTGTGGCCCTCAATTCTGTTTAAGCCTGACACCCTGGTCTAAGATAAACATGTGCTTCCAGGCAGTTGCCTCCTGGCCAGAGCAGCCATTTTCCCCAAAGTAAGCCAGAACTATCCTCCCAGGGAGGGCAGATATTCCAGTAATGTTCACCCCAACCTGAAAAGTATCTTGTCACCTTCTACACCCACTCCTGAGGCCACTGGGAAATCAAAGGATGTAGAGCCAGGTTACCTAGCCTGACTCCTTCAAAGAAGGATGCTCAAGCCTGCAGGGGCTTGCTCAAAGTCCCACAGCTCTGGTCAGTAACAGTTTAGGATCAAAGTCAGATCTCCTGACCAAAGCCAGGGATGACTGGCAGCACTCTGAGGCTGCCCAATCTGCCACTCTCTCATTAGAGGCTCAAACCGGACTCAGCCACAAAGACCCACCTGGATGAGTTCATCTCTAGTGGCAAAGTGGGTGATAATCACATTCTTCATATCTGGCAGCCGAGTGAGGGAGATGCCCATCCTCTGGGAGGCCACCTTGTGGATATCTTGGGGAAGGTTCTTCTGAAGCCGTTGCTTCACAAAGCCCAGGCAGTCAGTGGAAGGGTGGAAGATGCCAATACTTTTCTTTTGGACATCCTTGACTAGGTCCATTAGGTTGGAACAGCAGAAGTCTAGAAAAGAATAGCAGGCCCTCTGAGACACGACCTTCCATTAGAGCAAGAATTTAACTAAACTATTCAACTAAAAGAAATAAAGCTGAAAAGCAGAGAAGAGTGATAGTATGACCTAATGGAAAGTCTGGTGTCAGAAGAAAGACCTGGGTTCAACTTTCTCCTGTAACTCATACTAACTGTGTGAACCTGGAGGAGTCCCTTAATTCTTTAAGTCTCTGAGTTACAGATGAAATGCCTCTCTGTGACAGTAAAGGAAGTTCTCTCTCTGAGAACTCCTAAACTGGTGAATCTCATATGGGAAAATGGGGGGGGAGCATAGAGGCTGTTAAGCAGCATATTCCCCCTCTGCATTTCCTATGGTACTGAAAGTCCGCATGGTGGAGGGGGTTGGGCACCTTTTATTGAACCAAGAAACCTATATTTGAGTCCTGACTCTGGCACTTACTGACAGTGTCACTGGAGAAAACTTGGTTCCACTTAGTGGGTCTCGGTTTCAAAATGGGCGCAATAATCTATGTATTACCTGTCCAGCAGGCCTGATATGGAGGCGACACTTTGCCAACTGCAAAGCATCATGGCTATCTGAGTCAGCGAGTTTCTGTTTTTGTCCCAAACTCTCTTCTTCATGATCTCACAGATTCTTGGAGTTGGAGGGATCCCAGAGGTCACCCTGATGACCAGGAATCCTCACACAATACCTCCAACAAGTGGGCACTGCCTCTGACTGCAGATCTCCCATGACAGGGAGCTTACTACCTTCCAAGTCAGACTACTCCATGGTTGTGAGGAAGTCTGCTGCAGCTCCTTTGACCCCATCCTAATCTTCTCTTTACAAGGGAAACCTTCCCTTCTTATGGCACAGTCTCCCTCCCTCCTCCCTCCATCCCCTAGCTTGCCTCCCTAGCCAAAGCTCTGAGCCAGGAGATGAACACAGACAAGGCTGGTCTTTCAGTGGCTTTTCCCCCCGTGTTTGGAACTGCTCTCCAGATCACAGAAAGATCCTTCGCTGCCTCCAGGAACTCACAAAAGGTCAGAGCCAGGAGGGAGTCCCAGAAGCCAGGTCCCCGCCCGAACTCTCCACCACCTGCCCCTGGGGAGTGCCTTGTCTTCTCTCTGGGCTTCAGTTTATCCTTGGCCCAGGGGAAGGAGGCAGGGAAGCTCTCAGATGCCCTCTCCAGTGCCTGCCATCTCTGACTTGGGGGTAGTTGCCCTCCTACCCCTTCCCCTTCCCACCGCCCCCCATTTTCCGGCGACTTTGAAGGTTTAAGCGGATGCTGAACCCTCTTCAGATGCCCAGGCCGGGTCAGGGTGGGCCCCACGGGCCCCACGGAACCAAGGCCAGGGCTGCTGCCTCCCGAGCCGCAAACCTGGCAGGACCCTGGACAGCTGCCTCCCCCGAAGAAGGGCGGCGCTTGGGCCCCCGAGCGGGTCGGGGAGCGGCCCCCGGGAGCAGAGCAGGTCCGGGGACCTCCGGGAGCCACGCACCCGCCGATCTGTTGTCGAGGACGGCGAGGCAGCAGAGCACCCCGCAGGAGGAGCCGTAGAAGCGGCGGGTCCCCCGCAGGATGAAGGGGGCTCGCTCCCTCAGGCAGGTGATCACCCCCACGTGGTAGAGCCCCATGTAGCCCGAGCCGGCGAAGGACATGTCCCAGGTGCCCTCCTGCCGGAACATGGCTCCTCCGCAGGCCGGCCTCCACCTCCTCCCAAGCTGGCCCGGAGCGGCCGCGCCGGGCCCCGGGAGGCTGAAGAGCATCCCGTGACGTCACCCGCGGCCGGCCAACCCCGGGCCGCCGCCCTGCCCCGCCCCGCCGGCCACCTGCGGCAGCCTGGCCCGGGGCTGGCCCCTGCCCGGCCTTTCCAGGTCAAAGAGCCCCGACCTCCCGGAGCCCCCGTAGGAGGTGCGGGGCGCGAGGGCCATGGACCTGACAGCCCTGCAGCTCAGATCCCTCGTTCTGGTTGTTTGCAAAGCCATGGGGTTAAGTGACTTGTCCAAGGCCACCCAGCTAGGTCATTATGAAGTGTCTGAGCTGGACTGGAACTCAAGTCCTCCTGCTCTATGCACTGCACCGCCTGGCTGCCCCTTCAGCTCCTTATCTTACACGTGAGGGGACCCAGAGAGGGCAGGTGCGTGCCCCCATTCCTTCCTACAGGCATTCATTCTCTTTCCTGCTCACTTGTCTTCTCCGTTCTCTCATTCACTTGTTTCCTTATTCGTTAGCTCACGTGAGCGTTCCTTCATTCATTCCCTAGCTCATTTATTCATGCATTCATTCACCAATGCAGGGATTCACTTAACAAATATTTGCCAAGGAGCAATTTGGTGAGCTCTGCGACCTGCTAAGGTGAAAAGTATTGGATTTCCCTCTCAAGGAGCTTCCATCTAAAAGGAAGGTGTGGGGGGCAGCCTAGGGGGTGCAGTGGAGAGAGTACCAGCCAGGTACTCTCAGGAGGCCCTGAGTTCAAATCCAACCTCAGACACTTCATGATTACCGAGCTGTGTGAACTTGGGCAAGTCAATTAACCCTGCTGCCTTGCAAAAACCAAAAAAATGGAAGAAAGAAAGAAAGAAAGAAAGAAAGAAAGAAAGAAAGAAAGAAAGAAAGAAAGAAAGAAAGAAATGAACAAATAAATAGATAAATAAAAGGAAGGAGGTGCTGACCTGAGGAGAAATGACTAGAAAACAGTCAAAGGGCCACCTGAACCATTAGGAAAGTAGAAAGAGACATCCCAGTGGCTTCCACTGGGCGAATAAAGGTCACTTCCAACTTTGAAGTCATGTATCGTCCACACTCTCTCAACCAGGAGCCTTTTTTGACCACAGAGAATAGGAATAGCAGGACTTTCATTTTATAGCTCCGCATGGTTTACAGGTCACTTTTCTGCCATTGATCCCAAGACAGAGAATAAGTGTTTTTATTCCCCTTTCACAGATGAGGAAAATAAGCCTAGGGAGGGGAAGGAACTTGCTACAGTCACCACACTAGACCAGCTTTCACCCCCCTCTCTTTACAACATGGGGAACAAAAGGAAAAAAGGGCTAAGAAGGGCTAAAGTTGGAGATGAGAGGGCAACAATGAGAGAAATAGGAATAGCCCCAGGTGAGCAATGACTGTGCAGTGGGCTACCTCACAAGAGAATGACGATAATGACATGTCAGGGAGAAGTGGATTTTGAGCATCTCAGCAAACAGCACCTCTTGATTCTGGATTCTGAGTCTCTGCTTCCAAAAAAAAAGCACTCCATCCTCATCAGCACTCTCCAAAGTTAGATAGAGCGTGTCAGCCTCATTTTACAGAGGAGAAAACTGAGAAGCTGAGAAAAGAAGTGATTTACCCAATGTCACACAGGAAGACAGTGATCAAGCCAGAACTCAGACCCAAAGCGACCAGAGCTCATCCCTCCCTAAACCAGCCTGTCCTTTGACTTTAACATAACCCTTTCATTCACTGAGCAGGTCCTTCCAGGGAATGGGCCTCTGCTTCCTGAATCCTTACCAAGTCATTCTCCTGTGGTTTTGGTACATCTGGCATGACCTCTTCTCCCAAAGAGTCATCTATCTCTTCCACCCCACACCTGTGCCCGGGAGGCAGTCATCAGCAACACAGGGCAAACAATTGATCAAGGATTGGCCTATTTGGTAATAGGGTTTAAATCAATCACTCACACATTTGTTTAAATTTTCTTTACTTATTTGTGAACTAAAGTACCAACAAACATGAACAAAGATAGATTATATAAAATAAATACAACAAAGAAATGGATTACAATTCCCCTGGAATGTATAGGCAGCCAGGGGCTGCAGAAGCTACCAAAAAAATGCAAAAACATAACCTATGGCAGTTGAGCCTGGCATTCAAAGCTCTCTGTGGTCCAATCTCAACTGTACTGGTCCCACATACAAATCTCCTTGGGATGTAAACTATCTGCCAAGGAAGGGAAACATCTCAAGACAACCCTTTACCCTTAATGCAACTCTGATTCTTAGGAGTATCGGAGTCACCTTAGTGTCTTCAAGTAAGGAATGGGTGACCATTGGAAGAGTAGAGGGTATAAAGGATTCTGATGCAGAATTGCCACCTTCCAGTTCTGGTATTGGGTCATGACTGCACTCTCAGTACCTTTATCCAGGCCCTCATCATCTAATGTAGCCTCAGGGACTGAAGCAGCCTCCTAATGTCTGTCCCTGGCTCTAATTTCTCCCACTTAATTCTACTCTGCACATGCTGTCTGACAAGTTTTCCTATTAAACAGTTCTGATGATGGTCTCCCTGACTTGTGGCAAATGGAGCAATGATTAGGGGTCAAGAACCCTGGGTTCTTCCCCCCCACTTTTCCCCCAATTTTATGCAGATAGCTTTCAGCTTTCATTTGTTTTTTTAGGTTTTTGCAAGGTAATGGGGTTAAGTGACCTGCCCAAAGCCCCTCCCCCTTTTCTTCTTGATAGCAAGTAATCTGTAGTTATACAGTAATTATCATATACACTATGTTAAACATATTTCTGTATTAGTCATGTTGTGCAAGAAGAATCAGAAGAAAGGGGGAAAATTATGAGAAGAAAAAAACATAAAATAAACTTTAAAAAGTAAAAATTGTATGCTTTGATTTGCATTCAGACTCCACAATTCTCTCTCTGTCTCTCTCTCTCTCTGTCTCTGTCTCTGTCTCTGTCTCTGTCTCTCTCTCTCTCTCTCTCTCTCTCTCTCTCTCTCTCTCTCTCTGTTGCATTTTCCATCACAAGTCTTTTAGAATTGTTTTGGATTGATCATCACACAGTGTTGTTATTAATGCATGCAATGTCCTCCTGGTTCTGCTCACTTCACTCACCATCAGTTCATGAAAGTCTTTCCAGGTTTTCCTGAAATCCACCCACTCGTCATTTTTTATAGAACAATAATATTCCATCATATTCATATATCACATTTTGTTCAGCCATTCCCCATTGATGGACATCCCTTCAGTTTCCAATTCTTTGCCATCACAGAAAGAATTTCTATAAATAGTTTGGTACATGTGGGTGCTTTTGCTTTCTTATGATCTCTTTGAGATATGGACCTAGTACAATGTCAGGTCGAAGGGTATGCACAGTTTTGTAGCCCTTTGAGTATAGTTCCAAATTGCTCTCCAGAATGGTTGGATCGATTTATGACTCCACCAGCGAGCCAGTTTCCTCATATCTCCTCCAACATTCATCATTTGCCTTTATTCTCATATTAGCCAATCTGACAGGTATGAGATGATATCTTGGAGTTGTTTTAATTTGCATTTCACTAATCAATAATGAGTTAGAGCACTTTTTTCAGATGATCAGAGATAGTTTTAATTTCTTCACCTGTAAACTGCCTGTTCATAACCTTTGACCATTTGTCAATTGGACAATGGCTTGTATTCTTATAAATTTGACTCAATTCCCCATATCTGCATTCTTTTCATCTCAATTTGTTCATCTGTAAAATGGGGACAATACCATATTGGTTTCACCATAATAGTTTCATCCAGTTCCCTAGAATTGGATCATAGACTGCAAGCTGGAGAAGCCCCTAGAGTTGGTTCAGACACATAATTTACTGAAAAGCAAAGCAAAGTTTAAACAAATAAACAGACTTGCTTGAGATCACAGAAATAGCCATTGATTTGAACCCAGGTCCTCTGACTCCTAATCCTGCTCCTCTTTCCACTGTCCCAACTACCTGAGATATTTTGCAAGGCCTTTTGTAATCCTCTAAGCCTTAGATCTAAACCCATTCTCTATCATCTCTTTGAAGGGATAGGAATATGTAGGTGTGTCCTGAGCAACCTTTATCAACAAGCAATGATTGTAATACATAATATAATCAAACAACCTGTGTGTCCAGTCTGTCCTGGTACTGGGAATACAAAAACAAAAACAAAAAAGAACAATTCCTTCCCTCAAGGAGCTTAAACTCTATAGGGAAGATCAGGATACTTTGCCCAGGAATCCTCTCCACAACCTCCTTGACAAATGGTCCTCTAGGATCCAGTTGGACATCTGCAGCTATGGGGACCTCACAGCTTCCCCCTGCAGCCCATTGCTCATGTGGGCAGCTCTCATAAGGAGTCACGGTTGGCTCCTTTCCAATGTCTACTCATTGCTCCTGATTCTGCTCTCCAGAAGTCACCCTCTCCTCAAAGTCCAGGCTCTTGTTTCTCAAGGGTATGAATTTACTACTCGTAAACATTGAGGCACCAGTCCCTTCCTTTTGTACCAAGAGGTCCCCAGGCATGTTAGAAGAACTTTGCCTGGCTCTGTCCCTGGTCTGCTGTGAGACCTGAGATCAGTCATTTCCTTTCTCAGTGTCCACACTAACATTCTGTGACAATACACATGCTTACTTTAAGTGGTGCAGTGGATAGAGCACCAGCCCTGCAAGTCAGGAGGACTTGAGTTCAAATCCAGCCTCAGACTGGATTACCTAGCTGTGTGTCTTTGGACTAGTCACTTAACCCTATTGCCTTGCCAAAAAACAACCCCAAATAAACAAGCAAACAAGAAGAAATAACTGTACCTCCTAGAAAGGGGGAAATGGGAGGGCTGGAGGAGGTTCAACTCAATTCAGTGTGGATTTCAGCCATTCCCTGGTGGAAGAAAGCTGGTAGAGCAAAATCTAGCACCTGCTCAAGACAACTCATGCTGGGGTCAGCTGAATAGTGACTGAGGGAGGTCAAGGATGAGAGGCAAGACCATGGCTCCCCGATCTGAGCCACAGAGGCTTTCAGAGACTAGAGAGCAAAAAGAGACCTTAAAAAATCATTTTGGTCTCCCATTTTACAGAAGAGGAAACTGAGTCCCAGAGAGAGGAGTGAACTGAATGCTCCAAATGGGCATTGATATGGTAAATGGAACTTTACAAAGCATTTTACCGATACCTCAAAATCCATACATGAAACGGGCTTCCCCTTGTTTTTACAGATGAGCCTCAGAGAATGAAGGATAAGATTCGTATAAGGACCCTTGAAGAGGAGACTAGATTCTGGGTTTCTTTTGGACATATTGCTCCTACTCTAGGAGTCACCCTCCACTAAATTGACCTTCCTAATGAATTCAGGTCAGACCATCTCCAATGACTCCCTAGGGCCTTCTGACCCTCTCAGCCCCTCATACCTGACCCCCACCACTTTTCCAATTTTCTCCATTTTATTCCCCTCCATCTGGGTACTGGGTGACCCAATGACACCTGCCTCCCTGCTCTTCCTCCAATAAAACTGTTCATCTCCCTACTGCTGTTATTTCCCCCAGCTGCCCCCACGTGGGAGCTCCCTCTCTCCTCGAAACTTCCCTGGCTTCCTTCAAGTCTTAGCCAAAGTCCCACTCCCTACAAGAAGGCTTGTTCATGACTCCTTGGTCTTAGGACTTCCCCTCTGAGGTCTCCATCTTAGCTTGTACATCTGCTGTTGGAAGTAGCTATTTGCAAGCTGGAGGCTCCCCTGGGGAACTCGGCAGGATCTCGAGTAAGGTAGATGTTTAATCAATGTTTATCAGGGGACAGTTCAGTCTCTGGATTTTACAGATGCACAGACTAAGGCACAGATAAGTGAAATTATTTTCCTAAAGCCAAATTGATAATAAGTAACAAAATGAGATTTGAATCCAGGTCCTCTGTCTTCAAATTCAGACCTTGTCTCCCCATGTTCTGCAAACAAACTCAGGGAAGCTCATCCCCAGAAGACTGCTGACCAAGCAGATCACCTACTGAAACAACTCACTAACTTTAAGTACCACTTACAATGGAGAGAAGGCTGACATTGGAGTCTCAGGTTCCAAGTTCAAATCCTACCTTTGTTTTACATATCTTGCCTTGTGACCTTAGGAAATCCAATTAACTTCCCTGGACCTCAGTTTCCACATCTGTAAAGTGATGGAGTAAGGCTAGCTGGCCTTTCTGATCAAAGTCTAGAAGCCTATGCTCTATTTTCTAAATCAAAGAGGGGCTGGGGCTCTGGTGGGAATCAGAACCATAAGGTAAGTGGAATATTGGAAATATTGAAGATGTTTCCTAGCTACCCTTTGTCACAACTAGATTATTAAGGATTCTAAATGCCCAACAAGTCATTAGGATGAATCACCAACTGCAGAGCAAAGTGAGGCTGAACCTCTCATGTGACATCTTGGAGAAGGCACTGCAGTTGAAAATAAAATAGGTCCCATTATTAAGAGCAAAGTAAAATCAGCCTCATGTTATAGTTTTATAAGACAAATTCTGAGTCATTTAAAGAACCCACCAATAAAACTGCATCCACTTAAGCAATACCAAACAGACCAGCTAGGAGAGAGAGCAACTGTCTTTCCATTAGGAGTCACAGAGAGACAAAGTCCTTGTCCCAATCCCTGCCTTAGTTTCCACATAACATCATGAGTGATTTGGAGGCTCCTAAGCAACAGAGTCAATCAACAAACATTCATTACATCCCAACTGTGTTCTAAGTGCTGACTGAGAAAGAGACAAGAGGGGCAAATCAGTAGGAAGGAAAACAAGAGACAGACCCATAGATACTTAAGGTCTTGGAACTGGTAGTCAGCTGTAGATCGTCTAGCCAGCCCCTTCGTTTTGTGGAAAAGAAAACTAAGGCCTAGAGGGAGCGAAGGTCGCCAAGATCATAGAAGTCAGTTAGTAACAGAGCTGGGATCCAAGCCCCTGGTCCGGACTCCTACCCGTTAACACTGCATTTTTACCGTATTACATCTTAAATTGGAATTGTATCATCCAGCCATCTTGTTTCCCTCTAGGTGAATGTAAACTCCTTGAGGGCCCAGAGTAGTTCATTTAAATCTTTCTGGTGACCTGGCATCTGTGACAATGGGCAAGTGGCTTAACTTCTTTGAGACTCAAGTTCTTCATCTGTAGAATGGGAGTAATAGTAACAACACCCCACAGGGCGGTGGTGAGAACCAAATCAGACACTGTATGGAAGAGTACTTTGTAAACCACAAATAGGAACAGTTATTGTTTCAGAATATTGAGCAGCCCTGGGAAAACCCGGGTGGGGTAGAGGAAAGAGCCCTGAATGGGAAGACCCCCCCATCTCTATCTCTGTAATACCTTAAGGATATCATGGAGCATCCCTCAACCTCACTTTCCTCCCCTTGCATCACCTGGGAACATAATAGACATTTTGGAAAGTCTTTTTCAATACTCAAACTACAGTTCCAGGATTTCCTCATTGCCATTGGTATTACCTAACATTGGCATCCTCTGATGTGCCTGGGGGCTGTGCACTATGCCCATTTCCTTCTTTGATCCAGATCCCATTCAGAGCTAGGAGAACCTGATATCTAAGGAGTGGGCTAAACTCCCTCTATTTCACCCTGGTTTCTTAATTCCCAATCTCAATACCCTAGAAACAACACCTAGAGATTAGGTGCTCATATCTGGATTCTCCTTGAAAGAAGGAAGTAGATAGCTACTCAGTGTATAAAAAGAAGCAAATATGGAGTATCTATTTACATCCTACACTCAAAAGAATACTGGAATTGAAGTCATTGAACATGGGTTCCTTTTCTACAGTTTTGCCATCTACTTGTGAACTTGGGCAAATAATTTTAGCTTCCTCTACCTTAGTTTCCTAAGCTATAAAAATGTGGAGGCTGAAGAGATGACTTCTGAAAGTCCACCCAACACTAGAACTGGGCTCTTATTTCATCTCGCCATCATAAAAGTAAATGTTTCTATGGTTTTAAACCTTTCATTGCTCACATACATCATCTCATCTGAATCTCATAGCTCTGTAAGGAAGACTCTGTGATCATAAGATCCCAGAGCTGAATAGAAAGGATCCCAGATGTCTAGTCAATAAACAATGATTGAGCATTTACTCTATACCAACTAAATGGAACCTCCCTGCAAATCTGAATTCTTGAGAGAAATAGGTTTCTGAGACCCTGATCTCTGGAGTGTCTTCCAACCCTATCCTTCCTGAGCTATGGGTCAGGGATGAGTAGACCCATTACTCATCATCTCCATTCTTTTTACTATTAAATCACTTAACATTGTTATCCAAACTTTGGTTTAGAAATGTTTTCCAGACAACATTATTCCTCTGCTCGTCTCGGGCACCTATATTCTAGATCGCTAAGTACATGAGGGATGAGATTGTTGATCTTGTCCATCTCTTTTATTTACCAGGTAATAACTATGGTCATAGTGCTAGAGTGGACAATACCCCGGTTGTAGGAGCAGAAGTTCTGACATAAATTTCATGCTCTACCACAGTCCCTCTCTATGTTAGTATCTCCATATAGCAAAGGAAACTAGAAAGTTTTGATATTTTGATAGCACTTTATAGATTTGCAAAGCCTGACCAACTTCTTACAAAAAGACAAGTACAATAAGTATTATTATTCTGATTTGTCAGAAAGGGAAACTGAGGCATAGAGAAATCAAGTAACTTGCCCATGTTCACTCAGCCGGTGGGTGTCAGAGGTGGAATTTGACCCCAAGTCCTTCCAAAGACTCATTTGGATCAGTTGAGAAAATACCCCCACCCTACCCTGCCTCGTTTCCGTGATCCCATGCCTTGAATCCAGTAAGATGCCATAGGAAGTCAAAGACAGGAAGAAAGAGTCGGTCTATACCAACATAATCATTAAAGTAGTCTTGTGGAAGCACAAAGTAAGAAATCAGTTGTAAAATGGCTGGAAAAGAAAGTCAATTAAGATTTATTTAGGAGCGGCTAGGTGGCGTGTGGATAGAGCCCCGGCCCTGGAGTCAGGAGGACCTGAGTTCAAATCCAACCTCAGACACTTAATAATTCCCTAGCTGTGTGGCCTTGGGCAAGCCATTTAACCCCATTGCCTTGCAAAAAACATAAAGAAAAAACTAAACTAAACTAAAAGATTAATTTAGCACTATTCAGTGGCAGGTGTTGGGCAAGGTGCTGAGAATACAAAGAGAGAAATGAATAGCCCTTCCTTTCGTTCCATCATACAAATGAAATGGAATATTGAATAGTAAGAAATTACAAAATAAGGAATTCAAAGAAATATGGGAAGACTTGTGAACTGATCCAGAGCAAAATGACCAGAATAATAACCCATATCACAATAACATAACAATATCAATGAAGAAATCAAATAAAAACATTTTAAAAATAAAGGGACAAGGAGGAAAAAGAAAGGAAATAAAAGGGGGAAAGGGAAGGGAAGGGAAACCAATTACAATATATTGAAGAACAATTATGAAGATTTTTTTTTCAGAAACAAGTGCACAGATTCTAGTTAAGAACTTCTGACCAAGAAAGAGCTGAACTCTGAGTAACTGCAAAACCACTAGAGGTCCCAGAGAACATTTAATAAAACACATCTCCTTTCCTCTTCCCTGCCAGAAGGAAAGGGACTACTGGGGTAGAATGCTGCCCAAGACGCGAACAGACATGATTGTAGTGTTCATTATTTTTCTCCTTGCTATTTTGCTTAGTTCTGAGGGAGGCCTTGTATTGATGCTGTTCGGTGCAAATATTTTCCCATTGTATAATCTCTCCATTGATTTTATTTGTGTAAAACTCTCAACATTTTTTTTAACTCTCCCTGTAATGTCAGTGCCCAGTGAGAAAACTCTCTTTGACATTGTTAATCAGCAGCCTCTCTGTGGCTTATGATCTCATAGAGTTTTCTTTTGATTTAAACAAAAGCATCTAGTTTGTCCTTTATGTTTAATCTCCTTTAAACTCAGCTTGGTTTGTCACTAGCTCTTCATGGCAGCCAACACCCGGAAGATGTTTACTTGATTGATTTATTAATCAATTTACGAATTTGCTGTACCATCATCTCATGAAGTTGAGAAAGGATTTTACTCTCATTTTGCAGATGGGGAAGCTGAGGCACAGATTAGGAGTAACTTGCCCAGGGTAGCATCTAGTAAATCCAGTCCCTCTTGTTACCCCATGCCACCTACCTTTTCCTGGCCTGAAACTGGATTGCATGATGCCTATGCTCAACGAGATCTGAGATTAGATAAGTGTAGGCTGGAAATGGACCATAGTTGATAGAGTGAAGTAATCCAACAGGACTCAAGTGTGGAGGACAGAAAGCACATCAATGAATAAAAGGAAGTCAAACGGTCATGAAGGACAGTTCATCATTGGGAGGGCCCTGGATTGAATGATTGATTGTTGACCTTCATAATCAAAGAAAACCATGACTGGACTAGAGGCCAAGGAGATACTTTTTTTTTGAAAGGTAATTATGTTTAATGAATCCCTTTGCTCTGACCATGTGGCCTAAAGTTCTGTACTCCTCACCTTCACTCCATTTTTAAATTAACCCATTTCTGAACTGGATCTTGTGGGATCAGCCTGAGGGATTTATAGGGGCATTTGTGTTGTTAAATTCTGACAAAATCTTTGCTCAGAATGGGAGTAATTAAACCTAGAATGTTAAACTAATGTTATCTAGAGTATGCCTATGTAAGTTAAAGTGGAAATGTGGGTTTATTTCTAATGCCATAAGAAAACAGGTCGAATAACTCTTGATACTCGGATGAGCTTTACCAAAACACTTTTGAGTTCAAGGTATTTGGAAGTTCTGTAGCAAGTGAGATTTATTGAATGTGAAGCAAATTTTGGAATCTATATGTGTTACTAAGAAGAAAAATACATATAATTATGTTATCAGGTATATTTGCTGATTTCTTTTGCGAAAAAGAAAACACAGGAGAGGAAAAAGTTTTGTAAAGGGCATTTATATAGTGAGCTCATTAAAATTCTCTAATTTGTTTTAATGGTAAGCCTATATAGTGCTAATAATTATATTATCTTAGATGGAGTTAGAAAATCTGAGTGATTTGTTATAATGTCTGGATTCTCTGTACAAGGTAATCTAAAGCTTTTCTCAGACTAAAATTTGGGGAATTTGAAATTATATCGTTGATAGCAAACTGAATGAACTGATGTTTCATCTAATGATTTAGTCCCTTTGCCATCAGATTAACCATGGCATAAATAAGAATTACATTGGGATTTTAAATGCATCATATGTATGAGACTGAATTTGTTCTAAGGGAATACAATGTTAGCATAAGAATCTTATGTTGAATGTAAGTTAATAATTGTGTGTTTAATTTTAAAGAAGTCAAGATTGTGGACTTCTTCCCTCTTGGTACCTGCAGACTGCTGATGTGGGGGGGGGGGCTCTGAAGGATAACTGGTCAAACAACAATTGGGTGCCCCCCCCAGTAAGGGAAATTATTGCTGAGTAATCTGTGTTTATCAGTTCTGTGATATACTTTTGTAGTTACAGAGAGACTGTACTTACCATTATTTGGGTCCCTGCTATAATGTTAAAACCTGGAATTAACACTTCCCCTTCTGACTTGAAGGGGAAATAAGGAACATATCAAAAATTATGACCCTTCTGGGAGCCCTGACAATTTTAAACTATGTATTGATCGTTTTGTAGATTTGTGGGTTCAGGTATAATGAAATAGGGAAAAGAGTGTTTTGTAAAATCTAGTAAGCCATGTGGTATTCTTTCTGATGTTTTATTACATTGGAATTAATAACACATATTTAAAGTTTAAAGTCATCTTGTTCTAATGGTTTGAAAGAATTCTGAAAGTAATGAATTGTATGTTAAGCATGGCTAGTAGTTAAACAGGTCTAATGTATAGAAAATTTCCAATTATACATATTGGGATTATTGTGGTTATAAATCCCAAAGCTGTGGTTGTTTAAAGTAAAAGTACCCATGTAATATGAGAAAGATAAAAACAAGAAAGATTTGAGATTTTTCCATGTCAATCTTTAGCTAATTGTTATATGAGAATTTGAGAGATGATAGAAAAAATCTCTTGGCCAAAGGAGGTGTCTATTATTGCAAAATACAACAGGCTAGAAAGAGGGATCCTTAGCTAAGAGGCATCTGACATGTTACCTTTATATAAGGATAGAACAGATATGATTTCAAACAAAGGCATATGGGTCTGGAGATCAGAGGCCTTGAGCAAGAGGTAGGAGATGAGGTATGTAGGGCCAGTCATAGTTATAATTCCTGGTTTGAGCAAGGTCACAGGAAGGACATGCAGAGTTTTGAGTTGGGGATTCGTTAATTGGGACCCCATTCAGACTAGAGTTGGAATTTAGTGAACTGGACTCACTTGAAGTTCTAATTAGGTAAATTACTATTTTAGATCATAGGACCTTTTATTGATTTTCTCTTCATGTCTGATACCAGGATTGGTCAGCAAAAGGAATTGCTGGTAGGTCAGTGGAGCCAGGAAGGTCAATAGACTCTAAAGCCTTCAAATGACAGGATGAGCTGTTGAAGGGGTGACTTTTCACTGTGACCTGAGGTTAGACCCTTTCTGACTTGATTCCCCAATGTCTCACCATGTAGGTTAAAGCTGATTTAAGACATTTGACTACCCACATGACCTCTGCCTGGATACTGACATTCAAAAATTATGTCTATAAAGGAATTCTCTTTTGAAGTCCTGGATCTTTATAGTGAGTTACTTTGAACAAAGCAGATAAAAAAGTTTTAGATTAATTGGATTTAATAGCCAGATAGATTAGGTGTGTAGCTCTGGCACCTGCTGTCAGCTGTTTGCTTAGATAAGGATAAGATACCTTAATTTTTATGTTACAGAGGATATTTAGGTAAGAAGAATGGGAATTTTTTAGGATATAAAGATATAATCCTATATAATTACAATTTCAAGGTCTAATTTAAGGAAAAGAATGTGAAACAGCTAAGTACATCAGGAAAAAGAAAACCTGGGGAATATTTGGGAATATTTTGGGAAGAAAAAAAACAAAAAATTCATTTTGGCTAAGGATGTTTGAGTCATTATTATAATGAGAGCAAAAGGTTAAGACTGTTTTTATCTGTATGTCACTTGCTGGGTATTCTTCAGACTAAGATGATTGTCAGATGTATAAGTTACAAGATTAAATTAATTTTCATTTTTCAGTGAGTTCACTCTTGTAGTGAAACAATTATGGAAGTTTATTGTGTTAAACTGAAGTTTGTATATCACCATGGCAGTGAGTAAGGCAAAATGTAAGCTGTAGTAAGTTCCAGAATTTTATTGTCTTGTGATAAAAACATGTGTTTTGGTTTGAGTACAGTGTTATGTTGAGAAGTTCCTTTACTAGAAGAGAAGATCTCAACAAGTCACCTGAGCTGAAGAGGATCTTTTGAAACAGACTCAGAACATGCACAAGGACATCAGATATCTCCAGGGGAGAAGAATTGAGAGAGGGAATGATGCTGGACCAAATCATCTCCTCAATCTCTCGCCTATGTATATATTGTATAGTCAGGGGATCTGCCCCTTTTGATACCTATAACTCCCCCTTTATTCCATAAGTGTGACACCCCTACTTATGCCCCTCCCCTATTAGATAATGTATCAACCAAGGGATAAAGGTTTTAATAGAAAGGAGAAGGAGAGGTGAGGTAAAGATGTACTCCATTAATAGAAAAGGAGGTCGGTTGTTGAGTGGCATGGTAATAGCCGACAGGAATCTATATTTCCTATCAAGGGAGAGAATCTAATCTCTGACTTAGTGAATGGGGTATTAGTAAAGGTGGGAGGAGAATCCAGCTGACAGAAATCATTGCTCAGTCTCTTGATGTGTCTAACTACTGGACTTCTGGTGATCCACAACAGTTTGAGAACTGGCCTTGGGTGCCAGTCTCCCTAGATTCTCAGTTCCCAGTCAGAGGTGCACCATGGCACAGGGTCCACGATGTTGGTCCAGAAGAGAGAATACCAGTGACATTTGACTTGGTTAAGGGTGACTATTGTTTATACCAGCCTGGACAGGCAGTGGACTTGTGTCCAGAAGCAGGGTACACATACTCAGGATTGTGCAGCTTACAGAGATAGATGAACTGAGACTCATGTGGGATGTAATGATGGTACCCTTGTCATGTTTGCATTAAGGTAAAGAAAATTGTGATTACCACTGCATATACCCATCTGTCCAAGAGTTGATTAGGGAGTTGTTAGCCAGACTGAAGGACCTACTACCTGGGCACAGGTTAGGAGTTAGGGCTATGGAACCCCAATTTATACCCTGATTGGATTCCAAGCTGTAGTGGAATTACCAGTTAGACAGCTAGAACCTTGAACCTGTTGACTGACTAAGCCATGCAAACAAGAGAGACAAGATCCATGTTAGACTATCTGTTGATTGGAGAAGGAAGCGTGTATGGCAAATTGAACCTCTCAAGTTGCTATCTAAAGATATATGACAATAGGCAAGTAGTAAAAGAAATAAGCAGGGACATCAAAAAGTTGGCATGTGCTCCCATTCCAACTTGGAAAATAGAGTGGGCCCATGTCTCTGATAATGAGAAAGGAAAAATCTTGATAGAAAAAGTCAGTCATATCAATAGCAAGGACTGGGATTTAAGAAAGGAATCACTAATGAGGTGTGCAACCCAATTCTTATTTACAAAAGAAAATGGGAGAATTATGAGGAATATGGGGGTGGGGATTGGTTTCCTTAAGAATGTGATTGGAGATTGTTAGTTTACTTTACAAAGGCTGGGGTCTGCCTGTATTGGTGCCTATGAGCAGTATGTGAGTGTAAGACAAAAGATTTAGCCTCAACCTCATCAAAACCTGGGATTCGGTCAGGTCTGCCCACCCCACTAGGGTCTATGTCCTCCTTTGGGCCTACTCAAGGAGGTTACTGTTCCCTCCCCTGTGCTCATTAGTATAATGAGCAGGGGTGGGGGGGGAGAGAAATCATATAGAAACGTATGTATCAATTAGATGGTGACCCTGGCCAATGACTGACAGGAAAGAGGAGGAGGAACAAGCCTTTCAAATTGTAAATAAGACCCAGCCTTGCCATGATTCAGAGAAGTGGTCCTTTTATTAATATATATTTATTAATATATATTCATAAAAACCATTTTTATCACTCTGGACTAAGTATTTACAAGCTAACATCCAAGTTCGTGGAGAGATTTCAGGAGGTTCATGAATTTGTTTTGACATTTTAATGATACTTTTTCAATATAGTTATTTTCCTTCATTATCCATGGACTTAATTTCATGCTTTAAAAACCCTTATTCTGGCTTCATCCAGACTTCCTGCCTCAAAGGTCCCTGTCTCACACATACACACACAAAAGGTAAAGTGATTTCTAAGGTTCCTTCCAGCATCGATTGCACTAGAATCAGGAGAGTGGAGGATAACACCTGGTTCAGTTGCTTACTACCATCCAAGGAGTTGCCATTTGTAATGCGCCACCACAGAATCTGGTGCGAGGGTTTTCACTGGTGAGGTCGCTGACCTTAGAACCAAGATCTGAGATAATAAGTCTCCTGATAGCACTTGGCTGCATGATCCTGGGCTAGTCCACTGATCACTGACCACTGCTCCATGCTCTAAGCAGCTCTCTAAGGCTCCAGGTTGCAACCTACCCTTCTAGTTCCCAACCCTGGCTCCTACTTCATTTTTCTCTTTTTCTGATGGGTTTCCCTAGAAATGGTCATGGGAAATGTCCTTATTACTTTTTGATGATTAATATTCTATTAATGCTCTCACGCCAGAAGTGGATAAATGACCGCTTTTTGGAACTGATTTCAGACTATGGAGATGTAAAGCTTATCCTCCCTAGTCTCAGGAAAAGCAGCGCGGACAATACCAGTAGCAGACAGAATAGGGAAGGAGACTCTGAGCAGGCCCCAGGGGGTTCTACTCCTCCCAATCTTAGGAAAGTCCTCCATTCTCTGTTGTCTGGAGAATATGAGGATTGATTTAGAACCTGATCATGGAAGTGTTTCTTTAGAACCTTGGACTTGAACTGTGAGGGTCAATGTCCTATCTGAGCCGTCATGAGCAGCAGCTCTGTGTGTAAGGCCAGATGCCGGACCCTCTGGGACCAGGATGTTGTTCTTGAGCCATGAGTGGAAGTCCTGAGAATTCATGTAAAAGAATAAAGCAATCTCTATTCTCAAAGAATTTATATTCCAAGGGGAAGCCAAGTATATGTTATACAACTTAGTTATACATCTTTAAAATGGAATTAATGATACTCAGCCCACTTGATATATATGCATATATATAATACAAATAAACAGAAAATATATAGTGTATATAGAGAAACAGAGAGAGAGGTTTAGAAAAGGAAGGAGAGACAGAATGACAGAGACAGAGAGAGAAAGAAAGACAGAGACAGAGAGAGAGAGAGAGAGAGAAACTGAGTCTTCAGGAAGTAAAGTCACTTGCTGATGGTCTCACAGCAAATCAAGGTCAAACCTCCTCAGCCTCCAAGCCCACTGCTCTTTAATCCTTTTTTTTCCTTGGGTTTTTTTTTTTAGGTTTTTGCAAGGCAGATGGGGTTAAGTGGCTTGCCCAAGGACACACAGCTAGGTGATTATTAAGTGTCTGAGACCGGATTTGAACCCAGGTACTACTGACTCCAAGGCCTAGCCGCCCCTGCTCTTTAATCCTATGCTGTATTGTCTCACAGGGTCCCTCTGGCACCCTAACCTTTCCCTTTCTGAGTCATGGGTCAAGAATGAAAGGATTCCTTCTATCATTCCACCCATTCTTTTTTAGTCACTTGATTACTTAAGGCTTCAACATCCTCTGGGCAGAATTTCTTCATTGGAAGAGCCTAAGACTCAACCTAGCACCTGGATATTTAATTACTCAATTCATTTTTTAACAGCTGGAAGAAGGTGATGCTTTAAGTGGGCCTTGAAAGAAGCTAGCGTTGCCAGGAAGCCGAGATGAGGAGGAGTATTCCGGCTGTGGGACACCAGGAGGGGAAATATATGGAGTTGGGAGTTGTAGTGTCTCTTGAGAGAAATTACCCAGAGGCCTGTGTCAAGGGACTGCAGAGTACATGGAGGGGAGTAGAGGGTAAGAAGCCCGGAAAGGTAGGAAGAAATCATATTAGGGAGGGTTTTAAAAGCCAGAATATTTCATATTGGATTGTGATGGGGGCCTCTTAGGATCCTACCTTCCTCATCTTATTTTCTATGACCCCTTTCACCCTACAGATGGGACCTATTTCCCACTGCCTGCACCTGAGCGGAAAGATGACTCCTTTTGAGCTCACAGGTTCCAACCCTAGCTTCTCCTGATATGACATCCCCTGAGGAAGAGGAAGAGAAGGAAGGGGAGGAAGGCTCTCCACACTATCAGTTGAATCTCTAAGATTCTGGCAGGAATTCAAATCAGTAACATTCTGAGCCAGGATTTCCCCAGTGGGGAGAGACACCCTTGGACCAGAGCCTCCCTCCTCAGGTCTGGCTCCCAACCTCAGGTCTACTCCACAGGCCTTCGTGGTGGGGGCTGCGGCAGAGGCTTCAAGAGGGAGGGCAAGCTGTATCTGCAGATGGTTCTTGCTGGGGACTCCTTCCCTCTAGCGTCCCCACCTCTGAACTCTGAGATCGAAGAAGGGGAGATGGTACAGCTACAAAAAGAGGGCAATTTAATCTGCAGAGTTGGGGCCAAGCTCCCAGGCCTTTCTCCCCTGCAGCTAGTTCTGCTGCCACTGCCCCCTCTTATAGCTTGGACCCCTGAGGGAGACAACTTCCTCCACTTCCTCGGGTGGATGGACTGGGAGGACCCTCCCTGGATAGGTCTGGATCTCCAACACTTGATCCTGACCCAGCGGAGAAAGCACTATTGTAGCCGCTAGATTAAGTTTGCTACTGTCCGTGAAGAATCACGATTCAGACCCAGGAATGCAGGTGTGGAAAGAAAAGAAAGATGTATTAAAGAAGTGTCAATACAAAAGAAAGTGAGAGGCAAGTTAAGAAGAGTTTAAAGAGAAGACCATGTGGATTACTGATTGAACTGGTAGGCTCAGCTGAAAAGTGGCGAGACAGAGAGAGAGAGAGCAAGAGAGAGAGAGAGAGAGAGAGAGAGAAAGACAGAGAGGCAGAGAGACAGAGAGAGAGGCAGAGAGACAGAGAATGCAGCCACTGGCTACTTGAGTTTGACCCTCTGAGGAATCATTATTCAGACTTGGGAAAGCAAGGGTGGAAATAAAACAAAAATTTATTAAAAGAAGTTACAACATGGGCGGCTAGGTGGCGCAGTGGATAGAGCACCGGCCCTGGAGTCAGGAGGACCTGGGTTCAAATCTAAGCTCAGACAATAATTACCTAGCTGTGTGGCCTTGGGCAAGCCACTTAACCCCATTTTCCTTGCAAAATCCTAAAAAAAAAAGTTACAACACATAGGAAGGGATGGGGGGGGGGGGGACAGAGAGACAGAGAGAGAGAGACAGAGTGAACAGCCAAGCAGGTAACAGGTAACCTCCAATGACAATCTATGTGCTGGTCCTTCCTGTCTCAAGGTACTTGATGTTCACTTTTAACACATCATTTCCTGCCAACAGAGTTTAGACCAAGATTAACAGGGTCAAAATGGAAATGGAAATGCAGGACGAGATATAAACAACAGCATCCAAGGGAGGCAGAATCTCAAGAGCAGGGACCTCCACACATTTGAAAGATTTTTGTTTCTGCTAATTCACAATTCTCTATATCATTTCCCCGCATCACAATGGGCAGCAGGCTCTCTACCCAAAATCCAAGCTAAATCCCAAGTGAGAGGTCAATGAGAACCTGGCCTGCCAGCCCCTGTGATCTGAGACCCCAAGGTGCACCGGTCACAGGACCACAAACCCAACTCTGGGTCCTTGTGGCTTCCCATGGCCACAAGCCTCCTGGAGGCAGGGAGATCAGAGTTCAAATTCAGCTGCAGATACTTCCTAGTTGTGGGAATCTGGACAAATCATTTCACCTTGCTCTTTCTCGGTTTCCCTAACTGCAAATGGGAAGGGTAGCAGCATCTCTATCCCTGCCAGAGCTGTTGGGAAAACCAAATAACAGAATAATTATAAACTGCCTACTTAGCACTGTTCACTTTTCCACCAGGCATCTGCCACTCACCCAGTCCCTCTATGAATTTGCTCCAGAAGAGAGGGAGCCCATGCCCATGCCCATGTCCTTTCCCTAGAGGAAAAATAAATCATTTTTACCATGGAAAGAGGAGGAAAGGTACAGGAAGTTGAGGCCTACTTGACTCCAGACTTTTGAAGAAGAGGCTGGAGTCTGGTTACCAGATAGAGTGAAGTGTGGGAGTGTTTGTGGGCATTTAAGATTGGGATTATTGTCTTAGCTGGGAGTCTAGGGCTGTAGGAGGACCCAGAAAGCAAAGGTCAACCTTGCTCTCAAAGTGCAGCTAAGAGCTGTGTGGGATGACTGAAGCCACCCCCCGCCAGAGAGATCAGCCATCCAGTGCTGGGGGAGGTATCAAAGGAAAGGTCGCTGGATGGCACAGTGGATGGAGCACTGTCCCTGGAGTCAGGGAGACAGGAGTTCAAATCCAGTCTCAGATGTTTAACTGTTACTAGCTGTGTGACCTTGGGCAAGTCACTTCACCCGGACTGCCTCCTATCCAGGGTCATCTCCAGTCATCCTGATCTGTATCGAGTCACTAGACCCAGAGGGCTCTGGAGGAGAAAGTGAGGCTGGTGACTTAGCACAGCTCCCCCTCACTCCAGTCTAATTCATGTACATGTCATGGCATCACCTCCCTGATGTCGTGGTCTTCTTCAACGATGAAGGACGGGGTGACTAGGTGGTGCAGTAGATAGAGCACTGGCCCTGAAGTCAGGAGTACCTGAGTTCAAATCCAGCCACAGACCCTTAATAATTGCCCAGTTGTGTGACCTTGGGCAAGTCACTTAACCCCTTGCAAAACAAACCAAAAAAATGGACAGGCCATCAATTGGGGAATGGCTGACAAATTGTGGTATACATATGTCATGGAACACTATTGTTCTATTAGAAACCAGGAGGGATGGGAATTCAGGGAAGCCTGGAGGGATTTGCATGAACTGATGCTGAGTGAGATGAGCAGAACCAGAAGAACATTGTATACCCTAACAGCAACTTGGGGGTGATGATCAGCCTTGATGGACTTGCTCATTCCATCAGTGTAACAATTGGGAACGATTCTGGGGTATCTGTAATAGAGAATGAATTGTGGAGTTTGAACAAAGACCAAAAGACTTTTACCTTTAATTAATAAAAAATAAACTTATCTTGTTATGTAATTTAGCTAGCTCTTATACTTTTTATTCCCTTAAGGATATGATTTCTCTCTGATCACAGTCAACTTAGATCAATGTATACCAGGGAAACAAGGTAAAGACTACCAGACTGCCTTCTGTAGGGGGAGGGGGGACGCCAGATTAGGGGAAAAATTATAAAATTCTAAATAAATAAATTTAAATTTTAAAAAATGAAGGACAGGGGCAGCTAGGTGGTGCAGTGGATAGAGTACCAGCCCTGGAGTCAGGAAGACCTGAGTTCAAATTTGACCTCAGACACTTAACAATTACCTAGCTGTGTGACCTTGGGCAAGTCACTTAATCTCACTCCTACCCCTCCTACCCTCCTATCCCTCCTACCCTCAGGAAACCAACCAGGCTTACAAGCCAGACTTGACCATGATATTTGACCCTTGTTCTCAAAGAAGACCTTGACACCAGGGGGCTGATGCATTTACATGCACAGGATTAGATTTGGGGAGTGGGGGGGGTGCCATGTCAAGTCACCAGCCTTACTTTCTCCTCTAGATCCATCTGGGTTCAGTGGCCAGATAGGAATCAGGATGACTAGAGATGGTCCTTCCTGGGAGGCAATTTGGGTGAAGTGACTTGTCCAAGGTCACACACAACTAGTAAGAGTCAGGTGTCTGAGGCTCGATTCAGACTCAGGTTCTCCTGACTCCAAGACCTGTGCTCTATCCACTGCACCACCTAGAGACCCAAGCCAGATTTCCATTCTTCTATTTACTTCAGGTAAGTGAGCTGAAGAGATTCCAACACTGTGGGAGGAAACAAACAGGATGATGTACAAATATCTCTAGACAGCTGGGCTCCTCATTAGCCATGTGACCAAAGGAATGATAACTCCTTCCCCAGATTACTCATCACCATTTGTGAAACATGTTATCTTTGTAGAGGTCCCAACAGTCCAAGGCAGTGATCATCCTCACCTTACAATGGGGGGGAAAGTATGAGTGCAGTAAAACAAGGTTGTGTGTTTGCTTTTGAGCATGGTGTTTTCATTGAGGATGAACATGACTTCAAGGTCAGCTACAGCACCGATGACCAATGCTTCAACTTGAAAAGGCTACAAGCCAAGACCAAAGTGGAGGGAGGGTTGGTGCCCGATCTTCTGTTTGCAGATGCCTCAAAGCAGCCTCTGAAGCTGAGATGCAACAAAGTGTGGATCCATTCTCTGCTGCTTGTGCTCCTTTTGGTCTAACAATGAACACCAAGAAAACCCAGGGGTTCCATCAGCGGGCACTACATCATCCATATGTGGAACCACTGATTTCAGTAAATGACCACAGTAAATTGAGTGCTGTAGACAAGTTCACTTCCCTTGGCAGTGTCCTTTCCAAGGAAGTACACATTGACAATGAAGTTGACTTTTGCATTGCCAGAACTAGCTCAGTATTTGGGAGGCTCTGAAAGAAAGTGTGGAAGAAAAGAGGCATTAGACTGTTTACCAGACTGAAGGTCTGCAGAGGCATTGTGCTGATCTGATCTCGTTGCTATAAGCTTGTGAAACTTGGACAGTCTACCTGGGCCAGGCCAGGAAACTGAATCACTTCCATTTAAATTATCTTAGGAAGATTCTGAAGATTACCTGGTAGGAGAAGACCCCAGACACTGAGGGCCTTTCTCAGCTCAACTGTCCTGCATTCCAACATGACTACAGAGAATGAAATAACAATGGGTTGGTCATGTTGCTTGCCAAGTCCACTTGCCAAAGAGACTCTTCTATGGAGAACTCCCACAGGGCAAGCTCTCACAAGGGGGTCAGAAGAAGCAACACCGAGATACCTTGGAAGTCTCATTGAAATACTTTTAGATTAGGGGTCGCTAGGTGGCGCAGTAGATAGAGCACTGGCCCTGGAGTCAGGAGAACCTGAATTCAAATCCGACCACAGACACTTAATAATGACCTAGCTGTGTGGCCTTGGACAAGCCACTTAACGCCATTTGCCTTGCAAAAACCTTAAAAAAGAAAGAAAGAAAGAAAGAAAGAAAGAAAGAAAGAAAGAAAGAAAGAAAGAAAGAGAAAGAAAAGAAATACTTTTAGATTGTCTAGCAAGGGAGACCCTGGCACAGGACCACCCAGCATGAGGTGCCCTCATCATGAGGGGGGCTGCACTCTAAAAGGAAGGCAGAATTAAAGCAGCTCAAAGGAAACATGACATTTGTAAGTTTAGAATGCCCACCCCAGGTGTTCACTTGGACTATTTGTGTTCCACCTGTGGTAGAGCATTCTGAGCTCCTTTAGCCTGATCAGCCAGTCAGAGACACTGTCATTTGTCACAAACATAGTGATGCCATTTTGATCTTGGATAGCAAAGGACAAGAACCAAACAACAATGAGGAAGGAGGGTGGTAAGGTATCTGAGCATGTCCCCAACTCTCAGTTATGGAGTTGATTCCAAATCTGTCTCTGGAGGCCCCCCCCCAGGGGCTGACACCTGCCCTCTTTTCCAACCAAACTCTCCTTCATTCTGTTGCTGGGGAATTCACTGATGCGAATTTAAGATTGAGAGGTCCTGAATGGTGGAAGAGTTCATACACAGCCCTGGAATTTTAAAACTGCTCAGGATTTATCATACAAGCCTGCAATGTGTACTGATTAAAACCTTTTCTCCTCCTGGAGAGGCAACAAATACCTTGTAAGCTGTTGGAGGGCAGGAGAATTAACAAAAGACCAGACAAAGTTTGTTTGAGAGACAGACAGACGGAGCCAGCCAGGAGAACTGACTGGACTGAGACTGGAGAGAGTCAGCTCCATGAGGGGAGACCACAGTCTCCTGACCCTTCTGTACCCAGAGAGTGGGCAAGACTATGAAAACCTGGCCTGGTCTCCCCTCATGGAGCAGACTCTCTCTATTCTCAGCCCAGTCACTTCTTGCTCTCTTGATCTCTCCAGACTCCTGTTGAACACTGGTCTGTCTAGTTCAATTAGCAATCCACTGGTCTATTCCTTTAAACTCTTAACTTTCCTATCACTTTCTTTTGTGTTGTAACTTCTTTTAATAAATCTCTATTTTCTTTGAACATCTGTGTTCCTGGGTCTCAATTGTGATTTGTCACAGACAGATAACCAAACGCAAGTAGCAGCACCACTGCCTGGAAGTTACTTCCCCCCTTACCTGAAAGCCACTTTTCTTGTTCAAGGGCCCCCAGTTACTTTTCTGGACCAGGAGTCAGGAGGTCTGAGTTCTACCCCAGAGCCTGCCACAGGTTCCATAGATGACTGGTCAGTGCCTCTGAGAAAAACAAGGCAGAGCTAATGGAGGTGTTACCCATGAAGGGCTTTTGAATTCTCCTCTTGGGACTACTTCATTGACTCCAAGGGGAACCAAGTCCCTTCCATTGTCAAGGCTTTAGTGTCCGTATTTATAAAAAGGAGGAGTTGGACTTACTGGTTTCAAATGATGAATCTTCCTGGCTCCAGTGCGCTACACGTTACAGTGCCCCTAGCTGCCATATTAACTAAGTGCCAAGCACATGACTTAGATATAAAAAAAGATGGAAAAAGTAGACCCAGTCCCTAAGGGCAGCACTTAGCACATAAACCCTGAACAAATGTGGATTGATTGATTTCATATTGTGACAGAAGGTGGGGTAGTGGATAAAGCTCCAGCCCTGGAGTCAGGAGGACCTGGGTTCAAATCCGGTCTCAGACACTTAATAATGACCTAGCTGTGTGGCCTTGGGCAAGCCACTTAACCCTATTTGCCTTGCAAAAAAAAAAAAACCTAAAAAACAAACAACAACAAAAAAAATTGCATCCAGACTATGCTTTCTTTAGCAATACATATGGTATCAGAAACAAACTGGGGCCAAGGCTCTTGGTAGCCAAGGATTTTGATCACAGGTTCCTATTGGGTAAGATACAATTTGGTGGGGGGGGGGGAGAGTGAAAAATGGAAATAACAGGATATACAGATTGGTTTCTTATTGGTGGAGTCAACTGAAAGACATGGAGGTGTGTGTGTTGGAGAAATTGGGGAGTTGTAACTTTCCTAAAATCAGGTGACTTACAAGAAATTGAAAGGACTTCACAAAATGGTAGAAAAAGGCCAAAATGGAATCACTAATGGTATTTTTAACTAATACTAATTTAACACTAAGGGTCAGATGACTGAAATCAAGGGGCCAGAAAAGAAGTTGACAATTCAAGGATATTGCTAGGTCACATTTCTCTCCCCTCTCCCCATGGGTTAGTAATGACAATGAATTAATTAGCAACTATGTAGATGACATTAAATCCTTCAACTTCTGAGACAGTTTACAAGGTCCCTTCCTTACAGCAGACCCCTGAAATCGGTGGTACAAAAGTGATTCTCTTTCGTGTAGAGATAGGCAGAGTGATACTCACAGGCATAAGGGACTATAGACTTTGAGACCTACTCGTGACCTTGTTCTCTGGGTTGGGACCATTTGCATTTACTATTTTGGAACAGCCAGAGTCATCTATACAAAGCAGGTCCCTTGGTGGAGGGGAGCCAAGTTGGTCCTGCCTGTTCTGGTGGGAAGAATTGGAGTAAAGAGAATGATTATAAACAACAGTGCCCCCATACCTGAGACCAGCTGGTGAAGTAACACAGGTAGTCAGGGTATGGGCTAGAGCCAGCTCCGAGCTGTTGTGAAATTTTCAATGCCTCAGGAATTGGCCAGCACTACAAATCTAAGCTTGGTTGATTATTTTGTCGATTTTCAGGTTTCTGTGGTAAAGAAAATATTCATGTAACCTTTTTCCAAAGTAGGGAACTCTCCTCTCTTACTTGTGCAGATAAAGGTGGAGGTGAAAGAGCTCAGAGTCCCAAAGTTGGCTGGAAGACTTCCCCAAAGGCCAGTCCTTTTGGAGACTCTCCAAGTAAAAGCCTTCTGAGAGAGTTCAGTCAACTTCAAGTTTCTATTCAATTCAATAAATATTATCTAAGCATCCAGGGGCAGCTAGGTGGTGCAGTGGGTAAAGCATGGCCCCTGAGTTCAAATATGGTCTCAGACACTCACTAGCTGTGTGACCTTGGGCAAGACACTTCACCCTGATTGCTTCCCATCCAGAGCCATCTCCAGTCATCCTGATTCATATCTGGACACTGGACCTAGATGGCTCTGGAGGAGAAGTTGAGGCTGGTGACTTAGCATAGCCCCCCCAACCCTCACTCCAATCCAAGTCATGTGCTTGTCATAACACCAACCTCCCTGATGTCATGGTCTTCTTGGAGGACAAAGGACAAACATCATCATCAACTAAGCAACTGTTATGTGTGAGGCTCTTGGATGCAAAAAGAGGCAGAAGACATTTCCTGCCCTCAAGGAGCTTAGAAGTTGTGAGAAAGTTGTGTTCCTTTTACAGGGGTGAGAAAAGGTATTGCAAGAATAATACAAGGGCAGCTAGGTGGCCAAGTTGATAGAACACTGGCCCTGGAGTCAGGAGGACCTGAGTTCAAATATGACCTCAGATACTTAATAATTACCTAGCTGTGTGGCCTTGGGCAAGTCACTTAACCCCACCACCTTGCAAAATAAAAAAGAAAAATACATTACAGAAGCCAGGAAACTTTGTGGAAACTGAAAAGATGCCAGTCTGTTCTATAGGAAGCTGAGGGAGAGACAAAGGAAAAAGTGATTAGAAAAGAATGTGACTAATTTGTGAGCTAAATGAAGTACCAGACTTCAAGTCACCTTTTTGGAAGGGAAGAGGGTGGGGTGAAAGTTGTGAACTTGCTCAAACTGGTGGTGTGCCTGCTTTGTGAGGGGAGGGTGTGTCCTAAGAATGCCCCCCCCCCATGATGAGGATCTATAAGGACTCAGAGGGGAGGAGCAGGGGTCTTCTATTATATAATCTTGTATGTAATGAAGATTTGGGGTGTCTCTCTCTAAGGGGCACCGTGTCTTGCAAGAGCCATTAATAAATGGATTAATTCTTGCCACACTCCAGTAAGCATTGTCTCTTTTCATTTGCTATTTAGACCCAATTTCTCCTTCCCATAAATCAGTGTAGTAGTGGGAAAGTTTGGAGTTGGGGCCTGCTCCAACTATTTCCTGTGCTGGCATGTTTATAACATAAGCTAATGGGAGAAACAAAATGAAACAAATCAAGTTACACATAGAATAAACTATTTTGTTCTATCATTTTAGTCATGTCCAACTCTTCATGACCCCATTGAGGTTTTCTTGGTAAGATTCTGGAGGGGTTTGCCATTTCCTTTTCTAGTTCATTTTATTGATTAGGAAACTGAGGCAGACAGAGTTAGGTAACTTGCCCAGAACCACCCAGGCTAGGAAGTGTCTGGGGCTGGATTTAAACTTGAGAAAATTAGTCTTCCTGACTCCAGGCCACTATAATACTCTATGTTCTATGATGTCTCTAGCTACCATCTTTATTGTGTCTACTATGAACCTGGCACTTTGCTTGGTTGGATACAAAAAACCTCTAAAAAGTTGTTAAGGGGGCTTTGAACTATATGCCCCTACTCCCATCCCATTGTACAAGGCCATCAAAACTACTTGAAACCCCCATGCCATTGTCTATCTTATGGATACCACCTGACCCCTCCACGATTTATGTGTTACCCATTCCTTAATTCCTCCTAGGACCACCTAACTCCTCCCTTGCCCCTGTCACAGCTTCTTGTCCTCCTCCCTCTATAAACCTTGACCTTATCCCCTGCTGACTGCTAATTCAATCCAACTGCAATACTCTTCAACTGACCTTACTTTCCCTAATTACTTCACTAAACTTATATTACTGCTTAATCCCTTTACTTTGTTCCCTTAACAGAATAAACCTTTTTGTCTCTTAATATTTCTGGATCAAGAGTTGATCTTTCCATTGGGACACTGGGGGCAGCTAAGTGGTACAGTGGATAGAGCACTGGTCTTGGAGTCAGAAGGACAAGAGTTTGAATCAGCCTCAGACACTTGATTCTTACTGTGTGACCTTAGGCAAGTCAGTTAGTTCTGATGTCCAGGTTCAGTTTTCCTGATTCACATCTGGCCACTGGACCCAGATGGTTCTGGAGGAAAAAATGAGGCTGGTGACCTAGTACAGCGCCTTCCTCACTTAAATCCAATTCACATGCTTGTCATGGCATCACTCCCCTGATGTCGCAGTCTTTTTCAAAAATGAAGGATAAACATTATTATTACAATACATTATTGGTGGAGTTGTGAACTGATCCAACCATTCTGGAGAGCAATTTGGAACTATATCCAAAGGATGATAAAATTGTGCATACCTTTTGATCCAGCAACACCATTACTAGGAATGTATCCCAAAGAGATCATAAAAAAGAGAATAAGATCCACAGTACAAAATTATTTATAGCAGCTCTTTTTGTAGTAGTGAAAAACTGGAAGTTGAGGGGATACCCATCAATTGGGGATTGGCTGAACAAATTGTAGTATATATATATATATATATATATATATATATATATATATATATATATATATATATCTGTGGCATATATATATTATATATATATGTATATATGTATATATATGATGGAATACATTTGTTCTATAAGACATCCTGAGCAGCTTGCCTGTAGAAAAACCTGGAAAGATCTGCAAGAACAGACGCTAAGTGAAGTGACCAGAACCAGGAGAACATTGTACACATTAACAGCAATATTATGAGATGACCAACTCTGATGGACTCAGCTCCTCTCGGCAGTTCAGTGATCAAGGATAATCCTAAAAGACTTGTGATGGAAAACATCATCCACCACCAGAGGAAAAAAAATTATGGAGTCTGAATGCAGAGCAAAACATACTATGTTCACTTGCTAAAACTTCTTTTATTTTTTTCTTTCTTATGTTTTTTTCCTTTAATTCTAATTCTTCTTCCACAATACAACTAATATGGAAATACGTTAAACATGATTGCCTATGGACAGCTATATCAGATTATTCCTTGTCAAAGGGAATGTTGAGGAAAGGGAGGATGGGTAGAAAAAGTAGAACTCAATAGTTTACAAAAAGATGAATGATGAAAACTATCTTTGCATGTAATCGGAAAAAATTAACATTAAAAAAAAGACAGTCTTTGAACCCTAGACTAGAACATCCTAAAATATTTTCTCTGTCATCAGTAGGTTCAAAGATGACAAAAGGTGGCATTGATGCCAGACTCAGGCTTGTCTGGCAATAATCAGTGATAGGATAATGGAGTTAGGGACTCAAAAGACCTAGATGATGAAGAGTTCCCCAAGGAGTTGAGATGGGAAGAGGAAAGAGTGGCAGGAGTTGGGCAAATGGCCTGGGAGAGAACTGAGGGGCCAAGGAAATGGAGGTCACTGTGAGTGTGGGAAAAAAAAATAAGATGAAGTTAAGGAATGGCAGAGGGAGAGTTGAAAAGGCAATAGATTATGGTCAGATGACAGGATTTCAGCATTCTTGGAACATGGAGTTGGGACATTTGCAAGATTAAGGAAGGAAGAAGTCAACCCTGTATGGGTTGCTGAAGGGAGAATCAGACTATGAGAAAACTTGAAAGAAGTCACAGGAGGTTCCATCAAGTCCCTATCCCCAGTTTACTTCACTAGAAAGTTTAAGGAATTTGCCTTTAGGGGAGATGAGGATCTGCTCCCTTGTTTGAACAGTTACCTCACTACCAAAGACAGAAGCTCCTCTCAGTAATGCCTGGTGTATATCCTCCTTTAGAGACCTTCTCTGACTTCTTTGTTAAGATTTGGATAAGTGGATTTTTTTGCTATTTGCTGTGTGCTCATTGTACATCTAGTATCAGGTGGAAAAGGGTCAAGGCTTGGTTATAACTCACCCCCAAAGTGACAAAATGATCAGAAGTTAGATGGAACCTGATCACGTCCCCTAGAAACTGAAGGGAGTAATTAGATATACAGTCTGGTGTCCCCTTCCTCAGAGGAGATCAGAGAGTGACCCTGCAGGAATGAAAGGGTGGGGGGAGAAGAGGCTAGGGAGTCTGGCTAGAGAGTCTATTCTACCCACCTTGGACCAATCCAAAATCACCATTCTCTACACATAGGTCTTCATTCTGTTACATGAAGAAGCTCTATCAAGTGGAATATAATTTTTGGTCATTCAATGTTACAAGATAGTGTAGAGTCTGATGGGTTTAGAAATGGGGAAGTTTCAGGGGGGTGGTTCCCCTTAAACTTTCAAGACCCAATCACCTCACACTTTTAGAGAATAGAAAATGAAAGCCCCTAGTGCATAAGGGCATTGTTCAAGTTTTGAATCCTTAAAATGAGTGTAAATAGTTAATGTTTCCTACAACTTTTACCTTTTGCTTTTGTAACCTAATCATTTTTGTAAAGTTTAGAGGAGCTCTACTACCCAGACTGAGTTTTTATGAAGGTGAATCCTGAAGCAAATCTCCTTTAATCTCATTTCTGAGCTGCAAAGGAATGTCTGGAAGGTTTGGTGGCTCCATGAAGGAGAGAGTTCTGGGCCTGGAGTCAGGAAGATGGGCCTTCCTGAGTTCAGATATAGCCTCAGACATTTCTTAGGTGTGTGACCCTGAGCAAATCACTTATCCCTGTTTGCCTCAGTTTCCTCATCTGTAAAAGGAGCTGGAGGAGAAAATGGCAAACTTCTAGTATCATTGCCAAGAAAACCCCAAATGGGAGCATAAAGAGTTTGAAACAACTGAACACCCAACAAAAGAGCAAGAATACTTTGAATCAAATGTGCCCTGAGTGATGGGAAAACATAGGGTAATAGTACATCGAGATCTGGTCTTGAAGCCAGATAGAGCTTGGCTCAAGTCTTGCAAATTACTTTACTGATCTCTGTTCTAGGCAGGAGATGCCAATAGGATATCAAAGGCCCAGGAATGGACTAGGCCACCCCTCACCTGATGAAGTGAAAATGAGTGCCAAATTCTTCAGAAAAATCAGGAATGGGTTCCTCACAAACTCTTGCCTCAGAGCTAGAGCGACATGAAAGTTTGTAACACATTATTGTGGCTATTAAAGTAAAGTGGTAATACGGGCTAGATCTTTTAGGGAAAGCCAGTCAAAAAAAGGTATTTTGGTTATACTTGGGCAGAGTTTTGGGAAAAAAGTTGAGGTAATTACTATTATCTCAGCGGGTTTACATCTCAGTATCCCTTTTGGATGGGATAACCTTTAGGATGAGTTTGGGGAAAGGAGCTGAGCTATTTATATCTCAGGACCCCCTTTTGCTTGATTAGCTTTTAGGGGGCATACTTCAAGTATCTTTATCTGAATAACAAAATATACCAGATGGGAACACCAATCTCCCCTTCTAGTAAGATAGCTTTTAGGGTTTGAATGCCAGGTGGTCCAATAATGGGAGTTATTCTAGATAACAATGGGATAAAAACCAGAGACACATGGGATATACAAGGTCAGCATAAAAAGAAATGATATTGGGCATAACATTTTTCTCTAATATTTCTTCTGCTTCAATCCCTTCTAAATTTTGTTTTCATCTGTTGACATCCCCAAGGTATTTCCTGCATCTCTCTTCTTTTTCACAACCAAACTTCAGAAAAGTAGTGGCTATTCCAAGATTTCTCTAACTCCTCTCTCTCTCTCTCTCTCTCTCTCTCTCTCTCTCTCTCTCTCTCTCTCTCTCTCTCTCTCTCTCTCATTTCTCAGGCCTTTGCCGTTGACCATCCAATCTCATCTATCACTTGAAACTGTTCCCTTTTCAACAATCCCCTCTTAGACAATCTCCTTATTAGATGGCCTTACCTTTCGGGTTTTAATGAAGCACCATGGGCCTGGTTTCCCTCATATCTAACTGATCCTTGTTTAAGATGGGAGAAACAGAAAGAATTGAATATACTGATTCTGAAGAAGAGTAGACCCAGGGGTACCTGGGAGCTGCCATCAAAAAATATTGTAATCATTTCCCTTTCTGTATTAGAAACAAATATTGTAATCCAGACATATGATAGAATCCTTTTCTTTCTGTTATTTTCCCTTCTGTATTAGCTTTGCAAACCCCCATTTAGCAGGGCATGGTTGGGGGAGGGCAAGCTGGATGTCTGTACCCCTATGTCTTTGTTGTTTCCAGGCTGCTGTGGGATGTGACTCTGGTGGGGATTAGGCTATAGACCCAGTTATCAGAGACACCCCATGGAATGTACCCCTATAGTTCTTTTTTTAGATGTTTTGCAAGGCAGATGGGGTTAAGTGGCTTGCCCAAGGCCACACAGCTAGGTAGTTATTAAGTGTCTGAGGTCATATTTGAACTCAGGTTCTGCTGACTTCAGGGCTGGTGCCTCTATCCACTGAGCCAACTAGACATCATCCAGACTGGTTCTTTGAAGCCTAGGGCATGCGCAGTGGATGCTGCCTTGTACCAGATGTGCCAGACGTTGACCACCCTTTAAGCCCTGTCCTTGCTCCTCCCCTGTCCCCTCTCGCTCTGCCTCTTGGGGCTTCTGATGCTGCCCTTTGGCTGTTGCTGCTATTGGTGTTTGTCCTTCATTCTCAAAGAAGATCCATGACAAGCATGCGGTTTGGATTTCAGCCCGTTGAGTCACCAGCCTCACTTTCTCCAGAGTCAACTGAGTCCGGTGACCAGAGAGGAATCTGGTTTGGAGAAAACTCTGCATGTGAGACAATCAGGATTCAGTGACTTGCCCAAGGTCACAGAGCTATTAAATGTCTGAAGTCAAATTTAACTTCAAGTCCTCCTGATTCCAGGACCAGTGCTCTGTGCCACCCAGTTGCCCCATTGCTATAATAACTGTGAAGCTTTCTCTTCCCTGGGGCATTTTTCTTAACCCTCCATAAGAAGTTTAAGTTGACAAGCTTTCCTTTATTGCTTAATCTTTTACAGTGACTTGTGAAATACAACTGATGTTCTTTTCTTACTCTTCTGGGTCAAAGAGTTGTGTGTGAATTCATCCCACATTTTGAGGAAGCCAGCCTATTACAAGCCTCTCACTGACCACTCACCCTTCATCACTCTGAGGGGCAGTGGGATGGCAGTGGCAGAACTGGCAACAGTGGGGAGGGAGTCACCAGGAGTTCGTGCTCTGTCTGGGGGGAAGCAGGAGGTGGCCCAAATGAGGGAAGCCTTCCTGAAAATCTTCATGCAAAGGATGGATGACAACTTGTCAGGATGCTCAAAAGGAGACTATTGTTCTGCAATACTAACTCTGAAGTCCCTGCTGGCTGGGAATTCTGGGATCCCACTCATCCCACTCATCCCACTCATGTGTGGGCTGCCCAAAGGGAATGACAGAAAGTCTGCCTTAGACTAAGTGGGCTGTAATGCCAACAGATTGGGCAAGGGCATTGGAAAGATTTACTGGAGCTAAGTCTGTGCTTTCAGGTTAAAGGGCCAGGATTTCCTCTGCCTCTTTGAACTATGGGTGGTGGTGGTGGGTGGGTAAAGCAGAGTCTAGCCAAAGCCTTCCCTGGTAGGGATACCACATGTATGGATCACCCCAAGTGTCCCCAGGACACGTTCCCTTGACTCACCATAGAAGGACAGCGTCAAGCCAAGAAAGCTGATCACTACCCTCAAGGTCCCATCCAAGAGGAAAAAGGAATCAAGGGCTTAAAAATGGGGCAGTCAATTAACCAACAAGGATCTGCCCTCCAGTCCTGTTCACAAGCTGTCTCAAGTGTATTGGTCCCAAAGACAGTCACTTCTTATTTTGCCATTTTTTAATGGAACTGCTAACCAACTACCATTGACAGGGAGTCAATGGACACTGGAGCCCTGAGAATGGCAGTGCTACCCTCTCCACCCCAATCACCCTTTCTGCTTCTAGTTCTTATCTCAAAGCCAAGGCAGAGGGTAAGCTGGAAGTCTGACACCAGACACCCTCTGGAATGTACCCCTATGTCTCTGATGATTCCAGGTTCTGACATTATTGACAGGAAATCATCTTATGGATTAGGCTCCTGTGGAGGGGCCAGCCATGCCAATCGGCTGCTAACCACGGGGCAGCAAGTCGACCTGGCTCTCCAGGAAAAGAAAGGAAGCAATATGTACTGGACAGGTCCAATCACTACTACCTTGACCCTCATTTCCCCTCAGACTCTGATGAGAACAGCCCAGGACCCTGAGCTCAAGAACCCTGGGGACAAACCATGCTTTCAGCCCAGTGGTCTCTACCCCCATCCTGGGGAGATGAGCCCTGCTCCTGCAGGGGCTACACCAAAGGAGTGAGGACCCAGACAAAAGCAGTCCTCAGTCCAATCCAGTGGTTTGGCATCAGAAATGGATAGTATTTCATCAGTGGAAATGGCATGAAAGATGAGACAAGTCCAGCCATTTGAAGGACCAAGGCATGCATCCCTCAGACTTGCAACTGAAACTTTCCCTATAGGTTGTCTTCCCCATAAAAAGCAGGAGTTGCCTTACTTTTCGGTTTGTACCACTTATTCATTCATTTTCTCAATAATAATAGCAACAACAATCTATTTCTCTACTACCACAATAATCACGATCTCACCATGATCCTGCTGTGTTATAACCCCATTTTACACCCGAGGAAACGGGCATTCAGAGAGTTGCAGTGGCTTGCCCAGGATCACGAAACCAGGAAAGGAGAGAGGAGAGATTCTGATAAAAGTTTTTTGAGTCAGAATTCTAGAATCTCAGAACCTCAGGGATATTGGGGGGGGGAGCAGAGTCTAGCTAGCTAAGAACTAGGTAGCTAGGTAAGAACCACCTCCATCTTTCCCACACCCACCACAGAAACATTCAAACTTTAAATCATGATGTTCCTGCCCAAGGCAGCTTGTTCTCCTCTGGGACACCTCCAGGATTGTGAAAAAAATGTTTTCATGTGCCTCTCTGCAACCTCCTGGTTCCAGTCTCTGGATCCAAACAGAGCAAGGCCAATGCATCTTGCACAAGACAACACTTGACATACTTGGAAGTCTGCCATCATCCATCCTGCCAGTCCCAGCCCGGGGTTCAAGGTTCTCTCTGGATTCACCATCAGCCCTGGCCTCTCCAAGATGCCTTGCCATTCCTTCTCCTGGCTTCTCCATAGCTTTGTGAAGTAGGTCAGATAAAGATGACTGATTGTCTTCTTAGTGCAGAGGAATCTGCCTCAGAGACATTCATTTCAACCAACACCTCAAAGGGCTCAGACACTAAGCCCTTATCAGACTCTCTTGAGGTCAAGACAAAATGGAGTCCTGGACTTGGAATGGAAATTAGGAAATTCCAATTGAACATGAGCATATGAGCACATGACCCAGATTAGATTCTTCCAGACCTGGGGACCACCTTGCAAAGTTAAGTAGGCTAAACAGGAAATAGCTATGGGTCATCTGGACTGACCAGAGCACAGAGAAGTCACTGATATGAAAAGGTCTAGAGAGAGATAATGACCCAAAGGAGACTGTCCTTTAGGACTTGATCTTTTCCTGAGGTTAGGGGAGGTCATGGGTGGGGGCAGGGTGTCTGTTAAATCACAGCTGCTTGATTATTGGGATCACACCTCCCTTTGTCTGGCAGAGGAGGTTCACAGAAGGCATCCACATTAAATTGAATGAGTATTGGGTGCCAACTCTGAACAAGACACCATGCTATGGGTGCCAACTCTGAACAAGATACCATGCTAAACATTAGAGGAGATACAAAGATGGGCAATTCAGTGTGATGCTACAGTCTCACAGCTGAGTTTTATCTAGTAATAGAGGATAGAGATTGGATTTATGGTTGAAATCTACCCATGCAGGTCTGTACTTTCTCTGCAATTTGTAGTCTTCATGACTTGTCTAGGATTGCAGTATTTGACCCCAGGTCTTCTGAGTTTTAAGGCTGCTTCTCTATTTATTATGCTACATTGCTTCTGTCAGTTGGACTCAATCATCTCTAACCTGTGGGTGGCCAGAGTCAAGACAGGAGATCAGGAATCAAAAGTTTAATTTCAAAGTGAGAGAAAACAGCTTGCAAACAAGGAAGATCTAAACATATGTGCTGAGGTCCTGCCCCTGGTAGGGGAACCCAAGGCAGTGTGGGGAGGTCTCAATACTTGAGGGGTATTAGCAATAATGTGACCAATTTTATTCATAGCAGGGTGCATGAGTAGAATTTGTCTGAGTTCAGGGCCACCTGATGCTGGTCAAAGCAGTATAATTATGTGAGTTTGCCAGAGGGTGAGATCACCCAGAAGGTAAGTACAGAGGATTGTTGTTAAACCAAGCTCTGGATACACCTGCTTGCTGGGTCTTAGCTCTGAAAAACAGGGTGTTTCCTAATAGTTTGGCAGCTTCATTATTTAATAAAAATCCCTCACATTTTTATAACATGCTATTCTCTGGAGAGTTAACACTCTCATGGGTCAGAGATCATGGTCTTAGAGTCACCTAGTACATCTTCTTCTTTTCAAAGAGGAGAAAGCAGAGTCAAGGGGAGAGGACATGACTTCCCAAGTAGTAGTGAAGAGTCAAAAAGCAGTTTTTCAAGTCAACACAATAGTCTAATAGCCAGTACAAATAGTCTTATCTCTATTGCATAGATAAGGAAACTGGAGCAGGAGAGATAAAAGAGAAGCATAAACCCAGAGATAGACCAACCTTATTTCCATGTTCTCTGTGTCCCAGCAGGTCATACGATAACATTTTCCCAAGGACATCCACAACTCAGGAGGAAACAGAGAACCTTCCAGGGCAGGAAGGTTACCCAGCACCTCCAGATCCTCATGGCTGCATAGTTCAGGGGGTCTCATTACCCTTTCTGCCCTGCACAGCCCACATCAACAATGGAAAGACCTCAGCTGCTCCCTACTGCCACAAAACCAGCTTGAAGGAGTGGGATTGAAATTCTCTTGGGGATTGGTGGAGATCCCACTCAGTTCAGATGCATTAGCATCCTTAGTCATGAGGCAGGTTCATGTCTCCTAGCTATCTCCTACTTTTTAGAGAGTGGCCTAGGAACTCAGATCATTTAGCAACTTTCCTTCAGATTTCTAAAACTGCCTTCCTCCTTCCAGGGGAATGTGTACTCTTTGCAGACCCAAAGAGAGAATGTTGGATTCCGGATCAGCAGATGAGAGTTCACTTTTCTTCAATTCAGTTCAACATGGTCTGACTCACCCTGACTACTGAGCTTGGAAATGGCACCCTAGCCCAGGCTATGTGCCTGGCCATCACAGCTATCTCAGTTATTTTTCAGAACCTGAGTCTACTGTAAGTCAAGGCCAAAATTCATACACTTTCCCTCTTACTCCCACCCCAAACTCTACATTCAGTTCAGATCCAGATGAGAGTATGAGATGCTTGACATTCCTCCAAAGGGAAAGTCAAAGGATAGACTATGGGATTTGGTTATTCAAATTCCTTGAAGGTCTAACAACCCTTGGCCCCCCAAAAAGATCACCACAAAATAACCTCTATTTCTATAGCTCTTCAAGTTATATATAGAGCACTTTCTTCTTCTTCTTTTTTTTTTAGGTTTTTTTTGCAAGGCAATGGGGTTAAGTGGCTTGCCCAAGGCCACACAGTTAGGTCATTATTAAGTGTCTGAGGCTGGATTTGAACTCTGGTCTTCCTGACTCCAGAGCCAATGCTCTATCCACTGTGCCACATAGCCACCCTAAAGCACTTTCTTCTCCAAAAATCAATCACATAACCTTCCCTCCTCCAGTGATATTTGGATATTGCAAATATTATTAATCCAATTTCAGATGTGAGGAGATTGAACCTTTTGTTGGGCCTTAGATAACTATTAAGCATCACAGGGAGCCCTAATATATCTCTTAACCTTCCAAGTAAGGCCTTATCTGGTGGGGCAGTGGAAAAGAGTACTGAGCTAGGAATGATGGGACTATAAATTCCATCCCTGATCTTACCCTGACCTTAGTAACTTCCTATTGTCTGGGAGATGGGGGCTCTCCCAAATCCACTAGCTTTTCAGACCTATTATGGGGTACCAATGGGATCAAAGACAGGAGGACAAAGCTAAGGGAACCACCTAGAGGTAGTTTAACCTCTACCTCTAGGAGGGATGCTTCTGCAGTCCCATCCCAGGTTATGGATTCTTGGTGAAATGAATACTCAGGGTTTTTGAGTCCCAAATTTTCCCTTTGATCTGGTCTGTGAAGGTAAAATTTTGATTTTCAATGAAATGGAGGGAGGGCTTGCAAAATTTTCTGACAAAAAGCAGAACTGAATAGAAAATTTGATCTTTGAATACAAGACTCAAGAGATGTAAACTGTATACATCCCGACAAGGGAGGATAACATCTGCAACTCTTGAGAATTGTATTTCTCTAAGGATAGTTAAAAGAAACATCCTTAGAGAGGGGATACGGGTATAGGATGACCATGAAAGCGTTGAGCCTTTAGACAATACATAAGTCAAGAAGGGTTGAATATAGTTTGAGAGATTGTGTTTAGAGAGGATGGACATAAATGAGTAATGAAGCTAGGCTGGTTACGAGGATTGTATTTCTAATGGGACAGAGGAAGGGAGAGTACTTAGAGGGTCTGCCCCTAACAAAATCATGAAGTGATCTTATTTTCCTAGATTCTTTCATTAATGAGGGTTGTAGTGCAATAGGGACAGAGGGAGAGAGTAGACTTAGAAGGGCTAGACATAAATGGATCATGATGTGATCTGGCCTTATTCCACACTTCACTTAGCAAGGGTTGTAGTACTATAATTGCCCTACTATAGGGACAGAAGGGGAGAGGGTTCCCAATACTTCAGTTTACCAGGATTTAATGCTATAGTCATAGCATTACAAGGACAGAAGGAAAGAGTGTATTTGTAAGGGTTGGACATAGATCATGATGTGATCTTGCCTTATTTCATACTTCAGTTAACAAGGGCTGTAATACTATAGGGAGAGAGTAATTTTGCTGTATTTGATACTTTAGCTACTATTAGAGGGAATGTACTTAGAGGAGGAGGGTATAAATGGTTCATGAAATGATTTTGATTTTCATGATACTTTAATTCTTGAAGTTTGTATGTTCATAAAGAGTACTTAAAAAGAAGGTATACTGGGGCAGCTAGGTGGTGCAGTGGATAAAGCATGGGCCCTGGAGTCAGGAGTACCTGGGTTCAAATCCGAGCTCAGACACTTAATAATGACCTAGCCCTGTGGCCTTGGGCAAGCCACTTAACCCCGTTTGCCTTGCAAAAATCTAAAAAAAAAAAAAAAAGAGGGTATAGTATTGATTATAAATTGAAGTGACTCTTGAGAAGTATATTTTTAATGGGATGGAAGAGGACAGTGAGGAAAATACTTCAATCAGAACAGCTAAAAGGAGTATATATAAATAAATAAATAAACAAATAATAAATAAATAAATAAAATACTAATTACTATATATATAGTAATTAGTATTTTATTTTTTCCAAATACGTGTACAGATAGTTTTCCACGTTGGTCTTTAATCCAATTTTGAGTTTCAAACTTTTCTCCAATTCCTTCCAGCTTCCCTCCCCAAAACAAGCCATCCAATATGTTATATGTGCACAATCGCGTAAACATTTCCACATTAGTCACGTTGCGGAAAAAGAAACAGAACAGAGGGGAAAAGTCAAATGCAGAATGGCAGACATAAGAAATGGACGCGCGTCACGTGACCCGAGGCGGCTGGGCCGGTCACCTGACGCGCCGGGAAGCGGAAGAGCGGGAAGAAGGGCCTTTCGGGCCTAGCCGCCTCGGAATCGCCGTGGCCCGCCAGTCGCAGGGGCTTCGGCCGCTGCCGCAGGCGGACGAGCGCCGCCGAGAAGGCGTCTGAGGCCCGCAGACGGAAGAACCGGACACTGAAGCAAGCAAAAGAAGAAGCTCGGGCTGAGACTGAGCAGCGCCGACTGCAGAGGCAGAGAGTTTAAAGCCAGAGAAGCCGCGGCCCTTGGTAGCCGTGGCAGCTGCAGCTCCCAAGTGGAGAAGGAAACCCTGGAGAAGAGGTCTGTCCTCCAGAACCACTTCCAGAGCAACAGGGCAGAAGGCCTGGAAAACCCGCTGGCTTTTGTGTGGGACAGCCATCCAGAAATCCATGAGGACTAGAGCATAAATGGACAAGATAAAAGGAATAAGCTCACATTTGAAAGATGGATTGGCAGTTCAATTTGCCCTATTGTAGAATGTGAAGCTTTATCCATGCTGCAGTTACATTCTTGTATAAAGATTTTAAATTATTTCTGTATAGTATTTAGTAGAGTACTTCGATCATTCTGGAGTCTAGAGAATCTAGCTTCATAAAGACTGAAAACTCATCCAAAGAGTTCATATTCTTTTTTTTCTTATTTCATACTAATTCATTTATTGAGTACAGCTTTTTTGTGCCTTTTAGTTGGTAACCTGGAGAATGCTACATGTTTTCCTAGATGGTTTCAATGATGAAGAAAAGTCCAAGAAAGGAATTAAAATGTATTTGAATACGTATTCTGAGTAACATTCTTAAGGTCTTCATTATTGTAAACATCAGAGAAATATTGCAAAGAAATGGGAATGCTTAAAATAGCCCTAGTTTTAGTATAATAATGTTACTGACAGAGCCATTTAGAATCCTTTGAGTTACCCTTGATGGAAGAGAACCAGCTGACAGAACTCAGGTGCTTATGAAGACCTTGTTACATTTAGTACTCTTACGGTCTCTTGAAAGTAAAGACTATTCAATATAAGTGTTCCTTAGCTTGAATTTTTTCCTTTGACTCACGCTTTTTTAAAGCAATTAGTCTAAAAAAGTCAGTTGCTCAGTTACATTGCTTGGGAAATTGATGGCCTCCAAAGCCTTCAGAAAATGTATATTATGGGTACTGTAGGGAGAAAAAAGAATAAATTGTCTTAATGTTAAGTAGAACATGTTAAAAAAAAGAAATAAGAAACGGATTCTTTTCAGATCAAGATGCAATAAAAACTGTATGTAATAAAGGATCATGGAAAGACAAACCAAAAATGAATTGGAAATGAAATAATCTAATTTTAAAGAATGAGTGGATCAAACAATAAATCATAGAAATTATCAACCATTGGGGCAGCTAGGTGGCACAGTGGATAGAGCACCAGCCCTGCACTCAGGAGTATCTGAGTTCAAATCTGTCCTCAGACACTTAATAATTGCCTAGCTGTGTGGCCTTGGGCAAACTTAGCCCCAATGCCTTAAATAAATAAAATTTAAAAAAAAAGGAATTATCACCATTTTTATCCAAGAAAATAACAACAATGAGACATACCAAAATTTATGGGATGCAGCCAAGGCGGTTTTTAGGAGAAATTTTATATCTCTAAATGTTTATATGAATAAAATAGAGAAAGAGGAAATTAATGAACTGCGAAGACAACTAAAAAAGCTAGAAAAAGAACAAATTAAAAATGCCCAATTAAATACCAAATTAGAAATTCTGAAAATCAAAGGAGAAATTAATAAAATTGAAAGTGAGGAAACCATTGAACTAATAAATAAAACTAAGTTAGTTTTATAAACAAAAAATAATAAAATAAGCTTTTAATTACTCTGATTTTAAAAAAAAGAAAGCAGAAAACAACATTATCAGTATAAAAAAATGAAAAGGGTGAGCTCGCCACCAATGAGGAGGAAATTAAAGTGATAATTTGGAGTTATGTTGCTCAACTATATGCCAATAAATTTGATAATCTAAGTGAAGTGGATGAATATCTACAAAAATATAAGCTCAGATCAATATCAGAGGGAATACAAGGAGACATGATTTTAGTTATGTGTGTTTTCTTGATTACTTTCATGATATGTAAATCGCTCTTCTCAGAAGTACCTGACTTAATGTAATTATATGATTATGGAAATTGTGAGAAAAACTTTATTGTATTTGAACCTAACCCTGCATGGATGTTTAGAGATCCTTAACAAGGATCTATGTTATGCTGACCAGAAATTCAGATTGATAGAAGACATTTTCTTACAATTGTCAACCCATGTCTTCTAAGGTCCCTCCCACTTCCTTCTGACTATTCCCACAGTTGTGAAATTTATAGTTGTCGACTCCTAGGTCATTGAAGAAAGCCCTGTTCTTGAGTGGATAGCAGAACCTCCAGAGAGTCAAAACTCATATAGTCCGGACCAAGAAGTAGCTGGCATCCAGATGAGGCTGCTGTCCCAAGATTCCAGAATACAAGAGTTTTTTCCTCCTCTTTTGTTATGTGCCCAATCACCAAGACCCTGATTTAAGTGTGAATTGGATTTTCTCCCTCTACATTCTCTGCAAGTAAACAATGGTTAACAATGATACTTGGAACACACTTCCCTGTTAGGCCCCTAAAAGGAACTCACCTCTGATTAAGGTCTCCTCCTAGTCCAAATGGCCTCTTAGGGCATCTGGACTTGTTGTTGTATCTCCTAAATGGACCAAAATGTTAGGAGTGTTTTCATACCTCCTCCCTTTGGCCAAAAAGAGGGAAAGTCAAGATAATAGACAAACTTGTCTCATTGTACCCCTCACTGTCAAAGCTATAACTCATTACACAGCTAATGGTATGATTATTGAGATTTGGCCACACTAAAGTGGGTTCCCCCCACTAGGAATGGAACTTCATTATGTGTTTCTTGCTTGCAAACCATTTTCCTTACTTTGAAATTAAACTTCTGTTTGATTCCTGCTTCTCCCATCTCTGCCTACTGTATGTGACTCTGGCCATTCACAGATTGGAGGCTGGCTCTTTCCAGTTGACACTGCTTGCCTCAGTTCCTCATCTGTAAAATGAATTGTAGAAGGAAATAGAAAATCACTCCAGTATACCCAAAAGGGTCATGAAGAGTCAGACATAGCTGAACAGCAACAACAAAAATCATATATAAGGATCCCTGTGGGCCATAAACTGATTCAGAAAGCCACATATCAACATTATCTATATTCTATTGTATTTTTTTTGCCAAATATTTCTCAAGTGCATTTTAATTTTGTTCAGGTCACTCCAGGGAGTGATAAAGGACATGTGTGTATGAGATATGGCTACCTTGCCCTCTTTTACCTGCTAAAACTATCTTGTTCCCTTTAAAGTATGAATAAATTAGTGTCCCCTTCCTTCCTATAATGGAATTCCTTATAAGAGACTTCCATTTAGCTCACATTATTTGCCAAGGCAACATTAAATCACAGGTCTGCCTATATTCCTCTTCTCTGCCCCCAAACATCCAGGATCCTTACAACTTGAAGTGGGCAAATATTACTGTCCCATTTTACCCATGAAAACACTAGAGCAAAGAAGGTGAGGTCATTTATAGAATTCTATTAGGGGAGGCTAGGTGGGGTAGTAGATAAAGCACCACCTGCCCTGGAGTCAGGAGTACCTGGGTTCAAACCCAGTATCAGACACTTGATAATTACCTAGCTGTGTGGCCTTAGGCAAGTCACTTAACCCCATTTGCCTTACAAAAACCTAAAAAAAAAGAATTCTATTAGTAGAATGAATGCTGGTAGACCAACTGGCTGTGCAATCTTGGACAAAGATCTGAGTCTCATTTTTCTCACTGTCAATTGAAGATAACAATAGCCCCAATGCCATAGGATTATTGGGAGGATCAAATGAAATAATATTGAGGAAGTGCAAACCTTACAATGCTATAGAAATGCTAGTTTGTATTTTTAAAGTCAATATTTTTACTCAGAGTCCCATTTTGAGTTAGCAACAGAGCATGAGTTTAAATCTCCCCCTGACTCTCAAATCTGGGCTCTTTCCATTTATTTTAAAAGAAAAATAAATCCCATTTCTCTAAACAGTCTACTAGTCATAGAGTTCTGGGATGCCAATGCAAAGCAAATGCCAGGCTTCTTCCTAGGTTCTCATTGGATGTCATATTTTGCCATTGGACCAGCAATTTGCCTCCAGAGGAGAAAGAAAGGCTGGTGACATAGCACAGCACCTTCTTACTGTTACATCCCTACTACTTGCTTGTCATGGCATCACCTCCCTGATGCCATGAAGGAAGGACAAACTTCATCATCATTGTGAGGAATATGGGGGTATTTGGGTTCCACGAGAATATGAAGGGAGAATGTTAGTTTACATTACAGACTGGGGTCTGCCTATATTGCTGCCTGTGGGCAGATTCTGAGTTAAGAGGAAGGAGTCAGCCTCAATCTGATCAAAAACTGAGGTTAGGCCAGGTCTGTCCCACCTAGTTCCAAATTAACCTGGGGTCTGCATCCTTCTCCTTTGCATATGCTCAAGGAAGTAGCTCATTACTATAATGGAGACCAATGTATTAATTAGATTGTGACCCCAGCCAATGATTGGCATGAAGGAGCAGGAACAAAGCCTTTCAAAGTGCATAAAAGACCTAACATTTCCTAGATTCCTTTCCCCTCTCCCACCCTGAGAAAGGTGTGCCATTGATTAAGATGTCTTAATTAAAAAAACCATTTCAATCCCTCTGGACAAAGTATTCAGGAGCCATTTATAACAATCATCTTCGATCACCATCACCATTATCATCATCATCATCAATCATTTACCATCATCATTATCATCATCATTATGCTCAAGCTCAACACATCCAAAACGAAATTCTGTACCTTTCTTCTCCCAACCCTGCAGCTCCAGTGAGGTCGGGTCCTAGGCACTGGGGCTCATGGTCCCCACATCATCCTGGATGGTCCAGGATTTTTTAACCTCTCCACTCAGTTGCCAACTCTTGTCATTGCCCCACCTGCCCCCTTTCAGACTTATCCATCCTTCTTTCTTCTCAGTCCCAACAATCTTCTGGCTCTCTTCCCCTCCTCCACTGCAATCACCTCCTGGTGGGTCTGCCTCCTCTCTGATCCAATGGACTCCCTGTTACATAAGGGCCACCCTACCCCACCCTCACCCACCGGGGAGCCAGAATAAGACCAGAGCTCCGCCTTCTTCCCCAATCCCTCTCTTTGGTATCCACCTGTAACTTGGCCCCAGTCGACTTTTCTTGTCTTTTTTGCACATCCCTTGCACTCACACTAGGGTAGAGTGTTTTCTTCCCATATATCTGAGCTTCTGGCCTCCAGCTCCCAGAGTCCCTAAATCTCCTCTTCTAGAAGTATCCCCTTGTCCTTTCCTGCTGGGCTCCCCTGCTCGGGGTCTTTTCGGGAAAACACCACTGGTGGGCCATTGCCAGGACCAACACAGTGGGGGACCTTAAATAAGTCCGGGATAAATGACTGGAAGTGACAGGAGGGAAGCTGCCCGGCCGTCCAGGGTGCTGAGTTCAAGTCTCCTCTCCACCAGTAACAAGGTGCTGGCCAGTTCCCATCTATTACTTTTCTGGACCACTAGAGAAGGGCCATGTGAATTGCCCTGGGCTGGAAACGAGCCAGTGATTGTGCCCAGCTTCCCTCCCACTCCCACTGGCCTTGGCAGGTGCGAAGAGTCCTCCGCCAAAGTCGGAGGCTGCGGAGGGTGGCTTCCCTGGCGGGGGTCTGCAGACCCCCGGCCCGCCCCTCCGGGGGCCCGAGTCTCGGCGGCCACCCGGGAAGGCCCCTCCGGGCGCGATGCCCCGGGCCGGGCCGGCGGAGGGGCGGGGCTCCGAGCCCCCTCATTGGGCGGCCGCTCCGCCTCATTTGCATCTGGGTCGGCTCCGGGGCCCCGATTGGCGGCTGGCGGGGCCGACGTCACGAGCGGCTCTGGTCCGCAGCCCCGCCGCCCGGGGCCGCACTTGGAGCTGGCCTGGGCCCGGCCCCGCAGCCTGAGACCCGCCGGCATGGCCCAGCCCGGGCCCCCCTGGAGCCTCTCCTTCGCCGGCTGCGGCTTCATGGGCTTTTACCACGTCGGGGTGACCCAGTGCCTCAGCGATCGCGCCCCGCAACTGCTGCGGGACGCCCCCATGATGCTGGGCGCCTCGGCCGGGGCGTTGCATTGCGCCACCTTCCTCTGCGGGATCTCTCTGGGTGCGTGAGGACCCCGGTCCCTCTCCGATCCCCATTCGGGGGCTGGGGGGGGGGGGGTGCAGGCACAGCCTTCCCGGCCTGAGGACGCCCCACCGGGGGAGCCAGGAGCGGACAAGAGCTCAGCCTTCACCCCCAAACCTGTGGAACAGCTGGCTGGCCAGTAGCCCCTTCTCGCTCCCTTCTTCCCCCTTGCTTTTCCCCTTCTGTCTCCCCTCTCCACCCCTGGCTCTGGCTCTCCCCCTCACCCACCCCTTTTTATCCAAAGAGGATCAGGAGGGGGGGGACCGTGGTCACCTCAGTCAGCAAGGGTCGAGGCAGAACTGACCCCAGGTCCTGGGCATTCGGGCAAGCTGTGGCAAGGAGGCGGGCAGAGTTGGCATCCAAAGGGCACCCCTGAGAGTAGGCAAAGTAATGTTCATCTCAGAACCCGGGAGAGAGACAGGCTCTTCTTTTGGAGTTTGTTTACCTTCGGCTCCCAAGTGACTAATATGCTAGGACTAGACAGACCTTCTCCATGACCTCTCCCTGCTCTGGAATCTGTGATGGGAGGAACAGGTACTGTTCTAATTGGAGCTCCGGGGAGGCTCGGATGCCTGAGGATCCTTCTTTGCCTGCTGAGATGCTCATTCAGATTCAGTCTTAAATGCAAGCCTTTTGGGGAGGGTGGCCAGGGGGACACATCTTCGATGTAAAGGATCGGACACCAGGTTCTAATGCCCAGTCAATTTTCTCCCAGGTCTTTTTTGAGGGGAACCTTGATGACTGGAGAAATCCGACTTAGATACGGAACTCTGGCTGGGAGACCATTTTTGCCTTCCACATTTAAGGGGAGGCAAATCTAAGTTTCAAACCAGTTGGATGGAGAAAAGGGAATCCAAGAAAAAGTTGTTCAGTTGTGTCCAATTCACATGACCCCAATTTGGGGTTTTCTTGGCAAAGATCCTGAAGCAGTTTGCCATTTCCATCTCCTGCTCATTTTACAGATGAGGAAACTGTGGCAAACAGAGTGGAGTGGCTTGCCCAGGGTGACAGAATAAGCGTCTGAGGCTCAGTTTTACTTCAGAAAGATGAGTCTTCCTGACTCTGGGCCCAGAATTCTTTCCATCGTGCCACCTCGATGCCCTTTTTGGGCAATGTGGGGTTTCCTAGAGGGCAGTGTAAAGTCTTATGATTTCTGAGCAAGACACCTTGTAGAAGGTGAAGTAATTTGACAACATAGGCATTTATCTGAGAAAGATCTTTGGTATAATAAACCACAACTCTTTGTAAGTCTCAAGTGTGATAGGGCAGCCAGGCAGCGCACAGACTTTCCAAACCTTTGTCCCAAACCATACCTGAAGAAGGGTCACACAGGTGAAAAAGGGCAGAGATAAGCCAGGAAGTCCTGCAATGACTGAGTCCCATCTTGGAAGAACCAGCTACAAGGTCTAGGGATGTTCACCCTGAGGAAGAGAAGACTGAGGGTAGGGGAGGTTGGGGCTGCCATGCTGGCTGTCTTTGAGGTATTTCAAAGGGCCCATATGGAAACTGGATTAAGCTTGGTGGGACTGGCTGGAACCATGGATGGGAGTCATCAAGAGGAAAATTAAGATTTGACCTAAAATGGATGGCTCTATGGGAGACTATGGGGGAGCTCCCAATAGCTTGGAGAAAGAAGGTTCCCTTCCTTCACAGGCTGGGTGGTCCAGCTTTGCCTGTTAGGTTGTGAAGAGGGTTCCAGGCCCAGACCTGGTGATGATTCTGCTTCTGCAAAATGGGAAGATAACACTGGTACTGACAGGCTTTTTGAAAGGGAGGTGATTTGTAAAGTGTAGCTAGAGGCTGGAAGGTGTGGAGCCTGGAGGAAGGGAGGTACCATCCCACACTGAGACCAGGCAAGGAGATTCAATTAAGGGCAGGGAGGCTGAGGCTGGTTGAAGAGGTAAATGGCACCGAAAAAGCCAGACTCTTAAAACTCCCCACCCCCACCCCAGCACTCAGAAATTGGGAGGTCTTGACAGCTGTGACCATTCTGAGAGCATGTTGATTCTGGGGCTCGGAGTCTGCTGCTGTAGGAGAGGAGAAGCTTTGGCTGACGGAGGCCATCGTTTCTGATCAACTTGGGTTAGGGACTTCATTTGATTAATAGCTCTCTTTCTGAGAACTAGTCATTATTATTATATTACTATAATTATTTCTGAGCTCTCTCGCTATTTACAAAGAGCTTTCACCTCAGTTCATATGTTCTAAATAATTACTTAGTGGAAGGCACTTCTGGGAGACAGAGGGCAACTCTGCCTTCCCTCAAGGAGCTTACACTCTACCCAGATGAATAAAGAAAAGGTAAAGGTGAGCCCCAAATCTTGGAACACCTTGCATAGGGAAGGTATTTAGGGGACTGGTACCTGGAAAGGCTTGGGGCCTTTGAGGTGCATTTGAACTGAGCTTTGTAAAATTCTATTTTATTTCAGTTCACAACAGTTTCTCTTCTCTTCTTCCCACTCTGCCCCACTGATCTAGAAAAAACAAGAAATCCAATATTTATATGTATGTGTATATTTATAGGTACATGAAGTCATGGGAAACATTTCTCCATTGGCATGTTCCAGGGAAAAAAAAGGGGGGGAAACTCTGCTTCAATTTACCCTTGAGTTCATTAGTTCTCTATTGGGAGGCACATTGTTCATTTGTGCATGAAGGGCCAGGAATGTCACATGTCTGGATGGCTATATAGGAGCACATTGTAAATGGCTTTGAATGCCAAACCAAAAACTCTGCATTTTTTCCTAGAGGCAAGAGGGAGCTACAGAAGCTTTTGGAGAGTATTGTCAGACCTGAGAATATTATTTTGACACTTAATCATGCTTGTGGATGTCTTGGAGGAGTCATTAGACAGAGGGTGCTCAGAGTCTGAAGAGATCATAGAGCAAAGCACAGGACCAGACCTGGGGGGGGGGGGCCTGGATTCCTTGCCTTATGCTGGAGGCATCCTTCCTTTTTCTGCAGCCTACTCAGGGTCAGACTATTGTGGGAGGCCCAAGGAGGGTCCTGGCAGGTCAAGGGAGAAGTCTGAGAATCTCCTCTCCTCTATGTAGAGCTTGGGTTCCCAAAGGTCCTTTAGCATATTAGATAATGTCCTTTTATCAGTCTCTGCTTCATTATCTGTATATATAATTGACACTTTGCTCCAGGGGTGACTTCCAGAAGGGCATGAGGTGGTGGGGGCCTTGCAGAGCAGCTCTCCTGACAGGCCTGCAATTGGGTAGAAGCCCTGAGCTGACCAGGAGGTGGGGACAAACAGATAGGGTTGCCCTGGCTGTTTGCCCAGCTGCCTTCCCCCGTGGCAGAAGAAGAGCAAAGGGCATTAGAGTCTGGTCTGATTTTAAAGCTCCCACTTGTCCAAAGTGCCCCAGAGTTACTTATTCAGCCAGTTTTTCTCCATTGAAGCCATTGTCTTTACAGTCTGGGGGCCCCATTCAGTCTCAGGAATTTGGCTTTCTTCTCTACAGGAAAGCAAAATCATCTTTGGGTTTAGGCTAATCTGGATTTCAAATAATGTTTAATGAAAATCCAGGCTTGATGGATGGGCTTTGCCAACATTTTCTGTGTTCGTTTAGAGAGAGAGAGATTCCATGAGAGGAAAGATAGCAGACTTGGTTTCTTCCTAATTCAGATGAGTAGGGAATTCTTTCTAAAAGACCTTCTATAGCAGGCCTCCCACTAGGATGAACTTGGAATTCTGGGGTTGAAATCACCTTTAGAGACCACCCCCCTTTAAATAGGTGGCCTTTTTTAGGCCACAAAATGGGGATCCTGAGATCAGGATCAGGTCTAGTACTCACGTCACGAATGGAGATTTGGAGGAGACTTCAGAGGACCTCAGAGACAAATGAGGAAACTGAAGTTCAAGGAAGGACCTTGTCCCTTATTGCCCAGGGTCACACAGGGAATCACCCTTCAAGATAGGAATTGCTTGAAGATTCATAGAGAGTCTGAGGCAGGAGTGAGAAGGGATGTCCTCCCAGCACCAGGTATAGCCAGTGAAAATGCCAGTGCCCAGAGGCAGAAGAAATATCATTTGGGGGGAAAAGACTGAACCCAAAAGTTTAGGAATGAGATGAATAGGTAAGAAGGCTGGATAGCAAGTGGGACTTTCCTTGTCTTTCACAGTTTCCATTTCCTCCTAGATATAATAGGGACCTCCTAAAGTTTGGCTGTTTGCCCAAGGTCATGGTGCCATGAGCAATAGATCCCATTATCACTCCTAGGTCTCATCTTCAAATCCTATTACCTCATGGATCCAAAGGAATGCTGAAGTTACCTAAACTAACCCTGACCTGAAGTGAAATACCCTCTACAGTATCCCTAACCATGAATCAGTAAGCCATCATTTGGAATCACTCTAATTAACGGGGAGCTCATTACCTAATAAGACAGCTTCAACCAAATCATCTAATTTAAAAAAATATATATTTCTTTCCACCTCCCAGAACTTCGAATTCAACATCTCATGGACTTCACCAGGAGTGTCAGAAAATGCAACATTGGCATATTTCATCCTTCTTTTAATATAGCCAGTTATATCCGTAATTCTCTAAACAAGATCCTCCCAGCCAATGCTCACAAGCTGCTTTCCGGCAAAATCATCATCTCCCTCACCAGAGTATCTGATGGGGAAAATGTCTTGGTCTCGGATTTTGATTCCAAGGAAGAGGTTATTGATGTGAGTGTCTCATTGTATGTATGAGTGTGTATGCTTAATTGTTTTTGTAACCATGGGGACTTCTGTGGCTCCTTGTGTTCCTTCTTTTGAATATGACTCATGTCACCCCTGAAGAATAGAAAAGGAGGAGGATGAGTTAGAGAAATGAGCAATTAGGTAGCTTATCTTCATTAATTTTGATGTTCAGTCCGCCCAGGACTCATTATATGATTGGGGAAGACCCCTGCCTTGGCCCACAGGTTCTTTAACTCTTACACTGAAGGTATAACATATGCCACCCATCCTGGGTCTTTCTACCCAACACATCAGCTAAGACTTGTCTTGGGTGGACTTAGGGACTTGCTGTCTGTCCCCCAGATCTCCATTGAGAGGAGGGAGAAGAATATTTTTGTCAGTTTCTTCCATTTAACATATAATATAGTTTTAGATCTGGTACATCTAGGTCTCATGTTGACCTTGTGTTCCTCCAGATGAACTTTGTTACTATTTTTCCCAAGCTCTATAAAACAAATGTTTTGGTAATTTGATTGGTAGGGCACAAAACAAAATAAAACATGTCCCAGAAGAAATTTTCAGACCACCATTTGGCAATTAAAGCAATTGACTCTGAGAGAAATAGTCTGTCCCCCTCCCCTTATCTTTAGAATCTCCTCAAATCAGACTGCATCCAGGTGATAGGCTCTAAGGCTCTGCTATGGCCTTGGTGTGTAGGATTCCAAGAATGAGCCAATGAAGAAAGTGAATGCAGAAAGATGGACTTAGCAATAGGAGGTTGCTACTGAAGGCCTACTGTAGGCAAAGAGGGTGAGAGAAGCCTTGGACTCCTTGGAGTAGACTTTTTGGAAAAGCTGGATTGTGTGGATTCAGCATCCCTAGGAATGCCCCTCATCCATGTGATCTGATTGTCTTTTGCTGTCCACAGGCCTTGATTTGTTCCAGTTTCATTCCACTCTACTGTGGCTTAATTCCCCCAACATTCCGAGGTGTGGTAAGTCCTGACAGGGCAGGGGTGGGGGGGTCCTTTGCTGAATACCCAGAACCTTAGAATGGAGAAATCTCATCAGCTCTGAGTAATTCTTTTGTCCAGGTGCCTCTCAACCCAGAAAGGAGAACAGTCTGAGCATCCTCTTCCCTACCCCTCCTCCCAGGCCACCAACATACATGAGTTTGTGTTGAGTGAACTGATAAGACTGGATAGAGAAGCTTTAGATTAGGATTCACTACCTTTTACTAAGGCTAAGTTAGAGCTTTATTCAAAGGGAAAATGAGAACTTGTGGCCCCCATCAGAGCCAGGCTTGTGTTGGCAAAGTAGATGGATACCCACCTCCATAGTAAAATTCTGGGGACAGAGGAATGTAGTAGGAAGAGGGTTGAATTTGGGGGCAGAGGACCTGGCTTTTGAATCTCTTCTTACTACCTGTTGATCCTGGATAAGTCACTCCCTGTCTCCAAGGAAGCTTTACTTCTGTGACCTTTGAGTCACTGATTTCCTGTCTCTGATTCTTGAAATTCTGTCACTTGAGTTCATCCCTGAATGGCAGATCAAACACTGGCCTTGGAGTCTATGTCTGGGGTCCACTTCTGGCCTTGCTGGGTGGCCACAGCATGATTTTCCTCAGGGCCTGGAAAAGGGGCTGCTTCAGGGGCTTGAGAAAGTCCTATGCCAATGGGTCCCTATGTTATTAGGCCTTCCACTTGAAGGCTGCCTTTTCCTCTTGTAAACAGCATCAAGGTGAGTTAGTTAATGGTCTTTATCATCTTCAGGAATAAGACGGAGAATCCTTCACACTTCAGTGGGAGTGAATTGATCAGTTTTCTTTTCTGGTTATAAGAAAGGTGTAGATGGGACAGGAGAGGAGTGGAGGCACTGATAGGCACCTAATAAATGTTTGTTGACCAAAGGGCAGGAAAGGGGGCCAGGAGAGGGAAGGATCTTCCTTCTCTCCCTTTCCCCTCCCTCTGGAGGATACATTTTTCTAGTGTGATCTTGGGTAAGTCACTTCAAGTCTAAACCTCTTTTCCTTAGCTGAAAAATGGAAATAATCCACACTCCTTATAAGCCAAGTGCTTCATCATCAACAGCCCTGTGAAGCTGGTAGGGTAGGGATTCGGCCATGCCTCTCAGAAACATGAGAAAACAGGTTTTGTGCTCAGGTAGCTTGTATTCTATGAGCAAAAGCCTAGCCTTGCCACAGCTGAGCCTGCAGGTCAGTAAGTGAACAGTTCTTACCTGTTTGACAACCTTCGGGTGTGGGAAGTGACACAAGTGGACATGCTGGACTGTTCCTAGGACACTGACAGGACATAGGCCTCTCCTCCCCACCCCCAAACACACACCTTAGTGTCCCTTGGGTGACTGTAGCCCAACTTGACTTAGTCGCCCTTCTTTAAACCATTGAGCTTTAAGAACAAGATGACCCATACAATAAGAATTATTGCTGAGGTGAGCATTTGTTGAGGGACTTGAGATTTGCAAAGGGTTTTACAAATTTCTCATTTGATCTTCATAGCTACCTGGGAGATAAGTCCTATTGTTATGCCCATTTTTCAGACAAGGCAGTTGAGGCAGATAGAACTTGTTTTTTGCCTATGATCACTCAATTATTAAGTATTGGGTTGGATTATTATGAAGGTAGATTTGAGCTCAGGTCTTCTCTACTCCCATTCTGTCATCCCTTCACAGTCCAATAATGCAATATGAGATACTTGTTTTTGTAAGGCAATGGATTGCCCAAGGTCACACAGTTAGATAATTATTAAGTGTTTGGTTTTTTCCCCCAAGGCAATGGGGTTAAGTGGTTTGCTTGCCCGAGGTCACACAGCTAGGTAATTACTTAAGTGTCTGAGGCCAGATTTGAACTCAGGTACTCCTGACTCCAGGGCTGGGACTCTATCCACTGTGCCACCCAACTGCTCCTGAGATACCTTTTAAAATCTACACTGGACAGAGAAGTGTCTAAGATACTGAGAGAGATACAAAGCTGTGGGCCCCTGTCCTCAAGAAACTTCAGTCTAGGAGGGAAATAAAACCCAGACATTTAGAAAGTGGCAAGTCACTTACCCCTGACTTGCATCCAGGACCATCTCCAGTTGTCTTGATTCATACTTGGCCCCTAGACCCAGGTGGCTCCAGAGTAGAAAGTGAGGCTGGTGACTTCATACAGTCTCCCCTCACTCAAATCCCATTCATGTGCTTCACATGGTATCACCTCCTTGCTGTCATGGTCTTCTTCCAGAATGGAGCACCAAATATCATCATCATTAAACGTTTAATGAATGCAAAAGTGCTATGCTAGGAGCTGAGATATAAAGTCAAAAAATGACTTCTGTGTCACAAAAGGTGTGGTACAGAGCTTCTAATATTCCCGGTATCCCACAAGGATGTAATATTCATTTATATTATGTCTTTGTGCTCACAAAACACTTTGGACAGCAGTCTTGTGAGGAAGATGAGAATTTTAGCCTCATTTTATAGACTCAGGAACTGAGACCCAGCTAGACTAGGTGACTTTCCCTAGGTCTACTGTACTATCTGGCTTGTTTCTATGCCGAACACCTTCTGTGTACCCAACCCTAATTGAGCTTTGTAGGGAAGACAGGAGAAGTAGATGGATTAAGCTGGAGAAGGAAATGGCCAATAGTTCCAGGGTCATGGCCAAGAGACCCCAGTAGGGTCACAAAGAGTTGCACATGTGTGAACTAAGTAGCTGCCAGACCAATATATAGGAAACAATGAGCAGAACATAATCTATGTCCATGTTGGTTCAGAGAATAGAGAGGAGTTTTTGAGGGACAGATGGGACTGATGTAGAATCTCACAGTTAGCATGCAGATCGTGGAAGTTCCTGCAGTTATTCATGCTTCCATGGAGCTCTTGCTGGATCTCCAGATGGCAGAAAGCTCTGATTTCTAAGATCGCTCTCTCTCTCTGTCTCTCTCTCTCTCTCTCTCTCTCTCTCTCTCCTTTCTCTTTCTCTCTCTCCTCATCTCCTCACTCTTCTCTATCTCCTCTCCTTTCTCTCTCTGTTGCTGTCTCTCTTCCTCCTTCTCTTTCCCTATTTCCCTACCTCCTCTCTCTCCCTTCGTGTTTTTTCCAAACGATTTTCATAGAAATCACACCTTTGGGTTTTAGACTCAAGATCATACTATCTTGACTACTGAAACTAGTCTGTATATTCAAACCTCAGTTTCCTCCCATTGTTTATAAATCCACAGAGGAGAGACAAGAATCAGAGAGAGAGAGAGAGAGATGAGGGAGAGAAGAAGATGTGAGACAAGTTCAGAATCAAGAGGATTTAAGTACAATAATAGTCAACTTGCTTAGGAAATGTTCACTCTGATTTGGAAAAAGGTAAAGGTAAAAAAGGAAGAAGAACCGATTTCCATAAGTGAAACCTATGTCAAAATTTGAGAAAAAGATTATGATCTTTTATTGTTTCCCAAGGAACAGATCTAGGATTTCATCAGTGAAGTAGAGAAAAGCCCTGGTTAGGAAATCGCTATGTCTCTACCAAAGTGGGTTAATACCTGCCTGGCCACCTATCCTGAGAGTTAAAGGACATGCCCAGGCTCTCAGTCTATATAGATCAGGGCTGGGCCTTCCTGACTCTCCAGGTGCCTCTTAGGAGAGTGAAAGGGACCCTGGGTTCCAGAGTCTGTCACTGTGAAGCTCAAACTTTGACTGATGCTTCCAGCAGGAGTCTGGATGCTTCCAGCAGGAGACATTTGTAAGGGCTCATCATCAAGAATGCTATGGGGGAGGGGGGCACAGCTAGATAGCTCAGTGGTTAGAAGACCTGAGTTTGGGCTTCAGACACTTAATTACCTAGCCATGTGACTTTGGGAAAGTCACTTAACCTTGCAAAAGCAACCAAAAAAAAAAAGGCTGCTGTAACAATGTCCATGACTCACATCACTGGGAAAATTATAGCAGTAAGATGAAGAGAGAAGCAAGTGAAGGATAGAAAGTCTTTCTTCCCAGGGTAGGGATAGGGTAGGATGCAATCAGCTAGCTGTTGATTGGTCTCAGAAATGGTTTCTTTCAGATGCCACCCTGGGACTGGATTGAACATCAGGCTAACTTCCCCTTCAGTGGAGCCTGTTGGCATAACAAGAGCATGAAGCCAGGGGTTGGTCCCAGTGCAGGAATGTTTTCAGAGGAGATCACCCTGGGGGAATGTGCTTCACACACACTTGGAAGAACTATGTAAATGCCTGTTATTCTGCTCTTTTTTCCCCTCTCTTTCCAAAGCGATACATGGATGGAGGAGCCAGTAACAATGTGCCTTTCCTCAATGCTAACACCACCATCACTGTTTCTCCTTTCTATGGGGAGCATGACATCTGCCCCAAAATCACATCAACCAACTTCCTCCAGGTGAACTTCACCAACCTCAGCTTCCGTCTCTGCTCAGGCAATGTTTACCTCATAACCAGAGCACTTTTCCCTCCAGAGCTAAAGGTATGTGATGCTGTCACCTTGCTGTGACTGCTGCCTGGCCCTCCCCTCCACCCCAGGTCTGTCAGTCACCACAGGACCCTCCCTTAGAACAAAGTAAAACAGCACAGCTCCATTCAATTTAGCAGCATCAAGACAGACACTGATCCAAGGTCCTCCACATCTCAAAGATGTCCCCTTATTACCGTCTGGCAAAATCCCTCATTTATCCCACATCATGTGTTTGTTAGCTGGATGACCATTAGGGCCTCAGTTTCCTCAGCTGTAAAAGGAGGCTGTAGGACTGGATGGGCTCTGAATTCCCTTTCAGCTCTAAATCAATGACCTCCTTCATAAAATATTCCCTATCCCCCAACCAAATGTATTGCTTCCCTCTTTGATTTCTCCTGACATTTTGAATGGCTATCACTTCACATCCAGGAAAAAGTGAAGACCAGATGAGGAGTTCAGGAAGTGAATGTCCTTGTATGAAGGGACACCTGTTCCCAAAATGAAGAAGGTTGTTTTAAGAGTTGTGTTGACATGTGCAAATGTTCTAGAGTCTGCTGTTTAAATGGCCCAAGGAGATGTTTACAAAGGAGTTGAGGAGGAAGGATATGTTTCAGATGTGATTGTAAAGTCAAGACCAGTTCCAGTTGTAAAAATTAGAATCAGTAATTGATAATCAGGGGCAACCACACCCTGGGCTAGGAATCCAGAAGTTGGGGGGTTTTTTTTGGTTATTTCAGTTGTAACCAACTCTTTGTGATCCCATTTGGAGTTTTCTTGGTAAAGATCCTGGAATGGTTTGCCACTGAACTCACTCAGGTCTTACTGAGTTCCAATTTGGCCTCAGACACTTCCTAGCTGTGTGACCCAGGACAAGTCACACCTTGTTTGTGTTAGTTTCCTTACTTATAAAATGTGCTGAAGAGGGAAATGGAGAACTACTCTCCTCCCTTTCCTAAGAAAACCTTCAATGGGGTCAAGAGGGATTGAATACAACTGAAAAGCCCAACTGATAATCAAGAAATAACATAGCATAATGGATTCAGAAGGACCTGGATTCAAGTTCTGCCTCTTACAGGCCCATAACCCCTAAAGAAGTCACTGAATTTCTAGGTACCCTAGGTAGCTCTTGGAGACTAGAAGTGGTGAAGCAATTATTATCTGTATGCGTGGAGAGTTTCCATGCCAATGAAATCCTGGATCCAGTCCAGCCCAGAAAACCCCTTCCAACGAACCACTCAACAGAAGACAGTAATCATGTAAACCCTTAAGATCCCCTAGGGGAATTGACAGTCTACTTCTGGGGCTAAGAACTCAGACATTTATAGAACGTCAACTGTCTCCTCCCCTTTATAAAATAAATCTTTATAGACTGTTCAGATTTCATGGTTCTTTAATAGATTCTTGGGATCTCACTTCAGTGGACACTGAAATGTGGGGGAGTCTGCTCAGTCAGGGTATTTGAAAAGTGTCTTGGGGATGATGCTCTGGGACTTCAAAGGCCCCCTAAAGCCTCCTCAGAACAGGGTTCCTTAAAACAGACATTTCATCTCAGATTAATTGACCCTGCTAGTACCATTGTCCTTCCCTTGGTTTACTCATCTGGCTTGTTTATAGGTACTTGGAGAGATCTGTGTTCGGGGATATTTGGATGCACTTAGATTCTTGGAAGAAAAGGGTATGTTGACACTTTGGTGATATCTCTGAGGTGATCCCATGGGAAATAGATGCAATGGGGAGAAGTGGCAGGTTTAGGGTTGAAATAAGAAAAACAAATCTGATAATAATCGGGACTGTCTTTTGGGGAGTGGATTTCCTTGGAGAGGTTCCTTTTCATGAGAAGATCCCTAGGGTGGATGGTTATTTGTTGAATGTATTGTAGAGGGGCATTCAGTTCAGCTTTGGGTTGGTCTAGATGCAATGACTTATCCACCCTAAAAGGATCTATGCACAGATTATTCCCAATCCTTATCTTGAATGGGAAAAATGCATCTCTGTTTTCACTGAATTACAATTCCCTTCAGTTATACATTTAAAAAAGCTTTCTTCTGAGAAGAGCATCATGACACCCTTGAAGTAAAGAACTATTGTAATAGATTCTGAGAATCTGATATTTTGTGACTTCACTGATTAGTATTTAAGAAGTGAAGTAATCACACAGTCATTTCAGCTCCATTGCAGACTCTGGATTGTTTTTTAGGTATAGTTTCACATGACTTTAGCTTTAGCACCATAAGCTCTCACACATGGTCCTCAAACACTTATTAGTGCTTGTGTCATTTATTATGAAGGTTTAAGTGATGGATGTCTTTTTATGGGAAAGATCATTTGGACTGCTGGCTCTGAAGAGTAGTCCTGATTGTTGGACACATTCTGTTAGTCCCATGTTGGGTTGGTAAAGTTGGATTCAGACACAGTTGACATAAATCCAAGACACAGTTGGATTTTCAGGTTTTGATGACATTATTGATGCTCTTAATTCATCTTGGATGGAGGTGAAAGACCATCCCCAAATCAGAATAGTAGGAAACTCCAGGGCTGCCTGGCCTAACTTCAATACCAATCTCCACTGCAACCTTACTAGACACTGTTTGAAATTCTTTGGGGATGGAAAACTTCCTGCCTCAGGGCAGTCCATTTATCAGCCTTTTGAAGGAAGTTTGTAAAGAAGCTTTTGCACTTCAGTCATTCAGAATTCTACCCTCTGGGCCAATTCCTCCCTTCTATCTCTCTGCCTTTCAGATACTTACTACCTACGCCCGTCTCACATCACCACACCTTCTCCTCCCAAGATGAAGCATTCCTAGTTCCTTTAGTTGATCTTTGGAAGACACAGTTCTCCAGACCTCTCACCATCTTAATGACCTTCTACTGGTTATGCTTGTCAATGTCCTTCCCACACTGGGATATCTAGAACTGAGAATACCACCCCAGGTGAAGTCTCTAGGGCTGCACTCAGACTTGGATAACACAGATCTCCAGTGTCTATCCTCAGCAGTAGTCTAGAAAGAGCCAAGTACTTTGTTTGAAGGCAGAAACAAAGACATTTGCATAAGGCCGGACAAAAGACAAGCTTAATTTTTGCCTTCTAATACAAGAGAGTAACACTAGTGTATATTCCAAAAGCTAGCTCCTTGACCCTTCATGATCTCATCTAGAGTCATAGAATGGAAGAACTAATTAGAATTGCTCTAGTCCAATCATAGTCCAGGGACTCCAAGCATCCCTAGGGGTCTTTGAGAACCTTTCAAAGGGACCTTGAGGCCCAAACTAGTTTCATAATGATACTAAGACTTTTTAATTTCTAATGTAGTAAATATTGATCTTTGAAGTCCTCTTTTTTTGAAAGGATCTTGAGACCAAGAAGCTTGAGAATCATTTTATTTTACAGATAAGGAAACTGATTCAAGGCATTAAAGAGTTTATTTGAAATCACATACGACCAGTGGGAACCACAATTTCTCTTTGACTAAGACAAAGCAACAAAGTTAGTTTTATAAATGAAGTTTAAGTCTTAGGAACTTACCTAAACCCATGGGTGGAGGGCATCTTTCCAAATGTCAACTTCTTCCCACCATTTTGAGGAATTTTTATACAATTTAGACAAAAGCAGTACAACTTTTGGCAGCCAGTCAATGAGACTTCACATAGATGACATGGTTTTACAAATACAATTCTCTCTAATGGTATAATATTTACTGAATATTCCTATCCACAAGAATTCCACTTATGCTGAAGAATAAATGTTTGCAAAACAGCAATAGGATTTTCTCTCTGCTCATCCAGGATGTCCCTTATCTTAAAGTATGCTGATCAAGATACTAACACTGTGATAACCAGATAGGTGAGGTCTACATTAAAGGAGACAGGTTGCATAGCAGACTAGAATTTTTATAATGCTTAGTTAAAAGTTAAGAGACAAACTTCTGATTAGAAATAGATTGCTTAAGAAATATAAATTCCAGGGGGGGTGACTAGGTGGTGCAGTGGATAGAGCACCGGCCCTGGAGTCAGGAGGACCTGAGTTCAAATCCAGCCTCAGACCCTTAATAATGACCTAGCTGTGTGGCTTTGGGCAGGCCACTTCACTCCATTGCCTTGCAGAAAACCTTAAAGGAAAAGAAATATAAATTCCATCCTAAAGAATATCAGGTTATACATTTGCTTGTCATTGATTCAATCAGAGCAGTTTTCCTGGCTTTCAAGAATGACTCTTATCTAATACACAATGTAAACTATCCTTTGAGATGCCCAGTTGAATAGATCTTACAGACAAGACCTTTTCCCTTTGATGTACTGAAAAAGGACAGGCCCTGTGGGGAGACCAGGACAAACATTTCTGAACCTTCTTTCCTTAGTTAAAGCTAGAAGGAGAATTATTTTATTTTTAATTAGAACTATAGAGATCAGGACATAATTAGTAAACTATTTAAGGAAATGAAAGTGGTTAGTGATAAAAATAGGACTAAACTCAAATCATTTCAACCCCCTCCCCCAAATATTGTGCTGGTGCATCTTACTCCATGTACTTCTCATCCCAGCCCTGAGAAGTGGGAGGTAGTATTGGCCCTGTCATCCTCAGAGGAAACCAGGCCTCAGAAAAGCTAAAGGAATCAATTGTCTGGTTGGCTAGGAAGTATCGGAGCAGGAACCCTGACTCCCAGCCCAGGGTTCTGTAGTGAAAGGGGTTTCTTCAAGGCCAAATACAGCTGAAAAGAGGTTGCTGGGGAGGACTTTCCACTTTGGGGCAGGCAGCTCTTGGGTAACTAACATTGGCCTTTCCTTTTATCTAATGGGATTGGGTTTATGCCCATGCTCTCTCAGGCTCTCTTATTCACTGTATGCAAACTGTAATTCTCTTGAGTCAATTATGGACTGATGATAGTGTCCAAAATTAGATGTGACTTTTCTTTCCCTTGCCCTTACTCACCCTAGGCATCTGTGACCCATCACCTCCTTGTTTAAATGTTCCTTTGGAAGAACCAGAGATCAGTTCTTCGTGCTGTGAAAATGAGTGTCCCCTTCTTAAGAGGCAGAGTAATAATGAGGTCACATCAGAAGACACTGAGTTCATCGACCATCTGCGACACAGCATAATTCCATGGGATGAAGAAATTTTGAAAATCATCTCACCTGAATTTTTCTTAGGTACTGAAATGTTAGTAGAGAAGGTGCCCAAAGGAACTTCATTCCTTTCGTTGTGATAGTCTGCTTAGATAAGTCTTCTGGACAGTAAACATTTCTTTTTCCCAGTAGAGGCTCAGGGGGTTTTGAACTGGAAGGGACCCTCTCCAGGCCAGTCCTCTCACTGTATAGATGAGAAAACGGTGGGCTTTTCTAAGGTCACAAAAGCAGAAAGTCACACAGTTGGATTTCAAATATAGATCTCATGACTCCAACTTCAGTTCTTGCCAGCTCTTTTGACTATGCCTCAGATCAAGGCAAATGAAAATAACTCAGATTTTATATCTTTAAGGCCAATTTCCTTGCAATGGGGATTGCAATCATCCCTATAGTACTGCTCTTACAGGGCCAATGTAATGCTCAAAGCTCTTTGCAAACCTTAGAGTGCTAGAGAAAGATCAGTTCTTCTTAAGGTTTGGAACCTCGCTGTGAGGTGGAAATGATCCTGGATTCCTGAAGCCGAAGCTCGGTGGAGCTGACAAAGACAGACAAAATACATGTCTTTCAAGTCCCTCCTGGGCAGCCAAGGACTCATTATTACCCAAGGAGGTAGTCCTTATGAAGATGTCTGGCTGAAAATATTGGCATTGGTGACATCTGGAGCTTCCTGGGAAGGTGATAAGAACAGGTGGCAGAAGGGCTCCTAGGTACCCACTTATATACAGGCCATATGAAGGCAGTAGGGGCTGGAAAATAATTTCATTCTCAATCATTTATTTATTTATTTTTAAAGGAAGATTTTATTTATTTTGAGGTTTGGGTTTTTTTTTTTTTTGCAAGACAATGGGGTTAAGTGGCTTGCCCAAGGCCACACAGCTGGGTAATTATGAAGTGTCTGAGGTTGGATTTGAACTCAGGTCCTCCTGACTCCAGAGCTGGTGTTCTATCCACTGTACCACCTAGCTGCCCCCCATCTATTCAGATTTTGTGGGGTTTTTGTTTGTTTGTTTTTTGTTGACGAGGGTGGTGTCCATAGCTGGTCTAATATGGATGTCCTCACTCACTGAACTGCTGAGAGGAGCTGCATCCATCAAGGTTGCTCAACTCACAACGTTGCTGTTGATGAGGACAATGTTCTCTTGGTTCTGCTCCTTCTGCTGAGCATCAGATGCTGTGATTTTTTTTCTATGTTTCTCTAAAGTCCAATCATTCATGGTCTCTTATAGAGCAATAATATTCTATAACATTCATGTCCCACAACTTGTTCATCCTGGAATGAATAAATATTAAGACAGAAAATGTGGCACCCTGAGGTACCCTGGCTTTTACATTCTTGGAGAACTGGAATTTCAGAGCTGTTTTCAGAGATCATGTTGATCCTTCATAGTCAGACCACCAGTTCCTGTCACTCATGTGATCTGGTGGTCTCCAGAGTCTGACATTCAGGCCTGTTCCAGCCTTATCTCAGAACAAGTGCTTAGGAAGCACCTACTCTATTCCCATCACTCCCAGTGGTGCACACAATGTCCTCCTCCTCCTCCTCCTCCTCCTCCTCTTTACTTAAGCATCCTTTAAAGTGCAACTTGGGAACCATTTGCTTCATGCCACCTGCCTTCATCTCCCCAAAGCCTAGGGTTTTGTACCCAGTCTCTTCCATCATGTGTTGTCATGTGCATGTGGCATACACCCCTGCTAGATTCTTAAGGGAAGGACCCAGATTTATAGAAACTTTGTTTCTTCTCCAGTCCCAAGCATTAAATCTGGTCCAACTTCCCTAATTTTGCACAGAGCAAAGAGAATAAAGCAAGATGAGGCAGGGTCCCAGGCAGGAATCTGACTACACAGTAAATATTTATATTTTTCAGCTCTGCAAAAAGGAATGAAAGAAAAGGGTGGCTACTTGGTCAAGATACTCAATTGCTTACCTGTCCGGATAATGTCCTGTATGATGCTCCCATGTACTTTGCCTGTGGAATCTGTGATTTTTGTTATGCAGAGGTGAGCCTTCTCCCAGGAGTTAAAAATGAGAAGGAATCTTTATTTTGCTATCAAAGTCTTTTATTTGGAGGTGTAGCATTCATTAAAGCTGCCTTTCTGTCCTAGGCACAATGCTGCACAATGAATAATGCCTTAAATTACCTTAGGCAATTTAGTAATTTCATTCCTTCAGAAATGTTGTTTAATGGAATTCACTTTTACCAACTGTATCTTAAGCAATGCTGCCTCCTTTTATATAATCCTAGACATTTCCAGGGTCACAAGGAACCTCAAATGTAGTCAAATTCTCCCCAACAGAGTTGATGGACTCAAGGAGCAGAATAAGATCTTATTTTTTTTTTAGGTTTTTTGCAAGGCAAACGGGGTTAAGTGGCTTGCCCAAGGCCACACAGCTAGGTCATTATTAAGTGTCTGAGATTGGATTTGAACTCAGGTCCTCCTGAGTTCAAGCACGGCCTCAGGGCCGTGCTTTATCCACTGCACCACCTAGCCGCCCAATAAGATCTTTTTTAGCCCTGATCAATACAAGAATTTGTTTTGGGTTTTCTTTTTCTTTTCTTTTGTTCCAATAGGTGTGTGGGTGGGAAGTCAAACAGAGGTAAATATATATATATATATATATATATATATATATATATATATATATATATATATTTATATATATATATTTTATTTTATTTTATTTTATTTTTTAGTTTTTTGCAAGGCATATGGGGTTAAGTGGCCAAGGCTGGTGTTTTATCCACTATGCCACCTAGCCACCCTAAATTCTACCATTTTTTTGTTTGTTTTTTGTTTTTTAGATTGTAAATATATTTTAATGGAATACAATTTTTTAAAAAAGGGAAAAAAGATAATTCAATTCCTTTTTGCTGAGGGGGAAAGTGAGGCCTTGTTTTGTCCAAAACCTAGGTAAAGCCAGATTCTGATCCAGTGGACTTTGTCATGATAGCACTCTGAAGTCAATTCAATCGAATCCACATTAATTAAGCATCCACTAGGTCTTAGGGACTGAGATACAAAGACCAAAAAAGAAAACCAAGTCAAAGAGTTACTGCAAACATAAGTGTATATTACCCTCACTGAGCCCTGGCTTCCCCCAAGAATGTGGGGTTCCTGCCATTCTCTGATACCCTGGCAGGAACTCCTCTCCTTCCTTCCCCTCCTCCCTGACTTAGGAAAACAAAACCCACACACTGAACTTGGAGGGGGAGAGTAGTGCAGGCCTCTGCTCACTGTCTCCTCTCCTTGCCAACACCTGCCCTTAAGCTCATAGAATTGAGCATTGGTACTGATGCTCCCTGATTCTCCCCCCACTCCTCAGGTTTCTTAAACCTCAGGGCCATGAGGTAACAGGTGGGATGTCTTCCTCAGAGGCCTAGAGTCTTCATGATGATATATCCAAGTCAACACAAAGCAAGTACTGGCATGCCAATGAGAGCAGAGTGTTGGAGTACTAAAATGGAAGCTTTGATGCCAATCTTCCAAAGCTTTCCTTGTGCCCCTCCCTAGGCCAAGCCCTGATACCCAGAGGTGTTTTTCTTTGGACTGAAGTGTGGGGGGGGTGTGGTTGTTTATTTTCTTTTTTCAGGCTAGGGAGATGTTTTCCAGATATGCCTGATGATCTTGAATGGTTGCAGAGGGCAACCTATAAAGTCCGCAATCTAACAGGAGGATATCTCCTAGCATCCCAAGTAAGTAGATTATTTAGTTTCATATGCACATACTCAAGACAAGAAAGCCCTTATTCTTTAAGCCAGCATTTAGGTGGCCTTGGAATCAGGAGGATGGGAGTCTGAATCGAACCTCAGACACTTGCCACTTAGTAGTTGTGTGACCTTAGGCCAGTCATTTAACTCTGATTGCCTCACATCTCCCAGTCATACTGGTTCATATCTAGCCACTGGACTCAGATAGTTCTGGAGGAGAAAGTGAGGCTGAGGACTTAGCAGAGCCCCCCCCCATTCACACCCAATTCATGTGCTTGTCATGGAATCACGTTCCCTGATCTCTGATGTCATGGTCTTCTTCAAGAATGAGGGACAAACCTTTAAGTATTGGATGCTCAGTATATGCAGGATAACATAGTAGGCATATGAGATTTGGAGTGAGAAGGGACCTTGGAGATCAAGTCCAGGGATTCTCTATGATTTTGTTTTTAAAGAGTTTGATAGTTATTTTGGTGTCATTGGTTTCCTTTGTAATCCTCTGCATTTTACTTTGCTTTATGCACTTAAAAACAGGATTGTGAGAGGGGGTTCATAGGCTCCAGCAGACTGCCAAAAAGGGTCTAGGACCCCCAAAAGGTTAAAATTCCCCAATTTACTGAAAGCTTTTCATTTGACAGATGAAGAAATGAAAACCTTTTCCAAGGCTGCTCAAGTCATTGTGGAGTCTGGAAATGAAGCATGCTTGCAGAACTCAAATTCAATTGATGTTTTACCCCAGCTATTCCTTCCTGGTACAATCTAAGAAGACCCGGAGTTGTTTTTGCTTTCCAGGGACTAAAGCTGTCCTTAGGAAGATGAGAACAGTTTACCTTCTCAAGCAGCCTAGAGCAAGCTGCCTTGGTTCAGAAGCTCTCAGCCCTTCTGCACCTCTGGAAGATGGGCTCAGTGAGGGTCCTTCACCTTGATATACAATGGAAGCTGAAGATAGTAATCAGAGACGCTATCTTCAAACCCCTCATTTTCCTCATAAGATCAAATGCCTGGGGTGGAGGAAGATTATATCATCTCTTCTTTTCCAATAGAAAAGTGTTTTTTAAGTCACTTCAGAAGAGAAATTTAGAAAATTATTTCTAAGGACTTAAAACAAACTGGTGCTGTAATTGTACAGAATTGTGTGTCCTGTATTGGAATTTTCCAATTTACTTTTATAAATAGAGTAAAATAAATTTTAAAAATTTCAGTCAATTTTAAAGGAGACAAAATATTAGTACCTTGGTGTTTGAGTTGGTTAGGTAAACAGGTTAGGAATAATGCTTCACAAAAGGAAGAGGTTGTTAACCCAGTAATCATTTGGCATCGAGAATGTTTTCACTGCTCTTTTAGAGGAACTTTGACCACTTCAATAAAATGTTTGCTAAAAGGAAAGAGATTCAGAAAAAGAGAAAGTCCTTTAATGTTTATGGGGCCTGTATTTGTGTGCATTAATGTCTGTAAGTTTGAAAAAAATGTTTTCTTAAAAATCTAATAGTTTTACTTACAACAATGTTTGTAAGTTTAAGCAGAGTCTCTAATAAGCAGGCACATCATCCTGGTGGCATGAGGTTGTCTTCCCACACTTTTGCAATCCTCTTTCTTAATATGGCAGACCTGGAGTCAATTCTGCTCAGCTGGGCTTCAGGGAGCTCTGCTCCCTGGGCTTCAGTCAGCCCACAGACTCTTCCAGGCCTCTTATAGGTCAAATGCCCATCTGGATATATTACCATGGCACCTATTTCAACATTATATCTTATTTGATTTCATTCTAATAATCTAATAATCCCTGTTGTATATGCTGGGCAGAGATCCAGAGTCAATGGAGACACAGACTTGGCACTATGGAGTCAAAATGCAAGTAGGGAGGAGACAAACAGCGGGAACTAAACTGAAGAAGGGAAAACCAGTGCTGCCCAGAGTACTAGGGTTTACCAATAGACATACTGTAAATTTGGCTGCTTCACTTCATTAGAATGTGCCTCTTTAAGGGCCATTTCAGAAATAAATGCCACCGCAAGATTTCAGAGTGATGCTCTAGAGGCTGTTGAGTTTCAAAGACCACTATCTTCATTTTACAGATGAAGAAAATGATCACTAGACAAGTCAAAGGCTCCTAGACATGGAGCTGGCAGGCTTGTCTTCTCCCCTTTAGAGAAAAGAGACATGGCGAGGTTGCCCTGCTTAGCTCCTACAGACAGTAAGCACAAGAGGCAGTACCTCACTGTCTCATAGATGAATGATGTTTATGTGTAAGATGGATATCTCTTGGAGGGCAGAAAATATCCATATATTCTGTGCTACGCCCTTTAGGAGGAATTAATAAAGCTAATTTTGCACTTCCACTGCCTGGGAGAATTTAGAGGGGTATTGAAAAAGAGGGAGTATTCCTTTTTTGTTTTCACATAGCAAGAGAAGGGTGGCTGGAGGGCACAATAGATAGAATCCTGGGACTGGAGTTAGAAGGACCTGAGTTGAAATGTGGCTTTAGACACTTATTAGTGGTGTGACCCTGGCCAAGTCACTTCATTCTGTTCATTTCAGTTTCCCCATCTGTAAAATGAGCTGGAGAAGGTGATGGCAAACCACTCCAGTATCTTTGCCCCAAAAAACCAAACTCATTGGGGTCATGAAGAATTGGGCTTGAATGAAAAAATGACTCAACAAGGATTGCAAGTAAGGCCTATCTTTGCTTTAAAATAAGATTAAATGGATGTATTATAATGATCATTTTTAATGATTTTTCAGTAGAACTTGTTTCCAACAATGTAAAGATTATCAGATTGCCTTCTGCTGGGGAGAGGGAAGGGGAAAAATTGTAAAACTCAAAATCTTACCAAAAAATGATTGGTAGAAACTACTGTTGTTTAAAATTGGAAATCAAGTCAAATATTATCTAATTTTAAAAAAGAAAAAAAAACTTGTTTCCATGGAATCATTTATAATGTCATAGGTTTATTTTATTTTTTGGAGGCAATTTGGGGTAAGTAATATGCCCAAAGTTATATAGCTAGTAAGTTTCTGAGATTGGATTTGAACTCAGGTCCTGTGCTCTACCCACTTCACCACCTAGATGCCCCAGCATGATAGATTTATAACTAGAGGGGCCCTTTGAGGTCAGTCTAATCCTTCCATTTTGCACAAATAAGGGAAAAATATTGGCCAAGGATTCAGATCCAAGTCATCTGATTCAGAAGCCCCCACATACTATGAATAGACAAATGATAGCAGAGGTTCACTGTTGTGATGAAGAAAGCCACCAAAAGGTTGCCCTTCGGATGGCTTTCTGCCCCCTCCCCTTAACTCGATCCCATTCACAAAAGCAGAGTCCACTAGCTGTCAGTTTCAGGCCAGGGAAACAGTCCCTCCAAAATGACCAGGTTCTCTTGGCAGACAGTGGAATGGTTGGCCATTTCCTTTACAGAGAAGGAAACTGAGGCAATTTGAAGTGACTTGCCCAGGGTCACACAGTTGACACAGTGAGTGTCTGAGGTTGAACTTGAACTCAGGAAGCTGAGTCTTCCTGACTCCAGGCCCTGGGCTCTATCCATTATGGTGTCACCTGGTAGTCCTTAGTGGGCAGCTATTCCAAAGATCCCAGTTCTGTTCCTACATCACTTTCACAGTTCCCCAAGTTGCCCTTTTTCTGATGACTTTATGCCTTATTTGTGAAGGCTCCAACAATTCTTTCCCAGAAGGCGGCCAGGGACTTCACCCATGAAGATCATCTACAAATTATGAATTTCAAAATGCGCTGGAGTACTTCCCTTCTCAATTTGCTCAAATCATAAGCTTATTGGATTTTTTCTTTTTCTATTGGGAGAACTTAAAATGTGGATATAGTTTCCTTTCTGTTGAGCCTGGAAGTGGTGACCAGGTCTTTAGAGTTTTCAGTTTAATTTCACCAGACTGAAATGAGAGCATTCACAGGGCAGCTCCTTGAGGTCAGGCAGGGGCCAGGTTTTTTGGCCTTTGTTTGTATCCCTAGCTCTTGGCATAGTTCCTGCCCATGGTTAAGTGTTGATGGTGGACCCCACCTGTTCAAATTAAACTCAAACAAGGTTCTTTTTTTCTAAGACAGCATTTTAAAATCACAGACACCTGGTCTGTCTGGAACCCAAGCAGGAAAGCAGTCCCAAGGTCAGTCACTCAGCACTTCATTCCACAGAAAGCCCCACAGATCCTCACTAAAGTGAGTTCATATACAATTCTTTTTTTAAAATTTAAGGCAATAGGGTTAAGACCCTATCTCTGGGTCTTCCAACAGGCTGACCTTCAAGGCTGAATGTCCTCTTTCCTCTTTTCAGTCTAGCAAATATCTTGTAGCCTAGCCAAGTGCCACTTTCTACCTGAGGTCTATTTTTATCACTTCACACATGCTCTAATCTCTCTAATCCAAAGGGAGAAAAATGTCTTTGTTTCTCAAAAGGCAAAGTAAACAACCTCTATCAAATCTCTCCACTGCCATAATTCATGCAAGATTAGGCAGTCCTCTGATTTTTTTGGTTTATATAAAGGGGAATAGAGTTCTAAGTCAGAGTGACAATGAGCAACTGAAGGATAAATTATTTGCAAGCAAACAACTGTGTTGGGGATAAGAGTGGGCTTCTCCTTAGCTCTACTTCTGAAGGGAAGGTCAGCCAGGAGAATGTTCTCCAGTCTCATTGAGATACAGGCTTTTGGCTAGGCCCACTTCCTTTAGCTCTTTAGTTTACTAGTTCTGGGCTCCTGAACTTTCTTTTCTTTTGGCAAGGCAATGGGGTTAAATGACTTGACCAAGGTCACACAGCTAGGCCTGAACTTTTAGTCATTATCATCTACAACAACAATCTTTTATGTTCCCAGGAGAGAGGAGATGATGCCCAGGGATTGAGCCCACATAGCCTCACACCAGCCTCAAACCTCTTCCATACTAGTTGGCAAGATAGTGGATGGCCTTGTTTCTTCTCAGAACTTCTCACAAGAAGCTTCAAGTCATCAGACTGTTAAATTCTGGGCCAGATTCTGACCCATCTGTGGCAATGCTCAATATGCATATGCTACATGATCTATTTAAGAAGATAGTCTAGCAAAGGACTCATTTGGTAAAATATACAGAGAACTGAGTCAAATTTTTAAAAAAAAGCCATTCCCCAATTGACAAATGGTCAAAGGATATGCATGGGCAATTTACAGATGAGGAGATCAAAGCAATCCATAGCCATATGAAAACTTGGTCTAAATCATTACTTATTAGAGAAATGCAAATTAAAGCTTCTCTGAGGTACTACCTCACACCTCTCAGATTGGCCAATATGACCAGAAAGGATAATGATCATTGTTGGAAGGGCTGTGGGAAATCTCTGACACTAATACATTGTTGGTGGAGCTGTGAATTTATCCAACCTTTCTGGAGAGAAATTTGGAACTACACCCAAAGGGCAGCAAAAATGAGCATACCCTTTGATCCAGCAATATCACTACTGGGCCTATACCCTGAAGAGATGATGAAAAAGGGCAAAAACATCATTTGTGCAAAAATATTCATAGCAGCCCTGTTTGTGGTGGCAAAGAATTGGAAATCAAGTAAATGTCCTTCAACTGGGGAATGGCTTGGCAAACTGTGGTACATGTATGTCATGGAACACTATTGTTTTATTAGAAATCAGGAGGGATGGGAAGTCAGGGAAGCCTGGAGGGATTTGCATGAACGGATGCTGAGTGAGATGAGCAGAACCAGAAGAACATTGTACACCCTAACAGCAACATGGGAGTGGTGTTCAACCTTGAAGGACTCGCTCATTCCATCAGTGCAACAATCAGGGACAATTTGTGGCTGTCTTCGATGGAGAATACCATCTGTATCCAGAGAAAGAATTGTGGAGTTTGAACAAAGACCAAGGACTATTCCCTTTAATTTAGAAAAAAAAACAACTGATATCTTATTGTCTGATCTCGCTATCTCTTATACCTTATGTTTCTTCCTTAAGGATATGATTTCTCTCTCATCACAGTCAATTTGGATCAATGTATACCATGGAAACAATGTAAAGGCAAATTGACTTCTGTGGGGGGTAGGGGAGGAAAGTCAGATTAGGGGGAAAATTGTAAAACTCAAAATCTTTAATAAAAAAAAGAAAGGAGGTAGTCTAGGTACTAGCTTTTACAACTACTGAGAGCTTTTGGCCACTCCTTCCTCTTGGTTTTCCATATTTATGAGGGGTACTCCTCATAAATAAATAACTTTGGGAGATTCCCTATTAAGTCTTGCCCTCCAGAACCTTGCTCTTGGAAATGGTGGTTTCTCTGACAGATATATCAATGGACTATCGCAGATCACTGCTGTGAGATCCTCTCCATATGCCACTCTTACCTCTCTTGGATAATGCTACCTATTTGATTTTATTAAATGTTGTATTTTACAGACTGAGCATAGATTCCCTTGCTTCCAGGCATTTTAAAATCATTGTTTACATTTAAGTGCTTATTGTGTGTAGATCACTATAAACTGTTGAGAGGATAGAGACAGAGTTTGTATCCTATTCCTTACAGTCTGGTAGTGTGATAAGGTATAATATAGATTTCACACATCTGATTTCCTGGAGGGAACTAACTACTCCTCCCAAAGTCCTATGGATGACCTGCCTGAGACCCAAACATTCACTTTCCCCTGGCCATTCTGGTGAGAGTTTTCTCTAATCTCAGCTAGACTGGTCTATGGTCAAGAGAATGTCTGTCACTGGGTCCATTAAATCCAACAGATAAATAGAATGAAAGGTGTGGTTCGACCACTCTTTTCTTTTTCTAAATAAAAATTTGCTTATTTTTCCAACTACATGCAGATAGTTTTTTGCAACAAGGCAATGGGGTTAAGTGGCTTGCCCAAGGCCACACAGCTGGGTCATTATTAAGTGTCTGAGGCTGGATTTGAACTTAGGTACTCCTGACTCCAGGGCTGGTACTCTATCCACTGTGCCACCTAGTTGCCCCCAGATAGTTTTTAACAGTTATTTTTGGGTAATATTTTGAGTTCTACATTTTTCTCCCTCTCCTATGAGCTCTTGAAAGCAAGCCATGATATCGATTATATATATATATAATATATATATATATCAAACAAATTTTAAAATTAATCATACTGTGAAAGAAGAATCAGAACAAAAGGAAACAAAGCCACGAGAGGGGAAAAACATAAAGCATAAAATAAATTTAAAAAATGGAAAATAGTAAGCTTGGTCTACATTCAGACTTCACAGTTCTTTTTCTGGATGTGGATGGTATTTTCCATGTGGAGTGTTTTAGAGTTGTCTTTGAGCTAAGTTTATCACAGCTGACTGTATACAATGTTCTCCTGCTTCTGCTCACTTCACTCACCATCAGTTCATGCAAGTCTTTCCAGGTTTTTCTGAAGTCTGCCAAGTCATGATTTCTGATAGAACAACAATCCTCCCTCACATTCATACACTATAATTTGTTCAGTTATTCCCCAATGGATGGACATTGTCTCAATTTCCCGTTTTTTGCCATCACAAAAAAGTTGCTATAAGCATTTTTGTACATGTGGGTCTTTTCCCTTTCTTTTATAATCTCTTTGGAATACAGACCTAATAGTGGTTTTTCTGGGTCAAAGGGTACCATCAGTTTTACTGCTTTTTGGGCACAGGTAGATTACTCTCCAGAATGGCTGATGGTGTATTAGTGTCCCAATTTTCCTGCATACTCTCCAACATTAGTCATCTTCTGTTTTTGTAATTTTAGCCAATCTGATAGGTGTGAGGTGCTACTTCAGAGTTGTTTTAATTTGCATTTCTCTTAATAATAATCTGGAGCATTTTCTGATATGACCATAGAGTTTTAATTTCTTCAGCTGAAAAGTGCCTTTTCATATCCTTTGACCATTGTTCTTAACCCACTCTTTTGATAAATGACTCAAAGAAATTTGACCACCAGCCTAGAGGGAGAAGCAGAGCTGAACACTGGCCTGGTTCCTGGGTCCCAAGGCTGTGATGCGCTCTGTTCATGATGACTGGTCAGCTGTCCTCAGGGATCCAGAAGCCTTCCTTCTTTCCTAGGCTCCTCAAGCCAAGGGAGAGGAAAGTTAAGGGGTCCCTCCATGGTCACCTCAAGAGAAAAGACTGAAGTTAAGGTCCAGCAGCCCACAAACAGGGGCTCCTACTACTGGACTATCTTTTCTACCTCTTTCCAGTTCCATTGCTGTATTATAAGCCCTGAATGACTTTGTTCTGGCTCAGAATCAGTCATTTTTTAATGTTTTTTGCAACAAGGCAATGGGGTTAAGTGGCTTGCCCAAGGCCACACAGCTGGGTCATTATGAAGTGTCTGAGGCTGGATTTGAACTCAGGTCCTCCTGACTCCAGGGCCGGTGCTCATTGTAAGAGGCCAAGTTTCCGATAAATCTGGAAGTTGCAGCTCTTCCACCAAAGCTTCCATCTGAACTGACTTCAATGTAAAATTGGCATTGTGGGCCCACTTTATGGAAGTGCCTTAAGCTTCAGACACAAGGACGGTGAGGTGGGCACTGCCTCTGGTGAGGCAGGCGCTACCCCCAGTGAGGTGGGCACTGCCCCTGGTGAGGTGAGCACTACCCCGGTGAGGCTGGTACTACCCTAGTGAGGCGGGCACTACCCCAGTGAGGCTGGCACTATCCCTGGTGAGGTGGGCACTAGCCTGGTGAGGCGGGCACTAGCCCGGTGAGGCAGGCACTACCCCGGTGAGGCTGGCACTGCCCCTGGTGAGGCGCAGCACCTTAGAGGAGCCTGGCACAGAGGCAGGGCCCGAGTTCAAGTTGTACCTTAGGCTCTGCGCGGCTGAGGCGGGCACAGCCCCTCCCCCACGTGACCTGCACTCTGGGGCCTCCCCTCCCCCTCCCTCCGGCTTAAAACGGGGGGCTGGGAAGGTGGCGACTTTCTTTAAACAAGGGGGGCAGGACTGGGGCCCCGGCCCGCGCCGCGCGGTGCCTCCGCCTCCCGCTCTGTAAAAGGAGGCATTGGCGGGCCCCGCCCCGCCCCGCCCCGCCCCGCCCCCGGCCCCGCCCCACGGGAGCCCCGCCCCCGGACAGGCCCCGCCCCGCGGGAGCCCCGCCCTCAGGACCGGCTTCGCCCCGCCCCGACTTGACCTCGCCCTCGGCCCGCAGGCGCCCTCCTCCCGTCGGCCCCCGCGCCGGCCTCCGCTTCCGCAGCCTCGCGCAGGCGCCCTGCTCGGCCTTCCGCGAGGACTTCCGGGGCGCGGCGGCGCGGGCCAATGGGCGAGGGCGGCGCCGGCGTCGGGGGCGGGCTGAGGCCGGGTGTCATGGCCGCCGCCGGCGCGCCGCGTCCGGGGCTGCGCGCGCCGCTGTGAGCCGAGCCCGCCGCCGAGCCCGCCGCCGCCCCCGCGCCTGCGCCCCGTGCTCCGGAGGGCAACATGGGCACCGTGCACGCGCGGGTGAGCCCCCGCCGCGCGGGGGGCGGGGAGGAGGGGGCAGCGCCCCGCCGGGGTGTGAGGGAGGGGGAGCGGCCCCGAGGGGCCCGGGCGGGGGGGGGGGGCATCGCCCGGGCTCCTCCGGCGGGTCTGACCCGGAAGGCCGGGCCTGGGGCGGTGACGTCACGGGGGGCTTCGCAGCCCCCGGAGCATGAGGGCGGGAAGTGGTCCCGGACCGGCCGGGCGGGCGGGGGAGAAGCCCCCGGGCCCAGGGCGCCCCCCGCCGCCGCCGCCCCCGTGACCTTGTCGGGTGAGTGCCAGCCGCGCCAGTCAGGAGAGGCAGCTGAGCCCCTGCCCCAGGGCAGCGCCCACAGAGGAGGGCAGTGCCACACGGGGCAGCAGCCATATAGGAGAGCAGTGCCACACAGGGGGCAGCGCCACACAGGGGGCAGCGCCACACAGGAGGGCAGTGCCACACAGGGGGCAGCGGCACACGGGGCAGCGCCACACAGGAGAGCAGTACCACACAGGAGCAGCGCCACACAGGAGGGCAGTGCCACACAGGGGGCAGCGCCACACAGGGGGCAGCGCCACACAGGAGGGTAGCAGCCACACAGGAGGGCAGCAGCCATATAGGAGGGCAGTGCCACACAGGGGGCAGCGCCACACAGGAGGGCAGTGCCACACAGGGGGCAGCAGCCATATAGGAGAGCAGTGCCACACAGGGGGCAGCGCCACACAGGGGGCAGCGCCACACAGGAGGGCAGTGCCACACAGGAGGGCAGCAGCCATATAGGAGGGCAGTGCCACACAGGGGGCAGCACCACACAGGAGGGCAGCAGCCATATAGGAGGGCAGTGCCACACAGGGGGTAGTGCCACACAGGGGCAGTGCCACACAGGAGGGCAGTTGGGGTCAGCCCGGCCCGGGGGCCTGGGAAAGACCTGGACGACCCAGCCCCCTGTGGCTGCTTGGGCCCAGATGGCCAAGGACGGTCAGCGTGGGTCACTGGTGACCACCCTGGTGCTGACTGTGTCCTGGTCCAGGGAGGCCCTGGCACACTTTCCTCAGGTAGTTGGGCAGCCCCTGGCGGGGCTTCTCTGGGCACTGCCCAACTGTGCCAACTCATGGAGAAGGAAGCCAGTCCCAGAGAGGGGCCGGAATGTCTCCAAGGTCACCCGGTGGGTCAATGAGACCCGGGCACCTCCAGCTGTTAGAAGGGGCCTTGGGTGGGGAAACTGAGACTGGGCAGGTGATCTGTATAGTGGGGACCATCTTCCATCAGAGTAGTGAGTGAACTGGGCCAAGCATTGGAACCTGGGCCCCCGGGCACCTCGGAGCTTCACTTAGCTGCCAATAAAATGCCAACAAAATGGGGCTGTCGGCTCAGCTGATCGCCCGCTGAATCCTGTGTCCTGCTGCTAACAGGCCCGGTCACTTTGGAGAAGTCAGTGAGGCCTCTGGGCTTCTGAATACAGAAGGAGAGCTGGGGGTTGTTTAGCTCTTTCCAATTTGTACAGGGTCGCCGTGAGGTCATGGAAACATTTTCCCTGTTATTGCAGTTGGGGGACCCTACGGTTCTGCCAGGAATGGGAGTGACTCCCCCAGAAAGTTAGACATCAGAAAGCCGGGGGGGGGGGGAATGGATGAGCACAAACTGGGGATGGTTCTGTTTAATCCCTATGTCTTTGTCATAACAGAAGGTTCCTTCTGGGGAAAGAGCACTGAAGGATGGGAAACGCCGGGCCATGCCAAACCCAGTCAAGTGAAGACCCTTTTGTTTGGAAAAAGCTTATTTTCTAATGGGGGACAAGGGGTAGCATAGCAGCCAAGCGGTGCCTCCTGGGAGGGTCTCCCTCTTCATTAAAGGGGGTGGATATGCCCTATGCAGGAGCAGTGAGAGTCACTTCCCAGAGACTGCCTCGGTTCATCCCGGTCTCTGTGGGTCGGAGCTGGTTGCCTGGGTCTCCTGCGGTGGGTGGGCTCTGAGCTCCCAGAGGACAGGGCCTTTCTGTGACCCCAGAGCCGAGCACCTGCCTGCTGACCACCTGACCATGAAGGCAACAAGAAAACAGTTGTGTTAGAGCGGGTAGAGCTTGGCTTGGGCCGAGCGGCCCTGATGTTCAGGATGAGGAGACCCTGGAAAGGGTCCCAGGACAGCACCAGCCAATCTGGGCCAGAGGCCATCCATCAGGCATCTCCCTATCCTCCTTTTCTTATCCTTTTCCTCCTCCTTTTGTTCTTCTTTGCTCATGCCCATGGGTCAGGGCTGGGGGGCCAGCTCAGGTTGGGGGATGGTCTGTTATCCTTCCCCTGCCACACCTTCTGGAGCCCAGCTCGTTTCGTGTAGCAGACCACCTTGACTGCTGGTGTTGGCTCCAGCTCTGCAGCCTTGGCACCCCATAGAGGAATCAGACGGTGGAGCTTGTTGGCCACTTTGGATTCTATTTAATCTTAGCCGTGTTTTTCCCCTTCAGAGTTTGGAGCCTCTCCCTGTCAGCGGGCCTGACTTTGGAGGTTTGGGAGATGAAGCCGAATTTGTGGAGGTTGAACCCGAAATCAAGCAGGAGGTCCTGGAAAACAAAGATGTGAGTATTGCCCTGGAGTCTCCTCTCCAGAAGTCCCCCCACAGACTAGGCTTGGGAGTGAGTGATCCCCTTATGCTTAGCTACCCATCCCAAAGGGTTCTCCTTGCCTCAGTCCTTAGAAGTGTAAGCATGGGTGTGAGTACGGTGAAGAAACTGAGGCTCAGGAGGGGGCAAGGAAGCACCCAAAACCTCACCCTGAAGTGATCTGTAGAGAAGCGCAGTGAATCTCCAATGAAACAAAACTATTTGTGGAGAAAGAATGATTGGTGGAGTCTTTTGTGTTTTTGGGTGGAGAGTGCTATTTAGAGGGTAGGTGCTAGGGTGGGTATAGAGAGGGGCCAAGCTGGCGGCCTTTGGCACTCAGCCTTAGAGTCACTGTTTTCACAGACAGTGCTGGAGAGTGTTGAGTGGGGAGGGGGGGTGGCTGACGGTTTAAAGATTGTCTCCAACTGAAATTTGGCTGTGGGAAGCCAGAATTAAAATGAACAAATGTGAGGTTAGAGACCAGGACTGGAAATCCAAAAGCAAGTGCACTTTGGGCCCCAGATCCCCTTGTGCCTGATGCATGGGGGGGCATTTGTTAAATGTTTGTTGACTGATAGACCTACCTCCCACTTGGCTTAGGTGGTGGTCCAACATGTCCATTTCGATGGCCTGGGTAGGACCAAAGATGACATCATCATGTATGAGATCGGAGATGTCTTCAGGGCTAAAAATCTCATCGATGTAAGTATTGTCTTACTCATCCTTTTGTAAATAACGTTATGGTTTGCAAAAATACTTCAAATTTATTAGGGAAGTGAGATCTTGTGTCCCTCCTTTGAGGGGTGCAAGCAAGTCTACTCTGTTTCATGGAGGAGAAAAGAGTCAATGTGGCATTGTGGGAGTTGGCCAAAGTCCTGGCTGGTCGGTTGGGCAGTAGCAAGACTCAGGCTTGGGGCTGTTGGCGACACTGTTACCTGTGGGACAGTGTCCTGTGGCATTTCTTTTGAAATATTAAAATTGTGCCTGTGTCACAAATATTTGTGTGTAGTAGGGTCTCAGTCTTTTCTCTTTTTCTTTTAAAACTAATTAGCACTTGCATTTTTCACCATTGTCTCTTCCTCAGTAAATGAAAAGATTCCCTTTGCTCCCTTTGTAGGTGATGAGAAAGGCTCATGAAGCCCGGGAGAAACTGCTCCGCCTGGGCATCTTTAGGCAGGTGGATGTTCTGATCGACACGTGCCAAGGTATGTGAGCCTGGGCGAGCTTCAGGCATGGTCAACGGGGGCCCTCCAGCCAGTTGGGTCTCAGCAGACACACCTCACCTGTTCAGGTGAAGGAGAAGATGCCAGGCTCTCCAGCCGCTAGGGGATTGGGGGAGCTTGGAGTGGATTGCCTAGCAGTGCCCCTTCTCCTGTGCCCCAGATCTGGTAAATTTGAGGGGAACCTTGACCCATCTGAGGCTGGGGGTCCAGTGTGAGGAGCCTCCTCCTCCTTTAGCTCTCTGACATCCCTCGGGAGCCCTGGGCTAGTCCTTGACCCTTCTGGGCTTCTGTGCTCTTATCTGTCCAGTGGGGATGAATGACATCAGAGTGAAGTGTGGTCATGTGCACTTGTGTACAGGGAAAGGGGGATCCAAGTCCTCCTGCAGCTGTAGCTTTGGGGTCCAGCACAGTGGGCGCCCTGGTGGACTAAGGATACCTGAATTTGGTGCATTAGTTACTTAACACTGCCTCAGTTTCTTTCTCTGTAAGATGCGATAGTAATAGCACAAGTCTCCCAGGGTTGTTGTGAGGCCTAGGTGTCATTCTATTCTACATGTACGTGCACACATGTATGCACGTGCCTGTAATTTGCACATTGAGTGCTGGCTGGCCTGCCTCAGGGGCGTCTCCCCTTCGTTCTGTCCTGGCTTTCCTGCTCTTCTCTTCCCCAGCTCCCTCTTCCAGGTTAGAGGGGTGGGGGGCAGGTGAGGCAGTGGCCTGGGATGATGGGTCTTGCAGGCAAGGGCCCCTCTCCCTCTCCATGCAGGGGTCCCCTCCATGGCCCCCTTGCCTGACGGATGGAGCCACCACCTGACCATCCCAGACCCAGTCCCCTGGGCACTTGCTGAGGTGGCCGATGGGGTGTGGGGGCTTCTGACTCTTTATCCTCTTAGCCCCAGGCTGCTTCCCATAAGCCCTGCTTCCTGGAGGGCTTCCCTCTGGAGGCTCCCACAGTCAGCCTGAGCCCTCTTCTCCAAGACACCCTATCAGCTAAGCAAAAAGGGTCTGTACCCGGGCCCCAATTCCTAGATTTTCTTCCATGCTTATGTAAGAGCTGTTTTTTGTTATGGCTGTATCGAATGTTCATAGACAAAACTCAAGGAGCCATGACTGAAATACCCATATGTACAGTGGAGGGAAAGGCTGTCCATGGTATCCTTCTGTCCTGTCTTCTGCTCTCATATGCATTTCATTGACTCTCTTTCCTTTATTCATTTTTATAAATGTCATTGTCTTGACCCCCCTCGCCCCCAGGAACCAATCACATAATCAAAGGAAGAGGCCAGTCTCCTTCTGCATTTAGTTTTTTTTTTTAATGAAAGCAGTGGGGTTAAGTGACTTGCCCAAGGTCACACAGCTAGGTGATTATTAAGTGTCTGAGATCAGATTTGAATTCGGGTCCTTCTGACTCCAGAGCCAGTGCTCTATCCACTGCACCACCTAACTGCCCCTCCTTCTGCACTTGGAGCCTCCTTGGTTGGCCATAGTGCCGGATCTTACAAGGTTATTCTCTTTTAGTTTACTCTTCTTGCTCACCTTGTTCTCCTGGGTCTTCCTGACTCAAGGCTTGGGGCACTGCCACTCTGCCCCTCAGCTGCCCAGTGTTTGCAGGCTCAGAAAATAAGACATTTTTCTCCATGGGAAGGCGAGTGTGTCCCTTTGGACTTTTACTCTGTTTTGTTCTCTTCCCCTTTTTGCTTTTGTGTGTCTAAAGTGTCACCTTTGGTTGTCCTTCTGGTCTTTACTCTCCCGTTTGTTCTCTCGTAGGGGATGATGCCCTTCCAAATGGCTTAGATGTCACCTTTGAAGTCACCGAGCTGAGGCGGTTGACGGGCAGTTACAACACCATGGTGGGCAACAATGAAGGCAGCATGGTAGGCTTGTTTCTCTTTTCCTTTCCAAACCTGGGGCTGGACCATAAGCATAGTAGAAGGAATTCTGTCTTCCTCATTTCTCTGACTTTGCTCATAGGATATCAGGGCCAACAGTACTTAGTGAAGGGGCCTCCTCCATTCTCTCCAGGTCCAAGTGAGGGTGGTGGGTGGGCAGGCGGGGCTGGCTTGCAGTCTTTGGGGGAGGCAGCAGAGCTCACCAGGAGCCCGGGACTGCTGGGCGGTGCTTCTGCCGCCCATTTTCTAGGCTCAGAGCTTGGCTCCTTGGCATCAGGGTACTGAGGCAAAAGCGGACACTGTCCTGTCTCCGGCTCAGGTTCTGTCTTTGAAAAATGAAGGAATGGGGCTCCAGCCAAGGTCCAAGGACCCCTGCTTCTCTTCTGTGGATGTTCTGCCCCACTCAGAGTCACCTTCTGTGTTAGCAGGACACAAAATAATTCAATAATGCTTTCTTACCTCCTCCCCCCCGGGTGTTATGCTCTTGTCAAAGGCTGCTTAGCCCAGGGCTCTCTATTTAAATAGAATTTCCTTCCTCTGGAATTGAATTTGTGCTTAATGTACAAAATAGCCACAGAACCTTCTGTTTATTTCATCCCTGCCATTTCCTGAGAGCAGCCCTCTCCTGTAAGACACTGTCCAAAATAGTGGCAGTTTGACCACAGGGGTGCTACTCCAGGCTCCCAGAGACCCTCATCTCTGAGGAGCAGGGCCAAGAACTCCGTTTTACCTGCGTCCTCTGGACCTGCGTGCCACCCAGCTCAAGGAGCGCAGTTTTGGGGAATTTTCACCTTTGGGTTCTGACCTTGACAGATATTGGTAAACATGTAGAACTGAACAAGAGGCTTGAACTGGGGCCTGTCAGTCTCCAGGCCTTAGAGCACATTTCATTTTGTCCTTCCACCAGTGAGGAGTTTGGCCCCTCCGCTCACTCAATTTTCTGCGTGTCTGCCTCTCTTGCTCTCTTTCTCTGTCTTTCTCTCTTGCTTTCTCTGTCTCTTGCTCTGTCTGTCTTTCTCTCTGTCTCTTTGTCTCTTGCTCTCTCTGTCCCTGGCTGTCTCTCTCTGTCTCTCTTGCTTTCTCTGTCTCTTGTCTCTTGCTCTGTCTCTGTCTCTCTCTCTCTCTCTGTCTCTGTCTTAGAACTTTTTTCTTGTAGGCATGTCTGTGTTGTAGTCATTTTGAGAATGTTCTCTGCCTTTCACATAATGTCACCCACAGGAGCTCCCCCTCTTACCTCTAGATCACTTCCCCTCCTCCCCCCATCACAAATGGTTAGGCCCACCACATCCATGTGCTGACTGAGTCGAAGACTGTGCAGATCCTTCCGGGCCTCTGTTTTTAGGCCTTTTGAATATTTGCATGTGGAAGAGTGTATGAATTTGGGTCTGACATCTCCAAAGACCGATCCAGTCAACTCTGGCCTTTCTCCTTTCCTGGAGGGGACAGATGAGCCCCCAAGACTTTTAGCCCAAAAGTCATAGAACTTTTGGCTTTAAAATGTCATTTCTCACCGGAGTGAGACTTGGGAGGTTTTGAAGTCGAATAATAAAGCCTTAATCCCAGCCTGGGCTTGGTCTTGTTGCTTCAGGCATCCTGCCTGGGGAATGTGGGAAAGATCCCTTGGGGGTGGCTGGTCCAGTTCTGTGGAGCTGAGGCAGGGGTCTTGCTCCCTCAAGACCTTGGGTTCAGGCCAAAGCTACTGGCCCATGCGGGCCCTCCCCTCCCCAGCGTGAATGAGCGGTCCTGTGGGTGGTCTTGCCTGGGACTTTCCTAGGAGGCTTTTGGAGACTTTGCTGAGCCTGTGGACCATCTCGACCTCTGCCAGCATTTCTGCTTAGCGGCCAGGTTACAGTGAATCACCTTTTGATGAACCTGGCCTAAATGAAGACAGGATGGTGTTGGGGCTCCAGGGTCCCACGATTTTCTGAGGCAGGAGCCTCCTGGGCAGCTCCCCAGCTTCCCTCTGGCTGATCTGAGTCATGCTGCTTTTCTCCCTGCCCTAGGTCCTTGGCCTCAAGCTCCCCAATATTTTTGGTCGTGCAGAGAAGGTGACTTTTCAGTTCTCCTACGGGACAAAGGAAACTTCTTACGGCCTCTCTTTCTTCAAGCCACAGCCTGGACACTTCGACAAGAAGTAAGTGCAGCTGCCGCCCTGTCAGGCAGGGCCTCTCGAAGGCCTGGGGGGGCTGGGCTGGATGGCCGGGCTCGCCAGCTCCTCCTGATGCCCCTCCTTTTCTCCTAGCTTCTCTGTGAACCTGTACAAAGTCACTGGCCAGTTCCCATGGAGTTCCCTGCGTGAGACAGACAGAGGCGTGTCAGCGGAGTACAGTGTGAGTAGCTCCTTGGGGACAGTGACATATCATGGGTGCGAGGGTGCGCAGGCAGGGAAAGACACCGTGCCCAGTCGATGCCCTCTGCTCCTGGCTGGGCGCCTCAGGGCAGTAAGCAGGCCAAACTGGTCGGTTTACAGTCTGGGGGTCCACAGCTGGGGCTCCTTCCACTTCTCACTCATTCCTGCTTAGCTCTGGGGTCTCATGAAGGTGGCTCGGGAACACTTGGGTGGGGTGGGGGTGCTTCTGGTCCTCCCAGGACCCATCTCCTTGCCTTTACCTTGAATCTCCCTGTCTGCCTATTCCTCTTTCCTCTGGCCTGCAGGCAGAATTAGATTTGTACTATCCCTGGAAAACCTTGCCCCTCTCCCCTCCTTGGATAAAGCCTAGCTCTGCTGCTGATCCTGGTGACCTTCTGGCCTTTACCTCATTTCCCTGGGTCTCAGTCTCCTCAGGGGGAAGGGGAACCAGCTCTCCACACTCTCCCTCCTGATGGAGGAGCTGCCTGGGCTACAGTTGCTGAGTTTATTTTAATGAGGGGTTATTGAGGGTTGGAAGGCAGGTGGGCTTCTCAGCCTGCTCCGTCTGGCCTCCCCCCACCCCGTCCCCCTCGGACTCCAGCCTCTGGACCACAGCCATTGGGGAAGCCAGCTTGTGAAGTCTGAGGTTGGGAGCGAAGTCCGGGCTGTTTGGGTGGGTGTGTAAAGCAACTTCTCAGAGCTGTGTGAAGCCACATGCACCCACACCTGTGTGCACACATGTACACCAGATAGGGCTCCCTAACAGCTGTGCAGACTGGGCGAGGGAGCAGCTTCAGAGCTTGCTTTGAATGTATTTGACCCTGTGTCACCTGCCTGAGCTTCTGGGTTTGTAGGGAGGGAAGGAGGCTTACAGAGGCCAGGCAGTGGTCTTTCAGTGATGATGATCACCTTCTATCCTCACAGTTCCCTAAAGGGGAAACTAAGGCAGGCAGTGGTGAAATGACTTGACCAAGGTTACGCGGGTAGTAAACATCTGAGGCTGGATTTGAACATAGGAGCATGAAGCTCCTTCCCCCTGGGCCCAGCCCCCCCCCGCCCATGTACTCTGGTGTCCCCTACCTGCTGGTGAGAAAATGGAGGGGGTGGGTGGGTGGGTAGGGGTCACTACTTGTGTGAGTGTGATTGTGTGGGGTGGGGGGGAGGCTTCACTTCGGTCCTTGACCATTGGCTCTGCTACCGGGTGACTTGGATGAGGGGCTGGGCCTCAGTTTCCTCACCTATAAAGCACAGAATTGGACAAGATGGTCTATTCAGGTCCATTACAATGATTGTCTCCTCAGCACCCCCCCCCCAGCTGCCTTGTGTGCTCTCTGAACACTGTTCGCGGGCTGCACTCTTATGAAGTCTCTCTCCCTCTTTGTAGTTCCCCATATGGAAGACAAGCCACACCGTGAAGTGGGAGGGCGTCTGGCGAGAGCTGGGCTGTCTTGCCAGGACGGCATCATTTGCTGTGCGCAAGGAGAGTGGACACTCCCTCAAATCATCTCTCTCGGTATGGATGCTTCTTCCCTGGCTGTGGCCAAGTCCCCCCAGGGCTCCTTTCCTTTGTCCTTTTTGCTTTAACCTCCTCCAGGAGTAGAAACCCTGAGCCGGGAGTCAGTTTTGGGGGAGAAAAAAGGGGGTCAGAGGACACTGACTGTCTGGCTCAGGAGCCTTCCCTGAGGCATGACTAGATAGAGGGGAGGCAGGAGGATGTGCTTGGGTCTGGGGCCCCGGGCCCTGAGGCTGGCACCTCCCATGCTGGGTTGGAAGGCCACAGGAGGGCCTGGCAAGGGGTGGCTTCACTCATCCTCCCTGAGAGGAGTAAGGGGGATGCCCACCTGGACCCCTCATCCCTACCTGGAGGAGGCCCCCTTGAGAAGGCGCTCCCCAAGGCCTCATTCCCCTTCCTTTCAGCATGCAATGGTCATCGATTCTCGGAACTCCTCCATCTTGCCGAAGAAAGGTGCCCTGTTGAAAGTGAACCAGGTAGTGCCCTCTGCATGAATGCTTCATTGTGTGTGTGTGGGGGGGTAATGGGGGACATGGGTGGGGGGTCTTCCAGGATCCAAAGGAAAACATTTCTAACACACCACATTTCATTTCCTTTTGTGTTTTCAAACACGTCAGACTGGTGGTGGGCCTGAAGCTCTGGGCCCAGCGGTGTGAGATGGAGGGACAGGATCCCATCTGCTGTGGGAGGGGGAGCATTGAGCTGCCACCCAGCCCAGAGCTTTTAGTTCTTCTTGTGGTCTTAGTTGCTCCCCTAGGGCAGTGCTCCAGCCTGGGCACCTTCCATCCTTGTGTTCTGGCTTCTCTGAGAGGGTCATAGCCTCTCATCCAGGGCCCATGGGCGTCCTGCACCTGCCTGACTGGTATGGCTTCTCTGCTTCCCTTGTGAACCAGGAACTGGCCGGCTACACGGGTGGCGACGTGAGCTTCCTGAAAGAAGATTTTGAACTGCAGCTGAACCAGCAGCTTGTCATGGACACGGTGAGTGATCCGGCCTTGATTGAAGGGCCAGGTGACCTGGGCACCTGGGGCAGCTTCTTCGTGTGCCTCCAGGCACCTTCTGTTGTTGGTCTGCACCCTCTGCACTGGGGCCTGGGCCAGGCCTGGAGGTGACCCAAGCTCGGCTAGCTGCCCGGGCTGCCGCAGCCTCACAGGCTCTGGGGCTGAGCACTGACCTTGCTAATCCCAGCTCTTCCCCAGGCTGTATCTCTGGATGTTGTCTCATTTAGTCCTCACACTGTCCTTGGGCAGGGCAGCAGAGGCATAATTTGTTATCCCTCATGACGAAGGAGGCCAAGGGTCAGGGGCTGACTGACTCCCCTCCTCCAGGGCTCTGCTTCTGCCGGGCCGCCTGTTCTTGAGGCCCTTTGGCTCTCAGGGCCTGGTGGTTCTCTTGTCCTAAATACCCAGAGAGGGCACTCTGCCTTGACTCCTCCCAATCCAGGGATCCCCTTTCTCTCTTGGAGTCCAGGTTTGCACCCCTTCTTCCTCTCCGGGGTGACTCATGAACATCTTGTGCCCCTGAGCTAGCCTCAGTTTGGGGTGTCTGGAAGAGCCCTAGGGCCAGGCATGGTTCTGAGGGATATGGAATGTGCGAGGCAGAAGTGAGGCTGGGATCAAGTAATCCAGTGACTGTGAGGGTTTACTGGTCTTCCTGATCTATGGACAAGGACAGTGGGGGTGGGGGGGCACTTATGACTGGACCCACCTCAGCTGTCCCCATGGGCTGGGAGGGCAGAGTGGACACAGGGCTGGTTTGGGGAGAGAGGGCCTTCCTTGGTCTGAGTCCTTGCCCTGAAGGAAGCCAGACTTAGGACTGTCCTTTAGGCCCCCATTGCAGGGTATCCCATCCCTTACCCAATGTGCTGCCTCACACAGTGCTCAGGCTGATGCAGAGGAAGCCGCCCTTACCCGTCTCTCTCCATAGGTTCTGTCGGCCTCTCTCTGGGGTGGGATGTTGGTGCCCATTGGGGAGAAGCCATCAAGCATTGCCGACAGGTGAGTCTGAGACCATCCTCTTGGTCTCTGTGGCGCTGTCCCTTCAGGTTTATCATTCCCCTCTGCACCCCCAGAAGGCAGTGCAGCCTGACTTGGGGAGCGTCCAAGAAGCTGGCTCTCATCTGACCCAGACCCTCGCTGCCCTGTTGACCTTCCCCAAGTCAGTTCCCTTCTCTCTGCCTCAGTTTCCTCATGTTGATTGAATGCATCTCTTCTGGCTCCTGCCATTCTCCTCTTTCCCAGGCCTCGTCATTGTAATGACAGGTTGATGGTTGTTGTCAGAATTTCTTGGGTAGGACATTCGGAGCTATAAGGATGGCAATATTTGCATTTCAGTTGTTTTTTTTTAAGTGTACTGTGGATGGTGTGTGGAGCCTCGATTTGAGCCTGTCAGCTGTCAGGACCTGGCATGTTCTCACAACCATCTTGGGGGGCGTTTCTCCAGAGCTTCCACTGGTTTGGCTGTGGCGGGCCTGTCTGCAGTACCCTCCCCAGCTCTGTCCATCTTTAAATATAGTTAAGAACCATTCACATCCACACAAAGGGCTGCACTGACCCAAGCCACTGGTAGAAATGCATGATTGATCCCAGGCCCCCAGGGCCGGCTCCTCTATGAGATGGAGGAGCGGGGGCTGGTCCTGGCTCTCTGTGGACAGTCCTGTTCCAAACAGCTTTTAACTTTCTTGAAAGGTGACCCTCTGGTTACCCACTCAGAGAAAGTCCTGCATTTCCTGCTCACTCTTTAGAGTGTCTGTATTGGGGCCTTTGTGAGAAAATCCTGGGAATTCTAGGAAGACCTCACAGGATGTCTATGCAGGCCCAGGGGCCTGAGAGTTGGGCTCGGCTTTGGGAAGAAGCCTGAGAGATGGGGCGTGGAGGCCTGGAGGAGTTAGGGGCAGGATCCCATGTGAGCAGGGCTGTGAGCTTCCTTCCCATCAGAACAGAGTCACTTTCTGACTTGTGAGTGCACACAATCACTAGTGATAGACCCTTAGGGAGTGGGGCCAACCCTGTGACGTCATCTGGGACACGGGTACCCCATCTTGGCTGCTCCCATTGACCCATCTGGGTTCATGCAGGCACGAGGTGTTTCTGAGTTTTGGAGTTTGGTAAACTAGCTGCTCTTGTGTCTGCTTGGCCAGGGCTCATGGGGCTCTCTCGTTCATTGACCTGTGGTCATTTCAGGTTCTATCTTGGGGGCCCCACAAGTGTTCGTGGCTTCAGCATGTACAGCATTGGACCCCAAAGTGAAGGTGAGTCTGGGCCCTTTCTGCCCTGTCTTGGGGCTGTCATGGCTTCTCACCTTGTTTGTCCCCCATTTGAGTGGGTCAGTGTCAAATCTAGACCAGATCTCATTTAGGAGAGTGACTGGGAGGCCTCCTATGGGACGATAGTGCCCCACCCTTATGGCTCTGGAGCCTCTTTGTTAAGGGCTTGTCATTGTTGGGATAAAATGACTCTTTTTTCAGCCTCTACTTATCTGTATGCCACTGTTGGGGACACATACCCCGTGTCTCCCTGTCCTCTTCAGGTCACTGGTGATGGCAAATCTGTTGCCTCACCTGATAAACACTGGCGCCATGGGATGGTTGGGGTGGTCCACCAAGTAGTCAGTGATGAGCCACCCTGAGACTCAAGTCCCAGAAGCTCTGGGGCCTCAGCCAACTCCAGAATTGCAAGTGAACGAGTAGCTGATGTCTGCCTCAGGAGCTGATCCCCTTCGGCAGACACACCTGAGTCAAAGTGCACTCACACACATGCACAAACTTCTCTCTGTCTTCTCTGTCTCTGACCTCCCCCTCCCCCTCCCCTCCCCCCTTTCCTTCTGACTCTCCTTTCTATCCACGCCAGTGCATTCTCTCCTTGGCTTTCACCTTTATGGTTCCCACCTGATCAGCCTTGTTCAAAGTCCTTGGCACAGGGCAGCAGGCTCCTACCTGGGACCATGGGCCACTGGCTGGGCTCTCTTTAAGAAGAAGCCTCTTTGCTCCTTGAACTTTAAGCCACAGATACCCCATGGACTTGGAATCCTATGGTTTCCAAAGACACAGTAGGAAGTGATGAGGGGAGGTTACAAGGAGAAAGAGAGACAGAGAGATGGAGAGACAGACAGATGACAGAAGAGACAGTGAAGTGAGAGAGACAGATGAGAGTCAGAGGAGAGATAGAGGGAAAGAGGAGAGATAGAGAAGAGAGACTAGGGGGGAGAGAGAAGGGGGGAGAGAGAGAGAGAGAGAGAGAGAGAGAGAGAGAGAGAGAGAGAGAGAGAGAGAGAGAGATATCGATCGATCTCTGGTCCAGAAGTCTGTCTTTGAAGTCTATCTTTCCAACAGGGGAGACTTGAAGGTGGTCGGGGAGAGGCTAGACAACTCTTCTGACCCTGTGCTGGGCTATGACCCCCTAGAATTCTCTTCTCTGGTGGGGGGGTGCTCCTCAGATTTTTCTTTTAGAGGAGGTAACTTCTGGGATGTCCATTTCTGGGTTTTTGAACAGGCTTCTGGCTGTTCTTTGGATCCCAAAGCCACTGGTAAATATTCACCAAAGGCATCCTTTGTCTGGCCCTCAGCCACCACAGGGGGCTGCCTCGATTCTCTTTTTCCAGTGTTCTTCTCATCCCATTCTCCATTCAGACTTCTCTTTTTCCCATCAGTGGGTCCCATGATCTCCCTTCTCCAAACCTTTGTCTTTATTCATCTCATCAAAGCCAGCATGCCCTGGAACCTCCCCAAATCTCCCCAGTTGGTGATAATGTTCCTCCTCCAAAGTTGCTCAGGACTGGGCTTCCAACCTTGAAAGATTTTTTCCTGGACTAGAGTGTCAGCTTCTTGAGGGCAGGGACTGCATCACTCAGCACAGTGCCTGTGCTTCAAGAGATGTTGGTGGAATAGTCTTTGGGGTCTGTCTTCTCTCCTTGCTAGACTTCATCAGTCAGTATCATTTATTCAGCTCCTAATAAGGGCCAGGTGTTGTGGCTACAAAGAAAAAAGCAGTCTGTCCTCAGGAGGCTAGTGTTTTTGCATTGAGGCATTTTCAAAGGCCACCTCACTCAGCATCCATGAGCCCTGCAGGCCTGGGTTCCTCATCTTGGATGTCCTGCAGATGCTGTTAGTCCTTGAAATTGGGGGAGAGGGGTGGTGAGTCTGTAAAAGGGGACTGCTGTGCCATGCTGTGAGAAAGGGACTGGGGTTCTTGGGCAGATCACTCCTTTCTAGAGGCATAATCCCTCTGCCATCCCCTGTGAGGACAAAGGATCCCAGCCTGGTCTGTTGCTCTCTAACATGTGCATCCTGGGTGTGTGCACCCCCATCTAGGTGACTACCTGGGAGGAGAAGCTTACTGGGCAGGAGGCCTGCATCTCTATACACCATTGCCCTTCCGGCCAGGCCAGGGTGGCTTTGGGGACCTCTTCCGGACCCACTTCTTCCTCAACGCAGGAAACCTTTGTAACCTAAACTATGGTAAAGTCAAACTGTTCCTAGGAGAATGTGCTCCATGTTATTGGGATCATTTGTATTCTTTTCTTTTCTCCTCTATGAAATTGAGAGGTCCCTATAGAGAGGGAAGGAAGGGAAGGAGGGAGGAAGGCAGGAAGGGAGAGGGGAGGGAGGCAGGGAAGGAGGAGGAAGAGAGGGAGAGGAAGAAGGAAGAAAAGGGAGAGAGAGGAAGGGAAGGAGGAAGAAGAGAGGAAGAAAAGAAGAAAGGGAGTAAGAGGGGGCGGCTAGGTGGCGCAGTGAATAGAGCACCGGCCTTGGAGTCAGGAGGACCTGGGTTCAAATCCAACCTCAGACAATAATTACCTAGCCGTGTGGCCTTGGGCAAGCCACTTAACCCCATTGCCTTGGGGAAAAAAAAATCTAAAAAAAAAAGCTTGTTTATATTTAGGGGCGGCTAGGTGGCATAGTGGCTAAAGCGCCAGCCCTGGAGTCAGGAGTACCTGGGTTCAAATCGGGCCTCAGACACTTAATAATTACCTAGCTGTGTGGCCTTGGGCAAGCCACTTAACCCCATATGCCTTGCAAAAACCTTAAAAAAAAAGAGAGAGAAGAAGGGAGAGAAAGAGGGAGGGAAGAATGTGGAAGCTTTTAGGAGGCTCTAACTACTGGACAGAGTGCCAAGGGTAGACAAAACAAACCCTGCCATTGTGGGGGGGAGGGGCTTGGCTTGGCCTCCTCTCTCATGTCCTTTCTTCATGTTGATTTTCCCAGGACTCTTGGGTCTGTGTCTCAGGGTGGGGGTGGGGGGAGCAGGGGGAGGCCACAGGGAGAAGATGGGCCCTTTCTCAGGGATTCCTTCCTCGCCTAGGAGCCCTGGACTGAACTTGGCTCTCACTGGCTGTCGACCCAGCTCCCTGCCATCCCATCCACCTCCATTCCTCTCCCCCTACCAAGAGGAATAATAAATTATCTCCCTTTTTCAGGGGAAGGTCCCAAAGCTCATCTTCGTAAGCTGGCTGAGTGTATCCGTTGGTCGTATGGGGCTGGAATCGTCCTCCGCCTTGGCAACATCGCTCGCTTGGAGCTGAATTACTGCATCCCCATGGGCGTGCAGAGGGGTGACAGGTATGCAGGGGGGGTGGGGGGCAGCCTGGCTCCTGCCCCTTGCCCGTGGCCCTCTTGGCCACCTCTTCCCTTCCACTCGGGAGGTTTACCAGAAGAGCCAGACCCAGAAACTGGCCCAGGAGTTTTTTAAAATAATTTTACTATAATGGACTCATTTATCTCGTCTGTGCAAATGTGTTTTAAACGCAAATGATTCCATGCAGATAGAGATGTCCTTTTTAGTTTGAGATACTGCATTCTCTCTCTATGCCAGTATGTTGGTGTTGGGGTGTGATAAAGGAGCAAATCTCCATGGAAGGCAAGGTCGGGCCTGGGTTCCAGTCCTTGGGCTGGGCTAGGTGGCCTCAGGCTCCCCTTCACAACAAAGAGGCTCTTGGGGCCTGGTCCTGAGGGGCCGAAGCTTATGTTAAAGACTCCAGAGCCTGGATGGGGGGCGGTGGGGGCTTGCTGAGGGCCGTCTGTCTGTCTGCCTGCCCGCCATCTGCTTCACTCCTTCCTCCCATTTTATTGCGGATTCCTGCTCAGGTGAGAGGCTGTTGTCAGTGGCTACTGGAGCAAGACTGGGTGGTCTCCATAGAATGGAGGGGGCTCCTGCCCCTTGCCTGCTCCCGCACTCTTTGTCTGGGAGGTTTTCCTTCTCCCCAGGTAAATTCATTCCTCCTGAGACTGAGTCACTGGTCAGCCCCTAGTACCTGTTTGTGACCCCCAACTCCTGCTGAGCCCACCATAGCTGGGTGCTCCGAGCAGGAAGGAGCAGTTGATCTGAAATGGATGCAGACCCTTTACTCTCCCCCCCTCCCCCCCCCCAGGCTTCTCCTTCCCCCTTCCACCCCCCTGGTCAGACTGGCTGTTGGTAGGTTCAAGCTTGGCTGGTCCAGCCCTTAGTATGGTGGCCTGGATCCATAGGGCTTTGGGGCATGTCTTCATTTCTCCTGGTTCCTTCTGGTCCCCTAGAAACTCGCTCTTTTGCTGTTTGATGTTTGTTGAGTTGACTCCTCTCTTCAGAGTGGGGGGGGGCTCTTCTGTTTCTTTTCCTCCCCACATGGAAGCTAGATGACCTATGAGATTGTGAGCGCCATTGATGGGTAACCAGGGTTTTAGCTTAGAAACGTGGTGGGGTGGGGGGGCTGGATCTAGAATTGACTGAGAACTTGAAGGGGTTGGGATGCGTGTGTAGCAGGGTGGGCAGGCAGGGATGCACCCCCTTGCCCTGATGCCAGGCCTAGTGTCCTCCCTCCTACTCTACCTGGCTCTGCTGAAGAGGAAGGTCTCACTTGAGGACTCCTGGGCCGACCTTCCAGGGCAGATTGAATGTCGCCAGATGCTACCAACCTCTGCTTGATAACTGAATTATCCTTTGTCACCACTGGGCCCACCTCATCCCAGAAAGCTTCCTGAAGTCTCCTAGTTGGTAATGACTGCTCTGCCCCTTGGGCACTGGGTCTTCCTTCCCTTCTCTGTGGTGAGTCTGACCTCCTGGACTCTTGCCAAGGCTGCTTCCCTGGGTCAAGGCACTCGTGCTGAGATGGGGAGCTCAAGGAGGCCCTCAGCCCTTTCCCTGCCAGGGCTCTGCTGCACTGAGCTGGTCTCATCTAGAAGACCTTGTCCATTGGGTCAAGGCCTCTGGGGGCCCTTTGCAGGAACTTCCGATGACATTAGTGTAGAGATGGTCTCAGGCCCCCTCGAGGTTTCATGACTCTGCCTGGACAGTTGGTACATGTGTGAGCTGGTTCCTAAAATGGGCCCTCTGCCCTTGTTCTTGTCCCAGCCTGAACAGCTGCAGGCATCTCCCTGCTTTGCCTTGGCCTGGGCTCAGGGAACAGAACTCTTTTTAAAATTAGGCAGATTTCACAAACAACCGCCATCCCAGCAAACCTTGAGGAAGTGGTGCAGAGCCAAGGGGCTCTGAGAAAGCATCATTTTTAGACCCTTCAGCTCTCAGGGCATTTCCATTTGAATCAGTATTGAGGAGGGAGAGACGGGGAGAGAGGCCTTATGTGGCCTTGGCAGGCCTGTTGGCCAGGTTTCAGTGTCCTGCTCTGGATCTCTAAGGTGCTCTCCATCCCCAGATCTTGTACCTCATGGGCTGAAAGATAGCTCTCTGCTTGTCAACCAGCCATCTGTTGTTTCCTGTGAGGCCACTTGAGGTCAGTCTTCTCTGAGTTGGGGAGCCTGGCTTGAGGAGCTGTGTTGCAGCAGCTTGGATCACCTTTTCAGCTGATAACGTTGGTGCCAAATTGTTCTTTAAATCACTTGCATCTTGCCTTCTCTCCCCAGTGAAAGTAAAGGCCCGTCCAGAGGTGGTGTGGATTCCAGTTGAAGGGAAACCAGATTCTTTGACTTTTTAGAGCTTGCCCCAAGGAGACATGGGCAGCCTCTCTGCCCTGAGCAGGCCCTGGCTGCCCCCCCCCCACATTTGCCCTGAAATGGCAGGGTCTAGAGGAAGATGGAGACCTAATTGGGGGCCAGAGAGGCTTCACCCCTCCCTCCAAGGGTATTGTTTAGGCTCCTTCTGTTATGCTTTTGAGCCCTGAGGCAAACACCTGCATCCAAGTCTTGGAGGTCAGGGTGGGAAGACTTGTGCCGCCATTTTCTGGAGCATGTACCCATGTCAAGGTGGTAGGACCCAAGGGAGGTCCTTCCAGCCCCTCCCATAAGCAGTGGCTTATTTTTGGATTGTCCCGACAAGTCCCATGAGTTGAGAGAGAAAGGCCCTTGCCTGTTTCGAGGAGACAGCTTCAGCTCTAAGAAACCAAGGGGCTTAGGATTGTCTGGTTGAGGCTGCCGGGGTTTATTAAGCCCTTGCCAAGTCCTGGGGCTACAAATAGAGGTAAAAGGCAGCCTGGGCTTTCAGGAACCTTCCTATCTGAAGGGAGGACCAGCTGGAAAGCTGTGGACAGGATGAATTGGGGGCTGTCCCAGAGGGAAGGGGCTCGCATGAAGGGGCATCAGGAGGGACTTCTGTGGGAGGTGGGGGCTTCATCTCGGAGTGGGGAGGAGGGGGAGAATGCTCCTGAAAATGCCCAGAATGGGGAGAGGGTATGTTCTGTACAAGGAAAGTGTGGTGGTCCATGTCACCCAGAGGATGTAGGGGAGGGCTCTGGAGTCTGGCAGCAGACCAGAAAAGCCATGAAGGAATTGGTGTGCCACATAGAACATTTTCTGTTTGATCCTGGAGGTGGCAAGGAATCTTTGGAGTTCATTGGGAGGGCTGCTACAATACCACACCGGGCCAGAGCCAAGAAGACCTGAGTTCATATCCAACCTCAGACACTTGCTAGCTGTGTGACCCTGGGCAAGTCACTTTAACCCCTTTCTCCCTTAGTTTCCTCAACTGTAAAGTGGGGATAATAATCACAGCTGCCTCCAGGTTTGTTGTAAGGATCAAATCAGTTATCTGTGTTAAATGCTTCACAGAGTGCCCAGCTCCTAGTGGGATCTTATATTGAATAATATAATAATATAGTTGGACCTGCAGCAGCCCAAGTGTGTGGGGGTGAGGGACCTATACCAGGATTGGGGAAAGAGGCAGGGGAGAGAAGGGAGGTGTTGCAGAGGTCAGACAGACAGACCTTGACTCCATCTTATACATTGGGGTGAGAGGGAGTGAGGTCTAGGTTGGTTGGGGGTGGGGGACTGAGAAGCTGGTGCTTCCCTTTCTCATGATAGGGAAGGAGGAGGTGGAGGGAGTTTAGGGGAAGGATCCTGAGTTCAGTTTTGGATTTGTTGAGTTTAAGAGGGAGGAGAGAGGTTTGGATTGGGCAAAGAGAGCTGAAAAACATCTGCAGAGGTGATAATTGAATTCATGGGAGCTGATGAGATCACCAGGCAAACCAGAGCAGAGGAAGACAAGGAGAGGGCTGAGAGTGGAACCTGGGGAGATGCTCATGACTTGGATGAAGATTCAGCACAGAGCGCTGAGGAGCAGTCAGCCAAGGAGGAGGAGACCCAGCAGACAACAGTCATGGAAAGCTGGGAAGAAAGGTGTACCACAGTGTTAGAGGCAGCAGAAAGGTTGAGGAAGAGGAGGGAGGCAAGACTGTTGGATCTTCCCTTTAAGACTCATTTGTTCCTTTGGAGAGAGCAGAGTTGGGATGAGATCAGAAGTCAGACTAGACATTAGAGAGCAGAAAGGTTGAGGAAGCCCGAAGGAGGAGCAGAGGGAGATGGATGATGGCTGCTAGGTCTCCGGGGAGAGCTGGGAGTGATTGTCAGTAGAAGGAAGCGGCCAGTGTACTGGAGCAGATGGGGGTGGGGATGAGACAGTGAATAGATAGAAGGGGAAAGACCACCTCTTGAGGAGAGGGAGAAGGAGCTCTTGGCAAATGGCCTCCAGTTTGCAATGAAATATCAGGCACGTTGTGCAGGTCACCTGATGAGTGGGCCATAGTGCCAGGGCCCGATTCCAATGGACACTGTTGTTGGATAATAAAGCCACTCCATGGGTTGGATTGCAGGGCTTTGGTGCAAGTGTTCCTGTGAAAAACAACTTCATGATTTGGAGACTCCTCGTCTCCCAGGCTTTGCATGGGTGGCTTTTCTGAGCAGTTTCCTGGTCAGAAATGCTGAGATCTCTTGGCTGTAGCCGGCCTGTGCCGACGCCTTGTGTCTGACAGGTCTATTTTTCATTGCAGGATATGTGATGGTGTTCAGTTTGGAGCTGGGATAAGATTTCTGTAATTTTGAAGAAAACCTGATCCTGTTACAGCCACCCACAACAGCTTTGGAATGAGTCACTCAATGCGCTCCACTTTTTCTTACAGCCTCAATCTTTGTGTCATTATTTAACTGCAAACTTTACAGGAAACTACATTAATAAATTTTAAAAATAATCCTCCTACAGTTATACTGCGACTGTGATTTCCTTAGCTAGTGGTCTCTGTATCTTGCCAGGGCAACACACGGGCAAATCCTTCTGGGGCAGAAGAGGGATGGACTCAACCTGGGGCTTCTGCGGGACAGCTCAGAGAAGTCCAGACAGGTCTCTCAGACTCGTCTTGAAGAGGGTAGCAGAGAAGGTGCTGGGGGAGGCATTGGGGCTACTCTTTAACTCAGGGGCCGAGGACTGGCAGAATTCAAGGTTGTTGGGGGTAGGTATTAAAAGTAGTGTTCACTCGGGCTCTCATCATTGGAAGGGGGGGGCCTTGTGTCACGACAGACTCCTGGGTGCTCACCCGTGCCGTAGAGTGTTCTGAGTTTAAGTGGCTTGTTTCTGGATGGCCACTTCTTAGATGTTGAGGGACAATGGAAAGTATCTTGGTCTTGTCAGGAAAAAGGATTCTTCATGACTACTTCCTTGACAGCTGTGGGCCAGTTGCAGTCACCAATCTCAGATGTAAAAGAGCCCTCAGAGGTTACCCAGCCCAAACTGGACATGTTTAGGAATCCTCTCTAAAGTCTGGATGAATGGTCACTCAGGCTTTGCTCCAAGATCCACAGCGATGAGAAACTCATTCCCTCCCAAAGCCTCCCATGCCACTTAGAAAGGGTTTCCATACAATCACCCCAAATCTACCATTTTCCTTATCTTGCCCTTTGCATCCATCATGTTTCCCCTAAGTCTTTTCTTCAGCTGATCTTGCATAGCCTGAATTCCAGTCCCCTCACTGTCCTCACCACTCCTGGGCTAGCTGCAGTTTGTCCACTTCTCTCAAACACGACTACCCTGACTAGACCATTGGCTGCCGCAGCTTCCTTCACAGAGGCTGAGGTTGTGTTCACTTTTTTCAGTGAGCCCATCATCCTATTAATTTTTTTTTGCAAAGCAATGGGGTTAAGTGCTTGCCCAAGGTCACACAGCTAAAGGGCTGTTGCTCTTTCCATTGTGCCACCTAGCTGTCCCCATCTTATTAATTTTAACCTTCTAAGTTTTATCCCACCATATGAACCTGTTGAGATTTAGCTCAGTCAATATCTATGAAACATTGTCAAGTTCTGGGGAGACAAAAATGAAGCAATGCCAGTCTGGCGAAGGTAACAGTGACAGGAGGAGTCAGGTTGTCTACACAGTGTGCTGGAAAGGGAGAAGGCAACCGCAGATAGGATCTCAGGGAAGAGATGGGGAAGATGGGATGCTAGCTAGGGCAGCCGCTGTTTCCTCTGTTGTTTCCCTTGGGCTCCAGGCACAAGGTCGTAAGTGCTTGTGGTCAATGCTTGTGGGTGGTGAGAAGTGTGTGAGAAAAAAAAATTCCATTTATGAGAAGCATGAGACCCTCAGCATTCTAATAAATGACAGCAGTGTGTGGGGTCCTGACTTTGTCATCTCCTCTCTTAGCTTGCCTTTCCATAAGTCTGCTCCTGATCTTCACCCAAATCGGTTGGTTAAAAATGCCCACCAACTGAAAGGGGGCTCTCCGCCAGCCACCTTCTGGGCGCAGATCCTCACAATGGGTGTTCTTTAGATTTGGCCCTCCTGCCTTTTCTGAGCTCACCCAATTTAACCCATCCATCACTGCACATTTCATCCATGATAGCTTCATTTCACATATTAAGACTTCATTGTTGCTTTGCTAAAAATCCAGGGAAGTGGAAAACAAAATGGACTTTGCTTCAGTAGATTTGGGCTTTCACAGCACTTCATACAAGGCATCCCATTTGGTCATGCTGGGTTAACAAAGTTCCCCCAGATCCTAGATCTGAGACCGTACTGTCCCTGGTGGACCAGAGTAGTGAACCCATTAGAAAAGGTAGTGGGACTAGTCTTCTGAGACTTGAACTGCATGAGGCCATGGTGCCCGAGGTGGGCACAACTTCCCTTTTTTTCCTTTTTTGGAAGACAATGGGGTTAAGCAACTTGCCCAAGGTCACACATCTAGGTAATTATTAAGTGTCTGAGGTCGGATTTGAACTCAGGTCCCCCTGACTCCAGGGCCAGTGCTCTATCTACTGTGCCACCTAGCTGCCCCCAACCACTTCCCTTCTTAAAGGCTCAAGAGTCTTATTCATCATAAAGAAGTTGACCCGGACCCGGGCCTCTTTGTTCTGCTCTGTCTCTCCCGTGGTCTGGCTCAGGAGTCCCTCTCATCACTGCTCCCAGTGTACCAACTTCATTGATTACCCACAGGGAGGGCAGTGGGGACCTTCTAGGCATCTCTTCCCTCAGCCAGGAGTTCACCATTCACCCTTTTCGGTTGGGTCGTCCTTCCCAACACAAAGTCCTTCCTAAGTACTGCCTTCTTCATCGAGAATAGAGATTGGTTCTTGCTTAATAAATGCTAGCTGATTGATTCTTGGTAGCAGAAGATAAAAACAGAATAAATCGAGGCACTTGCTTGACTTTGCCATCACCATCGGCCCGTCCACTTCAAACATGAATCGCACCCTTTCCCTGTCTCTTCTCGGCTCCAGTTTGGAGTCTCTCCTGTCCGACGTCCTCCCTTTATTGCCGTAGCATTCGTGGCTAGGTCTCATTCTGAGATTGAGCAGGCCAGCTACCTTCCACAGAACTATCTCAAACTTTGTTGTTCCCCCTTGTTCCATTTTCTGGACATGTGTTCCAGACTGTCCACTGATGACCTTAGAGGAAGGACCCCTGGGAGAAACATGCCTGGTAACTTCCTTTGGTATAAAAAGTGAGAGGATTACGAGGTGATTAGGAGAGTCTATTATGGGCCTAATAAATGGAAGTCCCCCCCCGAGAGGTTGGGACTTGTCTAGGGTCACACAGTCAACTTGTGTCAGAGAAGGGACTCAAATCCAGGTCTTCTGGACTTCAAGGTCAACTGCACTCCACATCTTTCAGGAACATTCCTGCCTCCTGTCTCGGGATAAAGCAGCCCTGACCTTTTGTTCAGCCATTAATGATGTCCCTTCTTGCCTGTAGCTTTGTCTCTCCCCGTTGTCCCCACCCTGGACACTGGGATGCTCAGTGTCCAGGGCAGCTGATAGATAGGGGAGGAGATTGGCCCAAGGACGCAGCGTGGGGGTTGGAGCTTAATCTTGTTTGGGATGTGGCCATCTCCAGCCTGGCTCTCTGGACCTTCCCCTTGGGACAAGTCACCCCACCTGGGTCTGTCTGCTCGAGGCCAGCGCTAGGTCGGGGGCTCAGACCTCCTGGCCCACATTAAGGATCAAAGCCTCAGCCTTGGCTGTTTGCGCCAGGCACTGTAGAGGAGGCACAGCAGGGGAAGAGTTCTGTAGTTTACGGTGCAGACACCCCATAAATAGAGCATTTCCCCCATTCAACACTCGTGCCGTTTGGAACCCTGGCTTCCTGCACTCTGGAAAGCAGGCTCCAAGTAACCACCGCGTCATTTCCAAACACCATGAATTAAGGGTTAGCTGTTAGATGTGGACAGGACAAACTTTTCCCAGAGGTCTGGCGTCAGAAAGTCCATCCATCAGAGTCAAAGATGGAAACCAGAGGACAATTCAGCAAGGAGACATGCAGTGTTTTGTGGGGCAGGGTGGGGTCTCTGGGTTTGAACCCTGTGCTTCCCTGAAAGCCCATTGGGCTCAGCCATCTACAGTGCCCCTGGGATGGGCCATGTGGGTGCTCACTTTCCCTTCCTTCCTCAGAAAACAAGAAAATGGTCAGAGGTTGGGGAAAAGGGCAGGGAGAATAGAAAAAAATCAGATAATCTGACCAAGTCTTTCTGCTGAGGACCTAGAAACCATGGAAGAGCAGGGACTTTTGAGAGGAAATATGGTGTAGTGGGTGGAGCACAGGACTTGGAGATCTGAGTTCAAATCCTCAAGCTATTTCTATGATCTCAGGTAAGTAGATCTATGAGCATCTGTTACCTCATCTGTAAAATGGGAATGGGCATGGTTTATGCCTTGGAGAAGCCTGTTACCCTTGTAGCTTTGTCATCAGAGATCTCAAGGCAGGAAGAAGGGAGTAAGCCAGGCCCTGACTTAAACACCTTAAGAAACATCTCATTTCATCCGAGGTTGAACCATAGATTTTAGAGCCTGAAGGGACTTAGAGATCATTAAAACCCAATGCCCTCATTTTACACTTAAGGAAACTGAGGCACAGAGCTGTCAAATGACTGGGCCAGGGTCATATGGTGTTGGGGTTGCCCACGATGGCACCATCTAGCAGCCCATCTCTTGAAGTGGCCCTCTTCAAATTCAAGCCCCAGACAATCCAGACTAGGGGCTCATCTTTGCTCGTGCCTGCCCCTGGAGACCTTCCCTCTGCCCTCAACATTCTCTGCTGTTTGAATCTGGCTCCTACACCCGTCCAGATGCCACCACTTCTGCGAGGCCTTCCCTGACCCCCCCACTTGATGCTCACTTCTCCCTGAGCTGTGGGCACACCTCCCAAGCCTATCATTTCATTACTCCAGGGACGCCCCAGTGAGGAGATGCCCCCTGTAATGCAGGTTGGCACCTGCTCTGGGGTGGCTCCTGGTCTCAGCTGCCCAAGCTGCTTGGCAGGGCCAGGCCAGTGCTCTGCCCCACCCCCCCATGCCTTAATCATCATCATCATCATCATCTTCAATTTGTATTCTTGTTTACTTAAGTGAGTTTCTGGACAAGAATGCCCAGGATGGGCTGCCTTCTGCATCGTGCCAGGGAATGCCCACATTGCATCATGTATGTGGGCTCCCATAGCTTGTGCCCCTCCCTCAGTTTCCCCTCAGGGATCTCATTTTAATTGTGTATTTGATCATATGGGTTCTCAGGATCTTCCCCAATAGAAAGTGCTTAGGTTATTGGAGATGGATCACCATGATTTCTTCATTTGCTCATATTGATCACATTGGTTCCTTTTAATAGCTTAGTTCTAAACTCTTGGAACATGCTGGCGAGACTGCAGGAAGGGGCCTCTGATGTGTAGAAGGAGGTGAACATGGGGCTTGGCTTGGCAAGAGAAGAAGCAAAGGGAAGGGAGGAAAGTTAGAAAGGCACGGCCCCTGCCCACTACCTTTGGTTTGTCTCCAGGGGCCTGCCAGACAATTCTGGGACACCTCGAACCCTGTTCTTTTTTTTAGGTATTTTGCAAGGTAAATGGAGTTAAGTGGCTTGCCCGAGGCCACACGGCTAGGTAATTATTAAGTGTCTGAGACCGGATTTGAACCCAGGTACTCCTGACTCCAAGGCCAGTGCTTTATCCACTGCGCCACCTAGCCGCCCCGAACCCTGTTCTTTTTTTAAAAAAATTATTTATTTTGAATTTTACAATTTCTCCCCTAATCTCACCCCCCCCTCCACAGAAGGCAGTCTGTTAGTCTTTACCTAACCCTGTTCTAATAGAGAATCTACTCTTTGAGGTTCACAGTCCTTTTAAAGCTGGTCCCTTCCTCCTTTCCAGCCTTCTTATACCTTACTCACCCCTGTCTCTCTTCTCTGGGCTCCTTGGTGTGGTGGCCCGTCTCTGATCTGCCAAGTCCAGGGGCTTTAGACATGTCTGGTCCAACTACTTGCTAGCTTTGTGACATTCTTCCCCCCCTCTCCGCCTCCTTTGCAGGGTCTTCATCCATCTTTTGCCCCCTAAGCATGGAGCACAACCTCTCTTCTGGAGCCTCTCCTGCTGATCAGATCAACTCTGATGGGTTGAATCAGCATTCTGGAAAGTGACTTCTCCCAGGTCTATAGATCTAGCCGTAACCTCTCTCAGATTTCAGACAGCCCATTGTACCATCATAGTGAAGTTACTATGGAATATTATATAGTGCAGTCAGCTCTATCTGCACAATGTTGTAAAGCAGAAGTGGGGCGTGGGGATAGAATGCTGGCCTCAGAATTAGGAAGATCTGAGTTTAAGTTTTGCCCCTGGCACAAGACTGGGTGTGACCCTGAACAAGTCCTATCCCCTTCTAGTGCCTGAGGTAGCTCTCCAAGATTTTATACATTGCAGAGGGTTGGTAGATCTTTTATTTATTTTTTTAATTTATTTAAGTCAATGGGGTTTTTATGTGGCTTGCCCAAGGTCACACAGCTAGGTAGTTATTAAGTGTCTGAGGCTGCATTTGAACTCAGGTCCTCCTGACCCCAGGGCAGTGTGCCACCTAGCTGTCCGCCAGGTAGATATTCTTATGTCAATGAAATGACAGGCCTGCAACTGATGCTAGATCCAGCATTGGGAGGATTCTGAGAGGTCACCTAGTCCAGCCCCTTCATTTGTGAAACAGGCCCATGGAGTAGGGCAAGTGCCTTATCCAAGGTCACATAGGTGGAAGAAGGGGAATTTGAAGTCAGGTCCTCTGATGTCAGAACCAGTGCCCTTTCTCTATGTTCACTATGTCAGTCTGGCTCTGTTTCTCCTGTCTCTGTCTCTCTTTTTCTCCCTCTTCCTCTCCCCTGTCTGTGTCTGTCTATCTGTCTTTCCCCTTCCCTTTTCCTCCCTTCTCTGGCTCCCCCCCCCCAACCACCCCCCATCTGTCTGTCTCTCAGCACAGACTCTGTCTCATCTAAACTTTGGATTTCCCCCCCAGCATCTTGTGCAGACAACTGAAAAATAGTTTGCCACAAATCCATTCTAGCCAAGCATAGAGAGAACGGTGGCAGCTCCTGAATTGGGGTAGAACAAATAGTGTTTTTCTTTTTTCTTTTTCTTTTGTGAGGCAATGGGGTGGTCACCTAACTAGGTAATTAATTATTAAGTGTCTGAGGCTGGATTTGAACTCAGGTCTTTCTGACTCCCGCGGCAGTGCTCTATCCACTATGCCACCTAGCTGCCCCCAAATAATACTTTTCAAACAAAGAAATATCTGGATTCTTTCACCATGGCCTGAGCCGGCTTTAAAAAACAGAATGGGAAGACTCAGCCTCGTCTCATGAAGGAATAAACTGACTTGATCTTGTCCAGAAAGCACCTTCCATCCATTGTCACCAAGTCTCACGTGACAGCTCTCCTGTACTTTCTTCTCAATCCTCGGCTTCTAATCAGAGTGTGCCATTAGATGGATGTGCTGATCCAGGAAAGTACTCTGATGGCCAATAGCCATTCATCTCTGCATTCCAAAGTGACCTCCCCATATTGAGTCATAGACCTACATGCAGTTGCTTCAATCTCATGCCCATTCTCAGAAATTACAATTTATTTATTTAGACTTAATTTCCTTGAAATACTACAATGGGAGGATGGGAACTGGAAATAGGAAACCATGAGGCAATGCTTTGTTATGAGCATTTACAGATTTTTAGCTGATGAGACATCTTATCTGGGAGGCAAACTTAGAAGTCAGACTGTGATGGCTTTCTCTGAAATAATATGGAGTTTAATAAGAGCAGAGGTCTCTGAAGCGTGACCTGGGGGGCTCCCTAAGCAGTTTTCCAAAGCAGGATGGAAAAGCTGGGTGGCAGACCAGACAGACCTTGGAGTTGGTTTTCTCTCTATTTCCATGGTCCAGGACCCTCATCTCCCCCCCCAGCACCTTCATCAGTCCCCCCTCCCTCTGGTCTCAACCTACCTCTCTCATCTTACTATTCATAGCCTCTCATTTAGGAAAAAAGATGGTCGCTAGTAGGGGCCTCTCAGTGAAGATGCTTCTTCCAGTGCAACATAGGCGCTTGGCAAGCTTTCTGGGGCACCATGCGGTGAAAGGACCTGCCCAGGTGTGTCTGAGGCATCTTCCTCTGGCAAGGCCATTGCCTCAGCCACTTATTCTCTGCTGCCTCTCACAGTAGCTTAGAGAATGCTCCTTAGATGTGCAGTCTCCTTGATGCTCAGAAATCTTCAATGGTTTCTTTTTTTTTAAAATGAAATTTAAAAATTTTATTTTTAAGGCAATGGGATTAAGAGTGACTTGCCCATGGCGGCTAGGTGGCATAGTGGATAAAGCACCGGCCTTGGAGTCAGGAGTACCTGGGTTCAAATCTGGTCTGGTCTCAGACACTTAATAATGACCTAGCTGTGTGGCCTTGGGCAAGCCACTTAACCCCATTTGCCTTGCAAAAAAAAAAAACCTAAAAAAAAAAAGAGTGACTTGCCCAAGGTCATACAGCTAGGCAATTATTAAGTGTCTGATGTCACATTTGAACCCAGATCCCCAGATTCCAGGGCCAGTGCTCTATCCAGTGTGCCACCTAGCTGCCCCCTGCAGTGGATTCTTTAGATCCTCCAAAGGGCAGAGAACCTTGACTTGGGTCTCTTTATTTCCAATCCTCCTATTCCCCCCCCGCCAGTGTCCATGGGCACTGCATCAATTGCCCTCTTTTCTCTTCACCTTTGGTTTTCTGTTGACCACCACCACTGTAAGGATAAAATTCCAGAGAAAGGGGAAATAGTCTAGGCCAGGTGCCAGCTTCCAATTAGCACAGTTGCTATCAAGGAAGTAGTCTATGGGTCATGAGTGCCAGCAGACCCTTCCTACTCTACTCCATGAGTGAGACTGGCATAGACCACCACTGGTAAAAGAGGTTGAAAGGAATTTTATATATATATATATATATATATATATATATATATATATATATATATATATATGTATGTATTGTGATTCTATGAAGAACTGTAATATGTAGAATCTAGGAGAGAAGACACATGCAGGATGCCAACCTATGGATGGCTTATGAGGCCAGGGCAGCTGGGCCACTTTTTCCAAGCATCCTTTTTGTCCCTTGCCTTAGATCTCATTTGTTTTTTACAGATACAGCCATGGGACATTTAAGGCAATGGAGGTTGACAGGACATGGATGTGACTGACACCTCAACAGCCCCCAAGACTAATCAATAAGTTATCTTTCTTAAAGCTCTAAGAACTCATAAACTACTGTGTTATCTGAAAGGAGTTTTCTAACCCCAAGTCAGATAAGGGACCAAGGCTATGGCAAGACTGAAGCAAAGCATTCAGAAGGACAGATGATGTCCAAGGGCTTCTCTGGATAGCTGCTCTGGTCCAGAAAGAGCTGAGGTGGCCCCTGGGGCCTCCACTTTTTTTGGGGGGTAGTATAGTTGACAACTAGCTAGATGGGGAGAGACAGAGACAGAGATGGAGTGAGAGGAGTGGATAGACAGATTGGGAGAGAGATGTGTAGAGAGATGAGTAGGTAGAGATGTAAAGAGGCTGATGAATAGAAAAGGAATGAGATGAGTGGATAGACAGATGACAGAAGGGACGTGAATGGATGCAGAGGGAGGGAGACTAGAGAGACAGAAGACTAGAAATGGAGAGACATGAGTATAGATAAAAAAAAGAGATGGAGAGAGATGGATGGGGAGAGAGTGTGCATATTTTAGCCTCTTACTATATTCTTTGGTCTGCATTCACACCAAACTGCAGCTCACAAAGGACACACAATGCCACTGATATTTCTGTTACCAGACCAATGTGGGACAAGATTTAGTTTAATTTAGGTCTGTACTGTGTGGGGCAAAGAGGGCAAGCCCTGCCCTCAAGGAGTTTCCATTCTAATGGAGAAACGCTAGCCATGAAGGGTGATGGAAGAGGAGGAAAGGGGAGCAGGCAGGAAGCGGCAGATCCCTGCTAGATGAGGCAAAGCCCTCCCTGTGCCAGCGAGGGAGCCAGGTGTCCCTGGATGTGATCCGGGGGGCTTGGGCAGGAGGAGGGGGCTAGAGAGTGCAGGCAGTGACCATGAGAGAGACAGCAAGGACCAGAAGATGGCAGCAGCGAGCCACCAGAGTGGTCCAGGCCCCAAGGATGGTCGGGGAGCGACGACTCACCCAGGGAGGGGCTGGCCTACAGACTGCTCTGGGATGGGCACGGCCTGTCCAGCTGCTGCCATCCACAGCTCTGGGGAGAGAAGCAGCAGCTGGGTCAGAGGGGCAGAGGGGACCCTGCTGGGATGTGGCCTGGCCCCTTGGGGGGGTCCTGGGAAGGAGGGGATTCTGCTCTGCTGCCAAGTTAGATAGAGAATCTGGTTAGTCTGTCAAAGGGGCAGTTGTCTCATATTTGTATGGGATATATATGCAGATGTATAGATATGAGAGAGAGAGAGAGAGAGAGAGAGAGAGAGAAGGCTTATCTCGTCAGACTCCTCTCCAGACTTTGGCTGGGAGACGTGTCAGTCTCCTGCTTTTCTGCCTGGGTTGACAGCACCATCCAGGCCAGAAATCCCCTCCCTCCTCCATTTACCATCTGAATTCCTAACTATCTCTTCAAAGCCAGTCCCACTGCCAATTTGTACCAGTCCATGGCTGTTTAGGGAATTTGAGATTTCCACAGTGAAAGCAAGCTGGCCAAAATGCCAAGAGCAATAGGCTTTTGTTGGGTTTATTTTTACTCCCATGACGGAAGGGACTTGAGATGGCCAAGAGGAGGGTGGGAAGGGTTGAGAGGGGCATGAATGGCTAACCTCAGGGGCAGGATAGGATGCATTCACAACCCAGCTGGAGAAGGAGTCTGGATCCTGGCTGCATTTTTTTAAATATATAAATATTTTATTTGTTTTCCAATTATATACAATAGTATTTTCTACCAGTCATTTTTTTTGCAAGGTTTTGATTTCTCCCCAACAGAAGGCAGTCTGATAGTTTTTATGTTGTTTCCATGAAATACATAGATCAATATTGAATGTTCTGAGAGAGAAATCATATCCTTAAGGAAGAAGGAAAATATTAGGGATAGCAAAATTATATACTACATAAGGTAATTTTAAAAACTGAAGATAATAAATTTTGGTTGTCATTTAAACTCCACAGTTTGTTCTCTGGATCCAGATGGTATTCTTCATCACAGATCCCCCAAATTGTCCCCGATTGTTGCACTGATGGAATGTGCAAGTCCATCAAGGTGGATCCTCACCCCCATGGTGCTGTTAGGGTGGACAATGTTCTGGTTCTGCTCATCTCACTCAGCATCAATTCATGCAAGTCTTTCCAGGCTTCTCTGAATTCCCATTCCTCCTGGTTTCTTATAGAACAATAGCCTTCCACATACATATACCACCATTTATTCAGCCATTCCCCAATGGATAGGCATCCCCCTCAATTTCCATTTCTTTGCCTCCACAAACAGGGCTGCTATGAATATTTTTGTACATATGGGTTTTTGCCCTTTTTATGAGCTTTTTGGCATACAGACCCAGGCGTGGCGTGGCTGGATCAAAGGGTCTGTACAATTTTATAACCCTTTGGGGGTCATTCCAAATTGCTCTCCAGAAAGGTTGGATGAGTTCACCAGCTGTGACAATCTTTAAACCAGGGCCAGAGAGGGAGGAGGATCAATGAATCTGTGAGACCCAGCCTGCAGTCAGGTTTTATCAGACTCTTGTCACACAATTGAATTCATTTATCGTCAAACATATTGATTAGGCACAAGACAAACATGAAATCATTTCTGCTCCCCCCTCTCCAGGAGCTTCCATTCTACCATTGGGATTCAACTTGGACATAAATAATTACAAAGTATGAGAAAAGGAGTGCGCCCAGTCTGGTGTGGGACCATCTGGGTTGTCCCATGTGTTTGGCTTTGTTCACCTGAACAGAATCCAGATATTGTCTTGGGAGGGATGATGATGTCCTCAGATGAGTCTGATTGATTTTCCATCCCTGAACTCACAGTTGGGGAGTGACATTTAGCAAATTTAAATGGAACATGGGGTTTTCCAGCCAGATTATTGGGGGGGAGAAGTAAGAGGACAGATTCCAGGAAAGAGACAGGGCCAGAGAGTATCAGCAGGGGAAATGGGTTCATCAGGAGTGGCCAGACTCTTCCAAGAAAAGCTAGTCCTAGGCAGAGCAAGGTGTTCTGGACATCACCTGGGTCCTCTGTGAAGACTTCCTTGATTCTTCTGTGTAGGTAATGATCTTCCTTGTAGCACTTTATTTTGTTACAAGATTCCTTCTCAGCCTATTGGGGTTGGGTTCTTCTCTTGTCTTATTAAGGAACCCCTGGCTCTGTCTTCATGCAAACCAGACTCAGTCCTAAGAGTCTGAGCTGGAAAGAGAAGAATCAAATTATTTGTCTCTTTACACCCCCCCCCAACCCTGGAGACCCTGGGAAAATCACTTAAAACTTAGGTTTGTCTCCTGCCCAAGGACGCCCCAAAAGGAGTTAGCACTCCATACACAAGGTCGATCAGATGGAGATCTGTTTATTTACTCAACTACAAAAGAAATGCTTAAAACATATAAGACTCATAATTGCATGTTGCTAAACACTTAAAAAACATAAAGCAACTATCCCTTGTACACTTTCCTAGGAGGTTAATATTTTAAAACAGTAGAAAAATGGAGTTTTTAGTGGGATTGTTGAATACGTATTTCACCTTCACCTTGACTCTGCACTGTTTAAATAATTCTCTCCAAGTCCTTAGCTTCTGACAGATGGCCCAGGGCTTAGACTCAGCCTCCTGTTTATGGTCATCTTCTTTTCTGAGAAATGGTAGTGTGTCTGCAGGAAGCACCATGCACTGACGATGATATGTATATGAGAGGGGGGCACTGATGGGGGGATCCTCAGACATAACACAAATGTCTGTCTTAGCTTCACTGATCATTCACCTGTCCTCAGGAAAAGAAACCCAGGATAGAAGAGGCAGCCAAGGAGTTGAGATCAGGCCCACTTGTTCTAACTTCCAGGTGAGGGAGGGGAAGAAGAAGTCATGGGTAGCATAGAGAGAGTTCCAGGTCCCACAGTCATGAGAATGAATGAATATAGCTGATGGAGAGATCCTGTGGTCCATAGGTAGCAGGGGCAGACTGAGATGGAGAGAGCATGAGAGCTTCTCAGTGGGAATTCCCCGCCCCTTTTGAAAGCCTCCTGAATGGTGACTCTTCTTGCTCCATGGCCAAGAAGGGGGTTGTTTCATCATCTCAGCACAAATCCTTTAGCCCTGAACCTCATGTGTACCCTGCAATAGCCAGGAGTGCTCAATTCAACCTAAAGCATACTTGCTTAACTAGAGAACACTGTGGAAGAGGCTCCGATGATTGCCCTCTTGTCTATTGTGAAGAGACTTTTCTGGAAGAGTGGAAGGAACACCAGGCTCAGAGTTTGAAGATCTAAGTTTGAATCTTGACTATCTAGAACAATCTATTTTTATAAAGATTTTATTTATTTTGAGTTTTACAATTTTTCCCCTAATCTTACTTCCCTCTCCCCACCCCCCGCAGAAGGCAATTTGTCAGTCTTTACTTTGTTTCCATGTTGTACATTGATCCAAATTGAGTGTGATGAGAGAGAAATCATATCCTTCAAGAAGAGACAAGAAGTCCAAGAGGCAACAAGATCAGACAATAAGATAGCAGTTTTTTTTTCTAAATTGGAGGTAATAGTCCTTGGTCTTTGTTCCAACTCCACAGTTCTTTCTCTGGATACAGATGGGATTCTCCATTGCAGACAGCCCAAAATTGTCCCTGATTGTGGCCCTGATGGAATGAGCAAGTCTATCAAGGTTGATCATCGGCCCCATGTTACTGTTAGTATGTACAGTGTTTTTCTGGTTCTGCTCATCTCACTCAGCATCAGTTCATGCAGATCCCTCCAGGCTTCCCTGAATTCCCATCCCTCCTGGCTTCTAATAGAACAATAGTGTTCCATGGCATACATATACCACAGTTTGCTAAGCCATTCCCCAATTGAAGGACATTGACTAGATTTCCAATTCTTTGCCACCACAAACAGGGCTGCTATAAATATTTTTGTACAAGTGATGTTTTTACCCTTTTTTCATCATCTCTTCAGGGTATAGACCCAGTAGTGGTATTGATGGGTCAAAAGTGATGCACATTTTTGTTACCCTTTGGCCATAGTAGAACAATCTATTTTAATACAAACATTCATTCACACATATGTCTTATATACTTGCTTAGAATGACAGGGACCATACATAAATAATGGATATTCACTGTCATTCTAAGCAAGTAATAAATATTTAATAGAAAGATAGTTATGGATAGATAACTAAGTTTATATATCTGTATATTTACCCTCAGTAAGTCAGATTTTGTCTGAGTACATTATAGTTACCTCGTTTTAAAAATAAAGATAATAATTATAATGTTCATCCTTTGTAATCAAAGAGGCCCAAGATAATAATTATACTGCCTGCATCACAGAGTTGTTATAGGGATATTATTTGGTGAACTTTAAATTGCTATACAATTGTGAGCTGTTTTTAATTACATAAAATATTAAGTATGTATGTGACTTATCCCCTTGTTAGACTAGAGACTTCATGAGGGCCAGGAACCTTAATTCCAGGTCACAGAACCATACATAACAAGTTGAGAGGCCATCTTAGTCAGTACTTTCCCTGATTTTACAGATGGAGAGACTGAGGACCAGATTTTTAAAAAAAAATTATACTTAATCGATGTCAACAAACACAAGTATTTCCATATTTGAAGATTGAGAGAGCTGAATCTGAAACCACAAATCTCTCCTGCACACAGTTCATATTTTTTTAAGTTGATAATAAATTCAATCCATTATTTCTTTTTTTTATCATGCCAATAAGCTTATTGAATTTCTTAAATTTACTTATTAAATATACAGTTATCAAAGCCTCTGGAGAAAAAAATGTTTAACTAAAATATGATCTCTTTCCCCAAGGAGATTAGAGTCTAGTAGGAGACTGACATAAGAACAGATTAATATAATGCACAAAACCCTTAGAAATCATCTGGTTCAACCCCAAGGAAATTGAGGCTCCTAACGTCTAAGTGATTTGACCGGGTTATGAAGGAAGTAAGCTGAATTTAGAATTTAGAATCCAATTCCTTTGCCCTAACTATGTCCACTAGAAGGGCAGACACTAGGCGATGTCTGCCGGCCAAGGTGACCTTCCCAGTTTAGCTGTTTCCTCATCTGAAAAAGGATGGTTAGGGTAAGTAGCTTTTGAGGTCCCATTTAGTCCTTGATCTGTGTGATCTTATATCCCTAAACAAGGAGAAACTTGTCTACTGAAGTCACAGAGGAGTGACAATCTTCTGTGGAGGGCATGCTCCAATGAAATCATGGATGCTCAAAGTTCAATCCATTAATTTTGAAGCTTCAGGGAAAGATTTCAGATTATTCTACTACCCTTGTAAGAGAGGAAGCATGGCCTGATGGATGGAGTATGGGATATGGAGTTAAGAAGACTGGCACATTTTTTTAAATTAAATTTTATTTTCATGAAGATCCACTTTTTGTTTTTCCTTTCTCTCCACCCCCGCCAAATGAGAAAGTAAGAAAGGAAAATACCTTTTACAGATGTGTTTAGTCAAGCAAAACAAATTCCTGCATTGACCATGTCCAAAATGATAACCCTCACTCTTGTCTCATACCCTGTGTTGGAGTCCATGCGGAAGCATAAAGACCTACTTCTAACACATGACAGCTAGAAATTATTGTTCCCCTGATTCTCCTCAGCTCCTTCTGCATCAGTTCATACAAGTCTTCCCAGGTTTTTCTGAAACTTGGATCATATGTTGAAAGATGTAAGGAATCTTAGAGGTCAACTCCTTTCATTTATAGATGAAGAAACTAAGGGACAGACAGAAGCAGCACCTGCCCAAGATGACAGTGAGATAAAGCATATTAAGTAATTCATACACTTTAAGATGCTATATCAAGATATTAATGTAGTATTGTTCAAAGTTGATAACCAAGTGGGATTGACTCAGTATATCAAAGTCCTAAATGAAGGGAGACTGTAGCTTAGCCCCAGCCAAATTTTCCAAGCCAAAGATCAGAAATTTTAAAAATTACTACATAGGGAAAAGTCACCAGACAACTCAGTTTCTGCCTGGCAAGTTAAAACTGCTTTTACTTTACCCATTTTTCTCATTTGTGAAATGAGAAAAATAATAAATCTTTGTCTAGCTCATGTTGTCTCTTGCTTGGACTCAAAAGAGATAAAAATGCTCCTGAGACTGAAAAGATTTTTGTTTGTTTTTTTTTAAAGAAACTAGCATGTAATTTGGGTGTCCAAGGAACATTCAGTCCAATGACAACAGATTTATCACCTCCTTATGGCATGCAAGACTGTGTGCTCCATACAAAGGGACAAAGAGAAATGGGAGTTCTGATAAGATGGTGGAGTGAGAGGTGATAACCAAGGCCGACCCCTCAACAGACACATTAATGAAGAGAGAAGTATTCTAAATCCAAATAAATAAATCCTGGAAGGAAAATAAGGAAAGGAAACTGTTTAGAGACCCAAAGGCAGTGAATGGGCATACCTCAGAGTACCATAAAAAGACCCTTTGGTTTCCCGGGAAACTTTTCAAGGAGTCCCCAAGGTCACATCTACTTTCCTAAGAATACAAAGACATTTTAATTTTTAATATGGCAGCTATTGATAGATATAACCCTCATAAACCAAAGCTTTTTGAAGTTCTCAATAAAAGTGAGATTGTGAGATCAAATAGTTTGAGAATTGTTGCTCAAAGGAAAATCATCTCTATTGTTGTTCAGTGGTGTCTGACTCTTGGGGACCCTATTTGGGATTTTCTTGATAAAGATATTGGAGTGGTTTATTATTTTTTTCCTCTCTAACTCATTTTAAACATGAGGAAACTGATTAAGTGACTTGACCAAGGTCATATAGTTAGTAAGTATATGAGGCTGAATTTGAACTCATGAAGAGTCATCTTAACTCAGCACTCCATGCACTGCACCACCCAGTTGGTTAACTCTAGGAGAAAAGAAAAAGAAAGAACAAAGGAATGAGTAAGCAAAGAAAAGATCCAATTCAATAAAAAAAATAGATTAAAAGATCCCAAAAAGAAGTCACCAGAAAGAGAAAGTAATATGCTTCCTTCAGCAATGGTTCTAGAGATGAAATTGGCTGTCACAGAAGACTTGGATTAAAAGGAAATAAAGGAAGATTTTGGCCTGAGTAAAGAAATGTCTCCCATCTGTAAGAGACTATCAGTAAAATGGAACTGTGCTATTTTAAAAAATAATATCACTGAGAAGTCGCTTGAAGGTTTGTATAATAGACCTGGTCAAGGAGAAATGAGGTTCCCAGTATCAAGGATGAAATGTTGGAATACGACACAAAATAAGATCAAAAGACAACATATCTAGTAAAAGGCCTGACTTTAAAAGGAGAGGTCAGAAAGACAATTTAAAGATCTCCCCCCCCCCCCCAAAAGGTGAAATTGGAAATCGAAGCTATCCACTTTAGGAGCCTACTCACAAAAATTTCCTAGGACTATCAAGATCAAAGGATAACATTCAGATAAACAAAATTCACCAGGACCTTTTATTGAGAAACATCAGCTTCAGCTCCCTGCTAGGAGCTGATCCCCATAGATGTGGATAAAGAAAAGATTTTTATAAGCAGCTGCAAGGAAGAATCTCACTGATTTATCAAGGATCCCACTTTAGATCACAAAGGATTAATCATCTATTATGGAAAAAGAAAGAAAAAATGGATCAGGATTTACAGAAAATGAAAAGCTATCTAGTCTTGTCCTAGAATCTTCTGCCCATGGAAACCAGGAATAATATTTGAAGATGAAAGATCTATCTTTGATTTTCTACTTTTCCATATACTTTAATAGGAAAAGAAATTGCCTGAATGTTTTGATGAGCAGAGAAAGTCTGCCTTCTGATATTATTGGAGAGGAGAAGTCCTAGGGAACATTGAAGAAACAAATCAACAGAACTGGCTAAAAGGGTGTTGTGATATGAAATGAGTTGGGGTGGAATGGGTGAGAGGGGGGATATTGATCCAAGGGTTAAGGAACAATTCTGGGGAAAGTATTTATTATAAATGTTACTCAAGGCAAGGCAAGGGATGTTGCATCGATGTTTCCCCAAGACTTCTCTGTTGGGATGCCCAACCCTTGTGTCATTGTGGTGTACCATTCTTCCTTAGGGTAAGGAGGTGACCACTGCTTCTTGAACACTGTGCCAGCAGGACCTAGCCTTTGGGAAACATTGAATCTAATATTTAAAACCTAGAAGAGTAAGGGAAAGGGGTCATGGAGACTGTCATTTGAGAGGAACCTCTGGGGCTACTTTCCCAGAATTTGAGGTTTTCATTTTCTTCTGCCCACTCTCTGTGACTGCAGGATGGACAGATAGATGACTGAAATCTCTTTGCAGAGCTGTTCACAGAGGTGACAGAGGAACAGACTTCATGAGACTGGGGCAGCAGGGAGGGCAGCGCGAGTGGACTAATGACTCAGGGCTAAGCTAATGGCAATATTAGGGAGACTGTCGAAACTTTTAAAAAAATGAACATTGAGAAGGAAGAACAGATAAACAGGAGAGTTTGGAAAGTAACATGTAGAATTGATTATATGCCTTAAAAAAAGCAAAGAAAATTGAAATGGAGATTCATGGTTTCATATAGAATTATATTTCTGTGTTCAGCATATACAGAAATGTTTGGTATTTAGGTTCAAAATTAAAAAAAATAATTTTAAGAAAGAGTTTTAATAGAATTCTACCTCCATTCTCCCCCTTCCCCTCAAATCTCCCTTTTTTCTCCTTCCTTCCTCAGAGAACTTTGCTAGGGAAACTCCTGCTAATTTTAAAAACATATTCAATCCCTTTTCCTTTGGTCACCTTTTGTCTTTTGTATCAAAAATTGGGAGAAAGGGTGGGTGGGTGGATGGGGAGGAGACAGCAACTCAGACCACAATATTATTGTATCCTGCTGTTTGAGGCATTGTTTTCATTGTTTATTTGACTTTCATATGCTGTTTTTGAGTGTGTTAAAAATTACATGGTCATCAATAGTGAATTGTGAAATCTTTTGAGGTTTGGGGAGGATGTGTCCAGCCCTTGGGAAAGTGCCAAGGGGTTATGGACAAGAGAAACTTAACTTATGCCACATCTCAGCCCTTATAACTGTTATACAAATAATGGGGAAACTTCAGACCTTATCCCCACAGATCAGCTTGTTAAGTCAGTCTGTCCACTCTGGGAATAGAGAAACGAATTCAACAATGGAAAAATGGGTGTTTGAACCTCAGTTCTGTTAGTTATGTTCTCTGTGACTTCAGATAAGCTACTAACCTCTCTTGGCTTCTGGTCTACCTGTAAAATAAAGGGATTGGACTAGATGGACTTTTCCCATCTCTTTCTTTCTGTTTCTAAATCTATGATCCTAAGAACCTATCATTGTTATTCATAGGGTCCTAGCAATGTTAGCTGATAAGACAAGAAAAAGAAATGAAAGAAATAAGACTTGGCCAGGAAGAGGCTAAAAATGTCTTTATTTGAAGATGAGATGAAGGTTCTTTAGGAAAATGAAGAGCAAATGTTAAGCTAACAATTTCAGAAAAATGGTAGGATAAAAGCTAAGCTCACAAAATCATCTAGTCATCAATCAAAATCAGCAAAAATGATAAAAAGAGGAATACTATTTAAAATAGCAATGAGATACATCAGTTAATTAGCCTACCACACAGCATTTAAACTCAACTAAAAACAATTATTTACAGAAATAAAAACTAATTAGGGATCTAGTCAATGCTCATAACTGGGCTGAACTAATATAGAAAAGAGAACATCTTGAAAACTATACAGATCAAAATAGCAACAGCATATTTTATAGAATTAGACAAAGTGATCATATAATTCATACGGAAGAAGAAAAGTTCAATAGAATTAAGGTTAGGGAAATTGTGGAAAGAAATGAAAAGGAAAGGAAGCATTGTATTCCTAGATCTCAATTCATAATATGAATTTACGACTGTCAAATTGTTTCACACTGCATTCGAAACAAACAGGGAAATTACATCAATGGAATGGACTGGACAACAGCAAAATAGAACCAAGTATCCATGGGAACCTAGTTCTCAATAAAACCAGGATCACAAGACACAAGAGAAAATCTTCATTATTCAAGAGAATTTGTTGAAAAACTAGATAGCAGTTTGGTAAAAAGACAAGAGACAAGCATCTCAGTCCTCAGGCCAAAGTAAATTCCAAATGTTTCAATGATTTAAATATTTTTTTCAAAAATCACAGTATGTGAAAACTAAAGAATGAGGAAATGTCATCTTATGTATCATCCAACTGTAGAGAGTTCTTAAATATGACTTGGAAAAGATTATAAGAGGAAAAATTAAAATCAAAAGCTTTTGTTCAGTAAGAATACAGGTATCCAGGATAAGGAGGAAAAGAAACTAATCCAAATTCTCCGGTTACTTTGACTGCCAGATAGGCAGGGAGCTTGGAGAAAGGCCTGGAGAATGTCTAATGCAAGCTCCCTGAGGCAGGGATAATGTCATTTTTGTTTTTCTCTCCCTAGCCCCTTGCATAGTGCCTGGTGCTTAGTAAATTCTGTTACAGTGAATGGAATCCAACCTATTTATAACAATAAATAGATAGTTCCTAGGAAGTGGCCAGAGGTCCAGAGATGGAACTGGTCTGGGGTCACTTAACTCTGTCAGTGTCAGAGGCAAGTTTTGTACCCAGGTCTTCCTAAAGCCAAGCCCAGCAATCCACCTGCTACTCTTCTAGAGTTAAAGAAATAATTGTGGATCCTTTTTCAGTAGAGGTATTTGTTCTCAATTCATTGATGTTATCATTGAAACTATTCCCATCATTGTTCCTCTCTCTACCCTTCCCCTTGGATCTAACATTATCCACTGGATGGGAGCACACATCAGGCCAGCTTGTTAGATGCAGTCTGCCATTTCTGTTTCGGTCTAAATAACCAGTCCCCACAGGCATCCTTGGGTGCCTGGCCTCTCTAATGAGTCCCCGAGTCCTTGTTAGTCCTTGTTCTGTGACTGCTGAGTCCATCATCTTTGACTACTCAGGTCCCCTGGCCTCTGATACTCAGCCTTCCTTCAGAGAGAGAGGCCTGAAGTTTAAGACCTTTCCTCATCCCTGTCATGGTAGTGCCTGCACACTGTTGATTATTTCTAACCGATCCTCCTGTATTTTGATTGTACATAGGTGTTTGTGTGTCATCTCCCCCTCAGACTGGGAGATCCCTGAGGGCAGGGATTATCTTTTGTTTCTTTGTCTACCCCCCCCACCCCCCATCTTAACATAATGCCTGGAATCCTTGTGGATTAAATTGACTTGAACCCAGTCACACTGTCTTCCTTATAAGGAATCTCCTTTCACCTCTTTGTGCCATTAAAACACACAGACACACAGACACAGACACAGACACAGACACACACACACACACACACACACACACACACACACACACACACCTTGGAGGGCATCTAGATCAATCCTCTCATTTTACAGATTAGGAAACTAAGGCACAGGGAAGTTAAGTGCCCTTCCTAAAGTCACAGAGGTTGAAAGGAGCAGAGTCAGGATTTGAATCTAGATCCTTTGACTGTTTTCATCAGACCATGTTGAATTTTTCCTATGAGGGGCTAGTGAACAGTCATAGCCCTTCTGGATTGTTCTCTAATGCTGCTTCTTGCATTTTAAAACTGAAATGAAAAATCATTAGAAAAATTGGAAAGTCTCTATTTGAAATGCCACTGAGCACAAAATGATTGGCAGGTTCTAAAGAATAAAGAGAGTTCTTCTTGCTCCCCTGAAACCTCAACAATAGAGCTGCTGGCTCCCTGTGAGTGCCTGGCTGATGCCCGATTTGTAAGGAAACAGTAACCCTTGACTTAAAGATTCTTAAGTTGGTGATTTTAATAGGGCTCCTGTGATCCTATCATAGAGCACTAAAGACTGAGAAAAATAGCAAAAGTCAAGGGTTGGTGCCTAATACAGCTACCAGTTGCCAACTTAAATACACATTTGGAAAGCAAAGGCCAAGATTAATATATTGAAGCTTCAGTTTAAAAAGAATTCCTCTCTAAGTATCCGAGGCTAGTATTTCCAAACACAACAAAGGAAGACCAACATTAAAAAAAATCAAATGTTTTGTTCCTTTCCTAGAAGGAAAATTAGCCATCTTTATTATTTGCTATAATTGACAAGAATTAGATTTTTGCAGTAGCAGTAGGGTGCCAGCAAGTCTGACCTCATTTCTAGAAAAGCAGTGGTTGGGGAGACTTGAAAGATTCTGTAATAGCTTCCTGTTGCCTGGATGTGAGAAAGGATGGGGGTGATGCCCTCCAAATATCTTTGAGGAAAAAAACCCAGAGCTTTGCTGAAGCTGACAAGTTCTATCCTAAAATAGCCTTGATATCACAGGACCACACAATTAATCCATTGAACTTAGAGTCAGAGGGCCTGGACACAGGCCTCTGTCTTGGAATCTTTGAGCATAAATGATATTTTAAGGATTGAGATTCAATTTCCTCATCTGTAAAATGGATACTTCTTTCCACATAAGGGTGGTATTAACTTTTTCCCCTGAGTTCAGCTTTTTGAGTACTCTTTTTTACTTTATTTATGTCTTTTCAGATTTAAAATTTGTTCAGTTAAAAAGTTCCCTCCTTAGATGAAGCAAATCACTGAATGTCTTCATATTTCTATTCTTAACTGATTCTGGAGCATCATTTACTTATTCACTTTTACATTCTAGATGAGTAGAATGGTGAATGTGCTGTTAGTGAGTTTGTCACATTTTAATGTACATTTAGCAGACCTCAACAAAAGGAAATTTTATTAATGGATGACATCTTGTATTTCTGACAGATAAACTTGTCCAACTGCATGTGCCTTTCTAATTAGAATGTATTTTGAGTTAGTCTAAAAATTATGACTGATGTGGTTGAAAGGGCAGTAACCTTGGGACCAGAAGACCAGAACTCTACTGTATCCCTCCAGGGCTCCTATCAGAACTTGGATGCTGAAGGCTAAAGACACCTTTGCCATCCACTAGGGTGGCAAAGCTTAGTAGCTGTGTGACCAGGGGGAAATTTCTTAACCTCTCTGTGCCTCAATTTCATCACATATAAAATAGGATAATATATTTTAAAATTATTATGTGACAGACACAATGAGATGTTCTACGGGTACAAAGACAAATAGCTAGCAGTCCTGCCCTCTAGGAGCTGGTATTTGAAGAGCTCATAGAATGGTTGTGGGCAGAATTTTGGAAATCTTGAACTGCTGTGTTGATGTGAGTTCTTACTGGAATGACCGACTCATTCAAGCATTTCCTGAGCACCTACTGTGTGCACTCTGAAGGAGAAACAAAGATGAGGAAGACTTGGTCCCTTTCTTGAGATTACTATCGACCAGAGAATTTAGGCTTAGGTTACATATGGTAACACAAATGAAAAGTGATACAGGCATAAAAGAGGTCAGAAGTGGGAAAGATTCCTCTTGGGGATGGGGAGAAGATGGGGAGAAGAATGAAGAGAAATGATTATTGTCATGCCCATCCAGAGTCATCAAGAAAGGGTTAAATTTGTTTCTTAAATTCTCTTTCTGGGACAGAAGGGGAAGGGGGTGAGGAAACTTTCCTTCAGAATCACAGAACATCAGATGTCATCCTCAGAGAACATTAAATTCAGTCCAAACCAAAAAGCAAACCAAAATGCTTTGTGTATGGGCTCAACTACATTAGGGCAGGAACTCCCTTCTACAACAAGCTTAAAATCATTTTGGAATGTGAGTCGTCCTTATTTTATTTCCCATTATTAATTTTGATGTATAGCTTTTGGAGGGAAAAAAAGGCAAAAATACCATAGTATTTCTCTGGTCTGAGATGGGGTGGTCCCAGCAAAGATAGTACAATTTTGGAGAATCACCAACCCCAAGGGATAACCTCTTCCTCCTCCTTCTCCTCCTCCTCCAAATAATAATCATAATAATACAGCATTTATACAGGGGCTTTGAGATTTGCAAAGCATTTTCCATCTTCACAGCAACCCTGGAAGCTAGGTGCTGTTATTATCCTTATTTTACAGATGAGAAAACTGAGGCAAAGGGGAAGTGACTTGCCCAGGGTGACAAATGAATGTCTAAGGCAGAATTTGAACTCAGGCCTTCCTTCTTCCAAATTCAGCATTCTGTCTATCCATGTGACACCTAACAGATTCAAAAGTATTCCCTTCTGTAGTTTTGAGCAGCTACAAGGGGAGAGAGGGACCTGTGCCATGTTTTTTTCCCAAGAGAGGGGAAGCCCACATGGCCTGGAGGACCATCAAAAGGTTGACCGTCCATTGAATACTCAAGTAGAGTGTCCCCTCAACTGATCCATGAGCTCCTTGGCTTAGCACTAGAGGAGACCATTGAGTCCAAGCCTTTCATTTTACAAAAGAGGGGACAGGAGTTGAGTGACTTGGTCAGTCATACCTCAAGTGCTACCTGTCAGAAGTAGGTTTTGGGCGGCTAGGTGGTGTAATGGATGCCCTGGAGTCAAGAGGACCTGAGTTCAAATCTGACCTCAGACACTTAATAATTACCTAGCTGTGTGGCCTTGGGCAAGCCACTTAACCCCATTGCCTTGCAAAAAACCTAAAAACCCCCCAAAACAAAAAAAAAACAAAAAAAGAAGTAGGTTTTGAATTCAGGGCTTCCTGACTCTGAAGGTGGCCCACTTGCCTCCCTATTGTATGGTAGAGATCTCTGAGCCCTCAGCAGCCCGTGTTCTGATAGGAACCCTAGGGTGGGGTACAGAGCTCAGTTATCTGGGCTGCCAGTGGTTTTCCTGTTTCTCTGAACCTGTGGCTCATAGATTTGGCCCTCTTGATGTTCCTGCTGGGTTCTTTCCTTCTTTAGGCTCTCATTTTCTTCTTGAACTTGAAGGCCCTCCTGAGGCAACCACTTTCTTAGCACAGTATTTGGCCATTAGGAGGTACTAAATAAAGGTTGACTGATTGATTATCCTTTGCTGGGCTTCTGTTTCCCTCTCTGGGTCACTTCCTCTGCTTCCCTCAACCCCCTCATTCTGCAGATGAGGAGAAGGAGGTCCAGCAAGGAGAATCTTGCTCTAAGTCAGATCACAGCTCAGTAGTAGACCAGGTCCACCCTGACCTCCAGGCTCTCTTTTCAACTTCATACTCCACTGCCCCATGTACACCGTTCCTTGGGTTTCATCTAACTGGGATGTGGTGGCTAATTTGGCAAAAGACTGTGGCATCCTGGATGGATGAATTGTCATGGATTTTCTTAGCAGAATTCAGAAGAGGAAGACTAGGACTCCCTTACTGCTAGCCTGTTTCTCACTCTTAGGTACCCCCAGGAAAGCATGGAATGGTGGGTAGAATGTTGGCCTTGGTGTTAGGAAGACACAGGTTCCACTCCTGCCTCAATGGGTGGTTACTAGTTGTACAGCTGGGCAGGCCACACATCTCCCCTCAGTTTCCTGAGGATCCTAGACTTGTGCTCTTTGAAGATCCTTCTAGATGATCCAGTGCCCTTCTGACTCCTCACAGGTTCTCCCTCTCCTCCTCCTGTTTGCTCCCCGCCCCAAACCCTAGAATTATCTCTCCTGATTCCTCCCAAACAAATATTTCTGAAAACAACCCATTTATAAAATACCTAGAAGACCAGAGATAACTAGATAGTTTCATTTCCCCACTATGCAAAAGCCAGACCATAAGAGGGCTGTTCACATGGGTATCATCCAGAGTTCTTGCTTTGGACGTTTGCTGAGTCACTTCAGTTAGAAACGGGGCCAGGTGTGAAGCTTGGGGCCCAGTTCTAGCTGGTTGTGAGACTGGGGGTAGATCCCTCCATTCTGAGCCTCAGCTTCCTCATCTGTAAAAAAGGAGCCTCCTGCAGGACTCTTGGATGGGTGTTTGTCCTTTATTCTTGAAGATGATCCCGACCCAGGGAGGTGATGCCATGACAAGCAAGTGAATTGGGTTAGAGTGAGGAGGGCTGCGTGAAGTCACCAGCCTCGGTCTCTCCTCCAGAGTCATCTGGATCTAGTGGCCAGCTATGAATCAGGATGCCTGGGGATGGTCCTAGATGTGAGTCAATCAGGGTTAAATGACTTGTTCAGGGTCACACAGCTAGAAAATGTCCAAAGTCAAATTTGAACTCAGGACCTCCTGACATCAGGGCCGGTACTCTATCCACTGGGATATCAAGGATGGTAAAGTAATTAAGAAATAATGTCATTTAAAACTGTGATTAGCTCACATGAAGGGGAAATGTTCATGGGGGAGCCCATAATTCACCCCCCACAGGGGGTTATTGCCTGATGCATCTGCTCATCAGCCTTGTGTGAGACCCATCATATGTTAGAGTTATTTGTCTACCACTGCCTTCAATGATCATAATAACTAATCTTTATCTAGCACTCTATAAAAATTATCTTATTTGATCCTTAAAACAATCCTGGGAGGAGGGAGGTGCTGTTATTACCCCCATTTTACTGATGAGACAACTGAGGCTCATCCTGCTGTCATCTCACAGTTACTGGTTAGGTCTTATTTGTATATTGTTTCTTACATATTGTTCCCCCTAGTAGAGAGTGAGGGCATATATTATGTATTCCCAGTGGTTAACCCAGTCCCTGGAAAACAGTAAGAGCATAATAAATGTCTGTAGCCTCCACAAAGCCCCAGAATCTCAGAGGTGGCAATTTCATCTTCTAAGCTCTAAATCTTGGATCTTCTGAGTTCTTATTTATCTCCCCAGCCTTGGGAGATACAAGCTAGCCTACTGTCACCTTTCTAAGGAGAACAGAGGGGCCACACTTCCAGCCCCTCAACCTCCTGCTTCCGCATTGGTACAAAATCTCTTGGAGGAGAATTGGGATAGAAGAAGCCAGATATGGCTGTTCGACCTCCAGTTAAGCCATAGCACTTGCTACAGACCTATTTTTAAAACAGACTGTACAGAATGAAGTTTATGACTTCATGAGGAAGGCAGAAGGATATAGTGGAATGAGAGGTGTCCTTGGTCAGGACCCCCACTGACACATCCCAACTCTGTGGGCTTAGAAAGTCCTTTCACCTCTCAGGACCACTGTGGACAATAGAAGATTCCAGGAACTGTGTTCAAATTCTGCTGCTTTAGCAGTGTGACCTAGGAACCCAAGACTCTGAGGCCTCCAGGCAAATTCTGAGACTATAAATTAAACAACAGTTGAAGACTTGTACCAGTGGAGGGAATTTCTTATTTTGGAAACTCCCTGTTCAGATAAAACCACGAGTCCCTCTTCCTTAAGGGTTTTATGTATGACCATTTTTTTCAAAGTCTTGAGCATGTGATTGTTTATTAGGTTTTTGGAATTAAAAATATTAAAGATTTAATCTATCAAAAAAAAAGACTAAATTGACTTTATCTGGTGGTAGTTGATTGGCCAACTGGTGGTTTAACCCCACTGAGTTTTAGATTTTTACCTTCCTCTTGTGGTTTACACTGTGGTTTACCTAGACTTCAGATGTTTGGGGAAGTCCTGCCATTGGCCAGGATGCTGTTGGACTCTGATTTCTGGGTCACAGAATTCCACTGCGACTCCCACAAGGGTTGGAAGGCTATTCCTTTGGGGTGTGTGTGTGTGTGTGTGTGTGTGTGTGTGCCTGCGCGCTGGTCCTTTCTCAGTCGGACTGACTATGCACCCCACTTCTCTTGCTCAGTATTTTGCCCTGTGGTCACCCCCCCCCCCCCTTCCTTGGCGTCTTCCTTTAAAGTTGGAGACCAGGCTGCTGGTGAAGGTCGGGTCACACTGGTGGAGGAGCTAGGGACCTGCCACCCAGGCCGACCACCAAAGGGGCAGCGTGGTGTCAGTGCCAGGGGGGGGAAGTTTCCAGGCTCTCGGGCCAATGCCCTGGCCTGCCGGGTGCCACCGCCCTCTGGACCCTCTGGGTCCCAGCCCAGGGCGCGGGGCAGCTGAGGCCAGGCTCCGTGGGCTCCTGGTCTGGTTCTGGACCATCAGGCGTCCTTGGAGCCAAGGCCTCGGTGCCCTGCAGACTTCTAAGCACCCAGAGGATGGACTCCGGGCTCCGGGAGGGCAGCCGGGGCGGGGTATACAGTAGACGCTCACTCAGTGCGGGCGCCTGGATCTGGGTGTCCGCAGGAGGGAGGTGCGGCTGAGCCGCAGCCAAGGTCAAGGTCAGCGAGGGGCGGGGCGGGCGCGGGCGGGGCCAGCCCGGCCCCGCCCCGCGCGGCTCCCAGCCCAGCCCAGCCCGGCCCAGCCCGGCCCCGCTCTCCGGCCCAGGCTCCCCACGCGCTCGGCTCCGACAGCCGCGCGCCCCGTCCCCCGCCGGTGCCCCCGCCGTCCCCGCCGGCCCCATGGCCGCGCTGCCCGCCGCCCCGCTGCGCTCCCCGGGGCCTCCGCTGCGGCCGCCCCGGCCCAAGAAGGACGAGTCCTTCCTGGGCAAGCTGGGCGGCACGCTGGGCCGGAAGAAGAGAGCCAAGGAGGGTGAGTGAGCGGCCGAGGGGCCCCGGACCCGCTCCCCGCCGCCCCTCCTCCCTCCTCTGCCCCTTCCCTCCTGCCCTCCCCAATGCCCCTTTCTCTTTCCCCCCTTTGCCCCCTTCCCACTCCTGCCCACTCCCCAACTCTGGGGGGGGGTGGGGCCTGACCCTGCTCCATTTCACTGTACATCCCCCCCTTCTGCTTCCTGGGCACCCACAGAGTGGATAATGAGTGACCTTGGGGCAGCCCAAGCCCCTGCTTAGAGTCAGCCTTCAGGGTTCACATCCGGGCCAGCAGGCCCTGAAGCAAGAAACAACTATTAAGCACCTACTGAGTGTAAGGACCCTGTTTGCCTACTGAGGCTACAGAGACGGAGAGTAAGCCCCCCAGACCCCAAGAAACAAGCCCAGAGCGCCACAAGCGCTGGACTGGGGAGGCTTACAGTCCATTGGACCAGTTACTGCTCTGGTTGATCCTCAAATTCCAGCCGCAGAAAGACCTTTACTTACTCACTTCCAGCTTCTCGTTTAGTGTTCAGTTTCCGGTTGGGAGGGATTATTATCTAAGCCCATTTTTCTGCTGAGGACCATGAAGTCTTTCAGGGTGAGGCCATCTGCCCAGGGCCGTCCCAGCTAGAGCCAGGCCTCGGGTCAGAAGCCAGGTCGGCCTGGCCTGGAGTTGAGTCCCTGTCCCTGTTCCTTTGACCTGTTGTCTCTACCAGCCAAGGGCCCAAATGGCTTCTGGCCTTCCGAGCCTGTATCCGGTGATGAGAGGTGAAAGCACTGGGGGTCCGGCCAGAAATTACGCCTTGTGGGCCAATTGACTATGTGTGTGTCTCTCCTAAATAAGCTGCCTTTGAATTTAAGGAGTTTTATTCACTATGGACACCTGAGTATTCACTCTTATATGGAGCTAATAAATGACCCCAATTCCTCTCAATAAGGAAAATTTATATATATAATATATATATATATAATATATATAATATATATATGCAAAACCCTGACTGTTAGTCAAAGGACAAAAGACTGGGCTTGATTTTGCTCTTCTCTACCTGTGCTTGTTTCCTCTTGAGGGGGGGTGTTGATTCAAACTGTACACCATCTTTCCATTCTGGATTTTGGTCAGAATTCCATAGGTCTATAATACCCATATAGAAGTAGAAAAAATCATAAAAAACCCCACTTTACCTGTTGTGGATAGGTAGACACAAAAGGAGCTGGGCAATAAGTATTTATGATGGTCCTTAAGGCAGGGACAGAGAGAGAGAGGGGGAGAGAGAGAGAGAGAGAGAGAGAGAGAGAGAGAGAGAGAGAGAGAGAGAGAGAGAGAGAGAGAGAGACAGAGAGACAGAGAGACAGAGAGAGAGAGAGATTGAGAATCTCAAAACCATCACCTGGAAAGGTGAGGTGAGGTTTGAACTGAGTCTTGAAGGAAACCAGGAGTCTGAGGGGAGGAGGGAGAATATTCTAGGCATGGACCACTGCCAGGACAAAAGCATGGAGATGGGAGATGGAATGGAGTAGTATGTTGGAGGAACCACAAATGGAGCATTGTGGTTGGATCATAGAGAAGTAAAGTTCTGTGTGGCTTCATGGCTGAAATTATGATTCCTCATGACCCTGATCTGAGTTCTGAAGTTTCATTTCAGAGAGTTTTCCTTCCCATTGTTGTGGTCCTTGTGTAATTTGTTCCCCTGGTTCTGTTTGCTTGACTCTGCATCAGTTCATACAAGTCTTCTGAAATCTAGCCATCTCCATGGGTTAGTGGATAGAGTGTGCAAGAAGACCTGAATTCAGATTCTGTCTCAGCCACTTCCAAGGAATGTGACTGGGCAAATTCTTGAACTTTCTCTCAGTGCCTTACTTTCTCTCATCTGTAAAATGGGAATAAGAATAATATTTATCTGTGAGAGTTGTTTTGAGGATCAAATCAATTAATATATATCTATATCTATCATCTATCTATATAAATCAATATATTTATAGATAGATAGATGATAGCTAGCACTTGGCAAACCTTAAAACACTGCATTAAGGCTTTCTGTCTGTTTATCTGTCTTCATCTCATCACTATTCTCTGAATCCATGCTCTCCATGATTTTTGTGGGCTGATAATCTTACATAACATGTATTTTGTTTTTTATCTGGTGCCAGGTGATGATTACAATCCCCTTTGTTCCCAGACCTTTGCCACAAAGCAAAAATCATCTATAACTATATATGCACACATGTGGGTCCTCTCCTTCTGCATTGGACTTCCTTGGAGTTTCTGCCTAGTAAGTGATGCTCCAGAGTCCCAAGGTCTGCCCTGGTGGGTTTGACTTTCTCTTTGAAGGTCCCTCACTTTGCACTCAGCACAGGAAGCACCTGTCCTGACCTCCTCATGTGTTAGAAGTAGCATTTCTTTGTCTTGGAAGCAGAAAGAGTTTTTTATTTAGGGAAAGAATTAGTGAGAGAAGAGTTTTCCATTGGTGCTTACATCAATTCCTTTCTCCTTGTTGGAGAATTGATGGGAACTTGTGGGAGAGAGCAGGTATCTTGGGGAGCCCCACATGTGGAGAGGATGCTTAGATGAGGGAAAGGGGAATGGGAACAGATGGTAGCTGAAGTGAAATACAGAATAGGAGGCTGCAGTTGTCCAGTGCCTGTTAGTATCAGTTCACAAATCTTAAATAAATCTTTCATTGAAATATGAGGTTGAGGTAGGGTTTTGTCCAGGACTGATGCTGATTTCTTTAAGCAGGATTTTAGAAGCCACAAGAAAGGAGATATAATGGCATTGGTATTGAATGGTGGACAGGAAGGGCTGTGAAACTGTGAATCACACCATGACTAACTAAAACATTTTTCCATCATGTGGCATCCTCATTTTAGAAAAGGGAACTGTGACAAAATGTGACCTTTGGGAAAAATGGAAAGAAATATTTAAAGGACATATAATACAGCTATTTGAAGCCCTGGAAACCTTTCTTTTAAAATAAAATTGTATTTTTTTGTTGTTTTTGCATCACCTACCTCTTTCAATAGAACTATCTTTATAATAAAGAATATAAAAGAGGAAAAAAGATTTTCAGCAAAACTAACCAAAGTATGGAAAAAAAACCTGACATCTGTAGTGTCCCCACCCATTGTCCCACATTTCAGCAAAGCAGGGAGGGTGGTGCCTGTTGAGATTTCTTCTTTGGGGCCCAGTTTGGTCATTTTAATTTTATAGCATTTGGTTTAAATTGTTTTGTGGTTGTTGATTCTTTCCATTTTTATTGGGGTGGTCACTGTGGACTTGACTTTCTGTTAATTCATGTAAGTCATTCCATGCTTCTCTGAATTCTTTATATTTGTCATTTCTTTTTTTTTTCAAGGCAAATGGGGTTAAGTGACTTGCCCAAGGCCACACAGCTAGGTCATTATTAAATGTCTGAGGTCGGATTTGAACTCAGGTATTCTGACACCAGGACCAGTGCTCTATCCACTGTGCCACCTAGCTGCCCCAATATATTTGTCATTTCTTAAGGCCCAGTAGCATATTATCATAGAGCAGCTAGGTAGCACAGTGGATAGAGCACTGGCCCTGGAGTCAGGAGGACCTGAGTTCAAATCCAGCCTCAGACACTTAATAATGACCTAGCTGTGTGACCTTGGTCAAGCCACTTAACCCCACTGCCTTGCAAACCCTGCCCCCCCAATATATATCATTGTAATCTTATATCCAAGTTTGTTTAGCCATTTTCTAGTTTGTTTCTCAGAGATATTTCATAAAAATATCTGTATGTAAATAACTATATAATACAAATTTATATAGTATATATCATATTATTTTATAACCACAGTGTATAATATATATTTTAAAATATTATATGCACACATATTCACATAGATACATAGATACATACAAACATACATATGTGTGTATGTGAAAAGTCTCTGATAAACAATCAACCCCTTGACCAGAAAAATGGCTAAACAAACTCAGGTATGAGATTATAATCTCTCTCTCTTTCTCTCTCTCTCTATCTATCTCTATATATATATGTATATATAAAATACATATTTTTTCTGTATTTGCTAAATGTCAAAGATGAAGTTTTATTTATACAAACACACACACACACTCATGAGAACAGGGGGAAGGTACATGAAGCTTTGTGTCCAGCATAGCTGCCTGCATTTCTTTTGACAGACTATGATACATTCAAACACTGTTTCATATCTGTCCAGCTTCTCTGGGTCTCCTTTTGAGCTATCTCTGTCCTCTGCACAGTTTGAAAGCCCAGAGACAATGTGTACCATAGATCAGATTACCCCCACACACTTTTGTGTGTCTATTTGTATCTGGTGTTTATTTATATAATGGCAGACACTGTTTTGAAGGAGTAGAGGATGTTTTCGAGTCAGGAGGATGGGGACAGTTAGGTGGTGCAGTGGATAGAGCACTAGTCCTGGAGTCAGGAGTGCCTGGGTTCAAATTTGTCATCAGACATTTGACACTAGCGGTGTGACTTTGGGCAAGTCGCTTCACCCCGAAGACCTCACAAAAAATAAAAAAAAGAAGACTGAGATTTAAAGGGTCCCCAGGGATCATCTAGTCTAATCCCTTCATTGTATAGTTAGGGAAACTGAGGCTGAGAATGTTGTGACTAAACAAGGTCATATAGGGGAAGTAAACCTCTGAAGTGGAATTATCACAGCTTACTACAGAGCCAGCAGTTTTCCTACTGTGCTATAGTTCCTCATGTGAAGTGGGTTCAAATCCAGTCTATACTGGCCAGGGACCATTTAACCCAAGGCCACTTCCTAAGATTCTACATTGTACTGACCTCCATTGGCAAGCGTTTCCTCTGCAGGAGCTCTCCCCATCAAGGAAATTTAAGATCTGATTTAAAAATGATCTATGTCAATGTATGTATATTGTTATGCATTATCTCTTTACATGTATGTAGAGATACACAGTAAGATTTGCAAAGTGCTTTTCATTTTATTTAATTCTTACAATAGTTCTGTGAGGTTTTATTCCCATTTTGTTCAGTCATTTCAGTCATGTCTGGCTCTCTGTGACCCCATTTGGGGTTTTCTTAGCAAAGATCCTGGAGTGGTTTTAGCCATTTCCTTCTTCAGCTCATGTTACAGAGAGGAAACTGAGGCAAACAAGTCACTTGGGCAGGATCATACAACTTTAAAGGTCTGGGGCTGAATTTGAATGCAGTCTTCCTGACTCCAGGCCCAGTGTGCTCTATCTGTTGTGCCACTAGTTGTCTTTATCCCCATGTTACAGATGGGGAAACTGAGCCTCAAAGAGACTTGCCAATAGATGCTCTATGGGGGGGAGGGGTAGAAGTCCATCCCAAATCCTCCAGGCTCCTAGTCCACTCTGCCTACTTTATCCCCTGACCTTCTTCATTGTAATTCACTTTCCTATAGCTCTTTCAGGTATAGACAACTCTTTGCTGTACTTGGAGATGGGGAAGTACTATTGTTCCCATTTTACAGATGGGAAAACCGAGACTCCAAGAAAGTTAATGACTTGCCCAGGATCACACAAGTCAGTGTCAATCCAACTCTGTAACTAGAGAGTGCTCTCTTTAGTAACTAAGCACCCTCTCAAATGGACTGGCTACTAGGGGAGAACATTTTGGGCCACTGCGGAAGACCCTTCCTTCTGCTTATAGTTCTAAGCCAGAACTGTGCTCAAATCCCCACCACTATTGCTTCTGGGAAGGGCTCGCCATTGACTGTCCTCTTAGTCAATCAATCACCATTGATTAAACACCTACTGAGTTACCAAATCAAACTCTAAATAAGACAATTAGGAGATGTGAAATGGAGGGAGGGAGAGGAGGTGGGAAGGCTTCCTGGAGGAGGGGGGCTCTGGGATTTCCCTACCTCTGGCACCAGGCTCCTCTGGTGTTCTTGCCTCTTAGAATTGAGGACCTTGAGCAAAGGGGCTATTTGACTCTCTCACTTCTGTATTTGATCCCCAATTTGTAGGAAAATGATTGGCACAAAGTAAGCTCATGTTATATCCCTTGTGATTCATTCATCCATCCATTTGTAGCCTTGTCCACTATTTGTTTTTTACTATATTTTCACTCCTTCATTTGTTCAAGTATGAAGACCCCAGAGATCAAGGTCCCTGGGCATAATATATCAAGAATGCTGGCAGCTCACAGGTGCTCCCATCAGCTTGGGGTTCATGGAGAGAAGGGCTGTCTTGCCACAGAATTGGAAGCCATCAGTGGCCTAAGGGGGCCTGGGACTCCAAGGGTTGACTTTCTTCTCTTTTGGACCCCTCTTAAATCTCCAGTTGAAGACCTAGTTGGAGATTAAAGCTCTCTGATGAGTTTAGATTAAGCTTCTCAAAACAATCCCCTTCCCCTTCCCCACCATTGTTCACGGTAAGGGGTGGTAGGGTGGTTCACTTCTGTGGAGGAAATGAGATTTGGCCCCAGTGGATCCCAGGGGAAGGGAGGGTCATGGGTTAGTGATGGAACCTGGAGTTTCAGGAGCCAAATCTCCTGGACTTGATTGTTTTTTTAAAAAAAAAAACAAACCCAATTGTAAATGTAATCCTCAAACTCCCATTGAGGAAATGGAGACCTGGGGTGAGGAATATGGGAGAAACAACCATTTTTAAAAAGATGTTTCTATGCCAGTAGTATTAGAATTGCCCACAATTGACAATTGTCTATAGAGGTTTGGGCTGGGGGGGGGGGGGGCGGGGAGCAAGTCACTTCATCTTGCTTGTCTCAGTTTCCTCATCTGCAAAATAAACTAGAGAAAAAAATGGCAAACCAGGATTTCTACTGTGAAAACCCTACATGGGAGTCAATGACTCAATAAAACAGAATTATTCTATTTGTACTTCCTTTTTCACTTTTTTATTTTGTACCTTAAAAACTGGTTAGATTAAGGCACTTTTCCATTTCTGGCACTGCTCCTTAGCCCCTCCCCTCACCCCAGAGTTCCTTCCTTATCACAGACTTGGGGAGTCAAGTAAATCTATTGGGTTTATAGGAGACAAGGTGACTGCTTCTGGGTCTCCGGTGTGTTACCTCTCTGTTTTCTGAAGTCAGAATTGGACAGTGCTTTGACTAGAATTCTGGGGTCTCTCCAACTTCCCTCCCATCAGGAGTGTGCTGATCCCACTTTTTTGGTAAATTCCAAGGAGTAGGGTGGCCAGTAGGGGTGGGCAAGGACTTTCAGATTTCAGAAACTGGATTAAACATTTTAAACAAAAATCAAAGATTTTTTTCCATGGAGGAGGGGTATGTTTTTCTTTTCTTCTTTGTTCCACAGGTAGCAGGTGGTGCTTGGGAATGTGTTATCAAAGACTAATGTGCACTGTTGGAATTTCTGAAGTGTCATAAAGGTGTTTCTCCTTCCCCAGCCCCCAAAGTAAAGTTATTTAATGAAAGTACCATAGGAAAGGTAGCAGTAGAACATTTTCCAAAAACCTGAGCTGCAGTCTCCTACAAGTACCTAGATGGATGGGAGGAGTGGACGCACCTAGAGTATTATATGGCCTCCCATAGTGGCCAGTGGGAGCAGCAGTGGTTCCTGCGCCTTCTGGGGATACTCTGCTCATCTCAGCCAGCTGAATGTTCATGTGCAGTGCCACTCTTCTTGGATAAATGCTCTCTTTCTCTGTCTTTTGTGTTCTCTCTCTCTCTCTCTCTCTCTCTCTCTCTCTCTCTCTCTTTCTCTCTCCCTTTTCTCATCCTCTCCTCTCTCTTTCCCTCCCCCTTTTACTCTTTTTTGTCTCTTACAGGACTGCAAAGTTGAGATGATTGAAAATTCTTTCCAGCTCTAAGATCCTATTTATCTCCTTTACTGAAGATAAAACTCTTTATTTTATTTTATTTTATTTCCTTTTAACTGGGAGTCTTGGTACTGATTGGCCTTTTCCCATTGCTTAGAGTCATTTTTGGATAAAAATGAAGATGCCAGTTTGTTTGGCTGCAGCTCTTTCAAATGGCAGTTTTTAAAAAGGCAAAAATTGTGTTTCATTGCAGACTAGATCGTAGGCGTGGGCCTTTTAAAATTAGCCCCTTCCCCAAGCAGCCCTGGGGGAGATGGGCTGGGAAATCACTTCCCTGTTTTTCTTTCTCTAGTTAAGAGGAAGTAACTTTGATTTCAAACCTTGCTTGGTGTGGCTTTGCTAACTTCCTTTGATTATTCTTTCCATTATTATCTTTATAGCCAGCATTTCTCATTTGTTCCACCAATCCACATAAGCCTCTCTGAAGGATATGTCTTTCCAGAGGAGGGTCAGTCAGAAACTGCCCCTTCTAAAAGGGCCCCTGAAATGAGTAACACTCTTTAATGAATCAGCTCTTCTTTCAGGTGGCAGCTGTTGTCCACTTAGGGATTCCTGCGATTTTTAGTATTCCTTATAGTTTTTATGGATATTTTTGCATTGCTTTTACTTCCTCTTTTAGCACATAGGAGTCACTTCCTAAATCCTTGCTAATTGTTTGATTCTGGTTCTAACACCTTGATCCTCTTCAGAATTGCTCATTTCTGCCCTAAGACATCCTCAGATGTCCTTTTCCCTGTTTGTCAGAGAAGCCCCCTTTGTCTTCCATGGTTGAACCGCATGGGCTCCACTGAGGGAAAACTTGTACAGAGATATGAGCAAAGAGGTAAAGGAAGATGGCCAGAGATTTGATTTTATGCCTCTAGTTATTCTAATTTAGTTCTTTCATCTTGGGTTTTGTGATGGGTATGTAAAAATCTGTGGATTTTTGTGGGCTTATTGCTTATGTTGTTATTTTAGAGAGTGTCTATTGTCTCAGTTTGCTTCTTTGTTGATTCCGTATGGTTTTCTATGGATTCCATGTCATCAGAAAATAGGGATACAGTTTTCCTCTTCCTTACCTGTGTTTATTATGCCTACTATCTTTGTGCTCTTTCTAATATTTCTAGAATTATGTCAAAGTACATCAGAGAAAAGAAATATCCTTACTCTACTCCTGTATTTATTGGAGAAGTTTTAGTGTTTCCCCTTTGCCTAGAATGCTACCATTGGGTTAGCTGTAAATGGCCCCAGTTCACTCTTGCTGGTGTCATTGGACTTTTAAATTGCTTTCTTTTTAGTATAATACATATAGCCTCTCTATTATGTACTCTTCACTACAACTTTGTGAGGTAGAGATGGAACGAATTACAATCCCCACTGAACCAAAGAGTAAACTGAGGTATGAAGTGATCTGTCTTTGGTGAGTTACTTAGTCAAAGACCATGGACTCGGACCTATTTCTCTTGATTCCCAGGCTGGGGCACTTTTCATTTTATCCTTGGAAATCATTCTTTGGCCACATGACTATTAGCAGCTGGATTAGTCTTTCATAAATCCTTGAAATCCTTAGCTTTTCAGAAGTGGCTCTTTGCAAATCTTGACTAGAATCCATTCTGACTGGAACCTGTTGTAATTTAAGTTAAACATTGCAAGGTTTCCATGAAGGGAATAATCATTGAAACAGCATCTCCTGTGGGCCAGGCATTGGGTGGTATTTTTAACCTAGAAGATCTCATTTGATTTTCACAACAACCTTGCAAGGCAGGCACTATTAGGATCCTTATTTGATAATTAAGGAGACTGAGGCAGGCTTGCCCAAGGTCACAGTTAATAAGTGTTTGAACTCAAGACTTCCTGATTCTAGTCCCAGTGCTCTATCCTTGCCAAAGTAGATGTTTGGGGCTCTGAAGTGTTATGTGGGTTGAATCAGAGATTATTATTTACTCCCTCCCCATTGAGCAAATGAAAATGTTTTATTAATCAAGATTCATCTGTGGGAAGCTCTGCTTGCCTGAGTCTTGGTCATTAGAGTGCTAGGCTAGCAGCCACTTTTTCTCTGCTTGAATCTTTGTAAGTGAATAACAGTTTGGAGATTTTTTTAAGAGGGTTTTTTTGTTTTGTTTTGCTTTTAGGTTGATTATCTTATGTTTGCTTTTTAATCAGCCTCCTAAAAATTGGTCTTGAATGAGCTGGGGGCCAAGAGTGAGGAATGCCACATTTGCTGTCAGATGGGTGGTTAATGTGTTGGCTGGTTTAACTGAATTTAAACAAATTTACATTTTTATTAATTCCTCATTTTTAGTGTTGCCTTCATTTCTCCACATTCCACCCACTGCAACCAGGGAACTATCCTTCCTAACACAGAATAAAAAAGGGAATTAAAACAAAACAAACAAGGTGCAAAACTACCCAAGTCACCAACAGAATCTGACAGTATTTGGGCCATTCCACACCTGTAGTCCCTCATCTCTGCCAAGGCATGTTTTCCAGTCTATTCTTAGGGGCCAGTCTTGGGCATTAGAGTTATTCAGCTTTAGTGTCTTTGTATTTGTTCTAAAGCGGTTCTCCCACCCCCATTTTTTAAAATTCTCTGTACAAGAGAAGACTTGTTGGGGAGGGCAGGACTCTATTTGGAAATGACTCTCTTGGATAAAAACAAAAGACATCATGAATGCTTAAAATAAGAAAGGCATTTGACAGGCAGGCGGCAAAGGGCTTAGTCTTGGGCCGGAAAACTGGCTAACCAGGAGAGCTGTTGACACGGATGATTGGTTGCCTCTGGGAGTACCCTCTTCTCTCTTACTTCAGACAAAGACCAGATGGTCACCTATGGGGATGGAGTGCTTGCCTTTGGGAATTCTGACTCTAGGAGCTGGTTGGTGGTGGGAGGGACCCCTGAGGTCCCTCCGAAGTCTAGATTCTTTGATTCTGTCTTCCGTGTCTCCTTTATGGACTATATGAAGAGATAGGGACTGGATGACTATAGTTGGGAAGATTCAGAACTGATCTCATTCCCTTCCCTGGTCTGTGATGGGACCCAAGGACCCAAAGAGGGTGGTGAACTTAATGAGTCGAAATCAGATTGGTGTGGAGTATTTCCTGACTCTATCCAATGGTGATATCCCATTCAGTGGCTCCGATAAAGGCATGTTTATTGTTTTAACAGGTGACAGAGCTTGGGGGGATGGCTGTGAAAATGCTCCACAACAGAATAAGGAACAAGAGCTAATTTAATAAGACAGGATTTAAGCAGGGCAAATGAAAAGTTGCATGCCATGGGGGAGAGGAGAGAGAGAGAGAGAGAGAGACAGACAGACAGACAGACAGACAGACAGAGAGACAGAATGTGTGTGTGTGTGTGTGTGTGTGTGTGTGTGTGTGTGTGTGTGTGTTTACCCACAGTTCTGAATAGGCAGGACTTTGCTGCAATGTAGAGCAGGCATTTTTAATACTATGAAAGAGAAAGCAAGCATTTCCTAAAACTCCACTATGGGCCAGGTCCATTGGCAAATATCTTACAGGATCCTCAGACAACTCTGGGAGGTAGATCCTCTTATTATCTTCATTTTACAGTTGGGCAAATTGAGGCAAGCAGAGAAGTTACTTGCTCAAGGTCCCATAGCTAGTAAGTGTCTGAAGCTAGATTTGAACTCAGGTCTTCCTGACTCCAAGCCTAGTGCTCTATCTACTTGATGCCTTCAAAGGAGAACTAGAAAATGGCTGCAGTCTTTGTGGTTGCTGTCTTATCTCTCAGAGCAGTCTGTTGTCCTATGCTTGAGGGTGTTGGGGATGGGAGAAGCTTGTGACTCCTTTATCTCAGACCCTGGGCTCCTAGAACGTCCCTCAGGACATTCTTCCCCCAGCCAACCCCTGGGGCTCTAGGTCTGTAGTCTCCACAGTTTTGTTGTCATAGTTCACATTTAAAACTTTTTTATGTTTCCTTCTCCCAGAAAGAAAATATTCATCCAGTACAATGGAATTTACATGTTCTCAGAAGTCAGAAGTTCTGAGTTCAAATCTAGCTCCATGGACATTACTGTTGTGACTCTCAGCAAATCACTTTATCTCCCTGGTCCTCAGTTTCCTTCTTAGTATAATAATACCCTGAGATCCCTCCTTACTCCAGGTCCATAATCCTTGTGTTTTTATGTTTCTTGAATCTATTTCTTTTTAAAAGATCTTGTACTGATTTTAAGTTGTGAGTCATTAAAGAAGTACACAGTTCCAGAATTTTCTGTGCTTCCAGTGTGATATCTTTTAAAGTCCACAAATTAGCCTCTGCCCTTTAGTTCTTATGTTATTTTGGAACAAGTCTCTTAACCTCTGCTCTTTATTCCTTGGGACACTTTGAAATCTCTTAACCTCTGCCCTTACTCCTTGGGTCACTTTGGACAAGTCCCTTAACTTCTACTCTTTACTCCTTGGGTCGCTTCAGACAAGACCCTTAACCTCTGCCCTTACTCCCTGGATAGCTTTGGCCAAGTCCCTTAATCTCCTTGGGCTGAAAGGTCTCTAAGGTCACTTTCAGGACTCAGAATGTGATTTGCCAAGAGCAGGACTCCAGAGGCCTCTTCTGTTCTACAGATGCCCTCTTCCACTTGGCCTTGGCCCAGGACCCTCCCAAAAGAGGTCATGAGCAGCCACATTTGACAAGGGTTGATCTCCTGGTGTTACACTTTGTTTGAGGTTTGGTCTTTCCTTAGCCAATAGAAGAGAAACTCCCTGAAGGCAGAGATTTCAATTTCCGCCTTGGCATCCCCTGTTGCCAATGCCTATGGATTGATCAGTGTGGATAATTGGAGGATTGTGGAACAGTCATCCCTGAGAACTGGAAACTTGGCATCTCTCAAAGGCCCTTTGTGTGAGCTTAGCACATATATGGATGATGCTTTGTTGGAGGAAAGACTTTGAGCTTATATTTGACTCCTGCTATCAGCAAACAAATAGCGGTATTGTTCTTGAATTTCCTTTACTTTTCTGCAGAAATTATGTGAAAAAGCCCATCTATTCCCTTCTCCTTTTCATCAAAGAAATGCTTAATGTATGTGGTTGTTCAGTCCTATCTGACTTTTTGTGCCCTATTTTTTCTTGGCAGAGATGCTGGCATGGTTTGCCATTTCCTTCCCCAACTCCTTTTATAGATGAGAAAATTGAGGCAAACTGGGTTAAGTGATTTGCTCAGGGTCGTACAACTAGTGAGTGTTTGAGGTCAAATTTGAACTCAGGGCTTCCTGATTCCAGGAAGCATGTGTGCCCTGTCTAATGAATCTCCTAACTATCTATTATTTTCAAAAGGCAGTTTCTCTGATTATCTCTTTTAATTACATCATTTTCATTGAGAGTTTTTGCAGATGAGAAAGCAGACCTATCCTCAGTTAATAATCATGATAATAATAGAAAGTTCTCTGTCTGCCATTTTTGGATAATAAAACCATCTTTGACTTTTAGATCCTCAGACCCAATCCCCCAACGCTAGTTATTTGGTGTTTTTAACTCATCAGATTTCTTGAAAATCAATCCTTCCAGCCTGGTGGTTTTATTTCGTTGATCTGTCTTTGGTCCATCCCAGCCCCCATCCCAGCTGCCCTTCCTGCCTTTGTCTTGTTGAGGGCCATTTCTATTTCCTCATGTAACTCAGAAGCGGCTGCAGTGGTAGAGTTCAAATGGAAGCATTCCACTGCCGGTGTTGAGGAAAATAGGTTATTTTTTTTTATGGAATGATCTGGTCCAGTGGCATCTCACATTAAATTTCCTATGAATGTCTTTTCCCTTCCTTGATTCCTCACTGTTTCGTGAAGTATGAATATTCCAACATCTTCCTCTGTGATGTTTAAAACAATTAAACAAATCCTAAAACTTCATATTATTACCCCATCTTTTTTTCCAAATGCATCCCCTCTCCCTTTCCTTTCCCTTGTAACAAAGAAAAAAAAAGGGAACATAAGAAAATTAATCAATGTCTGTCCAAGTCTGAGAATATTTGTGGGTTCCATACCCATAGTCCTTTGCCTTGACAAAGATGGGAGGGAGGCTTGTTTTTTCTTATCTGTTCTTCCTGGAGCAGCTTGCTCAGTATACATTGCTTTCAGTTGGTTTTTTCTTCTTCCATATTGAATTTACAATCTAAATTGGTATGGTCCTTAGTCGTGTGGTCTTGTTGCTTGGCTGGAGGGTCGACTATCCCTGCCTGATGGCTCTGTGTTCTTTGCAGTGATTGCTTTCCTCCGGGTCAAACTTCAGTAAATGATAGGGTGACTGGTTGATCTGATGGTCTCATCCTTTATCCAATCTTTAATGTGGACAGCTCAGGAGGGTTTTGTTATCTTTGCAGTTGGGGTCACCTCCATCTTCCTTCCAGCTTGGTGTTGATTTTAACTTTTGCTCTTCTCAATTGATGTTCTGTCTAGCTATATTGGGGAGAGATGGTTTGGATGGATATCGTTAAATGAGATTATTTTCTGTCTGTTAAAATGCAATCATATTTTCAATGAGTTGACCAATGTCATTTGGTGCTCTCCCCGTCTGGTACCTTCTGACTGTCTTGAAGAAAGAACCCAGGGATTTGAAACTATGGCCTGAAAGTTTTTTTGACCCAGCACTGTGATGATGTTTAGGTGGGAGATGTTGAGTCAAGTATAGACCTTTCTCTCTTCATTATTGGGGAAAAATCAAGTAAAAAACAAACTCCTGTAAAACTAATATATATTATTAAAGAAAACAAATCACCTATTAAGTTATTTGATCAAAAAATAGTGGAACCCTGGGAGGACATTCCATCAAAACCTGTCTATTGCACTTTTCTTCCCATTGCCACTATTTTCATTTCCCCTTTATGAACGTCTTTGTGCTTTCTTAGGGGAAAAGTGGTCTTTGTTCAATTTGCCTAGAAAAAAATCTTATTAGGGTAATGAGATTTTAATGACTTAATATTTCCTTGGAGCAGTGCACAAGGCTCTTCCAGTGCCATTTTATGCAGCTTTTTTTTTTTTTAGTTTTGGTTAAGCTTCATTTCCTTGCAAGCTCACATCTCTCCAATCCCTCAGCTCTCCTCAAGTGTCCTTTCTTTTGGCCAATTGCCTCTAATTCTCTTATGGAAGGTCCCCAGAATCTCCACCTGGTTTGAAAAGTCTGATGGGCTTAATCAAAACTGAAGCACAATGTTGTCACCAGAGGAGGGAAGGCTTGTTATTCTGTGGTCATCCTCATAATAGATTTTCCAGGCTTATTGTTGGCTTTCCCTACTCCCACCTTCTCCAGCTATCATTTGGAAATGGGAAGATGAAATCCCCTCAGATCCCTCCAAGGTCATCAGGCCCCCACGAGGTCAACCCCCTCTCTTTATGGAGGAAAAGATTAAGGCCCAGGGAGTGGAGAAGTGATTGGAGGGTATAGGAGCTTGCCTGGTGTGCTCTATCTTCTCCTGGCTATTGAGAATGCCTCGTTTCCCTCAACACTCGGTTCCCTCACTACCTTTTCTCCCTGCCAGCTTCCAGTGGCCTCCCTCCACCCTTCCCTCATTCCCTTGTATTTATTGTTATAGTTTGTATATGCCAGTAGGAGTATGTGTCTGCCCATTAGAATGTAAGTTATTTGAGGATAGGGATTGTTTGGCATTTACCCTTCTATCATTTTCTTCTAGTGGAACAGGTACTACTTACCAGTCCTTGGGATTTCGTGGATGACCAAAGTGGATGACGGCTTTCATTTGGGCAACGGTCTGGGAAGACTATTTCTGGGACTTGTTGAACTTGTGCATCTTTATCTGTCCGTCTATTGATCTATCCATCCATCTATCTATCTGTCTATCTATCTATTCATCCCTCCATCATCTATCTATTTTTATTTGAGCATTCACAATGTCCTAGTCACTCTGGAGAATTTGGTACTTTCCATTTTCTGCAGGACACTCCCCATTGCCCCTGTGCCATTCCACACTAGACAGTCCTGTGGTCTTCCAGTGACCCTCATATGGGCTGGTTTCTGGTCTCCATCTCAGTCCCCCTCCTCGGTACACTCAGACACGTCCATTAAATGCTCCTCAGAAATGGCTACATCATCCCCCCCCCCCCCATTGTCTGATTATGTAGATTATTTATCTACATAAGATTTTAGATTTTTCCAACTAGAAGGAACTTTTAATAGAGTTAATAGAGTTAACTGAGACCCTGGGAGATGGAAGTGACAAAGTTATACAGGTTAGAAGTGACAAGAAGTGGGATTTTTTTTTTAGGTTTTTGCAAGGCAAATGGGTTTAAAGTGGCTTGCCCAAGGCCACACAGCTAGGTCATTATTAAGTGTCTGAGACTGGATTTGAATCCAGGGACTCCTGACTCCAGGGCTGGTGCTCTATCCACTGCGCCACCTAGCCGCCCCTAGAAGTGGCATTTTCATCTGACTCCAAACTCAGAATTCTTTCTGCTGACATCTGTCTTTGTGTTTGGGGCACCTAACCTATAATGATTGCCAATAAATGATGGATTTCTTTTTGAGATTCCCTTCAGTGCCCCATTTGTTTCCCAAACCTCAGCTTAGGGTTGTGGAGGATCCCTGTGACCTGGGAGTCAGAGCAGGGGCCCTGTGGCTCTCTTGGGCTGATGACCCTGATAATCTAAGGAGAGTGGCTTCCTTCCTGGAGAGCTCCATGATAGAAGGGGTCTGTGTGTCCCTGTCATCAGCTCCACTGCAGCCCCTCAGGGCAGGCCAGGAAAGAAAGCCTCCTTTGGAGCCAGCCAGGCAAGCCCATTCTCGAGCCTTGAGAACTAATGGGTGTAAAATAAAGCATTATTGTCCGCTCCCAAGGAGGACTTGGCCAGCTCCCACTCCTGAAAACTGGGCTTTTGTGCTGTAATTACCCATTATCTGCTCCCCCTAATTCTTTATTAGAAAATGGAATCGTTGGAAAATGGCCTCATTTCCCATCTAGACCTCTGAAGTGCCAGAGGCCCCGCGCTTCTTGCCCAGCCTTCCGATTGGCCTTTCCCTTCTCCAAGTCTGATCGGGCTGTCCAAGAAGCTCCGGGGCTCCCCATTATCTTTAGGAGATACTCCTTTCTTTGGCACTTACTAGAGACAAGCCTGTCTTTCTAGGCTGATGACACAGTCCTCCATGCTCCAGCCAGAATGGCAGACTTGTGTTTCAAGCCTCTTTCCCGGCGGCTGTCACACCTCCTCACACATCTGGTTTACATCCCATTGCTCACCTCGGTGTCTTTGCTCCAGCTGTGCTGGATGCCTGGAGTGCCCTTCCTCCCTGCCTCCACCTTGAGGAACCCTCTGTAGCTTACTTTAAGTTCCAGCTCCAATGTTGCCTCCTTCAAGACCCCTTGGTGGTTCCCTCAGGTCTTTGTCCCCTGCTCCTTCCTCACCCTCCCTGTCATGGTTTTGTACATGTCCTGGGTGTGCTGGGCCAGATGCATGTTGTCTTCCTTTATAGAATGTAAACTCCTTGAGGGTAGGCACTGTTCCAGTTTTGACTTTGGATGTCCAGTGGCCGGTTTACAGTAGGGACTTCATAAATGCTCCTTGGTGATGACACTGACCGTAGTGAATTGTTGTGTTTGTATCTTATATATATCTGTAGTCAGAGCCCGTTAGATAGTAAACTCCTTGAGGCCGAGACTGTCTTGTTCTTTTTCTGTATCCCCAGGACCTGAATATGGTGACTGACACATAGTAGGTGCTTGATAAATGCTGCATAGTGAAGATTTTCTAGCCATGGGAAGTACATGTGGAATCACCCCCATTTCATTGTCTTCCAATTCTTTTTGTGGGGATCCCGAGTTCATGGAGGATGGTGGAAAGAGCCCCAAACCTGGGCCAGAAGCTCTAGGTGGGGTCCTGCTAGGCCCCTGTCTCTTCCCAGGCCTTACTTTCCTGACTGGCAAATGGAGAGAATGATGTTTGTGGCTTCCCGCCTCATGCAGAGGACATTGGGAAAGGACATGGATGGCAGTGATGATGCTGGGGTGTTCAGTTTTGTCCATGTCAGTTGGTTCCCAGGTATGCCAGGGAAGTCAGTCCTGACCCAGGATCAAGGGACTTTGAAGGCAGCTCTCGCCCAGCCCTCTCATTTTACAGAGAGGGAAACTGAGGCCTGGAAGGATGAGGGTATTTACTCCGTGACCTCACTCTTTGAGGGTCATGAGGGACAACTTTGGCTGCAGCCATAAAGATTTGGATCTGCAGAGATAGAGGCGAGGGGACAGAGCATCAGAGCCATCCCCGAGCAGCAACGCTCCAGGTCTGCCTCCCATTGCCGTCCCCATCAGGAGCTGTTGAAGAGGGTGGCCACTAGAGGGCGGGCGAGAACCGCATTTCCCTCTTTCCTTCTTTCTCTCTTTTCTCTCTCTCCTTCCTCCCTCCCTCCCTTCCTTCTTTCCCTCCCTCCCTCCCCTCCTTCCTTCCTTCCTTCCTTCCTTCCTTCCTTCCTTCCTTCCTTCCTTCCTTTCTCCCTCCCTTCCTTCTTTCCCTCCCTCCCTCCCCTCCTTCCTTCCTTCCTTCCTTCCTTCCTTCCTTCCTTCCTTCCTTCCTTTCTCCCTCCCTTCCTTCTTTCCCTCCCTCCCTCCCCTCCTTCCTTCCTTCCTTCCTTCCTTCCTTCCTTCCTTCCTTCCTTCCTTCCTTCCTTCCTTCCTCCCTCCCTCCCTCCCTCCCTCCCTCCCTTCCTTCCTTCCTTCCTTCCTCCCTCCCTTCCTTCTTTCCCTCCCTCCCTCCCTCCCTCCCTCCCTTCCTTCCTTCCTTCCTTCCTTCCTTCCTTCCTTCCTTCCTCCCTCCCTTCCTTCCTTCCTTCCTTTCTTCCTTCCTTCCTCCCTCCCTCCCTTCCTTCTTTCCCTCCCTCCCTTCCCTCCTTCCTTCCTTCCTTCCTTTCTCCCTCCCTCCCTTCCTTCTTTCCCTCCCTCCCTTCCCTCCTTCCTTCCTTCCTTCCTTCCTTCCTTCCTTCCTTCCTTCCTTCCTTCCTTCCTTCCTTCCTTCCTTCCCTCCTTCCTTCCTTCCATCCATCCATCCATCCTATCCCATGGTTTACTTGTGGCCAGCCCCGAGGCATTGCTGGATGCTTGACCAGTCATCCATTTGTCACTAACTTTCTCCAAATGAAACTTTTCTGAGTGCCACCTTTAATAGGGACTGTAGAGGAGAGGGTATTCATCTATCATATGGATGGAGAAACAAGGGACAAAGTAGTGGGGAAATACCAGGCTCTGGAGTCAATGGGCTGAGGGTTTGGGTGGCCCTGGCTGGTCATTTCATGTCTCTGGGCCTCAGTTTACCCTTCTGTAGACTAGGCAGTCTCTGAAGTCCCTTTGCAATTCTCCTGATAGAAAGGTCATGCAGTGCCACAGAACGCCAACTTCCCAAAGGCCAAGGCCCACCTGTGTGACCTCCTTCTCTGTTCTCTAGGATTCTATACTATAGGGAAGGTGCTGGCTGCCATTGGTGGAGGGACTTTCCTAATGTGGGAGTTCCTCATGGTGATGCCATACCCATTGATGCAGAGGAAGGGGTCAGAGAATCAGAATGTTGCTTGTGTTGCCCGATTCAATCATATCAGGGGCTTTTACCTGGGACCACAGAGAGTCTGTGGATAGGTTACAAGCTGTGAACTTTGATGGGGAAAAAAGGGAGCCTTTCATTCAATTATGATTTTATTTTTATTTTTTATTTATTTTTAGGTTTTTTGGCAAGGCAAATGGGGTTAAGTGGCTTGCCCAAGGCCACACAGCTAGGTAATTATTAAGTGTCTGAGACTGGATTTGAACCCAGGTCCTCCCAACTCCAGGGCCAGTGCTTTATCCACTGCACCACCTAGCCACCCCTCAATTGGCAGACACCCCAAGGGCCCACTTTCCAACAGAGGTGTCCTGGGCATTCTCCTCCTTCTCTGACCTCCTCCCTTAAATGTGGCTGTTCTCCGAGGCTTTGGCTTAGGCGGTCTTCTTTATCCAGAGTCTTGGCTTGGGTGGTCTGTTCCCTTGGGTGGCTGCAGTTCTCACAACAGAGAAATCACTGACGTTTAGAGAGCACTTGGAGGTTTGCAGCCAGCACCTCCCCGAGGCACAGAATCCCAGAGCGTGGAGAAGCAGGAGGGCACTCTGTCACAGGGGGCACCCGCCTACTACTTGGCTGAGATTGAATTTGAACTCAGCTCTTCAGACTCCTGGTATGCACCAGGCCACCACCTAGTGGCCGCTGATTCCCAAAGCGGCCTGGAAGTTCCAGATTCCTTCTAGCCCCTTAATCTCAGTCTAGGACATGGATCCCTATCTGTGTCCCACAGATTGCATCCTCTAACATACCTCAGTGTGTTCCAGGCCTCTGCTTTCTCTTCTGTTAATGCCACTGTTATCATCCCTAGTCTTGGAGGGAACCAGTGGGAGGGAACTTGGGAACTAGCCTTGGAGGATTTTACAGTCTATGTCTGGGAATCTTGAACTCGGAACTTCAAGGCCACCTTTCTAACTCCTCCATTTGTGGTGTCACGACTGGCCAAGTCATCACCTTTGACCCCTGTAGGCCAGCCAGTGGGAGGATGCTGCCACGAGCTGGATGGCCTCGACTCTGAGTTTTATAGTAAATGACTTACCATACATCCCAGACCACTGGCACTGCCATCCGACTGCCACCACACCCTTAGGATTTCAGGAACTTTCCATTCACCTACATGGCTGGATTCATTGGCTTCTCTAAGTAGAATGTGAGGCTGGGAGGACAGGGAATGACGTGTTTTTCTGCATCTTTAATTAATAAATGTTCATTCATTCATTCATTCATTCAGCACTTGAAGTAATTATGAGTTCTGGAGAAGGTCACTATCTGGACTGTCCAAGGGCTTTCCCTTAAGAGGAATGAATGAACAAAAAACAAATATAAAAAAAAGACTAAACAAAAAAGGATCTGTTTATAAAAATACTCAGAAGCAAGCTGGGGTCTGCCCTCAGGGAGCTTCCATTCCAATGGTCTTCTATAGAAACAGGAGGAGTGGATTGGAAACCACCTGGACATGGGGCAAGGAGGAATCTCCACTATCTATTCCCAAAGAAGTGATGAGCCTCTCCCGAATGCTTGTGCCAGGCGGTGGGATTGGACACAATATGTAATTGGTGATTGGCAAGAATTTAGTAAGGGCCTCGCCTGGGCTAAATTTTAGCTGAGGATGCAAAGACTGGGGGCTGGCCTCATGGAGCTTCCTTTCTAGTAGAATGCACGTAGGCACAGGCTTGCTTATTTGAAGGAAGGAGGGGATCTGGTCAGGGAAGGAACCATCCTGGGTTAGGGGCCTTGAAAGAAGAGGGGAGCATCTCCAAGACAGCCAAGTGAGAGAGTGTGGTCCCTAGCTCACCCAGAAGTCGGTCATCTTTTTTTTTTTTAGGGTTTTTTTTTTTGCAAGGCAATGGGGTTAAGTGGCTTGCCCAAGGCCACACAGCTAGGTAATTACTAAGTGTCTGAGGCTGGATTTGAACTCAGGTACTTCTGACTCCAGGACTGGTGCTCTATCCACTGCACCACTTAGCTGCCCCGTTGGTCATCTTTCTTCAGGGATACAAAGTCCCAAGAACAGTCTTTCAGCATTTATTAGTTTTATTTTCTCCCAGGCTGGCCAATTTTGAGAACTCTTTTTGGAGGAGGCTGGGACGGACTCTGGAGATTTTAAAAATTGCAAGGCCCAACCTGGAAATGAAACTCTGGCAGGCGCTTTGCTGCTTTGAAGGGGTGGCCCTGCTGGCCCTAGAGGTCATCAGAGGGTCCAGTTGAGCAGAACGTCTGGCCGGTGGTTTTCCGGAGCCAGTATAATTAGGCCCTCCATGTCTCTGGCTCCCATGAGCCAGTGAGGGCGGCTTGAAGCTGAAATTGTTCCCAACCTGAACAAGACCCACAGTTAATTGAGGCTTTCTGCCACCTCAGCCGGACGTGGACAGAATGACAGCCAAGAAGTCTGCTTGCGTGGGGTCTGGTGTTGGCCTCCCAGATCTTGCCCCCTCCTTTCCATCCATCCTCATTGACTATTGAATGACTGACCTTCAGGACCCCATGCCCCATGCTACCAGCCTCCAGACCGGTCTCTTTGCCCATACTCCCTGCCCCACGCCAGCCTGGACTTTTTCTTTTGTTATATAATGAAAGTAGAAGCCTTTATTAACACAGCTGTGCATAAATATTTATAAATGGCCCTGTTTACAAGTAATGTAAAATTAGAACAGTCATGAAAGACTGTATACCCCTCTGAAGGGTGATTCCCCAGCAGTGGACCAACTTCACTTCTTTTCTGTCAGCATTGAGTCTCTGAGCCTTGAATACATCATGAAGCACATTTCAACAGAGCAGGGAGGTAGTGTGATAAAAAGAACCTCAGACTGAGGGGATCCAAAGTCCTGGGTTCTAATTGAAGCAATGCTGCCAACTGTCTGTGTGACTTTGGATAAATCACTTCCAAAAGGAGGGGATTAGGTCTCCCACCTCTTGTCTCCATTGCCTTAAAGATTTTATTTATTTTGAGTTTTATAATTTTTCCCCTAATCTTGCTCCCCCCCCCCCCCCACAGAAGGCAATTTGTCCATCTTCACATTGTTTGCATGGTCTACATTGATCCAAATTGAGTGTGATGAGAGAGAAATCACATCCTTAAGGAAGAAAGAGAAAGGATAAGAGATTAGCAAGATCAATCTTGTCTCCATTGCCAAAGCAATTGCTAGCATCAGAGGACCTCGATTCAGGTGTGGCCCTGGATGAGTCTTTTGTCTTTTGAGCTTCTATTTCCTCATTTATAAAATGTTAGGGTTAGATTAAATAACCTCTGAGGTCCTTTCCAGTTCTGTATCTGAGATCCACCCTGGATGATCCAGTGATCTTGTTAAGGGGAAGCCCTGACTGCACCACTCTCCTGCTCTGAAACCCTCCGGGGCCTGCTTCTCATGTTCGGGACCACCTGCAAACCCAAGTGTGGCCTTTCTACTTCCCTGGATTGGTGGGAAAAGGGTTGACTTTGGAGTCCTAGCTCTTGAATGATTCTACTTATAGTTTCTCCCTGCCTCAGTTTCTCTTGTACAATGGGACTAATAATAATAACAATAAGAGTAATGAGGCAGTTGCTTCCCAAGGATATTATGGGGATGAAATGAGACATGCATCAAGTGTTTCATAATCTTTAAAGTGATATTATCATTTATTATTATTATTAATATTAAATCGTCATGCGTGATCTTGGGCAATGTTTCTTCTCATCCGTGGGCCTCAGTTTCCCCATCTGTAAAATGAAGGGTTTCACCCCTGAAAGATTTCTCTTCAATTCTAGCTAAATGATTCTCCCTCTGGTCAAAGGTTCTCAGACTCTAGGATCTGGAGCTGCCTTCAGACACCCCTTGCACCGCTTTCTTTCACTGGAGCAGGTGTAACCAACTTACCCACTCTGGGTCTCTTATGAAGGAGGTGATGAATAATGCCTACCCCTGATTGTGAGAGCAAATAGAGTGGGATCATGGTTATATTAAAGTCAACAAACATTTACTTTGGATTCTAGCTAGGCTCTATGCTAAGCTTTATTTGGCATAATGGGAAGGAAGGAAGAGCCTAAGGTAGCCCCTGCCCTCAAGCTCCTCAAGGAGCTCCTAGTCTAATGGGGGAGACCACATGCAGACCCCTAAGTATGCACAAGATGGAAGCAGGTTTACTTGGAGATAACCTCTGAGGCTGAGGGAGCTGGGAGATGGTTCATGCAGATTTTCCAGTATTCACGAAGTCTCCCATTGGTGTCTCTGAGCTGGACCTTTGGCTTTCCCTGCTGCCATAGTGGAAATCTTTCTGTGGTCAATAATAACCCAGGAACCATATCCATGATTGGTTCTTTAAAAAAATCCTGTTGTATTTTGGTGAAAAAAGTCTTTTCTGGATGTGAACTTTTTGCCTGAAGGGTCCCAGTTGTGAAGTATAAAGGTAATGACATATACGTGCACGCACATACATATATGTTTACACAGATGCACTGTATTTACATAGATACATACATGCAAACCTCCACACATCTACGCCCATATACATGTTTATTTATTTTTAGCTCCTATGTAGGAAGGAAACCTTGCCCTGTGACCTCATCTTAGCCCAGAGGCTGCTTGTGCCCTAGTTATGGCCTGTTTATAGGCCCTGGGGGAGATTAATCACTGAGTAGGAACATGCTCCGCGTTCTTCAGCCTTATATAGGTGGTGCCTCTGAGCCTCCCATCTAGTATTTCTGGTTTCTAACAAAGCCTGGCAGGGATCTGCTGGGATGGTATCTTGGGGAGGGTCTTTAGAAGGCCAGAGAGACAACAGATGCGAGCCTTGGGAGTGCAGAGAGTACCCGGGTAATAGCTAAGATTCATGGGGGAGAAAAACAAGAAGGCATTTTATTTTCCATTTTGGAGGGGAGGTGTGTGCTCTATGGTTGGCCTGGTAGCTAAAGAACCAAGGACTGACCTTTTGCTTGGTGGGAGAGTGTGAACCTTTTGGCAGTCAGCCAAGAAAAGGAAGAAATGGCCCAGGAATAGAAATGAACTCAAGGTCCCTGTTTCGATGCCCTGTCAATGAGCCCCATTGCCCAGATCACGTGTACTGGATACTACTGTTAGAACAAGAGAAGCCATACACCCTACCGGGACATAAATGAGAGTCAGTCAGAGAGAGCCGGGTTCAGATCTGTTGGTAGGGTGAACAAGTCCCTTCCCTTCCCTGGGCTTCTAAGTCAGTCATAACCACCAGGCAATGTGCAAAGCTCTGGGGAGTCAAAAAGTGGCAAAAATCAGTCCCTGTCCTCAAGGAGCTTACCGTCTGGTGACTCTTCACATCTCATCCCTGATGCTTAGTAGTCATGTGACTTTCCTTGGTTTATCCTTGGACTATAGTTTCCTTTCTGTAAAATGAGGGGTTGGGTTGTTGGCCTCCCATGACCCTTCCAGCCAAGACCTGGGCTTCTATGTCCAACCATTCCCCACCTCCATGAAGTCACCAGCCCTGGACTCATTGATGATGGAACCCGTGAGCAGAATACTCTTGACAGCTGGAAAGATGGACAGGTTCAGGAAGGGACATCCAGAGAAAGGAGGGCTGGAGTGGCCCATTGTTCTCTGGACAGATTCTGGACTGGGTTTTATGAGAGATGTTGACCATCTGGAGCACGTTCAAAGAAGAGCCATTGCATGGTGAGAGGTCTGGAGCCATATCATGATGTTTGACCAAACCTGGTGCTTTGGGAAAAAGATTAGGAGGGAAGAGGGACTAGAGCTACTCCTGGCAAGGAAATTCCTTCCACTAATGCAGGTCTACCCTTTCCCTGCTCTTTGTAAGATGAGAACGTTGTCTGGAGCCCCAAGAATGGAAATGATTGGTCCCCTAGCCAGACTGAAGTAGGCAGGTGTTTTGAACTCAGGTCATCTGAGCCATGGGGAAGACCTCTCCACTAGACCATTTTGTCTTCAAAATATTTGAAAGAAAGGCTCCCACGGAAGAGGAATCGAAATATTATACTTGATTCTCCCCCATCTTTCCCTCCCTCCCTCCCCCTCCCCATCCCCTTTAGCCTCATCTCTATAGTTGAAGTTTACTTTTGCCCATCTCTCTCCATTCTAGTCTCCTAAAATTCCCCTTCCCCTCTCCTCACCCTTTCCCCTGCTGACCAAATTTTATTTCTACAATAATTTTGTGTGTGTGTTTGTGTCCACCCTGCCTTTTTCCCTTTTCAAATAAGAGTGAGGTTCATGGGAGGCCTGTTGCCCAGCCCTAGGAATGTGGTGGCTAAGTGTCCTTTTGACCCTAGGTCTGAGAAATCGTATGTTCCTCACTCTTCTTCCTCATTCCTTTCCTAGGGTATTCTTACCCCTATCTTTTAACTTCACTATCTTCAAACCACACATAGGCCCTAAATTCCTAATTTTGTGCTGCCATTTTGACCCCTGGAAACAGTCAAAAGACACTTGTCTCTGCTCCTCTAATGTGTTTAGCTTTCTAGGTTTTTCACATCTATTGTTTCTGTGGCAAAGAATCTAGTTTCTCTCCAGAAATGCCCGAAAACAATGGAAGAGCACATGATAGAACCTGCCAGGTCTTCTCAGGGGCTACCTAGAACCTGGGCATCATGGTCTACCCCCTAGTGCTTAGGTACTGAGGTCTGCTTTGATTCCTGAGTTTCTAAAATCTTATGGTCTGGATAGCATTTGAGCTTCTTGAGAGAAGGGATGATTTCATTCTCTGAATTTGTATCCCTGGGCCAAGCCCGGTGCCTTACAGTGGGTGCTTAATAAAGGTTTGGTGACTTGGGAAGTGGTGACTGGTTAGTCAGGAAGGATGGCTCCTCAGCTGGGATCCTAAACTCTGGTTCCTTGAAATGCATAAAATAAAGTAATGTGGGATAACAAAGAAAACCAATTATAATGAAATTAAAATGAAATTCTTCCCCTTCCCTCCAACCAAATTCATTGTCTCTCATTGAAATCTCTTCCGTGGATTGTTAAGAGGACCTGGGCTATGAATGCATGTCCCGCAGGTTATGATGGAAGATGATGGGGGGTGGAATGTTCATTCTCTTTTGTTTCTCAGTCACTTTTGATAGTTTTCTCTCTTTTCAAATTTTCACTCATAACTAGGGAAAAAAGTAAAAGAGACTCAATTTCTAACTCATTGTAACAGAAATTAAATGAAAAACATTCATAAGTAAATTCAATGAGCAAATTTGTTGTATTTGAATAAACGATATTTTTGATTTAGCAAACATGGTAATTTTATGAGCCCTTCAGGTTATATATAACACATATTTATGTTCCCAAGTGAACAAAATGATTTTAGATTATAAATAGTGTTTAAAAAATGTCTTACATAGAGGGGGAAGGGAGCTAATTTTCTTCCTCTACAGATGGAACCTGATTTTCTGGGACTTATATATCCTCTTAGAAAGGTTAGGGAAATTTTCTTGGGGCTGTTAACTAAGGTCTCCCATATAACTATTGAATTGAAAGGTATCTCTGGGGCCATCTGGATCTCATCCAACTCTATCTGTAGCAGGAGTCATCTGGCCTTGGCTCAAACCTGTCCAGTGACAGGAATCTGATTTCTTCCTGAGACAACCCATTTATCTCTTAGATATCTCCAAATCAAGAATCATTATGTAGTTTAGAATTCATGGACCAATCCATGTATTTGTGATGGTGAGCTGTCCTCTTTGTATTTTTCCTCACATTTGACCTGAATCTCTCTACTTTAACCTTCTCCCTCTCCTTTGTTTAAAAGTTACCTTGAGTATTTCTTGGTCTCTTCACCCTCCTTATAATGTAAGTTCTGCAAGGTCAGGGATCACTGTTCTCATCTTCAGGCCTCCCATCTGCTAGCGCAGGTCCTTTGATCTGCTTAATGAGGTTTTTTGGTCTGAATGAACTGCTTTCTTGTGTGTCTTTCTGAGTCATGCCTTATTTTTAGTTTTTTGCAAGGCAAATGGGTTTAAGTGGCTTGCCCAAGGCCACACAGCTAGGTAATTATGAAGTGTCTGAGGTCTGATTTGAACTCAGGTACTCCTGATTCCAGGGCCAGTACTCTAACCACTGTTCCACCTAGTTACCCCTCTGAATCATTCTTTCTCTATACGGTCACGTGGTAGTCCCATCAGCATATTTCAAATTCAGCATGTCCAAACAGAACTCCTTTCCCTCCCAAATTCCCTTCTTCTTAATTTCCCTTTTTCTATTAAGAGGACCGCCATCTTTCTTGTTACTCAGATGGACAACCTCACTCATCCTTCACTCCTCACTCTGCTTCTCCCCATGTGTCTGGTCAGTTGTTGGACCTTAGTGTTTCCTCCTCCCATCTTATCCATCCATACTTTTCTCTCTCTCTCTCTTTTTTTTTTTTTTAGTTTTGCAAGGCAATGGGGTTAAGTGACTTGCCCAAAGCCACACAGCTAGGTCATTATTAAGTATCTGAGGCCAGATTTGAACTCAGGTCCTCCTGACTCCAGGGCCAGTGCTCTATCTACTGCACCACCTAGCCACCCCTCATCCTTTTCTTTCTACTCACAATACTGCACTGCTTCAGAACCTCCTCAACTCTGGTCCAGACCAGTGCTGGTGTAGGGATGGGGTTGTTGCCACTCCAAGTGATTTCCATCAGTAAAATAAGGGGGCAGGTAATGGGGGGGGTGATGTGTCAGGGTGTTAAAATGAAGTCTAATTTCCTGATAGAATTGGAAGGGGAGCTGGCTATTGGTAGACTGAAGATTGACTGGGGGTGGGGTAAAGGGGAAGGGAGGAGAATGGAAGAAATGGAGTAATGGAAAAGCCTTTGGGGGGTGGAGAGTAGAAGCATTAAGAGGTGGGGGAGTGCCATCAGAAGAGCCATTTATGTTATTTCTTTTGTGTATATTTAGCATTCATCTCCCCCTATACTCTGTAGATACCTTGTGCCCAATACATAGTAGGAATTTAACAAATTATTGTGACTGCACTCACTGGACTGAAGGGATTCTTAACATTTCTTCCCAGTTGTACTGTGGAGTATGGAGTCAGGAAAGACCTGAATTGATCTTCCTATTCTGCCTCCAACACTTGTTACCTGTAGGATGAAGTTCCCCTGTCTGAAGCTCCATTTCTCATCTCTCAGTGTGACAGTCAACTTTCTCCCTGGTCCTATTGAGATGATGCTGGTACCATAGATGTGAAAATTGTTCCTAATCTGACTTCTAAACCCGGTAAGGGACCAGAGCTGTCATACTTCTTTTTTGATCTGTTTTATATTGGGGTAGAGAGACAAGGAAGATTGTTGGTTCTTTTCTTTTAAAAAGTTATGTAGCCACCGGTCCTGTGATTGGCTCCCATTGTTGACACAACAGTTCCCTCTACTTTCCCTGACTCCTGATTTATTATTTAGCCATAATGGAAATACCAATTTGTATTTATATAACAATGTATAACACCACATTATGTAATGATACACAACAAAAATAAAACCGTTCTTACCTTTAAAATTGTGACTAATTTATGTCAGCTCTGGGAACTTTAATTAGCCTGCCCAATCTCCTGTTTATATCGGCCGAGTGGGGAGAATAGGTGTCCGGTGTTGCGGAACGTGGGGCACCATTTAGGATCTGAGTGGTTGGTGGTGATTGTATCTCAGCCTCATTTCTAAAACAGAAAAAAAAATGGTCTCACTTAGCATGTTTGACAGGCGTATGAAGAACTGTTATTAAACAGATGCCGAGCTTGCTGTCTTTGGATTTTAAATAGGACGTGTCATTCTCTTGGCTGGGTTGCTTGCTGTGCAGAGTGGGGGGCGGGTGGGCTGTTCACTCTAATATGTTTCCATGTCTATACAAGGATGGGTCATAGGTGTGTGAAAAAGAGACATGTTTTCCTTTTGAGGAGGGTTTTGAGGTCCTTCTGATGGGAGACCACTGGCAGAGCAAGACTTTCCATGCAAATAGACACCAATTTGGGAAGTCTGTTTGTGAGTGGCATCCCCCCACACTGAACTGGAACTTCCAAGAAGTAGGTTGAGTTCCAACTTGGATATGTCCATCACCTAGAAGATCATCAAGGACTTAGTTTGTGCCAGGAACCATAATGGCCCTTGGAAGAGTAGAGACAAAAAGCAACAAGTCCCTGTCCTCAAGGGGCTTACATTCTATCAAGAGATGGACACATATGAATATATACCAAATAAAAGCAGGGAATGGTGAGAGAGGAAGAAGGTGCTAGCAACTTGAGTCACAAGAATCCTGGGTTCAGTTTCCAGCCCTAACACATATTGGTTATGTGGCTTCAGGCAGCTCACACTATATTACTGAGCCTCCATCTTCCCATCTCTTAAATGGGGCCAATAACACATTTCCAAGCTTACAGCCTTTTGTTTTCTTTAGCATCCTGGAGGCTCTCCCAACTGGGGTCTGGACTTGCAATCTGGTTCAAATTCTACCTGACTTTGGTCACATCATTTGTTAATTTTTTTTTATTTTGAGTTTTTTTGCAAGGCAATAGGTTAAGTGGATTGCCCAAGGCCACACAGGTAATTATTAAGTGTCTGAGGTGGAATTTGAACTCAGGTCCTCCTGACTCCAAGGCCAGTGCTCTATCCATTGCGCCACCTAGCAGCCCCATGTCACATCATTTAGTCTCAGTTTCTTCCACAAAGTATAGGTAATTATGCTTCAGGCCCTGGACCTTTGTAAAACTTAGTTCAGTGTATAACCTGGATCCTTCTTGTTTTTCTTTGCATGGGATATTCTATCCCTCATCTCTGCCTGGACACAATCCCCCTTCACCTCTGCCTTTCATAATCCCTGGCTTCTCACTAAGCTCAGTTCAAACAGTATCTTATATATGAGTCCTTTCCTATTTCTCCCTGCTGCTTAGGCTCCCCTGCCCCCCCCCCCCCCCCCCAAGGTGTCTTCTATCTTTGAAGGAATGCGTGGTACAAATTGTCTAGATTTGGATTTGGAGTCAGAACTTTAGCAATTCCCTTCAGTTTCCTGGGCCTCAGTTGTCCAGTCTGTCAAATGGTGGGGTTGGACACTCTGAATTTGTGCTCCTTTGATATGGTGATAAAGTCACTTGTATGGCCTGGAGCAAGTCACTTCACCCCTTCCCCCCCCTTCCCCAGCCCCCAGTTTTTTTTATCTGTAAAATAAATTAGATTGCCTCTGATGTCCCTCCTAATTCTGGAACTTTGGTCCTCTGATAATGTAATTAATTACATGGGATGGGTATTTTCTTCAACTATAAAATAAAGGGTGTGGGCTCCCTCTAAGGTTCTTTCCAAATTTAGAGATAATTATCCTGATTTTATGATTGTGTCGCTTTTGGATTTGTACCTACAGTACAGAACACTTAAAAATTTTTTTTTAAATTTATTTTTAATGTTCACTTAAAATTGTTTTTTGTTTTAAATTTTCCCCCTTCTCTGCCCTTCTCACCTATTGAAAAGGCAAGCTATAGGACATCCATTATCCATGTGAAGTCATGCAAAACATTTTCATATAAGCTAAAAAAACACAAAGCAATAAACAATAAAAAACAAGAAACATAGAATTAAAAAAAAACCTGTTTCAATCCCACACTCACAGTTCATCAGTTCTCTCTGGAGGGGGACAGCATTTTTCAATGGGTCCTTCATAATTGTCTTGGATCATTGTATTGCTGAGAATAGCTAAGTCATTCCCAGTTGATCGTTATACTGTGTACAGTGTTCTCCTGCTTCTGCTCCCTTCACTTTGCATCAGTTGCTATAGGTGGTCCCAGGTTTTTCTGAGAGCATCTTGCACAATAGTGTTTCATTGCAATCATGGCCCATAACTAGTTTGGCCATTCCCCAGGTGATGGGCATCCTTTCCATTTCCAGTTCATAACTACCACAAAGGGAGCTGCCCCTCATATTTTAGTTCTTAGAGATCCTTTCCCTTTTTCTTTGAGCTCTTTGGGACAGAGACCTAGAAGTGTGTTGCTGGGTCCAAGGCTTTGCACAGTCTGGTTGTCCTTCAGGCATAGCTAGTTCCAAGTTGAGCCATGGACTTGGCCGGCTCATGAAATTATCTAGCTTTTCTCTCTTGTGAATAAGTTCCCCTTCCACAGTCTTCTTTCTTTCTTTCTGTTTCTTTCCTTTTCTCCTCCTTTTTCATTCTCTCTTTTTAAAAATATTTTTAATGACATTTCTTGTCTTTAATTGCCAAAGTTTCCTCCCATGCCCCTGTGTCTTCTTTCCCCTCCCAGAGCTATCTCATAGAACAAAGAGTTTGTTTCTTGTTTTCTCTTCCTCATTCTCTCACTTCTTTGTTTTCCTTCTCTGCGCGCCTTCCCAGTAGACTGAGGAACTAGACACAATACTTGTGATTATTCTTTGGGCATCCAGGCCCGGGTTGGCTCTGAGAAGTGCAGTGAATAATCTCTGAGGTCTAACAGGGTCTGAGAATTTCCTCACAGGGAGGTGCCCAAAGATCAGTTCTCCAAGTTGTATGCTCATTGAAGGATTTTAATGTTTGGTAGAGAGAACCTTGCATTATAGACCAGTGTCTTTGAAATTTCAGAGGGTCTGGTTCAAAATTTCACTTTGGCTATGTATGATGAGGCTGGGCAAGTCACTTCAAGTCTCAGTTTCCTCATCTGTAGAGTGAGAAGGATGGGCATGTGGCCCCTAAGGTGTCTTCTAGACCCTTTCTAAGATCCTGTGATTCATATAGCCTTGGCCCATTTTGGGGAGGGGAGAGCAAAACCCACACCGTTTAAAGCGAAAATGACTGACTTAGTAAGCATTTTTAGTACATCAATCCACTCATTACATTCTCACCAGCTTCTGGCCTGGCATCTGGATCCTGTATGTAGCTAGGCAATTTTTCACTTCGAAGCTCTTTCATGCCTTTAAAACAAAAGAATAAAGAAAAAGTGGAAAAGGAAAGAAATGTTTTGTTGTTTCTTTAAAAGTTTCTCAAAATAGAAGAGAGCGATTTATTTCTTCTAAATTATGTCTGAGACCTTATTATAAATGTTGTTTTACTTGACAAATAGCTCGATCCTCCATCTGGGAGCTGGGTAAGTGACCCCTCTGGTCCCCGAGGTCTCTCCTAGCCCTGAGAGTTTGTGATATGGTGACACTGGAGGGTCATAGGAAGGGGGGCATGTTAGCTGTTGTCTCGTTCCTCTCTCAGAGGTGGACGTCACTTATTCTGCTGGGCTGAAGGGGCAACTGGATGGCATAGTGGATAGAGTGTCGACTTGGAGTTTGGAAGATCTGAGTTCAAATCCAGCCTTAGCCACTTCCTTGCTGTGTGACCTTGGGCGAGTCACTCAGTTTCCTCATCTGTAAAATGAGCTGGAGAAGGAAATGGCAAAATACTCCAGTATCTTTGCCAAGAAAACCCCAAATGGGGTCATGGAGAGTCAGATACAACTCAACAACAACCACACAACAAAAGCAAAGCTCACTTCTGAGATCTCCAGTTCTGAGAGTCTGTGCTTCTGGAAATCTTTCTAACACACTTTTCTCCATCTTTATTCAGATGATTGAGATATAAACTGATCATTTGATTTCATTTACAGAGGGAAATCCTAGATAAGAAAATTCCCTTTATCCATGCAAGTCAGCCTTGACTTTACCAATGCAGTCCATGTAGAATGGAGCCATTTTAGAGAGTTTGCTGCAATGCTGAGAAGCCAAGTAATTTCCTCAGGGTCACGTGGTTAGCATAGTTGGTGTCTTCCTGGTCTTCCTGGCTTTCCTATCCACTATCCCATGTTTTATCTTTAAAACAGGGTATATTAAATATAAAGTAAGTTTTTATTTTTTAGAGAATAGACTTTTATTAGCAGCTTTTGTTTTTGTAGTGCCTCAATTTCCCCTTTTATCTCTTCCCCTTTGCAGAGACACCCTTAAAACCAAGAAATTTTTTTAAAAAAAGTAATACAAAATTGAACCAAATTGATCGAGACATAGAAAACAACTGACATTATATGGGACTCCCTCCCCTTCCTTCTTGGTGTTCATGTTATGTCGTAGTTTTTCAGTCTCCAGTTTCTGGTTGTTTTAGTGAATAAACATTTATTAAACTCTTCGTATTTAAGTAGTATTAGTATTTATTAAATTCTTAGTATTAAACTCTATGCTAAGTACTGAGAATACAAATAGAAAAGTCACGTGGTTTTTACCTGCTTTCAAGGAGCTCCTGTCATGGAAGGGTCACCACATGGGGAAAGAGTTCAACTACAAATCAAATGTTCTTAGGTTGTAGCAATAAAACAAAGGTTTATATCCCTTCTTTAAGGTTATTTCTGCTGATAAATCTTATGTGTTTTGGATGTTGAAGCCTCCTGTTGTAGTTGTCTTGTCCGTTTACTTCCTTGCTGTCTTGGAGCGTATGTTCTCTTGGCTCTGCTTTCCTCTGTCTGCATCAGTTCAGGGCCATCTTCTTGGGCTTCTCTGTATTTATAGTTGTAATTTCTGGGGACTGGACTGCTGTTACAGTATGCACTACAATTTGTTTAGCTCATTCCCCTGCTGATGAGTATCTATTTTGTTTCTAATTCCATAAAAACTGCTGCTTCAGTATAAATATCTGGTGCCTGGTGGGGGGGGTATCTTTCTTTTGGTTGATGGAAGAGTCTAGACAAAAAAGCCTTGGAAAGAATTGAGCTCTATAAACCAGTGTTCTATAAAGCTTAAAACACAAATTCCTTAGGAATGAACTTGTTATTTAATCAGAACTAAAACAGTCTCTGACATAAATTAGCCTGAGACTAACATCCTATACTGAATTTCACAATAAATTCAAGTGACCTGAATTTCAAAAATCACAGCATAAAAATGGAAAAACAGATCACATAAAGGTCTTTCACAGCTGAGAGTAGGGAATAAATTCTGAACCAAATAGGAACAGAAGCAGTTACAAAAGAGAAAATAGATCATTTTGATTCTGTGAATTGAAAAGCTTTTGCACAAATAGAATTAATGCCTCTAGGATAAGACAGAAGGAAAATAATATGGAAAGAAAAAGCTTTTAAATTGATTATTGTTAATTTTAATTTAATTTATTCTTAATTTTAAAATAGCATCAGTTATAATTAATAGTAAAATGAATTGTTAGGATAATAAAATTAATTTTTATTAAGCCCCTACTATGTGATAGGGTCTAAGCTTTACTGATCTTCCCAGTAACTTTCTGGGAATTAAGAGCTATTGTGTGACATTATTTTTTAACCATATTTTACAGTTAAATAGGCTGGATTTTAACTTGGGTCTTCCTGAGTTCAGGATCATTCTTTGTGTACTGTAGTACTGCTAACTACCTAGGAGGGAAGGAATTGATGGGGGGGGTAATATTTGTACCAAATATCTCTGGTTAGGGTTTGATTTCCAAGATATTTGGTCAACTAACAGCAATTTCTTTTTTTAAAAATTTAATTAATTTATTATTTTGAATTTTACAATTTCCCCCCAATCTCGCTTCCCTTCCCCCACCCCCCACAGAAGACAGTCTGTTAGTCTTTACATTGTTTCCATTGGAAATTCAAAACCTTAGATCAAGGTGGATGTGATGAGAGAGAAATCATATCCTTAAGGAAAAAAATAAAGTATAAGAGCTAGCAAAATTATAGAATAAAAAAACTTTTTTTAAAAATTGAAGGTCATAGTCCTTGGTCTTTGTTCAAACTCCCCAGTTCTTTCTCTGGATACAGATGGGATTCTCCACAGACGGCCCCAAATTGTCCCTGGTTGTTGCCCTGATGGGATGAGTGAGTCCATCAAGGTTGATCATTGCCCCCATGTTGCTGTGAGGGTGGACAGTGTTTTTCTGGTTCTGCTCATCTCACTCAGCATCAGTTCATGCCAATCCCTCCAGGCTTCCCTGAATTCCCGTCCCTCCTGGTTTCTAATAGAACAGTACATAAACCACATACATATACCACAGTTTGTTAAGCCATTCCCCAATGGATGGATATTCACAACAAGCAGCAATTTTACAGACCAGGAGCTGTTCCCCATACGTCCATATTAAAAGTGTTCCAAATCACTAATAATAAGAGAAATGGAAATCCAAACAACCTGAAGTTTCATCTCATGCTGACATTTTACCTTAAGTTGGCTAAGATGTCACAAGCAAGTGTTGGAAAAGTTATGGAAAGACAGGCACACTAAGTAGTCAATTGTTGGTAAAACTGTGTATTAATGCAACCATTCTGGAAATTTTAAATTATGCAAATGAAGTGGCTCAAATGTCCTTACCCCTTGATTTGGGGCAGCTAGGTGGCTCCACAGTTCTTGGCCTGGAATCAGGAAGACCTGGGTTCAAATCTAGCCTCAGACACTTACTAGCTATGTGACCCTGGTCAAGTCATTTGACCTTTTTTCTTTCCTCAACTGTAGAATGGTGACCATAACAGCCTCTACCTTGAAGGGTTGAGTGTGAGGTTTAAATGAGATAATATTCATATAAAGCACTCACTGATTCCTAGGAGCGGCTCTGGGATGCCATGTCCTCTTCTCTCCCTTCCCATTTACCATACACCAGGCACTACTGGAGCCCTGAGAATATTGCTGAGGCCTTTCTCTCAGTTGGCTTCCATTCTATTGGAGAGACATGATGCCTATAAAACATTTTGGAGTGGGGAGGTGATCTGCTGAGAGCTGGGGGAATCAGGGAAGACCCCATATAGGAAAGCATCAGGGAGAGACACATCCCAGGCCCCCTGGTCTTTGTATCTTCTTCATGGTGCCTGTGGCAGACACTCAATAACAGTCTAACAAATTGCTTATTCTAACTGTACCTTCCTGTCCTCAAGGGGATTTAGGTTTCTAAGAGTCCTTCCTCCCCTTTGGAGTATCTTTCCACTGGTTTTCTAGATGAGGAGAGACTGGAGACCAAGAAAGCAGAGGGGTGGCTGCCTGTGGAGGAGAGGTGGGATTCCATCACTGGCCTCTGCCCACTCCTGGTTCAGCTCCTGGGGCTTTCCTGGACCAGAGTTCAGGAAACCTCCATCCTCTTGTTTGGGATGGGTGGGTGGGTGGGTCTCCTGTGGGCCTGAAACCCTCCCAGAGTTTGCCTTCTTCTAATTTTAAAATTTTTTTTTTATTTATTTAGGCAATGAGGTTAAGAGTGACTTGCCCAAGGCCACACAGCTAGGCAATTATTAAGTGTCTGAGGTCAGATTTGAACTCAGGTCCTCCTGACTCCAGGGCTGGTGCTCTATCTACTGTGCCACCTAGCTGCCCCCTGAGTTTGCCCTCTTCTTCTGCCTTCTCTGTCTGGGTCAGCAAGCTCCAGAGTCCCTCATTGGATCTTTGAAATTAAACATTAACAAAAATGTAATAATAATATTAATAATAATAAAAATTTAAACATGGTCTGCTTACTCTGAGAGAGTAGCCACAGCCCTTCTGCTTCTCTAGAAGGAAAGTGCTCCCTCACCAGTTCCTGTGCTATGGACTTTGCTGCTGATCTTGACCTTGACCTTTGCACAAGGAGCTGTCCCCGGAATCCTAGGCCTAGGGTCTGGACTCTGAGCCCCTCATTTAACAGTGGAGTCACATGCAGTCATTGTCAGTAGTCGTGCCTGGAATGGCATCGAACCTCCATTGATTTGGTCACTTAATAATTACCTCCTTTGTGATATCCTAGATTGGGCTTGGAGGGTCTAATAGGGAAATGAGGCCCAGAAACTGGGTGCAGGGATGTCTAGTATGACTTGATAAATGGTGGCAGAGAAGGGACCAAATGGACGCTGGCAGATTTCCCAGAGGGATCTTGGATTTGGAGCAGGGCTTCCTAAGCTGGGGCTTCCAGACCCCCAAGGGTTTCCCAGGAGAGATTTTGGGGCTTCCCTGAACTTGGATGGGAAAAAATCATCTCTTCCTTTGATGATTTCAAACTACTGGTCATTTGTAAAAAGTGCTAATAATAAGCATCCACTGGAGGGGTTATTCTTGGGATACAATGAGGCGGAATTCGCAAAGGGCTTTGCTCTGCTCTGGGAGAAAGTGAGATTCTTCCTCTCAGAAAAGAGAGGGCCTCCTTCAAATACTGCCTGTCTTGATGACTTCCTCTGTGGGGAGTCCCTGTTCCTCTCTGAACCTCAGACTCCTCTTCTCTGAAATGAGGGATTAGACTAGATGACCTCTGAGTCCATCAACTCTAGATTCCTGGTAGAGCCTCAGTTTCCCCATCTGTCAAAAAAGGAAGGCATTGAATAAAATGATTTCTCAGGTTCCATTTCTACATCTGATGACAGAACCTCCAGATATCATACTCAGATATTCCTGGATAAATTCATTCACTTAGTTTTGGAACTGGTTCCCTGGTCTGAACTGTCCTGATTGGTGAGTGAATGAATGTAGATGTTCTTTGGACATTGCCAGACCTGGCTGAGGTTCCCGTCCCATCTGGCCTTCCACCCAAGCCATCTGGCCAACTGCTTACCATCCCCAGGTCACCAGAGTCCCCTCCTTTCCTCCCCACTCCTCTAGACCCAGAAGTCAAATCAACCCTCCCTTGCTTCCAGAAAAGATCCACTGAGGCAGCTAAATCCAGCCTCAGACACTTCATAATTGCCTAGTGTGACCTCGGGCAAGTCACTTAACCACATTGTCTTGCAAAAAAAAGAAAAAAAGAAAGATCCACCAATCAATTAATCACTCTTCCTGTGACTTTTGGCCCTCTCTGTCTGTCTCTGTCTCTGTCTCTGTCTCTGTCTCTGTCTCTCTCTCTCTCTCTGTCTCTCCCCCTTGTCGTTTCTCTCTCACTCTCCTCCTCTCCTTCTCCTCCTCTTCCCTTTTTTCAGTCTCCATATTTATAAAATGGAGCCGTGATGACTGCTCTGTGCCTCACAGACCATCATCATGCGGGCAGCTCCTGGAGCCTCCCGACCGATACTTTGCAATATCCATCTTTAAACCTCCTTAGTCTCTCCACTTGGCTTGTAGATTATCTCTTTTCGAATGTTTGATTTCTGAAGTCATGGAAACAGAGTGGGGAAGAATTGTGGAACTTCTGAAATGAGGAAGGACTGTAGAGTATCTGTAGGAGGGGGTCATTATTGGGCACCTTTCATGTTAGTGCCCCATATTTTTGGCATACTGCTAGTCCTCCCTCTCGTCTACCTGGAGCCTGGCTTTGGAGTGTGCCAGTGAAGGTTTCCTTCAGGCCCCCAGAGCCGTGGTTGGCTTTGCCCAGGACCCGGGGTTTCTGAAGACTCGCCAAAGAGCGGATCCACCCTTCCTTCCTCATTTCCCTCTGTGTTATGGGTTTCCTTCTTTTGAGGGTGAGCAGGGAAAGAAGGATGTATGTGGCCTGGAGGGTGGCTGCTGGCAACCAAGATAAGATAACTTGGTAACCAATTTGTATCATGAAATAACAGCCTTGCCCTCTTAGACTTTTTGTGGCCTTCCTTCCTTAAGGATTCCCAAAGAAGGTGGCTCCAGAATGGCAAGTCATGGGGAGGCGGAGGCAGAGGCTCTGCTCCTCCCACCCCATGGGCATCATTGCTTGGGTCCTGAACCCCAGCAGCCTCCTCCCGTTCTCCGCCAAGCTCTGGATCGCTCGGGGTCCTCTGTCCATCAGCATCCCTCATCACCAGTGAGTTCTTTGTCTGTCCTTCCATTTGTCTTTCAGCCTGCTTGCAGGTGAGACCCTGCAGGGTCCTGCCTGGCAGGTGTTCTGTCACTATAACCCTCGGGGGGATCTGCAGGCCTCAGTGGCCATCTCTGCCATTCCCTCCATCATGTCACGGATAGCGCAGCGCATTGATGTGACCATGGATCCTCAGGCTGCGGGTAGAAAGGACCTTTTTCAGATAGGGAGACCAAGGCCCAGAGACAGGAGCGACTTGCCCAGGGGAGCCCAGGTGGACTCTAACCGGCAAGTTTATTAGAACCCAAGAGGATGAGGATGGTCAAGGTCCTACTCCAGCCCACCTTGAGAACAAAGGTGCATTAGAGCCTAGATACCACAATGACATCATTTTACAGAAAAGGAAACAGGCCCAGAAAGACTTTCTCCAGAAACATATATTTCTTGTCTTATAATGAACTGTGTGACTGGGGTAGAATTCTAGTCCCTTGAGTGAGTGAGTGAATGAATGAAGAAAGCATTCATTAAACTCTTACTGCATACAGAGGACTGTGTTCAGATCTGATAGCCTCGGGGTCCTTTCTGCCTCCAGGCTGAGAACCCAAAGTCATGTCAATGTTTCATGCCTCAGTTTCCCTATCCATGGCATGAAGGAGGGAATGGCAGAGCTGCCTCTGAGGCTCCCTCCAGAAGTCAACCTGAGCCTGCAGGGGGAAGATTGTTCTTACTCCAAAAGGGATAAACTCTGGAAAGTGCTTTGCAGACTTTTCTTCTAAGAGAAAGTAGTCATTCCCTCTTTCCTAAACTAAAAAGAGCTGGTTCTGGAGACAGAGGCCCTGGGTTCAAATCTCACTTCTGCCTCTTAGCACCTGGGTGACCTTGGGTAAGTCCCTTAATCCTTCTGTGCCTCAGTTTCCCCCTCTGTAAAATGAGGGGCTTGGACCAGCTGACCTCTGGGGCCATATCCTGCCCCTGTCATCGGTGGTCCTGGGTCATTTCTAAGCCCAGTGGGCCACCAGGGCCTTGTTGACTAACTGACGGATGGATGGATGGCAGCTTTAATCCCAGGGAATTCCTTTGTGGGAAGACGTGTGCTCAAGGACCAGGAAACTTTTGAAGCACGTTTACCATTATGCAGAGCGTGATTGGGACTTACTTGAAGTGTGTTCTTTCCAGGACCACTTAGGTCTTTCCTGTCCTTATAGTACCTCGTCCAAAAGGAAACCACTTATTTCCACTGAAAAGTTCCCTCCCTGAGAGCCAAGGCAATATGTCAGTCATGTGGGAGTTGGGAAACAATCCCAGGGGCCCAGAGCCTGGAGCCGAGACTGCCAACTCCTCCAAATGGCAGACGATCTTGCTGGACTGGCTGTCATCCGGGGAGAAAAATGAGGTATTCGAGAGATTTGTTAGTTGCCTACTGTATACAGTGTATACAGTATGCTGGGGAAGGTAGAAGAAGAGCTTAAATAAGACGCCCTGACCTCAGAACTCAAAGACCAGGAGCTAGAAAGAGGAAGTACAACCACAAACATTTATTAGGCACCTTCTGTATGTAGAACCTGTCTGATGCTGGGTGACAATGAAGAATTAGACCCTCGGGTTTAGTAGGAGAATGAAACAGGACCATATGGAATCACAGTTCTGACTGATCAACTGCTTAAGAAGCATTTTTTAGATACCTACTGTATGCCAGCGTCATACTAAATATGGGGGGCACAAAGAAAGGCAAAACCAGCCTCTGCTCTCTAAGCAATACTTGGGAGGGGAAAAAAGAACTGTTTAGTGATGGGTAAGGGAAAAAAAAGATCTGACTCATAAATGTAGACCCGGAAGGATCCTCAGAAGCCATCAAGCCCAGCTCCCTCATTTTCAGACAGGGAAACTGAGACCCAGAGAGTGATTACCAGTGGTCTTCTAGGTAGGACCCTTGGCCTAGAGCCGGAAGGGACTTCAAAGGTGGTGTAGCCTAGCCCCCTCATTTTATAGAAGGAGAAAATGAGGCCCGGGGAGTTTTAGTGAATTGTCCAAGGTCATAGTGATGGTGTCCGAGGTTGGATTTGAACTCAGATCTTCTGACCAAGTTATTGGGGATGAAGTGACAGGAGATGAAGCCTCTGTACCAAAAAGAGAACTTTTTTCTCTCTCTGAAAATGGACAGAAACAAAGTAGAGGATTAATATGAAAAGGCAAACAAGTCACTTGGAAGTTAAGGCCCGGGTGAATAATTCCCTCTAAGGTGCTTTCACTCGATATATGATCCATCTGCCCTTCTCTTGGACCCTGGCCATGCCCAAGCCTAGAGGTTGGACTTGGAGGGGTCCCTTCCCTTCCTGTCCTTTCTGCCCCCTCTTTGATGTTGGGGAGGTGGCGAGTGGGGCAGGGAAAGGGAGATGGATGCTGCCATGACCACCAATGGCTAGCAGTCCCTCAGGGTCTTCAGTTGGAAAGCTTTCTTGGGTTGCCAGAGTAACAGAGGGGTGGGAGGCCAGAAGACCAGACCCCTTAGGGAACTTCGGTATGATCCAGAGCAAGGTCATGTCTCTGTTCAGTGGGCAGAGCTGGGGGACCCATCCAGGCCCCCCACATCCTTCTGATGAAAGGAAGCCAAAGGTGGGGAGGGATAACTGGGAGATCTCCTACCTCTGATTAGTTAGACCTGCAACGGTCCTAGTCCATTGTACAGAGAAGGAAACCGAGGCTTGTGTTGAAGTGACAGGATCCTGGGATTGCAGGCTCAGCTGGTGAGTTCAGAGGAGTAAACGGAGACCCCAAAGAAGTCCTAGACTGAGACCTGGAAGCACCTTAAAATCCCTTGAAGACCGTGGAGTTTTACAGATTTTCTTGCTTTGTATTTTATAGATGAGGAAACTCTGCTACCTTAAGAAGCAGGCCTTTATCTTTGCTCTCTTTCCACATGTAGTTTCTCAGGACCTTGGGGAGGGACCTCACCGGTCATCCAACCCAACGCTCTCATTTTACAGTTGAAGAAGTGGTGGTGGAGTGACCAGGCGTGCGGCATCCGAGGCAGAGTCTCATCCTTGGCCCCCTCCCTCCTCCATCCCTGCCCTGGTCCTAGCATGCTTCTCTAAGGATGAATTGGGATTAGAAGATCCTACCCCACAAAAGGCTTGGAATGATTTTTAGATAAGAGGCTCTGTGCTCTGGAATAAGCAAGCAAATACATAGAGTACAGATAACACTTGGCTGGGAGGTCCTGAGACCCTCGGTGTCATCGCCCCCCCCCCCCCCCCCCCCCAGCCTGGCTTCTCCTTGCACCAGTGGAGAAGAGCCTCCGGGAGGTGCCGTGGTCCCAGCCTTGTTCTCTTGAAGTCATCTCGGTCCACTTGTAGGTTCCACTGCAGTAGGGTTCCCCTCCAGTCAATTCAGTTTCTTAACATTTAATGTCTCATCTTTTGATTTTCTCCCCTGCTAGAGGAGTGTGGCACTTCTGTAGATGCCATTAGACAGTCTCAAATTGATCTCCCCTCCCTGGAGTGGGAACAGGCCCCCTTGACTTTGGAATGGGTTTTCCTGTTTTTATTAACATTGGTTCCTGACGTCCTCTGCCTTTCTGTGGCTTCGTTAAAATGTGTCTTTGGCTGGAAATGAGCAATTGATTCTGCCATTGCCGGATGGCAAGGGTCCTCACACAGCTTGGGCAGGGGCTCCTCTCCCAACCCCCCCAGGGCTGACATCTCTGCTCTTCATTATTGAGAGCATAGTGGTGTGTCCTTCATCCATCTGGGCTTCTAGAAAATAAGAGATGGGACTTGGAGGTGACCCCCCAGCTTCTTTACAAATCTAAATCTGTTTGCTGTTTTTCTGTCTCAGTGTCTCCAAGCCTGTGCGACATATAGTGGGTCCTCTATAGGGGGCTTCTTAACCTTTTCTGTGTCATGGACCCCTTTCCCAGAACAATGATTTTTTTTTCCAATTTTTAAAATTTATTTAAGGCAGTGGGGTTGAGTGACTTGCCCAAGGTCACACAGCTAGGCAATTTTTAAGTGTCTGAGGCTGGGTTTGAAATCAGGTCCTCCTGACTCCAGGGCTGGTGCTCTGTCCACTGTGCTGCCCAGCTGCCCCCAGAACAGTTTTTAAATGCATAAAGTAAATACAGAAGACTGCAGAAAAAATCAACTATATTGAAATTCGGTTAACAAAATATCTAAGAAAAACCTCACCCCACTTTCCTAGATCCCAAGTAACAATCTCCAGTTTCTGAGATGCTTGTTGTTTGACTCTATGAGCTACTGATTGGCTGTGTGACCTTGGATAAGTCATTTCCTGTTATATGAGGAAGTGGAGCTGGATGGTTGCTGATGTCCGTAGGGCTGAGAAGCTGGCATCTTCTCAGCTGCTGGCATGCTGTGTGGCCTTGGGCAAGCTTTTTCCCCCGTTTCTGGACCTTAGTTTCTTTCTCTACAATGAGGATCTTGACTTCTCCCTCTCTAGGCTATTGGCCATTTTTTTTGTTCTGTATCCCAACCCCTAGCATATTAATAAATGATTATGTGTGGGCTTTTTTTAGGTTTTTGCAAGGCAATGGGTTTAACTGACTTGTCCAAGGCCACACAGCTAGGTCATTATTAAGTGTCTGAGGACAGATTTGAACTCAGGTCCTCCTGACTCCAGGGCCGGTGCTCTATCCACTGTGCCACCTAGTCACCCCAATAAATGATTATTGATTGAGTCTATGAAATCCTGATTAGACTTTTCCTTCTGTGGACTTCAGTGTTATTATTTGCAATGAAGGCTGTCACCTTGAAGGGCACCCTCAGCTCACAACTGATGGTTTTCTGAACCAGATGAGACTCGTGGTTTATCTTTGTGACCTTGGCCACGTCAATTTAAATTCCTTGGGCCTTAGTGTCCCGTTTGTAAAGAAAAAGTTAGGTGGTGCAATGGATAGAGAGCTGAGCCTGGGTCAGGAAGACCCGAGTTCAAACCCAGTCTCAGACATTTACTGGCTATGTGATCCTGGGCAAGTCATTTTACCTGTTTGGCTCAGTTTCCTCATCTGTAAAATGAGCCAGAGTATCTCTCCCAAGAAAACCACAAATGGGAATAATAGAGAGTCGGACACAACTGAAACAATTCTGTTGGACTGAATGCCATGATAAGTCTTTTTCCAGTTGTGGAATTGAAATTCTTGGTCTGGAGCGCTGGATTGCAAGTCACTGAGCCTTCCTTTCTACAAAGGGGGAGTGTTGAAGCAGCCGGCCCCAGGGCTCCTGCCACATGTTGGTTTTGTGGTTGTCCCTGGGGACTCGGCGCTTCCCGCCTCTCGTGTCATTTCTCCTGAAGTCTCTTTTGCGGAGAAAGTAATTAATGACAGGTGAGGTGTGCTGCCTTCTGAGCAGGTTAAAAATAATTGCCAATTTTTTTATGATGGAGACGGGCCTAATGTGGTGATTAATGGGTCCTCAGAAGGATGGCAGTGGCTGCTTGTCCAAAGGCCAGGGTGGAGCTCTGGGGCCAGGAAGAGCAGCTCAAATGAAATCACCTTTGTTTCTCTGACCTCTCGAGCCGAGGAGCCTTGGGTGGGGGGTGCTTCTTGTTGATAAATGGGCTTTGTGTGTGTAGAAATAACCAAGATTTTGATCTGAGGCAATGGCGGGGAGGATGATCCAGGGCCCCATCGGCTTGTGACTCGTCTTGCACTTTGGGGGTCCTGGATCTGCATGGCCCTAGTGTCCATGCCCTTGGAGAGGTGTGTGTGGACCTCAGCAGGATCTGTTCCAGGCAGTGGGGACCACCTTGGACACAGAGGACCGTAGTTGAAATCCCAGCCTTTGCTTTTGGTCAAGTCACTTCTCAGGCAATTTTCAACAAGTGTTTATTCAGAATTTATCCTGTGGCAGGCACTGAGCTACCTTAGGGAATGGAATGATCTCCACTCACATAGTCTAATGGGGAAGACAATAAATATTTATGGTTCTATTGAATAAATCCGATGTGAATAAGTATAAAGATGGATCGGAGAATGAGATAGAGGACCCTAATAGTCTGGGGGGGAGTGGTTGGAAAGGCATTAAGCGGGAGATGGGGTCACAGCCGGTCTGGATTGTACAAAGGGGTTCTCTCAGGTGGGATTCTGGTTTCTATGAGGAGGGACAGCCAGAGCAAAGGCATGGAGGCAGGAGATGGAGTGTGGAATGTGAGCCTCAGAGCAGAGGCCGGTTTGACTGGATCCCGGGAGTCCAGGTGGGAGAGTGATGTTTCCTGAAGGTGAGAAGAAGGCTTGGGATCAGAATAGAGAAGACTTTAAAAGCCAAGCAGAGAGAGCTAAACCTGCTGGGTGTGTCCCCCCCCATCCAGGTACCTCTCCTCCCCCAATGATAAGAGGAGGGAGATGGGCCCATCAGTGACCAGTGAAAGGCCTGGCGTGTCTTGGCAGAATGTTGGGTGCGGCTGACCCCACCATTTCTTTACCAGGCTCTAGGTTTACATTACTTTTGGGACCTTGACCAAATCCTCACCCTCTGAGCTGTGGTTTTCCTCCTTTGGGAGATGAGTCCTTGCACCATTTACCCAATAGGGTCCCATAGAGCTGTTGTGGGGATGATCTCTGTTATCCTTAGGAAGCTTTAGGGAAAGGTTTTGTTTTTTTTTGTCAAGTTTCATTTTGCCTCTAAGAATAAATTGCTCACTTTTTAGAGATTTACTTACTGTCCCATTTAGGCTGGTGGAGGAAATAAATGAGAAAAACTGACCTGGTTGGCTTGCAATCTGAAAAAAAGTGAACAAATGGGTCTATGTCACTGTCTTTGACCTCCCTGGGGCCAAAGAAGAGGATGGCCTTGGAACCGCTTTGATGGGATCCTGGCCCTTGGTTAATGGAAGCATGGAAACTCTCCTCTTTTTCTCCCTCCTACGCACTCATTTTTTTTCTATGTTTTTAACATTTGTCTCTTTGCTGCAGAGACAACGGGGAAAAAACCAGGCATCTGTGTTTGTATCAGTGATTATTAACTCTCTGTCCAACCCCAATCATTTTTCTTGGGCTTCTCCAATTCTTGGGGGAAGTGGCTGCTGGGGGTCACCAGACCCAGCTCCTCTGGGGTGAGGGTCCCGTATCCCCAAGCACACAGAGCAGACGGCTGGCCGACTCTGGCAGGCACTCGCCAGAAGGATTGACACTTTATGGCCATGTCGGGGCTGCCTGCCCAGCCCCAGCCCTGTGGCATTTCTCACAGCTGATGGACTTCTTGTCAACCCAGAACCATCCTAGGGATGCGCCTTCTTCTCCATTTGGCTCCTCCTGAGCTGGGCAGTCCCGAAGCCTGGGGCTCCTTGCAGAGTGGGCCATTGCCAGCTGTGCCAGATATCCCCCATTCTGAGAGGGCTGGAATCCATCCTAGGGTCCAGATAGCCAGCCATCATCAAGGAGAGGACAGCTGTGACCTCTGGAAGGGAAAGTCTTGGCAGGTGATGTAGGGGGGACAGAAATAACCAGGATGGGCCTGAAGGAATTTCACCCATCTGGAAAGAGGGTGAAGTCTGATTTTTTTTTTTTTAGTTTTTTGCAAGGCAAATGGGGTTAAGTAGCTTGCCCAAGGCCACACGGCTAGGTAATTATTAAGTGTCTGAGGCTGGATTTGAACCCAGGTACTCCTGACTCCAGGGCTGGTGCTTTATCCACTATGCCACCTTGCCACCCCAATGCAGTCTGATTTCTATGAGGAGGGAGGGCATTCCAGACATCAGGGACAGCCAGAGCAAAGGCATGGAGGCAGGAGATGGGGTGTGGAATGTGAGCCTCAGAGCAGAGGCCAGTTTGATTGGATCCCAGGAGTACAGGTGGGGGAGTGATGTTTCATAAAGGTGAGAAGAAAGTTTGGGATCAGAATAGAGAGGACTTTAAAAGCTGAGCTAAACCTGATGGTTTGAGGGTCATTGTGCTGGACAATGAAATGGCCTCTGCTCTCCTGGAGGCTACATTCTGGGCTCCATCTGAAGGGAGATTTCAGTTTAATAGAAGAATTTCCCAAGGATTGAAGCTGTCTGAAGATGGAAAGGGCTGCTTCATGGGGTAGTGAGCTACCAGGCATCTGGGAGGTATTCAAGCACAGTGGTAGCTAAGTGGTGAAGTGGGTAGAGCTCTGGACCTAGGGTCAGGAAGATCTGGGCTCAAATCCTGCTTCAGGCACTGGTGGTGTGACCCTGGACAATTCACTTGCCTCCTACCTCCCAGGATTTTGTGAGGGTCAGATGAGATATTTATGGAAAGTGTAGACTCTGGATGTGGGAGAGTGAGAGAAGCGGGGAGGCTCAGTGGGGAGAAGCCTGGATTTGGAGTTGGGGGCTGCCTCAGGTCTCTGACCCACCCCTCAGCGAGCTGGGCTCCCTGGCCTCTCTCTCCTCTCACATGGCTGATGCTTGGACAATGTGTGTTGAATGACTATGAAAAAGGATTATTTACTGGAGGTCTTGGATGGGGTTTTGTTTTTGCTTTTGGGTCTTCTCCATTTCATTTTGCTACTTTATCCTTTGAAAAAAGCCCTAGCCTGGCTAGATATCAGCTCTGAAGCTCTGCCTCATACCTGGATACCTACTGGAGGTCTTCGTACCTGTCAGGGCTGCCTCCTCCCTCGTGCCTTTCTTTTTTTAGGTTTTTTTGCAAGGCATATGGGGTTAAGTGGCTTGCCCAAGGTCACACGGCTAGGTAATTATTAAGTGTCTGAGGTTGGATTTGAACCCAGGTACTCCTGACTCCAGGGCCGGTGCTTTATCCACTATGCCACCTAGCCGCCCTAAAATCTTTTTTTTTTTTTTTAGATTTTTCAAGGCATATGGGGTTAAGTGGCTTGCCCAAGGTCACACAGCCAGGTGAATATTAAGTGTCTGAGGCCGGGTCCTCCTGACTCCAGGGCCGGGGCTCTGTTCACTGCACCACCTAGCTGCCCCTCCCTCATGCCTTTCTTGAGCCCCTCCCCCCTCCCCTTGTGACCCCTTCCCTTCAGATTTTAAGGGATGACCAGAGGGCAGGGCTGTTGGACTCAGGTCCAGTGTTCCTCAGTGATTCTTGATCTTGAACTTGGAGACTTGATTCTTGACTGTGTTTGTAGCAGTGATTATTAACTCCCTGTCCAACCCCAATCCCTTTTCTTGGGTTTCCTCAAATTCTGGGGTGGGGGGAGTGGCTGCTGGGGGTCACCAGCCCCAGCTCCTCTGGGGTGAGGGACCCACATCCCCAAGCACACAGAGCAGACGGCTGATTGATTTGATTGATTCTTGACTTGATTCTTGACTTTGCACTTGGAGACATGTATTCAGCCTGGATCTTCTCTCTCGAGACAGGGGCCTGGAGGGACAAGGAGCTTCTGAGATGGGCAGATGCTATGAATCAGGGTGGTGATTCACCAAAGGGCAGAATCAGTATTCAAACCCACCAGGGTGGGACCATGGGCTGAATTTAATGAGGTAGAATCAAAGCTAGGGAGGCTATGTGGGTGAAGTCTTGCAGTATGGACCAGATTATCCTCTGGTCATCCAAGTTGAGGTGGATATGGCTAGATGAAGACACACATGCCAAAGACCATAGTTGGGTAGGAGAGCACATAAGGGGGGTGGTCCTGATGGCATATGGGGCATTCTGATCTCCAGACCCAGACCTATTCACTTCCACCTTTTTTTAAGTTTCAAGAAGCTATTCATGGCCCAGAGTCTGCTCTTATAGAGTTGAGGATGTCATTCCAACAATGGCCAATGGGCTTGTACGAGGCCAGAACCATTGTCCATAGCTTGTAGACAGGCAAGTTCAATGAGGGGCTTCTTTGGGGATCCCTTTTTCTAAATACACTTATTTTGAATGCCATTAAATTCTCCATCATCTGGGTCATGGTGGAGGTTCAGAAGACCTGGAGCTCATGGGGGCTCAATGTCTACTTGTGTTTTAAGGCCCACAAATCCCTTGTGTCAGAGACTTTGAAGGCCTCTGCCAAAGCAAAATGTTTGATACCGCAGGAGTAGCATCGGCCGTCATGGTGACTGTGCTTAAATAAGCCACAGATGGGCATCCTCCTGAGAACAATGGCCTGAACTGAGAAAAACAAACCAAGGGAGTTTTCCCCACTAATCATGTAGCCCAAGAGACAAGGGCCAAGAATCCTTCTTTGAACTTGTGTAACCCCTGGTGTGGACTAAGCGTGGGTCTGTGAAAGTTTGCCAGGTTCCTGAGGCTGGCGGAACATTCGACGTGGCTCCAAGAATGTGGCTCTTTCCTGGTTCTGGCCTCAGGTTCTTTGGCAAATGGACCAAGGCCTTTAACCAAAATATTCCTGAGATTTAAGTGGCAGGCCATGAACTCTTGGGGAAAGAAGAGTAGGTTCCAAAGAATGTCCTTGTCCCCAACTAGGCCGATCCTCTGAAGAGAGACCATCTGACCTCTGCTCAAGGCCTGGCTCTTTGAACGGTCAGGGGCTGCGCATAGAAGAGGAATTTGATGTCATCCTCTTCATTCATCAAGAGCTAATGTTTAGATAGCACTTGGAGGTTGGGAAAGTGCTTTCTGAGTGTTGTCTCACTGTTTCTCACAGCAACCTTGGGAGGGGGATGTTGATAGGATTCTCATTTTATAGAAAGGGAAACTGAGTCAGAGACTGGTCTAGTTTTTCTTCCTAGAACTCTTCTCTTTAGAGAGGTGAAATCTCAGACTTGGTATCATCTTTGTTGTGTGCTCCCCCTCTCTGGCAGGAAATGACCTCAGCCCGCCTCTGAGGGTCTTTCTTTGGTCCTGGGCTCTCCTCCAACCTGTGGCCCACTCTCACTCTCTCTTTTTTTTAAAAGATGCTTTGCCCTACTTTGAATTAGAAATTTAAATGAGGCAATAAATTCAATTTAATAAGCATATATTAAATAACTACTGAATATTGGACACTTTGCTAGTTCCTGGAGATACAAAGACAAGGGTCTGACAGGCTACAGTGACGATACAGGTGTGTAGATAGAAAAAATTTTTGAGGGAGGGGGAAGCAGGGCAAACCTTGGGTAGGCAATGGCACTCAAGCTGGGTCTCCAAGGGAGCTTCCCAATCTATCAAACATTTATGAAGCACCTACTGTATGTAAAGCATCCTGGTAAGTTTGAGGGATATGGAGCTAAAGCAGAAAACAGACCCGGCCATAGACCCTACATTCTACCCTAGGAAGGTGTGGTAGCAGGGAGGTGTGGGTGTGCATCTTTCCCCCAACCCTTTCTCCCTTTCTCTCTGTCTCTCTCTCCCATCTCCCCTTCATCCTGTCTCTCCTCCTCCTCCTCCCCGCTTCCTCCTCCTTCCCACGGTCCTTCCTCTCGTGCCTCTCCCATGTCCATCTGCATTCTTGACCCGGCCTGGGGCCTTCCAGCATCTGTGAACCCTGAAGAAGGGAGAACAAAACCCAGCCCCTCCTGGAAAGGTTCTCCTAAGCTGCCTCTGGTCATTCGTCCTCAGAGGAGGATCCTCCCAGAGAGGATTGGCTAGTGGGCTGTATGGTTGTAGTTCTTGGTGACTTGGTCAGACCCATCCTCTCATTGGTGTAGAGAACTGCCAGTGAGGATCTCCCTCCCTCCTCCTCCCCTGCCTCAGTTCCCCTCCTGGAGGGCTGCCGGGGGGGGGGGTGGCTCACAAAGGCAGGATTTGAATCCAGCTTTTCTTGGCTCAGGCTGCTCCCCACCCCATGCCACATCTGCCGCTCTCTGTAAATTATTGTGAGTAGATGTTATTTCTTTTCGAGTGCCACCCCATTCCTCCTTTGGATGCTGGGAGCTGTGACTTTGCCGCCGAAGCTCACATGGCCAGCTCCAGAGGTCCTGTCACCACCACCGAGACCTGCCTTGTTTTGGGTTTTCATTGTCACGTTTCGTTCCCTCCACCAGGTCTAGGAGTGGCTTTGGGCTCACGGCCACCATGTTGCCTTTGGCTGACGGCTTCCTTCCTTGTCTTTCTCTCTTGACAGTGAGTGACCTTCAGGAGGAGGGCAAGAATGCCATCAACTCTCCCATGACTCCCGCCACAGTGGACATCCACCCCGAGGACACCCTCCTTGGTACAGTCTCTGCTTCAGCTTCCCTTCTATGGGCCAGGAACGCTTCTGTGCTTGGGGAGGGGAGATGGTGGGGGGCATAGGCTGAAACTGGGACCAGAGGAAGCATTGCTGTAGAGTGGCATCAGACAAGTAAGACAGACCCTGCCCATAGGGAGCTTATCTTTCGTGGGAGAAGACACAGATAAAGAGGACTTAGGATGCCAGTGGAGATCCAAGGGGAGGAGTGATGAAAGGACCTTTTTGAGGTTAGGAAGATCTGGTTCAAATCCTGTTTCAGACACTTCCAGTGTGACCTTGAGCTTCAGTTTCCTCAAAGAGGCCATATGACATCTGGGGTTCCTTCTAATTCTCAGTCAGTGATTCTGAGATACAATGCACAGCCAAGGGCTAGCTGGTTCATCTCCTTCTTATTCTATAGATGAGGAAACTGAGGCCCAGAGAGGGCAGTGACCAGTGCTGCAGTTCTAACTCTTCCTCTCTTGTTCTAAGAACAGAAGGCTTGGGGAGAGGGGTTTGGACATCTCTCTTAGACCTTGGATTTTCTCCTTTCTTTTCCAGTGATGTTTGGCCAGAGACCTCCCTTGGCCATGGGACGGCTCCCAGGCTCCCTTGTGGACCTGGATATCTCCTGTGGCAACCAGGGAATAAAATGGTGACCAATTGTCCTCAGGACAAACATTGGGTCTTCAGGTTTATAGAGCATTTCCCCACCAACCCCCCACCCCCAAGTGAAGTTTTTAACCCCATTTGCAGAAATGAAAACTGAGGCTCAGGGTCTGTGACTTGTCAGTCAGTGTCTGAGACAGAATTAGTGCTTAGGTCTTCCTGACTCCAAGCACCCCAACCTTCTTGGGATGGCAACTCTAATGCCCCCCCCCCAAAAAAAGATTTTTTTGTGACTTTTTGAACCAGAGAGTGATCAGCTCATGGGCTGTCCTATGTTTTTCCAAACACTGTCCTCGGAGGAAGTCCCAATTTTCTCATGATGATCCCAAATCCAGTCACAGCTGTGTGGAGGGAAATGAGCCTGATCATGGCTCTGCTGTCTCCTGGAATTAGCGGTTGACTTTGGGCCTGTCCATAAGACCTTGTTCTGACCTTTGTCTCTGTCCCTCTGCGGGTGCTGGCTTCAAAGGCCTGGAACCCCAAATTACTCTGCAGAGCCCCCTCCACCAGAGGCTCACAGAAGTCAAAGCCTTTAACAGGAGCTTTATTTCCTAAGCTTTTGGGGCTAAAACAGAAGGTAGAAGCCAAATTGTTCCCATTTTGTGGATGAGGAAACTGAGTCTGTGAGTGGTTAATAAGGGACTTATCCAAGGTTACCCAGCTGGTGAGAAGTTAAATGTAATGTAAACTCAGGCTTCCTTACTCAGAGTCAAGCATTTAGTCTTATTTATTTATTTTTGAAAGTAATATCTAATAAATAAAATTAACATCTGGCCATATTCTCTCTCTTCTCTCTTTCTCCCTCCTCCCTTTCTTAACTCTCTCTCCCCCATCTCTATCTCTCTTTGTCTTGTCTATCTTCCTTCCTCCTTTCCCTCCTCTCTCTCTTTCCTCCCCATCTCTATCTGTTTGTTTGTCTCTCTCTCTCTCTCCATCTCTCATTGTCTCATCCATCTATCTTCCTTTTCCTCTTCTCTCTCCTCTCGCTCTCCATCTCTCTTGGTCTCATCTGTCTATCTTCCTTCCTCCTTTCCCTCCTCTCTTCCTCCTCCCCATCTCTGTCTGTCTTTCTTTCTGTCTGTCTGTCTCTCAGATGGGTCTTATAAAGGGGCACTTTCTGGATGGTCTACTCTTCTCTCCCCTGGGGCCAGGTCTCCTGGTCTCCACTGCCTTCTCAGTTTCCTGTCCATTTATTAGGGGTCAGGGAGAGGAGGGGGAAGGGGTCTGGCTCTGACTGTTTCCCTTTTGTAACTCAACAGAGGAGAATGAGGAGCGGACGATGATTGATCCCACCTCCAGGGAGGACCCCAAGTTCAGAGAACTGAACAAGGTAGGGGGGGTTGTGTTATTGGGACCACTTCTGTGGGATCTGTGGGGCTCTGGGCAGCATGGAGAGCAGGAGGGCCCCAGGCAATGATTACCCATGATGTCCCCCCCAGCCACTCACTAAGATTTCATTTGGCCCTTTCTTATCTGACTGGCCTAAACTCCTAGCCTCAGTTTCCCTCTTCCTCGGTAATGACCTGGACCTTCCATCTTTTTTTTTTTGGTTTTTGCTTGGCAATGGGATTAAGTGACTTGCCGAAGGTCACATAGGTAGGCAGTTATTAAGTGTCTGAGGCTGGATTTGAACTTAAGTCCTCCTGACTCCAGGACTGGTGCTCAAGAGCTGGTGCTCTGTCCACTGCTCTATCTAGCCTCCTCACCTTCCATCTTCCAATCTATGATCCTTCAGGCAGACTCTGGGCTCAGTGTTGGGGGTACAAGAGGTGGAAACACAGGAGCTCCTCAGAACCCCTGAAAGAGCTTCCTGGGGGTGGGGTGGGAGGCTTCTGAAAAGTGAGAATAACAGGAGAGAATGTGTGAGCAGGGAGAAGGCTGACCAGCCCAGACAAGGCGGTCTGTGGATTTGAACCCAGACCTTGGACCTCGCCTTCCAATGTTCTCTGTCCCCACCCCCCCATCCTGCTTTCAGTAGCAATGACCTTTAAGAAGATGAGAGTGGGAAGCATGTTGTGTGTTGTTTATTTTTATTTGTCAAGCATCTGGGCTACTTTGTGAAGCATTTAAGAGACCGATCTGGCTCCCAGCTTCGACAGCCTCGTCATGTCCAATGATTATCAGCTCTTTATTTATCCTCCTGCACAGTGCCATTACTGGGGGGGGGGGGGGTAGAGGTGTATGGGGCCTCGGCAGCAACAAACACAGCCCTTTCTGTCCATGCACTTCCTACATTTTCATGTAGGAAACTTGCCCTCGTAGTGGGGCCTGTGACTGTCCCCTCATGTGAGCATCGATTGAAGCAAAGAGAAGTTAAGTGACTTGGCAAAGGTCATAGAGCTAGGTTTGAACTCAGGTCTGGTGCACTGTTCACTGATCTAGGGACCACAAGGCAGGTTACCTCTGATCCCTAAGACCACGAGGGGTCTTTGGGGTTCATCTGCCGTCCCTTGGGGCTGTTTCCTTTTACACGATGGTGGCCCTGGTGGGTCTTCTGCTGGTTTCCTCCTTTCCCTCTGCATCAGTTCTTACAGAGCTTTCCAGTTTTCTCTGTCTTCTTCTCAAGCCTCGTCTCTTGGGGCAAGGAACATTCCTTTCCATGTGTGAGCCAGCCCCCATTCCAACAGCCCCTTCTTTCTTTCCAGTTTTCTGTCTCAGCATATCTTGAAGATGGGTGACTGAGAGGGAGAGGGGAAGTGGTGATCTATTCTGCTGGAAGAGAGGGGAGGTGGTCTCTTGTTCTGTGGAGGAGAGGGGAGGTGGTCTGTTCTGGTAGAGGAAAAGCCTTCCTTAATGTAATCATCCCCCCTGCAAGAGGCTGAACCCCGAATCCAACAGACCCAGAGAGAGGGAGGCTATCCAAGTGCTGGTTCAGGTCCCAGAGCCCTTCACTGGGGTCCCTGGGTGGAATGTCAGCTTCCCAGGGAAACACAGCTCACTTCCTCCTTGCCTTTCTAACTCCAGGTGTGACCATAGTAGGTGATTAATAAAAGCTCACTGATTGAATGATTGATTATAGAAGGAGCTCTGGATTCCAGCCTTCTACAGGACCATGATGGAGCCCTGCTCTGACCTGTGGGGGGTGGAATTAGGTCATTCATTCATTCAAAGAATGTCAGATTCCTGAAGACACTTGTCCCCTACACAGTAGGTGCTAAATAGGTGTTCTTGGTTGTTTTTCAGCCATTCTTTGGCCCTGTGTGTTGTTGGTCTCATTTTGATGGAGGGTCGGATTAATGACTTGAATCGCCTCCAAGTGGTTTCTGGACCTGACTAATCATTATCTCCATGACATGGGATAATGAATGAGCTGCTCAGAGATCCCAGACCCTTGTCCATCTAATAAATATCTTTATACAATGATCTTGGGCTTAAAATACACACACATATATCAAATGTAATTATATATTTATATTAAATCTCTCTCTCTCTGCATGTGTGTGTATCATGAGATGCAGAAATTTAGAGGCTTCTCCACTCCAAGGGTTCATGTGGATTATTTGTGCCCAGCCTATGAGCCTTTCCTTCTCCCTCCCCATCAGGTCTCCTGGACCCCTGTATCCTCTACCCCAGGGTGGGTCATCTTCCTGCTTCTTGCAACAAAGGGAGGGCACCCCTTGTTTTGGAAATGGAGATCGGTATCCATTCAAGCTTGTCTTCAGGTCCTTTGTTGACATCACCTCCTGATGATGCTTTCACCTCTTATCATCACCTATTCCATGGAGGGTACCTGGTTAAAATGAACAAAAAGATTGACCATTTCTGTGGTTCTTGAGGGGCAGGATGGCTCTCACTTTTTATAATGGAAAAAATCAATAGGAAATATGCCTCATAAACACATTGATGAGAAGAGTTGCAATCAGCTCCATGATGGAAGGTCTTCTTCCCTATAATTTCTCAGTTCCTCTCTTTTGGATAAAATAAGGCACTGAACAGAGTCGACCCCTAGAAGGAACCAGGGGCTCTTGTTCAGGGGGCACCTGGGGTGCAATCCCTCCCACCATTTCAGAAGGCTTGCTGGGGTGTCCCTGTCATGGTAATAGACTCACGTCCTTCTGTAGTGGATTTAAGGTAGGATACTTTGCATGCATTTGGAGGTGATTAAAACATGACTATGCTGGCTCTGGGGGGGAGGCCGACTGTGGAACCCCATTGCAATTCAGAAAGGACTAATGGAAAAATCATGTTTTATTCTGGTTCACTTGGCCCCAGGAGCCACTTAATGTATAATGTGTGAAGACTTTGCCAAGGACGTGAGAAATAGAGGCATAAGGCATTCTCCTTCATCCTTCAGCTGGATAAGAGGCCTGCCTGGGGAGGAATATGTTATCTAGAAATAGTCATTGCTGTCCTCTTTTCAAAAAGTAGTATGTGAAGTGGGTTATTGGAAGAAAGGATGAGACCCCAAGCTGGGACTGCAGACCCTTCATCTTGCAGAGCAGGAAACAGACTGGAGGAGGGTAAGGGATTTACTATCAGAGACCCTGGAGTACAACAGTACTACAACAGACTATCTCATCTGGCCTTTTCATTTTACAGAGGGCAAAATTGAGGCTGGGGGAGGGTAGGGGATTTAGGATCACAGGTGTAGACCCTGGAAGGGTCTTTAGAGACCATCCTGTCTGGCCTTTTCATTTTATACAGGGGGAAACTGAGGCCCCCTTTCTCTATAATGAGGGCTATTTCCATTGAGTTGTCTGAAAAAATAAAATTGTTCCAACCTGACCAGAATACCCAGATTTGGAGGAATGTTTGCTCGAAGCTGCTCTTGTTCAGTCTGAACCATTTATTAAGCACCTACCAAGCATAGGCAGTGATCCAAGGCTGCTGCGATGGGGGAAGGGGAGGGACCCATCGGTTCTTGGCTTCCCACAGGTCCTTCCCATTCCTCTTCCCTCATTAACTTGAGAGCCCAGAGTGCCAGGCGAGCCCTTTGGGGGGTGGGGGTGGGCTTGGCAGAGGCGTCAGCCTCTTATGTGGGTGTATGTGCATGCATGTCTATGTACATGGAGGTATGTGCAGGTGTGTGTGAGTGTGGCCGGGGCACTGGAGGCCAAGCAACTCTGTCCTTGAGCCAATCTGGCCGTGGGCTTCCCTCTTGATTCTAGGCTGATTTCATGATGTCATTGGGAGCTATATAGGATTTGTTTCACAGAGTTTTCTTTATGATTGATTTTGTGAAAATGAATCTTAGTTCCAAAGTCACACATTCTTTCTCCCTCTGTCTTTTTTTTCTGTGTCTCTAGCTCTGCTTCTTAAAAATATCCTCCAGTCATAGGGTATTTTTTTTTTTTCTTTCAGATCTGGAAGGGATAGTAAAAGTCATTTAGTTTACCCTTCCCCTCTTTCCATTGTATACTGAGCCCTTGAGAAGTTTGATGACTTGGTAAAAGTAATAAGTCTGGCCCTTGAACCCAGGCCTCCTGACTCCCCATCCTTCCTGTTTCCTTCCACCATCCTGCACCCCCCCTCCCCAGAAAGTTAGGGCTCTGCCCCACATGAAGTGGTTGGAGTTCACATAGTTTGGTGAGCTCAGCTTCCATAGGATCATCCTAACCAGGCATTGTTTATGTTTAAGGGGATGATGATGAGCCCCAGTACTGTTGTTTGACTAACAGTTTTTTATAAGAAGCCAATGTTCTTTTCTCATGGCCTCTAATAATAGACTGGGGATGCTCTTTTTTCATGGACTTCTTTACTAGCCTAGAGATGCTCTTTTTTCATGGACTCCATTATATCTGTTTTTTTTTTTTTTTTTGCAAGGCAAATGGGGTTAGGTGGCTTGCCCAAGGCCACACAGTTAGGTAATTATTAAGTGTCTGAGACGGGATTTGAACCCAGGTACTCCTGACTCCAAGAGCAGTGCTTTATCCACTGCGCCACCTAGCCGCCCCCATGGACTCCATTATAAACTGGAGTTGCTCTTTTTTTTTCATGGACTCCATTACCAGACTGCGGATACCCTTTTTTTGTGGACTCCATTACTAGATTGGGGGTATCCATTTGCCCTTTTTTTTGTGAACTCCATTACCAGACTGTGATGCTCTTTTTTTCATGGACTCCATTATCAGACTGGGGATGCTCTTATTCAGTTCCTGAAGACAATTATTAGGTACCTTTTATTTTACAAAGCACATCCTAGAAGAGAGAGGTACCAGCTCTCAGACTATAAGGTAGGGATGGGGAATGTTTTTTTTTTTTTAGGTTTTTGCAAGGCAATGGGGTTAAGTGGCTTGCCCAAGGCCACACAGCTAGGTCATTATTAAGTGTCTGAGGTCGGATTTGAACTCAGGTCCTCCTGACTCCAGAGTCAGATTTGAACTCAGGTCCTCCTGACTCCAGGGTCAAATTTGAACTCGGGTCCTCCTGACTCCAGGGCCAGTGCTCTTATCCACTGCACCACCTAGCCGCCCCAGAACCTTTTTTTTCTACCAAGGATCATTTGGATATTTATAACCTCATTTGTGGGCTATATTTAGTCAATCATTAATTAATTCACCCCTAAAAATCTGCTTGATTATTGGATTTCAAGTCCCAGCCTTCAGTTGCCTTGACAATGCCGCACCAATACTGGGGCGACTGGAGTCCCTGCCGTAAACTTCTGCCCTGCTCCTGTTTTTAAAGCTTTTGGCCACAAAGGAATGTTTTGACAATCCTGGAGTTTGAGACTCTGAGGATCGGAGTTTGAATTTGGGTTCTGATGCTCCCAGCTAACCTGGACAAATGACTTCTCTCTAGGCTCCTCTGTAAAGTGGTGAGTTTCTGGTCTCTTTTTACTCCACAAATGGCATCATACCTTAGCATTGCAAAGCCACTTGGTCTCACACCGTGGCTCAGTGATGACTTGACATGAATCTGGGATGGCCTCTCTTTAACAACTTTGATTTTCCTCTGCTGTTGGCTATCTTCTTCACCTAGGCCTATAAGAATAATCATGAAGAGAATAACAATGAGCTAACATTTACATAGTTTACATAAAATACTTTCTATAAATGATCTCCATTTTATAGATGAGGAAACTGAGGCAGACAACAGTGAAGTGACTTGCCCAGGGTCACACAGTAAGTGTCTAAGGTAGGATTTGAATTCAGGGCTTCCTGACTTCAGGTGCAACATTCTATTTCCTGGGCCCCATAATTTCTTGAATTTCCCTCATTTCATGGCTTTCCAATTCCATGCTCCAAGTTTCCAGAATTTTGAGGATCATAGATCCAGATCTGGAAGAAGCTTTCTAGGTCATCCAGTTGAGCCACAGAGAAGTGAAATGATTGATTCAAACTTAGCCAACTAGTAAGTATCTGAAGCAGAACTGGAACCTTCTTGATTCCAGGCCCTAGATTCTGTCTTCTCCTTTTCTGAGCTTGCTGATAACCACCCTTTCTCATCCCATCTCATTAACTAATCACCTGGAAACTAGGGCATCTGGCTATCTTCTCTAGCCTATAATGAGGCCAGAGAGTTGGGAGAGGTCGTGAAGGTTTGAAAAATGCCAAATAGATGAGTTTGTATTAGATTCCTGAGTTAATAGGGGAGCACTGGAGTTTATTGGGGAGGGGGTCAGATGAGCACTTGAGGAGAACAGTTTGGCAGCTGTGCAGAGAGTGGAGGGGGGAGCGAGGAGCAATGTGAAATAAGGAGCCCCATTAGAGGCTAATGTAATAGGCTGAGTGAGAGATAATGAGGGATAATGAGGATTAGAGACTGATGGAGAGGTCTGTGGGACCCAGAAGTGGCAAGGCTTAGCAGCTGGTAAGATGTGAGGAGGAAGGAAGGGGAAGGAGTGGAGGAGGACACTCCTGTTATGAATCTGGGTGACTGGGAAGAGGGTGCCCCCCCCAACTGGGGAAATGTGGAGGAGGAGAAGACTTGGGGGGAAAGAGAATGATCTCACAGACTTATCGTACGTCTTATACCAATGTTAGCCTGAATGGTGCTGGTGCTGGTGCTGGTGCTGGTGCTGGTTGTGGTTGTGGTGGTGATGGTGATGGTGGTGGTGATGGTGATGGTGATGGTGGTGGTGGTGGTGATGGTGGTGGTGATGGTGATGGTGATGCTGGTGATGGTGGTAGGAGTGATGGGGGGGATGATGATAGTGGTGATGATGATGTTGCTGCTGATGATGATGAATACATGTAAGGACAGTCCATGGCATAGTCTTACCAGAGAACAGTGGGGAGGCAGAGTTGAATGTTCTGGGATTGTGGGGACTCCACATGAACCTTTTGGGAGAGCTCTTTGCTGCAGGAATGTGATCTCCTCCTCCCATTTCCCCACACTCTGCCATATCTCCCCTTGGAGCCCAGCCCATAAATCTCTCCTAGACATTGATGGCAGCAGATGATCTTTTAGCAGTGATGACTAACCACCACCAGAGCCCTCACTGGATGCCCTGGGACAAGTTACTGAGGAGCTCCAGGTCATGGGCTCTTCTTTGTTCTTGGTTTGGAGGGTTTTTCAGCCTGAGGGAGGGACTGTCTGGTCTTGAAGGCTTCTTCATCTTTAACCCAGTGAACACCTGTTTTTGACCTAGGTCCCACCTTGGTGAGGCATTAAGTTCTGATTTTATTTTTTAGGTTTTAATTGACTGGATTAATGATGTGTTGGTAGAGGAGAGAATCATCGTCAAGCAGCTGGAGGAGGACCTGTATGATGGCCAGGTGCTGCAAAAGCTTTTGGGTGAGTGAGGTGGCCAGAAAAGTCGGGTGAGGGCTGCCTTCATGGGCTTTGTGGGAGAGTGGAGTCCAGCCTCCATCCAAGTGTGGGGCAGGTGAAGCTAGGAGGGGCCTCATACATTTTACAGAAGAGGAAACTGAGGCCCAGGAAGGGGAAGTGACCCAGGAAACCCTCTCTGACTCGGTTTCTCTCCTTGGAAGGATGCTTGTCTGTCATACACATTTGTCAGTGTGCGTGTCTTGGATCATATGCTTAGCCTTTAGTTCTGTCCTTAGAAACAGTCCATGGGGAGAGAGCAGCAAAGCAGTGGATAAACCCTAGACTTTCCTCCTCTCAGGTCCTTCTGCCTTCAAGTATCTCCAAAGGGAATACATAAAATCCTCACCTGAAGAGAGATTGTTTTTTCCCTCATTTTTCAGATGAAAAAAAATATTATGGCATCATTTCCACAAATTATGCTAATAAGAGATATAATAATACATAGACCATGAGGACAGTAACATAATAGTCATTTACCTTAGACAGAAGAAGAGGGAGAGGAAGAAAGGAAGGGAAGGAGAGCAGGTTGATGATAATGATGATGGTTTTGTCCTTCCCTCTCAAAGAAAATCAGACATCAGGGAAGTGATGCCATGACAATCACATGATTGGGTTCAAGTGTGGGGGGGTGTTGTGCCTCACTTTCTCCTCTGGAGTTATCTGGACCCAATGACCAGATAGGAATCAGGACAACTGGAAATGGCCCTGGATGTGAGACAATCAGGGTGAAGTGACTTGCCCAAGCACACACAGCTAGGAAGTATCAAGGGTCTGAGGTTGACTTGGACTCCTAACCTCTTGACTCCAAGGATAAAATGAACTCCCCTATCTGTTGTGCCACCTAGCTGCCCTCAAGGCAGTGGAGTTAAGCACTTGTCCAAGGTCACATAAGCTAGGTAATTTTTTTTAAAAGAAAGATTTTATTTATTTTGAGTTTTATAATTTTTCCCCTAATCTTCCCCCCCCCCCACAGAAGGCAATTTGTCAGTCTTCACAATGTTTCCATTGATCTTAGTTGAGTGTGATAAGAGAGAAATCATATCCTTAAAGAAGAAAAATAAAGTATGAGATAGCAAAATTACATAAGAAGATAACATTAATTTTTAAAAATTAAAGGTCATAGTCCTTGGTCTTTGTTCAAACTCCACGGTTCTTTCTCTGGCTACAGATGGTATTCTCCATTGCAGACAGCCCCAAATTGTCCCTTATTGTTGCACTGATGGAATGAGGGAGTCCATCAAGATTAATCTGGTTACAGCTAAGTAATTATTAAGTGTCTGAGGTCACATTTGAATTCAGGTCCTCCTGACTTCAGGGCTGTACTCTATTTACTGCATCACTTAACTGCCTTCAGGGGAGGAAGGACAAAGGGAAAGGAGATTGGGAAGGGAGGGAAGGAAGGAAGGAAAGAAAGAAAGGAAGGAGGGAGGAAGGAAGGGAGGGAGGAAAAAGGAAGGGAAAGGAAAGGAGGAAGGAAAAGAGGGAAATGTGGGAGGAAGGAAGGAAAAAAGGGAAGGGGAAAAAGGAAGGGAAGGAAATAAAGAAGAAAAGGAGAGAGGGAAAAAGGGAGGGAAAGAAGGAAGGAAAGGAGATAGAGAGAAGGAAGGAGAGAGGGAGTGACAAAAGGAAGGGAGACTTGATCACACTCAAGCTCTTCTCTACTAGCCTCATCTTCTTCTACTCCACATTTCAATGTCATTTTGCCCTTTCTCATTTTCTTGTCTTTAAATGTCCCTTGTGCCTTGGGAAGGTTCCCTTCCCCGTCCCCCCATCTCTGCCTTGAATTCTTTCAGAACCTAGTTCAGGTACCACCTCCTCCACTCCCAGCAGGTCTTCTTCTTTGGTCTCTCAACTGGGATTGTGGCTATTGGTAGATTTTCTCCCCTTCCACATTAAATGAGAACTCCCCAAGAGCAGGTAGCTTATTGATACCAGGCTGATTCTCTACTCTCTCTGTTGACCTTGCCAGTTAGAATGGAAGCCCTTGGAAGGCAGGGATTTCTGCCTTTGCATTTGGGTATCCAGAGATTCCCTCAGAGCTTGGCACATGCAGAGTTCTGAACAAATGATTTTTCCTCATTTATTCATTACTTTGCTCTTTTCATTTTTGCATCCCTAATCCCTGTTCCACACTTTAGTCTCTCTTGATGAGATTGCAATGAGAGAAGAGGTGCTTTGGGGACACTTGGGCCTCTTTCTCATTTTCCATCCCAGGCGAGTGAGCTCTGAAATCATGGCTATCCCCTTCAGGCCTGACTCCTAAACTGGATGTGCCCACTGCTAAATCACCTGCATCCTCTTAGGGTTCCTAGCACCCCACCCCCCATTTTGTGTCACACTTCCCAGCATCCCAAACATGTTCCCATCTGGTGGCTCATGTCATCTTCATGGTAGTCCAGGGTGGGCAGCAGATCGCCCCATGGGTCCCACATTCTCTGGATGAGAGGACTGCCATTGGGGTCTTCTTGACTTGCCCCAGGAGTCAAAGCTGGTAGTGGCAGGGTGAGGGCTAGGGGCCAATCTGCTGCCTCTCACTTCCATCCTTCTGCCTCTGGCTTTCAAATGAACTTTCTTCTTCATCCTGGCCCCTTGACCCTTAGACACTGTCTTCTCTTCTCTCTCCAGGTTTCTGTGACCTTGTTCTTTTCCACCTTCTCTTCTGGTCTGAACCAGTCATCCCCTGGATCTTTTTTTCCCCCACAAGGCAATGGGGGTTTAAGTGACTTGCCCAAGGTCATACACATAGGCAATTATTAAGTATTTGAGATCAGATGTGAACTCAGGTCCTCCTGATTCTAGGACTGGTATTCTGTCCACTGCACCACCTAGCTGTCCCCACTCCTTGAATCTGAATCCAGGTCAACCTGCTGATGCCAAATGTAGGTATCCCTCAAGGCTCGGTCCTTGGTCCTCTTCTCTTCTCCTCTGGTGATCTCATCAGCTCTCAAATCCACTCAGCCAGGCTTAACCTCTCTTGACCTCCAGTCCTGAATCTCCAACTCCGTTGGGTTGGATATCACAGAGATGTCTTCACCTCAACATGTCCAAAATAGAACTCATTATTTTTACCTCCAGATTCTTCCATCCCTATTACTATTGAGGGCTCTATCATCCTCCTGGTCCCTTAGACTCCCAACCTAAGAGTCATCCTGGACTCTGAACTCTCTCACTTCTCATGTCCAATATGGTGCCAAGGCCTATTGACTTCCCCTCTGCAAGATCTCTCCAGGATGCCCCCACCCTGGTGCAGACCCTCTTCCCCTGCCTTCTGGGCTGTTGTCTGTTATGGGTCTGCCTGGGTGACATCTCTCCCACTAGTATAATTTTCCTACAATGAAGTCTAATTATGCCCCCTTCTTCAGTAAACTCCATGGCTTCCAATTGCCTCTGGGAGAGGTGTTCAGAGCCCTTCTAAGAGCCCTTCCACTCTTTTGATTTCTCACCCCACCAACTGGGACAAAAATTCTTGGATCCAGTGACCCTGGCCTCCTGGTTATTCCCCCAAACCTCTCCATTTCCTATTGGCCCATTCACTCCTGTCCCTCCTGGAATTCTCTCCTCATCTGCACACCTGGCTTCCCTGACTTCCATCAGGTCTCAGATAAAGTCCCATCTTCGACAGGAAGCTTTGGCCACCCCACCTTAATCCTAGCTCCTTTTCTCTGTGGGTTATCTCCAATTTACTCTGTATGTTAGCTTATTTAGGATGAGATTTGGGCTTGTTGTTGCCCACTGGGAGTTGTGAGCTCTTTGAGAGCAGAGACTGTTTTTTTTTCTGGTTATTCCCAGAGCTTAATGCAGATAGTAGCCTTGATAAAGTCTTGCTGGCTGGCTGACTGACTAATACTAATTAAACTTCATACATTTCATTTTATGCCAGCCCTTTCCCTAAGGAGGCTCACTACCTCTGAGGAGTAGACCCACTAAAGGCAGCTAGTCATCCAAGGTGGTTTGTGGTCAGGATCTGGTGTGTATGTGATGGGCAATAGAAGTGATGGGAGGTCAAGGCAGGTAAGACCAGTCACCATACTGGAAGGCCAGCCTGATGGACTTCCTGGGAGAGGGGAGACTGGAGGGGGCATCTTTGAGTGGGTGAAGACATGGGAAGCCTCCAGGGACCTCTGAGGTCCCTTCCCGGTCTGGGTCTAAGGTCCCGTGGCTTCACTGGCAGACCACATGTTCTTTTTATTTTGGCAAGGCAGTGGGGCTAAGTGACTTGCCTAAGGTCACACAGCTAGGCAATTATTAAGTGTCTGAGACCGAATTTGAACTTAGTTACTCCTGACTCCAGGGTCAGTGCTCTATTCACTGCACCACCTAGCTGCCCCCCTCCCCCTACTGAATGTTCCTACCCAGAACTCCCTGCCACAAAGTAATCTCAGGTGTGAGGCAAAAAGAAAAGGTGTTTTTGTTCATCTTTGAAACCTTTCATCTATCTTCCATTTCCTCCTCTCCTTTCTCCCCTACCTCCCACCCCCAAGAAGGTTAACTTTCCAAGCTTGTGATTGACTCCCCCTTTCTGGGTGGTGTCCCCAAAGTCTATTGAGTAACAAAGAACCCAAATATAGATTTTGTTTTTAATTGGTCATTGATAACCCATGTGTGACTAATCAAGAAGTCACTATTTTTTAATTATTTTTGAAAACTATTTTCCAAATAGCTTTTCTTCTCTCTGTTTCCCAAGCTGAGTGGGTGGGGGAAGGCACAGAAGGACAGATGAGCCACTGGTGCCCCCTCCCCCTGGACACAGGCTTAGGATCCATGGAGTCCCAGGTGCGCCAGCTCCCCAGGTAATTCTGCCAGAGGCCTCTCCTCCTTGCCTGCTCCACACGATAGCGATAATGAATGAGCCAGAGCCGGCTTTGGGGGTCTGGCCTTTGGTAATTGAGCACCAAGCGGATGTGACAGGGTTGGCTCAGCTCAGAACTCACTCACTCCTGGTAATAAAGCAGTCGGGGAGTGTTGGAGAAGATCTAATCATTCTTCTGAGCTTTAGGATGGAAGAAAGAGTAGTGGGGGGGGGCTTTTAAGCTGGTATTTATTTTCTTTATCAAAATCCCTGTCCTTCTCAGAGCTCTCTGGCAGCCTTTTTCCTGCCTCCTACTTAAATGGCCCTTCTCTTGTGATGGATTTCAAATTCTTATTATTCCTTCTAGAAATCTTGTTTTCTCCATCCTCCTTCCTCCATACTGGGGTGGTTTTCCAAGGTGGGGGTGTCCTAGGAGGACCACTGACTGACTGAATGAATGATTAAGCATTAATTAACATCGACCATCGACCACTGAGTGAGGACTCAGATATGAAATGACTTTGACCAGCACCCACTCCCTCTTGGCCTCAGTTTCTCTCTCTGTAAAAGGAAGGGGTTGGATTAGATGGCCTCTAAAGACATTTGTGGTGGAATGTTTCAGCTTATTCCATCGATGGAACAAATGAATGGATGGAGGAATGAAGAGGAGGAAGAATGGATGACTGAAAGAATGAACTAATAAGTGTCTCTTAATCCTTGGCTATAGGGTCCCGCTTTTTGCGCACTCCCTATGACTTCAGATGATGCCTTTGCCAGGGTGGGGGGTAGAGAGATCCATCCAGTCACATCCCACTCTTGACTCTGCCTTTTTCCCCTTTGTCCTCGCTGCAGAGAAGTTAGCTGACCGTAAACTGAACGTGGCTGAGGTGACACAGTCAGAAATAGGTCAGAAACAAAAGCTGCAGACCATCCTGGAGGCGGTCTATGATGTCCTTCGGCCCCACGGTTGGACCATCAAGTGGAATGTGGACTGTAAGTAGAGGATGCCCTTGGAGAAACGAAGTCAAGATGGTCACAGGGGACGGGTGGCGGGTCAGATGAGGCTGCGTCCTAGGCCCTAGGGAGGAGAGTCCTTTTTTTTTCTTTAGTTATAATCTGACTTCCCCAAAGACAGGAGAGTCAATAGTGGATTATCTGCCTGAATGGAGGGGAACCAGTGGGCCAGAGAAGCTCCCAGATCAATCACTGGAAAGCATTAGCAGCTTGTGTATTTATGATATTAAATGGAATGATGTCAGAATTTAAATCAGAAGGAAGAGGCAGATTGGGGGTGCTGGACCCTCCCCGAGCTAAGGTTCCCACCAGAAGAGCTGAGCAGGACCACAGACCCAATATCCTGACTCTGGAGCTGGGAGGGCCCCCCAAGGCTGACTCATCATTGTATAGAGGAGGAAACTGAGGCTGAGGGAGGGGAAGGGGCATGGCCAAGGCCATGCAGGCGGACCACCGGCCCCTCATTGCAGAGTCTAAGCAAGTGTCAGAGACAGTCCCTTAAGTCTGGACCTTGTCTGCCCCTTGTTGTGTCCCATTGTCCACCAGTTGTCCTTCCTCCCGCACTACCTCCCACCCTGGCTCTGCCCCCCTCCAATCCAGAGCCTTCTGCTCCTTTCTTCCCTTTCCCAGGGAGGGTCTTCCTTGGGGATGGGAAGCAGTTATCGCTAGGTGTTTCCTTCAGGGCTCTTCTGAATGCGAGCCCCCCGCCCCAAGGAAGAGTGAGTAGTAGCTTAATTAACCAGAGCAGGTGTCACCTGTTGGCAGAACTCCCCCTCCCCTCCCCTTCTCTGTCTTGGCCGCCACGTGGAAGCGATAATGTGCTTCTGTCTTTTGATGGCGGAGATAATTCATTTTAATACAGATGTTTTCCCACTAACAACCTATCTGCCACAGGAGCCATGTCCAGCCTGGCTGGTGAAGCTAAGGAAGGCCCCATCTGACCAGGGAGGGAGGTGCTTCTTGCCCCCTTGGTTCTTGAAGACCACCCTGGCCTATGGAGGGCTTGGATCATCACTGGCAGAGGGAGGGGAAGTCCTGGACACCCTGCCCCAATTCTCCTTCGGGGCATACTTAGAGCTGAGGGGCCTTCCTAAGGGCTTGGGCACATTCTAACGGAGAGAGACGGCATGCCAAGGAGGTGGAGGGACAGTGTAGCTGGGCTGGAAGGTGGCAGGAGAAGGCCCAGGCTCTCTGGGCAGAGGAGGGGGAGTGGGCCTGGGAGAGGGGAGCAGCCAGCTCCCATCTCATTGCCCTTCTCCCCCCTGGGAGTAGCATCGAGTTTCCCCTCTGTGTCACCTGGCCCCATCTCCTTCACAAATGAGGCTGGGGAAGAGACGTTTAATAGCTTATCATCATCCCACAGGAGGTGCTTGTAGTGGTGGGAGTCAGGAGGGACCCCAGGGGTCAAAGACCATTTTGCAGAGCAGGCTCCAGCACTGAGGCAGGGGGCTTGCTCAGAGTCACCTGGAGGGGCTGGGCTCTGGTCCAAGCCAGTGGCCTTGGTTGGACCTTGCTGCTCCCTCATCCCTCCTCCCTCTCCCCTCCCAATGCACATGTAACCAAAGGCACCTTCCTTTCTTCTCCTCCTGGCAGCAATCCATGGGAAGAACCTGGTGGCCATCCTCCACCTCCTGGTTGCCCTGGCCATGCACTTCCGAGCCCCCATCCGGCTCCCTGAGCACGTCTCTGTGCAGGTGGTAGTCGTTCGGGTAAGTAGCGCCCTGCCACATCCCCTGGGCACCTGTCCTGGGCTGGCTCCCTGTTGCAGCCCCTCTGGTCCCCCTTCATTTTCTAGTCTTTTTTCTTCTTGAGAGGCTTTCTTCTGTTTGATGAAACATACCCTGGGTGTTACATCATTGATGGAAAGGAGAGGTGCGCTGGGGCCCCCAACTTTCCAAGATGGCTGTAGAAGGTGCAGTCCTCTCTCTCTAGAGCCAAGGTCTCAGAACCCCATGTGCAGCTCCTGGTGATGCTCAGCTCCAAGCGTGCGGGTGGCTTCCCAGGCGTTCTCCTTCCCTGGCTTTCTCAATTCAGACTTTATCTTCTTTTGATGAAGCAGCATAGGGGAAACTGGGGACCCTGGCCTTGGGGAATGGAGGCCTCTGAGTGTGTGAGCGAGTGTGCATGTGACAGTGTGAGAATGAGTGTGTGAGTGTGTATGTGAGTGTGCGTGAGTGTGTGCATGTGAGAGAGTAGGTATGATTGTGTGTGACAGTGTGGGTGTGAGAGTGAGTGTGTGAGTGTGCCTGCAAGAGTGAGTAGGCGTGTGTGTGACAGCAAGTGTGGGTGTGGGTGTGAGTGCCTAAGATGAGTATTCATGTGCATGTCAGTGTGTGAGTGCAAGACCAAGTGTGAGTGTGCTTGCAAGAATGAGTAGGCATGAGTGTGTGTGACAGCGAGTATGGGTGTGGGTGTGAGTGCCTAAGGTGAGTGTGAGTGCCTAAGGTGAGTGTTCATGTGCGTGTCCGTATGTGTACACATGTGGTCTGTCATTTTCTCTGAGCCCCCCTTCAACGCCTGCTACACTCAGAGACTCCCAGATCCTTCCAGTTGGCTTCTCCTGCTCAGAACTGAGAAGGCCCCCAAGCTCCGAGACTGGGACACAGGCAGAGGTGGTGGGCCGTGAGGGCTGAGCCCAGCACCCCCTGCTAGGTGGTCCGTGGCATTTCCCCACTTCCGTTGGTCTTGGGCAGGGGGGTCCTCCCTTTCCCATACAAATGAGGCTGAACAAGCCCCTGGCAGAGGAAGACTTTGGGGCTCTGGCTGCTGTGGCCCTGCCCCTGCCCCACGTCCATTGCCCCTTTTGCCCTGGCCCTGCCCCTCGTGCCCTGTTCTCCATCTCTCAGTTGCCAAGTTAGGGGCGAATTTGGGGCTCCCTTCCATCCTCTATCTGGGTGCGGTCCTGCTCCCGATGCCCTGTCCTCCAGATGTGTCTCATCCAGCAGAGTCTGATCTTGCTCCAGCTACTTCCCTCAGAGCCTTGCTCTGGGTCACTGACCCATTAAGTGACCTGTGGCAGGACAGCTGATGGACCCCAGTTGGTGGAGCTCCACCCTCTGGTCTCCTCCCCAGGCCCCTTCTCTCCCCCCCCCCCATTGGGGGATGCAGGCCTCCCCTCATGGGAGCAGAAGCTGTCTTCTGAGCAGGGTGGAGATGGGCACCTGATGAATGACTGCATCAAGGGAGAGGGGCTGGAGGTGGGGGCAGCCAGCACAGAGCCTTGACCTCACGCTCATGTCTTTGGCAGAAGCGGGAAGGCCTGCTGCACTCGACCCACGTGGCGGAGGAGCTGACCACCACCACTGAGTAAGTGCCCCCCTTGTCCCCACACCCCTGTGCCTTTGGAGCCATCCTCCTGTGAATCTTGGACATTGGCTCAGAGGGTCTCCAGATCCAAAGCCTTTTGCTGGACCATTGTCAGGCTTGGCCTGCCCCACTTCCCAGGCCTTGTGGGCCTCTGGTCTCTTCTGGCCCACAATCTGGTGACCTCCACCTGGCACACCTCACAGGAAACTCTTTTCTTTGACAGACAACATCTGGAAAGTTCTAAAATCTCCATAACCTATTGTGGTTCTTAAGTAAATGTTTTATTGGTCCAGTCATTCAATGCCACAAACATTTATTAAACCCCTCCTGTATGCAGAGCCCTAGGCCAAGTATTGGGGAGAGTAAAGTGTAGATAAGCTGTGAGTCCCGCCCGAAGCTGACGGACCTGGAGAGATGGCACAGACTTGGACTGGGTCCTCTTTGGGGTCCCTGGTTTTTGAGGGCCCTGGGTTCAAATCCTACCTGTAGGGGTGGCTAGGTGGCATAGTGGATAAAGCACCGGCCTTGGAGTCAGGAGTACCTGGGTTCAAATCTGGTCTCAGACACTTAGTAATTGCCTAGTTGTGTGGCCTTGGGCAAGCCACTTAACCCCATTTGCCTTGCAAAAACCTAAAAAAAAAAACCAAACAAATCCTACCTGTGTCTCTTGCCACCTCAGTGTTAAGTCTTTGCCTCCTAGGGTCTCAGTTTCCTCCTGAACTGCCCACTTACTATGGAGGACACTGCTATTCTCCTGGTCACTCAGGTTCAGGACCTTGGCATCCTCACTGACACTCAGCCCCCATGTCCAGATGTCTGTCACATCTGTGTCTCTTTCTTCTCTCCCTTCTCCATTCCCACTTCTCACCTGCACCATGATGCTGGCCTTGGGCTCTCATTCTGCTGCCCGACTTACCTCAAAGTGCAGGTCTCCTCCCCCTGCATCCCTCAGTAACTTTCAGTGGTTGCCTCTCACTTTTAGCCTCAAAGGCCCCTGGCTTTGGAGGTCTCCCTGTCTGGTCTCTCCCTCCCTTTGGGGTCCAAACCAGAGACCCTAGCCTCCTTGCTCTCTTCACCTTTCCAGACTTCATTTTGAGGGATTTGTTTTCCTGGAGTTGGGAGAGTAGGGGAAGAGGTGTCTAAAGCCCCATCCCTAGGCAAGGTGACTCTTGGTGAAGCCCCCTGGGAGGAAGCACCCTCAGGATTCAGAGGGGGGAGTGCCGTGACCGGGATCCAGTCTACAGATGAGGAAACCATCTCAGTTTGAAGAAGGGACATCCCAAAGTCAACACAAGTATCCCGATCAGTCACTCATCCAATCAGCAAGCATAGATTGAGTAGCTGCCATGTGCCCCACACTATGCTGCTGGGTGGGAGGAGAGAGGAGAGAGGAGATCCAAACAAGCCCTGCCTTTGAGGAGCTTACATTCTTTTTTTTTTTTTTTTTAGTTTTGCAAGGCAAATGGGAGTTAAGTGGCTTGCCCAAGGCCACACAGCTAGGTTATTATTAAGTGTCTGAGACCAGATTTGAACTTAGGTACCCCTGACTCCAGGACCAGTGCTTTATCCACTATGCCACCTAGCTGCCCCTTGAGAGCTTACATTCTAATAGGAAACAGGCCCAATTTTGTGTTTTGTCCAAGGGCTCTTCACCTTTTGTATTCCATGGACCTCTGGCAGGGGGTGGAACTGAGGGACCCTCTCTGAATAACATTTTTTTAAAATAATATTTTTCCTAATGACATATAAAAAAATTTTGACATTCATCTTTTAAAATTTTAGAGATGAAATTCTCTCCCTCCCTCTCCTTCCTCCTCCCCAGATGGTCAGCCACCAACATAGGTTATATGTGTGCAAACTTGTAAAACATATTTCCCTATTATCCATGTTGTGAAAGAAAACAGACCAAAAGAAGCCCCACCAAAAATGAGGTTTTTGAAAGAGGACAAGAGAATGCCTGGGACTGCAGTGAAAGTCAATCCAATTGGGACACAATGATCAAAATGGAAAGCTCTTCCTCCTCAGGCGTGGAGTCTGCTTTTTATAGGGACAGGTTGGGGATAAAAGGCTATGATGAGCAATTAGTTATCTGAATTATTCTATAACCCAAACAGTCAGTAACTCTGCCAACGCGCTTTTGTTCCTCTGCTGTCTCTCCTTTCACTCCGTAAACGAGCCTGCTCTAACGGAGGGTCCCTCTCCTCTTCTCATTTGCAGGATGATGATGGGAAGATTTGGTGAGTACCCTAGGATGCTGACCCATGATCGATGAGGATGATGATGATGATGATGATAGTGACCATTAGCCGGCTTTCCCCCAGTGCCTCCTGTGTCCTGGGAGAGGGAAGTGCTTTGCAACCATCTCCCTCATTCTCCCAACAACCCTGAGACTGTGGTATTATTTTTATCCTCATTTTACAGATGAGGAAACTGAGGCCAGCAGAGGGATGAAATGACTTGCCCTGAGTCACCCAGCTAGTCATTATCTAAGGCTGGATTTGAACTCAGGTCTTCCCACCTCCAGTGTGGACCTTTGGTTACTGGGAAGCCCTCCAGCTTTACATTCTCTGGTCAAACTGATGGACTTTAGACCTGCCCTACTCCCATTAGGGTGAGGAGCCTGGGGGTCTTGTCCCCTGGCGTTCCTTCTCTCCTGATGTGAAGTATTGGTGAGGACCTAGAAGAGGGAGGTCATGGCGATATTTGACCCCCAAGAAGTGACCCCAGGAGATAGTGAAAAGTTGTGCCAACATTCCAGTCTTCATTGCTACAGCCTAGAGAAGAGATGGGGAGTGGGTAAAGTGGCTCTACATAGGAGAGGGGTCATTCATGGAGGGCACAGGCAGGTGGGGAGCCCTGGTGCCACCCAGAAACGAGGGTGGGCTGAGCCAGTCAGCCAGTTTCCTAAGATTAGGGGATTGACGTTTTCCCTTCTGTATTAGAAACCTGAGTCAAAGCCAGGCCATTCTCCATTCTCTGAAATGGGGATATTGGGAATGGAGGGGGAGAGGGTGGGGTGGGGGTGGGGGTCTTTCCAGGAAGGTAGGGGGTTGGGGCCATTCAGGGTCTTTCCCTCTGTTACCATCAGGAGCTTGATTTGACCTGAATGGCCAGCATGGCCTTGGTCACAGCAGTGGTTTGGGCCAGGGTGCCAGGCTTTGAGAGGCCCTGTCCTAGGTCTGGGGCCAGGCCAGAGGGGATTGAGGTTGGCATTAGTGATGTAGACTCTGTGGAACAGTCCAAGGGGAGAGGAGAAGGGAAGGATAATTGTCCAAAAGGAAAAGAGGATTTTAAATGACAGAAGTAAGACTGGGTAATCGCTGCCTCTCTTTTTGTGGTAAGTGTGGGTAGATGAGAAAGGTATAAACAATGGGTCTGTTGGCCCGTCAGTGAACAAGCACTTAGTAAGCACCAGCTGTATACCAGAGACTAGGCTAGGTCCTGACTTACAAGGAAAGGAGGAATCAATGCTGCCCTCAAGGGACTTCCAGACCAATGGAGGAAAGGACAGACCAATAATAGGTACAGATGGAAGAGACTCTTAGAAGAGGAGGTGCTAGATTCTGGGGGGGGGGTAGGGTGCCAAGGACCATAGAGTTTCCCCCTGCCCTCCCTGGGAGCAGTGAAAGCCATAGCTGTCTTGTGTTTGAGAGGAGGGAGCATTTCTCTACCCTCTGCTCCTTGGCTGGTGCAGAATTGCATCCACCTGTGCAGATTGCAGCTCTTCTCAGACATACCAGGAGGTCTGGAATCAGAGAAACTCAGTCCAAATCCTGTCTCTGGTGCCTCGGCTTCCCCCTTTGTACAATAGAAATACACCTCTTGACTGAGGCAGAGAGAGAAGTAAGACCCCCTTTAGCCCATCGGGTGACCAGGTTGAGGTCCCCAACAGCGGCTCATGAAGGGTCTCTTCCTCTTAATGGGAAGAAGCATCTTCAGTGAGTGATGTGAGGTTGCCATGGCAACAGCTTCCTAGAGGCCTGCTCCCTCTCTATTGCCCTCCGCTAGCCCCGAAAACTGGGTGGTCTGAGAGGTGGGTGGGCCCTGCACCCTTTCTATGACCAGAGACACATGGGAGGAGGCATTTATCGATCCCTCCACGCCCCCCTAAAAAATTGAGGTATACTCCACTGGGCTTGTGATCCTGTTCACTGAGCACCCCTCTCCTGCCCTCCCCAAGCTGGGGAGGTTGGGAGTTCTAGGTCTGGTTATTCTTAGGTTCCTCCTCTGGGTCCCCCCTTTGGGGAATGGAGGCCAGCTTATTGGTGGCCCTAAAACCGGGGTTAGCCTTGCTTATGTTCTGGACCCCATGGGCTGTCAGTCTGACAAAGTCTCCAGAGTCCTCTGCAGACTCAGGGTTTAAATGCACAGTGAGAAACTGTTAGTAACATATTTATCAAGCCCCCCTCCAACAGATAAGCCTCTGACCCCCGAAATCTCTTCCCAGACCCGCTGGCTTCAGGGTTAAAACTCTCAATGCTCAAGGAGACGGCGAGGGTGATTTGACTTTTCCTAGGCAGCAGTAGTAAGTGATACCAATAACTGTAAAGTATCATCACTGTCGGGCATCGCATTAGCAATGGGAATGGCAAGAGCAGCATTTCTCTGGGCTTCAGTGTTTGCATTTTAACTTACACATTTATCACATTTAATCTTTCCAAACACCCTAGGAGGCAGGTGTTCTTATCCTCATTTTATAGATGAAGAAATTGAGGTAGATAGAGGTAGAGTGACTTGCCCAGAGTCATGCAGCTACTAAGTGTCTGAGGCAGATTTGAACTTGGGTCTCAGCTGGACTTGCATTCCATTCAATTTAATTCATTAAAATTTTATGAAGTATCTCTTATGGACCAGGCCCTGGGTCTAAGCTCTGCGGTTTGAGGGTGGGAGGGGGTACTAAAAGAGTCAAAAGGGGGGGTCCCTGCCCTCAAGGTGCTTACAATCTAATGGGGGGGGTCATCATGCCAACAAATATATCCAGAGTCCATATCTTAAGAGGAGGCCATAGATTGTGGGGGTTTGTGGTTTTTTATTTTGTTTGTATGTTTTTGGTTTTTTTCAAGGCAATGGGGTTAAGTGACTTGCCCAAGGCCACACAGTTAGGCTATTATTAAGTGTCTGAGGTCACATTTGAACTCAGATCCTCCTGACTGCAGGGCCTGCGCTCTATCCACTGCACCACCTAGTTGCTCCATCAAGATTAAAAAAAAATTAATATGATCTTAAACAAGATGAATGTTTCCAAATCTGACTTTTTAAAAAAACCACAATGGGGCAGCCAGGTGGTGCAGTGCATAGAGCATTGACCCTGGAGTCAGAAGGACCCGAATTCAAATTTAGCCTCAGACACCTAATAATTGCTTAGCTGTGTGACCTTGAACAAGTCCCCTAGACTTTGAGCTCAAATAGCCTTGAAGGATCCTTCCAACTCTTTGTCACCACTTTCCCAGGCCTTGGTTTCTCTCTCTGTCAAATGATGGGGTTGGACTCATTGCCTGTGAATTCCTCACCCGGAGGTTCCTTACACCAAGGCTGATCCTGGTCTAGACTCTGCCAGGCCCTCTGCTCAGGGGGCTTGCCTAGGACCTATCAGAGACAGAAAGGGAAGAGCTGCCCTCAGAGGACTTGCCTAGGACCATCTTTGGTGCCCTCCTCTCAGGGAGGCCTTTCTCCGACTGGCTCCGGGTGGGTCTGTGTCCCGGCTCTCCCTTGTCTAACTCCCCTCTTGATTCATGTCCCCACAGAACGAGATGCCTTCGACACGCTCTTTGACCACGCCCCTGATAAGCTCAGCGTGGTGAAGAAGGTAAGCTGGGGTCCACTCTGGCCCTGGGCTCTGTCTGTACTTGAAGCCTCCGGCGTCTCTGCCGCACATGCCAACTTGTAATTAGAGCCCGGAAGGGATGGGTGACGCGGCCCTTTCGACTCCCTGGGGACCTGCCGCCTGGCAGCTCACGGCCGTGTTGCTCTGGGGATGCTAATTCAGATTCTAGGGCTTTCTTCTCTGAGGCTTTTTTAAAGCCTTTGGGCCTGTTGGACCTTCTTGCCACTTCCCACGAGCGTTTCAAGTCCCTTTCTCCAAGCAGGGTGGGAGCATCAACTGGCTCCAGTTTTCTTCCAGACAGGTCAACACAGGAAAGGGCCTGGAAGGGGGGAAGAACCTAAACTGTGTGAACTTGTCTCTTGAAATTGGATGGTAGAAGCTGATCTGCCCAAAGGAGCATCTGGCCTGAATTTCTTTTTCTTTTTTTTTTTAAATTATTTAAGGCAATGGAGTTAAGTGACTTGCCCAAAGCCACACAGCTAGGTCATTATTAAGTGTCTGAGATCGGATTTGAACTCAGGTCCTCCTGACTCCAGGGCTGGTGCTCCATCCACTGCGCCACCTAGCTGTCCCTAGTCTGAATTTTTTAAAACCTTTTTTTATTGTTAAAGACAATGAAGGCCCTCCTGGTGGGGCATAGAATGACACCAGCCCCTGCCTGGGTCACTCGGCCTGTGCTGTGGCTGTGCCTTTGTCTGAGTCCATTCATCCATCCGTGCTTACCTGCATTCTGAAGAAGGATGGGGACCCTGGATTGGAAGGGGTACCAGGGAGGGGGTGGCAGAGAGGATGGGCAGAGTCTGGGATCTCCTAAAATCTACATGCACAGCAGGGCTCCTCAGCAGTCAGTTTTTTTGTTTTTTGTTTTTTTTTTAGCGTCAGTTTTAATGATCGAATCCTGGATTTTATCCTGTGTGTCTGCCCTTAGCCTGCCATTTTGGGGGGCCCTGGTCCAGTCACTTAACTCAGTTTCCTCCCCTGTACAAGGATCCTCAGACCAGGATTCTGGGATAGGTGAATATGACTTTGCATGTTCAAAGGACCGTCCCATGGAAAAAGCAGCCAGTGTGTGCTCTGGAGCCTGAAGAAGGGTAGAGGCAGGCCAGAAGGGGCTGGGTCTCCTCCCATTACAATCCTGATTAGAACAGTTTGACTAAGGTGGACCAGGCTGTCTCCAGTGGTAGTGAGCTCCCCGTCACATGAAGGGTATCAGTGTATATTCCGTCCCACTGAAGTGTCACAGCTTGTTTCATTCACTTTCAATTTTTAGAGTTTGTTCTTACTTTCAGGACCCAGAACTGTCATGGTTGGGCCTGTAGGGGATGGGCCGGCCCATCATTAACCAATTGTTCTTTGTGCTCTTCTCCCGGCAGTCTCTCATCACATTCGTGAACAAACACCTTAATAAATTGAACTTGGAGGTGACCGAGCTGGAGACACAGGTAAGATTGGCTGCTCTGGCAGGCTTCCTGAGGTCTTGGGGGGCGGCAACTTGGGACAACAGAAGACATGGTCTGGGCCAGGGTGGGGGAGTCCAGAGGGATGGGTCAGACCAGCGGGAGTGGCAGGAACTCCGGGCTCGAGGCCTGGCCCTGCTGCCCACTGCCAGGGTGAGTGTCAATCGGCCTCAGGTCCTCTGGGAAGACCTGTAGGGAGGTCCTCGGTCTCTACAGAATGAAGGGTCAGCCCCGCCGATGTCCCCACAGACACGCAGCATCCTTCTTTCTATAGTACGTGCTAATAAACAAGCTTGTGGGCCGGCCGGTTTCAGATCAAGGTCCATCTTATCTACATTTTATAACATATTTAAGAGGGGCTCCTGGGCGGGAGTTGATAGAGAGCCGACTTTGAAGCCCAGGACCCTTGACCTTAACTTCAGGGTAGTCTAAGCAGCTTCCTGAGAGGATCCTTTGGAAAGGGGTGCTCCTTAGTGTGGGTGAAGGGTGTTTTCTCATGGCTCTGGCCCCTAAAATCCTTCCCAAAATCGAAGCCAAGGCCGTATAATAACAGGGTCTCCCTCTGTCCTTTTGGCCCAAAGGAAGCCCAAGGGGGGGGGTTCTCTTTCCAAGCCTTCTTCAGGCACATGAAGATGGGCCATCCATTCTCTGGCCTCAGTGGGATTGCTGGCTTCCTCAGTTCATGGCTGCGATGTGTTTGGTAAAGATGATCCCGTTCACCTCCCCATGATCGGGGCTGTTGCTGGGCCTCGGCAGGCACCTCCCTTTCCAATAACAAGGGGTCCGGACAGCTTAATACTGATCCAGTGGGAAATAACCTCCCTTGTTTCCTCTTCAAATGAAGGGAAAGAATTTGCCAGGGAAGATGCTGGTGGTTCCTTCCAGAATGAGGAGAATTGGTCAAAAGGGTTGATGACCTCTTGGGTTCCAAATCCAGTGATTATGGGACAGGTTTGAATCCTGTCTCTGCTGTCTTTGAGGCCTTGGTCAAAGTCACAGCCATCATCCTTCACCTCAGTTTACCCATCTGTAAAATGGAGCCCTTGGGGATCCACCAGGGGTTAGCCTTGGGGGAGCCTTGGCACCTCAATCCATTTCCCAGGAAAGGAAGGCTAGCCCCAAGGGCCCTCAGGGTTTGTGGATGGGATGAACTGAAACTGGCCTTGTTTGCATGGATGACTTCCGGAGACAGATGTATAGGTTGGGGGTCTCTGCATTAGCAAGGCTGCCCCAGCCAGGGTTGTGATTGCATGAAGCCCTGGGGGGGGGGGGCGTGGAGACTGTGAAGAGCATGGGGAATGGTCCCCAAGGGGCATGGGGAAGAGAGGGACACCTGGCCCTCTTCCAGGCCTGAGCAGGGCCAGTGAAGAAAGCGCCCACTGAAGACACTGGAGAGACTTGTGGAGGACTCGGGAAGCCCTGCCTCTTACGTAGTAACTGGGAATTCTGGGCAAGTTACTTACTCTTGGAACCCTGAGTGGTGCCAGGCGGGTGCCAGGCAAGGCCCAGTCCTTGCTAATTTAATGCCCACATTTAAAATATTTAATTTCCATGGAACTGATATCCATAATTTCTGCCCTCTTGGGGGTCTCCTTTATCTAATGAAATGCTTGGGTTTGGGGCAGTTTGGTGGCACAGTAGATAGAATACCAGCCCTGGAGACAGGAGGACCTGAGTTCAAATCTGAATTCAGAATCTTAAGACTTAGTAGTGTGACCTTGGGCAAGCCATTTACCTCACTGCCTTGCAACCCCCCCCCCCCCCAAAAAAAAGAGAAAGAAATGTTTGGGATCATGAGATTTTAGACAGCCCTTGAAGAGTGGGGGCTAGGGGCTTGGAATACTGCATGCCCTGCTAGGCTTTTCCTAGTATGCTGGTTGGACTTTCCCCCTCCTTTTTTCTTCTTTGCTATAAGGTTTGCTCTCTAAGAGGAGCGTGGGGGAAAACAAACGTTTTAAAATTTGATTTTCAAATCAGAAACATTGGTTTGCTGCTGATTAATAAGTTCATAATCCAGGAGCAACCAAAGAAAGCAAATTAGATTGGGAACCCAGGAGACGCGGGCTTAAAGGCCTGGCTCAGATTCACCAGAAGCTCACTGAGTCTCATCTTCCTCCTCAGTTACAAAAGAGGAAAGGAAAGAAAAGAGAGGGTGGTGCCTTGCTCTGACTTGCCCAGAGTCCCAGAACCAGGGTCCAGCAGGGGCAGGAGCCAGCCCCGGCTCTCTGCCTCATCTACAGGTTGTGGTTGGGGTCTAGTCTCCCCAAAGTCTGTCTTCAGGCTGTTTGTGGGCTCAGGCACAGTTAATTCCCTTGTAGCGGGTTGGGAAGGGCCCTTGAAGGGGGAGCTGGTTAATATTAGTTCTGCCTGTGATCACATGTCCCCCCCCCCCCCAGTTCTGGCTGAATCTGCCAGGACTTAATTAAATGCTGAGGAAGCCCCCCCACCCCCGATTCATAAAGGGGAGTCTGGTGCTTATTAAAATCCTTCTGCCGAGGTGCCAGTCACCCTCAGTAAATTAAGGTGTGGAGGGGGCTGGGGGCCGGGGGCTTAGGAGACACTGGAAGGGATCTCCAGGGTGCTGGCCTCTTGTGTGCAGATGAGGAAACTGAGGCTTGGGGAGAAAGGACAGTCAGTGACAGTGAAAACAAAGGGAGCCCTGGAGCTGGAGGTCGGGGTCGGTGAGTCCAGTCTCCTCATTGTACAGGGGAGAGTGGAGAGGAGAGAGCTGGGCTGGTCCCTTGGACTCTCATGCCCACACAAATGGACTTCAGCCTCCGTTCTTCCTTCCTCCACACATTCCAGTGACTCCTTCTTGTCCCCAAGAACAAAGTTAACATTCACAGCCTGCCCCTCGCACCTTACCGGGTTCTGAGGCCTCCCCCTTCCATCCAGTGGCGCAGGCCTGTCCATCCTCTGGCCATCACTAACTCCACCCTTCTCTGGCCATCCCTCTGACTGGGAACCCCCCCCCCCCCACCCCGGCTTGCTGTGAGATCCACCCCAAACCTCAGCTTCTTCAGGAAGCCTTCCCTGACCTTTCCTCATTCCAGCACCTTCTTCCCTCCATTAATTATTTCCGACTTATTATACATTGAGCTACTTTGAATATATGTTATATGTTGGCTTCCCCATTAGGTTAGAAGCTCCTTATCACAGGGATTGTGTTTTGCCTTTCTTAGCAACATGCCTGTCCCCTAACAAGTGTTCGGTGAAGAGCTATTGATTGTCTAAGAGAGCTGCCGGCCTGCATTGGTTGACGGTCTTCATTCCCTTGGGAGTCCCCTCAGTATTTGTCGACTGATTGATTAATTGTTGTCACTTCAAAGGTGGCAATGCACCATAGTTATATATATGATAACACACACACATCTAGGGGTGTGTGTGTGTGTGTGTGTGTGTGTGTGTGTGTGTGTGTGTGTGTGTCTATAATAACGTTCATATTTGGTTCTTTGTTCTCAAAGAAAACCATGCCTTAAGGGAGGTGATGTCATGACAAGTAATTGGACTGGACTGGACTTTTCCCTCTGGAGTCCTCTGGGTCCAGTGGCAGCTATGAATCAGTCTGACTGGAGATGGCCCTGGATGGGAGGCCTGGCACCTGGAATGTCTAGAAAACGTAGGGTCTCTTTCCTTCTCTTCTGCCCATTGACTGTGGGACCTTCTCTGAGGCTTTTCCTTTTTCTGGACCTCCTCTGTTTTAATTGTAAAAGGAGGAAGTCTCCAATAGAAGGTCTGAAACCAAACTTGAACTCAGGTCCTCCTGACTCCAGGGCTGGTGCTCTATCCACTCCATCATCCAGCTTCCCTTTAGATAGATATAAAAATATAAATGTGCTTCATTTCATTTTCCTAACAATCCTGGGAGTTAGGTATATTATCCCTGTTTTACAGATGCAGAAACTGAGGCAGACATAGGGCTAAGTGACTTGCCCAGGGTCATACTAGTAAATATCTGAGGTGGGATTCACATGTGGGTCCTCTGGACTCCAGGCCCTGTGTTTTATCCACTGAGCTGCCCTCTGTTCTGAATATTAATCATAAAAAGAATAGACAAAAAGTTTGTATGGAAAATTATGTATTCCTGTTCTGAAGTTTGTTTTCAGAGTCTCCCTTCCTTCTTCCTCCTCCTGAGCTGCCACTCCAGGATGGGCCAGTCCATCCCCTCCTCTCCATGGGACCCCATTATTGCTCCCATCTGTTTTCTGTTCACTCCTTTCCACTTTCTGAGGTTCCTGGCATCTTCCTCATGGGTATCTCTGCTTATCTTCATGTCCTCCCATCATCCTGGTATTTTCCAGGACCCCCTTGTTCTTCCCCTGGTCCATACATTATCCTTTCAAAATGATACCTGGAATGTCTAGAAAATATTGGAGTCTCTTTCCTTCTCCTCTGCCCATTGACTGTGGGACCTTCTCTGAGGTTCTTCTCTTTTCTGGACCTCCTATATTTTAATTGTAAAAGAGGATGTATCCAATAGAAGGCATCTGGTTAGTGTCTTCCTTTGACAGAGGAGGAAACTGAGGCACAAAGGAGGAAAGGGCCTTTCCTAAAGTCACACATAAGTGACAGAGCCAGGATGGTGGAAGGGACCTTAGTCATTTGGTCCATACCTTTCAGTTTATAGAAGAGGAAACTGAGGCTCATGGAGATTAAGTGATTTTGCCAAGGCCACCAAGATAGGAAGTGAAAGAGCTGGGATCATCATCAGATCATAGACCTTGACCTGGGAGGGAGGCTCCCACCCCTTTTTTTTTACAAACAAGGACACTGAGGTTCACATTTTGTCTAAAGTTGTGACTACAAGGTGGCAGGATGATCTCATAGTGTCATGGCTCTCCTGGAGCTGGGAAGGGCCTAAAGCCCAGGGATTTTAAATGACTTACCCGAGGTCACCTAGGAAATAAGGATCAGAGGAGGAATTTGAACCCAGTTTGGGGGGGGCGGGGTGGGACACAGTGCTTCCGATACCCTCTGGTTTTTGTGTGGTTCCTTGACCTTTGTTTGCCTTGGTTTCTCCCTCTGTGGGAAGGGGCAATGATCCCTTCCAGAACTCAGTGGACAATGATTATAGATTGGGGAAGGGAGTAACTGTACCTTGAGGTCTGGGGGACACAAAGAATCTTTCATAATTATTCTTATGGATTGAAAAATGGGAGCCCAAGGATATCTATTCCCTCTTTTGGACCTAGAGAAGGTCGCTCTCTGGTCCTGGCAGAAGGAGCATGGCACAGGGGCAGGCACTCTAGACTTGACCGTGACTTTTCTCTATTGAGTGAGAGAGAGGCAAGACCTGTCCAGGAACATCACTGATGCTGGTTTTCTTCAGTTTGCAGATGGTGTCTACCTGGTTTTACTCATGGGCCTGCTGGAAGGGTACTTTGTTCCTCTCCATAACTTCCATTTAACTCCAGAGAATTTTGACCAGAAGGTAGGTACCCACTAATGAGTAGGTCTGGGTGTCAGGGCTGTGGGCTTTGGTGATAGTTTGGGGAAGACCCCCAGGAAGATGCTGTCATTATTTTATGGTTATGCCCCTGAAGCTTCCAGGTGTGTGTTAACTGTTAGTCTTTGGTCATTGAAAACGTCACTCTTGACCCTTCCAAAGCTCATCTGAAAGGCATCCATCACCATGATGATTTGGGAATAGGCAGAGAAGGTGCCCGTGCTCATAGCCAGAGACAAACATATAGGTGATGCATTGGTCTTGGCCATCTCACGGCTCCTGTCTGGCTGCCCCGAGCTTCCCGGCTGCTGAGGCTAACTGAGGACATCTGCAGCACGTCCAACCCAGCAAGGGTGGTGGGGAGCCAACAGAGTCTGGGAAGGGGCCCCTGCCAGACTCAGGGAAGACTGGGAGCTCCTATCCACTCTGCTTCTCATGACTCCTCTACATTGGAAGCAAATGTGTTTGCTTGTATGCTCTTGTTATTTCTCTGCTTCCGTGGGGCAAGTGCTAGCGGCGTTGTTTGGGAGAAAAGATTGTTTTAAGTGAAACTGTTACAAAAACATATGTGAAGAGGGACTGAGATGCTCGTCAGTAAACAGAACCCTAAATTTAACTCTATTTTTAACTAAATTTAACAAACAGTCGATGAGGATCTGTGTCATAGTTCAGATACTTGGGAACAGAGTTGAAAGGTCATCTAGTCCCTGCCCTCAGGGAGCTTACAGTCAAAGGGCAGCAGGTGAGCTTGGGAAGAATGATTTCATTAGACCCCAAATCTCAGAGCATGGCCCAGAACTCCTGCGAAATTGAAGTGATTTGTCCAAGGTCATATGGGCAGTGTGTACTAGAGACATTTTTTTTTTTTGCAAGGCAATGGGGTTAAGTGGCTTGCCCAAGGCCACACAGCTAGGTCATTATTGAGTGTCTGAGATCGAATTTGAACCCAGGTCCTCCTGACTCCAAGGCCAGTGCTTTATCCACTATGCCACCTAGCTGTCCCTAGAGACATCTTTAAAAAAAATCATCATTTTTAGCTTCTTCCCATTCCCCAACTCAGAAAGCCAGAAAAACAAAACCTGTTACAAACTTTTGTAATCAAGCAAAACGAATTCCTGCATTGACTGTGTCTCCCTCGCTTCCTCTGTCATCTCTTGGGGGTGTCGTGTCTGCCCAGAGGCATCTTGAACCCATGACTTCCAAGGAGGCCTAGAGGCCTGTCCTCTCTCCCCACCCTGCCAAACTGCCTCCTACAAAATTTATCAGAGAATAATAGTAGCATTTCCAAAGTTCTTTAAGGTTTTCAGAGGTATTTACAAATGTCATCTCATTTGACATAACCCTGGAAGGGGCGGTGCCTATTATTAGCTGCATATTATAGATGAGGAAACTGAGGCTGAAAAAAGTTCAGGGTCTCACAGTTTATAAGTATCCTCAGGCAAAATCTGAATCTTTGTCTCTAGCACTTTCTCCACTGTGCCATTGTGGTCCCTCCAAGTATAATGAATCTAAGTGGGACAATACAGCAGGTAGAATAGGATGAGGCAGACCCAGGCAGAAGGTTCCAGGAATATTTGAATTCTTCCAGTAGGAGGTGGGTGAAAGGGAGGCTGATCAGGAAAGGTGAAAATCAGAGAGTCAGAAGATATGAATTAGAGGACTGATCTGATTTTTAATGTTTTCATTGGCGTAGGGAATTCCAAGTGAGGAATGTCCCTTAACCAATGCAGGGTGGCACTTTTTCTCAGTCAATAAATGTTTCTGAAGTTCCCAGGCCCTGTGCCAAGCCCTGAGAATACCAAGGATACAAAGAAAGAGCCACATTATCAAGGAGATTACAATTGGATGGGAGAGACACATGCAAACAAATATAGACAAAGTAAGCTATGATAAATAGGAAATAATTAATGGCAAGAAGACACTAAAATGAGCATTCAGAGAGACCCAGTCTAAAACTCAGTTGGTTCTCTGTTAGTCAAACACAGAAATCAGGGGCAAAAGCCATTAGAGAATTCTGGGGAGAACTGAAGTGTCTTTGTAGCAAATGTTAGGTAGGTGGAGGCACCAGACTAATACTTCTCTCTCTTTGAGAGGTGGGTGCTACTTTTTTAACCTCATTTTATAGATGAGGAAGCTGATTGTCCACAGATTGTCACCTCCCCAAATAGGGAACAAAGACTGGAATCATACCCAGGACCTTGGGCTGCATCTCACTGATTCTAATAAATGCCCCCAGAATAACAGCCCACCAATTCATTTAGGACCCAATGACGTTGATTATCTGGAAGAGAGGGCTTAGAACATCTTCTCTAATGTGTTGTTTCCCATTTTTAGAAATCCCAGAACCACCAGAATAAAAATCCTGGGGGATGGGATAGAGCTTTCTGGGTAACGAGAGAATCTTTGCATCTGGTTTGTTGCATTTGTCTTGTACCTACTGTGTACTCAGTAGTACTGCCTACTCAGCAGTGGCATACAAAGAAGAGTTTAAGCCAGGTGCCTGCCCTCAGGGAGCTCACAGTCTTTTTTTAATTAAAGATTTTATTTATTTTTAGTTTTATAATTCCCCCCCATCTTACTTCACCCCCCCCCCCCCACAGAAAGCAATTTATCAGTCTTTACATTGTTTCCATGATATACATTGATCCGAATTGGAGCTTTCAGTCTTCATGAGGAAGCCACCAAGAAAAGAACTGAGTACACACAAGACAGTATTGGAAAGGAGGAGTCTCAGGGTGGGGGAATGAGGAAGTGCCAATTGTAGGAGAAACTAAGAAAGACTGAATCTTTAGGGGAACCAGAGGATGAAGAGAGGAGAAGAGCAGTCCAAGTGTGGAGAAAGGTCCAGAGACAGAGGGTCATGGAAAAACATTGAGCGGGGTGGGGGTGGAGGAACCCATGCCACTAAAAAGTCTGGGAGGGTGGGAAGGGGTTAGGTTTGGAAGGGTTTTCAGTGATGAACAGGATTTTATATAGGGAGCCATTGGGCTTGATTGATTGGGGATGGGGCAATAGTCAGACATGCAAGAGGATAGCCTTGAATGGGGAGAGACTCGGGGCAAGGTGGGCCAGCCAGAGGTGAGAGGGGTCTACACAAGGTCTGCACAAGAAGATAGCTAGATGAAAGGGCCTATAGATGAAGAAATGATAAGGGATTGATGAAGCTTTTTACAAACCTCAGAATGGGCTATAAACTCTAGCTATGATTATTAAGTAACTTGCCCAAGGTCTCCTGGCAATGAGGCAGTCTAGAGTAGGGTCCCATCTCCTAGCCAAATGTTCTTTTTTGTAGTTTGACAGATGGTGTCCCTGAAGGGAGACTCAGACTCTGCTGGGACTGCACCCAATTCTCCTGACACACGGTGTCCTTTCCCAACTTACCTCAACTGAAGGGCAAAGAGTAACTTTAAGCCATATAGAACTTTGTAAGAATAAATCATTTTACAAGAAAAAAACAAAATCAAAGTGAGATAACCATTGGCCTTTCCTTGGGGATGAATTTCCTGAAATGAAAATGAAGATGGCAGTTTGTCCTCAGTCATTGAATGTGATTCTCTCTTCTTGGGGAGAATAAAGAGGAGGCATGGGATTTGATTCAGTCTGCCCAAGTTTTATGAAATGCCTACTGTATGCACTTCATGCAACACCTGGTGATCAGTAGATGCTTAATGAATGTTGATTGTTTGCTTGCCTGCTAGGTGCTGGGAATGTGACAACAAAAATTGAACTGGTCCCTCTCTCAGGAAGCTTACATTCTATTTCTGACCCATGTCCTCCAGAGGTAATGGTTGCTCTTTGGTGTTGATGACCAACTCTTTTCTCTTTTTGGGGGCAGGTCCACAATGTCTCATTTGCCTTTGAGCTCATGCAAGATGGAGGACTCAAGAAACCAAAGGCTCGCCCAGAAGGTATGAGATTCCGTTTACAGATTTAAAAAACAAATCATTGATTTCTCTTGTTTTCATTCCCTTCCATTTCTTCTTTTTTTTTTTCAGGGTTTTTTTTTTTGCAAGGCAATGGGGTTAAGTGACTTGCCCAAGGCCACACAGCTAGGTAATTAGTAAGTGTCTGAGGCTGGATTTGAACTCAGGTACTCCTGACTCCAGGGCTGGTGCTCTATCCATTGTGCCACCTAGCCACCCCTATCCCCTTCCATTTCTAAATATATCCCTCTCCCCCCACAATTCATATCTTTTATTTTTGATTTATTCATATCTTTTTTTAAAAAAACCATCAACAAAATACCCTTCAGCAAAGTTACTTTAGTTTGAGTCTCCAAGTTAGAGGGTATATGCAGTATTTTGGACCCATAGCCCCCCATTTTTGCAAAAATAGAAGGGAGATGCTTTCCTTCACCTCCTTGGGACCCAGTCCAGGTTAATCATGATAATTCCATGATGAAGAGCAGCACCTAGGAGTGCTACCTCGCTTATGGAGAGGTGAAGTGACTTGCCCAGAGGTAGGATGGGTCAGAGATAGAACTTAAATCCATCCTTTCTCCCCTTGATAGCATGAATGGTAGCATTCCTTGCCTTGGAGGGTAACATGGTTGGCTTGTCTCCTGGGGTTTTCAAAGGGAAATTATTAGAGAAGCTTTTGGGATCCTGGGAGAGGAGAAAATTCTCATTCATCTATGGAATGGGCTTTAGACTTTGTTCTGAAAGGGATCTGCGAGGTCATAGAATCCAGTGTCCAGATTCTGAAACTGAGGACCAAAGTGGGGACAGGAGAGAGAACCTTAGAGGTCATCTCATTGAACCACCTCACTTTACAGTTGAGTAAACTGAGGACTAGTGCATGTAGTAAGCACAAGAACCAGGATTGTAAGATAAAAGAATTATGGGTCTAGAACTAGAGGAAACTAAGAGGCCACTGATCATCCCTCCTACAGTTTATAGATGAGGGAATTTGAGTTACCAAGCACGTATAGTGTGCTAAGCTATGGGGAATATAGATAAAGGCAAAAAAGAAAGTCCCTACCATCAGGGAACTTATATTCTAATGTGGGAAGACAGCCCAGAAAAAGACATATGGGGGCATATTGGGAAAAGTGGGGAAAGTCAGCAGACGAGCAAAGGGATGAGCAGGGGTAATGGGGGCTGGCCTGGGCCCATCCCCCAAACTGAGGAGCTCTCCAGTAGGAAGAGGGGCCAGTACGGCTATAGGAATCTGTCCTGGTGGGAAGGCTTCAGGGCCATGGAAGAAAATCCAGGAGCCTCCAGAGCCAGGGACAGATTATGAATCAGAGTATTATCTGTCTGATTATCTCCACCCCCAGTGATTTCCAATGATGGGTCCCCCCATCATGTTACAGTTGAGGAAAAGGAGGCCCTGAGAAATGAAGGGACTTGGTGGTACAGTGGATAAAGCACCAGCCCTGGAGTCAGGAGGACCTGAGTTCCAATGTGGCCTTAGACACTTAATAATGACCTAGCTGTATGGCCTTGGGCAAGTCACTTAACCCCACTGCCTTGCCAAAACCAAAAAAGAAAAAAAGAAATCAAGGGAGTTGTTCAAGCTCATGCTGACTTAAAATAAGGGTCAGAACCCCAATGATTGGGTTGATCTTATCTTCTCTTGGCCCTGAAATTGGGCTGTATGTCACTGGAGGGGAGAGCACCAGACTCTCCAGCCCTCTGGCTCCACCCAGAGCCCTGCACAGTGTCCTCTTCTGAGTCTTTGGATGTTAAACAAGCCAGGGCATACGGAGGCCAGGCTGAGATGGACTTGGGGAGTGGGCACACCCTGGTTAAGAGGCAGCTGGTGCTCAGAAATAGCCAGTGAGAAGCTTGGCCACTTTCCAAGTAGCTCAGGTTTCGTTATTTGGGGATTTCTGAACCTTGGTGATACCAGTTCATTTGGACAGCCACCTGTGCCGTCCCGTGACAGAAGGCAGCTGTGATACCCGGAAGACTTCATACTTGTGGAGGAGAGAATTTAATTTAGTTACGGGGTGGGGTAGTGCCTAAGCGGGGTGAGGTTCAGGGACTCCAAGGTGGATCCCTCTTTGGGCCCCCCGTTGTAGAGTCTTCCTTCAGTCAGAACTGCCTGGTTTGGGGGTTGCCTCTGGACCGGGTCACTCTCCTGAGTATCACAGCCAGATCACAAGGCCAAGCTCACAGCGACCCATCTGACTCCCAGCTAAGGGACTGTGAGGTACAGTGCCCAAGCTGTTGAGGCAAGGGGCCTGGGTTCCAATCCTACCCCCGATGATTACTCCATCTGGGTCCTCTGACAAATCACTCACTTCTCCTCCATGAATGCATGAGAGGGTCCAACAAGATGGCATTCCAAGGTCCCTTCTATCACTAGTTCTTGGGCAAGTGCCTCCCTCTGCCTCAGTTTCCTTCCCTGAAAATGAAAGGTTTGGACCAAATGACATCCCAGGGTCCTTCTACCTTTAGATCTGTGAAGGTTTTTAGGGGCTTACTCTTATCTTTAGGGGGCAAGTCTGAAGTCTGTAGCTCAACTAGGGTCTAGCTCTCATTTCCTCACCTGTCATCTTATATGATCTCACAGGGTTGGAATGAGGAAAACAGTCATTAAGTATCAGATAATTAATAACTAACAAAATATAAAACTTTATTACATAAATGCCGTTTGTTTTAGAAGGCTCTTTATGCACATCCTCTGGAGTGGAAGCTGCTTGAAGGCAGGGGCTGGTCTCTCTGTCTCTCTAGTGCCTGGCACCTGGGGGGTGCTTAGTCCTTCCACACCTGAGTTATTTATGGGTGATGATGGAAGCTTTTGGAGGGTGAGAACTGTTTCCTATTTATCTTTATATCCCTGTCCTCCTCCCAGTCCCCATACCTAGTACACAGAGGGTGCTTGATAAACACTTCTTGTTGGGTTATCCCACAGCCAATAAGTGGTGGGGATGATTCCCCCAGTGAAGTGACTTAACTAAGGTCATACAGCTAATGAGTGGCCAGGGTAGGTTCTGCCCCCAGGAATTCCCAACCCAGACTCCTTTTGGCATGGTAGGGGGTAAGGACTTTTTTGAAGCATTTCTGGTGGTTGAATTAGCAAACTCCAACCCATCCTGATCACAGTTGAGGGGGAGGGAAGGAACCATGGTTCTCCCCCTCCCCTATCCCCTCCCCCAGCCCTTCCCCGCTCCTGACTCCTTTCTGCTCCTGCCACTTTGCCTGCTTTCAAGTCCACTAACATGGGACCTTCCCAGGTGATGCCAGTCACCTCCTCTGATTGACTTGACTACACCTCTCCCCTCTGCTTGGAGGATGGGGTTCCAGGCTTCTCCCACTACCTTCTTTATGAATAGAGGGCAGAAAGCAGCTCTAGACTCATTCCCCTCAAACACCCCCATTGCAGGTAACCCTTGAGCTCTTGGCCTAGCTCTATGTGTGGCGTTCCCAACTGGAGAGGAAGCTCCGTGGAGAGAGGGACCTAAAAACAAAGCTCATTGTATCTGCCAGGGCTTAGTGCACAGGAGGCGGCTAATAAATGTTGATTGAATTGGGTGCTTACCTCAGTGCTCTTGAGGAGCATAGAAGTGGTTTCCTTCCGTTGGCAGGAGTCAGGAAGCTTTGGGGGGATTAGCATTTATTGGGGCCTATTACATGGGGTTCTTCCTTTTTTATATCCCCCAGAGGGCTAGGGAAGTGTCTTTGGTTGCTTTTCTTCTACTTACTTTGCCACTTGGGGCAAGTTTTTGCCTTCTATGGATGCAGAAATATTGGCTTGAAGTCTCTTCCATAATGTTCAGAGAGAAGGAAGATAGTGAGAAGCTGGGCCTGGAGTTGAGACAAGAGACAAGGGAAGAATTGGCCAAGTGAAGTCTAATGGCAAGCTCTTTGGTTCCTGCATTGGAGACTGTCAGAGCTGGGAGGGTCTTAGAATAGAGGATGGTAGAACCTAGAGGGGCCTTAGAACTGGGAGGGGTCATAGAACAGGTGATGTCAGAGCTGGGAGGGGCCTTAAAACTGGTGATGGTAGAACTTGGAAGGGCCTTAGAGCAGGGGATGTATGAGGTGGGAGGGGTCTTAGAACTGGTGATGTCAGAGCTGGGAGGGTCCATAGAACAGAGGATGGTAGAATTTAGAGGGGCCTTAGAACAGGGCACCACTACCATGGTGGCTTTCGAAGATGAAGCCCTTCACCTCTAATTACATCTAGCTTTGATTGGAGGGTGGGGTCCTAGGCTCCTGCCGCCACCTTGTGGATAGAGGACTGAATGGGGATGATCCCCCTGGGAGAGACTTTGAAACAAGACCAGAGCCGGAGGGGGGCTCCCTTTCAGATTGAGTTCAGCCATCTTTTCATTTGACAGAAGGGAGGTGATTTTTCCCAAGGACACGGGGATTTTTCATTGATAAGATAAATGTAAAAGAATTTTGTTCCAGAGACATTTCTCTGCCTGAGTTTTCTCTTTGCTCTTCTTTGGTGCCTGAGAAATCGGTTTTGTGACTTGCCATGCCTCACTTTCCCTTCCAGGCTATTTATTCCCTTACTCAGTGACCCCTAGAATGTACCTTCATCCACTTCCTCTTAGAATTCCCTAGCTTTTTTTTTTCTTAATTAACAATCAGTCGACCCCCTTCTCACTCCCATTGGAGGACCTTGTAAAAGAATGACCCTGATTGCCTGGCTGCTGGAGCCTATATTGACTTTTGCATTGTTGCCCTCAGTAGATGGTTAGTTCCATGAGAACAGGGCCTTTTGTGTTCTCCCCACCTTCTGCCTGAGAGTAGACTGAGCTCCCTCAGATGGGGGCCTTTCTCCTTCACCCCCAGGGTTTTGCACATCCTGCTTTTTAATTGACAGATTATTGTGTTTTTCCTGAATCAGGTGAGTCTGGTAATTGGCTGAGAGGCATTTCTGGGTTTTATTCACACAGGGTTGTGGGGGGGGTTGCTCCCTGGGGGTTGCTCCTTCCCCACCTTCTCTCACCTTCCCCCCATAAATAACAGCTTCTTTTCCTCCCTACAGATGTCGTCAACCTGGATCTCAAGTCTACCCTGAGAGTTTTATACAACCTCTTCACCAAGTACAAAAACATTGAGTGATCAGAAGCTGCGGAAATAGGCAATCCTTCCCCACCCCACCCCCCCAATCCCCCAGGTCGTCTCTCCTTTCTGTGCCTTAATTTACCTTCTTGCTGCTTTAGGATTTGCCTCCTCCTCTTTGGGGGTCTCCTTGGTGCTACGGAGCAAAGCCCACTGGACATGATGGTTCGGGGCCAGGGGTGGTCTCTGATACTGGATCTTCCCTCCTGCTTTGCTCTTGAGACAGATGACAAGCTCAAACTCTTCCCCTGGACTGTTCTGGAAGGAGCCACCAGGCACGGGAGGTCTGTTCAAATGTCCTTGTGCCCTGGCCTGGCTCTTTGACTGTTTCTTTGGGGCTGGAAGTTCCTTTAAAACCTGTACTTTGTAGTGAAAATGAGCTTTGCATTTTCTTTCTTTCCACCCTTTTCTTCCTTTCAAAGAAAATCTGAAACTATTCATACAAAACTCTTGATGCTTCCTTTCTCCTCATATGAATATTTGGCCACCCATTTTACATGATGTGAACCCCAATTCCCGAGTATAAAGTTTTTTGGGTTTTTTTTTTTTTAGATTTTTCAAGACATTAGGGCTAAGTGGCTTGCCCAAAGCCACACGGCTAGGTAATTATTAAGTGCCTGAGGTCAGATTTGAACCCAGGTACTCCTGACTCCAAGGCCGGTCCTCTATCCACTGCACCACCTAGCCGCCCAAGTATAAAGTTTCTACAAGAAACCCTTTATTTATTCTTGATTTCATGTCTGATAACCCCATGTCAAAGGGACATGTGATAGATGAACTGCAGATCTCCCCAGCCTTGCTACTGTCTAGCTGCATCTCCCCGGGCCTCAGTTTCCCCTGCTGTCAATTAAAAAATGGGTGAAAGTAGTCCTTGGATCATCTGGTCCAGCTTTCTCATTTTGCAAACCAAAAAACAGACTCGGAGTTAAGATGATGGGATAGAGCTGGAAGAGACCCTCCTCCCCAATCCAGTCCCATCATTTTACAGATGGTGAACCTGGACCCTAGGAACATTTACTGATTTTTTTAGCATCACATTGATAATAAGAATCAGGGGTAGAATTTGAACCCAGTTCCCACTCTGGTGATCTTTGAGTCTGTGACTTTCTAAGCATCCTATTTGCAATTGCATCCAAAGCATTATTTTTTAACATGACTTTGTTTCCCCAAATCTCATTGGAAAGGGGAGGTCAAATGTTGTTTCTTCCTCTTGACCTCCTGGAGGCTGGGTTTTGACTTGACCCTGAGTTCCTATTGGTGGGAGGTAGAAGTGATGATGGTCAGAGTGGCCCAGCCCTTGGGCGGCATCTACCTGCTTTTGGCCCCTGCTTTACCAAACTGTAGCATTTACCTACTGGCCATGACTCTGGAGGGTTTTTGGTCCCTTCTCTGACTTATATTGTATCATCCTGGGGAAGTTCCCACCCTCCTAAAACTGTTTCTTTAATTGTGACATCAATAAGTCAACCAATGGGCATTTATTTATTAATCACCTACTGTGTACCAGACTCAGTTTTAGGGCTGGGCACAAAGATTTGGAGATAGTCTCAGCCCTCAGGGAGTTTACAGTCTGTTTTGCATGCCATTCAATTTATCAGGCATTTATTAGATGCCTGCTGTATACTAGCCACTGTTAAGTTTGGAGGATATAAAGCAGAAAGATAGTTCTGCCCTCAAAGAGGGCAGTCTGCTGGGCACCCACTCCATCACTGGCACCAGACTGGGGAAGATACAAAGACAAACAGAAACAGATCCTGCACTCCTATGGCCTTTCTGACTCCCTTCCTCTTCCTGAGGTGGTTGAAAAGCTAAGATGAGGATGGTCAGGAGATGGGGGAGCCTGTTGGCTAGAGCCCTGAATTTGGTGGTGGAGAGCCCGGGATCTGAAGCCTCTTGCTACCTATGTGAACTTGGGCAAATCCTTGCCCCAGTTTCCTCCTCTGTAAGATCAGGGGATTGGTGTCAGCAGCTCCAAGGCCCTGCCCCTTCTGTCCAAGTATGAGTTCCTTTGTGTCCTTGCTCAGCCCCAGGGAGAGAAGGCCGCCCTTCCATCCTCCAGAGCCAGTGCCGCTTTCTGGGGTGCCAGAGCTGACAGTCTCAGAAATGTTTTCCCTGCCCTTGTCGCATCATCTGGGCAGAACGGCAGGTGAAGCTGACAGTGTGTGACCCCTCTCTTAAGGGACACTGATATTCAGAGGCTGCAGCGATGGTCTGGTCGGGTCAGAGCATCCTGTTTCTTCTGCAGTGCTTGCCCAGAGCCTCCAAAACCAGGAGGGGGTCACATTGGCCTCCTCCAGTGAGGACTTGGAAGATAGGGACTCGAACTTTCCCCTGGTGCTGGCATCTGGCCTTCAATTGTGCAAAGAGGGCCTGGGGCAGCTGCCTGCAGTGTCCGAGCAGAACTGGGTGTTCAGTACATTGGAGTGGAAGGGATGTTTGGGACTGGCCCAAGGCCTTTTACAGGTGGGGAAAGAGGCTTGAGGCTATAGGGTCAAAGCATGACTGGGACTAAGCCGGGCTCCTAGTGTCCAGGTCCAGGGCTCTAAGGTCAATCAGAGGGTCTGGGAGAGGCCTTAGAACCGGAGAGGCCAGAACTACCTGAACAGAGCTGGGAGGAGCCTTAGAACAGGGAATGTCAGGCTTGGGAGGGGCCTCCTAGTTTGGCAAGCTACATGTCCCAACAAACCTATCTCAGTGACCTTAGATTTGTGATGGCCATAGAGAACTTTGGGTGCTCACTCACCTTAGAACTGACCTCAGAATGACAACGGGATGGGTGACTATGGCCCCAGCAAAAACAAAGCCACTCACTTCAAGATTCTGCTCTTTGTCTTTGCTTTTTAAAATTCTCTTTAAAGGAATGAGAACAATTGCACAACAGAATTTCTAGCTTTCAAATGGATAAGCATTTCCCTGGGAAGTCAAGACTGGGCTTTGCTCAGAACTTAGGGTGTAGCCCCCCCACCATGGTGTATTCCCCCTCCCTAGGCAACAGACTTCATGTTTTACCCCTAGAGCAATTAAGTTCTGATTAAATACTGAGCACCTAAATGCTGGTCCCAAGGTGGACTTCTTCATCTGCTTCTCACTGATGTTTCTCCCCCCACCCCCATTCCATACTTTATCTAATTTCTGTGAGTTGACTGGCACTGAACCCAAAAGTTGCTCCCTTGGAATAGCTAGGGGATTCCTCTTTCAGGTCTGAGTATTGTCTTAGTAACAAGAGGTTCTGTTTCTTCTGGGCTCCTTGGCATATGCTAGGATTTATAAGTTGAAAACCCTAAACCAACTCCTTTGATGGATGAAGAATCAGAACCAAGGTCTCATAAGTGATATAATTGGGCCAGATTGTGAATCCTAACCCTGGGCCCTTGCCAGAGAGTCCCTGATTTTTGTTTCATTTTTCATTTAAAGCCTTCTCATTGAAGCAGGTAAACACCTGGTCCAGGATAGGTGTCCGTCCCCATCCACATGAGTCTTCTATTCCTTAATCATGGTCTTGTGTCTAAGTCTGGAAAGATCCGAAGTCATCTTGTCTTACCTCTGCTCCTTACAGAGGAAGAAACAAGCCAACCAACCAACCAGACAAAAATCTTGAGTATCTTTCTTTCACAATCTCTAACCTCTGGGCAACTGGACTAAGAATCCAAAGAACTGGAATCTCAGCCCTGTTCCTTGCTAGCAGTATGACCCTGTCAAAATCCCATCACTTCTCAGGGCCTCAATTTCTCCATCTTTATTATAAAAGGATTGGACTAGAAAGAGGCAGTGAAGTCTGATGGGAAACTCATTGGCTGTAGAGGTAGACAACCTGGGGTTCCTTTGCCATTCTGCATGACCCTTGACAACTGCTCCATTTCCCTGGGCCTCATTTTCCTCTTGTAAAATGGGCAGAGGAATGACCTCTGAGGCCCTGGTATCTTTGATTCTAGGTCAGTGATCCTGCAATGTGTTTCCTCTCCATCTCTTATTCTCTGATTCGGGTCACCACCTATTACTTCCCTTCTCTTCTGCACTCCCAGCCTTTAATTGTAAGGAATGATAGAAACATCACATGGTTTTCATCCTCTAGTGTTCTTAATTTTTTTATCTTCTGTTTCCAGTGTAAGGTTCCAGCTCAATGAAGCCATTAAATTTACAATTTATTATTCTAATAGCTCATACTTTTCCAATTATTTAAGGCTAATGGAGAGTTTCCTTCCCAACCACAATGTTGTCCCTTTGACTTCACTTTTGTTTCTCTCCTTTCTCCAGTAATGAGATGCCAATCCCACTGGGTTCACTATTTCATGACCTGGAGGCTGGTCCTCAGGCCATAGGCATACATGCAGTTTGTTGCCTAGTCCACATCTTAATGTTCTGTAGACTGGAGAATGACTTACCCCAAAGCATTCATCCTTTGGCATAACCTTCAGGAGCCTTCATGGCATGTTGAGTCATCAGAAGGGTTCTTTGATGAGAAAAGAAGGTAAATATAAATATGTTCTGGTTGGTTGCTAGAGCAAGGACAAAGAAGTCCATTTTGACTCAGAAAGACCCCCTTCAGAAAGGTTGGAGCTGTCCAGCATTGGGAAGACTACTTAGGGAGAGAGAGAGCTCCTTGACTGTCCTACCAGATTAATGTTGAATTTCTGTCCTTACCCAACCTGGCGGTGACCTCTGAGGTTCTTTCTAGTTCTAAGATTCTGACATTCAGTCACAGTTGTGCAACTGAAACAAGGCATTCCAGTTAAAACATTTTTTTAACTTTGAATATAATTCATCCTTCCCTTCCTCTCTCTGAACCAGTCTTTGGTGACTATGTGGAAATCTGGAAACACCACTATTAAGGCAGGATATGGGATTTTTTTCTATTCCCTCTTTCTCTCAAAGGAAAAAGAAGCTTCTTTCATAGCTGTTGAATAAAACCAGAAGGGAGTTTCTTCCCTGGTATCCTCCTATCATATGGATGAGGAGGCCATGGGTTGTTTGGGATGGAAGAGGGGGTGCTCTTCACAGTGATCTGAGTGGACAGTTCCCTTCAGATTATTCTGAGCACCCCATCATTTTTCATTTATCCATTCATGAAAAGGAGATTGGAAAGATCATGCTTTCAAAAACCTTCCTCCCTTCCTGAGGTACTATTTGAGCCAGGGGCTTCTGACCCCATCTGACTCTCACATGCTGCCTCACCTTTCATTTCAATATACATTTAATAACTCCAGAAAATCTGTCCTTGCCTAGAGATAGGTTTGGCCATACCCCATCTTGGTTTATGATTAAACCAGACTCAAAGCACAAGATGCTTCCCCTTCCCCCAAATTTCCTTGCCCAAATGGGGGCATGCTGAGTTCCTCAAACCAGCACAGCTAGAGAATCCTTTTCTTCTCTTGCTCGATGCGTGATAATCAGGGAAATATTTGTTCTTTGCGCCTCCGTATGCCAGCCTTCCTGATTCCTCCTGCTAGATGCATGGAGTCTGCCAAGAGCTTCTGACTCCTGAGAACCAAACAGGTCCCCTGGACCTTGCCATACTCTGATGTCCTAGAAGCTTGGGATGGGACAAAGATAAGGTCTTAACCTTTGGGGTTCTTTTCTGCTCCTTCCCTAAAGGAACGTAGTGTTTGGGGCATCAAAAGTACTTTAATGTTTTCTACTTTTAAATGAAAAACAAACTAACTGGAATCTGGGGGACTATTATTGTCATTCCTTTGTGTTCTTCGTAACCCATTGGAGGTTTACTTAGCATTTTGCCAATTCCTCCTCTAGTTTATTTTACAGATGAGGAAATAGAGGCAAGCAGGGCAGAGTGACTTGCCCAGATTCACACAGCCAGTCTGAGGTTGAATTTGAACTCTGGAAGATGGAGTTCTTGATTCCAAGCCCAGTGCTCTATCTACTCTGCTGTCTCGCTGTTTCTGGATTTTGAAAAATGACAGCAAAGACATTGGATATATTTGTCAGCTGATGGACTGGGCTGGCCAAGGGAGACCTAACGGCAGGTGCTGGGAGGGTTCCCCATCAAAGAATAGACCTTCCAGGCTCAGAGTCTTAAGGTAGTGCTTGGTGGAAATATTAATAGCTTATTATTACACTATTATCCTAATAATGACTTGATATCCACTACAAAGTCATTGGCCCATGGCAGATTGCTCCTTTCTTTCTTTTTTCCTTTGGTTAAGGAATGAATGAACTTGAACCTGCACGAGGAAAAGAAAGATAAGACAGGCAGGAGCCCAGGCCTCTCGGGCTGACATGAGATTAGGAGAGAATGGGAAGGAATGTGGCAGATCAGAATCCCCCACCCCTCACCCAGTTTTAGCTGAAGGGATCTTCTGGGCTCTCTTCCTGGTAGGCTTTGTGGCGCTCCAACAGCACTCATTCTGAAATGGCCACCTGTCTGGGGGAGGAGAGGGAGCCAGGACCACACTCGGCTCTCTCCAGATCTGCCATCATGTGGCATTGGTCTTAATTCATCCCAAGCTCACGTTTGCTCCATTTCTTACAATCTGCTCACTCACATACACCACAAGCTCTCTTTTTTCAACAAAGATAAGCCCTATCGGGGAATGAGGTAAATGTCCTAAGCATTGTAAGAACAAAAACTGGGGGCTCACGGCCTTCCCTTCCAGGCCTGTAGGAAGCTTCTCGTCCTCCACCCATCTCTTAGCAAGCTCATCCTTTCCCTCTCTGGCGTCCTTGGATGATGTGTCCTTTATTGATGATCGTGGATACTCAAGAGAGACTTGCCCCTTACCTGGCGTCAGGGAAAACTTGGTGGCAGTCAGAGTGCCCCCCGCCCCCTGCCCGCAGCCAGCTTCCTCCTCCCTGGAAACAACGCAAATGCTAAAGACTTCCTCAGACAGGTCGCGATCCGAGGGCCGCCCCACGCTCAGATCCTACCATTCTAGATGTAAGCTGTCTGAGAATGGGTGCTAGGCATGTGCTCCTAAGCCTGAAGAGTCAAGACCAGATGAGTTTTGGTTTCAAAGCCCCCGACAAACTGGAAGCCGCCTGGCTGACTGACTACGGCCAAAGGAATAATGTCCCAACCTCTGGGCACACGCTGTTCCCTAGTTCTAGAGTGCCCTCCCCATTTTCACTCTACTCCCAGTCCACTGCAATAGGCATTTATTAAGTGCCTGCTGTTTACTTGGTACTTTATTAGATGTTGGCCATACTACAAGGTCAAAAAAGAATAGTCCCAGGGGCAGCTAGGTGGCACAGTGGATGGAGCACCAGCCCTGGAGTCAGGAGGACTTGAGTTCAAATCCAGTCTCAGACCGGCTTAATAATGATCTAGCTGTGTGACCTTGGGTAAGTCACTTAACCCCATTGCTTTGCAAAACCCAAACCCAAACCAAAACCAAAAAGAATAGTCCTGGCTTTCCCCCTCAAGTTGCTTATGTTCTAGTATCTAAACAGAAAAGTAAATACAAGGTCATTTGCTGAGTCTCTTAGCTTCCTATTGGAGAGGGCTGAAGATTCTGAGAGGGGGAGGACATCCCAGACATGGGGGGAACCCCATTGAATGGCAAGAAGGCAAGAGCTGGAATCCATTTTTTATGTAAGCTGTCCCCATACTGACAAGATGTTCCCTCCTCACTTTCACTTTGAATTCTTATTTCCCTTTGAGGCCTCAGCATGGGGAAATACCCTCCACCATGTTGTTGCTGCCCTTTGGTACTGAAGATGACCATCAGGAAGCCGCCTCTGCTCCCCCATCCCCCAGCTTTAGTGTCCATTCCTTTTTCTCAGTACTTTGTGTCTCATCACCTTCTCCCTAGTAGAATGGAAGCTTCTTAAAGTCAGGGATGACTTCCCTTGTTCCTTGCAATCCCGGTCCCCGGCTATTTGGGTAGAATCGGCACAGGGAGGCTAGCAAGGAGAAATGAAAGATCTCAGAAGGACCCAAATATACATATTCTCTGTATTCGTGCTCCTGTTTTCTTACTTTTTCCAACAGCTTTCCAGTATATTCCCCAACCAATCTGCACCCTTGGGTGTGAAAATCACAATGTTCCAGAAAACTGCCTTGTTTATCTATTACCTCTGTAGTGGGTACATGTGTCAAAAAGAGTTTCACACTTGGCTTCACTCCCATCTCCACCCTTCTCTTTGCTTGGCCACACAGGATAGCACAACTCTAGATGCAGGCTCAAATTTCCTTCCCCTGTCTTTATCTCTCCGGGGAGACTTCCCAGCCTTCTTGGGGTGACTGGGGGCACCTCTCTCCCACACTTGGATGCAGTGAAACTGGTTTTCTCCATTTCTTCCTCCATCTCTCACCTCTGTGTTTTGCCCCAGCTGTCCAGATTACCCAGAATCACCTCCACCTTTCCTACCTTTAAGATGCATCTCAAAGATCCCCTTCTACCTGGGTCCTTTCCCTTTCCCCCCAATTGCTAGTCTACACCCAAAATGACGAATAATCCCAGATTGATTTGTATTTCTGTCTATGTGTGTCCTTGTCTTCCCTATTAGAATGGAAGCTTCTTGAGAGCAGGGATGGTTTCATTCTCTGTATTTCAGCTTCACTTTGGTGCCTGCCTCATAAATGGTGCTTAATAAATGTTTATTGTTTGATTGAAGAGAGCCAGGTCTATGATGGTGGTGGTCTCTGAATGCTCTGATCCCCAGTTTATTCAGCTCTCATCCCATTTCTTAAGCACCCTTAAGTAAGTTAGACACTGTGCTAAACACTGGGTGGGGGCAGATGAGAGGGAGACAGTCCCTTCCCTCAAGGAGGGACCGACTGCCATGGAAGAGACTTGGGGTGCGGGAGGTAACAGAATGCAATAATGAGAGCCCTCATTGAGTGGAGGGATCTGCTGCCATCTTGATCGCCAGGCTCAGCTTTGATTCTTGCCGTGGGATTCCACCAGAGTAAGGTCTCAATTGTTCCCAAAGGAAGAAGCTTTCCCAGAAGCTGGCAGAGAACATCCACCATTCCTTCCCCCTCCTGATATCCCAGCCATAGACAGAAAGTGGACCTTTGTACTCTGCTTAAGGAGAGGCCGCATGGATGGGTTTGGAGAAAGGAAGGTCACCACTCAGATCTGACCCTAAATACTAAATAATGATAGCTGCCCATTTCTATGATGCTTTAAGGCTGGCAGAGGATTTTACAAATAGTGTCTCATTTGATCCTCACAACCCTCATTTTTATAGATGAGGAAACTGAGGCAGACAGAAGTGAAGTGACTTGCCCTAAGTCATATAGTTGATTAGTATCTGAGTGAGAATTTGAACCTAGGTCTTACTAAGTCCTTATTAAGTCCTACTAAGTCCAGGGCCCTAACTACTAAGTCCCTATTGCCCCTACTTATTAGCTGTTCTGACCCTGGAGGAGCGCCTGAGCCTCTCTGGGTTCCCCTCAGTTTTCTCCTCTGTAAGAAGAGGGGGTGCATTTGGTGGGCTCTGAGGGTCTAGGATCCTAGTGGGTGCGACCAGCTATGTCTGGCAGGTCCTTTGGTAAACACTGGAATCTCTGAGGCCCCACTGACCCCCAGTCCTGCCGCCTCTCCTTTCCCTGGGCAAGTCTTGTTCACCTCCCCGGTGTTCCAGGAGGTCATGACTGAGATCCCTGGGGCTCCGGAGGATGAGAGGAAGTCCATAGTCACACCTGGTGCTTCTCCTGGTCTCCTGCCTGGTGGTCCTACATCACCGCCCATCACTGTTTCTCTGCAGCCCCCCTCCCCCAGCTGGGAGGGGTCTAAGAACAAGAAAGGTCTGAACTAGGAGGGGTCAGAACAGGTAATGTCAGAGCTGGGAGGGGCTTAGAACAGGGGATGGCAGAGGTGGGAGGGGCTTAGAACAGGGGATGTCGGAGCTGGGAGGGGTCAGAACAGGTAATGTCAGAGCTGGGAGGGGCTTAGAACAGGGGATGTCGGAGCTGGGAGGGGCTTAGAACAGGGGATGGCAGAGCTGGGAGGGGCTTAGAACAGGGGATGGCAGAGCTGGGAGGGGGCTTAGAACAGGGCATGGCAGAGCTGGGAGGGGCTTAGAACAGGGCATGGGAGGGGGCTTAGAACAGGGGATGTCAGAGCTGGGGGGGAGCTTAGAACAGGGCATGGCAGAGCTGGGAGGGGGCTTAGAACAGGGGATGTCAGAGCTGGGAGGGGTCAGAACAGGTAATGTCAGAGCTGGGAGGGGCTTAGAACAGGGGATGGCAGAGGTGGGAGGGGCTTAGAACAGGGCATGGCAGAGCTGGGAGGGGGCTTAGAGTAGGGGATGTCAGAGCTGGGAGGGGGCTTAGAACAGGGGATGTCAGAGCTGGGAGGGGCTTAGAACAGGTAATGTCAGAGCTGGGAGGGGGCTTAGAACAGGGGATGTCAGAGCTGGGAGGGGCTTAGAACAGGTAATGTCAGAGCTGGGAGGGGGCTTAGAACAGGGGATATTAGACCTCAATTTCATTTTGTAGAAGAGAAGGCTGGAGATCCTAGAGGGGCAGTGACTGTCCCAAGGTCTCACAGCCCTCTGTGGCAGGGCCATGCCCCAGGACCCTGTCCTCCCCCAAGCCAATGCTCCATGCTGGAGTCCAAGCTTCACAGCACCCTCTCCTCGCCCCCTTGGCCCTTGATGCCTGACGGGTGAGGCAGATGCAGGCTGTCAGACTGACCTTGGAGCCCCTGTAGTGGGGCCCTGGAGCTTGCCTTGGAGAGCCAGGTTGTGGGAGGAAGTGAGCAGCGGAACGGCGTCTTTGCCCCCACCGCAGGCCTGGCTGGGACTTCCGCTGGGGCTGCTTCCAACTGCTCAGAGCTCCGGACTGGGGGGCTTTGTTTTGAGGGCCAGGATCACTGCCTGCTCTCCCCCAGACCACCCCCAGGCTTTCTCTTTTGGGCCTGAACCTTCAGGAAGGTAAGGTCTCAGTTTCCTGCCCCCTACCCCCACCCCCCGGGCAGTAGTGGCAGCTGGGAAGGCTTGGGCTCTGGATTCTAATCCTATCGCCCATCCTTAAAAGCTGTGTGGCATTAAACGAGTCACTGTCTCTGAGCCTCAGATTTCTCCTGTCCGCGGGAGATTAAGACAGATCCGCCAAACACCCACCTTGTCTAGGCTGCTGCTGGGGACTCAGAGACTGGGTCAGACCCAGGACTTGTCTTTGAGGGCCTAGGAACTGGAGGGGTGAGGGCAGTGAAAAGGGGGGGGTCTGCTGGATGCTGGGAGGAAACTGGAGCTGGGGAGGGGGGGGAGATGGACAGACCTGGAATGGTGGAGGAGGGGTGGGGGGCACAGGAGGGGCACAGGAAACCTGGACAAGGAAGGCCCAGATCAGGGAGGGCCCAGGTTGGCTTCCCCTTGGGTTACTTTAGAGAGGCCGTTAGAGCCTGGTCAGGAAGACCAGGCCTCCACTCCTGGCTCAGACACGTCTTTGCTATGAAGTTTCAGAACTGCCCACCGGCTCTCTGGGCAGCCAATTCTGCTCTGGCTGAAATGAGGGGGTCGGTTGGAGTGGAGCACGTCCACGGTCCTTTCCGGCCTGCGCAGCTCAGGGGACTGTGTGGTGTCCGTGGCCGTGTCACCCCCACCAGAAACTGCTGTTGCTATTTTCAGACAACCTGCCTTGCCCCCCAATCCCCCCCTCCCCAGCAGCGCCAGGCTCTCCACTGGCCTCCTAGGCCAGCTCACCCCCACCCCTGGGAGCCCACCCGTCACCACCACCTGCCTGGGGGAAGGTCGAAGTTGGGACCACTGTCTTAGCCTCCCCTCCTGGAGGAGAGAGAGTGTGTGTGTGTGTGTGTTGGTGTGTGTGTGTGTGTTGGTGTGTGTGTGTGTGTGTGTGTGTGTGTGTGTGTGTGTGTGTGTGTGTGTGTGTGTGTGTGTGTGTGTGTGTGTGTGTGTGTGTGTGTGTGTGTGTGTGTGTGTGTGTGTGTGTGTGTGTGTGTGTGTGTGTGTGAAATCCATGCTCCCTGGCAGTCCCAGCCTGGGCCGGGGCAGATGGCCATTGAGAGGTTGAGTCAACTGTCACAGTGGAGCAATTACTGAACTGGAGGCCGCTGCTCAGACGTGGGGGGCCTGGGAGTGTGAAAATGAGGGGGAAGGGAGAAATGAAGGAAGGGGAGGGGGGGAGACAGAGAGAGGCAGAGAGACAGAGACAGAGAGACAAAGAGAAAGGAGAGAGAGAGAGAGAGAGAGAGAGAGAGAGAAAGAGAGAGAGAGAGAGAGGAGCGAGGGGCTGGGCTGGATTTTCAGTCTCCTCTCTGCCCAAGGAGAAGACCTCAAGTGGCCCCTGAGGTAACATCCCATCCCTTCATCTCACACATAAAGACACTGGGGCCGGAGGAGCTTGGCCTGGCCGGGGTGGCCTGCACGACTGTAGCAGACATGAATGGTGGGCCCAGCTCTCTCGGGCTCCTGGGGCAGGCCAGGACTCCCCCTCCTCACCCACCCTATCCAGAGATCAGATAGAACCATGGGAAGGCGCCACTCACCCTGGTGACTGGGCCCAGAGACTTGGGGGTTAGGCGCGTAGAGCAGGGGTGGGGTGGGAGACTGGGTCTTTGAGCCAGTGCCCAGCTCTCTGTGTCTGAAGACGCTCCTGTAGTCCAGAGTGCGGCCCATCTCTTCCGTAGGGGGAGACTAGGGGTCCCGGCAGAGCTTGGCCTGAGGTGGCTCCCAGCTCTGGGCTTCTCAGACACTTCATAGAGAGGAAACCAGAGCGGCCCAGCCAGGGCTCTTGTAGCAGCCTAGTCTGCTTCCTGACCAGGTCCCAGGAGACAGGCCTCCTGAGATTTTTCTGGCCTCCTTCAGGGGTCCCTGGGCTCTACCCATGCCAAAGGCAATGGTTTCCCTGTTTGTTTCTTAGGAGATTCAGGAAGAGGATGGAGTCAGAATGTATCTACAACCTTCTACAGCTCCCCACCAACCCCGAGCCCCCGGAGGGGGAGGAACTGGCTCAAGGTAGGGGTCTCATGAGCTGGCTGGGGCAGTGCTCCAATGGGATGGAGTCCTGAAGATGGGGGCTCCCTACAGACACGGCTGAATCCCAACAGATGGGGTACAACCTGCGCTAGGCTGAGGAGGGTCTGGGGGGCTTAGGCCAGATCTGCTTGGCCTCAGTGGGCAGAGTTAAGATCAACCACAGGGAGATGCCAAAAGACCAATTCAGAAAGAACTTCCCAGCAAGCAGAGCTGTCCCCCAGTAGAGGCCTCCTGAAGCCCCTATTCTCCCTGAAGCCATTCCCGACCCCCCAAAGACCAGGCCCTTCCTCCTTCATTACTATGTTGTCAGGCCTTTGATATTTACTCTGGAGCTGCTTTAAGTGGTAGGCGCTCTCTCTCATGAGAGAATCAATCAAGGAATTACTCATGCACCAAGCATTTATTGTACACCTACTGTATACCGGTCACAAAGGCTAAAAATGGAATAAATGAAACAATCCCTTCTTTCAAAGAGTTCTAATTCTATGGGGAGAGACAATGTGAGCAAGTAGACAGAATAAGCGTGTCTGTGTCTAGATGTTGCATGCGTGTCCATGTGTGTTTGTGTGTGAACATGCGCTCATGTTTTCAGAGTAATGATCATTATTTTTCTTTCAGGCAGGGAAAGAGTCTATAGGAACACGCTATTGATAGGTCAGATGATCACAAGTTTACAAAGGGCAGCAAGGAAGTTCGGTGGATAGAGGTGGGAAGACCTGAATCCAGGCTCAGACATTTTCCTAGCGGTGTGACCCCTGGCAAGTCACATAACCCTGTTTATCTTAGTTTCCTCAACTGTAAAATGAGTATAAAAACAGCACCAGGGTTGTTGTGAGGATCAGAGGAGATAGTATTTAGAAGGCACTTGGTGCTCCAAAGATGCTTATTCCCTTTCCTGCTCTACCTGTGGGACCTGGTTGTGGAGATGCAGGCAGGCCAGAGGTTCTGGGTTCAGGTCATCACACAATAACCAGGTGCCTACAAGGCCAGTATTGGCAGGAAGGATCTCTGTCTCTCTGTCTCTCTGTCTCTCTGTCTCTCTGTCTCTCTGTCTCTCTGTCTCTCTGTCTCCCTGTCTGTCTCTCTGTCTCTCTGTCTGCCTGTCTGTCTCTCTCTCTCTCTCTGTCTCTCTCTCTGTCTCCCTCTCTGCCTCTGTCTCTGTCTGTCTGTCTCTCTCTGTCTCTCTGTCTCCCTGTCTCTCTGTCTCTCTGTCTCTCTCTCTCTCTGTCTCCCTGTCTGTCTCTCTGTCTCTCTGTCTGCCTGTCTGTCTCTCTCTGTCTCTCTGTCTGTCTCTCTGTCTCTCTGTCTCTCTGTCTGCCTGTCTGTCTCTCTCTGTCTCTCTCAGATACACACACAGACACAAGACAGTGTAAGATTTAGGAAGACCCTTGGAGTCAGGAGTCCCTGTACCACCCCACCCCCCCATTGACCTGAGGCTCTTCCTCGCCCTTTCCGCAGTCTCAGGCCGTGCATCCGGAAAGGGCAGGGGGAGGCTCAGAAGACCCCCGGCTCCTTCCAGCTGCGGATTCTCGTGATCCCAGCTGGCCCAGCCCCCTCCCCAACCCCAAGCAACATTTCCCAGCCTTCCTCTGCATTTTAATCAAGCCCAAACCTCTTGTCTGTAATTGAGTTTCCACAGGCAGCTGAGGGGGGAAGCAAGAGTGAGTTAATCCTTTAAATGCGCTTTCATCAGCACAAAATTAGAATTAAACCAAGTTTTCTTAAAGGCAAAGGCCCGCAAGGCTCGGGGATTTTTGCCTCTGCTGAAAATTCTCATCAAACAACAGGTTCCTGTTTCTTTTCCCAGGCAACAAAATCCGCACTCAGGGCAGAGTCCAGCTTGGCAGGGTGATCGGGGGCTGAAATCCTTCCCACCACGGGGGCGGGGGTCAGAGTGGACCAAAGAACAGAGAATGAGGGATGACAGAGCCGGGAGGGGGCTCGGAGCAGGGGATGGCAGAGCCGGGAGGGGGCTCGGAGCAGGGGATGGCAGAGCCGGGAGGGGGCTCGGAGCAGGGGATGGCAGAGCCAGGAGTGGGGCTCAGAGTAGGGGATGGCAGAGCCGGGAGGGGGCTCAGAGTAGGGGATGGCAGAGCCGGGAGGGGGCTCGGAGTAGAGGATGACAGAGCCGGGAGTGGAGCTCAGAGTAGGGGATGGCAGAGCCGGGAGGGGGCTCGGAGTAGGGGATGGCAGAGCCGGGAGGGGGCTCGGAGCAGGGGATGGCAGAGCCGGGAGGGGGCTCGGAGTAGAGGATGGCAGAGCCGGGAGGGGGGCTCGGAGCAGGGGATGGCAGAGCCAGGAGTGGGGCTCAGAGTAGGGGATGGCAGAGCCAGGAGTGGGGCTCGGAGTAGGGGATGGCAGAGCCGGGAGGGGGCTCAGAGTAGGGGATGACAGAGCCGGGAGGGGGCTCAGAGTAGGGGATGACAGAGCCGGGAGTGGAGCTCAGAGTAGGGGATGGCAGAGCCGGGAGTGGAGCTCAGAGTAGGGGATGGCAGAGCCGGGAGTGGGGCTCGGAGTAGGGGATGGCAGAGCCGGGAGGGGGCTCGGAGCAGGGGATGGCAGAGATGGGAGGGGGCTCGGAGTAGAGGATGACAGAGCCGGGAGTGGAGCTCAGAGTAGGGGATGGCAGAGCCGGGAGTGGAGCTCAGAGTAGGGGATGGCAGAGCCGGGAGTGGGGCTCAGAGTAGGGGATGGCAGAGCCGGGAGGGGGCTCGGAGTAGGGGATGGCAGAGCCGGGAGGGGGCTCGGAGCAGGGGATGGCAGAGCCGGGAGGGGGCTCGGAGTAGAGGATGGCAGAGCCGGGAGGGGGCTCGGAGTAGAGGATGGCAGAGCCGGGAGGGGGCTCGGAGTAGAGGATGGCAGAGCCGGGAGGGGCTCGGGAGTGGAGTAGAGGATGGCAGAGCCGGGAGGGGGCTCAGAGTAGGGGATGGCAGAGCCGGGAGGGGGCTCAGAGTAGGGGATGGCAGAGCCGGGAGGGGGCTCGGAGTAGGGGATGGCAGAGCCGGGAGGGGGCTCGGAGTAGGGGATGGCAGAGCCGGGAGTGGGGCTCGGAGTAGGGGATGGCAGAGCCGGGAGGGGGCTCGGAGTAGGGGATGGCAGAGCCGGGAGGGGGCTCGGAGTAGGGGATGGCAGAGCCGGGAGGGGGCTCGGAGTAGGGGATGGCAGAGCCGGGAGGGGGCTCGGAGTAGGGGATGGCAGAGCCGGGAGGGGGCTCAGAGCAGGGGATGGCAGAGCCGGGAGTGGGGCTCGGAGCAGGGGATGGCAGAGCCGGGAGGGGGCTCAGAGTAGGGGATGGCAGAGCCAGGACAGGCCTTAGGACAGGGAGTGTCCGAGCTGGAGATTACTCAGGGTCACAGAACAGTCACATTGGGGCTTTTCCTCTCCCAGAGTGACCCCCTGTTTCCTCCCTTGGCAGAGTGGAGAGAACACAAACCTCAGCCCGGGGTCTGGCCCTGGCTGGGCTCCTTCACCTTTGTAAACCTCAGTGTCCTAACCTGTACTTGGAGCACGTGGAGGGGTGGAAGAGCTCACTTCATGAGCTGTGAAAGGCCACATCATTTTGAGTCATTTTCCTTTGACTTTTCATTATTCAGGGCCCCGGCGGGCCCGCTCGTCTCCCCTTCCCCCTCCCTCCCCAACTCTCAGCCGCAGCATCACTTCCTCCCAAGCTTCCTTCTCCTTTTGAGCAATCATTCATTTCCTTGTTCAGAATGGCAGCCCCCTCATCGCTGCCTCCACCTTCCAAGAGACGAGGCCTTCTCGGCTGCCCAGCTTTGGGGGCAAAGAAACTTCCAGCTCCCTTGAGGGAGTAGGGCTCAGACCTGGAGCCCCGATGGAGGGCACTCCCAGATGAGGAAGTCCCTCCATCAATACATTTGCCTTCTACTGCATGTCCTTGTCATCTCCCTTGTGAGTCTGTCATCTCTCCGAGGACAGGCGTCACTTCATGTTTTGTGTTTGTGCCACACCTAGAATTGTGCCTGGTATATAGCAGGTGCTTAATGAATGCTTCCACTAAACAGTAAGGCCTAATAAATGCTTCCTGATCTATCAGGTTCTATGCTCTCACTTTCCATGTGAGAAACAGACAGGGAGGCGATGTGACTGGCAGTGAGCTGAGCCCAGGTCTTGTGCCTCCAAGGTCAGTCCTAGGCAAACATGGCTGCATGGCCTTCCTGGGCATCCAAAAAGGTGGAGCTCCTCACCACCACCATGTTCTGCCTTGAGTATTGAGCTGCCAAGTCAGCCGCCAGGTGATTTATTAGGAAAAGCTGACTCAAAGTCAGGGCATGCAGTCTGCTCTCCTTATCTTGCCCTTCTAGATCCTACCTCCTGGCACCTGATGGATTGGGATGGTAGCACCTTGCAGGGTCTCTCTCTCTCTCTCTCTCTCTCACACACACACACACACACACACACACACACACACACACACAGACGATCGTTGTGAGCAAAGCTCCCTTTTCTAAATATTTTTCCATCTTCCAATCCTTTGAGTTTACAAATGAAAACCAGTCACGGCTGAATTCTTGAGGAGTTAAAGGACTTAGCCAAGGTCCCATGATAAGTCAATGGTCAAACTGATCTCAGAACTGAGGTCTGCCAAGCATCTCTCACATCTAATGTACATTTTTATTTACAGGAGAAAAAAAGAAAATTTTACAACCCGATTCTCGAAAGAATCCAAAATTTGAACAGCTACAAAAGGTACAATTTATTTCCTTTAATTTACCCCCCCTCCTTATAGGTTTATAGGCAAAGCTGGAAGACTAGGTTATAGTATCAGGGAAGGTTTCCATGGAGAAGGTAAATCTTGACTTGGGTCTTGAAGGATAAATTGTTAATTTTTCCTTCCTCAAATATCTCTCATCAGTCTGCCATGGAACCTCCCCATCATGTCCCCAACATCTCTGACAAACAGTCATCCACACTTTTCTTGAACACTACTAGCAATGGAGAACTCACTACCCATATAAGTCTGAGTTTCTGTTTTTTAAAAAGCATTTAATATAAATATTTTATTTGTTTCCCAATTTTATACAATAGTAATTTTTACCAGTCATTTTTTGCAAAGTGTTGAATTTTGCAATCCCCCCCTCCCCTCCCCTCTCCCCACCCAATGGAAGGCAGTTTGATAGTCTTTACATTTTTTTAAACATTTAAAACTGCAAATTGATAAGGTGATGGTAGGCCAATCCTCAGGGTCTCAGATGCAAAGTAAAAAGTGAACAATTTTGAAGCAAAGTCTAAAGTTCTCTCATCAAGTGTACTGTGTAAGGAAATCCTCCAGCCCAAAGATAAAATCTGAATTTCTGTGGAGGTAAAAAGAGTTCTGAAGCAAGTGGAGACCAACTTTCAGAGCATGGTACGACCACCTCCTGAGTGTCTCGGTCAAAGGACAGGAGCAGATGATGGAGAATCCATGATGGAAGGAGATACAGAACATTTCTACTTCACTCTTGGAAAAGACTGGAGATTTTCTTCTGAATTTTGGAATGAAACAAGGCTCTCCTCCAATTAGAATAAAGGACACTTAGCAGTCATAACAAAAATATCATTTTGATTATGTTGGACATAACATCCCTGATTATGTGTAAGCATGAGGGCCTATTGGCCAGAAGTCCGATTGAAAAGCAAATGTCTTCTCATAACCCACCTTAAGTACTCAGGCCATTGGTCACTTTTTTGAGCCTTTGTCTCTTGAGTCAATTAGGGATGGTTTAAGGGAAGCCTAGCCTAGTCCCAGTGGGGTAAGGCTCTGGAAAAACTCAGCCTGCCCAGGTGGCTGGACCCTAGGAGATTCCTTTTGAGGCACCATCTAACTGCCTTGTAAGTAGGGCAGATACAATCTCCCCATTTTACAGATGATGAAAGCCAAGGTCACAGGACCAGTAAGGGCAACACTGAAACTTGAACCCAGTTCCTAATCCAGAACTGCCCCTCACATTGAAGCATCAGTCCAAATAGAGTTCATCCCTCCCCTTCTTGGCTTCCATGATATCATGACCTTGAAGATTTAGAATAAGGAAATCTGGCTGTGCCAATTCTTAGCTTAGGTGACTGCCTACCTTTGGGTCTCAGTCCCCCATCTGTAGAATGGGTCTGTTTGTACTGCTAACCAAGGAGATGGTGTCAGTCCCGAAAGCCCTTTGTAAGTCTTAATCTTCTGGAAAATTGTGAGCTGTGGGGATTCTGGAGTTGCTATTTCTCTGGTCTGTATTTTCCCCTAGGGGTTAAGTGGGAAGTGGATAATTGTGTGTTTTAGGCTTAAGGGCTCTCTCTACCCTCGCCTTCAAAAGAGAATAAACAGTTTCAATGTTGACCAAATACTTAATTAAGTGGAGTTCACATGAAATGAGCTGAAGCATCCCAGAAAACTCTGGAAATCGGGAAGCAAAACAGACCTTGTAGAGCAGTGGAAAGAATGATGGTGTGTAGGCCAAGGATCTGGGTTCAAGTCCATCCCTGTCACTAATTTGCTTGGTGATCAGGACCAAGTCATCTAAGTTCATTGGGGCTCAATTTCCTCATCTGTCAAATGAAGGGACTGAACTAATTGGCCTTTGATATTCCTCTTCATTTCCACCCTATGACAATGCATGGAGTTTCTTTGATATTTTCTACCAAACCTCCACTCCTAACAGTCCCTTCAGTGAGTCTTCAGATCTCACCCTTATAGAATTGAGAGGGCTGGGAAGGGTCTTAGAATAAGGAAAGGTCTGAGCTAGGTGGGGCCTTAGAACAGAGAAGGTTGGAACTGGAGGGACCTTAGAACCTTAACCCTAACCCTAAAACTGATGATTTTCCCAACTGAGTTCTAGACCTGAAGCTGATATTAAACTAACTGTGTGACTTTGAATAAGTTACTTTCCTCCTCCAAAAAATAGGGTAGAGGAGCTCAATGAGCTCAAAGACCCCCTTCAGTTGGCCATAGTCAATCATTCAACTGGCATTTTTTCTTTATTTTTTAAAAAGTATTTTTATTTCATCAAATATTCCCCATTTCCATGTATATTTTTAAAACAATCATTTAAAAAAGTTTTGAATTCCAAATCCTCTGTTTCTTTCCCTCCCCTCCTTGAGACGACAATTTAATATTGATTGTACATATAAAGTTCATCAGTGTGCAATTATTAAGTGCCTACTGTGGGACAAGCTGTATGCACTAGTGTTCTATGACTTCCTGGCTCTCTGAGCTCTGAGCAAGAATCAGAATGTTTCTGTGGATATTTGAGAGCAGACAGCAGTTCCATCCAAGCTTAAGGATCAAATTGGTTTGTTTTCAGGCCCAAATCCCTCATTTTTCCAAGGTCAAGACTGACCAGGCTCTGCTGGATGCTCATGGGGACAATGAATGCTGTCATTAGACAGTATCCAGCCAAGCTGACTCGGCCCTTCATTTTTGGAAATGCTCCAATTTCATCAGGTCTTTGTTCAGATTATAGGTTCCCCACTGGGCCTAGATTTTCTCCAGAGCATGCCCTCATGGGGCCATCCTGATTATCATGGTACTGAAAGCCTCACTAGCTCTATTTGCCCACAGAGTTCTACGGGGGAAAGAGGATAATAGGAAGGAAGCATCAAGGTCACAATCAGGAAAGCTCTGTATGAGCAGTGGAATTTGGGTCTGCTCTATCTGAGTTTTACATCTGGGGATCCAAAATTGGAAGAGACAGCCACAGGGCTTGGGAGGAATACAGAACTCAGCCTTAGGAGACTTGGGTTTGAATCCCAGCTCCCACACATGTCTACCACTGAATGTTCACCCCCAACCATCCTTTTAATGAGCTCTCCAAAGTCTTATATACGTGAGATTCATAGAAGTGGGAGGATTCCAAAATCTGGGGATGTCCAGCTTGGTGAGCATTGGTCTTGCTATTTCATGTCTTGATCCCTTTAAATAAACCAGAAACTCACTGAACATGGTTTCTCTCTGTTATTCAGAGTCTTGTAAAAGAGATATATAACAACTCAAAAGAATTTGTGCTAATTCTCCATCCACAGAGGAAAAACCAAGTGGATGAAGAAGTCTTCTTGTCTAAACTATGAGATGAACCCCTATAGAACTGGGCCATCAGTCTCTCTCAGATAATGCCAGTTGGTCCCAGAATTGAGGAGGGCAAATTGGATTACCTTTGGGGATTGGTCAACTTCTTTCAATCACCTCATGCCTGTTCTGGAAACAAAGACCAATCTCTTTGATACTACACTCCCCTGATTTTGTCAAATGCCTGTCAGGTCATGAAACATGACTGTTTTTGAAGAATTAAGATGGCATATAATCCATGAGGCAATATAGCAGGTGGGAGTAGGAGGCAGCATATTATCAGAAATTATATAGTAATGCTTTTCCTAAAGCACAAATCCTACCATGTTACTTCCCTATTCAGTAAGCTCCAGGATCAAATACAAAATCTTGTTTGACATTCAAAGCTCTCCATAACCCTACCCCCCTCTCCCTTTCCGGTCTTCTTACATTTTACTCTCCAAAACATACTCTTTGATCCAGTGACTAGAAGACCTTTTCCCCTATGGTCCTCCTGCTTGGAATGCTCTCTCCTTCTCATCTCTGCTTCTTGACTTCCTTAAGGCTCAACTAAAATCCCATCATCTACAGGAAACGTTGCCTTGTTGTGGTGGTTCAATTATTTATGATTCTCTCTGACCTCATTTGGAATTTTCTTGGCAAAGGAATAGATGAGGCAACTGAAGCAAAAAGGTTAAGTGATTTGCTCAGGGTCACATAGCTAGAAAGTGTCTGAGGTCAGCTTTAAACTCAGGTCTTCCTGACTCTAAATCTGGCACTCTATCCACTAGCTGCCCAAACCCCTCTTTTCCTCGTCCCTTTCAATTTTGGTCACTTCTCCCAGTTAATTATTTATTTATTCTGTATATAGCCTTTTTGTACATTTTTGTTTGAATGTTGTCTTCCCTGTTAGATTGTAAGCTTCTTGAGGGCAGGAACTATCATTGGCCTCTTTCTGTGTCCCCGTTGATTAATACAGAGGCACTTAACAAATGTTTATTGGTGGTGAATTTATGGAAGGACATGGACAAGGGTCGTGGAGGACAGGCAGGCCCTGATGGGTTGCCACGTGCTCCTTTGATGGCGGATCCATTGGTAGATTGAAGTAATCTCTCTCACTGGTTGTTTGTCTACAAGGGAATGTTTGAAAAGCTGTCCAGGAAATTTGGAGGGGGAGTAGGGATAGATAAGACAATCACTAGGAGACCAGCACTGTAGCTACACAACTGGCAAATCTTATAAACTTTATGGTTACTTATTTATTGTGTATGTGGATCCCCCCAGTAGAAAATAAGCTACCTGAGGCCAGGGACTGTTTTGCTATTATTCTTGTATCTTCAGTATCTAGCACGTGGTAGATATTGGATAAGTTTGTGCTGAATTGAATGAAGCTAAAGTGACTTCCCCCGGGGAAAAGGAGAAACTTTGCTCTTTCTCTGGCTAGGCCAGGCAGGGATTCTATTTCACAGAATCATAGTTTCTTAGAACTGGAAGGGGTTAATTACAAAGCTAATTCTCCCAGATAAAACACAACTACCTCCTTTAGCATCCCTAACCTGTTACCTAGCCTATGGTTTCTAACTGCTGGAGATGGGGAGCTCACTCCCTACCCAGAGTGACCTGTTTCAGTCCCAGGCAGCTTTAATTATAATGAAATCTCATCTTACTCCCTTTGATTTTGAGCTGAAGATTTCTTCTCTCTAGATTTTCTCCTTCTGTAGCATCACCTCCCCTTGCAAAGATGAAAATCATTAGCAGGGAGAGAAGCATTCTGGGCAGCTGGGGATGAGTCACGGCAGAACTAATGAATTCTTCCCCGCGGTCAGATTTGCTGAAGTGGTGAGATGCAGACATGAGTTTCAAATTCAGATCCTCTTAGTCCTTGGACCAGTTTCGCTTTTCTTTTTCTTTATACTGGTATCCACACACCTTCCCCTACTCTCTGCCCTTTGAGGGGCAATTTTATGGAAGCTGAATACATGGGATGATGCCCCCACCTCATCTCTATTTATTAGTATTAATCTCTTCTTTCCAAGCCCAGTTCCCCTTCAGTGTCTTCTAGAAAGTTGCCAACCCCAGCTGACAGTGATTTTTTTTCTCATTTATATTTCTCTCGGGTATGACCTGTGGTCTTGAACCAGAGCCCCTGGGCTAATATTGATCCTTTTAATATTGGGGTTAGTCTCTCCAAATCATTTGCTTTTTTTCATTTCACTCCATCCACTGATGCTTCTGGGAAATCTCAGAATACAGCTTGTGTTTACATCTTCCCATGGGTGGGCAAGAGTCTCCAGTCTAAATATTCAAAGTAGCCTTGAATGCAGCATTGAAAGGGAAAGAGGGAGACAATTCAGAACTTGAAATGTAACAGAAAATAGATAAATTAAATAAATATAAGAATTAAAAAACCAAAAAGGACAAGAAAAAGATAAATTCTTCAAAGTTGTTATGGGAAAAATACTCAGGGTAGCTGAATTAGATTAGACGCAGGACCATTGAATCATCATAGAAAGTATAGAAAACACATTAGGGACTCACAATAATAAAATCAAGGTAAAAAGCTTCTATTTCATAATTGTTTACTGACTGTTTGTTTTTCCAGTGAATTCTGTCTTTCTCTGGAACCCTTGGTAATCCCTTAGATTCATAGTTTTGCTTCGACTTGAGCTTCCTTAGAAGGAAATGGACTTGGGGCCACTACATAGACAACTCCCTGTTCCATCATGGCTGCCATTTTGGAATCTCTTCTGCCAATTTTAAGATCAAGTCTAGGCTTTTTTGCTTCCCTGGAGGGTGGCTGTTGTTCTTTGATGTCCCTCAATCTGTTATAGGGATACTATTATCACATTGATCAGCGGTGGTACAGCAAAGAATGTCTTGATCTAGGGTCAAATGGACTGAATATAAATCTTAGCTTTGACCCATATTGGTTGTGTGATCATGGGAAATTTGTTGTACCTGAAAAGATGATTTATAATATTTACCTTCCCAATCTCCCAAGGCTGTTGGTTAATTAGTCTGTAAATATTTATTATGTGTCTGGCATTATTCTAAGTACTGTAGATGTAAAGAAAAGGGAAATAAATGTTTTCTTCCCACATGGAGATCATATTCTAATGTCCGAAGGACATGCAAAAAAGCAGAATAGATGGAAAGGTTTTGCAATGGTCCTGCAAAGTGCTATAGAAATGAGAGTTCTCATTATTATTATTAAAAATACCGGGGCAGGTAGGTGGCACAGTGGATAGAGCACCGGCCCTGGAATCAGGAGTACCTGGGTTCAAATCTGGTCTCAGACACTTAATAATGACCTAGCTGTGTGGCCTTGGGCAAGCCACTTAACCCCATTTACCTTGCAAAAACATAAATAAATAAAAAAATAAATAAATACCTTGTTAGAGCACTGGCCCTGGAGTCAGGAGGAACTGGGTTCAAATCCGGCCTCAGACACTTAATAAGTGCCTAACTGTATGACCTTGGGCAAGTCACTTAACCCCATTGCCTTGCAAAAAAAATATCTTGTGCCACATTTACTTGGGTATGGGACCTCCTTTTATGTAACATTACTCATGAACTCTGAGCTCCTGTCAAGATGACCTATTTGCCTTTTCCCCCATTTCCCACTTTATTCCCTGCCTTCTTATCATTGCTCGAAGCTGTACTGCAGTCCTAATGGTCCAGTTGTAGGGAAACTGGCAGGGCCCAGGAGATCTTAAGTTGTATCCTGCATCTGCCCCATCAGTGTGGCCATCCACCAACTGAGAAAGGACATTAGTGGGCAGGGGGAGGGAAGGAACTTGATGCAGTTCCTCCAGAAATCCCCCTGGCAACTGGGTCAGCCTTGCAGCTGGGGGAGAGCTGGACAATTAAAACTCAGTCGTTCTTCTTTGTTTGTGAGGCAGGTCTTGGTGGAGTGGATCAATAGCACCCTTTTTCGGGAACATATAGTCGTCCAAAACCTGGAGGAAGACCTGTTTGATGGACTCGTTCTTCATCATCTCCTACGTAAGATGTTGATGAGAGAAAGCATCAGTCATGGACTTGGTAGAGCTGGAAGGAGCATCTGTGATAACTGGGTCCAGCCTTCCCTTTACAGATGAAGAAACAAGGGGGGTGGTTGATAGGACGTCAGCATGGGGTGGAGGCATGAATGAAAAATTGGAACTCAAGCCTGGGATTTAAATATTGACCTGCCTCTTCCAGGCATGTGAGCTTAGGCAAGTCCCATCCCTTCTGTGGACTAAGAGAATCCTAGAAGGATCCTCAGAAGGAGGCTGTTGGGTTTATCTCCATCTCTTCCCTCATTCCATTTTATAGATGAGGAAAATGAGGCTCAGGGAAATGACTTGTCCAAGATCAGTAAGCAATGGAAGATAAAATGGTAGACAATGGAAGGAAATTTTTTTTTTAGGTTTTTGCAAGACAATGGAGTTAAATGACTTGCCCAAGACCACACAGCTAGGTAATTATTAAATGTCTGAGGACAGATTTGAACTCAGGTCTTCCTGACTCCAGGGCTGGCGCTCTATCCACTGTACCACCTAGCTGCTCCAGGAAAATTTTTAATACAGGTTTTTTGACTCTAGAGTCAATGCTCTTTCCATTGTATAGTACTGCCTTGTGCCTCAGTTTCTTTTTCTATAAAATGAGAAAACTTGATCTCTAAGTCCCCTTTAAGGGAAATATTTCCTAGCCTTGATATTCCCTGTTCTATGTCCTCTCCCAACCCTGACATTCTAGGTTCTAAGTTCTCTCTCAGCTCTGATATTTTTAGTTCTAAGACTCCTCCTACCTCTACCGTCCCCTATTTTAAGGCCCTCTCCCAGCTCTGACATTCCTAATTTCAAGGTCCCTCTCAGCTCTGACATTCCAGGTTCTAAGTTCCCTCCCAGCTTTGACTTTCTTTGAGGCTCTTTCTGAGACCTCCCTCCACCTGAAGTCTTCACAGTCGCATTTGCTTATCCTGGCTCAGTTCTCGTTTTCCTCTTTCTCTGACACCTTCAGAGAAGCTTGCGTCTGTCACGTTGGAAGTTGAAGAGATCGCCTTGACCGCCAACAACCAGAAGCGGAAGCTCACTGTTGTATTGGAGGCATTGCACCAGTGTTTGCAGCTAGAGGAGAATCCAGCCAAATGGAATATGGAGAGTAGGTATTACTTGGCTCTGTCCAAGGTGTTGCTCAGAAACCTCACAATGGGAATTCCGGTCAGAATTGGTTTATAAAAGTCCCCTGTCCTGTCCCAACCTGGAACCAGAACAAGGAAGCCAGAAAAGTCCCTGAACTATTTAAGTAACAACATTTATAGTACTATGACCAACCAAAGTTCCTTTTTTTGTTTTTAAGCCAGACTTAGGATTTCATTGGTGGTGAGAATTCCTGATGAGGAAACTCCTTGTCTATAGCTCATAGACTTGAGATGATAAAAAGTCAAGTGATTTGTCCAGGGTCACACAATCATTATGGATCAAAGGTTGGCCTCCACAAAGTTCTTATTTCTTAAACATTTTCCCAAAGTGCCTTCCTTAGAGCAGCCTGTAAAAGAGAGGATGTGAACTTTTATCCTTCTTGTATTGTGTGGAGGGGCCTTCCTTGAACCTTGATACCCCATACTCAGTCAATGGAATTGGCCCTTGTTTAATAAAGTGGATTCAACACTACATTTCATGTCTCAGGCATGGTTTGTGTGATCCAGGCACAACACATTCTAGTGATGACTCTGCTGGTGAAGGGGAGTCATGAGAGTTAAGATCCCAGCTTTTACCCTGACTTGCTGTGGGACCTTGGGACACTGCCTTGCCCTCTCTCCCTCCCTGAAGTCTTGGCATCTTCCTCTGTAAAAAGGACCCTCTTGTTTTTAGCCAAGGTGATATCTAAGGTTCTTTCCAGCTCTAAATCCCATGACCTTCCTCTTTGACGACTCAAGCTTTGGTGTCCCACTTCCTCTGAATGCTCAGAGCTGGGAGGAACAGCACCATACATCTGCCCCTGGAGAATTCCTTCTCCATCATCCCTGACAAAGGATCCTCCAGACTTCTCTTAAAGAATTAAATTAAGGCGAAAGAGGAAGGGGAGCTATGGGATAGTTCTAAGTGATATTGAGCCCAAATCTCCCTAGTTGTATTCCCCTGCCCCCCACTTCTTCTGGGGCTAAATCTCCTATCGCACAAGAGCTCTTGGAAGACTTGAAGACAACTCTGATATTTTCTCCCTCTCCATCCCCAATACCTAGTCTTTTTTCCTCTAGGCTAAACATACTTCCTCTATGATTAAAAAAAACTCAACTGAATTGTATAAATCATTTAAGATTTATTAATTTTATTTATTATGATGATGAATATTTTTTCACTCAGTAAACATTTATTTTCTTTTTCTTTCTCCTACCTTCCCTTCCCCTTTGGAAAACAAACTTAACCTTATAGCAAATATGCAGAATCAAACAAAATAAATTCCTTCACTGACCACCTTCAGAAATATTTGTCTCTTTCTATATCTTAATTGACCCTTTTATAGCATGGACTTGAGGTGCATCACCATCCTGCTCTCCTTACTCTGGATGATCTCCAGAACAGAGTGGTCCTTCTTAAACTTCTGTACCAAGTTAAAACACAATCCTCTAGGTGGGGTTGGTGAAGAACATAGTGCAGGGGAACTTATTACCTCCTATCCTAGAATCACTCTGCCCCTCTAAGTGCAGCCTAAGGTTACATTTGGACTTTTATGGAGGTCATGCTATTTCATTGACTCCTGCTGAACTTGTGGGCCACTAGAACCCTCAGCTTTTTCCTTTTCCCCTCTACCTCCCAGCTCTTCTTCATACAAAGCACTACCTTGCCTTGTCTCCCCTATCTCAGACTTAATTTAATTCTGTTTGATTTCACAGGAATCTTCAATAAGGACTTGCTGGCCACTCTCCATCTTCTGGTGGCCATGGCTAAGCATTTCCAACCTGACCTGTCCCTCCCTGAAAATGTCCAAGTGGAAGTGTTAACAATTGAGGTAACTGGGTGCTTGTAGAGACCAAGATTATCTTAGCAAACTCTGTCAGTGAACATGTTTGAGTCTCAGCTCACATCATAACCTTGCTTGACCATCTGCATGGGTGGGAGTATTGATGTGTGCTCAGATTGGTAGGGACCTGTCCAGCTCTTCCAATCACCAAGACCATTAATTCAAGTCCTGCTTCCTTAATGAAGCCTCCCATGATTGCTCTGCATCATGGTGATGCTTCTCTCCATCTCCTATATTCCTGTTATATTATCTTCAGGCAAGATGACAATGGCAAGAGAACAGGATTCGGAACCAGAGACTGGGTTCAAATCCCAACTTTCTACCTGGGTCACTTCAGACAAATCATTTTTCTGCTTTAGACTTCAGTATTCTTAAGAGGAAGTTGGATTAGATGACACTTAAAGTAAATTCCAAATCCATGATCTTTTCTGGGTCTCTGTTTCTTCTGTAAAATGAACTGGAGAAGGAAAGGACAAACCACTCCAGGATCTTTGCTGAGAAACCCCAAATGGGTCATGCAGAGTCAGACATTCCTGAAAAATGGCTGAACATCATCAACTAAAAGACCCTTCCAGTGCTAGATTGATGATCTAGGTCTGGATTCCTCCTCTGACACTTAGAACACAATACCTTTTGAGGGTCATCTTTAAACATGCAGAGCATTGAACTAGGAGTCAGGAAGACCTGGGCTCAAATATCATCTCAGATCCATGCCAGCTGTATGACCCTGGGCAAGTCACTTAACCTCAGAGACTTAGTTTCTTATTTACAAAATGGGAGAATGAGAGTTCCTCCTTTATAAGGTTGTAATGAGGTGTGGATCAAAAACAATTAATCAATCAGCAAGCATTTATTCATTTATAAGTGGCAGGCAGCAAGCTGTGGGCTAGGAAGACAAAGACAGCAGTGACTGCTCTCTGGGAATTCCGTTCCATAGAAGGAAGCAACCTATTATGAGGGGATAATCCATAAAGTGGTTGTGAAGTACCTTGAAGCCTTGAAATGCTATTTTTATGAGAGCTGCAGGTGCCAGGTTCTCTTATTCTGTTCTTGGTGGTGACGAGGTGACCTGAGAAAGGGTCTCTTCCCTACCATCAGTGAGCTTACATACAATTAGAGGGAATGTGATATGCTCAGCATAAACCAGGAAAAGTACAAGATGATAAAGACAAAGGAGAAATCCAGGGCAAATAGAAAGAGAGCTATTTAAATTGGGAGGACTCAAGGACATCTCCCTGGAGGAGGAGGAGGAGAAGGAGAAGAGGAAGGATATGAGGGAGTCAGTGAGACATGGAAGCCAGTCTTAGGATGCTTGGAGGCTGGAGGAAGCAGGTTAAGAACCAAAACGCAATGGGTGGGAAGGGGAGTAATCTTTAGAAAGACCATAAGGAGGGTCCTGGCTGACCAACTGGAGAGTTTCTACTTTCTCCTGGGAGCCAAGGAAGGGTTTTGAGCAGTGAGTTAACATGGCCAGACCAAGACACTAGAAGATGAAGATGAACCAGGTGTCTTCTGAGATCCCTTTCAACCCTCACTGCTCATGAGTTTGGGGGACCATATGCCATCTATATACTGGGGGACCATTATATAGGCTGTTCTTGGATATAAACTACATCTCTCAAGTTAGATCTCTGGAAGAGATCATCACTGTAGACCTGGAAGGTCCCTCAGGGATCAATTCCCGGGTCAGCTAAGTAGCAAAGTGGATAGAGCACTGGCCCTGGAGTCAGGAGGACCTGAGTTCAAATCCAACTTCACACACTTAATAATTAATTACCTTGCTGAGTGACTTTGGGCAAGTCACTTAACCCCATTGCCTTAAATATATAATTTTTTTAAAAAAGAGATTAATTCTCCCCCTTTTTATAGATGATGAAGCTGAAGTCCAAAGATGAAGGAACTTATCATGTCACACAGAATGTGACAGAGCTGGGATTTGAACCTAGTGCCTCTGGATTGAAGTCCAACTCTCTTTGTAGTGTCCCTTAGCTACACAGTTGGTGGTGCTTGTACATGGGTTGTGTACAAGCCAAGTTTGTTATACAAGCTAGGTATTTTCAGACCATTGAGACCCAAAGGGCTTTGATGCTCTCCTCCTGAGTGGACCTTGGGATATTCATCATATATCATCTCTCTCCTTCCTTGCCTGCCAGAGCACCAAGAACGGCTTAAAGTCTGGAAAGTCTATGGAGCAGATCACTGACTGCAAGTAAGCAAAGGGGAGGAGGCACTTCCTGGGACATGGGTAGGGATTTGGCAATGGAGACTGAGAAGGGAATATCAGACAGGTGGAGAAAGGACCTCAACAGGGCCCAGTCAAGGACGGCAGAGGAGAAAGTAGTCAGAGAAATGGGCTGGTCAGCAATGCCACGTTTGAAAAGGAGTCAAGGCTGAGGATTGATGAGACCATTGGATTTAGCAATAAGATCAAAAATAGAGAGAAGAAAGATTTCCAGGCTTGAGAAGTGAGTGGGCTCCTCCTAGCTCTGACCTTTCTTGTTCTAATGCCCTTCCAAGCCTTGACATTCCCTGTTCTCAGTCCTTCCACACTCTGATATTTTATTTCTTAAAATCTCATCTCTGACATTCTTTGGTTCTGTGATTGAAATACTGAAGACAGATATTTTAAAATGGAATATGAAAAAGTTTATGTGTGTTGAAGAGTTAATTTACCAAGTCCCTTCCCTCAAGCATCCTATAGATCCAGTGAACATTTCTCGACTGCTACAACACTATATAGGATGGGAGTGCTGTGGTATCTATTCTGTGTATGGCAGCATTCCTTCCAAGCCTTCTACCTGTTTCTCTAGATGGAAAGGATGCTCATGTTCTATATTGGAAAGAATATATCACTCCCTTTTATAATTGAGGAAAAGTCATCCAGAGGTGGCAAACTATTTGTCCAGGGTCACATAGCTAGTAAGTGGTAACATTTCTGATCTGCTAGTAATTACATACTACCCGATAAAGGGCTGTTTTTGGTAAACTGAGAATTTGGGGTTTCTATAGGGAAAGGTAAATGCTTTAGAGAGGCATTCCAAGAATTCATCTCCCCCTCAGCAATGCTGTCATTAATATTTATGATGATGATCATCATCATCTTTTTCCCTCTCTGGATCATAAATCATTTTATGAGCTCGCCTCTTGTTTTCCATTTGGGCTGCAAGATACATTGGGGGGTTGTGTCCAGAGCTAAATCTCTGACCCCTCTGCTGAAAGCAGTTTGCTTCTCCTAAGCCCAAGTTTCCATTTGTTTCTTCCTGCGTGTGCCTCCATTCCCTGCAGCTTAGGTATAGGTGATGGATGACCCTTGGAAGAGCCTCTGGAATGGCCTGGAGTCTGGTCAGTCCCACTGACTCCTACAAATGAAGATGGAGGAGCGGCTGATTTGGGAAGTTTTGCTGGAGAGCCTTTCGGTTACCCAGCTTCCCACTGGGCTGAAGTGCTGCCTGCAGGGGGAAGGATGGATGTTGGCAGAAGATGGGTTTTTAACCACTTTTTTCTTTTGTTTTTAGAATGGATTCAAATCAGCAGTCAAGTAAGTCCTTCCCCCTAGGTGGAAAAGTGGAAATCTCTTCCTATTCCTTGACTGTTGCTAGAGACATGCATGATGAATGAGCTTTCCTTGCATTCAATTCAGTTTCTCCCAAGAAACATTTATCGAGTCTCTTGTGTTCTTGGGAAGGGGAAGCAAGTCATAGAAAATGGAGTCACTTAGGGGTCACTTAGGAGATCTGGGTCCAAGTTCAGCCTTTGACATATACTTATCAGTGCTCCAGGTCAATCTCTAAGGTCCACAGGCAAGTCAATGAAATGCTTTCATAAAGGGAGTTTCTATATGGGAAGATGTCTACTCTGAAAAAAAGTCGTAGACCTTGACTTCCTCCACCCTTTAAAATGTCGTGGAACTGTTTTGGTACTGAAAATGAAAAAAAAAACCCCACAGTGCCTGTCCTCAGGAAGGGGGACTCTAATGAGGGGGGGGTCCATGTACTGGTCTCATTATCTAGTATGAAACCCTCAAGTGTCTTATTTTTTTGCTTCCCTGCTTGTCCATCTGGTTTTTTTTGGGGGGGGGATTGGTAATGGGTTAAGTAACTTGCCCAAGGTCACACAACTAGGTAATTATTTCATGTCTGAGCCTGGATTTAACTCAGGTCCTCCTGACTGCAGGGCCAGTGCTCTAGCCAGTGCACCACCTGGTTGTTCCCATCCATCTTTTAGAAAGTTGGATGTCTTGGGAATGGCAAAAGACTCAGAGTTAGGAGACCTGGGCTCCAATTTTTGCCCCACTCCCAGCCTAACTATAACATTTAGGGTCACCTTCCCCCCTCTCTGAGGCTATTTACTCATCCATTAAATGCATTAACAATGTTTTCATGACCTTACCACCCAACATACCATGGAGTTCAAAAGAAGTTGTGGCCATAGAAGACTTCATAACTGTGTATGAGAATTGAGTTTACTGTTTTCTAAGACTAGAATCACAGCATTTCAGACTAGAAGAGATCCTGAAGGCATCTCGTCCGTCTCATAGCAGGTCAGAAGTTCCCTTCACATAAACCCCATAGCAGTTTGTGCTCATTGAAGACTGAGGAAAGAACTCACCTCTTCCCAACATAGTCCATTTTCCTCCTAGACAACTTTCATTGTTAGGAAGATGTTTAGGTGGAGCAGCTAGATATTTGGGTTCAGATATCATAGGATAAAGACTTCTGATTTTGCCGGGTCTCTTTCCAAAACTAAATAAAATAAATCCAGCAGCCTGAGATCAACCTAATGATGAGCCTCATGACTAAGCAGATGCAACTACATTTGGTTTATATTCAGTATTTCTGATTTCCTTGAGTTATGAGCATCAAGAAAATGATGCATGTGAAACCTTTGGAAGTTGCAGCTCACCCGGTGAATAGAAAGACTTTTTATTCTCTTCCTATGTCTTAACTCAAGCTCCCAAACTGGTTAACGTAACTTTGCCCTCCTTATTTCCAGGATTCAGTAGTAAGTTTGTACAGGGCTTTTGGTTTGTAAGGAACCACATCAGGAAAGACAGAGATACACAAATGAATCGAGCTCCTACTCAAAACCCTTCCAACTTGGTGGAATATAGCAACATTTATACTAGTGCATGGTGGCCATTTAATAGGTGTTTGACTGACTCACAGATTAAACTTTTTCTAGTTTAGTTTTGAGAACCTGGAATCACCTTGGATGATGCCAGTGAGGGTAAATATGATGACCTTAAGGATCATATGAACTCAGACAGCTCAACTGCCCTGTCTTTGTCCCTCTTTGGGTCTGTTGTTTTGCCTGACAAGGCTATCTTATGCATTATTCCTCAAATAGATCTGACCTCCTGATATTGAATTCTTCTTTGGATCTCTCACATAGAAAGGATGTTAATAATGAATGAATAAATGGATAAGTAAATGAGTGAATAAGCAAATGATTGCATGAGTAAATGAATGATGGAGTGAATAAATGAGTGAGTGAATGATGTTTGTTGAATGAGTGACTGAAAGAGTAAGTGAGAGAATGGGTGCCTGAAGGAATTTGTTAGTGGATAAGTAAATGAGCGAGTGAATAATTGAATAGGTGAATGAATGAGCAAATAAATAAAGGGATAATGGAGTTGAATGAGTATGTGAATAAGTGAATGAGTGAATGAGTAAATGAATGAACGAATGAATAAGGGAATATGTAAGTGAATAACTGAATATATGAATAAATAAGTAAATCAAAGGATAAATGAGTTGAATGAATAAATGAGAAAATAAAGGAATAAGTAAATGAGAGAACAAGTGAGTTAGTGAAAGGAAAATTGAATAAGTGGACATGTGAATAAATGAATAAGAACAAGTGAGTTTAATGAGAGAATAAGTTAATCAGTTCATGGCTGAAGGGTAAGCGGATGCACGAATGAATTAATGAATAACAGAACAAATAAATACATGAGTGAATGACTGAATAAATGAAGGAATAAATGAGGTGAATAGATGAATAAGAAAGTGAATGAATGAAGGAATAAATGAATGAGTGCATGAATGAATAAGTGAAGAAATAAACATGATGAATGGATGAATAAGTAAATGAGTGAATGAACATGTGAATACATGAATAAGGGTTAGTGAATGAATAAATGGATAAGTAAATGAGTGAATAAGTAAGTGACTGAGTGAGTAAATGAGTGAATAAGTGAACAAGAGAGTGAATAAATGTGTGAGTGAATGAATATCCAATTATCCAGTTGATACTAAATGCACTGGGGCCGGCTCCAGAGAAGGGAAACCCTCTAACGATGGGCCTCTTTGGCTCAGCCTTTGTTCCTCTTGCAGGTAATAGAATCCTAATGAAACCTTTATTGGATATGTTTCTGCAGAAGTCGACGTCTTTGATGAATTATTTAAACTAGCCCCAGAGAAAGTGAATGCTGTCAAAGAGGTAAGCAAGACCCTGACTCTACTGAAAGTTGTCATGCAGTGGTCTATTGCAGGTTGCTCTGAAATGCTCAGTTCTCTGAAATGCTCAGTTTTTTTTCCCCTTTCTCTTAGGCTATCATGAAGTTTGTCAACAAGAAAATGGAGCGTTTGGGGTTGTCTGTACAAAATATCGATACTCAGGTAGAGATTCTCAGAATATTACCTGGTTTCATCCAGGGATCTGGGCACCAAGCTACTCATTTTCCCCTTGGATATTCATTAAAACATAGATTTTCTGCTCTTATGATAACTTGGGTGATGACTGGAGATCCCTTTAGCTAGAAGTAGGTGGAGAGAATTCATGTTGACAAGTCTGTTCATGCAAAGCTGTGATATCCCTAACAGGTTAGGGTACTTTCCTTTTTTTCCTTTCAATGGCTATCTTATGTGTAGACTCGAGCCAGGCGCTGGGGGAGGGAGAAGGTGATTATGGTGACATTCAATCCATTCAGTGTCTACACGTGGCAGAGCCCTGGGTGTGAGGTTAGGGAGACAAAAATGGTTGGTAATACCCAGCTTTAAAGAGCATCCAATCTGTTTGCGGGTATATGACATAGAAAGCCATCATAGTCTAAAGGAGAGAGAGAATTGGGGAGACAGGAAGACCAGGTCCAAGTCTCTCTTTGGACAGAGTAAGTTCCTCGGACAACTCTCTATGGCTTTGAAGGTACCATTCAGTGGGGGCAAAAGTGGTTTCAGCACTGGGAATTACCTCCCCAAATAGCTCCAAAATATGACATGCAGACAAATGAAGAGGCTGTAAAGAGCAAAGGAGAGACTGAGGGAAGGTGTGTTAGAAACAATTAAATAAGAGATCCCATCATACTGGGGAGATCAGGGAAGGCTTTCAGGAAGAGGGGTGTCTGAAAAATGGACGATTTAACCAACAGCAATACATTCATGGCACAGGAGATGATGATTGCTCTAAGGTGAAAGATGCAATGTTGCAGTTAGGCAAGAGAGAGTACTCTGTATGATATAAATTGTAGGATACAAACTATATGAACGAGAGTAATGAGAATGATTGGCTGGAGCCAGATTCTGGGGAACCTTCCCTCTTCAGCTGAAGAGGTTGGATTTCTGCACTAGACAACAGGGATCCCCACTGAGTTTTGATCAGGTGAATGACATGGAAGGCAGGGACAGGAGACAGTTCTTTTGAAGAGTTTTGCAGGAAAAGAGAAGATAACTTGAGAGGATGGTAGGGTCGAGGGGTTGTATCATTCATTTCATGAACATTTAAGCACTTACTATGAGTTAGCCTTAGAATCTGGTGCTAGAAAATCTTTCATTTCTTCCTGCATTTGCAAGTATCTTATTAACATTTGGACTCTGCCTGGCTGTTATTAAAATGCCTTCTATGGGGCGACTAGGTAGCACAGTGGATAGAACACTGGCCCTGGAGTCAGGAGTACCTGAGGTCAAATCTGCTCTCAGACACTTATTAATTCCCTAGCTGTGTGGCCTTGGGCAAACCACTTAAGCCCATTGCCTTGCAAAAAACCTAAAAAAAATGCCTTCTATGCATCTGTCTGTCTCTATGCATCCTCATTATTCATGGGTTTTGCTCCTGGGTCTCTCTGCTGTCTCTGACCTGCTGGGTGACCCCTGTAGAATGATCAGATCTGAAGAATAACACAGGATGGAGAAAGGGTTTGGAATGGGTTGAATGGAAGGGATGACATTATTGTGTTACTCTTTAGTATTCACTGAAAAACTCTTAGTCCAAGACAAATAGCGGGAGACCAAAACTCATCTAAGGAAATTCCATTATGGGACTTGAATGATGACTTCCCTCAGATAAACAATCTCCTTTTTGATACCCCTGAGGCTACTCTGTGGGATTATATTAATAAGGATGTGTGGCATTGCATACAGCTTTGTTTCCCTATATACCAACAGACAGATTCATGGGATCCCCTTGTATGGCCCTGTCTGAGGGCTCATTCTAGTGTAAAGGCAAGCTTGGGTCCTCAAAGGTTCTTCTGGGGAAATCCAAATGCTATCAGATCCCATAGAGATTGAAAAAGTTCTTTTAGCTGAAAGGTTGGAGTTAGGCTTAGAGGTAGAAGGATCCTAAGAAACTCTCTAGGGGTGGCTAGGTGGCACAGTGGGTAAAGCACCGGCCCTGGAGTCAGGAGGACCTGGGTTCAAATCCGGCCTCAGACACTTAATAATTCCCTAGCTGTGTGGCCTTGGGGAAGCCACTTAATCCTGATTGCCTTGCAAAAACCTAAAAAAAAAAAAAGGAAAAAAAAAGAAACTCTCTAGTCTAACTCCCTAACAGAATAGGAAACTGAGGCACAGGGAAGGAGAAATGACTTAGGATCATAGGAAAACAGATATAGGAGTAGAGGTAGAGGTGTAGTGAAGTCCATTACTACTGAGAAAGTGAATTATTAAAATTTCCTTATGAGTATTTATTTATTTATTTTTTAGGTTTTTGCTAGGCAATGGGGTTAAGTGGCTTGCCCAAGGCCACACAGCTAGGTCATTATTAAGTGTCTGAGACCGGATTTGAACCCAGGTACTCCTGACTCCAGGGCCGGTGCTTTACCCACTGGGCCACCTAGCCGCCCCCATTATGAGTATTTAAACCTTGAAAGTCAGCAACTACTACACATTAAGAGTCAGTTGATCATTTTGTTGATTGTCTAGACTTAAGAAATTGATAGAGAAAATGTTAACAATGCCAGTTGGACCTGGAACTATGTCCCGGATACAGTTTTTCTTTTGGGGACCCAGTTGTTAATCATTTATGAACATTCCTCTACCATAAAGAACCTAAGAAGCCATTTAGTCTGACTCCCCTAGTTTACGGATGAGGAAACTGAGACCCAGGAATATTAAGTGACTTCCCCAAGATCACTATGATAGTAAAGCATAGAAAAAAGGTCTAAAGTTACACAATGATAGTGCTGAGAATTAAATTAGAAATTCATATTTTTCCTTGCTTCCTTCCTTCCCCTTCTTAAAAAATTAGATCTCTGATTTCATTGATATAAGGAATTTCCCATGAGGAAGTCCTCTCTACCCAAGCAGAATGTCCCACTGTTCTGCCTGTTGTATGTTAAAGACTTGCCTGGGAGGCTAAGAGATTAACTAAAGTCCTGTTGCCAGTGTGTCAGAGGCAGGATTGTTGCCTTGGTTCTGAGGCTGACTCTCTAGCCATTATTTCAAATGGTGTCTCTCCATATTCTTTCCAATTCCAGTGATGTGGAAGGGCTGAGATCTGCATCAGAGAGAACACACACACACACACACACACACACACACACACACACACAATAATTGAATATGAGACTCCTAGAAATAAATGAGATTTTCGCTCCTGTATTACAGCAGGACAATGGAATGCTGGAGCTCTAAGGGACCCCAGAGGTCAACCCTGCCAATATCTCTGATGAGTACTTTGTTCTCTTGAGACTTCCTGTGACAGACATCTAATTTTTTCCTGGGGAATTCCATTTCCTTGTTGGAATACTTGGGCATTTTTCTCATCTGCAGAGCTCCAAGTTAAATTGGGTTAGACTCTTCTGTGCCTCTCTCCTGCCTCTGAGATAAAATCAACTCCTCTTTCTGGCTTTTTGAATCCACCACAATCTGGCTTTCCTTTGCAGGGTGGTTAGCTGTTCCTCCTGCCACACTGGTCAGCTAGTTCCTTCACGCATGCAGTGTTCTTCCACCTCATGTCTACTTCTTTGAAGCCTTAGACGCCTCCAAGACTCAGGTCACAGTCCACTAATTAAGCATACAGTAGGTGCTTAATTGGTGGATTGAATGGAATCCAGTTTCTCAGAAGCACAATCACCAAGCCGGCCCTCACAGTGTCTTCTTTTATAGTTTACAGATGGGGTCTTTCTAATTTTGTTGATTGGACAGCTGGAAGGTTATTTCTTGAACTTGAAAGAGTTTTTCCTGACCCCCAGTTCTCCTGCTGAAATGGTGAGTTGCTCCCCACTCCCCCCGCAATGTGCCAACGTAAAAAAGTGAGACAAGTCTTATCCTCAAGGAAAGCCCTGGTGGGCAGTCTGCAAACCTAAGGAGATCCTCTCTGCCAGGAGCTCACTAAATGCTTGTGATTGGACCAATTGATAATGTTCCCTGAGCTTTCTGCCCCTCAAGTGAAATAGAAGTGAAGAATAGCCCCTTCCCTACAGGCCCTTGGGCAACACTAGGCAGATGTGGGCTCTTCTGTCAGCTGAAATCACAGTGCCCTGAAGGAGGGAAGCCAAGGTCATTTGGGGCATCCTCTTTCTAATGCCAGCTCCCTCCCTTCACCCAAGAAAGATGGATGGAAATGGAAAGCAGCTCAGCTGGGCTCTTGCTCCTTGAGGGGGTCCTCTTTGGAGCAGGAGGGGGTGTCTGGAGGAAGGGCCCCCAATTTCCCAGTGATGAAGCTGATGGATGAAGACCTGGAGTTCCCCAGGAAGAGTTGGAGGATGTGCCTTCCTCCTTTCTCCTACCATCCATTTTTCTCTCTTCCCCTCCCTCACCCACTCCAGGCTGGGGTCCCTGGTCACCCAGAGCCCTCTCAGGTTCCCTCTCCAAGATATGAGTACAAGACGTTTTCTGAAGTAGATGTGCGTGCTCCAGGAATCGGAGGATCTCTTTCCCCAGGCAATGGCAGCAGATATGTTTGCAAGATAATTAAATGGTTTTCCTTTTATCAAAGCCTGTCAGGGTCATTGTGAGAGGACAACACCACCAGCAGCCTAGAGAGAGAATCACAGAAGCCTGGAAAGGGCCTTGGAACATATGATGTTAGAATATGGGCCACAGAATGTCAGAACTGGGAGAGGCCTTAGAACAGGGAAAGTCAGAGTTGGGAGGAGTCTTAGTTTTTAGTTAGTGAACCTCGCTTCTTTCCAGGTTCGAAGTCTGGGTCCCAGAGTTGTGGAATGATTTGCTCAAAGTCACATTGCCAATTTGTGGCAGACCCTGAACCAGCCTCCAGTCAGCTGAAGGCTCAGGTCCATTTTCTGTTTCTTTTCTTGTCTGGTTTGACTGAGAGGGAGCCAGGCCAGAGCCTGAGGTGCTGTCTCTGGTTTCATTTGAGTTGGGGTGATTCTCTCTCCCTCCCTCCCTCCTTGCCCATCTTGGCTGGTCTCCAGAACCATTACTCAGGTGAGGACAGACTGTGCTCTTTTCAATTCTCATAGGTACCTTTTTCTCTTTCCCAGCTGCATAATGTTAGCCTGGCCGTGGACTTGCTGAAGGAAGGAGACTTGCTTGATTACCCAGTCAACCCTGAAGGTCTGTGGGAGCCTGAACAAATGTTTTTGGGAGGAAGAAAGAGGGCTGGCAAGAAAACAGGCTCCTGAGAGCCAAGAAGCCTTTGTTTCTCATTCAGATGCTGCCTGTACCCCCATCAGTTAGTCAATCAACAAACATTTCTTAAACACTAGGTACTAGGCCAGGTTCTATACAAAGAAACTAAATTATAGTCAGAACATCTGAGTCTGCAGGTGCTTCATTGGCTAGGTGAGTCAGAGCATCTATCCCTTTGTCCGATCTCCAGTTCCCCAGTTTATGAAATGACGATGATCACGTCTGTTGTGGCTCACACATTTTTCAGAAATCTCAGACTTGATCTTCAAGAATCAAGGTGGGACTAGTTCAAATCAGAGATTTCCTAGAGGAAGCCAGTTTTGATTGGGGAGAGCTCAGAACTGGCCACTTGACAAGTTCTACTGATTATATCATGTGCTGATCAATCCCATGTCCTGTCCATTTCACCCCTGGGACATTGCTCTTGATGTCCATGGGTATCTCCCTGCTACAGATCCTCATCATCACCCACCTTGGCTAGTGCAATGGCTATTCCCACCCCTTTCCTTCTCCTTCCACCCATCCTTCTATCCTTTCCAAGATCATTTTTTTTTTAGATTTTTCAAGGCAAATGGGGTTAAGCGGCTTGCCCAAGACCACACGGCTAGGTAATTATTAAGTGTCTGAGGTTGGATTTGAACCCAGGTCCTCCTGACTCCAAGGCCGGTGCTCTATTCACTGCTCCATCTAGCCACCCCAAGACCATTTTTTAAATGAATATTTCTGCTTATGTCACTTCATTGCTCTAAACAAGCTTCAAGGAACCCCTACCGTTTGTTGAGCAAAGTTTGCTCTTCTCTGCCTGGTCCTTGAAGACTTTTGTAATCAAGCACCACCCTCCTATTCCATAGTATGTCACAATCCTCCCTTTCCCTAATGATACCATTCAAACTGAGCAACTGGTGATTTCTCACCTTTGTACCTTTGTTCATTCCCATAATGCCCTTCACCTCCTTATGCTACCCCATCTCTACTGGTTCAATTCCTACCCACCTTTCAGTGGTCCTAATCCAATGTCACCTCTTGTATAAAGCCCTCCCTAAATGCTCTCAGCCAGAAAGAACTTTTTCCATCTTTGAATTTTCACAATATTTTCTGCCATTCTCCTAGCCCTTTTAATAGTCTATTTTGTTTTGACTTGCTTGGTTGATTTTATTTTATTTTGGTGAGTTCATTGGTATAAGGAACAGTCAGTGAGGAAAACCCCTTCTGCCAATGAAGACTGGCAGTTATTTCTGCAGTTTCCAGTCTTTGAAAGTTGATTGGGAGCATAGAAAAGTTGAGGGACTGATCCAAGGTCAACAGCCAGGAGAGGTCAGAAGCAGCTCTTCCTGCTCCCAGAGATAGCTCTGAATCTTCTGGAAAGCACTGCCTGCCTTGTAGTGGTGGTGCTATTTCTTCCACTCTCCTCAGGGCTTTTCTCAAAGCTTCTAGAACACTAGGAGCAGTGGTTCTAGAATGCTGAATTTGGAAAGAAAGGATCTGGGTTTATATCCCAGTCCTTCTCTGTGCTATCCCTGCCCTGAGCAAGTTGCTTTCCTTTTCAGAGTCTTGGTTTCCTCATCTGTAAAAAGAAAGATATGACCTTTTGGTTCTAAATTGTGCTCTCATGATTCTGTGAAAAATTCAGTAAAATGATTTTTAAAATTTCTATTTTACAGAAAAGGAAACAGAAGTTCCAAGTGGGAAATGATTTGCATAGGGTCACAGAGGTAAAATTGTGAAACTAGAATTTGAGCTTAGGTTCAGTTTCAGCCTTTCTTCTGAGCCTTGCCTTCCTTATGGATTGTGGGATAGCCTCAGTATCCCCAGGAGGGCTCTGCATACCATTCTGAAAACACTAGGGCTTTAATAAGGAATTGTTGAATGAAAGACAAATAGAAAAATGTACATTTTCCTCTTCTATTCACAGATATCACCAGTGGAGACACCAAAGTTATACTGAGGGTGCTCTACAGCTTGTTTTCTAAACACAAGATGAATGAGACCCCTGAGGAGACAAAGACGGAAGCTGGGAGTTAGGAGTCCTTGAAGGTGGTTTGTGTTTCAGCCAGTATGAGCTTTATATGTGTTTAATCCCTGAAATCATAGAGATCTATGGAAGCAAGCTGAGTGAGCCAATAAATGTCAGCTGACCTCTGAAAGAATGTGACCCTCTGACCTTGAACTCAGTCTTGGGGAATGGATGATTGCCCAGGACATCTGATTAGCTCTTTAACCCCTGTGATCATGAGGGGACAAAAAGCTTTCCCTTAGCTTGCTGACAGGAGCTCAGAAGGCTTGTGTTTGGTTTTCTGATGACCAGGAGAAGAGGGGTGGTAGTGAATGGCAACACCGTTTTAGTCATATAATCCCAGAACTACGAAGGACCTCTGAGTTCATTGAATCCAGTCTCTATCCATATCAGATTCCATTAATTTATTAATTTATTTCATTCTTATCAAGTGTTCACCTAATGTTCCCTCTTAGAGGAGAATATTTTCAGTAAAGGGAATAGCCCTCCCATTAAATTTTTGGACAGCGCTTATTGTTAGGAAGACTTTCCTTGTATCAAAGAGATGAAATTTGTCTCACTGGACAAGCTTACCTTAGTGTCCTGGTCATGTCAAGGAGGGCCTCTAGTATATTGGCTGGACCTGCTGCAGTCAGCTTTTGAGGGGTGAAAGGGACAAAGATGGGTAGACTAGAATGAGTTGCCATCTTCCTCTTTGGAGGGAAAAACCATATTGATGAGATCACAGTATTCCAGTGTAACTCCCACCCAGAGAGTCACATGGAATGGGAACTGAATGGGACTTTGAGTGTGTGTGTGTGTGTGTGGTGGGGAAGCATGTCACACAACCAGGAAATGAACAGAATTCTCTCTATGTTATCTCTGACAAAAGAAAAGTCTCTGCTTCTCATATCCAGAATGAGAAATTCATAACCTCCCAGGAGTGGGATAGGGAACCTTTATGGCCAAGGACCATTTGGATATTTATATCATCATTCTCCTGCTATATTAGGTCAAACATTTAATTAATTACCCCCAAACCTCCTAGATTTATTGAATTTTGAGTTCCACCTGCAGTTGCCATGCAGCTCCAGATATGGCCCAAGGGCTGGACATTTCTCACCCCTGCATTAAGGCTGCTTCCATCATTTAGTCAAGTCAAGTCAATGAGACCTTTGTCAAACACTTAGTATGTGCTGGGACTATATTAAGGGTTGGGAATGCCCAGAAAACCACTCTCTCCAAAAGAGACAGGTCAGAATTGTGATCTTAGAGTGACAGGATAGAATGGGCAGAAGAGAGGGAGAAAGGAGCTGGCTATCCTCTTATTTTTCATGATTTTTGTTAAGCTTCTAGATGTAATAAAAGAGGCTTCCTTCCCTAGGTCTAGGTGTACATGACCATTTGAGAGGGTCAAAGGAAAGAAGGGGACTCAGATCCAAGGTTATAGAGCCCTAGAACATCAGAGCAGGGAGATCCTTTAGACCATGCAATGTCAGAGCTGAGAAGAGCCCTAGACACCCTTCTTTCTCATTGCCAACCACTGGAATTTATTGTTCTGAGATTCATGAGACATCTGGTGCCAACAAGTTTGAAAATAATCATCTTGCCTCTCCCAGAAAATTTAATTAAATCAGCTCACTGAAGGAACTGTATCTAAAGCTAAATCCTGTGGCTATTTTCACATATTTTGTAGAAAAGAAATAAAAAAAAGCTCTCCTTGGGGTGGCCTAATGGTCCTGCCTACCTATGGGGGAGCTTGTGCAGAAATTTCTCTTAACTAAGCCCTGGCATTTTCTATTTTCCAAAGGAATCAAACCTTGCAGGAGGATTAAAGATGGTATTTGCAGGGTTTCATTTCTAGAGCAGAGGAGATTATACCCCCAAATTGGCATTTTAGGTAGAAAACCATTGAGGGAGAAACAAGCGGAGGGAAGAGAGGGAAGGAGCGTGGGTGGCATCCACAGATAATCAGGTTGTTACCATGGCCTTCCATAGCAAGTTCACAAACAGCTTTGTTGGAGTCGGGGGGATCTGGGTTCACATTCCAAGATGGCAACTTTCTAAGTTAACTTTATCCAAGTCACTTCCACCCCTTGGGAGGAAGGGGTTAGATCATCAAGATCCATTTGAAACTGAAGTGAAATTCTTCTCCTTGAACTCTTCACAATCTGGCCCCAATTTTCCTATAGAAGCAAGCTCTTTTCTACATTGTTCAACAAGGAATTTTCATTTTAACGTCCCTGTAAGACAGAGACTACATCTCCATCTGACAAGTGTGAAGCAGAGCCCTAGAGAGCATTTGTGATTTGCCCAAGGTCACTTACCAAGGATGTTGTGGACCTGGTACCTGGAGTTTTTCTTAGTTATTCTTGGACCATATATTTTTACTTTTCATTGTCACCCTCACTTCACCTTGATACGTTTACCTGTGCTGTTTTTCTCTCTCTTAAATACCCTCCCTGCTTCTCTACCACCTGAATGTGACCCAGCAAAAGCCCATCTTCACCCGACTTGGTCCACTTGGATTTCTCTCTCCTCTAAGCATTTGGTTCCTGGGCCACATGGTCTAATCCTTCCCAGCACTCAAAAAATGTTAGGAGAACCTTAGTGGGATCAGATTCTTGTGAAACAAGGAGACCAGGGGCTTAGTGCCCCATAGAGTCAACAGGATAGAGGTTCAGGAGGCAAGACCAGAGTACAGGATCAGGTTTTAGAACTAGGGGGCCCTAGGTCAGGGGGTAAGTGCCCAGGGAAACAGGTACAATGGATAGGATTGGAGTTCGAGATGCAGCCAGAGCAAATGTGTAAGCCAAAGTCAGGGAACCCCAGGGTAAAGTCAAAGCCAGGTAGGATGGGAGAATCCTTAAGATCTGGGATCCTAAGCTGTTACTGAATTGGGTCACAATGACAGAGTCTCTGAGGAAAGGAAGGGCTACGAAGGCCTAAGGTTCTGATTGGTCTTGGGATGGCCTCCTTGGCTTCCCACCCCAGATTTGAAAATTAACAGCTATGCCCTCCACTTCACAGGGATCAGCAGTAATGATCTGGCCAATGCTGATGGGGTTGCCCAAGAAAGTCACCCTAATGCAGTTGTAGATCATCGGATCATAGATTTAGAGCTTGAAGGGACCTTAGAGGGTATCTCTGGTCTAAAACCTCGTTATTGAGAGGAAAAAAGTCATAGGATCTCAGATCTAGACCTGGAAGGAACACCACTCAACATCTAGTCCAAAACACTCATTTTACAAGTGAAGAAACTGAAGAGCCTCAGAGAGTTCGTTCTTTGCCCAAGGTCACACAGCATCTCCACCCTGTTAATGTTAGGCTATAAGAAGCCTGAAGAACAAGGTCTACAATATCTTGACTTTGCCTTTTAGATAATTTAGATTTAGATTATTTAGTCCAAAATAATCATATGAAGACAAATCAACACCTAGTGATGATGATGATGATGATGATGATGATGATAGAGGCAATGCTGAGGCTTTCATTAATCCTAACCCCAATCCCAAGGTTTTGCTTCCTAAAACTCCTTACCTCCATGAAATAAGCATTTTTTCTTCTTAGCTGAAAGTAACCTTTTGAGGAAGCAACATGGTGATAGACAACAAGAGTCACAAAAGCTGCTCATTCTTTCCACCTCAATGAATCTCCTTGGATGATTCCCTAAGAAGTTTATTAAGATAAGGAAAAAAAAACTGTGACAACAGGATATCCACAGTTGATTTTCTTTTGTTAATAGCAAAACATTGAAAACAACCTGCATGTGGTGATTGGGGAATGGCTGGAGAAATTGTGACACATGGACCAGAATGATATGCCCACAAAGGACATGATGACTAGGAGGAAGACAACGAAATGTGGGAAGACATATGAATTGGTGCAGGGGGAGGAAATCAGGACAGTCTGATATAAATACTATGCCAAGAATAAATAATAATAATAAAACCTCACATTTTATGGCATCTGGCCTTGGCATCTTTTTGCATTTATCATAGGATCATGTCCTTGTTCATGAATATAGAAATAGAAAGAACTTCAAAGCCTATTGATTTAATTCCTCATTTACAGATGAAGAAACTGAGACCAAGTGAGGCAAAGAGATTTATCTGAGGTTAGCAGATAGCAGCAGATGGATGATTTGAACCCATACTTTCTGATTAGAGGAACTTTCTCTAAACTACATTGTCACCTTATCCCCCCACCTTGTATAATAACAGCAATGGACATAATTGTCCATCTCTTCCATTTGATGCTAAGCTCACTAGAGTTTTACAAAAACCTCACTGGTCTTTGGAACTTGGCTCTTTACACAATAAAATGCTTCTGCTTCAGATAAACCTTTTCCTCCAACATGGTCCTCAACCCTCTTCTGGGATTTCTAATTTGCCCTTTGGTATCCTTCCCCGCTTCCCCAACTGTGACATCAGAAATGGGAAATCAATCAGACTTGCCTGAAGGGTCCACAAGCATTCATTAAGTGATTCTGTGCTGGAATCTCTTTCCTCTAACACCTTGGTCCTGATCCATTTTGTGGTTGTCCTTGTAGATGAGATGATCTAACCTTAACCCTAACCATAAATTCTAACCCTAAGCCTAACCTAACCCAACTCTAACTCTAACCCTAATCCTAAACTCTAACCCTAAACATGTGGGGTAAGTTGACTTCACCCCTGGTCTTGCTTGCCCTATCACAGATGCTTGGTGCCCTTCTAGAAGTTTAGTAGGTCAGGTTTTGAGATAAAAACTATACTGGAGGCAGTTTTAGAAGACTATCATTACAGGTCCACATCTATAATCCAAGAAAAGTATGAGTAGAGACAAGCAGATAAGATGATTGGGAGGAGAGAAAACTAAGACATCAGACACAGCCCTTTAGTTTACTTCTTGATAGGAGGCGTTCTGGGAGAGACACAAGGAAACACACTGGGGGGTTCAAATTATGGGGTCAGGTCCTTTCCCAGGCCAGAGTCTTATCTATATCCATGGGTGTACATAGGAGGTATAGGCAAAGTGTGTCAACATACCTAGTCTACACTCTCATTACTCACATGCCCACACTGTACTCACTCTCTGTCTACCAATGAATGCCACAAGACTATAATGTCACATAACTATAATTTATCTAGTAGCAAGCAGGAAGTTCCATTCTTCATTTTCTTTAATTTCTCCCCATTGCATTCAGCCCCCTTCCTTCCTGCCCCCCACCACTTCATCCATCCGTCATGGTAGCCCTGCACAGTTATTAGGGGGTTGGGGTTGGGGTGGGGCTGGTTGGGTGTTGTCCTTTGCCGAAGCACAGATCTTCACCATTACCCCTGGCCATGGTCCTGACTATCTACTTCAAGGTCAGTTCCTGGCAGATTGATGGCTTTAGATAAGAGCCGGCCCTCAGGCTAGTCAATCATTAGACTTCTGTTTGAGATGTGGCATCCTGAGACCAGAGCTGTACCCAATTGTAAGTGGAGTAGAAGGAGAAGAACATTATTAAGGCCAGCCATGTTCCCCATGGCACTAAGCCCAGGACTGCTTGCACTGTAGGCCCTCTGTAAATACTTGGAGATGGATTGGTGGATGAGTCACCATGGCCCTGAGGAGTAAAATGGAAAATGTTCTGAACCTTTTACCAGCAGAAATGCAATCAACAGCAGCTTCTGCTGCTCACCAGGAGGGTCAGGGTATTTTTATTGAAAGAACAAGGAGGGAGAAAGAAAGGGAAAGAGACAAAGAGAGAAAGAAGAATGGGAGAGGGAGATGGAAAGGAAACAGTGACAGGGAGGGAGGAAAAGAAGGAGAGAGAGGTAGAGGGAAAAGGAAGAGGGAAAGAAGGGAGAAAGGTAAGAGGAGGATCAGATAAGGGGAGAAAGGAAGGGAGTAAGAGAAGAAAAGAAAAGGGAGAATGGCCCTAATGAGGGAGGGAGAGGTAAAGAGAGAGGCAGGGATAAAGAGATACAAGTGTGTAGGAGAGGAAGAGGAAGAGAGAGAGTGTGTGAGAGGGAAATGGAGAGGGAGAAAGAGGGACACAGTGTAGGGAGTAAGGGGAGAGAGGGGAAAAGAAGGGGAGAGTCCTGTCTTTCTTTGTCTGGAGGCATGGGTATATCTATATGTAAGTAAAGGTGTATGTATGTGTAGGGGTATCTACATGCATCTACATGAGTGTGGATGTGAATTGTACATGTATGTTTCTGTGTCTGTACAGAAGGGAAGGGGGAGGCAGGGAATATTAGGTTCTTAGACTTGACATTGAGCATTCCCTCTCTGGGAAAAGTTCTAACGGACTTAAGTGGGGAGTCCTGAGAGTGAGCCTCCCATTCTGGTGATCTTTGCTGAGGAATTCAGTTGAATAAAATTCAAGGGAGAAGAAGGGTCTGAGGTAGAGGGTCCCAATCTACCAGAAATATTGCAGAATTGGAGCCCTAAAGGGAACTTCCCTGAAAGGAGGTGAGAACTTGAGACTTGGATCCAGGAGATACTAATTCCAACTCTGGCTCTTAGATTTACTTGTAAGTTCAGAGGCAAGAGTTCTACTTTTTAGACTCTCGATTTCCCCTTTTATAAAACGAGGATAGCAGAGTTTTTTCTGACATGGTTCCATGTTGAGGAAAAGGCTTTGAAAATCTTAAAGCTTCTTGGCACTGTGAGATGATATTTTTATTATTTTAGTGACTCAGTTTTATAGGAGAGGAAAATAAGGCCTAGAGAAGGGAAACGATTTAGAAAAGGAATGTCAGAACTGGGAGGGACCTTAGAACAGGGAATGTCAGAACTAGGAGGGACCTTAGAACAGGGGATACCAAGATTGGGAACAACCTTAGAACAGGACATGTTTTAGATGGAAAAGTCCTTGGAGGTCATTTAGCCCAACTTTTTCAATTTACAAATGAAGAAATTAAGACCCAGAAAAGGTGAATGATCTAACAATAGTCCTACCTGAGTCAGGGAAAAGTCAGATCTCCAGATCAGGGTCCCAATGTAATCCACTTTGTAGAGCATCATGATGCCTGGAGGAAAAAATATCATTTTCTTTCTTCATACCCAACCCTTCCAAACTCACCAGATGTTATCTTTCCCAGCTAATATAGCTAACTATTTATTTTTCTGGTAATAAGCAGTAAAAAGCTCATAATCCCCAAGGAGAAAGTGTGTCATAGATGAGGTCCAAACACATCCTGAGCTCCTCCTCCTCCATCTGTCTATATTAAGTTTTTGGCATCAGAAGTCTGGCCTCACTTTCATGAAACACTAACTCTTCCCAGAGGATAATCTCCACCCCAGAAAACTTCACCAACAAAGGTAGAGACCAACACTTGTCATGTCATAGGGAGGTTTTGTGCATCCTCCCAGTTGCAGCAGGTTAGCTTGCCACACAACCTCTTCCAGCCTCAGTCATGTCGAGGGCATCGTCAGCCAGAAGGTGACTAGAGAAAGTAAGGGAAGGTCATGGAATGAGATGGAGGGATAACAAATGAATGGCTCCTATTTTCCACTGGTGTCCATGGAGAATGTCAGGAAATCTAAGGGGAGGATTCCAGTCAGATGGACTGACAACCTGTGGAGTCACAGGAGGAGATGGTGTCTGATAGGTTAATCTCTACCACAGGAGGGCACATGGGTATCAAGGAGACTGAAGTACTGAACTCAGTCTTTTAAATGACTTCTGATGTTCTTCAGTCTCATAGATGGAAAGCTATAAAGCAGTTTGGATGTCACCTTATGTGACACTTTCATTTATACATGGGAGCCCACAATGATGTAGTGAATTTCCCAAGATCACACAGAGCCAAGATTTGACCCTAAGTCCTCGGAAGCCAGGGCTGCTGCACCAAATGATCCATTTTGGTCAAATGAGATCATATTTGTAAAGCTTCCCTAGAACATATTTTTTTTATAAATACTGGTTCTCTTTCCTCCTTGTTTTAACTTATGTTCAATAAATTGACTGGTGGATCAAACCCAGAGTTACAGAATCTCAGGTCTGAAAGAGACCTTAGAGGCCATATAGTCTAGCATCTCCCCAGAATCCCTTCTATGACATTTCCAATGATTGATTAGCTAACCTCCACCTGAAGATTTTCAATGACAAGGAACTCATTACTTATATAGATACTAATCCCTCTTTTGGATAGCTCTATGTATTAGGAAATTCTATTTTGAACTCTTTAACTAAAAGTAATCTCTTCCTCTTCAGATTTCTTCAGCAAATTCCTCATTTCCCCCACATGCCAGTTTATCAATGTCCTTTCTAAAAACACAATGCCATAAAGTAATTACTATAGTCTACATGCAACATGGCTAGGGTATTATCACCTTCCTCATTCTGAAAATGCTCCCACTCTCAATGTGGTCCAAGATTCCATTAATTTTCTTGACCACCATATTGCTTTGTTGACTCAAAGGTAGCTCACAATCATGGAAATTCTAGCTTTACCTCCCTCTATCCTGTCTTGTATCACATTTTTTTCCTGCTTCAAAGAATGGATGAATGAATGTTCATTCATGCCTCCTTGTCTTTGACTAATTTGGAATCAACTCCCATATTCTACCCACTTGTCTGAGTCTTTCTTGGCTTTGATATCCCAACTCATGACTTCTCAATGCAGCAAATTATATTTTGGGGCAGCTCTAATCATCAGGAAGCTCTTCCCTGATCATCCCAACTGAAGGAGACCACATAAAAACTTCCCTCCTGAATTTGTCAGCCCCTTTGCCTTTAAATTCTGTCATGCAGCTTCTAATACTGGAAAGAATCTTGGATTTAGAAGAATGTCTAGGCTTACCTCCAGGGCCATAGCATCATGGATTCAAGTTGGACACCATTATAGAGGCCCTCTATTCCCACCTTCTCATTTTATGGACAAAGAAACAGAAGCCCATAAAGGCAAATGTTGGACCCCAAGGTTTCACAGGGAGTAAATATCTTCTTCCCAAGTTCTTTGACTCCAAATTCAGTAATCTTTGCACCTTCTTTTCTTATCTATATGTGAAGTTGGACAAGTCTTTCTTTCTTTCTTCCTTTCTTTCTTTCTTTCTTTCTTTCTTTCTTTCTTTTTCTTCTTTCTTTCTTTCTTTCTTTCTTTCTTTCTTTCTTTCTTTCTTTCTTTCTTTCTTTCTTTCCTTCTTTCCTTCTTTCCTTCTTTCCTTCCTTCTTTCTTTCTTTCTTTCTTTCTTCCTTCCTTCCTTCTTTCTTTTTTTCTTTCTTTCTTTCTTTCTTTCTTTCTTTCTTTCTTTCTTTCTTTCTTTCTTTCTTTCTTAGGTTTTTGCAAGGCAAATGGGATTAAGTGGCTTGCCCAAGGCCACACAGCTAGGTCATTATTAAGTGTCTGAGGCTGGATTTGAACTCAGGTCCTCCTGACTCCAGGGCCAGTGCTCTAGCCACCCCCATGGACAGGTCTTTCAATCATGCTGGACCTCAAATTGTTTCTTTTTAACTTTGCAATCCTATGATCTCTTATTAGCTTTCCATCCATTCTCTCCAAGACTTCAAGTTCCCTGAGGACAATGCTGTATCTCTTTATCCTGTATAGTGTTGCATGTGACATGAATGAGTGTTCAGTCAGTGCTTAGTGCAGGAAGGAACCAATCAACATCAATCAGTTAACAACTAATCAAGAATTAATTAATAACCTTTTAAGTACTAGTACTACTGTGTTAAATACTGGAGATACAAAACCCCAAACTCCTTAGTCATGGGGTTTCCATTATATTCATATATACATAGGGTAGCTAAAATGCCATCATTTTACACCCACCCCCCAGAGAGAGGGAGAGAGAGAGGGAGAGAGAGAGAGAGAGAGAGAGAGAGAGAGAGAGAGAGAGGTTACAAGGTAACATTAGGGGCAAAGTTATGAGTTTGTAATCTTATCAATTGTTATGAGACAGAAAATTTGGAAATCTTTCCATCAAATTCTTAATTTGATGGAGGGGGAAACTGAGGCTGTGTTGGTTAATTCAAATTAGGATTACAGAGTATATTAAGAAAAAGCCTGGGATTTAAACCCTGATTTCAAATGCATCTATCCATTTCTTCCACACCCGGCTATGTTGGTTCCAGTTGGTGTCTATCTTGAGTTATTAAGTCCTTGAAGAGCAGGATCTAGATTCTAGACCTTTGCTGTACCTTATGGAGACAAGCATCTTCTGATAACGATGACAGTCAGGGGAGCAATCATTGAGCTAGGAGACTTACTTTCATTCACTTGATATCTTAATTTTGGAAGGTCCCTGATGAACCAGATGGCATTACTTGGTCCAAAATTTGGGTGGAGATAATCTCAATCATTTCTAAAGTTCCTTGCCACCCAACATCTGAGCCTCTGTGGTAGCCAAATCATTCCGTTGACTCAGTGTATTTTCTTGTCTGTATGTGTTGTTTCCTCCGAAGGAAGGAAAGCTCCCTAAAGGCAGATACTTCTCCCTCTTTGTAGTTCTAGTTTGAATTCCATGTCTAGAAAATAGCAAATGCTTTCTATATGCTTGTTGAATTGAATTAAATGGACTGAAATGACTAAAAACATTCCAAGATGATTAATCCCTTGTGTTGGGAGCATTCAGGACCCTTTCCTTGGGTTTGTGAGAAGATCTAAGAAGATAGGAATCATTTAAGAAGGTCAGGATTGACTGAAACCAAGTCATTCCCTGAAGGGATCACAGAATCTCAGATCTGGACTGAGGACCTCAGTGACCAGAACTAGTCCAACAAGAACTCCCATTCTAACTCAGGGGGGACAGATCCAATAATCCCCTCCTCCCCCAGCACTCTGACAAGCAACCATCTAGTCTCTCCTGCTCATTTTACTTTAGGGCACCTCTGATTCCATTCTATTGATTATGGGGTCCCTGTCCCTTTGAGCACAGAAATCAATTCTCTCTCAATCATAAGAATTCTGTCTCCCTGGAACCAAAATCCTGCTCTCCCAGAAGCCCCCCAGCATCACTTTTACTGTTGCTTGGGAACAGATGGCTCTAGGCTTTTTATTTATTTTTTTAGACCACAGGCAGCTGGTAAGAGAACAGATTGTCTAGAGAAAGCATCCCCCCTCCTTCCCCTGCCTGCCCCTCTTGGCAGGTGATTAAATCTCTCACACAGTATGGAGCCTGCATTCTTTATAAGACTTCAGCATAACAGGGGAGCCCTGGAAACTTCTTGTCAGGGAGCTCACTCACACATCCTTCAACATGACAGCTGTACCAAAAGACAAGTTATATGCATGATCATCCTCAATTGACTTTACTTATTGGGCTCATCTTGTACGACTGTTTAATTTTTGTCTTTGTTTCTTCAATGTGAACATAATTGATGCTTAATCAATGCTTATAAATTGGATTTGAATTGAATTGAATAAGTAACATTGGATTTGAATCCATAGAGTTGCTCAATCAATTGGAAAGCACTTATTAAATTCTTAATGTGTTAGACTCTAAGAAAAAGCAAAGGTAGTCCCCGTCCCTGAGGTGCTTTCATTCTAAGAGGGGACACATGCATATGTTGAATGTATATATGTATATATGTATATATGTATTGAGGATATTATGGGAACTGAGTGAACAACACTGATTTCATCTTGGGACCCAATTCTGGATCTAGCTCAGTTCCCTTTCTATTCCATTATGGGTCTGGTCCAATTTCCATCTTGTGAGAAAACTATTCAGTTATGGGAATTGTGAGAAAACTTTATTGCATGATTTAAACCCACTTCAGTGTGACTGGACCAGCTCTCTCTGTTGAACTCAGGACATAGGTTATACTGACTAGAAACCCTGTCAGCTATGAAGATGGATGCAAGGAGTTTTCTCACAATGATACATCTCAAACAATCACTATGTCTCATCTGAAAACTGGTCCTATACTGATCAATTCATTTTTATTTCCATATTTCTTTAATTGAATATAGACATTTAGAGGGGAGTGGGATACTTTTTTTCCCTGATTTCAGAGAATTGCACCTGTTTGCTCTCTCCCTCCCAACCTGAAGATTTTTTAATCTCTCCTTCAATTAGAAATCAAGATTACTTCATTTTGTAACCTGGTTTATATCCTGCTAACTGTTTGCTTTTAATGCATAAAATTCCCCCCCCCCCGTAGTTGGGGCCCATTGCCAAACTGAGGAGTATGTGGCCCCAATATGTTATAAAATTGGTATCCATACCTTAATGATATGTTGGGAAACTGGAACCTTTGGTTCCTCAGTCATTTCAGATTCCTCTGGCCACAGTATGTGTATATATGCATCATATATAAATGCACTTGTGTGCATACATGTGGACAAAATGCACACATGTATAATACACATAATACATACATGCACATATGGATTCAGATGTATCTATCCATATGTATGTGTATGTTTATATATGTATTGATATATATGTATATATACATATATATACACACACATATATATATATGTATATATATATATATATATCTTTACAAGACATTCAGAGCAGATGAAAGGGACCTTGGAGGAGAAGGCCCTAGGAACAGAATGTCAGAAGGATTTCACCCTCATCTCTAAGAGAATGTCAGTTCCCTGAGGGCAGGTGCTCTTGGATTTCTGTCTTTCTACTTCAGCACCTAGGACAGCCACACCTGGTACAGCATGTGGAAAGGCATTTGTGCAAATCCTCAGGAGTGTTTCAATTCAGAATTAAACAAGCCCAGAAGAGTAGCTACTTAATATATGTTTGCTAGGTTTATTGAATATCATTTGATCCTGACAACAATTCTATAAAACAGACATTGTTGGAATCATTATCTTGATTTTTATATGGAAGAAAATACTCGGAGAGGGTTGATGGTCTTACTCTCAATCACCCAGCTAATAGGTGTAAGATATGGGAGCCAAACCAGATTTCTTCTGATTTCAGGCCTCAGGTTTTTCTCTCATATGGCACAGCCTTTAGGAGAATGGGTGTGGGGGTAGGACTCAAACGCAGTGTATTGTGGGGAAGAACTGGGTTGGAAGCTCCTGGGGCCTTTGCTAGGCCTCCAGTGGGATCAGGATGAGAAGTTCTTTTCTGTGGGAGAGACCTGTGACTGGAGGGACTCTAGGGTGGGGTTGAAGGGTGGAGAGGAAGAGGAGAGGATGTCTAGGTCTGGACATAGGGCTCTATGCTCAGGGGAGATCAAGAAATCAGAAAGGGGAATTCTTTTTTTTCTATATTAATTTTTTAATTTTGTTACTGAGAAAAATTTTTAAGGAAAAATATCTTACAGCATTTTCTCTGTACTATATTAGTGTTTAGAGAAGTCGGCAGTTAGAAATTGAAAGAAGAGAGGAAAGCATCACAACTTTTGATGTGGAGAAAATGAATGGGAACATGTGGTAAATACAACAAATATTTCTAATATTAAAAACCATAGTGTTATTATAGTTCTCATTTGTATTTATTAAGTAGTCACTCTAAGTTTAATTATAATTTAATGTATAAATTTGAAATGACAGGACCTTTTCTTATATTTTTAGTGTCTATGGAAAGAAATGATTTCTTTAGACTTTTGTTATACGAGCCTCCAAAGAGTAAAAATCATTGTCTAAGTTCTTAAAAAGATGCTTTCTAGATTTTAAAGAAAGTTGCTAGTAAGACAAAGGATATAGTTTTTAAAAGGATCTTTGCTGCCAAGACATGCTATTCCTTTGTCCTTTTTGCTTCAAGCTGCTAAAATCTGTGATGACAAAAGGATAAATAACATTTCCCTGGGGCCATTCTGATGTATAGAACCCTCAAAATAAATGAAACTACAATTTCCTTTAATTTGTAGATGTGGACATTTTGATTTGTATTCAGGGGTTTTGTATTTGTACTCAAAGAAGTGAAAAATTCATAGATTGCTTGACTATGGTTTTTTAAGAGATATTAAGAGATCTTGCTCTATTGGCCTGGTAATATATCATAAAAGACTCCCCCATCTTTGTTTACAGAGAAACTATTAAAATGTGGTTCTCTATAGTTAAAATTCACAGATTTCCTCTCTTACATGCTGGCTTTCAGGAGATGTAACCTGTCCTGTCCTCTCTAAGAAGGAACTAATTCTGGCTTGGTTGACATTGCTTGGTTGAGCTTTTGAAGTGCAGCCTGGAAATGGGGATATTACTTTGCAACATGGTCTAGAATGCTGCATATGAGATTCATTCGGGCTTCCGGTTTCTTCCTTTCATACTTCAGAGTTTGTTCAGCTCGGTATTGGCACACATATTTTCCATCCTTTACAGCCCGGAGATACTTTGCACGGTTCTGAAGCATTACAAGTTCTGTAAAGTTCTGTCTTTTAAGTTCTGTGAGCTTGCTGATTCTGGTATCAAGTTGGCCAGCCTCTTTCTGTAGGTTGTCAGGCTTTTGCTGCTTTTCTACAAGGGACTGACTTAGGGATTTTTGATTTTCTTCCATCTCAGAGATGCTTTGGTCACATTCTTCAGTGAGCTTCTGAGTTTCTCTGATTTTCTTCCTAAGCTCCATTTGCTGGTGGTGAAAATTGGTTCTAGTAAGTAGGTTTTTGTCTGTCTTGCTTTGGCCTTCTCCCCGAATCACAAAGGACTCTCTGTGAGAGATGGCTGCTTCCACTTCCCGTATCATTTTCTCTTGATGCTTCTTCAGTTGTGCAAGTTTAACCTGCATCCTATGAATCTCTGCTCTCATGGTTCGGATCTCAATCTGACCAGTTTCTGAATCCACTGTAGCTCACATCTCTTTTGCCAGCTGGAGTTTTTTCTCCCAAAGCATAATCTGGTGTTCTTCCTGCAGTGAAACATGCATACCTTCTGAGACATAGGTTTGAGTTTCGAAGTTCTAAAAAGGAAGATTTCCCTTCTCCCTCCCTGTTCCCTCTAGAAAGGGGAATTCTAAAGTTTCCTTCAAGGGAGGGTAGTAGGACACCTAGTTTGCATCTAATTCTTGCTCCATCATTTGTTAGCTGAGAGTCTTGGACCAAATTACTTCAAGATACTATGAGATTCTGGACTGGATTCTGGATCTGCCACCACATAGTTGTGTGACTTTGCATCAGTTAATTTAACTTTCTGGACTTCACTTCCCATATAAATAAATGGGAGGTCTACAGTTTCTTCTAGCTCTACTCACTGATAAGGCAGTGAGTTGGCCAAGTTAACACTGGACTTTGAGTCAAGAGGAGCCCCCCACCCCAAGGCTATCCCTCTCCCTTCTTCACTAAATCTTTCCAAGGTTTTTTCATTTCTAAAATGTTTTGATTTTTGCTCATTTGAAAAAGGCTTCCTTGATCTCACTAAGTCCCTCTTGGTGTTCCCCTGAATTTCCAGAGAGGGTCAGGGTGATGTGAAATAGCCCTTGATCTCTTGAGAAATGAGTTCTATCTCAGAAAAAGACCTTTTTTGGTTTGGGAGAGAAAAACTCTCTGTGTTCTCTCCCAATTTGTGGGCTCTGGATAATGAATGAGTTAAGGGATCCTAATGAGATTAGGTTCAAAGGGCTGAGAGAACAGTACTGGTTTACAGGCTTGGGTTAAGGCTGAACTTTCTCACTAAGTTTTAGGGAATAGAACCCTGGGGGCTGCTATGTGTGTGTGTGTGTGGGGGGGGGGGTCTGAGGATGTGGGAACCTTTACTTGTGTCTGATATATACACTTGGACTTGCTGTGCATGGATATCAGCTTTATCTGAAAATGTCTGACTGGAGGATCTTCAGATAGGTCTGACTGGGACCTCCAGACCAACCTTTGATAGTAACCAGCCCTGTGGCTGTTACCTAGTAGCTCCTTTCTAAGTGCTTTTACAGCAGATGAACAAATGAGAGAATAAACAGATCAAAAAGTGAATGAATGAATGAATGAATGAATGAAAACTGTACTCCATGGAAATAAATTGAATTGAGGACCATTGTGAGAAAATAATTAGGAGCATATGTAAAGACCAAATATCCAAATGAAGGCCTGAATTTTTCACACAACATAAGACACCATTTTCCCAGAGGACACTGTCCCCCTCTGATACCTCATCATCTTGGCTTTGGAGAGTTCCAGGTAGGTTTCACCTATTGGAGCTGTCCGACAAAGATATAGATTCATTGAGAAATCATGGGGTCCTGGTCCCTAGAGATTCTAGATTACCTGTGGTGCAGTCTCATTTTATCAGTGAGGAAACCATCCCTGAAAGGGGATGTGACCCGCCCATGGCCAAGTGTCCAAGCTAGGAGGATTCAGACCCGGCTCTGAGCACTCTGCTGCACTGAACTATTCTGAGCTTCATTTTTCCCCATTTGCACATTTTTATATTATGATCCTCAGGAAACTGGGCTCAAGTTATCGACTGGCATTTCTGATTTATCATTTCCCACATGTTGTGGCATCTGAAGAGACCTGAATCTTCCTGCTGTGCTCTGTTCTCAAATCTTAGGAGAGAAGAAAGGAACTTGGAATTAATGACCTCCCCCCACCCACTCCTGCCCCCCCCCCCAGAAAGAGGAAGGACTCCCACTGAGATGCATTTCTGAAGGATGCTCTTAAGGATGGGACCAAGGAGAAATTCCTGCTAGCCAAGAGCTCAGGGAGACCAAAGTCTGAGGGTAAGAGCTGCAAATGCCTTTCTTGTCCATTGCTGCTTTCATTTCCCATTGCAGACACTCTAGATTTGGAGGATCATTGTACTAACTAAACTGAGTAAAATGACAATAATTATGATAGGTAATGAACCTGGATTTTATTGGCATGAGCTCCCAAGTAAGGAATCTCTACCAATGAAAGTCAACACTTCATCCCCCCACCCCCTGTTATCTTAGAGAACTTCCAGAGCATGGCCAGAATATGTGATTTGTCCAAGATGTGGCAAAGGGGGGAACTTGAACCCAGGTCTTCTTGGATTCAAAGCTGGCTGTCCATTTGCTTCCTTCACCATAGGTACTATTTAATTGCTCATCCTCAGTGAAGTGCTCAGGACATGGGTGCTTCCCAAGGTCCATGAGGGAGATATCCTTTAGTTTAGGCAGCCATGGACCCTAGTGGATGGAATGCTGTGTCTGGAATCGGGAAGGTGTGTGTCCGAATCCTGCCTTAGATGCCAGCAGATCGCCCTTTACTTTGTGCCATTGACCAGGCCGTTTCTATCTCTTGCTGCACAGGGTGAGTAGGATGATTATGATAATAATAAAAATAGTAATAATAATAAATAATAATACTCCATTTTGTTTCTCTTTTCTCTGTGTAGGAAGATAGTCTAACACAAAAGGGCTAACACAAAAGGATGCCAAGAGAGGCATCTATCACTAATTACCTATGGGGTTTAACCACTCTGGGCCTCAGTTTCTTTGTCTGTAAAATGAAAAGGTTGGACTAGATGTCCTCTAATCTTTCTCCTTTCTTTAGATCTAAGGACCCTACGAAACAAACCTGCTCTTTCCAGATCTGCAAGGATTGTTATCAGGGTGAGTGGTCTCAGGAGGTTTCATCCCTCCCCAGAGAGCTGGCTGTTCACAGCTGCTGCCTGAAAGGACACTTCACCCAAACCCTTCTAGGATTTCCTTTTGTACTATCTTAGGTTCTCTGCTTTAAACCCTTTTGTTGTCTCTAATCTCCTTATTGGGAGGTGAAGCCTGAACAGATGGGGAGGGAAAAAAGAGGAGGGGGAATGTCTGGTGGGAGGATGAAAAAAGGAAGGAGGAAAATCATGAACTCTCTCCCCTCCTCAGGCTCCCATCGAATTCAGTTATCAGGCTCCCTTCTGGTTCAGTACAGGGCCAAGGACTTAGGAATAGGGATCCTTGAGATAGAAGACCCAACTTAGAATTAGGAAGGTTAATTAGCATTTATATGGTCTTGGGTAAAACAATAAAGCTCTCTGGGCCTCAGTTCCCTCATCTGTAAAGGGATGGGGTTGGGAAAGTTTATGGTTTTATATTTTTAAGAGAGTTTTTCTTCCTTTCTCTATTTTTATCCCTTATTTCCCTTCCCTTCCTTTCTCTTCCTTCCCATTTTCTTTTTCGATTCTTTCCTTTTTCTCCAAGGGAGAGAAAAACGAATGCCTGTTAATTGAACAAAGAATTGATTAAAAGATATAAAATAAGTTGTTGAACCAGAGGACCTTCAAGGTCCTTTCAGCTCTACAGTTTTGTGGCTATGGCCCCAGCTGAACATTCTCCCATTCCTTCCCCACTTCCTTTTCTGCTGGAAGGGATCTGATTATCAGCTGTTAATGGTCTTACAATATTTCTAGCATGTCCACTTGGTAGCCAATGACCCATTGGGTGAAACATTGACCTCAACTCAAGGATTGTGGGTATCTGACTCCCATCTGGAGTAATTACTTTTGCTCTAAACATTCCTGAGTCACTAGGGAGAAGCATTTTATTTTAATTCTAATGCCCATAGGAGCCTAATAAATGGTTATTGATTAATTGTCTAATTGTTAGAATTTTAGGGAAAACAGCCTGGCAGGAAAGACTGTGATTATTGAACAGGTCCCTCCAAGTCTGTCTTGTCATCTCCAAAATGAGGATGTTGGTTGACCTCCCAATTTCCTGCCACTATAAATCTCCCATTCCAATAACTTTCTTCAAGGTCTCGTGTTCAAGTCTGCTGGGAAAGCTGAGTGGAAAGCTCCCTCCTTCAGAATGGGAAGAAATAGAAGGGGTTTTGCCATTTTCATATGGCCTTATAGTCTTTCTTCCTTCCTTCTACCATGTGAAAGGATGGGGCGGGGGAGGAGTGGGACTCCGAGGGGTTGAAAGAAACCTGAGGGAAGCGTCAGAGCAGCAGGTGGTGAAGGCTGAGGTCAGGGGAGTGATTTCCATCTGTCCCTCTCTTCTGGCGCTTTCCCCAATCTTGGCAGAGAGGCCCCGGTCTCTCATCCTATAAAAAGCTTTCCTGTGACCCTCCCACCCCCTCATGTTATCTCCCTCTTTCCTCCCTTTCACAATAAGATTTCTAAGAAGATCCATCCACACTCGATGTCTCCCTGTCTATACCACCTGTTCTCTCCTCAAAGCTGTCAGTCCAGCCTGGACCTCATTGTATGAGTTGAAGGGGACCTCCAGCCTCTTCCAGAAGCCCTTTTCTAATTGGGGGGGGGAGCCAGTCACCAACTCTCAAAGCATCTACCTTTGTCATAAAGAGTTTCCTAACTTCAAGCCTCACTTGGCTCTTTGGAACTTTGCCCAAACCAACCTGGTTCTGCCCTCTGGGTCCCAGCAGAGGGAGACCTACTATACCCCCATCCACCATGGCTTCAGAAACTCAAGGATCCTGGATTCCCTTCTTCTCTTCTTTCTCCATTGATGTCTCTTTAATTGTTCATAGGCCCATGTCTGTTGGAGGAAGACACAAGAGAAAGGTAGGGCATTCAGCAGCCCTGCCCTCTTGGGGCTTACGTTTCTTAGAGCATAGATCTTGGCCAATAATCCAAAAGAGGAATAAGAGATTTTCTGTAGCCTGGTAGAGGAATCTCCTGACTCTAAGGAACCCTAGAGGGGAAGATGAGACAGTCGAGGGGAATCAGAGAACTCACATACCTGACATGAAGTAGCTCCATGTCCATGGAGTCACTTCCCAACCTGGAGCCCTGGAGTCTTCAGCTATAAAACAGGGAATTGGACTTTCTTCATAAAACCATATAGAGACAGCCCCAATTCTTAAACTGAAGAGTGATGCATTCACTGCTGGTCATTAGAAGATTACTTGGACACTCAAGTCACAGACTTTGACTGTTCCAGCAGGGCTTTTTATGCCAATTTTGCTTTTTGGTATGCTCAGAATCTGAACTATCCAGCTACTTATGCTGAGCCAATTAAGTGTAAGTTTTTTTCCTTACATTTCCATTACACTTGGTATACTATCAGAAGCATTGCCTGGTCTATTAAGAACCCTAAAGACTCTGCTATCCCTCCATTCACTCATCCATCTCTCCATCCCTCCCTTTCTCCATTGATCTCTCCATTCCCTCACTCATCCATCCTTCTCTCCATCCACTCATTCACCCACTCATCCCTCCTTTCCTCCCTCTATCCCTATCCTGCTCATTCAATCTATCCTTTCTTTCCTCCATTCATCCCCCCTTCCTTCTCTCCCTCATCAATCAGGGTGAGGCATGTGAGGATTAGTTGAGGGAACTGAAGATGAAAATTATTGGAGAAGAGAAGACATGGGAAGGGTGGATGGCTATAGATTTCATAGCTTAAAATAATCAGATCATAGATTTGGAGGTAGAAGTCCAACCCCTCATTTTACAGTTGAAGAAACTGAGGAAAAGAGAAGTTAAATGACTTGTCCAAGGCCACATATCTAACAAACATCTGAAACAAGATTGAAATTCAGAGCTCTTTGTGTGTGTGTGTGTGTGTGTGTGTGTGTGTGTGTGTTCCCAGGTCCATGTCTCTATCTACTATATTATCTGCGTTGGTGAATAGGGTTTAAGACCAGTAGTCAGGAATACTTGAGTTCAAAAATCTGGCCATGGTACTTACTGTGTGATTTAAGACAAGTCACTAAACCTCCATCTGACTCATTTTTTTCATTTGTAAAATGGGGATATAAACAACACCTGCCTTATCGAATGATTCAAGTGAAATGCTTTGCAATCCTCCCTAAATGCTTGATGAGGCCGAAGTATCTGAAGGATTATTTTGGAGGAGACTATTTGGACTCGTTCTGTGTGACCCCAAAAGGCAGGACCATCCATCAAATGGAGGTTAAGCCTTGAAGGCTTCCCTTTGGTCTCTGTATTTCTATTTCCACAGAAGCAGTGTGGGCCTGTGCATGAAGGGGGAGAACTTCAGAGAGGCAGATTTAGAATCTAGAGGAGAAACTTCTTAATAGTGATACCTAAACATGTGGAGAATGGACTCCCCAAAGTAGTGAGTTCCCCATTCCTGGACATCTTTAACCAGAACCCAAATGAACACATATTGGTGGCAGTGACTGGAGGCTCCTGTCCAGGAACTGACCAGATGATTTTAAAGGCATGTTTCAGGTCTGAACTTTTGGGATTCCAGTGACCTGTGGTCTAAGATTGGTTTTCCAGAGAAGTGAGGGGCAACTTTCCCCAGCAGATGAGATAATCACAGGTCAGGGGGCCCAGAAATCTTGTTCACAGGGTTGGAACTGAATGTCCAAAATTCCTTTTCTTTTGAGGGCTGAAAGAAATAGGTCCAACACAGAACTGTTAGCAATTATTCTGGGGAAAGATACTTGAGGTTAGGGGTGAACCCAGAGGAGATGTCTAGGGATAGAGATTATGTTTAAACTTTAATAGTCCAATGAATGGGAGGAAGGTCAGTCAACCAATTAAGCCCAGTTCCAAGACCTCTTTGTACCATTAGCAGTCATGAATTTTTTAAGTCACCTTCTACATCAGAAGCAATGGGGTCCTTTGATCTGAAGGCATTGTCAGCTGTTAGAGCTGCCACTTGTAACTTGGCCGCCCACAGCTTTCCCCAGTTGGATTCCTGACCACATGATAAGATCTCCTATCTCTCTCCAGAGCTTTGCCATTTAAAAAAATGCTGTCCCCTCATTGGCCCTGAGAAGCACATTATTACAACACATTATTACCACTTTCATTTTATGGAAGAGGGAAACTGAGGCTCAAGGGAAGGGATTTGCTTATGGTCAACCATTTGGATGGTATAGGAGATACTTGCTCAGGGTAAACCCTGAATTTTTGCCAAATTTACCCGTCCTATCCCCCATCTCCTTCCTCAGGACCTTTGCTCAGGCTCCTCTCACCCTGGGAGGTCTTCCCCATTGGGCCCCCTCAACAATCAGTATTATATCTCCATGCTGAAGTCCTCTTGTGTTGACTCATCTCTCTTCACTCAGTGGAGGGTGAAGAGAGACTGACGGGCTTTGCTATTGGTGTCTCCAGTGCCTGGTCCAGAGTAGAGTTTGTTCAGAGCCATTGGGTTGAACCAGCAGGCAGGACCTCCTTCTCATCACTGGACACAACTCTTCTAAGAGGCATCCTCCTGGAGTTAGACTCAAGGGAGGTCAACTCCTCTAGCAAGTCACTGAGGGGCTTCCTGGTGAGGCTTGTGTCTTGTATCGGTGGGCACTGTTGCCATCTACTATCGACTGGAAGTTAAGCCATGAAGGTTTCCTTTTTGCCTCTGCATCCCTGGTACTTTCTACAGTGCCCATCTTGAGCTCTCAAGTAACGTTGGCTGATGGAGCAAGGGAAGTAATGATGTAGCTTGACCTCAATCACTCAACAAGGATTGATGAGGTGCCTACTATGTGCCAGCAGTTGGGAACACTAATACAAATGAACAGAAAATGAGGTCGTCCTTGATAGGGGTGACCCAGGGGTTAGTGTTAGAACAGTGGGAACACTGGAAAAACCAGGGAGCAAGGACTAGTAGGCAGAGGACATCTCCCCATTAAGAAGATCTGTAGGGGGAGGGGGGAAGTTAGAGGCAGAGTGACTGGCTACTACAGAGTGCTATGGGCCCTGAATTTGTTAGAGTTCTGGGTTCTACTCTCCACTGACTAACTCGAAATGGGGTGCCTCAGCAAAGCAGTGCTTGGTTCTGGGTCCTCATCTGCAGAGAGGGGCTAACTTCTGAGAGCCTTTCTGTAGTGATCATTCAATATTCTTATATTCTTTGACCCAAAGTGCCCTTAAATACTATCATCCTGTCTTTATGTTCTCCCAGCTCTGACATTTCCTATTCGAAGCTATCTCCCAATTGGCATTCCATGGTTTGAGGTCCTTTCTGACAGAATCTGTTCTTTGTTCTAAGATTTTATTCCCAGAATAACTCACTTTCTTGACTACTTCATTTATCCACCAGCTTGTTCCCCAGAGAGTTTTCTTCCATTTTCATTTCGCTTTGAAATTCCCCTTTATATTTTGTCTTTCTCTATTAAAATGTTTTTTGAGAGTAGAAACTGTCCATCTGTGTCTGTCTGTATCTGTCACCTATCATCTATCTATCTATCTATCATCTATCTATCTATCTATCTATCTATCTATCTATCTATCTATCTATCATCTATCTATCATCTATCTATCTATCTATCTATCTATCTATCTATCTATCTATCTATCTATCTATCTGTCTCTGTCTGTCTGTCTGTCTGTCCGTTTATCTATCCATTCCTTCCTCTTGTCTTGCAGTTCTGTTGTTCTGGACCTGACGTTGCTGACCCCTGCCTTCCTCATCCTCGGGCAGCTAATGGTACTTTCTGCCTCCTCCAGCAGTTCACTGCTTCATCTCCAGTGACGGCTGCTCCGTTCTCATGGGGACCTCATCACTCTGTCTGACAGAGGTATCTATTTTGGGGCCCCAGCCTGCTGGAATCCTAACCAAATGATCTGTTCCATCAAGCTCTCATCACCACAAGACAGTCTCATTAACAAATGGGCTAATCGAGAGGAAAGTGGCTTTTTCATGTTTATTTTGGTCTAGCCTAGGTAGGTCTTCTCTCTTTTTTTCCTGCAATGGCTCTGTCTCAGAGTACAGAATATCTCGGAGCAGAAGTGAAATCAGAAAATTTCACAAAGTGAATGGAGCAGTTGTCTCTGGAGATGAAGCAGTGAACTGCTGGAGGAGGCAGAATCAGTCTCTACCCCCATGAAATTGTGTCTTAGATATTTGGTGGCTCTATTTGATAGAACAGGGCTCCTTTGTGATCCCATCTTAATGGCATATTTACAATCCCGCTGCTGAGCAGGGCTCCCTCATCTTCCCCAGGTCAACTGCCAACGTGGTCCATGGCACACAAAAAAGAAGAGCCTCCAGTCCAGCTGCTTGGGCATCGCTTTCCACAATATCCCTGTTAAGGAGTCATCCAATCTCTGATCAAAAAAGCAGTGTAGAGAGGTTCTGGAGTCCAATCCTGTCTCTGACACTTAATACTTTCAGAACCTCAGTTTCTCTAGGCCTCCATTTTCTCGTTTCTAAAATGCGATGGAAGCTGACTGGGGAACCTCTGGGATCTCTTTCAGTCTCTGAGATTCTCTGTATCTGAGGATTAGGATCTTGTCATCTCTCACTGAAGCCCATTGCATGGGTGGCTGCCTACTCTGGTGCCTGTTCCCCAGAAAAACCCTACTCCCATTATGTAGATAAGGCTCCAGCCTCATGGCCTTATACTCTCTATAAGTGTATATAAGTGTATTCCTACCTGGAATACACTTCTCTACCCTGACTTCCATCTTTTAGAATTCCTTCTTTTCCCCAAAACTCTTCTCTCTAAGGTGTCCACCTCTCCCCTAATTCTAATAAGAATTAGAGATGCTCTAGCACAGTGAGTGTGTGGGTCCATTAGCAAGCATTTGTTAAACATTTACTGTATATGAGATTCTTTATTAAACGCTGAGTATACAGATAGGGGCTGCCATTCTAACGGTGGAATCAGCACATGAATGCAGCTGAAAAGGGAGGATGAAGATGAAGTCTTTAAAATCAGAAGCGCAGCAGGGGAAGCCCAGAAGGATGCTAGTCCTGGGGCCTTGCCCAAAATGAAGGCGCTGGGAGGAGCTCCCCATTGGCAGAATGGAGGGACAGTCAGAGGTGTGATCCAAGGAGAGAAGGCACAGGGCTCTTAACCTTTCTTGTGTCACAAACCTTTTGAAATGTTTGGGACATTTATGGACCCCTCCATAGAAGCATTTTCATACTTACATCAAATAAAATACCCAGAATTCAAAAGGAAACTAATTATGCTAAAATAAAGATGTCATTTCCCCCATTCAAGTTCACAGATCTCCCATGCCTTTCCATGGGTCCCTTGGACTTGATCTAATCTACTCCCCTCATTTTATAGAGAAGAAACTGAGGATTCAAGATTACCATCTGTGTGACCTTAGGTCAGTCATTCACCTCCGTGGGTCTCAGTTTACTCCTCTGTAAAATGAGGGGGATGGACTAGATGTCCTCTGAGGTCCCTTCTCAGGCTCTGTTAAGAGTCTATGATTCTTAAGTGAATGGAGCAGTTGTCACTGGAGATGAAGCATTGATCTGCTGGAGAGGCAGAAAGTACCATTAGCTGCCCGAGGATGAGGGAGGCAGGGGTCAGCAACGTCAGGTCCAGAGCAACAGAACTGCAAGACAAGAGGAAGGAATGGATAGATAGATAGACGGACAAGACAGACAGACAGACAGATGGATAGAGACAGACATGCCTAGATGGGAAAGACTAATAGCTAAAGGCACTCCACTTCTTTTGTTTCTACGGTCTTGTTTATACCAAGCCTGGAACATGCTCTCAATCTACTCCCTCCCTAAAGTCAGCCTGTCACCTGTTCTTCAAAGCCTGGCTCAGATGCTGCCTCCTCCAGGAAGCCCTTCCCCTTAAATACCAGGAAAGTCCAATAAAGAGCCTCCAGCTAAGGAAAGAGAATATTACGAACGTCTCAGTTTTAGATCGCGCTGAGATTTGCAGGGAGTTTTTCATGGACTATCAGATACAGGTAACAATTCCATAAGAGCAACTAGCATTCAGTGCTTTGAAGGGTTCATGCAAAGCATTTTACAAATTTTGCACAAACAACGCTAGAAGGGAAGCTTCTTGGCCCCATTTGGGGTCTTCTTGGTAAAGATACTGAAGTGGCTGATCATTTCCTTCTCCAGAAAATTTTACGGATGAGGAAACTGAGGCAAGCAGGGTTAAGTGACTTGCCCAAGATCACACAACTAGTAAGTGTCTGAGTCAGGATTTGAATGTCCAATGTCCATCCACTGGGCCACATAGCTACCTTGACTATGGCAGTGGGGAGAGACTTTGCAGACTCCTTGGCTCAGCTTGGGGCATCACCTCCTCCAGGAAGCCCTCCCTGATTCCCTCAGGCTGCTGGTGGCCTGTCTATACTCAGATTTCCCTCATTCATTTGGGTTGAATCTCTCCTTTACTTATATCACCCCCCAACTCGTGTCTATTTCTTTCTTTCCAATTTGCTTCTTCCTCAGTTCATGTTTATTTATAGAGGTCTCCTTTGTTAGCACGCTGGCATCGCAAAGGCCAGGGCTGCCTTAATAACAATGATAAATCTGCTGAGTCTCTGTTTCTAGTGCTGTCCTCCACCTTTCCCCAGTAGGTTAGACGCCCCTTAAGGGTGGAAACCTCCATCTGTCATCTTTGTAATCCTTCCATATAGTGGATGACCCTTTGAGTGGTTCTGTAGTACTAAATAATATAGTATTTAAAATTTTTTTTATTTATGGCAGTGGGGTTAAGTGACTTGCCCAAAGTCACACAGCTAGGCAAGTGTCTGAGACTGGATTTGAATTCTGGTCCTCCTGACTCCAGGGCTGGAGGTCTATCCACTGTACCACCTAGCTACCCCCTAAATAGTATAGTATTCACTAGCTGGGGGACCCTGGACAAGTTACCTTACCTTTGTCTACCTCAGTTTCCTTGTCTATAAAATGAAGACAATACAAAATACAGTGCTCTTCAGGGTTATTGTGAGGATCAAATGATCAAATATTGTAGATTAATTCTTCAAACTCCCAGAACCCTTTGCTATTATTTTCACTGTCATTACTGTTATTTTATCGGTAGGTGCTTTGTAAAGGTTTGCCACATGCGTGGATGACCTCCCAAACTTGTGCAGCCCTGGGGTAGTTTGGGAGCCTCCGGATCCCTGGCCCAGAACTCTTTTCCTCTCCTCCTTGGGCATCATGAGGCCTCCTTGACCCATTTTATTAATCGAAAAGGGAGGAGGGGAGGAAGGGAGAGCTGAGCTCGGCAGGGCCCCTGGGAGCCACTGGAGATGCAAAGAGCGCCTTTGTTTTCTTCCACTTTGGAGTCTTGAAATTAAAACCAGGATCAAAACAAGAACCAACACAGAAGAAAATTGCTTGGCAACCTTCTCTTCAACACTTGGATCCCGACCCACAGCAGCCTCATCCCCAACAGACTCCATTCCCCATCTCCTTCTACATTGCCTCCTCTCTCCCCCTTCCTGCCAGGGGCCCCAATCATGTCCTCACAGATACTGGTCATCAGATAGATCCTAACCATGGTGACCTGTGCCCAAAAGACTCTTAATCAAAACTTGGCGAAGTCATTCGATTATTGATAATCTGGGTTGTTTGGTCCCGCTTCAACTGGGGGCTTTAGCCTTGGGGTGGGTTCTTGTCTTTCCTCCAATGTTCAGACTGGCACCTTCATCAGTAAATGCTAGTTGATGGACTAATTGGCATCAGGATCCTCCTCTGGGAAGGTAGGATCTGGTATGGCATTCCCTGTAAGTAAGGTCCCGGCAATGGCGCTGCACGTGACCAAGGAAATACCGCCTTCCTCTAGTGGGCCTTGGCTTCTTCATTTGTCCAGTAAAGAGAACCATCCACAACCCACCTCACCTTTCTCATAACATTCAGATAAAAATATTTATGTGTCTGAGGGAACTATAGAGATCTCCTGAGATTTCAAGCTATAAAGGGACCTTGTATGCTAAGGGAAGTCACAGGTCTCTTACTTCAAATGCTCTTGTTGACAGAGGGAGGGTAAACTCACTAGCCCTTGGTCATACAAGATGCAGGAATGAGTGGCCGTGCAAGGATTTGAACCTGGATTCTCTGACACTGCACTTTCCATTGTAAAATGGCTCACAGAGAAAGGAAGGGACTTGTCCAAGGTAGTTGGTTCAGCTCTTTGTGACCCAGTCTGGGGTGTTCTTGGCAAAGATTTATTAATGGTTTGCCAATCCTTCTTCACACGACAGATGAGGAAACTTGAAGCAGATGGGGTGAAGTGACTTGCCCAGAGTCACCCAGCTAGTGTCTGAGGCCAGATTTGAGTTCAGGTGTTTTTGATTTCAAGCTCAGGGTGCCATCCACTGCATCACTCAGTTGCCACAGAGCTAGGATTCCTAGAGCTGCCTCCAAATTCAGGGTTTCTTCAAGCTTCCTGGGTATCAATCATTCAATCAAAGTGCCAGTCATTATGGTTAGTGAGGGGATAGCATTAAGAGTCAGCGTGGCTTAGGAGAGAGAGGGTTGGATCTGGAGGCTTGTGCCCTGGATATGAATCCTGTCTGTGTGATCCTGGGAGAGTCACCCTCTGTCTCCCTTAGTTTCCTCATCTGATTTTTTAAGAAAGATTTTATTTATTTTGAGTTTTATAATTTCCCCCCTAATCTTGCTTCCCTCCCCCACCCCCCACAGAAGGCAGTCTGTTAGTCTTTACATTGTTTCCACCTCATCTGATTTTTAAAAATTATTTATTTAAAGCAATGGGCTTAAATGACTTGCCCAAGGTCACACAGCTAGGCAATTAAGTGTCTGAGGCTGGATTTGAACTCAGGTCCTCCTGACTCCAGGGCCGGTGCTCTATCCACTGCACCACCTAGCTGCCCTCTAGTTTCCTCATCTGAAATGATAATCATAGCACTGCCCTAAACGTTGTTGTGCAGATCCAATGAGATAAAATTGAAGTAAGCATTAGTTATTATTATGAATAATCCCTTCCAGCCCCGACATCCCCAGTGTTCTGAAAAGGGCTGGTGGAGTTGGATGAGGCTGACTTTTATCCTCCTGGAGTGACGGCTCCCACTGGGCTCTGGTAGCGAGGTCCCAGCCAACTCAACCCATAAATCCCTGAGGCATTTATCTTCCCCAGTTCTGGTCCTGCCTGGGCACTATCTGTGCAAGGGAGAAGCTGTGTGTGTGTGTGTGTGTGTGTGTGTGTGTGTGTGTGTGGTGTGTGTGTATGTATGTGTGTGTGTGTGTGTTTGTGTGTGTGTGTGTGTGTGTGTGTGTGTGTGTGTGTGTATGTATGTGTGTGTGTGTGTGTGTGTGTGTGTGTGTGGTGGGGAGAACTGAAGAGAAAGCCTCCATGCTGGGCAAGGGGCCTGTTCTATTTATCCCTGAGAAATGAAGCCAAAAAGAATTGTGCAGCTTGGTCCAACCCGATTTAATTAAATTTGTTCTGATGTGCATTTCTTAAGCACCTACTGTTTGTCATTCCCCATCTCCATCAGGGACCGCAAAGATGCAAATCAACCCAGTGCCTGCCCTCAAAGGCATTTATAAAGCTTGTAACAAAGTTTTATGGCTGGGTCCTGGTTTTATATCATTTCTGGAAGTCCGTGCCCGTGCTGGCTGTCTCAGTGAATGAGATCATATTTGTAGTTAGTTCATAGCACAGAGCTTAGCGTGTCATAGGTGCTTAATAAGCATATTGATAAGGATGATGATAATAGCAATAAAATGTTTATTCCCTTCTCTTTATTCTCTCTCTCTCTCTCTCTCTCTCTCCCTCCCTCCCTCCCTTCCTTCCCATACACACTCCCCCCTGCAAGAAAGCAGTGAAATAAAGCACACAGTGACCCCATTCTGACACTGCCTGGAACATTCCTTCCCCATAGTGCTCTGCCTCTTCAGAGCCAAGCTTGCCCGCAATTAAACTGGGCTCAGTTCGACCTCGTTGGTTCATAGATCTAAAGCTTGGAGTGTCCTCTGCGGTCATTTAAATCATATTCCTCACTCTATAGTTGGAGAAACTGAGGTTCAGGGAATTTGGGTGGCAGCCCCAAAGAGCCTCATTGTCTGAGGTAAGATTGGAATCTGGATCCTGTGCCTGCCTCAGTCTCAGATATCCCTGAGAGAAATGGAAAACTCTTAGAGGGCACTCACATTCTTTCTTACACACACAGACTCAATTCTCTCCCTCTCTTACACACACACACACACACACACACACACACACACACACACACACTTACATTCTCTTTCTCTTACACACACACACACACTCACATTCTCTTTCTCTCTTACATATTCTCAAACTCTCTCACACACATACACACTCACATTCTCTCTTGCACACACATTCTCCTTCTCTCTTACATACACACTTACACACACTCACACTCACACACTCACTCTCTCTTACACACATTATCTCTTTCTCTCTTACATACACACACACACTCACATTCTCTCTCTTGAATAATACACACACATTCTTTTTTTCCTCTTATACACATACACACAGACTCAATTCTCTCTCTTACACACATACACACTTACATTCTCTCTTTCTTACACACATACATACACACACTCACACTCATGCTCTCTCTCTTACACATACATACACACTCACACATGCACACACTTACATTCTCTCTTACACACTCACATTCTCTCTTTCTCTCTTATACACACAAACTCAATTCTCTCCCTCTTACATACATCCACACACTTATATTCTCTCTCTATACACATACATACACACACTTTCTCTCTTACACACATACACACTCTCTCTTACATATACATACAAACTTACATTCTCTCTCTTACACACTTACATATACACACATTCTCTCTCTCACACACATATATACACACTCACATTCTCTTTCTGTCTTATACACACATTCACTCTCTTTCTCACACACATGCACACTCACATTCTCTCTCTCCTACACACACACACACACACACCGATATTCTCTCTCTCTCACACATATACATACACACACTCACATTCTCTTTCTCTCTTACACTCACACACACACACAGTCACACATGTGTGCACACACCCACAATTTCACCACAAAGAGGTCTCAAGGATTCTGGCTCTCTCCCTCCACCAAGTATAAATAGCCCAGAAAAGCCCAAGAAAGACCCAGCCCTTAGCCTCCGCCCGGCCCCTCTGGCTTTCTCTTCTATCTGCTTCCTGCTTGGCAGCCTGGTATGGGAGAAGTCGGTGCCCTCTTCAGGACATGGCCTGTGGTCACTACCTCCCTGCCTCCAGTAGCCCTGCCTTCTCTACTGGGCTGACACCGGAGAGGAGACCAAGGCAGCATCAATTCACCTCTGCAGCCAGAGGGAACATTCAGTTTAGGGAAGAAGGAACAATATGAATTCCTAAAGAGAAATGAGACAGGAGAGCTGCAAATAGCATCGCCTTAGCAAGCTCCCGTCTGTTCCCCTGGCAAGCTAGTGAGCGAGCGGGAGACGTGATTCTGCCTCATCCTTCACTTGCCTCCTGGTTTGAATATTTGCCAGTAGAGAGTTATTTCCCAGGGGGTTAATGATAGGGTGGGAGAGGGGGGCCTCGACAAAGAAAAGAGGATGTTTGGCTCCCAACTCTTGGTTCCTTTGCTCTCTCCCCCTTTCTCCTGTGGGTTCTGGGAGCATCTGATGAACACATGCATCCATTGAGTCACACAATGTGACTGGGTCCTGGGTGGAGGGCACAGGATTTGAAATCCAGAGACCTGAAGTCAAATCCAGCCTCAGACTTCTGTTTGCTGCCTGGCCCCGGGTGAGCATCCCAACTGGTTTCCTTATCTGTGAAATGGGGATAATAATCACGCCGAACTCCCAGGACTGTTGGCAGGATTAAATGAGATAATAATCAGAAACCCATTACAAACTATAAGATGCTGCAAAAGTGTTTTTGTAGCTGTTATTATTAAAGGGTCCATATTGTGCTACAGAAATGAAGGGTGAAAATGCAAGAAACCAAACCCTCCTCCTCTCCATAAGTTGGGGCCCTCTCTGTCTTCCGTGCTCCCTGAAGGACCCTGCTCTTGAGAAAATCATGGTCCAGGGAACAGTGTCAGGGTTCCTATTATGGCTGGGTGACCTTGGGGCCACCTTGAATTTGCTAGGGCTCTGCCTCTGCCACCTTTCAAACAGGACAAAGATACTTGCTTATGAGTTCATTCCCTCTTGGACTTCAGGGAAGGAGTTGGACCCAGTGTGGACCTGGAGGTTCCTCCCAGCTCTAAAAGTCTGCACTGCTAAGAGACCCCACAGAGCTGGGGCGGGCAGGGGGAGAAGCCCTAAGGGGCTTCAGTCCAACCCCTTCCCAAGCGAATCTTCTCTTCACCACCTGGGACAAATGGCTACACCAGTGGCCTCTTGATGTCCCCAAGGATAGAGACATGGAAACTAAGTCAAAAAGGATGTGTTAAGTGTTTATTATAGCCAGACATCATGCTGGGGTGACAAAGAGAATGCCTAGCGCTCCCAGTCTGATGATCTGTCATTGTTGGGGAGCCAGAATCTGCTGCCTGATACCTTTTCCCCTTTGCAGAATAAGATCAGTCCTTCTTCCCTCATGATGAATTTTGAGATATGTCGGAGAGGCAGGGTCTGGTCCCTGGGAGAGCAACCTCCCAGATGAGAAACTTCCTCTGCCCATGGAGAAGGAGAGAGAGGGTGGGGGGAGGGAGAGAGGGAAGAGAGAAGGAAAGAAAAGGGGAAAAAACTGATTTCTGCTCTCAAGGAGGTTACATTCTAGCGGGGATGATGCTGTAGACCAAGGGTAACAAACTCAAATAGAAACAGATTCCCATGGAATTAAATTACCAGTGTCTACAATGTCAGGTATTTTTATTTATTTTGTGGTTCCCACAGCCACACTGAGGGGTGCTGCCTGCCCCTGTATTTGATACAGGTGGGGAGGGTAGGAATTGGCTTTTACCTTTGTATCTCTAATGGCTAGTACATTAGTTTGGCACACAGTAGGCACTTAATAAATGTTTATTGAATGAATATCTGAAAACAATTGCCCCCGACTCCAACTCTACCTTCTCTACAACTGTTTGCTAGGTAAACCTCCCTTGTCTCTTCAACACTGCCTCATGATGGGGTCTCCAAGCCTCATTCCCCCCAATCATTGATTACCCTTCTTTTTTTTTTTAACATGACCTTTTTTTAAGAGAGAGAACTAATTTTTTATTTTTTTTTTTTTAGGTTTTTTGCAAGGCAGTGGGGTTAAGTGGCTTGCCCAAGGCCACACAGCTAGGTCATTATTAAGTGTCTTAGGACAGATTTGAACTCAGGGCCAGTGCTCTTTCCATTATGCCACCAAGCTGCCTCGGTGTTACCCTTCTTTTTACATGCTCTGGTTTGTCACTATCTTTCCTCCAATATGGCACCCATAGCTGGACAGAGGCCATTCAGCCGAGTGCGTTCCAAGTGTGGAGACTCTCTTTATGTGAAGGGTCCAGAAAGGGTCATTTGGGATGTTGAAAAGTAGAAGGACCCTCCTAAGACCATCTGGTCCAACCCTCTGCACTCAGTAGTCAAGGCCTGGAAGGAGAAGGGAAATGACTTGCCTGAGGTCACTCGGCTCCCAAGGTCTGCAGCAACCCCCATTAAAGAAGGATGAAAATGTCTTAAACAAGAACAGCCCTTTCTGCAGAACTCATTCTGCAGATGTCAATCTGCGTAGAGAGCGCTCATTGCTACCCACGTCTGTCCAAACAGTTGCATTTTACTGTGTGGCATTAATAAAACAAACATTTTTAGACTGCGGCATATTGTAAATGGCTCCATCTCCTTTGTTCGACCTTAGGAAAATGGGGGGTTTGCCCTTCAGCCTGTTCTGGAAGCTTTTTAAAGATGCAGCCTCAAGTTCTAAGGATGGCTGAGATCAGAAGGATGGGCCTGCAACAGGGGTGCCTGGCCATCATAAGACCCATCCACTTTTAGGGAGTATTTGAAGATGTACAAAGAAAGAGGTTGGTAAATGAGGAAGGAAGCTAGGCCAATGAGAATAACAAATAAAAATCCGGTGTGTCCTTCAGGGCTGTGGCTGCCTCTTCTATGAAACCTTTTCTGATTGCAGCCACCCTGTCGTGCACCCCCATCTCTCTTGGTCTCACCTGTATCCAGCCCTGTGGTAGAACTGTATTGGCTGTGGTAGAACCTGTATTCTGGGCATTGGCTGGAATCACTGGATCATAGATTGGAGTTGGAGGTGGGTTGGGATGGATCTTGGATCTCTGCATCTAAGGCCAAGGCTCAGAGAGGGGAAAGAACTTCCTCAAGGTCACACAGTGACTGAGCCGAGACCCAAGCCCTTCTCTTCTGACTCCGAGCCCAGAGGGGGCTGGGACTGGGGAGGCAATGAGGAAAAATAGGAGCCCTGGTGTGTCCCAATGGACATGTAGATGACCAATGAGCCTCCCCAGGCCACAGCTCCCACCATGGAAAGGACCCTTGTTATTCTTCTGTCCCTACCCCCTTAATTAAGTCCCTAATGTGGAGGCAGGTAGGTCAGGGTCAGAGTTTATATAAAGGAAGAAATGAACAAACCAATATTAAATTTTGGAAGCATCACAACACAGAGAATCACCCCACTCCCAACTCTTTCTTCCCCCTAGTGAGAATAACAGAATTTCTATGGTAGTGGTAGGATAGACTCTTGGTGATGGGGCAGGATGGTGCAATGGGCAGAGCCCTGGACTTAGGGATGTTAATTTGTGGTTTGATCTTGAGCTTCCCCTCTCTTGGCTTCAGTTTCTCTCCATTTTTTTTAGTTTTTTTTTTTTGCAAGGCAAATGGGGTTAAGTGGCTTGCCCAAGGCCACACAGCTAGGTCATTATGAAGTGTCTGAGACCGGATTTGAACCCAGGTCCTCCTGACTCCAAGGCCGGTGCTTTATCCACTATGCCACCTAGCCTCCCCTTTCTCCATTTTTCTTAGAAAATGAGGATATGAGCCCCTGTTTTTCCTCCCTCACAGGTTGTTGAGAGGGTTGAATAAAGCAACTCATGTGGAAGTCCTTTGGGACCATTGCCCCTCCTAGAGATGGAAATTGTCTGTGCCCACTAAAGGAACTCTCCTCCGTTGCCTCCCTAGGATCCTAGACTCAGCCCTGGGCTGCCAAGGTCTTTGCCAGGGTTCAAGGTCTGGATAACCTGCTCATCATCCCCCTATTATCATCTGGGGTTATATTCTTGGGCAGCTCAGTTTTTCCACACAGATGTGGAGTGGGAAAAAAGAGTGGCTGTGGAGACAGGGGACCTGGCTTCAAATCTTGCCCCTGGCACTTGTGGACTGTATGGCCTTGGTCAAGTCATTCATCTCAGCTTTCTCATGTAGAAAAATGAGAAGGTTGGACTAGATCGGGGCTTTTGGCCTAGAGTCCATTGTCATTTTAGTGTGTATATATGAAGAAAGAAAGAAAGGAAGAAAGAAAGAAAGAAAGAAAGAAAGAAAGAAAGAAAGAAAGAAAAAAGAAATGATGTATACACACATATATGAAAATTAAAATGTCACACAATATATTATATTACATATAAATAATCAATATTGATGATGTTTGTCCTTCATTCTCAAAGAAGACCATGACATCAGGGGAAGTGATGCCAGGACAAGCACATGAATCAGATTTGAGTGAGGGGGGGCTGTGTTAAGTCACCAGCCCCACTTTCTGGGTCCAAAGTCATCTGGGTCCAGCATCCAGATGTGAATCAGGATAACCGGAAGTGACCCTACATGTGAGGCAGTCAAGGTTAAGTGACTTGCCCAAGGTCACACAGCTAGTACAAGTCAAGTATCTGAGACTGGATTCAAACTCCTGTCCTCCTGACTCCAAGGCCAGTGCTCTGTCCACTGCACCACCTAGCTGCCCTCATAATTAATGCATGATATAATAATTAACCCCATTATATTATGTCTATATGTATAAATACCCACACAAATGTTTCTCTGTTTCAATATAACTTTGTAATCATCTGTATTTTATTTTATGCACTGGATTAACATTTGATTCTGAGGAATTCTTAGGTCTGCAAGAGTCCTGAACACAAGGGAGATTTTGAGCCCCTGGCTGAGATGATCCATCTCTGATTCAATGACTCTTTGATCCCATGTCTTAGTGTTAACTTCAAGCTCTGCCAATAATTAACTGCATGGTCTCTGAACCTCAGTTTCCTCCTTTGTAAAAAAAATAGAGGATAGAACTAGCTGACCCTGAGATCCCTTTTTAGCTCTGTGAACTTGTGACCTCCTGATATTCAATTTTCTAGCCTCCAGTTCTGTTTATAATACAAAAGACAGACCTGAGGGAAGAGGAGACAGTGTCCTTTTTTTTTTTTGTGGAAGGCGATGGGGAGGGTTAAATGACTTGCCCAGGATCACACAGCTAGGTAATTATTAAGTGTCTGAGGCTGGATTTGAACTCAGAGCTTCCTGACTCCAAGGCCCATGCTCTATCCACTACATCACCCAGCTGCCCCAACAGTGTCCTTTTGAAAGATTCCCTGCTTTGAATTCTCAGAGACTGGGGGAACCCCTGCCTCACTCCCTCTCAAGGGAACTCTTCTAGGAGGTTGGATTTTTCTTTCTTTCTATGGCGCAGGTTTCCTTATAGAGTTCCCATCAGTAAATTTCCAGGATTCTTTCCACAAGGTCCACAGCTTACAATTTTATTTGAATGAATTAGCTTTTCAGGTAAATTGTAAATACTCATCGGAGAGTTGGTAATAATAACCAATGATAATAATAAGCTAATGGATCATTCACACGTTAGCGTGAATTATTTTAAATGAGAAACCAGGTCTTCCATTAATGGAAAATATCCTCACTGAGGGAATTGGTGATTAGAATTTTATTTGAATGGGTGGACTGAGGCTGAGATGATGAGGCTGGGAGTGGGGCCAGAGGAAAAGGCTTTTGTCTTTCATAATCTAGAAGCTTAAAGTGAGAGATCAAATCAATTCTTCTCCACCAAACCCAATTTTATGAATTCCCAGAGAAAGGAGTCAATGTGTCCAAGGTCACACAGCTAGGTCTGGGTGGAAGCCCCCTTCTCTGCCTTTGGATCCAGAGTTCTTTCTACTCAGAGGCTTGAAGGGGCATTTGTGGAGATGGCATCATGTTCATTTGCTGATGGCTTTGCCCTTGTAGGTGGGATTTATCACCTGGATTGCTTGCCTACGTGAGGAAGGCCATTCCCATACAAACAGGCTGGAAGGGGCAAAATGCCCAGTCCTGGGTCTGTTTGGGCAGGAACTGTTGTGGCCAGCGAAGGGAGAGAGCCCTTATCCTTACTCTGTCAAGGTATGGCCATAGCTGATTTTATATAGTGCGGTTACAAAGCATCTGCTTTCTTTACAATCATGATCTCATTTGCTCTCACCAATCCCCAGAAGTGCATCATCAGCCCATTTCTTCTGATGAGGAGACTAAGGCCACACAGGTGCTTAGGTGCCAGAAGTGAGATCTGAGCCCAAGTCTCAAGGGAAGGCAGTTCCGCAGAGGCTCAGAGCTGGAGCGAATGGATATTGGGTGGGTTTCTGGGACCACAGGATCCCAAGGAGTCTCTCCATGGTGGGGAGGGTCAGCATTCATGATGCAATTGGAATTTTTGGGTCCTTCCCACCTTGAAGCCAGGGGTGTCCATCCCATTTGGAGTTATGGGCCAGGCTTGCATACAGTAGGTGATTAATAAGTGTGTGTAACATGGAAACTCTCTATATTGGAAATGTCCATAGGGGTTTGTCCCTCTTCTGTTCTAAATGGGAGGGTTATTTATGAATATAACTTCTCCTCCCTGCACACTACTGCATGCTTAATACATATAGAACCGAATCTTTCTTTGCTTTGAAACGTTTAGAGAACTTTGTCCCTCTCGCATGCTTAACAGAGTTTAATGACAACAACTAATATTTCCTAAGAACCTACTAGGTGCCAGCACTTTATGCTTATTATTTCATTTGCTTCCCTTCTTCCCTGAAGTTTGGGATCATTTATGTTCTGTTGTATTTTTATTTGTTCACATTTTCACCTGATTCCTATATCATTCCACTCCTAATCACTCCTCTATATAATTCTAGATGAGCGAGCCCTGAATTGTAAGTCTTTTAGGGCAAAATCTATTGAGAAAACTGCCTTTTGCCTCTTCAGGCCCCTTCTGGGGCTCTGGGTTGGCACTGGCAGTGCCCAGGCTCTCCCCTACGTTGTCTTGGCAGGAATATTTTGCTGAGGCACTGTCACTACAGGAGGGAATGTTTTAAACATATAAAACCTCCTCTGGTTTTCTTCTTTGGGGCATTCAAAGAATCCATTTGTGTATAAATATTTGATATGACATTTATAAATTATTCTTATCTGCCCAAGATCATTTGGAAGAGAGAACATGGTGTGTTGGAGGGAGATTTGTATTCTAACCCAGAATGGGTCTGGACTTTGGACAAGCCATACAATCAAATGGGGGGGGTGAGCCCAGATGGCACCCAAAATCACTTCCAGGCCTACCAGAAGCTGAATGGAAACAGCCGCAGTCTTGAAGTCAGGAGACATAATCCTGTGTCTTCCCATCAGACCGTGAGCTTCCTGAGGGCAGGACCAGAATTTTTTGCCTTTCTCTTTGTATCGCCAGAGCTTAGCTCAATATGGCTACACAATAGGCATTTAATAAATGCTCATTGATTCACTGACTTACTTGGCTCTGCTATTTACTTGAAATTTAGGAGTTGGAAAATCACCCACCATCTTGGAACTTCAGTTTCCTCATGTGCTTAATCAATAACTTCGGCTACCTTTGGGTCTTTTTTTAAGCCATAAAGAGTCATTTAAATGTGAGTTATTATTATGATACTGTTTGTTCTAAGACTCTTCCTAGTTCCAGCACTCTCTGTCCCAGGATGGACAATCCTATATTCTGTGCTCTAAGTCTCTTTTTTCCTTTGTCAATCCATGTTCTAAGGTCCTCCAAGGTCTAGGAGAGGGAGGGTGGAATGGAACTGCTGAGGTCCAAAGATGAAGAGTCTGTCATGAGGTCCATCATCCCCTTATCAAGTCAACTCCTAATAGGTGTGATGATCTCTGGGGTCTTTTAGAAGTCAGACCTTCTTGTGGCAGGTGGCCTCCTGTCTGGACTGCCACCTCTTCCTGCCCAACATTGTGTGGGTTTTCATAAAAAGGGTTTATGGATGTATCATTCCTATAGGCTTTTTTTTTTGGTAAGGCAATGGGGTGAAGTGACTTGCCCAAGGTCACACAGCTAGGTAATTATTAAGTGTTTGAGGCTGGATCTGAACTCAGGACCTCCTGACTTCAGGGCTGGTACTCTATTCACTGTGCCCCCTAGCTGTCTCTGGACTTGACATTTTTGAAAACATCTCAGACTGAGTTGATTTCACGAAAGACCAGACACACTGGGGCTAATTCTGAACTTTTAGGATTGATAACTGAGGTTTTAAACCAATCTGATATCTGTGCCAAACACTAAGGACAATGGATGGGAGCTCTGATTCATTGGAATGGATTTATTTCCCCTGGACTTGTGACCAGCTACTTCAGGGATTCTGGATATGGGCACTTCCATCTCTCTTTAGGGTTGTACTTCTTTTCAGTATTCCTCCCTCTTTCCTTCCTTCCTTCCTTCTCTCTTCCCTCCCTCCAAACTCTTGATAGATGAAAAAGGAGCCTAGTTTCTTTGCCTGTGTCTAAACCCACTAAGAATTCTTAATTAGACTCCTGATTTTGCCCTTGTGGGAGATGGTGGACAGAACAATGATTCTGGAGTTAGAGGACCTATCTTTAAATCTTATTTCTGCCATGTCAAGCCTGTGTAACCTTGGATAAGTCATTTGACTTTGACTTCACTTTTCTAGGCCTCAGTTTTCCAGTTTACAAAATGTGAAGATTGGACTCTATGGTGTTCTGGGTCTGGTCCTATGATTGGGGGAGAGTGGAGGGAGAGGATCTTGTGTGACTGAAGCTGGAAGCTCAGGAAGGAACATAGAGATGGAGAGCGGAAGGGAAGGCCAAGACAAAATGAGCCAATCTATCCATGGCCCTCATGCCTTAGTGTCAGGTCACATTCCTCCCCGGGCCAGTTCATTTAAGAGCCTGGAGAGGAGACTGTCTCTAGGGAAATTTGATTGTACTTTAAAAGTTAGCAAAATGGTCTGAGAACTTGACCCTCCAAGACCTCATATTTTGCCGTGAGATTTCTATGTAAATGGGCAAGAATCATGCCCGTGGGATGGAGAATGTTTCTTAGCCATGTGACCCACAGTAAAAGCTTCTGCTCAGTGGACCAGGGCTGGGGTCAAGTGGTAAAATGAGTCCCAGAAAAAAAGGTCAGCATGAAGCCGGAGGGAGAGGAAGCTGGGAGTCTGCCTTTGATGCCCCATTCAGGCTGGCAGGCGCCCACAGGCATCAGGACAGCTCCTGGAGAAAATGGAAGCATAATGCCCTGGGTGGCTGAGTTGGTATATGTTGGAGCCCATTAGCTGAATTGGAAGCAAGATGTTCTATGAGCTTCAAATCACCAGATCACTGTCAAATATGATTGGGATTGTTTTAAGAGCTATTTCTATACTTGTTAAGCTTTAGAGAGACTTAAGGAAAATGTTTAATAGACCCAAAGGAGAGGCTGCCTACTGCTGCCAGCGAGCGGGCGCCTGCTAATATTGATGGAAGCAGACAAATCATTAACCAGCTGCATGCTATCTCTTCAGCGAGTTTGATGTTTCTGGTGTGGCACTAAACGATGGAGCTTACGGTGTGGGGTGGGAGCCACCGGGGCCCTCGCTGCATCTTACTCTCTGTTTGGGCTTTTGCTTCGAGCCGTCCCACACATTGGATCGAATAGTTCTATTTGAATAGGCCTATTGAATTTGAAGACCAAATGCATTACTGATGACCCTGTAACCATCACCAAGGAGAGACAGGGACAGATTGCTGACTACAAGTGACTTTGGAAATGATTCTACAAAAACTAATCCCTGATGTCCATTCAGAAATAGTGAGAAAGACAGAAACAATGATCTTGGGAAGACAGTGACTGGACATTGGGAAGATCACTTCCTCCTTCTGATTCTCATTTTCATCATCCATAAAATGGATGGTGGATAGAATAGCCTTTGGTTTTTTCTCCTGGAAGGTTGGCTTAGTTGGTGACGGATCTATCCGTGCAATTCTCTGGATGATGTGAAGATGTATTATGATGAACAATTCTGGATCCCAATTTTCCACAGGATCAAGGCAGTGTGAAAGATTTCGCCTAACAAAGTGAAATAAAGAGAAAGATCCAGTTGTTCGGATGGATGGGACATGAGACCCCAGGCCAGAGAGCGACAAAGGATGCTGTTGATCAAGGATGAGATCCTAGCGGGTCTCAGGGCGGGGCAGTCCATCTTTATGGGTCTGTGCGTAAGATAAATCAGAGGCTACTTGTTGAACCAATCTCTCCGTTAGGGTGGAAGCCCTGAGGAGCTATGGGAGGGATAAACGGACTTTTCCACTTTTTCTCTATAGGCTCTATTGACAATGTTGTTTCCCTCTGTGCCCTAAGAAGGAATGTTCCCAATATGAGGAAGGGGGAGAGACAGTTTTGGACTATCACATTTTATCCCTAGGCAGATTGTGTTTGCTTTGCACAATTAAGGATGCAGTTTTAAAAATCTACATCTTATATATATATATTATATATGTTTTATATATATATATGCATATATGCCTTCTGCTAGTATTCGATATTCTTAATTTTTCCAGCAGCAAAGGTCATGGTAAATTTGGCTCTCACTAAGGAGGACTGGTGGCTTGGGCAAATTCTCAGTGTATTTGGTCCTAAGTTGTGATGGTCTCTAGCTAACAGTATTTGATAAAGGGGTCCATGTAGATGATATACTTGGTCCCCCAACTCCAGCTTCAGAAGCCTAGGGAAAGGGACTCCAAATGGTCAGGGAAAAGGAATTCCAAAAAATGTTATTTTGATGAGAAGATCATGATGCCGATTCTGCATTGGGACCAATAAAAGAAAAAAGAATTATAGCCTTTGACCCATTGTACAAAAAGGTCAATCTTGGAATCCTTATGGTAGAAATTATTTCCTGCCCCATGTTCTTGTAGGGCTATGGTTTAAAATCTGGCACTGGGGGCTTGCATGCTCAACTGGGTAAAAGAATCTTTAATTTTTAGGTTTTTGCAGGGCAATGGGGCTAAGTGACTTGTCCAAGGCCACATAGCTAGGTAATTATTAAGTGCCTGAGGCCAGATTTGAACTCAGATACTCCTGACTACAGGGTTGGTGCTCTAGCCACTGTGCCACCTAGCTGCCCCATGGGTAAAAGAATCTTAAAATTTATCTGGTCTACCAAGGGGTGGAACGTAATAGTCTGAAAACCTCCTTGACTTTGGGGGTGGGGTGGGGTCAATGCGATACTCTTATTTTTGGCTGTCTTTACTGTGAATCTTCACTCTTGTCACACTGATTATTCATTCCTTCATCCTTGCCTGAGTCATTAAGCTACCTTTTTCAGGTGACAAAAGACCCAGATGTCCCACCCACTGATGAGTAGGAATGGTTAAAAAACAAACAAACAAACTCGATGGAACATGGGTTTGCTAGGGCTGAAGGCAGACTCCCAAGAACCATTTGTTGGGATACCCCGTCTATATCCAACTCCATCCTAAGAATATTGTGCCAAAGGTTCTGGTGGCTACCCCTGGGTGTTTCATGTGCACTTCAGGCATTTCCTTGTGAATTCAAATGCACCACAATAAGGATTTATTGCCTAAAGCATTTGAGATATTTTATTTATTTTTTCTGTGAAGACCTCCCTTTATCCTAATCTATTTAAATGGACTGGGTTGTTAGGGAAGGTGTCACAGAAGTTAGTGATTTCTGGGACCAGGAAAAACTAGACTGCTGAAGGTAGAAGAAAGAAGCATTAGAAAAAAGGATTGATAATAAAGAAAACATACTACTGCTCTAAGATAAAGGGAAATTGGAATCCAGAGGGAGGAGGAATACACTCACTCTCTCACCCAATAATAATTTTAAGATTGGGTTCATGTGTGGTAAAGATAAGCCTATTTATACTGAATTATGACTTTTAACTATAGGATGGAAGGATGGGAAGGGAAGGGAAGGGGATATATGGGATGAACTTGGTCTCTCTTTTTTTAAAAATGGACTTCTAGTTTTTGCTTCAATTGTTGCTGCTTCTATGGACTGGCCAGTAGAATGGGGCCCCCTAGTCCTAGATTTATCCCTCACCTCCCAATCCAACTGTGGGAGCTGTTATTTCTCTGCCTCAGTGGCTTCCTTGAAGTTATTGGGATCTTTCCAGTTCATGGCATGTTATGGAGATGGTACATTTTCCTGGCTCCTTTGTTCTGAACACTGTCTTATGGGTCCGCATCCCTGCCCCATCCAGTGAGAGCTCATCTTTTGGAGTGGGTTGTGAAGACGACCTGTTCTTTTGAGTCTTCCTGATGCTGACGTGAAAGAAAACACGTTTAAATTTCCAAAGAGCCATGTTGAAACATTAAAGCCAATTTTAATAGAGGGAGTAATTGACATCACACTCATTTATTAAAACCAAAAGACATCTTTATAAAAACTACAGTATAGAAAGACAAAAGCAGCGCAAGAACGCTCAGTGTAAAACACATTGTGGTTATTATTCATATTATTATTCATATTTATTAGTATTTGGTTTTCCCAGACACCGTTTCTTAGAAACACCCCATGACTGAGCCCATCCAGGGTCTATAAGAGAGAGACTGAAGCCCTGGATCCCAACCCAACCAGCCCGTTCCTGGTCAGTGGAGGAAACAGAGGAAAACACAGACTGCTTTTAGAGAGTGCTATTTCCAACTAAAGAAGATGGATAACTCTTTGTCCTTTAATCCCCTCTCCGTTATTGCAAGTAACCTCACCTTGGACTCCATCAGTTTATTTTATCGAATTGTGAGACATTTCCTTGGCTCTGAAATGGAAACTCTTGGGGGGGGGGGGGGAGATGATGAACAGAATGACACCCTAGGAACTGGTGAGGATACAAAAGAATGATTTCTGGCTAATCCCTAATGTGATCAAGTCAACTGCTAAAGAAATTCAATTGGTTCCAAGATCCAATTTCATTTAACTTCAAGAGTTTATGTGTAATCTGACTTTTAAAAAAGTCTCTAAGCGGGAAATCTTTGTCTTGGTATTATCCAATTTAAAAGGACCAAATCCTTATTGAGTTATTTCAAAACTTGAACCAATTTGCTCAAGAATGTGCCAAGTTTGAAAACAATGATGTATATAAGAGGAATCATAGAGTCTCAGAGCTAGAGGAGACATGTTGGAGTAGCAAGTTTAGAATCAGGAACATCCCGGGGGCTGATGTCGACTTGCTTAAAATCTACTTGACTCTGTTTGGAAGGGCAAGTCCCCTCCAGCCTCTAGGCTAGTTTCCTCCTCTGTAAAATGACAGGGAAGACTAGATGATCTCCATATTTCTTTGCAGTTCTGGAGTCTAGTGATGATCTCATTCAATACTGTCTTTGTTAAGTGTCGGGTCAGTTGTATAGCCCAAGATAGAAAACTTGGCCAATATACCAGCTGCTTCTGTGGGAAACTCATTCCCTTCTTCTTTTTATGTGTGTGTGTGTGTGTGTGTGTGTGTGTGTGTGTGTGTGTGTGTGTGTGTGTGTGTGTGTGTGTGTGTGTGTGTGTGTGTGTGTGTGCGTGTGTGTGTGTGTGGACACAGCTGCTGTGCAGCTCCTTTCATGATCATCCCTGCCATTTTAAGAAGGACATTGTGCCCAATGCAGGTTTGAGTGTGCCTTCTTTGCCAGGGATTTGATGCCATAGACAGGTTGGGATATAGCCCAAGCAGAAATTTTTAATAGCAGTGGCATGTCTAATTGCACCAAAGAATTCAAACCTTCAAACATTCATTACTAGTTGTGTTATAGAATCTGCATTCTTGACTGGCTCCATATTGCCAATGATGGCAAGGGAGCACAGTGATACCATCTGTGTCCTGTTCTACGCATCAGTTTTTGTTCCAAATGTTGCTGTCTACACAGAAATTGATACCCTTTGACTCTTAAGCAAGGTTCTTGTTGAAAGTGAATCCAAATTTGTGGAGAGGAGTTGCTACAAGGCTGCCAACCCAGGGTTGGGTACACAACCATGCAGGGATTGGCACAGTGTTATAAGTCTTAAAAGAAATGACTTGTGATGCCAGAGGTTCATTATGGATGGATGTCAGAAATGACTGAAATCTTTGATGTTTAATTCAATTTGATGTGACAGACATTAAATGCCTACCATGTGCCAGGCACTGTGGGAGGAATGAAGAATGTAGAGGCCAAAATGGCAGTCTCTGCCCATACATTCTATGGAAGATTGGTGGGGGGGAACACAAGTCTTGGCATTGTGCATCTAATTTGACTGAGGAACCAGTAACTAACATGGTACAGAGGGTAACATAAAGCTTCATAAATCAACGGGACATTTTGACAAGAGATTATAGCTTGACATGTTTGGGGTTTAGCATCCTGGGTGTAACTCATGACAACTGGTTTGGGGGGGGGTCTTCCTATCAGATACTCTGGGCCTGGATGGGTTAGGAGCTCTTGACCCTTTCATAGTCTATTTGTGTTCAGGTAAGAATAATGCCACTTTTGCTCCTTCAAAAATGAAGGTGCCTTCTCCACATCCTCATTCTTCCCAACCCTGAGTAGAAATGTACTCTCCACACCAGAACTGAAGGACTTCCAATCAACAGAATCAGATTTAGGAGGGTTTGGACAAGATCTAGGGTTCCACAGCTTGAAAATCTCAAGGGTCACACAGGGAGGGAGGGGCAGAGCCAAGATGAGAACCCAGGACTCTGGATGCCTAAGCCCAGGTTGTATCACACTATCTCCTGCAGTTAAGAGGTTGCAGTGATAGTGACCTTTTGGATGACGAATGAGCCAATAGGAAAATAGTAGACTCCTGACATCATTTGCTGATGACCTCTTCCAGTCATTTGCCTTTGTTTTGTGACTTCTCAGAGATAGGATTTAACACTGGAGGCTTTTTTTTTTTTGGTTTTCTGGAGAATGAAGGAACAGCTTGTGTGCATATACCCACTGTAGATCAGATCATGTTCTCAGCCTCATGAATCTTACTTATCATTTTGGTTCGTATAATGCTTCAGACATTATTTAGAGCTCTTTCAGCAGCTCTGATTCCAGAATTCTTGCAGCCTTGATATTCTATGAGTGCTAGATTGGGTGTTGCCCCTTCCCTGATAAATGCTTAAAATAGACATGGCCCATGGGACCCATGAATAGCCTCCTTTATTATAGTACTAAGCTTTTCATTCAGTTTTTCCCAAGACAAAACACTCTGTTGTCCCAGAAACACCTTTCCCATCCCCTTCCCCCAAGGCTCCCACAAGTAGCCATTGATATTCTGTGCCACTATTCTTTGCTGGAGATATTTCAGGGGACTCATGTGCAAGTAATAAACTTGTACTTTCTCTCCACACTGCTCTTTAACCTTTCTGCTTGAGGTCCTCAGATCTGATCAAGTTCCAAATGGAAAATTGGATCAAAAGATTGAAGGGATTCTATTGTGGAGATGTCTAAAGAGGGCAGCTGTCTGATCAAAAGTAATGTAGGCCATAGCTACATTTATGCTATGACCTGATGGGGCATAACGTTGTGTCTAAATGACAGTTTGAGTGAAAATGATTGGGGGTTCTTAGTGGACTACAAAAACATTATGAAGCAATGGAGTGACAGGGCAGGCAAGAAAACTAATGAAATCTTAGACTGTTTTGAGATATAGTGTCCAAGACTAGGAAAATATAAGATGTGCTATCCTTTTCCTTAATCAGGAAGCATCTGGATAGTCTTCAGTTCAGGAAGCATTACTTTGAGAAAGATATTGGTATATTCGATATGCCCACAGGATGTGACCAGTATGGTAAAGGGCCTTGAGTTAATGACATACATGGATCATTTAGAAAAAGTGGGAGGTATTCAGCCTAGAAAAGAGAAGACTTAGAGGGGAGATGATCTAAGTATTGAAAGGACTGTTCGAGGAAAGAGGAATTCGGCTTGTGCTTAGTCCCAGAGGGTCAAACTAGTAGTCATAGTAGAAAGTTCTAGGAAGCAGATTTTGGCTTGAGAGAACAATTAGAACTTTCCTATAGTGATACTGGCTACCTGTACAGGTAGTGCCCTCCCCATCATTGAGTCTATCTGTGTAGCAGCTAGGTAACCACCTTAAGGGGTGCTAAAGAATAGACTAATGGTTCGGCCTGGGGTTTGACTAAGAGATTTCTAGAGTTCTCTTAGAGGTCCCAGATTTTTCAGTTGTGACTCAATTGCTTGGCATGATATAATTCAAACACCTAGCTACCTGTCAGGAAGGTTTTTACCATTCTGAGAGTTGTCTGGGGGACAAGGGACACATTGTCAGTACAAGGTCAGCAATTTATTCATGATCAGGTTCATGGATCCATAATTCTCAAAGTCATTAGGATTCAGTTGTTTAATCAGGAAACCATGAAAGAAATATGCTGCAAGTAGCACCCTTGACCAGCGGGAAGGTAGGCTGGCTTGTCAGGGTCATGATGTTGTCAATGAGCATCTCCTATTATCTCTACCAAGGGCTGAAGTGAAAGGACAAGGAGGGCCCCAGAGTGGAGATGCTCCCACAAACTCATTTGAATAAATTTAGGTTCCGAGGAGATGGACATGACCTTGGGGTGAGATCACAAGTAGCAAAAGCTGGATGATCCACAGAGCCAGGAAGCAACAGGAGAGAGTCTTGGTCTGCAAGTTCAAATACCTGGATTTGACTCTGGCCCCATCATTTACCAACCTGAAGACCTGGGCAAATCTCTTCCCTCCACTCTGTTTCCTCACCTGAAAGTGGGTAGAAGAGTCATTGAACCCTCTATCTCTCTGGGCTATTGCCAGAATCCAGTGAGATGATGCCTATGAAGAGCTTTTTGTAGCCCAAAGACGTCATGTCATCATGGGGCTGATGATTCTACCTCAGTTAATCCCCTGAGTTGGGAGGGGGGGTAGTGTATAAACCTTTAGGGACACTGATGACTCTCCAGTCCAGTATGTACTATTTGGTTTCCTAAATTGTCTGCATTCATCATTAAACAGAGACGCCAAAAGTCCTGAGGACAGGAATACCATTCACCTACTTTAGCGCATCATGGCGGTGGGAACTTGGAGCGGGTATGGGAATCTACCTGCAAGGTTCACATGTGTTTTTAAACTAATGGCCTACAGTTGATCTTAGTCAATAGCAAATGCTCACAATCAAAAGACTAGGTTTCCAAATGTGTTGTTATGAGAGCAGCTGAAGACCTGGTCCCCTACCTTGGGGAAGGGGGAGGGCTGTACAGGTGGCTAGAGCCTAAGATACTAAACAAGCCAGTGGGCACCTACCAACTATTGGCTCAGTATCGAGATACTGATACAAGATACTCACCAAGGACACTCTACATGAGGCTGGGGGCGGCTAGGAGAAAAGCATAGAACTGCTCATTAATAACACACAATTCCCAGAGGGAAGAGAACCATACAAAATACAGTAAGTCACACACATCAGGATTGAATACAAAGTCCTTTGTGAACATAAGCTTTGTTGGTGGCATGACCATGTTTTCTTTTGACAAAGGGCAGGAACTCACGGGGGAAGGAGACAAGAGTGAGGATAGCTTGGGGAGCCATGGAAAAGACACCAGATCATGTGAGGGGCAGTCCTGCGGTACTGGGATCTGGCAGTGTCTGGAAGCCTGGGTTCATTCGCACAACCTGCATCTTGGTGGCCAATCAGGGCATCTTCTTCCTAGTAAGCCTGAGGAAGTTCTCAAAGTGCTTCCTGAATTGTCAAAGAATGTGAGAGCCGGAAGGGCCTTACTGAGTGAAGAAAGATTACATTACGGTCATCACTGGCACAACCCAGAACTTGGAGTCAGAAGACCTTGGGTCCAAGTCCTGGCGGTGATAACTTGAGGCACCTGATAGTCTGACCCTCAGTTTTCTCCTCTGTAAAATGGGGATAACAGTCTCTGAACTACCTCCTTCACATAGGGTTGTTTTAAGGGAGAAAAAAATTCCTTGATAATGTGTTGAATGAACTTTGTAAAGGGTTATGGAAAAGTCTGATAAGGTGGAACCACAATCAGTCAGGGTGCTCCAAGGTCTCTCCCAGCTCTGGCATTTGATGCTGATGACATCACAGGTCTAGAGCTGGGAGGGAGATATCTTGGAAAACTGAGGTCTGGAGAGTTTAGGTGATTTTCCACAGGGAATGGGGACATGGGTGGTAATTCAAACCCAGTCTTTCAGGTTCTAGCAACTCGTTTTTTGTGGAGTGGGTTTCAGATTAGGTTAAGTAACCTGTCTAGCGTGACAAAGATAGCATGGGTGGGAAGCAGGACTTGAATCCAGTTCTTCCTGAGCCTGGGGTCTTTATCCACTCAACCAGGTTCAGTTCTAAGGTTCCTTCTATATCTAACAAAATAGGTTCAAGATTCCCTGGGGACCTGGAGTTCATGATTTACTTCTCTGAGACTCAGTTTCCTCACATGTATTTTGAGAATTGATCAGAAGGGCTAGACAAGTTCAATGAGTTCACTGGGAAGTGAGTCTTCCTTTGAGGGACCACTCCCTCTGGAAAGGGAGTGGCCATGTCCAGTAATGCCATCCTTGGGAGGACTGAGGATGTTTTCTGGGTCTGGGTAATTGTGCAGTCATTCACGTGAACTGAGGATGGGGATTGAGGATGATTTGATGAGATGGAAAGATGGTGCCCAGAGGTCTAGATTACCCCTAAGCTCCTTTCCATCCTTAAATCTCTGACCTTGTCTTCTAGTACCTTCCAGCACCTTTTTATTCTCTCATCATTGCTAATGATATCATTTTAGTGTTGGGTGGATTTTTAAAGATTGGAATTCTTTGAAGACTGAGAAAGTGGACGGTGCCTGTCTTGTGACTCATTATTAAATAACTAAAACCTTGGATTCTTCAGAAAGTCCCTGTTTTGGAACCATGTTGGATTCCCAGAATTTAGAATTGTGATGAACAAAGTCACATGCATCATCCTCAACTTAGTCATTAGGAAGGAATTCATTTGTCTTGTGGTGACTGGTCCTGAGAAACCTAGAATATGAGGAGGAAACCAAGGGTCTAGCTAATATGGCAGTGTAAGTTTACAGATGGAGAAACTAAGTCCCCAAGGGGGGGTAGTTCACAAATTGAGGATCATAAACTGTGCCTACTGATTACTTTCTCTATACTGCCTTTTCTAGCCTCCAGACACGTGCTATTTCCTTCCAACTCTGACTGTTCAAATCTCCCCCAGTCTGTCTCCAAGCCGACCAAGGAGGAAGTTGTCCAGTTTGGTTGGATTGTAGGGTGATGGTAGGGAATGGTAGGAAATATGGTAGGTTTGGGGCTTGATTGGAAGAATGAGATAGGAAACTGTTAAGGCAGACTAATAAAAGATTATTATGGGCATGGAAAACCAAGTAGAGAGAAAATCAAGACGAGTCACTAATTTTTGAGTAGGGAAATGATGGGAACACTTCACTGAAGGGGTGGGGGGGGACTCAAAAGTAGTTTACCAAGGCTTGGAGTGACAAACTGGGTAAGAATTTTTTTGTTTTGCAAAGCAATGGGGTTAGGTGACTTGCCCAGGGTCATGCAGTTAAGTATTGCGTATCTGAGGTCATATTTGAACTCCTGACTTCAGGGCCAGTGCTCTATCCACTGTGCCACCTAGCTGCCCCTGAAACTGGGTAAGAACTGGCTGACATCCTATAATGTACTCTCAGCTTGGTAGGAAATGCAGCTACATTATAAGGAATGATGACTGTTTCCTCTGGGTTGGAACAGCAGAGAGAGAGAGAAGGAAAAGGGGTTAATAAGGCGGAATTATAGTTACTGTTAAGAGACAAGGGACCATCAGACCTATATAGGAAGTGTGTGTAGTGCATTACACTTTTCCCAGAGCCCAGGATGGGAGGTCCTGCTGGTGCAGGCTATGGGTTGTAAAATAAAAATGAATAATGACTAAGGTGGGACATAAGGGTGTGGTGATTGGGTGACACGGAGGACTAAGTGAGGCTGAGGGGAGCAATGTCTACCAGTGTCATGGGGTGAAGAGTGGATTGTGTGACTCTAGTATCTTGTATTCAGATGCTAAGGGGGAGGGGGTTGAGGGAGTCACCCCAGCTGGCTCCATCACTATTGCTTTTTAGCCATGGTTTTATAGACTTGACAAAGTATTTGGATGAACAATGTTTTCTTCTAGGTTGTTCATTGACCCTGGTAGACTAGGGTGGAGGAAGGAACGCTGGGGAGCAACAGTTCCCCAAATCTGAGCCTGGGTTTCCCCATCTGCAAAATGGGGCTGAGGGCAGTTCTGTCTTCCTCTTGGGAGTGATAAGAGAATTCACTGAGAGAATGAATTTGAAATGCTTTTCAATGAACAAATACACACAGTTATTGAGCCCCCCCCCTTTAGAGAAGTGTTCCCATCATTCCCCTACTCAAAAATTAATGACTCGTCTTGATTTTCTCTCTACTTGGTTTTCCATGCCCATACTCTTTTTTTGTTTGTTTTTTTTTAGGTTTTTGCAAGGCAAATGGGGTTAAGTGGCTTGCCCAAGGCCACACAGCTAGGTAATTATGAAGTGTCTAAGACCGGATTTGAACCCAGGTACTCCTGACTCCAGGGCTGGTGCTTTATCCACTGCACCACCTAGCCACCCCATCCCATAATCTTTTATTAGTCTGTCTAGTATATGTTTAAGTGTTTGAGGAACTGACTCTAATTGCATTTATTTTTGTCACAGACATTTACACACACACACACACACACAAACATTCTCTTTTCTCAAGCAAAATTCTTTCTAGAAATTGAAGGCCAGAATTTACCATCCCATAACTGAGAGGTTTAACACAATTCAATTAAAAAAAAAAAAGAGAAACATTCTGAGGCAACATGATATTGGAGCCAGGAGATCTGGGTTTGGACCCTGACTCCAAGCCTTACCAGTTGTGCAATGAGCTGCAAATTATTTAAGTTCTCTGAGTCTCAGTTTACTCATCTGTAAAATGGGGAATAATGTACTTACTTCACAGGTCAGTGGAGAGGGGAAGTGTTTTGCAAAACTTGAAAGAATTATAGAAATATAAGCTAATATCATTGACTGCTGACTTGCTTCTGTGACGCTGTGTTTCCTCTCTGAGCCTCAGTTTCCCCTCCTGCACAATACAAGGGTCAGACTAGGTTATCTTCTAGCTCAAACATTCTGTGCTGTGACAATCCAGGAAGCCAAAGATCTAGGAATAATGTGATTGGATTATTTTGGGACGTAAGTCACCGGGAAGTCCTGATGATCATGACTTGAGCTGGGTGCTCACAGAGACTGCCACAGATCCCCTATAGCTATTTTCTGCATCTGGGGAGGGTGCCATAAGAATTCATCCTGATTGGTCTTTTTGAATCCACCCCTCCCAGGAAGTGAACCAACGGACCTGGTTCCAGACTGCTACCTTTGGGGAACGCCTCACGCTGCCATCCTCAAGTAATGGTCGGTCACTGTGATCACCAGCTGGCTAGCCCCTCCCACATTCAGAGAGCCATTCACCGGAGGACTTTGGGTTATCCAACAACTCACATTCAATATTCTGACATTTACATGAAGCTTGATTTGGCGACTACTGGAGAATGGGAAGGCAGAGGAGGGTGACTTGAACCGTTTGTAATCCTTCTTCGCTTTGGTCCGGCCAGAGCAGCTCTGGCAAGGCTCCTGCCAACAATCCCTCTGGTAAATCTGACATCACCTTCCTAGGGCTCCCAGGCTACAATGGGAATATTGCTTATGGACTCCTGTCCTGGGTTCCCTTCTTCGCCACAGAGTGAGGGTCATTTCCTAAGTCAGCTGAAGGGCCACAGAGACACGTGCCATGCCACCAGCCACTGCCTGCTTGGCTGGTCCTTCTGTCCCCTTGGATGTCTTTCCTTCTGGAAGCTGCCCGCGTTTTTGTCATCTTCCCCTCCCATCCTGAGGCACGGCAGGAAGTTTTTCTGAGAAAACAAACAAACAAAAACATGTAAAAACGACGCTGCCATTTTTGAAAGGAGCCAAGCTTCTTGAGGGCAGGGGCCTAGAAGGGGCTTAAATAAATGATTATGATTGAGCCCGTTACAGGAGCTGAGCCAATTCCTGACCAACCTTGGGGTGGACCCCTTTAATAAAGGTTTTGGGGACTCTCTCTTCCTCCCCTTGATCTGGGCCTTGAAAGATAGAGAAAATTGGAGGATAAGAGGAGAGGACAAAGCATTCTGGGATGGAGGGAGAGGGGAGAGCTGAAGGATTCCCAGGAGAGGGAGGAAATAGGGCTGAATAACCATCAAGTTCTCACAGAGAATTAAATAAAAATCTCCTCAGTAGCCTGGGTTATTGATGAACTGAATAAATAATCCTCTGGTAATCAGAGTAAGGACAATAAGTCCTGCCATGTGATTTTTTCACATCTTCTGCTGGACATGAAGAAACAAAGGCCAAACGCAGTCAGGGCCAGGGGAGAGGGTTGCCACAGGCAGTGGATTCAGGGAGCCAGGCTGTGGGGCAGACTCTTGGCTCTGTCCTGTGTGACCTTGGACAAGTGACATACTTTCTTCTGGGTATGATTTAGTTTTCTCAGCTACAAATTTGAGGGGGGTGTTGGGATAGCTTGGATAACATGTTAGGGCCCTTTCAGGTCTAAATCTTGATTTTTTTTTTGATGGGGAAATCTAAGATTTGAGCCAGAAAGGACCTCAGAATCAACTAATTCCTTTCAATTCTGGCATTTTGGGTTCTAAGACCTCTCATCTCTAACATTCCCTATTCTTTTTTTGGGGGGGATTTTTTTCAAGGCAATGGGGTTAAGTGACTTGCCCAAAGTCACACAGCTAGGTCATTATTAAGTGTCTGAGGCTGCATTTGAACTCAGGTCCTCCTGACTCCAGGGCCGGTGCTCTATCCACTGTGCCACTTAGCTGCCCTTATGACATTCCTTATTCTAAATTCCCTCCCAGTTCTGCCCTCCCCTATTCAAAGAGATCTAAGTTGGGGAGTTGTGACTGACTTGGCTGCAAAGTTGGCCATCGGGAAACACTACCCTCTACCCTTAGAAAGTTTCCCGAGCTTTGATTGTACAACAGAACCCCAAGAAACATAAAGAACATCGTGAGACTTCCCTCTTTCCTTCCAAGTCTGACACCTTCAGACCAATTTAAGATGCTGTACAGATGGCACCTGCACAGGGGAAGGAACAAGGTTGCCCATTCAACTCAGATCTTTCTGATTAGCCAGGTACCTGCAAAGTTAGTTAGTCACATCATGGGGTGGAAAGAATGCAGATTATCAGGGGCCAGAGTTCAATTCCCCCATTTTATAGGTAAGGAAACTGAGGTCCAGGGAGTCACCCAGGTGATAAGTGACAGAGCTGGAATTCACCTGACCACTGACACAATGGAATAGTAAAGGCTTCCTCTTGGCTACTGGAATCCAAGGCCCAGAGGTACCCCTTCAGGAAGACTTCTGATGCTATCCCTACCCTACGGTGGAAAAGACCTTTCCTTTGGGTGCCTCCAGACTAATAATACAGTTCTGTGTTCTTGTGACATATTCTGAAAGATTGGAATCTCCCTGGGGGTGGTCACCATGGTTTTTTTTTAGCTCCCCATCTCTACCAAGACTGAGCCTCTTGTGGACATCACTCAGTAAATGTATGTTGAATTGAATTCCATTGAATCTGGGCCTTTTACTGAGCTGAAAAAGTTCACTTAAGAAGCATTAGGGCAGTCCTGCTGGCTGCCAGGATGAGCACCTCATAGGTGATGGATCCCCTGCCTGGGTTGCCCGTTCATTTTCGGCAGCAGCTGCAGTATTCTGGATGTGGTGATTAAACGGTATCCGATCTATTATTTTTGTTCCCAATGGCAGGTAAGGACAGGAGGCGCTCACAGGAAAGCAATTTAATTCTGGAGAAAGAGATTTTATGTGGTCACATGACCTACCAAGGCAGAGCTATGGGATGGTAGAAAGAACATTGGTGTGAACGCCGGCTCTCACTAGCTGGATGACCTTGGGCAATTCCCTTAGCCTTCCTGAAACTCCCCTTCTTCATCTCTAAAATGAGTGGGTTGAAGTAGATTACATTAAAGGATCCTTTAGAAATCTCTGATCTTCAAGGGGGAGAGGGAGAAGACAAAAGCTCTTTGTGGAGAGAACACCTGGGTCAGGCAAACCTTTAAGGACCATGGACAGCATACCTGAATCCAGCCCCCACCCACTTGACGATATTTTGTTCCAGATTGGGTTTTTTCATTTAGGACCCAGAGACCCCTAAGAAGTTCATGGATGGACTTTAGGTGATCCATGACCTTGGATGAAAAAAAAAACCCCAAACCTTCATTTTTACCGTATGTGGGTATTGCATCCATGTTTGTATGTATGAGTGCATCTATCTATCAAATTGATGTCTTTCTATAAAATCAATTTTCTTTTTAATCCCATGTATTTTACTTTATGCATTTAAAAAGGGGTTTCCAAGAAGAGTCTATGGGCTTCCCCAGACTTCTGCTAGAGGGGTCCAGGGTAAGACTTCCTGCTCTGGACACTCTCCAACTAATTAGGCCTAGAATTGTACAATAACAAATTTAGTAGATTGTTAGAGATGATCATGTCTTTACAGATGAGGAAGCTGAGACCCAGAGATGTCACTTGTTTGTACAGGGTCACACAGATGGTGTCTGAGGTGGGTGATGAAAACTCAGCTTCTCCTGAATCCAAATCCAGTGATCCCGGGTCTTGATTGATGACCTTGGGCAAGTTTCCTCCTCTGTGGTTAATGGTCTAGAATAAGCTCCTTCTAGGTTCTAATATTTCATGTTCTAAGAGTCTTCTCAATTCTGATATTCCCTATCCTAGGTCTCTCCCAGCTCTTACAGGCTTGTGATAACACCCTTATCAGGCCTAACATTCCCTGTTCCAAGCTCCCTCCCAGTTCTGACATCCCCTATCCTAAGGACTCTCCCACCTTTGATATCCCATTCTAGGCCCTTCCCAGTTCTGACCTCCCTGTTCTAAGCTCCCTTAGCTTAGAACATCCCTTATTCTAAGGGGATCTATAGCTCCATCCCATTCTAACAATCTCTGTCCTCAAGCTCCTTCCAGTTTTCACATTCCCTGTCCTAGGGCCCTCCCAGTCTGGATGTCTGATGTCCCTAACACAATCCTGGTGTCTTGCAAACATTGGGTGCTTAATGCATGTCTGTTGAATCGAAAGGGGTGGTGCATCAGAGGCACTGTAGGCTGAAAGCCTCACTGCGGGTTCCCTCCCGGGCCTCCTGGTTTCAGGCCCTGTTGCCATTCCCCACAATTGGATGAACTCAAGGGGAATAATCATTCCGGATTATCATCCAAGCATGAAATTGATACAGCTCCTGCTAAAGGAATATTTTGCAAATATTTACTCGCTTCCTTCACCCATCCTCTTCTTCCCCCTCCCCTTCTGCTTCCCTGAGAAGCCATGTTCCAGCCTGGTGAGCCTGGGCCTACCCACTGGAATGAGGATGGGGACTGAGCCCAGAGGGAGGAGGGCAGAATTTGAACCTGATTCTCCTGGATGCTAGTGCCCCTGCCTGGGGCACCTCCTCCTCTTTAGGTCTTGTTGCCTCCTCCGCCTAATGGGAGGATTTGGATTAGAAGGACCCAGTGGACTCGTTCAGCTCTGACAATAAGTGAAAAGTGGATTTCTGGTACCCTGGAGAGCCACCGTCTGGGCTTTTCCTATTTATATCTTTCAGACTGAGTGTGGCCTAGGGGATAGAGAGCTGGCCTCAGAGACACTGGGTTCCAGGCCTGCTTCTGAGCTGGTCCGTCCCCAGGACCCTGGAAACGTCTCTTTGCTTCTCCAGGCCCAGACAGCTTCTAAGACTCCATATTGAAGAGCCCAGATTCTCTTGACTCAATAGGGAGGATTCCTCCCCAGAACTGTCCTCATCAAATAACAGGCCACAGGATCCCAGAGGGCGAGAGCTAAGGACCACCTCCGAGGCCCAGCCCATTTGATTTAGGGATGAAGAAACCAGGACTTGCCCAAGTTCTCATAGGAGTAAGGAGCAGAGCTGGGAGTGGGGCAGGGATCTTCCAAATTCAAATTAATTGACTATTTTCCAATGCACCAGGGTAGACATTCTCTCCATCTCCCTCCCCCCCCCCCCTCCCTCTTTCCTCCCCTTGCCTCTTATTTTTTTCTCTCTCTCTCTCTCTCTCCTCTCTGTCTCTGTCTCTGTCTCTCTCTCTTACACACACACACACACACACACACACACACACACACACACACACACACTGTTTGTCCTTCCTTTTTTTTTTTAGGTTTTTGCAAGACAGTGGGGTTAAGTGACTTGCCCAAGGCCACACAGCTAGATAATTATTAAGTGAGGCAGGATTTGAACTCAGATCCTCCTGACTTCAGGGTCAGTGCTCTATCCACTGTGCTCCCTTGTCCTTCATTTTTGAAGAAGACCAGGACATCAGAGGTGATACCATGACAAGCCCATGAATTGGATTTGAGTGAGGCAGGGCTGGGCTAAGTCACCAGCCTCACTTTCTCCTCCACAGCCTTTTGGCTCTAGTGGGCACATAGGAATCAGGATGACTGGCGGTGACCCTAGATATGAGGCAATCAGGGTGAGATGACTTGCCCAAGGTCACATAGTTAGTAAACGGCAAGTGTCTGAGACCGGATTTAAACTCCTGTCCTCCTGAATCCAAGACCACTGCTCTACCCATTGTGCCATCCTCTGCTACCCCAAATGCCTTAGCAACTTCTTTAATGAACTCCATCCTTCTGTCTTCTATTTTTCTGCAAGGCAATGGGATTAAGTGACTTGTCCAAGGTCACAAGCTAAATGTCTTAGGCTGGATTTGAACCCAGTGCTCTAACCAGTGAACCACCTAGCTAAGTGGCATAGTGTATAGAGCAACTGACCTCGGATTTAGGAGGACAGGAGATCGAATCTGACCTCAGAGATTTGCCACTTACTAGCTGTTTGGACAAGTCCCTCAACCTCGATTGCCTTGCATCCAGGGCCATCTTCAATTGTTCTGACTCCTCTCTGGCCACTGGATCCAGATTGCTTTGGAGGAGAAAGTGAGGTTGGTGACATAGCACAGCGCCCTCTTCTTTCAAATCCAATTAATATGCTTGTCATGACGTCACCTCTCTGATGTCATGGACTGCATGCACACATGTCCAACAAAACAATTGACTCCTTAACACCAGTGACCCTGTCTCACATTCACAGCTCCATCACCTTTGGGAGGTGTTTGCCCATTTAACAGAAAAGTACACTGAGGTTCAGAGAAGGGGAATGACTTGACCTAGATCACTTAGTGAGTGAAAATCCTATAATCTTATCAATCTTGAAACCACTCATATCTGATACTCAGCAGATGAAAAGAAAATGTTGAATAAATGAATGAACTCTAGGCAAGTGAGGCAGATAGAAGGGGGAACTGTCAAGTGGTGTGTCCTCACACCTTCCCTTTTCCAGGCTCCTTCACATCCTGGCGGAGTCAGAGGGGACTCCATCCCACTCACCCAAGTTGGACTTGAAGGTCTCCTGGGAGGGAGAAGCCTTCCCTGCTGAGGGGGCCCCATCTACCTCAAGAGGACCCAGGTTATTGGGCAGACTGCCCTCTTAATCCAGCTGAAATCACTGTAGTGCCTGGCTGTGCCCCCTGAGGCCCACAAGGCTGTCTGATCCCTGGTCCTCTCTAGGCCTTCTTCAGTCCCTCCACTCAGACCCATGGTCAGATCTCTGATCTTTCCCTCTCCTAGTCAAGTCTGTCCAAGTCATTCCTCCTATTTGAAGCCCAGAGAGGGCAGAGTACAGGGGAGCTACCCCTCCCAGGACCTGGGCACTGTGCCCTCCTTGGTACCATCCAAGGGAACATTTGACTCTTTAGCAGTCAAATCACAAGGCTTCTATTTGGGAACACAGGCTTTTGGATCCAAATGTGATGTTTGACTTTGATCTTTATTTTTATTTTATTTTGGCCTGAACCTGTGATTTACCATCGATTTAGGGAACACTCAGTGAGGAAACTCCTTCTACCAAAGGGATCATCAGTGTCCTGCCTCTTTCTGGGCCCTCTGGTTCTCTTCTCTCAGGCTAAGCTGTATTTTTGCATTTTCTGGTCATGATTTTGATTTATGCTCAGCTTACAGTCCACTAAGACCCCTAGATCATTTCCCCTCCCATAGTTACTGTTATCTAGCCTTCCTGCCTTAATTTCACTTTTGATTTTTTTTTAAAAAACCCTTTTGCCTTGAATCTGCAACTCATGCCCCTCATGTTCTGGGAATTTTAGACAAAATTCTTTTTGCAAACCCTTTTCACTCCCTTTATCTGTTGTATTAAGTCAATGTTTCCAGTATTATTGACTAAAATGCTCACACAAATGTTTTTTCAATTCTACCTAAGCAAAATTATCAATCTTCTCCTTTGTGATTACCTCTTTCACTTTTCTGGATGAGAATTTTCTCACTTGCTAAAGCTATAGGAGGCACTTGTTCTGGGTTTCTTCAAACCATTGGAAGAAATAGAATAGCTTTTAATGCTCAGGTCATGTTTTCATTTTGAGCTAAAATGCCAATGGTCTTTCAGGAGCCAAACTAGGGCTGATGGGACGAAGCAACTGGAAGGCTTAGTTTTGATAGAAAATAAAGCTTGCTAAAACCCAGAGCAGTGTAGGAGATAGTGAGTTCTCTGTCATAGGGAATCTTCAACAAGAGAACAGATGATGTCTGGAAAGTAGTAGAGGGAATTCTTGTTTAGCACCAGGCTGGGCTAGGTGGCCTTTGAGGTCCCTCTAATTCTCCACAATTCTCTTTCCTTCCTTTCCACTCTGATGTGTGTTAACAGTCACAATAATTTTTTTCAAAGAGTGGGTTGCCTTAATAGCCCCAAAGAAAATGTTTGTTTCTATCATTCTGACAGGATTTCCAATGTCCAAATTGGGAATCGTTTACTCTTCCAGCCACCATCCATCCCCAGAAACAAATATTTTGGCAGCTCAAGCTGAGACTTTTGATGGTGGGAGACATAAGACCATGTCTCTACGACCCAGGCCTGCTAAGATAGATGCTTTCTCCCAGTTTCCCGCAGCACTAGCTCTCTGAGTAAGGTGGATGCTAATCTCTCCCTGGGCACATCCCTGCTGCCTCTGTCGGCCTGTTTCTTTTTTTTTTCTGGTTACCTAACTTCTCCAATATTAACCTTGTAAGGGCCCAGAGGATAATTACATTGGATTCTTGTCAAGCCTACAAAGAGAAATACCCTCTCTTGCTCTGGGGAAGTTAATGGGTCCAAAGCTTTTTCTGCAGCCTTCACAGAAATATCTCCTGGCTTCTTTCAGGGAGGCTCTACTCCATTTAATTACCTCTGGGAGAGCACATCTCATCTTTGTGAAGTATTAGCTAAGGGTACTGTAACTGGAAATTCTAATTAAAATTTGAAGTGGGGGGAATTCCAGTGGCAGGAATGATGTGATGCCCTGTAACCTAGATCAAATGAGATAAAATTGGTCAAATACTTAGCCTATTGCCTAGCCCACTAAGTAGGCACTTGTTCCCTCTCCCCTCCTCCACTCCTTCACAGAAGATGGAGTTCGGGGGGGGGCAGGGGAAAACAGGAAAGGAAGGATCTAAATTTAAAGAATTACAGTCCCTCCCTCAGAACTGGTCATAGGACAGTGTCTGATAAAAGGTAAAAAGTCAGACTTGGGACCTAGCCTGAACTCAGTTTGCCCAAATCTTCCTCATAGAGTTTCTTTCAAATGATCTTCAAAAGGTTCCTTTATGGTGAATTTAACCTTGTCTGGAAAATATCACTTCAAATAGCACTTGGAGAAGAAAAGTGAGAACCAAGCCAGGGACTTATCAGAAGTAATCTCAGGACCACCGAAATCTAGAGTTGCTGAACCTCAGACTCACAATGGATGGCGATCATTGGCATGTTAGAACCCTGAACCTAGCCACAGTGGGGTCTACTGGTCTAAGCCCAAGCAGAGAGAGTCTAGACTAGACAGAGATAAAATATGTTAGGATGCCTGGGTCAATGATCCTATGTCCTGGAGCAAGTCAATCTTGGTTCCCCCCAGAGCCTCATAAGTCTCTCATCTAGTTCTAGGTCAATGGCCCTATGAAATAGTTCCTGCCCTCAAGGGCTTATCTTCGACTGTGGCAAATACTCTAGTATGTACCATGCAAAGGAAACTGAGGGAGGAAAGAACATAAAAAACTGGAAAAACCAAGGTGGGCTCCATGGAGGAGGTAGCAGATAGATTGAGCCTGGGAGGAAAAGAAGTGTTCTGAGGAGCAGCAGTGAGGAGGGGTTCCCAAGCAGGGAAAAGTCTTGTATGAAGAGAGGAGGGAAGTAAGGGTAGCAAGGTTGGTGGCGGTCCCAGTTCAGCTGGATAGAATGTGCACTTTCTGAAGAGCAAAAATATGAATTAAAGTTGGCACTAGATGGTGGAAGGTCTCATGCATGCACATATGTTTTATCTGGTTGCCAATGAATAGTATTGAAGGTTTTTGAGCAGGGGAACAATGTGCTCAGGTTGATCCTTAGGAAGATTATCTTAGTGGCTTTGTGGAAGACTGATTGGGGAGATGAGAGGCATAAAGAGGGAAGCCAGTTAGGATCCTATTACAGTAGCAGTTGAGTAAGAGGTGATTAGGGGTTGAGTTAGAGCTTTGGTAAATGGAGAGAAAGGGACAGATGGGAAAGATGGGAAAGATGGACCAGATTTGGCAACTGAATGAGAATGAGGGATGAGAGGGAGCACAAAATCAAGAATGACTGTGTCACTTGGGCCCTGGATGGATGGCGTTGTCCTCAACAGAAATAGGGACATTTGAAGGTAGGGAGGATAGTTTAAGAGAAGACAGTGAATTGTTTTGGACCTGGTGAAGCTGAGCTACCAAAAGGCCATCCAGGAAGAGATCTCCATGAGGCAGTTGATGGCAGAGCTGGGAAATCACCCGGGACCGAACTCTAGCTTGCCTTCCTTCATAGCATGAGTCTCTGGGACTCAATTCACCATCCCTCCCCCTTCCCCGCAGTGAAATGTAGGTTAACAATCCTCATTCTGCCTCTTAAACTGCAGTATTGTCAAAAGTCAAATGTTTTAAAAAGGAAATGGAGAAAATGATTCTTTTTCTTGTTTTTATACTCACTTTCTGTAGGTTTTAAAGGTCATTTATTCATCAAATCTGCATTGCATATCTGCTATAGATCAAGTAACCGCAAGCCCATGGAGAGATAACGCCTGTAAGGAAGACACAGTGCCTGCCCTCATGCAGCTTTTACTCTAGTAGAAGCCAAGCTAAAGACTTACAATACACATTATTATATGAGAAGCACATTTTGCTGCTCAATCATGGCTGCCTTTTCCTGACTCCATGGACCACAGCACAACTAGATATTTGGTCAGAACACATTTTCTGTTAAATGAACATAAAAATAGCACCCCCCCCATTGTGATAAGGACAAAATCAGATGGAAGATGCTACATACTTTGCAAACCTTAATGCACTGTGAAAATGTTTTCTATTGTTATAGATTATTATCATCACCGTTATTTTAGACTTACAATATCCCTGGGGAAGATCACGTAGGGACAATGACCCCCAACATTTTCCATATGAGTAAAATAAAACTCAGAGAGGGCTGAAGACTTGTCCAGAGTCACCAAGCTTATAATTTTATTCAATGAAGAAAACCACCAAATGATGCAAAACTAGACTTCCAAGCTATACATCCAAAGTTCCAACCCAATCAGGTGGTCTTTCCCTTATGCTCTAACCCAACTGCTCTAAGGCTATGGGAGAACTGAGATCTGGAGAGTTAAATTTCTGATCGAAAGAGAATTTGAACCCAGGTTTCTTGCTTCCCAATCTGTAATTCTGTATGAACAGGTTAAGGAGAGAGGCTGGGATCAGGTCATGCCAGGCCTCATGATCTTCATCTTAGACTCTTTCCTGCCCTGGATGTCTGGGGTTGGAGAGGCGCTCTGCTGAAGAGCCTCTGACCTGCGTCCTTCTCTCTCCATCATGTTCCAATGTTGAGTTTTCTACCCGTTTGATTCTGAATCATTAAAACATCTGCTGAATGTGATGGAATCAGGCCAAGCTTCTGAGAGCTGCAGTCGGGGACATGTTCTGTTGAGCAGTCTGCTTTTCTCTGACATTTGAGAGACCATTAGCCCAGGAAAGCATGCGGTGGTGTGAGCATGTGTATGCTCACCCTTGGGGAAGGTCACTGAGCCTGTAGCCCTGAATGAACCCTCATTTCATCCAAGTCTCAGTTTCTTGGCAGATGAAATGAAGAAATGAAAGGAGCCACCTCTCCTACTGTCTGAATGAGAAATTAGGGAATGCTAAGAGCTTCTCTTCTCCAATCCTTTAATTTACAGGTGGGGAAACTGATGCAAAGGCATGTGACTTGCCCAAGGACATACAGAAATGGGCATAGCTGGAAAACAGCCTCCAGGCTTTTGACTCACCAGCATTCCTTCTCTGGGACCTGGGGCAGGCAAGTCACTTACCTTGCTGGGCCTCAGTTTCCTTCTCTGTAAATGAGGTTTATAGATGGATGGAGCAGATGATCCCTAAAGCCCCTTCCAGCTCTAAGGGTCCCAAGACTGTCTATCCACATGAGTGGCAAAGTCCAGGTTCTTAGGGGGAAAAGCAGGGGGTCTTGGGTAACTGCCCAGAAAAGAATTCTCAACCTGTGAGTGGGGGGACTTTTGACTGAACCTTAGAACTTTTGGCCCACCTCCCGATGGGCAGTTTCTCTCTCTAGAAGGCTCGCCTTTGCTGCTGCTGGGCCTTCTCTCTTCACTGCCTCTTCCTGGCTTGTTCCTAGCAGATTCCCCCTCCCCCCACCCAGAAGTCAGAAGATGCTGCTTTGGGACCATGGGCAAGTTGTTTAGTCTCTGGACCTCAGTTTACTCATCTGTGTCATGGACATAATTATATATAACCTGCCTCCTCCCCTCAGCAGTTGTGGATATCCTTTGAATTCATGGAGCTGAAATTGCTTTGATTTCAAGTCTGTTTGAACATTTGAAGGGGATTATTATTGGTTGTGAGCAAGAACTCTTTCTATCTTAATTTAACTGGGCCAAACATATATGTGTGAATGCATTCATGTGATTAAGAATTAAGGACAGAGGTGGCTAGGTGGTGCAGTGGATAGAGCCCTGGAGTCATGAGGACCTGAGTTCAAATGCAGCCCCAGACACTTAATAATGACCTAGTTGGGTGGCCTTGGGCAAGCCACTTAACCCCATTTGCCTTGCAAAATCCTAAAAAAAAAAAGAATTAAGGATAAACTTCAAATAAGCAGAAAGAGAGTAGAATGGTTATTTCCAAAGACCAGGAGATCATTGTCGGTGTCCCCAATTAAGGAAGAAGAGGAGAAAGAACAAGGCCTTCCTGGAGACAGGAAGAAGCATTTGGAGAAGAAAATCCAGAAAGCTTTGAGTCATCGAACATAAAACGTCAGCGCTGGGAGAGATTCATGAGTCAGCCAATCAATCACCAAGGATTCATTAAGGGTCTGTTATGGACTAAACACAGAGCCACTATCTCTGAGCTAAAATACAGATGTCAGAAGTGAGAGGGATCTTAGAACACGGAATGTGGAGGTAGGAAGGATGGTAGAATAGAAAATGCCATTTATGGGAGGGGCCTTAGAAAAGAGAATGTCTACATTCATGGCCTACATCTGTGTCCTGGGTCCTAAAATATGTCATTGTTGGATCCAAAGACTGTGGACCCAACAGTTAACAGACAGATTTCAGAGAATCCCAATCCCAGGATGGGGTGAGGAATCACATCTTACTCAAACTGAAATATAGCATTTCTTTTCTGAAGGCAGTCAAACCAGTCACATCAGAAGTGATTTTGTCCCTAGTAGAAATCACAGGTTCATATCACATCATGGTGGCTGTGAACATCTTGAAACCTCGTTCATACTCATCAGAGCTTTGATGGGTCTGTAACCTTGATAGCTCCCAGCTTCCTGTCCACAGACTTCTTTCAATGGAATGGGTTTCCTTTGTCACCCAATGCATTCACCAGATTGATTCTGAGAAGGCTTCCCTGGTAGGGGTGGGGGTCCAGGGCCCACAAGGGGCTAAGCAGAGCACTGACTCGCCCTCTTCTTCCTCCTGCTTTGGGCTCTTAGGAAGAAATGATTTTGCTGCAATAGTGTGATTTCTGGAATTCTCCCTCCCTCCATCAGTGACCCTGCTCATGGGCCTCGTGCCCAGAAAGCTGGTGCTGTTAATTATCATTTTACAAGCATCTGTCATGTCCATCCAAGGAGATGTCAGCTCCTGGGGTGAGGAGCAGCTGTGCTACATCTCTGCATTCCCTTCCTTATTGCTTATGCAGCTGGGTGTGCAGTCGGCAGCACCTGAGAAATACCTTCAGGTTCCCATTCCTACAATCCTTCCAAGTTTACAGAGTCCTTTCCTCCTTGGGGAGGAAGGGGAGGCAAGCACACTGCCCCCTCCATTTTATAGATGGGGAAACTGAGGCTCAAGGTGGGAAGTGACTTATACAGGGTCACACAGATGAGAAGCCCAGGAGTCGAAACTTGACCTCAGTCCTTGTGACTAAAGTTCTTCATTATGGCATTCTGTGGCTAATAGGGATATAAATAATTGATGGATTTCTAACTGAAGCTATCTAAGCCACAAACAACTTAGCCTGGCAAAGAGTAAGCTCTCTGAGGGCAGAGACTCTTCCCTTTGGCCCTCATGCCCCCATGCCCCCACAGTAGCTGGCACATAGGGAGCATTCCTCAGATGTTCCATGGTTGGTTGGTTGCACTCTCAAGACTTATTCTACTGTTTCCTTTCCCCCTTCCCTGCCCCTGCTTGGGGAGATCTTTGCCTCCAGGGTCCATCCCATCCACCCTTGCTGGCCCATCTTGTGTCATTGGATAGAGGGGCAGCTGGTGAAAGAGCCCCAGGACTGGACCCTGGGCACCTGGGCTCCAGTTTTAGTGGTTTTATTTGCAGTTACTCATTGAAGGTCACGTGACCTTCAAGTCAACAAAGGTTCCTTCCAGGTTCAAAACCCACAATCCTCCCAAAACCCAGGTTGACCTCCAAGATCAGATACTGACTTGCCCTGATATTGTGACAAAAATCAATAACCTCTATAAGCCTCAGTTTCTTCAACTGTAAAATCAGGATAATAATCTTTTCTCTGTTCCTAAATGCATTTTATGGATGGATATGGGGTGCTAAAGCCAAGAAGGACATTAGAATATGGATTATTAAAACAAGTGTAAAAAGATCCTTAGGTTATAGAATGTCTGAGAAGGGAGATGATTCCAGTCCTTTCTTTATAGGTTTAGAGAGAAAAGGCCCTTTAAAGCCATTACATCTAAACACTTTATTTTACAAACAGGTTAGGTGACTTACCCAGGATAGGGTCATATAGCTAGTAAATGTTTGGGGTAGGATTGAATCCAGGTCTTGTCACTCCAAGTCTACTCTATTCCAAATTCTTCCTAAGAGGAGGAAACCAAGTCCAAAAGGATGACATTCCAAACATTGTGAGGCAGCCTGGGAGTCAAGAAGTCCTGAATTCAAATCCCACCTGAGACACTTGCTCTGTGACCACAGACAGGTCCCTTAACCTCTCAATTCTCCAGAAAAGTCACCTACAATCAAATTATCAATCAATCAACTTGCCAATCAATCAACTTGCCATTCATTAGGCTAACCCTGGGTGTGAGGTCATGATATTAATTATCACATTGTACAGGTGATCTCTGGGTAACACCTCCCTATTAGATTGACATCTCTGGGAACATCTCTCAGAAAGCCCGGACCAGTCCTCTTTAACCAGCTGGTTGAGGCTACTTGCAATACAAGATGGGGGGGGGATGCCCTTTGGGAATGTGCCAGGTCAGGCCCAGCCAAATTGCATTATTGTCTTTTATAATTTGGCCCAGAAAATCTCATGTAATTAGATTAAGCCCTTTGTTCAGGATTTTACAGGGAGTGAGAGGCTCGACAAGAAGAGGGCAGGGTCTGGCAGGCCTGCTTTGTCACAAAAATATGTTCCAGTTGGTCTTTTGGAATCCTGCTCCTGGCCTCTTGCAGAGTTTTCTTTATAAAAGAGGTTACTTTGAAAATTAAATGAAAACAACCCCTATTCTTTCTGGATCTGCCATTGGCCAGGACTCTCTGGGCTAAGTCACCCATCAGGTCATGAACCATTGCTAGGAATATCCACGTGGGGCCTTGGGGAGCCTCAACCAGAGGGCCATGGCAAGAATTTCTGGGCTGCCCCCAGAGGAACTCTTGGAACTCTTTGCTTTGGTCAGAATGCCCTATAGCAGCCCCTCCCCTCCCACCCAGGTAGTCTGGTGAGGCATAGGGAGCCCTTCTCAGAATTATGTTTTTAAATGTATAGAATAGATAGTATTACACAGGAAGCCAATGCTGGTGGAGCAGAGTTGTCCAAATATTGGGGAACTCAAGGCAAGGTCAGGTGGGGAGGGCTGAGGCATTCTCTGAGTTCTGTCTAACCCAGTGATTCTCTCAATCCAAACCCCTTATTTCTTGGAAGAAGAAGCCAGGGCCAGGAGAAATTAAAGGACTTGGATAAGGTCACTTGTTGGAAATTAGAACTGGCATTCTACCCATCTTCCAATTCCAATTCTGGGGGTCATTCTATAGGCAAGGTGTTACATTGCTTGGGGTCTTAGATGGGGGAGCTCCAGGATGTCAGAAGGGCACCCCCGATGAACTCTCTAGTTTCATTTTAAGGATGTATTCTTGTCCCCACCCACATGCCATTTCTGGGAGATGGAGGTGGGGGGTGGAGACACGGGGGCCTGAGGACGGACAGGGTCCTTGGGCGGTCAGGCCAAGACAGGGGATTTGCCAGACACTAACAGGAAGAAAAGAGCCACAGGGAAGCCACAGGAATGCAGAATCAGCAGAGACCAGAGCGAGACTTATTCTGCTTGGCCTGAGATGGCTGGACCTGGAGCAAGGAAGGGGAGGAAGTCACAGGGGGCAGATTTAGTACAAACAAAAAGATCAAAATCTTTCTGACACTCAGCGGGAACAGGTTGTCGTGGGGAGAACCCCTTATCAGGGACACCAGGGAGGACTTCCTCCACCGAGACCCCTGATTCTAGGAAGCCAGAGAGTAGACTCCATCCCCTATGCACAAATTCAAGAGGACGGTTACCAGGCCAATGGAGGAAGCCCCCATCAGGAGCTTGACCTGAGACCGCAAGTCGGGACTGACGCTGCAAGTGAAATCACAAGCAGGGTAAACCACCCCAAAGGAGGGTCAACAGCGCTACCTTGGAGGAAGGGAGAGGGGACAGAGGTGTTTGTGTGGGTCAGGACAGGGGTCATCGCTTCCTCGACAAGAGCCTGCATCAGAGGGAACTTGGGATGCTCGCCATTTGTTCAGATGGCTCAAACCTGAGTCACTGGGATACAAGAAAAGCAAAACAGAAAACATCCAGAAAATGTGTTTTTTTCATTCCTCCCTCCATCCACACACAACAGAACCAACAAATGGTTATCCTGCTTCTGCCAGGAGACTTTCAGTGAAGGGAAGCCCATTTCCCTCTTCCCCCGAGCAGCCATGGTAAAGTCCACCTAATGATGACCCAGTCCAAACTGGTCACTTTGTTCTTCCCCCATCATAACTACTTCTGACCTCCTGGACCAAACAGAACAAAATCGATCTCCCTTCTACAAGTCTGTTCTCAGACCCCCTCCCCAACCCTGCCATTCCATATTCTAAAGGTCTACCCAACTCTGACATTTTCTGTTCTAAGGATCCTCCCAATCCTGCCATCCTATGTTCTGAGAGCCCTCCCAACCTTGACATTCCCTGATCTCAGGGCACTTTGATCCTACAAACCACTGCCCAAGCTCTCCCAGTTATGCTGAGGCAGCACTGCTTTTAAAAAATGTCAGCTGCACCAGACTTCCTGCTCACACGTGCCTTTTTTTTGTAATGTGAAGGAAAGATCTGGTGAAGAAGTGAAGGAAGAGGGCCCTGGGCCTCAGCTGGGGAAGAGGTCAGTTGGAGGGGACAAGCAGAGAATTCACCGATCAAGCTGAGATTGGAAACCTCAGTCCTTGTGTTGGGATGTGAAATGTCTCATAAATTCCACCCACGGAGCCTCTGATTTTGTCTGATTTTCAGGCCAAGGAAATAAGATATTGACTCGACTCTTCTCCATTTCTTATTTCCTGGAATCTCATTCTTTTGGCCTGTAACTTCTTAAGCCACAGGCTGATGGCTCTGGCCATAGGGAGGTGAAGAGAAGGGTGGAGGGAGGCTGAGTCGGCCAGGGATGGAGAAGGAATGGGCTTCATCCTGCCCCTTCTTCCCCCACGCCCCAGGAAGGCAGGACTCGTTTGTCTTTTCATCACCATGATCATGTTGTAAGGCAAGCTGGCTTAGGGGAGGAGGAGTGTTTTTGTGCCAGCAAAAAGGAGGGTTGAATCACCGGGTGACCTGGGGGAAATGCGAGGATCCTCCACTGATGAAGTTTGGAAGGCACCCCAACGATCTATACTATAGATTAAGAAACTGAGATCCAGCCTAGGGAAGTGACCTACTCAAGGTCTTCCTGACTCCAAGACCAGTAATCTACCCATTACTCTACCCCGCCTCTGAACTCATAAAAAATAGAAAATAATACTATTTAACAAAAATTAGCAAGGTAGCTTCCTCTACATTCTGGAAGGAGTCTCCCAAAGAATGAGATCCATTCATTCATCCAGCCAGCCAGCCAGCCATTTATCAATCCATCCATGGGGAGAGGCCTTGTCTAGGCAATCTAGGGAAGCTTAGGGACACTGTTCATAGATTGTTTATTGGATAAACTGGCCAGGCAAATTTGTTAATGGCAGCTAGATTTGAATTCAGATCCTTTGCCCCCCAACTCTTTGCTATTTCTACATTCTCAGGATCCTGGCTTATTTTCAGGAGGAGGAGAAGGAGGGCCCAGCTGTGCCAGTTATCTCAGAAGATGGAATGAGCAGATACTAGTGGGGTCCTATCTGTGGAAGGTTGAGTGAGGGTGTGGCCATGGTGAAGGAAGGGCAGAATTGATGGCAAAGCTCTAGGTGTGGCCATCCCCCAGCTTCTCCCCAAGTTGACAAACAGGTGAGATTATAATAGAACTAAAAGAATTGTAGAAGCCAAGTAAACTTACTCTTTTTCTTTACAGAAGAGGAAACTGAGGCATAGAGAGGGAAAATGGCAGAAAGGCAGAACTAGGCTTGTCTTCGATTTCTAAACAGTGTCCCTAGGAGTGACACCTTCCCAGAAAGAAGAGGCACCTGCAAGAGCAGGAGGAAGGGTCCTGGAGGTGAGAACCCCGGCTCATCTCTCCTCATGACTCCAGCCATTAGAGCTAGCTCCTTCCAGGACTACATAGAGACAAACTTCTTTCCCTCACTGGAATGTTAGTTTTTGAAGGCAAGAAGGCTTTGCTTTCTGCCTTTCTCTACCCATTAACTCCAACAGTTCCTGGACTATACTAGGTGCCTAATAAATGCCTGTTGATGGACTGAAATTGCTAAACTTTCAAAAAAAAACCCCAGTAATTGCTAAGCTTTCCCTGGGCCTCAGTTTACTCACTTGTAAAATGAGGAGGTGGGACTAGATGATCCTGAGAGTTTCTTTAAGAGCTCAGAATCTGAGACGGACCAATCAATTAAGCAAATACACAACAAGCATGTATAAAATAGCATTTGGATTCTGGAATCTGGGATCTAAGTCCCCTACTCCCTTTCCTGGTGCAGGTCACAGTTCCTTTATCTGGAAAATAGGGATACACTTGCCTCATGTTGGGCTCTGAGACAGGCCTCTGGAGGCAGGCAAAGTGGCCATCCAAGGCTGCCCCACTTGGACTTTCCATGTAACATGTTGCTATAAGAAGTGGGTCACCCAACTTGCTTGGAAGGGTCCTCAGAAGCCATCAAGTCCAACCTCTCATTTTATAGAAAGGGAAACTGAGGCACAGGGAGGTGAAGTGACTTAGGATGATAGATCTTAAGGAAAGAGATAAGAAGTCACCAAGACCAGCCTCTCATTTAATATAAAGGGAACCTGAGGCACAGGGAGGTGAGATGACTTAGGATGAAAGCTCCTAAGAGAAGGGACTTGGAAGCCATTTTACCTAGGAGGACATTAAGCTCCAAGGTTGCAACATGCTTGTTCAAGGGCACAAGGACAGTGAGTATCAGGGACAGGATTAGAACCCAGGTCCCTGACTCCAGGCCAGTGTCTTTCCTTGATTGTTAACCTCAAAGAGCTGTCATTTGGAATGGAAGAAATCACTTTGAGGATGAAGAAAGAGCCTGGGAAGAGTGTGCCGTCTCCCCTCCCAGTCCCTCCAGACACTACTGAAACTCAGCTTTAATCTCCCCATTGAAAACCTGTTTCCTTTCATCATTTGGAAATTGCTTCGTCTGCATTTTTCTGAAAGGGGAATGAGTGAGTTCGTGTTTAATAAGGCCTGTATGAATACAAGTTTGTTGGAAAACAGCAGGCTATTCAGATGAAAAGATGAAAAATAAAACCCCTCTAAGCCACATTAGCCAGAGAGGAGGCTTCTGGGTGGGGAGAGAAGGAGTTTGCTGAGCTGGAAGGAAAAAGACCCAGGAGCTCCTCTCCTTACCATGAATTCTGTGATGGGCGATCATCAAGATCCCATCATCTGGTCATGGACCTAGAGCTCCTGAGGGATGGCCCCAAATATCGTCTATAGCTTTTCAATCAATCAACCAATCCACTGTTCTACCAACCCACCAGCCAACATTGATTAAGGTCCTATCAAGAACCCTGGAGCTGGGCTTGCATAGAGAGAGAATCTAAACAGGGCCTGCCCATAGGAAGCTTGCAATCTAGCTGGAGGAGACAATATTACAACCAAATTCTGAGGAAGTGGGCTAGGGGGAATCAGTTCAAAATATTTGTGAAGTATTGTTAAAGTCAGTCACTGGACTGACTGCCCCAGAGGGCTAGGACACAAAAAGGCAGAGAACCCCTGCTCTTCTTCAAGCTGAACACCTCTAGTTTTTTTCCTCTTTCTTCTTGGCAATTGGGGTTCAGTGACTTGCCCAAGGTCACAGCTAGGCAATTATTAAGTGTCTGAGGTCTGATTTGAACTCAGGTCCTCCTGACTCTAGGGTTGATGCTGTATCCACTGTGCCACTTAGCCTGCCCTGCTTAGTTCTTCCTAACAATCTTTTTAAGTCCTGGCTTCTTGTCCTTTCCCCTACTGTATGCTTGCAACCTAATCAGCCTGCTCAGGTCCTGTTTGTAGAGTGCAGTGCTCACATACTCTAGATGTGACCTAACCGGGGCAGCATACATTGGAATAATCACCTCCTGTACTTGGACACTAGGCTTTTTTTTCAATACAATCCCAGGTCATATCCACGTTTTTGGTCACTACATCCCTTTGTTGGCTTATATTTGAGGCCCCTTGGGCCCCCAGCTTTTTCCAGTTTTCTGTGTCACCAGAAGCATGACAGAGAGATAGTACCACCAAAATGTACCACCCCACACTGCGATCCCCAGGAATTCCGTCATAGCTTTCTTAGACAAGGTAGGAAGTAAGGAGAGGACTGAGTAGGGATGTTCATATATTGCTGGGACAGCTGGAAAACTACAGATGGTCCAGGAGGATCTGAGGAATCTCAAATCAACAAAGAAGTCCTTGGGAAATCCCAGCCTAGCAGTGTTGGGGGGATGTGGAGCAGACCAAGAGAAAGCCAGCACAGTTCTCCTCCCGGGAAACCATCATGAAAGAAGGGAACATCAGACTGGGAAATAGAACATCAGGGTTCTAGCTCTGGCTGTGGGATCTTGAACAAAGTACTGCTCTGGGCATTGGTTTCATCCATCTGTAAATTGAAGGAGTTGGGCTAGATTATTGAACCCTGTCCTTTTTGATGACCCAATCAACCCACTGTTCCAAGCTCCTTCTGACATCTTCTATTCTAAGGTCCCATCCAGCTCTGACATCCTCTCTAAGCCCCCTCCCAGTCCTGACATCCCCTGTACTAAAGTCCCTCATTCTGACATCCCCTGTTCTAAGGTCCCTCCCAACTCTGACATCCCTTGTCTAAGTCCCTTCCCAGCTCTGCTATTTTATCTGAGATGGATCAAAAAACAGTGCTTGTGTGTGACCTATGTTCTCTTAGGAGACCAGACGCCAATGGGAAGAGTCCACTAGTTTGTATTTATCTTTTAAGGACTGGGAATTAGCCTGAGAGTTGAATTGAGCTGGGTGGGCATCTTATAGACTAGACTCCTGGCTCTCAAGTCTGGCTTGAAGGGTGGTCCTGAGGCTTCCCCATTTCTGCCCCAAAGTGAGCAAATAATAGTGAGAGGAACAAGTAGCATGTGCACAGAGGTGGAAAGATCCTGAATTTTTTAAAGGCGATGAGTTGGCTGATGTGTTGACTGATGCTTCTTATAGGTGACTCTTTTCCCAGCCAGTTGGCACAGTAGATAGAGCACTGATTCTGGAGTCAGGAGGACCTGGGTTCAAATCTGATCTCAAACACTTGATACTTCCTAGCTGGGCAAGTCACTTCACCCTGACTGCCTCGCATCCAGGGCCATCTCCAGTTGACCTGATTCCTATCTGGCCACTGGACCCAGATGACTCTGGAGGAGAGAGTGAGGCTGGTTGACTGAGCGCAGCACCCCCTCACTCAAATCCAATTCTCAGGCTTGTCATGGCATCACCTCCCTTATGTCATGGTCTTCTTCAAGAATGAAGGACAAACATCATCATCACCATCAAACTTTCCCTAGACATTCCTGTTGGAGGCAGGGGCTGGGCAGGGAGTGGTCTTTGTTAATTTAGACCTGCCTCATTTTCTTGGTCTGTTGGAAACTTGGGACCAATCTCAGTTAAAATTAATTCTACCTGCTCTGTGGACCCCAGTTCATAACTCGGACCCCCAACATGGTTGTCTCCTGCCTAGAATGACAGAATGAATCTTGGAGGTAGGAGGGACTTATAGGTCTTCTTGTACAAATCCCTTAATTTACAGAAAAGAAAACTCAGGCTAGAAGGGAAAAAAGTCTTAGATGGAAGGGTTCACACCAAGGCCATCTTGTCTAATTCCCTAGTTTTACAGATAAGGAAACTGAGGTTCAGATTGTCTTGGTAATTTGATCAAGGCCACACACAAGGGAAGAGAAGTGCTTGGAATTGTTCCTAGATCTTCTGCTTATGAATTCAGTTCTGTTTCCACTATGCTGAAACCTGCAGTGTGAGTTTGATGGCCACGGCTTTTGTCTTCTCTGTCTGAGACTTAACCTCAGGCTTTCCTATTCCTGGTCCAAAGCAGGCTTTTGTCCTGGTCCCACCCTTGATGAGCTGGTAGAGTATCATAAGCAGGGGAGAGGTAGCCAAGCAGAGTCCACCGCCTGCCCCCCCCCCAGGAAATTTACCCACTCCAAAGTGAATTTATCTTTTCTTTTTTTAAAACAAGAATAAAGTTATTGAGTGGAAAAGTAAACTAATAATAATGAAAGAGGAAAGACTTCAATGTAGGGTTCATCATATCAGCAGCCCAAGGAGCTAAGGGATTGCTGTCTTTCCAAAGAACCCTAACAGAGCACAGGGCGGGGGGGGGGCAGAGACTGGAAGGGAAGTGAGCTGGGGGTGGGGTTCAGGAAGGAGTTTGTTGTCTGGGCTCATTACATATTAAACAGTGACAAAGGAAAAAAGTCTGATGAGATCTCCCCTGGAAGAAGTACAGGCAGCCAGTATTCCCCCCCAATTATAGTTGCTTTCATTTTCCTTGAGAATGTTCCTTAACTTGGTTACCGGAGAATCAGATCTGGGGAGTCAGCTGCCAGGACTGCTCCCATTTACATTGTAATGTAATTTGGCATTTCCCCTCCACATCAGGAATGGAAACTCTGCTCTGCTGTGGTTGGGAGTTGTGTGCCACAAGCCTGGAGAAGCATGGGGACCCCTCCCCCACCAAGAGAAAATCAATCCCCTTGGGGCTGGGGGCTCGAGCCACTTTAACTGGATTGCTTTTTAAATTGTGACTTATAAACAAAGCAATTCTAGCCTGAGGATTTCCTGTACCCCTTCCCTCCTAGGCTCTCCCCCCATCCAAGGATCTGACAGCTCCTTCCCCAAACACACACACACACACACACACACACACACACACACACACACACACACACACACAAACACACACGAGTCCTTTAGCCTGCTTATAGAGGATTTCTGACCCATGGCAGCTCTGTTATTTTTCCTTGTCTCTCTGGAGAAGGAGCAGATGTCCTTTAGCTTCCCTGTAAGAAGGGAGCTGGCAAAAAAAAATAGGAAGGAAGACTGCATTTGGAGTCTTGGGGTCTTGGTTTGGAGACCACCCTTGCTCCTGACTCGCTGTGTGCTGGTCTCATCAGAGCTTCTCAGGAAGCCTTCCACAAGCCCTCTTGGTCCTCTAGTATTTCCCTTCTGTTAATGACCTCCTTTTCCTCCTGTCTTTGGGTTGCTTTGTATATATTTGTTTGCCAGTTGTCTCTCCTATTAGATTATAAATTCTTCAGATGCAGGAACTGTCTCTTGCCTCTTTTTGTATGTCAAGGCTTAGCACATAGTAGGCGATTAATAAATGCTAATTGATTAATTATCTAGATGAAAAAAAACTGAGTTCCAGAGAGTGAAAGTACCTAGCCTAGGATCATATATATCACTCAGGAAGGAAACCGTTTTGTAAATCATACCACAGTAGCTGGAGAGCTCACCTCTTATGGGTACCTACATTTTTATATTTTCTACCCTTGAGTGGCAGATGAGGGATGTGAGCTCAGAGACTCAGTTCCTTTTTCCAGGGTCCCTTCCGCTCTAACACTCTGCCTCCAAGACAGGGGCAGGGGACATCCAGCCCTTGGCTCTATAAGGTCCTTGAAATCATTAGGCCTGATGTTGCCAAAGCAACAGCAAGTGGGATTTGAAATTCAATAAATCTAGGAGTGTTTTTTGGAGTGAATTAATTAAATGTTGGAACAAATATAGCCTAATTTTTAAGCTGATAATTTTGTATGACCCACAAATGATTTTCTAAATATCCAAATGGTTCTTGGCAGAATAAGGATTCCTCACCTTGACTCAAAGAGATGTAAACAATCATCATTTATGGTATATAGTGAGCTGTGTATCAGATCCTTAAAGAGCTTTATAATCTCATTAGGACATGAACATAAATAAATTGATTAGTATCAGTGCAGGAATCTGAACACAGATCTTCTGAGACTGTGGTCTTTCATGACACAATTTCTAAATTTTCTCTAAGCATTAGAAGGGACATGATGATGATGATGATGTTTGTCCTTTGCTCTCCAAGAAGACCATGACAATGGGGAGGTGATGCTATGACAAGCCCATGAATTGGATCTCAGTAAGGGGGTGTTGTGCTAAGTCCCCAGCCTCACATTCTCCTCTGGAGCCATCTAGCCAGATGGTGTTATCTTCATTTTACAGCGGAGGAAACGGACACAAAAAGATTTAAGTGATTTGCCCAGTGTCATCTATCTAGCAAAAGTTAAAGGAAGGATTTGAACCCAAGTCTTCTGGACTTTCTATTGCCATCCTGTGGGTAGACACCATACCTGATGCCACTTCTCAGAAGAAAAATTGGTTTATCCCTCCCAATAATAATAATAATTAATCATGAGAATGATGCTTCTAGCTGCCATTTTGTGGCCAGATATGAATCAGGATGACTGGAGGTGACCATGGATGTGAGACAATCAGGGTGAAGTGACTTGTCCAAGGTCACACAGTAAGTGGTAAGTGTCTAAGGCTGGATTCAAACTTCCGTCCTCCTAATCCCAAATCCAGTGCTCTATATTCTACACCACCTTTCTTCCCTAGGAACTGATATGGAGTTACTGGAAGACCCCCTGGATCAGAAATCAGGAACCTGATCCTTAAAACTCCAGGATGAAACCCAAGGCAATCCACTGGTCCTCTCTGATTTCTGTTTGCTTACCTACAAAATAGATATAATGAATGCTAAATAAACCATTTTACAGATTTGTTGTGGGCAAAGAGGGGAGCAAGCCATAAGATGCTAGAAAAAGACAAGCTACTATTATTTCCATTAAGAATCATTAATGAAAGGGTGGCTAGGTGGTGCAGTGTATAGAACACCAGCCCTGGAGTCAGGAGGACCCAAGTTCAAATCCAACCTCAGACACTTCATAGTGACCTAGCTGTGTGGCCTTGGGTAAGCCACTTAACCCCATTGCCTTGCAAAAAAAAACCCGAAAAAAACCAAGAATCATTAATGATGTAGGACACTGGAAAAGATTCTAAAAATATTTGGTCTGAAGTCTGGAATGCTACTGTTTGATGCTCTAGATAAAAAGAATCAAAATGCCCTCCTTCCTGACTGTGGCCCAATCAGATTCTATTTTAATCTGGGAATTTTTACTTCATATTTTTAATACATTTTTGATATTTTGTTTATATATTATATTTATTAATTGGGAGATATTTAACAAAATGAATTCAAATACAATAAAACATAAATACAATTACATTTTAAATATTACATTGAAAACTAAGTAAATATATGAGGAATTAGTGTCCAGTAATTTATGTAGTGTTTCTGATTATGTTTATTTTAGATTGTCTGAGGCAGGAGGGGCCTTAGACCAGGGAATATTAGATTTGAGAGGGAATCTTCGAATTGGGAATGTCAGAGCTGGGAGGGGCCTTAGAATTAGACATTTAGACATCCCACCTATTCAAAGAAGCGTTTGGGCTAATGAAAGAAGACCAAGTCCACTTAAGGCAAATGACCTCAAGGAAGATGTCATTGAGAACTTTCTATCGCCATCCTCTGGAGGCAGTGAGGTGTAGAGGTATAGCTCTCCCTCTGGGAGACCTTGGGTAAGTCCTTGTTTGGGTTGCCATCACTAAAATGAGAACAATCATCTCTGCACTTCACCCCTAGCAAGTGACTAGAAAATGATAGAAAAAAATGGCAGCTGGAAGCATCATTCTCATGATTAATTATTATTATTATTGGGAAGGATAGAGCAGTTCTTCTTCTGAGAAGTGGCTTCAGGTGTGGTGTCTACCCAGAGAATTGCCTAGGGTCTAGAAGACCTGGGTTCAAATCCTGCCTTTAACTTTTACTAGCTGGGTGACCCTGCGCAAATCACTTGAATCTTTTTTGTGTCCTTTTCTCAGCTGTAAAATGGAGATAGCACCATCATGCCAGTGCAAGAGTTATAAGATTGGAAATGAAGCATTGTGAAGACATTAAAGATATTATATTAATGTCAGTTTTTATTATTGCTATTATTATTATTACCTCTCTCAGGAAGATGTTACTTCTCTCTGTGCCTCAGTTTCCTCTGTGTAAAATGAGGGGGTTGGCCTCCATGATTTCAAAGGTAGCTTTATCCTGTAATTCTATGATCCTAAATGGGAGCCCTTTTGACTGACCAAGATGGAAAGAGATGGGGGGGCCCTTCCCTCTTGGAACTCCCCACAGGGGTTCAGCCCCTCTACAAAGGACAACTGAAACATCTCACTTACCAGGCAGAGGAGCTCGGAAAGGCCATCAGCGGCGGTGGGCTTAGTGTGTCTCCTCTGAGAGCGTGTGTTGTCTGGGAGGGGGGTGCCGCAGAGGCAGAGGCAGTGGGGGCTGGGGGCCCCGACCCCGGGGAAGGGGGCTGAGCCGGGCTCGGACCCTGAGCCGGCTTACTCCAGCGGCCTGGGCCTTGCTTCATCCATGCCCCCTGGATCCCCCATCGAGCCAGGTAAACTCGGCAGATATTGTAGTTCATGGCCGAGTAATACAAAAAGTCCAACACCAGCAAGATGACCACGAAGAAGCCGTAAATCCAGACACCCAGTAAGGCTGTGTAGTTGCTGTTGAGAGAGAAGAAAGTAGCCATGATGTGGGCAGAAGAGCTAAGAAACCCCAGGACTCTAGAGTGAGAAGAGACTGTCCTTTGTCCTTCTTCCCTCAGCCTGATTGAGAAGGAGAAACTGAGGCTCAGGGAGGGGGTGAATCCAAAGAGATCATTTTTATTAAGGACTTAGTAAACCATCAATTGTGCATATCAGGGGCCAGAGAAGCAACTAATAATGAGAGTAGAGGTAGGGATGATGTCTATATAATGGATAAAGAATTGACATCGGAGTCAACACCTGGGCTCAAGGTCACCTTGGACCCAGCCTAGCTATGTGACCCTGGGTAAGTCACTTTCCTGCCATCAGGTAATGCCCCCTTCCTGTGCCATGATCAGTCGTGTCTGCTCCTTTGCTGATGCTGAGCCTCTTACGTGGAATGCCACCCTTCTCAAGAAGTGACCATTGGAACTGTCCAAAAAATGGAATATATCTTAGGAGGTAGGGAGTTCCCTATTACTGGAGGCCTTTAAGTAGCAGAGTATATCAAGAGAGACCTGGGTCAGGAGTCAGGAGAGCTGGGCTCAACTTCACTGTCTCTGTGTTCGCTGGTGGGCTACTTTCCGCCCTAAGCCTCATCTAGTCTCCCCGAATGTAAAATAGGAGATTGCAACCAATGATTTTAAAAGTGCATCTCCTCTATTGAGATCCATGACCTTCATTGAAGAGGGGATCCCTGGCTCATGAAAGGACTGGATGAGATGGCCTCTGCCATCCCTTCTGGCCACTGCCTTCATGAAGCCTTTCTTTGTACCCTGAATGGGTTCACCAAGAGAGTTCACCGAGCATGGGGCTAAGTGAATGGATGGAAATCAGACAGGGTGGGCTCCCTTCAAGTGCTGCTCAATCTGAACCAGGGTTATTTTAGAATGTGGTGACTTCCAGGCATGGATTTATTAACTGCTCTGAATGTGGGCTTCCCATCTGCTCCTTGTAAATAGCATCTGTTTCTGACACACAGAAGAAAGAAGCACCTCTTTGTATTAATTAAGATAAGATTTGGGGAACTGAATCAACAAAGAGGCTTGGTGACCATCATGGTGGCATTCACCAAGGGGAAGGAACTTGACCCAAAGAATCTGGAATGATGGACCAATGTCAATGTGGAAGGAGTCTTCAGAGAAGTGCCCCAAGGATCTCCCCCTGAACCTGATGGATAACATCTTTATCAATGACTCAGATAAAGGTATAAAGAGTGCCATTATTGCATCTATGGACCCAGAAAACTGGGAAGGAGATCTATCACACAGAGGATAACAGAGTCCAGATCCAACAGGACATTTCAATAAGCTGGAATAGTGGACTTCAATTTAAAAGGAAGAAATGTAAAGTTTTCCAGTTGGGGTCAAAAATTGATTCCATAAATATACATTAATAGCTAAATAATATAATAAATAATTAATGGTTAAATAAGAGATCAAATAAGATGAAGGAGAGGGCTTATCAGCCCCTGATATGCAGATAACTGCTGTTATTATTAATAATATTCCTATTAATAGCATTTTCCTTTTTTTGATGGAGTTCAGATAATTATAGTCCCTGACCAAGCTGCTATGATTCATTTAAATGAATGTTCTGTGGATTATTTTGCACGTGGAGATAAAAGCTCTTTTTCATAATTGAATAGAATTATTAGGATTAAAGGCTTATGGAAAGCATCCTTGGGACAACTCCATCTGAATAGATAATGGGAATGATATTCCTGATCTACCTGGCTTCAATTGCAGGGAATAAGAGACCCCTTCCCAGGTTAATTTTATCATCTCTAACCTCATCTTTATGCTGCTAACACAAGCCATGATCGATAGCACCTCCCTCAGCTTCCTCTCCCCTTTGATTGCAGGGCTGACTGGTGGAATACCAAACTCCTCCTATTTCTTTCCTTTACAGAGGGTAGAAACTAGTCCTTTGGTTCTCTCCATTCTTTATCTATTGCTTTTCCTGGTTTCATCATGAAAGAACATGTTGCCCTAGTGCCATGGTAACCTCTGGCTTCCCTCTTTTGTGTTATCTCTTCCCCATTATGTTATCAGCATACTATGCATTGGTACATAGTAGGTGCTAAATAAATGTCTATTGAATTATATTGGACTTCATGCTATTCCCATTCCCCATTCCCATCCCTTATCTCACCAAGTAGAATGGAAATTATGAGACTTTGGTAGAGTGAACTTCATCAAAAATGTCATTCTTAGGTTTTTATGGGTTGAGGCTCTCTATCCAAGAGATGGTGGGCCCCAGTTTAGTCTGTGATGTTTTTTTTTTTTTTTGCAAGTGTCTGAGGTCAGATTTGAACTCAAGTCCTCCTGACTCCAGGGCTGGTATTCTATCCACTGTGCCACCTAGCTTCCCCTGTGATGTTGTTTTGATCCTAGTCAAGCTTATTTGTCATATCCTCAAAGCAATTTCAGGTCTGTTTCTACAGAACAGAGATTTGTCATCTGTTGTGGTTGTCAACATTCTTTTCATGTTTATATTCAATAGAGCTCGGCTAGAAATGGGTTTAGGTTAAATTGTTCCCTGCCATTATTATTTTTGCTTACCTTTCAGACAACTATCCTAAGGGTGGATAAAGGGACTTGTAAGGAAGCTGGTTCCCCAGTACCCTCAATTGTCATACTGACAGGAAGTAAAGAATAGATATCTAGTGGTCACAAGGTGACCAGATGGGCTGATCCATTAAGGATGCAGGAACGCCTTTCTTCAGTAAAATAAAAGGAAGCTAGTGTTTCAAGGGAACAGATTAAAATAGTCTCAGAGAGAGTCAAGAATCAGAGCACAGATTTCTGTCTTATCTTCTCCCCTTGTCCAGGTCTGGCAACCATGTGCCCAGAGTTTGAGAAAGGTCCAATTTGAATGACCCTCAGAGATGCCTCCATCATATTTGAAGCAGATATGACTATAGTGATGTCACTCGAGGTGGGAAACAGCTTTAAGAAACATCTCTCCTGATGCCAGAGACTGACTGTAAGGAGCAGACCCTGGCATTCCAAATGGGCCCCCACACCACAGAGCTGTTGCAACTTGGGGAGGTACGGAAGGGCCCCATCAAACTCCCAAAGACTTCTAGTCCCTGCAATAAGAGCATTTGTGATTTACCTCAGCCGGATGTGTTCCCTCACTATGACTGTACTTCAACTTTTGCCCACTCTCCTCAAGTGTATTAGTGGGAAAATCTGCCATAGGTTTTTGGTGGAGGTGGAGGGGGTAGTTATTTGGTAACACCTGCTCTTATACTATCTTAGGAAATGTTTTTTCCTAAGCGCTAATTGTTTCTATTTGGCTGAATATAAATGGCAAGTCTACTACCGGTGGGGGCTCATGAGCTCTGGATGCTGTCTCGGAGGATGATCCTAACGTCCATATCTGTAGCCACTCTAACCGTTCCAAGGCAAGCGAGAGTGCCAAGCTGGGGAGTTGTCTCCAAGGGATCTCACAGACTTTTGTTTCATAATTGGATGAAAGTATTGGAACTGGGGCTCAACTGTAGACTAAATGAAAACAACTTTGGGACAATCACAGTAGCAGGCAGGATGACAGGCATCAACTTCATGTCATTCCCATATGGTTTTGATTTCTTCCACAGTTACAAATAACCCAGAGGGTGATAGAAAGACACATGATGGTTGGAGTTATTGCTCCACAAGAAATGTTTGGTCTTAAAGAGGGAGCAAGCGAGACTGTAGGATTTGTGACTTCTTAACTTAGGTCTGTTTGGGAAACAAAATCAAATGGGTTTGAACCACTTCTGGAGGCCGTTCTGGGGATGTTGTGCCCATCGAGAGAAGGTGGCACCTCTATGGGTGGATTGTGTGAGTGTGTAAGGAGAATATGTGTGTATATTTGTGCATATGTGTATTTGTGTGTGGGGAAAGTCTGCATGGATAATTCTGTTATCTGTGTGTTTGATTGTGTGTCTATGTAGGTACATGTAATTGTGTGAGTGTAGATTTGTGAGCGAAAAATGTGTGCATTTTTTTAGTTTTTTTTACAAGGCAGTGGGGTTAAGTGGCTTGCCCAAGGCCACACAGCTAAGTAATTATTAAATGTCTGAGGCTGGATTTGAACTCAGATACTCCTGACTCCAGGGCTGGTGCTCTATCCACTGCACCACCTAGTCGCCCCTAAATGTGTGTATATTTAAGAAAAGGAGACAGAGTTTGCAGGTCAACTTGTATTTTCGTCATGGGCCACACAGACCCCTTCACCCATTTACCCCTTGCTGGGTGGTATGATGCACAAATATTGATGATGCCCTGTGTTGGCAGGAGAAAGAAAGTCCAGAGAAGGTCTGGTCCTGCTGCCCCCCTGGACTCACTGCATAGCCGTTCTCGGCTATGATTGCCCCCTGCTCATTTCAAGCTCTTCCCAGTCTGGATTCACTGTGGTTTTCTGACATGATCTCACATTTTCTCCTATCACAAGGTCTCTATGTCCTGGCCAAATGATGCTGTTCCTTGGATGCTCTATTCTATCTGCTTTTGCATGGTCTTTCCCTAGGTTCTCTCCTCATCTCTCCTCTTTTGCCTCTTAGGAGAGAGACTGGAGAGAGAGAATGTAGAAAAAGAAAGAGAAGAGGAAATAAGGGGAAGCTTGAAGAAGGAGAAAGAGGGAGGACTGGGGAGAGAGGAAAGGAGAGGAGAGGACCCAAGGACAATTCCTTAGTGAATGGCTTCATTGAGTGGGAACAGAGAAGAGCTGCTTCAGACAGATGGGGAAAATCTAGAAACGGTGGTAGCTAAAAGAAAGGGAGGAAACAGTACTGGAAGGGGAGGGCAACATCATCCAAAGACAGAGAGAAGATAGAGAGGATGAGGATCCTTTAAGAGGCTGAGAGATTTGGTGATTTAGTAGGTTGCTGGTGACCTTTGAGAATGTAGTTTCTCTCAAGTGTGGCTGGGGCTGGGAGTGAAAGCCAGATGGCCGAAAATGGAGGAGAGGAGTGAGGAATGAGGTTGAGGTATAGACTCCTGGGGTGGAGTTATTTTTCGAGCACTGAAAAAAAGGAGAGAAGGGGCTGCTGGGTGGTGCAGTGAATAGGGCACTGGTCTGGAGTCAGGAGGACCTCAGTTCAAACCTAGCCTCAAACACTTAATAATTACCTAGCTGTGTGGCCTTGGGCAAGCCACTTGACCCCATTGCCTTGCAAAAAAAAACCTAAAAAAAGGAGAGAGAAGGAACAATAGTCCAAGGAGCTAGAATGGTCTAGGGAAGGCTTTTTAAAGAGGGATTGCAGAGATCTGAACATATTTGTAGGTAGATGAGAAAGCATTAGTAGAGAGGGAGAGACTGAAGAAGACATGTGAGAAAGGGGGATCTGACTGCTGAGCGGTTTCCTAGAAGGAGTAGAAGGGAATGAAGGAGGTGTCACCTCTTCTCTTTTTGCTGGAGTTTCATTCTGTAGAATTTTACTTTCCATCTAGGACCCTATAAAATCCCTTAGCCTCTTTGGGCCTCAATTTCCCTCTCTGTAAAGCAGAAGAGGTTAGATTCAATGACTCAAAGAACTCCTCCTGGTTTAGATTTACTGTCTTATCTTAAGACCCATAGCCTTGCTTAGTCTCAGTGTTCTTACCTTCAAAATGGAGGGGGCTTCTCTCTGGTCTCCCATTTATTTCCCTTGCCAGTTCAAGACCCAAGGTTCTCTGAGTCAATCCTCTCAGTCCTAGCTTCTAGTCCACTCATCACCTCATTTATACCGACTTTGGCTATTCTCTAGTTTATCAATGAAACCAGAGCCCACATTTGAGCTGCAGAATTTAAGGATCAATAATTTTTCACTTTTCTGATCAAAGATATTCAATGGGTCCCTATTGCCTTGAGCAGATTTCAGGCTCTTCTTCTTGGCATTCTAGCATTGACCTGGCCAAGGAAGTTAAAAGAATCAGTGGCTAGAAAGTACTTTGCAAGAACTGGAAACTGAGGGAGATACTGCCCATCAACTGGGGAAAGACCAAAAGTACTAGGGTATGTGATTGTGATGAATACTAATGGGCTGCAAGAAACAATGATGGTGTTGGATTTAGAGAAGCCTGGGAAGGCTTATGTGAACTGATACAGAGGGAAGTGAGCAGGACCAGGAGAACAATTTATACAGAAAAGACAATATTATATGGACTAAGAGATTTGAAAGAATTTGGGAATCTGATCAGCATAATCACCAACCACGATTCCAGAGGACTCATGATGAAATGTGCTGCCCACATCCTGCCAGAGAGGCTAAACACTTGGAGTGCAGAGGGAGATATATTGTTTTTGGACATGGCTAATGCGGGAATTCGTTTTGCTTGACTATACATAGTTATAACGGGTTTGTTTTTCTTCCTTTCTTAATGGGAAAGAGGGAGGGCAGGAGGGAGAGAAGGCAAGTCTGAACATAAAATAAAATCTAATTTGAAAAATGCTCAGCAAACCTTAAAACACTTTAAAAATGTCAGCTATTTTCTACTTTTCTTTGTGGAATCCAACTTCAGAAACCAACAATAAAACCCAGTGGCAGAGAGAGCCAGGCATCCCAAAAGGGGTTTAAGTGTCCTCTCTGTCAGAGGTCTGATGCTGCACGGAATCCTTTCTCCCCAGACCCAGGCCTGCTTCCAATTTTCCCTTCCTGGAGAGCTTGTTTTTATAGTTTCCTGAATATAAATGTTTTCTGGTCAGATCGCGTGTGCAGCCTCCCTGGCTGGCGGATTTGTTTTAATCCCTTCATCAGTCGGCATCCAGGAGTAATCGGAGCCCAGGGAGAGCAAAAGGGAGGGAGGGTCTGAGAGGTGGCCCCCCTTCAGGAGCATTCTGACCTGGATAGAGTGAGCTCCTGTCTGCTGAAAAGCAATGCCATGGAAGCAGGGTTTGGACTCACGAAGATCTGGGTTCAAATCCTACCTAGTGTGAGGATGGGCAAGTCAACATCTTAGAGCCTCAGGCAACAATCTGAGAATACAAATTTTTCTGAGACATAGGCTGCATTGATGCAGCTCCCACATGAATAATGAATGTCTGGGTGGTGGCTAATAAAGAGGGTGCTGGGCTTGGAGATTACCTCAGCCATTTACCGGCAGTGAGATTCATGATGAGCAGCCCTCAACCTCAGTTTCCTCCTCTGTAAAACAGGTGTATTACAGCCCCTATCTCAAAGGGCTGTGACGAGGAGCAAATGACCCAACATATACCGAGGGTTTTCCAAGAGTCCCATATAATGTCAGCTCTTCATATTATTATTATTGATATAGTAATGAATTTGTTTAACCCATGATTGAGCCCCTACAAAGCAAGTTTTGTAACTTCAATTGGAAGGGAAACTGATATAAAACGCCTACTATGTGCAGGGAGTATGGTGGTCACTAAGGGAGCACCATAGTGCCCAGAGTTTCAGAGTATTTCAAATTCGGCCTCAGACACTCACTAGCTGTGTGACCCTGGGCAAGTCACTTCACTCTGTTTGCCTCAGTTTCCTTATCTGGAAAGTGAGCTGGAGAAGGTAAGGGCAGAGCAGTTCATTATCTTTGTCAAGACAATTCCAAAGGGGGTCAAGAATAGTCATACTTCACCCCGTTTATCTCAGTTTCCTCATCTCTAAAGTGAACTGGAGAAGGTAATGGCAAACCTGTCCATATCTTTGCCAAGAAAATCCTAAATGGGATCCTGTAGACATGACTGAACAACAACGAAACCCTTCTCTGATATGATTCAGTCTTTCTAGGCCTCAGTTTCTTCATCTGGGGAGTGGGTAGATGATCTCTAAGATGCCTTCCAGCTTTAAATATGGAACTAGAAATGATTGAGAAGCCAGTGATGTATCAGTAGAGTTTCCTTGCCTAGATGTTTCTCACATCAGTCAGAGGTCCTGCCCTTCCTGTACATGGGAACAAACAGCACAGGGCAGAGATGCCCGATTTCATCTATAACTCCCTACCTCCACCTTGTCTCTACTTTTCTGTCCTTTTCTGTACATCAAAGTGTTTACGTTTATTGACATTGTTTTTAATTTTAAAAAGTACATTTAAAAAAATGACCTTGCTTCTAGAGGAGGACCCAGTACCTACCCTCATGGAGTTTACATCCTCGTTCTGGTATCTAGTTCAACTCTACACAAAGCATGAATCCTCTCTACAGGATTCCTGAGAGATCCCTACTCAACATCTCCATTGGTAAGGAGTTCATTCAATTGAGTCTGAATACCCCTGGACAATTGTTTGTAGCCAGGTGAAGACTGTCAGCAAAGGGTGGGTCCCACCTGTGTCTTCCCCTTTGCAGGCTAGATAAATACCCTCATTTTCTTCAATCAGTCCTCCTCCTGTTTCTGTCCTCTTACCATCTTTACCTTCCTTGAGTCAACCTCTAGTTTCCTTTCTGAAATATGGCCCAGAGCTTGGGACTGGATCCTTCATGGTGGAATCATTTAGGACAGTTAAAGTTTTGCTTGAAAAATGTGATCTGGAAAAATAATCCTATCCTGATGCTTCTTTCTCTTTGTCTCTGTCTCTGTCTCTGTCTCTCTATCTCTCAGTGGCAGAAGTCCTTTTCAACAGAATGCTATTAGGGGCACTAGAAGCCACAGACATGACTTTCCAGTGAATCTGGGGGTTATTTATTGGCTGAAAATTCTTTCAACGCTTCCCAAGCAATAAACAAACTTATCTTTAAAAGCAATTTGTGAGCTCTAAACCTTCCAATAGAACCGGTGCTGATAAGCTGACCAAAAACAGCCCAACTGGAGTTAGGGTCACCTAAAAACAACTTTTCCATCCAAAAGTAAAATGATAAATAATATTAAAATAAGAGAAAGAAGGGTTTTTTTGTAGATATTGGCTAAGAAGAAAAGTCAGCAAATCTTTTCTGCTGTTGATTCTCAGGAGGCATTATGGGGCCAGAGGGAGAAAGGGCGAGAGTCTCTCTGAGCTATTCTCTTCTCAGACAACCCTGGTGGAGTCTGGAGTTCAGTTCTGAGTGCCAACCTTTTAGGAAGACCCTTGATGAGCCTGGGGAGCAGGAGGAGGGGAGCAGGATAGTACATCATAGGAGGACTCCCTGAGACAGAGGATACTTTGGGGGAGGGAGAATAACATCTATTTTCAAGTATTTGAAGGGTTGACACATGGATGAGGAATCAGCCTGGTCCTGCTTGGTCCTAGAGGGCAAAACCTAGAGAAATTTCAAGGAGGTAGATTTAGGGTTAAGATGGAAAATTTAATTGTCTACTTTGACAGGTAGTGAGTTGCTTGTCACTTAGAGATAGTCAAGCTGAGGATGGAGGAGTGAAGTCATTAAGGGGGATATGCTGGAATATGTTTTTTGACAACAGTAAGCAAATCAGTGATCTGTAGAAACATGTAATTGAACTCACATCAGGGATAGTCATCTGGTCACTCTTCATAGCTTCACCTTTGTATCCAACAGTGGAGAGATACCACAATTTTTTTTTTGAGTTTTCCTTGGTGTGGGTGCTCCCTCCACTGATACAGATAGCAATTTCTCTATGACTTAGTATACTTTGGGAGTTGCTTTGATTGAAATATTCAGTTATTGGTTACCAATCTGAAAATGAGTTCCTGGGAACTTAGCTTAGCTGATCCTTGGACCACAAACACATACTTCATCCTTGGAGCCAGACTTGATGCTGTTCCAACCTAGAAGAACCTGTCAGAAGTTGGATTCCAAGCTTCAAGCTTTTGGGAGCCCAAGGTCACCTTGACCCTGTGATGAGTCATTGGAAGGGGATATCGATGGAGGTGTTCCCAGGTAATAAATAATCTAGACAATGGCTTCTTTGTGGTAGAGCCTGTTCTAGGTCAATGAGTATTTGTAATCCACAGAAAACTGAGGACGATGCTTTAGGAGGGGACATGTCCAGAGAAGAGAGGCTATCCAGCCTTAGAAGCAAGCAAAAATTTCAGAGCTGGAAGGGACCTGGGCAGTCATCTCACCCAATCTATACTCAAGAAAAAATCCTCTGTTATAACACACCTGAGAAGTGGTCATCATCCCGGTCTACTTAAAAACTTCCACCGAGAGAGGACCGGTGAGGATGGTGAGGGGAGTTGGATGTGACATCTAGGAAGTTATAGCTATAATGTGAATTCATGTCTCCTGATCCCAAGTTCAGGGATTCTTCTCAAACACCAGACTCCCTCTGTGAATGAGGGAAATTCCAGAAATTTCCCAGGAGAGGCAGAATCAGAAGTGGCCTGCTCAGCTCCCTTTTCCCAACAACAACTCATTTCTTGAAAACCGCAGATTTTACAGAACTCTTTTCCTCAAAATACCCCTGTGGGGCAGATAAACAAGTACCCAATTACGATAGGACCATTCCTCCTGCAATTTTTGGTTAATTGAAAGCCTGTCTTCTATTAATATTAACCTCACTTGACCAAAACCCGATTCATGGCATACTAGTGCTAAAAGGAAGACTATTTAACATTCCTCAGATTAAAAGTCAAAAAAAGAGACTCAAAACAATTCAACATAAGGAAAGAATTCTACTGAACAACCCTTAGACACTTCTGAATTTCCCCCATCAATCAACCTAGTTGTGTAACTTCCAAATACAGCTTAATCAATAACCTGACTTAGTTTATCTATCATCTGTTTAATTAGATTTGTTTCCCTGGGGGATGTATGAGATTATAATTGTGCTTAATGTAAGTCTGTTCGATTTTTATAAAATTATGGGGGTTATGAATCTATCTTTTTCCTTAACTTTCCTATCCTTAAAAATGTACAAGATTGCAATCTATAAAAAAAAATCATTTTCTATCTCTAAGACAATCTTCTCTACACAAGTCTGTCCAGAAATCCCAATGTCTGCTCAGGGATGATTTTTCTACCTCCCTGAACTTGTGTCCAAGCATAATAAAACCTAGGTTTTTACATCTGTACTTTCTGTGTTGTGGTAGATTTATTTAGATAGCAGTTATCTGCCACATATCCTCCAAAAAGAGGTATTTCTTCCATAACAATGTTGTCTCCTCAGTTAGAATATTAGCTCTTTGAGGTCAGGAACTGTTTTTCTTTTGTTTTTAGTACATTTTTAAGGTGGCTGGGTCACCATAAGGATGTGATAAATACTTTTTGTGTGGTTGATTCTCCCCATTTCACAAATGTATTTTGTCCAAGGTAAACACTGGAGACAAGGCTTGAGATCAGGGCTCCTGCTACCCGTCTCCCTTCCTCAATGCCCTTAATGCCATCCACCTGACCCCCAAAGGAGTCTGGTTTCTGTTTTGGGGAGCTTCCCCCATCAGGCAGTTTTCTGTAGTCTGGCCAGGCATCCCATCTGCCAAACAGTCCCAACCCAAACAAGCCATTCTGTTCTTTCGGAAAACACAAATAAACCAGGCATCCGTCATGAAGCTTGTTCCCCTTTTGGCTGCCACCAGCTCCGCCTCTGGGGCTGATTCATGTGCTAGGGAGAAGCAGAGGGGTTGGGTGAGGCTGAGTGGGGGGAGAAGGCTGGCTCAGCTCAGCTCACTCTAAGCTCCACTCCCCCAGGTCTCCTCCACAAGTTAAAGAGATGATTCCCAACAGTTAATAATATGAAAGACAACAGTGACTCACAGTCACAGAGGCAGGAAGGGGGGGGGGAGGCATTGTTGCACTGGGAGGCCAGAGTGTATGATCTACAAGGCTTTGGGGAAATCACTTTCTTTCCCCAGGTCTCAGTTTCCTCATTTGTAAGATGAAGGGGTCTTGCTAAATGACCTCTAAGGTTCCCTATGAATCTGCACGGTTCCTCCCAACTCTGACAGTCCTGTTCTAGGGCCCCTTCCAGTTCTGACTTTCCATACTAGGTTTTCAAAGAAGTTCTCTCAAGCTGAGGCTTAGAGGTTTAACCTAGATATTTTTAATTTTTTAAATTTATTTAAGGCAATGGGGTTAAGTGACTTGCCAAAGGTCACACAGGCAGGCAATTATTAAGTATCTGAGGCCTGATTTGAACTCAGGTCCTCCTGACTCCAGGGCCAGTGCTCTATCCACTGAGCCACCTAGCTGCCCCTAAACTTAGATATTTTTCAACTTAGATTTTCTGATCCCATGTGATCTTATCAGTGTAATCATTCTTTCCATCAGTACAGATCATACATAATTGTGAATTATGACTTTGATATGATTCCTCTCTAAGCTCTTCCATAGAGGTGGCACTTCTTTTTAATCCAAGAAATATTGATTAAACACACCTAATGTGTACTGGAGCTGTGATACATAAGCACGAAGGGAGAGTCCCATTAAATACACCCATGAAATCGTGAGAGAGAGGAGCTAAGTGGCCAGGGAATATTGTTGATTGGGATAAGGATGTGAGCTGAGTCTTAGAGCGCTCTTTGAAGAGATGGGAAGAAGAGGGGAGGCATTCCAGACCCCAGGCATCAGACCCAGAGAAGAGAAGGAGCGAGGAGCTGGGTTGACAAGTCTAGAGAACAGTCAGGGCCAGTTTGGATCCTCCAGAGCAGCAGGAGAGGGGGCTTCCATGCTGGGACCAGACTATCTCTTCTGATCCCATAGGAACCCCCCCCCCCAGGTGGGACTTCTAGCCTGCTTTAGCCTATCCTGTGCACAGTTCAGTTCAGTCTAATTCAAAAAATAGTCACTGATCACAAGAGTAGGTCCAAAGCTTCCTCAGTCCCTTATACAGAATCTGGAAAAAATGTTCATTGAATGAATAACTGGATGGATGAATGAATGATGCAATACTGAATGAAGACAGGCCAGCCCTTGGTACATGTGGGAAGGGTATATTATCAGTATTTGGAGGAAATGAAGTTTATGTATTTGGTTTCTAAATCATCTAAAAATTAACTGCCACCTCTTAATGCAAAAAACCCCTCTACTTTGGGCTCAAGGTGTGCCCAAACTTCAGCCCAATGGCCTCATGGTCCCAAGACCCCATTCATATAGCTCCCAAAGTCCATTCATGTGGTCATCTAACATGAAGGAATTCATGTGCTAATGGTGCAGTATCACAGACCAGTTTAATCCTTAACTCACGTGGCTCTTGAAGAGGTTTTGTTGAGAGATGAGACCCAGAAGAGCTAAAAGGCTGGACATCCATGCAAATGAATGAATTCATCTATTTTAGAATTCTCCATCACTGCAGTTATTCAGAGATGGTTGGCTTGCCTGTTAGAGATCCTGTAAAGGCTAGGTGATCTCTGTATCCCCGTCTTTTTGATATTCCTAGGATGACATATGAGCTTCCAAGGATATGAGTAGTTTTGTTTTGTCTTTTTGTTTCAGATACCTCCATCTCATGCCCCATATTTGGTAGGTGCTTAAAGATTTGTTGAATTGGATGGTAGTTTGTATCCTGTGATTCAGAGATTCTAAAAAACTTGGTTTCCTTGTTTCTAAAATTCTATGACTAGATATATACTTGATTCTTAAAAGCTTATGATAGTGTAGTCTAAGGGTCTGATAATTCAGTTCTAAGATTCTATTATATTCTAGTCTAAGATTCTATGAAATTGTAAATTAAGGTTGTAAGATAATATAAGAGTCTAAGATTCTAGGATATTCCAATTCTGGGATTCTACAACACTCCAGTTTTAAGATTCTAAGAGACTCTAATTCTAAATGCCTTGGAGATTTCGATTCTGAGATTCTAGGGTATTCTAATTTGAAGATTTTAGGATGCTACAGATCTAAAATTCTAAGAGAGTTCAATTCTAAGATTCTAAAATACTTTAATTCTAAAAATCTAGGAGGCTCCAATTCTGAGATTCTAGGACACTCTAGTTCTAAGATTTTGTAATACTCCTGTCTAAGAGTTCATGAGACTCCAGTTCTAAGAGTTCATGAGACTCCAGTTCTAAGAGTTCATGAGACTACAGTTCTAAGATTCTAAACAATTCTGATTCTAATTTTTAAACTCTAGTGTACTAGGAGACTTCTAAGACTCTAAGATATGGATATTCCAGTTCTAAGGGTCTATAAGATTCCAGTTCTAATATTTTAAAAGATTCTAATTCTAAGATTGTAGGATATTCTAGCTTAAAAATTCTATGATACTTCAGCTTTAAATGCCTATGAGATTCCAGTTCTAAGAGTCTAAAAGATTTTAATTCTTTTTTTAGGCTTTTTTTTTTTTTGCAAGGCAATGGGGTTAACAAGGCCACACAGCTAGGTCATTATGAAGTGTCTGAGGCTGGTTTTGAACTCAGGTACTCCTGACTCCAGGGCTGGTACTCTATCCACTGCACCACCAAGCAGCTCCTAAAGATTTTAATTCTAAGATTCTAGAATATTCCAATTCTAAGAGTCTCTAGTTCTAAGATTTTGAGATACTTGGGTTCTAAAATTCCATGAGATTTTAATTCTAAAGATTCTAGAATATTTGCTTCTAAGCTTCTAGATACTCCCATTACAAGATGATAACATATTCCACATCCAAGATTCTAAGATACTTTCATTTTAAGACTCTCAGAGAAGCCAATTCTAAGATTCTAGGATACTCCAATTTGGAAATGCTAAGATTATAGCCTACTCCAATTCTAAGATGCTAGGAAATTCCAGTTTAAGATGCTAAGATTCTAGGATGCTCTGATTTGAAGAGCTCATGATCCTAAGACTCAATGATTCCCTTTTTTCTTGGAGACAAATGGTTCATTTGAAATTTGCTCAATGAGCTTCAGGAACCAAACACTGAAACATTCAGCAGCTTAAGTGTGAAATCACATGCAAATATGCAGATTATAGAAACACATGGATTTAAAAATAAGGATTAAAAAAAATCCCCTCTCCACTCTATTTGAAAAGTTGGAGTCCTCTCTGCCTGCCAAACCTCCAGCCTGCTCTCTGTCTCTTCATATGAAATTCGTTTGCTTGAATTCTCATTCTGGCACCAGCTGCCCCCCTCTGGGACTGTGCTCCCCATCTGGAGCAAGGTGATGATCCCATTTGCCTCCCATCCTGAGCGGGGCCTGGCTAGGGCTTGTTCATGTTTATAAAGCATTCGGAATTCTGAGAGTGTTGTTACTGTTCTGTGTTGTCTCGAGTTATGTCGGGGGAAGGCTATGTGAGCTTTGGGGACTGAGTGCCAGACAGTATTGGGTGATTCGTCTTATGGACTAACAATCGAATGGGCTGATGTTCCTCCTGGGTGTGTGTGTATATGTGGAAGGAGCAGGCAACAGTGCCAGGGGAAGGAAAGATGCTCAAACAGTAATGCCCCTTTCCCTGGCACTTTCCTTGAAAACAATGCAAGCAATAAATCATTTGGGAATAATTATTCCCATTTTACAGATGTGGCAAGTGAAGGTCAGAGAGTCACCCCAGGGCTGGCACTGGGTCAGAGGCAGGCTTTGCTCCCAGGTCAAGCCTGATTCCCAAACCCTTAGTCTTTCTACACCAGAAAGATCCAATCAGGGTCAATAGGGGTCTGAAAGAATCACTTACTTATGCATGTAGCCTTCAGATTGCCTGGTGAGATTCAACTGCATCACCGCCTGGAACTCTGTCTCGTTGCAGCAATATTTGAAGACCGTGTTGTTATGGTGACAGCACAAGATGAAGGTTTTGTTGTCGGAAAGCCGGGGACAATGGAAGCCAAAATGGTAGTGACCTTTATGGTCAGTGTAGGGCTCACAGACTCGAAAGTGTGCGGACAGTGCTGCAAAAGAAACAACAGAGAAGGGCTCTGTGATGGGGGCTTGGGGAAGGGTCACTGACTTGGGCATCTTTGGCCATCCCTGCCCTTCACTCTCATTGTGTGCCCCAGGAGAGAAGAGTGGGCCTTTCCCTCCTTCCTCCTCTTGGAGTTGGCCTTGGACCCCATGGCACTCATCTTTTACACTCAGTTCTGACCAGAAAATGGGAGACTCTACTACAAGAGGATAAAATGCCAATTCCTAAGTCCTCCCCAGCCTGGCTCCAACCCTATCTCACACTGCTCCCCCTCATATCTTCTATGTTCTGCATATAAAGATGATTCACTAGTCCTAAAATGTGTCATTCTTGCCTCCTGGGTTCATGCTGTTCCCATGCTTGGGATTCCCGTCTCATCCCTTTTCCTCTCCCTCCTCCCTGCAGCCTTCCTTGATTTCCCAGATCCTTGGGAAGTAACTCCAATTTCATTTTGGCTGTACTCCTCATGGCTACTTACCATTTCTCATTTTACATTTTAGGAATTTCTGCACCTGTCTCAGTTCTCACACCCCACCCTGTCTCCCTAGCTTATGAACTCCATGGGGGCTGGAATCATGTTTTCTGCATCCCTGTATCCCCACAGCTCTCAATCCTGAGTTTTTCATACAATAAAGGCCTAATCCAGATCTGTGGAATTTCAGAATCTTGACCTTATGATTTCTGAGTACCAAGCCTCAGTTTACTCCCCTTACTTCCCTTGAAGGGAGCAGGATGTAGTGGAGAATGTCCTGGATTTGAGGTAAGGGAGATCTGGATTTAAATTATTTCTTAGTAACTATCTGTATGACCTTGGACATGTCACTTCTTCACTTCCTTGAAGCTCAGTATTCTCTTCTGAAAAATGGAAGGGGGGGGGGTGGACTTGATGTCCTTTATGATTCCTCTTGTGGCTAGATCCAAGGCTCCTCGGAACTTTCTCTTTTTTTCCTCCAATGGACCATAACCAAAAGACCCATCCAGGTCCTACTCCCTCGTGTAGTTGATGCTGGAGATGATTGGGTGCTGGAGAAAAGGTGATGCTGATCTCATCTCTTTCCCTGACCTCCTACTACATTTGCAGTCACATGTGGATTCAAATCCTAATTCAGATATTTACTGACTGTGTAACTTTGAGCAAGTCACTTTATGGGCCTCAGTTTCCCCAACTATAAAATAAAGGAATTAGAGCAGCTCAGAGACCCTTTCAGTTCCATTTCTATAAGCCCCAAACTCAAAAGAGGTTGGAGGAGAAAGATATTACTTATGACTTGGGGGTACTCCAACAGTACTTCATGGAAGAGAAGGCATTGGAGGCCAGTGAAGACTTCTATCTCTAACCAGGCTGGGGTTGAGCTCCTTTAGAGCACTCTCTTTGGAGTAAAAAAGTACCTAGGTAACCTTGGGGTATGATACTACCCCCCTCTCTCAATCTTAGTTCCCCTTTCTGTGAAATGAGGGATGGGATATCCTGGGCAATTCACAGCCTCCCTTTGTAGTTTCCATCTGAAAGGTGCAGTGATTGGTCTTGACAACATCCCTTCCAATTTTGAACCTATGCTATTCTGTTTGATGGAACTAGTCATGACCTTCCATTGATTTCGATTTGCAGATGAAGAAAATTAAGGCCCCCAATTTCTTCTTCTCTAAACTAAAGGGGTCAGACTAAATGCCTCAGTTCCCTCTAGTTCCACAGTTAATGAAAGGTGGACTTGGCAGACAGAATATTACCTCCACCACTGGGAGGATTAATCAAATGGCCAGTATGAGAATAAGGAAGACAGAGAAAGGAAACTTAGAGAAGCCTTTTGGTCTCCTAATGAGTATCTTTCGGCAATGAACCAACCTCCATATTGGCAGTTAATTTTTGACATTTTTAATGAGTTCCAGTCAGATGCTCGGATTTCTCTCACTGTGAAGGTTTTCTGGTTTGGTTTTGTTCTTGGCAAAATGCTACAGTCAGTGGCATTGGGGATCTGGTGTCAGGACATCTGAATTCTAAGGTCCAGTCTAGTTCTCACTGCCTTTGTGATCTTGGACAGTTCATTCACCCTCTCTGTGACTTGGCTGCCTCATTTGTCTTATTTTTAGGATGTGGGGGAAATGATAGCTGAATTATCTGACTTCCAATATCACTGAGAAGGTCTTTATAAATCTTCAAGGGCTATTGGAATGGGAGTTATAATTAGTGTCACTTCAATTAGTCTTCATGTTCCAGAATCCCAGGGTTTCAAGGTCCCTCAGAGGATACCAAGTTCCACCTTGTAGTTTATGGAAAAGGAAACTTAGGTCCAGGGAACTGATGGGAATTTAGATGATATAGAATCATTCATTTAGAGCTGGTAAGAGTCTTTGAGGTTCTTTCCAGATAAGGGAAAGGATGGGACACTTCCAAGGCCACATAGCTAACAAGTTTTGAACACATCTCTGAACCTCAAATCCCAGCCCCTAAATGCCAGAGGTAAAGGGACTTCTGAGGCTATCTAGACCCCTCTCCTTTTTTTTTTTTTTAACAGAGGATTGGGAAAGAGACCTAACCAAGGTCATAGGACAGGTAAGTGGAGGAACCAGGGGTCCAAGTTCCCCAAACTGAGATCAGTTTTCCCCATCTAGTTGTACATTACTGATCTGCTCTCATCGCCTCTTCCAGCTCACATGAGCTGTGATCCACATCCTTGTCCTTCACCTTTCTGTGGTTGCAGGGACAGGGAAGGTATCAGCAGCACAGTGGGCAAGGCAGTGATCCCTGGGACTCATTCTTTTTTTTTTTTTTTTTAGGTTTATTTTTGCAAGGCAAATGGGGTTAAATGGCTTGCCCAAGGCCACACAGCTAGGTAATTATTAAGTGTCTGAGACCGGATTTGAACCCAGGGACTCCTGACTCCAGGGCTGGTGCTTTATCCACTACGCCACCTAGCCACCCCTTGGGACTCATTCTTTATGGGAGACACTTCATAGAAACAGCCTTGTAAGTTCCCAAGTCTCAGCACTAGAATACCATTAACCCAATGTTAGCCCAATGTCTCCAATGTCAGCTTTCTCCCTCAACTGAGGCAGGATAGGATAATGGGGAAGAGAGATAGACTTTGTTCTCATAGAAAGTGAGCTCATGACATCAGAGGTCCAGGGATAGAGGGTATCTTTCCTCATCATTTTATACTTGAGAAAACCAAAGCCCAGAGATGGAAAATGACTTGCGTAAGGTGACATAGGGAGAATTAGGATTTGAACTCATGACCTATGACTTTAAATTCAGCCTCCCCCATGCTGCTTGCTGAGGTTTTAGATCTCCTTCTCCTAAAGAAATTCTGTGACTGATTCTCCTGATCCCTGGGACTCTTTTAGAGAGACATGAATGGGATTCTCCTCTCAGGTGTTTGCCCTCTCCTATGTGACCCAGCCATGCACAGTGACCACTGTTGTCTCCTCCCCAGACTTTCCAACTCCACCCCCATCCCAAGAGCATGAATTTAGCAGAGACTTTCTTACCTGCTGAGAACAGCAATGAGAGAATGACTGTGAGCACATTCAAGGACTGTTGGCCACAACTTGTCATCGTTTGGCTGTCATTGATCCGTCAGGGAATTACCTGAGCAAAGAGAGGCAACAAACCATTAGAGAAGAGGCACTCTACCATGGGTCAAGATGCAGAGTTCTTGAGGACTCTGGGGACAGCCAGTGGGAACCTTTCCTGAGAGGGGGAGAGGGCTAATTGAGAACCTTAAAATCCCAGAGACCACAGGAAGGGAGCAAAGGAGGTCATTGAGACTTGCTTAGGTTCTACGAGCCACAGGAGAGGAAGCCAAGGTGAACCATCCACATCACCCACCTAGGTAAAGGGTCACATTCATGTAATTGTCTACCTGCCCTTCAAGGCTGCATACCAATGCTGTCTCCTCCAGGAAGCCTTTGCTGGTCTCTGCCTCTGGTTGTGATTTCTCCCTCCTTTTGTACTCATGGATTATTAATATACTAATAGGCATTTCAGTCAATACTTTGTATTCCCCACTAGGGGAGCTTTGGAAGAGCAGAGGCTACATCTTATCAGGGATCTTAGGAACTTGAGTTCTCATATACAGGGGATTGTAGTCTTACTTAATATTTGTAGAATAAATGAATGATGCGCAATAAATTGTTCCAGTCAAACTGACTTGCTGGCTGTTAACCCCAACTTAACACTCCATCTCCCACCTCCAGGCATTTATCTAGACTGTCTCTCCCCACCTCCCACTATGTTTTGAATGTATCCCTCCTTATCTTCTTCCAAAGGAGCCATATCCTAGGCAACTCCTTCCCTGCTTTCCCTGGCTGCTCAAGTTACCTTATATTTGCTCCTAAGTACCCATATTGTCTCCTCAGCTAGAATATGAGCTCCTCTCCCTAACCTGCCCGACACAGTAGGTAATTATGATCAATGACCACTGTTTCCAAGAGTCATTTGTCCTGGCCATTGATTGGTCTAGAAATGCCCTGCATCAGTGAGTTATAGGGTAATGGAAGTGGAAAAAGAAAACCTTGTAAGGCTTACGCTGATTCTGTTGCATTCTATTCAGGGAACTTTCGCTAACTGCCTACTGTGTGCAGAACCTGGGCTTGGCTACAAGATCAAGACAACAGCTATTCCCTCTGAAAAATGAGTGCTCCAGGAAAAGGGTTTCCTATTCCCTTGGCAGCCACCTCTTGTGAATAGTCCAAAGACCACCTTGGACCCTTATGGGATACCCTAGGGACTGGTCTGGTGTGGCAAGTCATTCATCCTCTCTGAATCTCACCTTTGTCATCTATAAATAAGGAGATTGGCTTGGACAATCTCTTAGAGGTCAATTTAGGTTCTAGATTTTTGAGTCTATGATCCAGGCTTTGTAAATAGCTGGAAATGAGAGACCCAAAAGGAGAATCAATCAACTCATAAACAATTATTAAATTCCTACTATGTGCTGGGAAGTGACTTGTCCATGGGGAAGCATGATTCTAGTTACCTTGGAAAATGCTACGGTCAAAAATCAAAGACTCCCCTTTCTATAGGATGTTATGGTTTACAAAGCCCTTTGCTCCCTACTGTCCTGGGAGGAAGGCTGGGCAAACATTATTACAGTCATTTTACAGATGAGGAAAACAGAGTTAAGTGGAAGGCACAGGCTGGATTTGAGGCTGGATTTGAACTCATGAACATGAGTCTTCTGATTCCAAGCCAAGTACTTCAACCACTTTACAACCATTTTACAGACAAAGAAACTGAGGTCAGGAAGAGGGAGTGATTTTCCCAGGCTTTGAATGGAATTGGATGTAGAATCAAGGTTTGACATAGAGGCAAAAGCAGGGTTTTCAACCAGGACCTCTCATTGAATGGTCTGCCTTAGGAGGAAGTGGGCTCCCCATCACCAGAGGTTCTCAGGAGGCAACTGGACTCTTCCTAGAGAGACATTAATAGGATTTGTTGTATTCTCTCAGTGTTTGCCCTCTCTTGTGTGGCCCCTACCTGGCTCTCCCCTCTGGCTCTTCCTGGCCATGAATAGTGGCTTCTCTTGTCTATTCTATTCAGTGGTACAGCGGACAGAACTCTGGGTTTGGAGTCAGGAAGATCTGAGTTCAAATCCAGCCTCAGATTTTTACTAGCTGTGAGTATAACCCTGGATAAGTCCCTTCACCTCAGTTTCACCCCAGTTTCCACATCCATAAAATGGGTATAATAGGAACATCTACCCTCCCAGGGCTATGGGGATCAAATGACATGATAATTATAATTAACATAGTGACTGGTACATAACAAACACTAGAAACATGTTGCGTGTCGTTGTTGGACTGGACAGAACCAGATGCCCTTGAGAGTTCTTCCCCTTAGAGAGTCCCTGTCTGAGCTTCCATTTGTGAGGGGAAACATCTTTTTGCCCACGGAATTTCTCTCCTTCCTCACTACTGGAACAAGATGTAGAATCTGCCCCTCTCCACTCGCCCTGGCAGCCTCAGCAGACACTGAGCCCAGGCCCAGAAGCTATGACGTCACTCCCTCCTAGCCCTGATACCCTAGGGACTGGACTGGTGCTGGGAATGTCTTTGGTTGCCTTGAGTGGCCGCCAGGACAGTTTTTAGGACAGAACTTTTGTCTGATTCCCAACATTCCTGCTTCTGATGTGGGCACCATTTTAAAGGACAGGGGAAAACCTCAACGGGTCCTTTTGGAATGGAGTTGGCTGGGACAAGTTATTTTTTAAAGTCCAGAACTGTAATTTTATGGGTGTGGGAGATCTTGGTAAGGAAATTCTCCTTTATACAGCAGAGCAGAGGCTGCTTTTCAATGCAGGGGCCCAGACAGGTGTCTGGAGCCCTGAAAGGTACAGTGACTTGCCCAGGGTCACATGCCCAGTCATATCAGAGGTGAGACTTGTACCTAGGTCATCATAACTCTAAGGCCTTCTATCCACTACCTTTCCCTCACAGAAACATCACTGAACAGGGGAGGTCAGGGCTGAGAGGGGCCTCAGAACAGGAATTTCAATTCGAAGAGAGCTTAGAAGAGGGAATTTCAAAGCATAGAACAATAAAAATGGATAGTTGCTCTGTCCTCAGTGATATAAAATTGCAGCCACATCACTAAATACATTAAAAAGAACCTAATTGTACAAAAATATTTATAGTAGCTTTTTTGTGGTAGTTAAGAATTAGAAATTCAGGGGATACCCAGCCAGAATGGCTAAACAAACTGTGATATATGAGTGTGGTGGAATGTTATTGTGCTGTGAGAGGAAGCTCTCAGAAAAAACCTGAAAAGACTTACATGAACTAATGCAAAGTGAAGTAAGCAGAACCAGGAGAATCTTGTACAGAGTAATAGAAATATTGTATGATGATCAACTGGGAATGACTTAAATAATAGATAAACAATACAATGATCCAAGATAATTCTGAAGAACATTCGTGATGAATCTTGCTATTTATCTCCAGAAAAAGAACTGATAATGTCTGAATACAAAGTGAAGCATACTATTTTTTCCTCCCTCCCTCCCTCCCTCCCTCCCTCCCTCCCTTCCTTCCTTCCTTCCTTCCTATGTCCTTTCTTCCTTCCTTTCTATATCCTCCCCTCCTTTCTCTTTATTTGAGTCTTCTTATAAAAAATGATTAATATGGAGATGGTTTACATGATTGCACCTGCATTCAATCTCTTTGCTTAACAACTCAGGTAGGGGAAAGAAGGAGGAGGGAGGGATAGAATTTGGCATTCAGAACTTTGAAAAAAATTTAACAACTATTTTAACATGTAATTAGGGGGAAAGGAAATATAAAAATGGAAAAAATAAATAGCTGTTTACTGTATATAGAATGTTTAGATTGGAAAGTTCCTTAGTCTATATTTGCCTCCTTTCTTTGCTTAAAATCCTTTAATGGCTCCCCACTGCTTATTGAAGAAAAGCTCATGCTTCTTATTATAACATTTAAAGCTTTCCACAATTTGATGTCTACCTTGCTATTCATTCATCCCTTCAAACTTCCTTCATAAGTGCCTACAAAGCAGGGCAATTTATATTTGCATCCTGTATTTGGAGGCAGAGAGTCTGAGGCTAAATATATTTGGGGTTGCTTTTTAACTGGGTAACCTACCAGGCATCTTCTCTTAGACTTCAGGTAGCCCAAGTGGAAATATAGAGCCATTTTCTTACTTCCTGTCAGGGCTGCTATGGTCCCACCAGTGATGCCCAGGCCCAAATCAACCAGTTGGTGGGTAGAAATGATAGCACAGGAGCAACTGGCCAAAGAAGGCAGGTGCTTCTTCTGCAGGACAATGGCTTGCGTTCAGTGGCAGAACAAAACCAGAAAGAACATTGTGCTGAGAGCCAGGAATCCTGAGGTCTAGTTCTGAGTATCACTGCAACAGTTAGGGTCCTTTGAGCATTAACTTCTTGTAAAGTACAGGGAAGGATGGGATGATATCTAAGATTCTTTTCAGCTCTCATGTTCTATGACAGTACAATTTCATGACCCAGAATTATGGAGTCTCCAAAGTTTATTAGTGAATGATACTTCTGGGGTTCTGCAATTATGAGCAGAAAAATAAGTAATTCACATGGAAATTTTGGAGAAAAGAGACAGAGACAAACAGATAGAAAAAGAGACAAAGAGAGACAAAGAGATGGAAGCAGAGACAATCATAAACACACAGACGCTGATATAGAAAGAGAGAGACACATACACAGAGGGAGGGAGAGAGAGAAAGAGACAAGGAGGGAGACTGATAATGACTGTGGGCTGGAAAAGTCTGGGAGAGCCTTCTAGAGGAGGTAAGTCCTGACCTTGACCTTGAAAGGTACGGAAGGTTTGGGAAGCAGAGGAATAGGACAATTGATTGTTGTTAGATCTTGCTGACACTGTATTGCATGTTCTCCTGGTTCTGCTCACTTCATTTTGCATCAGTTCATACAAGACTTTTCAGGTTTTTCTGTTTGAGTCACTGGCTTACTGGCTATTTCCTCTCACAATATCCCATCTCCCATTTCCACATCCTTGCAGTCCAGGTTATCTCCCATTCTTGGAAAGCCCTCCCTGCTAGCCTTGTCCCTTTGGATCCCCTGCTTCATTCCTTCATTGATCAAGTGCCATTTTTTAAACAAAATCTTTCCTGATTCCTCTAGTCATTGTCTCCTCCCCCCTTTGCATTGTCTTGTCTTTGTACATGCTATTTTCCCCTCCCCCAAGAGAATGCAAGCTAATTAGAGAGACAGGAAGAAGCATTTGTCAGGCAAATCAAACTACTCCCCCCACCTTGATCACCATCTCCTTTTGGACTCGGATGTATATAACCTAGTGTCCATGAACCCCAATACCTGGGGAATAACAGTGTAACCCAGGTCACCGGGTCTGTGTCCAGACCAGTCCTTATAGCAAAAAGGCACTGAAGGCAGAAATAATAAGGACAGAGGGTCCACCTTCCTCATTGTCATCACCAATAGCTGCTGAACAATCAACAGGAAGATGAATAAAAGAGCCCAAGGATTGGCAGCACCACCCTCAGATTGCTGGTCATTCCTGTAGCCCAGTCTCACCTAGCTGTCACCCGGAGAGAAGGGGTCTACTATTCCCACCAGCTGCTAACCCATTACCACCCATAGGGGAGACACGTCAGTCTAGCTGAAGCAGCAGAGCGCCCTGAGGGAAGCAGCATGTTCCCAGTAGAGCAATCACCCCAACCATCACTCTGACCACTGTGTACCTGGAGACCATGACGGAGGAAGCCCAGGATACTGGATCCCCAAACCTAGAGAAGGGCCATGCTAGGAGGCAAGAGCCCTCTACCACCACCCTGGGAAACTGCCCATGCGAGGGTTACAGCCAGAGAGTGAGGACCCAGTCAACATTCTGCCATTAATGCCTTTGGCCCTGTCTAGTCATTCAGCACCAGAAATAGATAGGATTTCACCAGTGGAAATAAAGATGAGCCCAGGAAAGGATGGAATCAAGATGGCAGAGAGAAGCCAGGAAGTTACCTGAGCTGTCCCCAGTTTCCCTTGGAAATGATGTGAAATCAAGCTGGATTCTGGAGTGATAGAACCTACAAAAAGATGGAGAAAAACAATTTTCCGGCTTAAGATAACTTTAGAAGGGCTTCAGGAAAGGCCCGTCTCACTTGCGGAAAAGGGAAACACAGCTGAGCACAGACCATATGGGACCATTTAGACACAGAACAGTCAGTAACTAACCCCTCCGTTCCCCCATGCCTACACAGCAGACCAGACATGAGCCCCCCAACCCCACTGTAGAAGGGAAACTGCCAACCTCGGAACCCCCATACAACAAGCCGAGTCACCCCAGCACAGTGGGCAAGCCACCAGTACCTATGGCTCTGACTCAGAAAGTCAATGACCAGGCCCCTGCCCCCTGAGTACAAGAAGTGTGAGACAGTGCCCCAGGAACAGCTCAACTTTAAAAGTCACAGAATACATTTTTTTAAATGAGCAAAAAACCAGAAAAGAAGCCTTGACCACAGAAAACTACTATGGCAACAAGGAAGATCAAATCATCAACTTTGAAGAGAAAACAATATGAAAATGCCTGTATGTGAAGGGAATATGAATCTAATCCTAAGGAATAAGTGACTGGTCAAACAACCAATAAGAAACAATCTGTATTTTCATCAAAGAGAATGACAGTAATGAGGGAACATACCAAAATTTAACTGATGCAGCCAAAGCAGTTCTTAGGAAAAAATTTATATATCCAAATGCTTACATGAATAAAAGAGAGAAAGAGTAGATCAATAAACTGGGCAGACAACTAAAAAAATTCAATGGATCTAAGGACTAGACTAGGTACACAGGACACAATAGTACATGGCTATAGTCATTTATCATTTGATCGACCCAAAGACTCCAGCATCTGAGATAAGAACATATTGTTTGACCAAAATTCCTGGGAAAACTGCAAAATAATATGGTAGAAACTAGGTATAGACCAGCATCTCACACAATAGATCAAGATAAGGTCAAAAAGTCATAAAGTGTGATATAATAAGCAAATTAGGAGAGCAAGGAATAGTTTACCTTTCAGATCTATGGAGAAGGGAAGAATTTATCTCTAAACAAGAGATAATAGAGAATATTATGAAATTCAAAATGGATAATTTTGGTTACATTAAATTAAAAAGTTTCTGTACAAACAACTTCAGTGCACTCAAGATTAGAAGGAAAACAGAAAGCTGGGAAACAACTTTTATAGTCTCTCTCTCTCTCTCTCTCTCTCTCTCTCTCTCTCTCTATATATATATATATATATATACATACATACATACATACATACATAATTTTTAGGTTTTTGCCAGGCAAATGGGGTTAAATGGCTTGCCCAAGACCACAGAGCTAGGTAATTATTAAGTGACTGAGGCTGGATTTGAACTCAGGTACTCCTGACTCCAGGGCCAGTGCTCTATCCACTGCACCACCTAGCACCCCCTGATATATATTTCTTAAATAAATATAGAGAACTGAGTCAAATTTATAAAAATGCAAGTCATTCCCCAATTGATAATTGGTCAAAGGATATAAACAGGCTGTTTTTAGATGAAATTAAAGCTATCTTTAGCCATGTGAAAAGTGCTCTAAATGGCTGATTAGAGAAATGCAAATTAAAACAATTTGTGAGGTGCTATCTCAACTCTATCAGATGGGCTAATGTAACAGAAAAGGAAAATGATAAACATTAGAGAAGATGTGGGAAAATTGTAACAGTGATGTGTTGTTGGTGGAGTGTGAACTGTCCCAAGCATTCTGAAAAGAAATTTGGATCTACGTGTAAAGGACTACAAAACTGTGCACACCTTTTAATCCAGCAATACTACCATTAGGTCTGTATCCCAAGGAACTCATTAACAAAAGGGAAAGGATCTACATGTACAAAAATATTTATAGAACTCTTGTGGTGGCAAAGAATTGGAATCAACTAGGGAATGACAGCAAGTTGTGATATAGAAATGTAAGGGAATACTTTTATTCTATGAGAAATGATGAGCAGGAGGATTTAGGAAATCTTGGAAAGATTTAATGTGAACTGATGCTGAGTGAAGTGAGCAGAACCAAGAGAACACTGTACACAACAACAGCAACACTCTGCAATGATTAACTATGACAGACTTAGTTCTTCTCGGCCATACAGTGATCAAAGACAATCCCAGAAGACTCATGGTGGAAAATGCCATTCACATCCAGAGAAAGAACTATTGGGTTTTAATGCAGACCGAAGTAGACTATTTTCACTTCTTTCGATTTTTTTCATGGTTTTCCCCTTTTGTTCTGATTCTTCTTTCACAACATGACTAAAGGGGAAATATGTTTAATATGACTGAACATGTATAACCTATAGCAGATTGCTTGTGGTCTTGGGAAGGGGGAAGGGAATGGAGGGAGGGAGAAAAGTTGGAACTCAAAATCTTATAAAAATAAATGGTGAAAACTCTCTTTATATGTAATTGGATAGAATAAAACACGATTACATGGGGGGAATGATGAGACCCTAATTATCTGCTTTGCCTCTGCCTCCTAAAGGCTAGGGGTCTTCCCACGTGACTTGAAGCTTCTCTATTTTCTTCTCCAATGGAATGGCAATTCCTGAAAGCCCCCTATTATCATTCTTTTCTGTTTATATTCCTATTATTTTTCAGTGCTTGCAGAAAATGCTTCATTCATTCACTCATTCATTCATTTAAGGTATTTCCTCTCCCTTTTTGAATACTGAGGGCTAAACACAAGATTGTTTAATAAATTCCACGAGAATGAATAAAGAATGAGAAGTTGCCTTCATAGGAAAGCTTTCTTAATGAAAATGACCTTGGGACAATTCTAGAAACTTGTGATGGAAAATGCCATCCTCATTCAGAGAAAAAAAAACTATGGAGTCTGGATGCAGACCAAAGCAGACCAGCTTCACTTTTTAAAACTTGTTTTATGTTTTTCCCCCTTGGGTTCTGATTCTTCTTTTCCAATATGATTAACAAAGAAAATATATTAAACAAGATTGTGTATATATACAACCTATATCAGATTATTCACTGTGAAGGGGAGGGGAGAAGTAATGGAGGGAAGTAGAACTCCAAAGCTTCCAAAAAGATTAATGTTGAAAACTATCTTTGCATGTAATTGAAAAGATAAAATAAAATAACATTGAAAAATAAAACATTACATCTTCTACTAACAAAAAAAAGTGACCTTGGGAAAGTGATTCACTCTTCTTGGGTCTTAGTTTCCTCCTTTGTAAAACAGGGAGTTAGGCTCATGGGTTCTAAACTTGGGATTCTAGGACCCCCAGCTCTGTCATAATGTCTTGTCCATTTTTATTTGGGGCCAGAGTTATGGCTTCATTCGTATAGAGAACTCCTCTTGAGAAACCTTTCTTGGTCAGGGTTGTATCTGCTGAGGAATTTATAGTCTTAAAGTCAGTGAGCTTAACCTGAGCCCCAGGTTAAGAGCTAGCTAGAAGCCAACAGAATGGGCATCCCTTGCAATGCCATTTGCTTTCTATGTTTCAAACATGATTCTGAGATGAGGACCATGAACCTTACCAGACTAACTGCCCAATAGGGGCAATAGTTTAACAAGGTTAGGAGCTCTGGCTTAGAAAAGTACACATAGTAGGCACCTAGTGACAGAATCAGATTGGATGGTTATTTCTGGGCATTCTATATTCCCTCCCACCACCACTGAATCTCTATGATTTCACGGTGTGAACGGAAGTTGAAAATACAAAGTCTCACCTGGCCAGGTCATTCTAAGATAAGGTTCCCTGCAGGTGCCTCATTTTGAACTTTTCATAGAAAACTTTGAAAGAGAAAACTAGGCCCTAGACCCTGGGCAGCTGGCAGTTGGCATCTTTATTAAGGCTCTAAAATGCCAGGGGCCACCAGGGCACCTGGTGCCAGCCAGTGCCCGCTCAGGTTGTCCTGCGGCGTGGGGGAGGGAAGAGGCAGAGAACAGCAGGTGAGGAGGAAGCCCAGCAGCAGGAGCTGAGGAGGCAGTTCTGAGGATGCTGTTTGGTTTTATAATTGGATCCTTCGATGTATATATTTTAAGCATGCACAGCATCAGAACCACGGGGAGGCGGCAATGCATCTCTGCCTCGGGAGAGAGAGCTGGTTAAGTCACATCTCTCAGATTTGGCTTTAGAAGCAATGGTGGCATTGGGGCAGGGCTAGACAGGTGCCCCCATCATCTCCTGCAGCAGCTGCTGCTCAAATTCGACCAAAAAACTGAATGCTCACAGAAGCACAGGCTTCGGGGAGCCATGATTTCCCCAGTGTAGATCCCCCCATTGACCAGTCCAGATCCCAACCTCTTCGTACCTTAATTGCTGGATTCACACAGGGTTGTGGCCAAGCCAAATTGTTGACTGGGTTGGCCTTCTGGTGGGCCAGGATAGTCTCCAGACAACAGCCATGCAGTCTGTCACTTAGCCTGGGCCTGGTGCCCATCTAGCTTGGTAAGATACTCCCCAGCACATTCTCTGGGGGCACAGACTGAGAGCTCAGGACCAGTGTCACATCACAATGAGACACTGAGAACACCGTCAGCAGATGGGTCATAATCAGGGTTGACTTCTATGGAACTCTTTCTAGGGACTAGAGAGGAGACCCAAGAGTCTGGATCAAAAGCAGGAGGCTACAAAGTCATCCAGTTCCACTTGTTCATTTTATGAGCTCATGGGTTCCTAAGACCATTGGTCTAGAGCTGGAAAGAACCTCAGAAACCAAAGTCCTATTCTCTGATTTTACAGCTAGAGAAACTGAGGCTTAGAAAGGTTAAGTTGCCCAGGTTCACATAGATAGTAAAAGTTTGAGGTAAGAGTTGAATGTGAGTCTTCCTGACTTCCAATTCAATGTTTACAAATGACACCACACTGCCTCAGTCAAGGCCATACAGAGAGTAAAAGTCAGAACTGGGATTTGAACCTGCTTCTCTCGATGCCAGATCCCAGATATGTTTCACCAAATAGCAGTCTTGGATTTGAATCTTGACTTTGGCCTTTTCTATCATGGGGTCATGAACAAGGAGAACCTCTCTCTGTCTCACTTTCTCACCTGTAAAATATATAAAATAAAAGAGGAACTTTCTCTTTGACAAAGAGGTTTCGAGGCAAACACTGCCAACTACAAAGCACTGTAGAAATGTAAGCTGTAAGAAACTATCCAAACTACTTAGTCTGGCATTCAAAACACCCTATGACCTAGCTAAAACCTTCATTGGGGCAGCTGGGTGGCACAGTGGATAGGATGCTGGGCCCAGAGTTAGGAAGACCTGAATTTAATCTGATTTTACTCTGTAACCCTGGATAAGTCCCTTAACCCTGTTTGCCTCAGTGTCCTCATCTGTGATATAAGCTGGAGAAGACAGCAAATCACTTCAGTGTCTTTGCCCAAAAAAACCCCAAATGGAGTCACAGAGAATTAGACATGATTGAAATGACTAAATAAAAATAACAAAACCTACCTTTCCATTTCATCTCTACATGCTAAGCCCATCCATGTACTCTAAGCTCAAGAAAACTGGACTGCTCATCTACTTGAGGCACATCCTATGTTTCCTGCTTCTGTATTCATTTAACTTCCTTATTTCAATATGCCTTCCACCCTCCGACTTTTAAAAATTGTATATAATTTTGGATACCTAACTCTATCCTTCTTCCTGTAGTTAATAATAATATAAATAACCCTATTCATCAGAGTCCTCCAGGATCCCTTGTCTAAAAGCTTTTATTCACTAAGCATGTTCTAATTTGTATTTGAATATTGGTGCATGTGCCTTATTCCTCCCAACTAGACTAGGAGGCCTTGGAAGGCAGGGACTTACTGACCTCTGTCTCCTCCAGTGTTCAAAAGAGGATTATACACCATAGGTGTTTAATGAATGTTTGCTGAGGTCAATTTATTCTCTAAATAAATTTAGGAGATTTATCTAGGGGAGGCAGGTATAATATTAGAAGAATCCACAAGCACAAAGGCTTATGAAAAAGCTTCATTCATTAAACATCTATGGTGTAGTGAATAGAGCACCGGCCTTGGAGTCAGGAGTATGGCAGTTCAAATCTGACCCTGGACACCTACTAGCTGTGTGACTTTGGGCAAGTCACTTAAGCCTTTTTGCCTCACATATAGGGCCATCTCCAGTCATTCTGATTCATAACTGGCCCCTTGGACCCAGATGGCTCTGGAGGAGAAACTGAGACTGATGATTTAGCACAGCATCTCCCTCACTCAAACCTAACTCATATGCTTGTCATGGCATTACTTCCCCGATATCATGATCTTTTTCAAGAAAAAAGGAAAAACATCAATTATTTATTTGCTGTGTACACAGCCCCTATGTGGGGTTCTGGGGGGGGGGAGAAAAGGTGTAGATATGTCAGAATTCTTGCCTATAGGGAATTTGCTGTTTATTAGGTGAATAAGGCACATATACTTAACTTTACTGCCCAGTATTACACAAGTGCATTGGAGAAAGGGCAAAAACTAAATGTTATGTGAGGACTGAGAAAGAAGGTCTATCAAAGGATTAGGATGAGCATCCTAGAGGAAATGCTGTAGAAATCAGCTCTTTGAGGAAGGTTTTGCACCTCTGACATGAAGTTGTTTATTTTCTTTCTTCTAGAGCTCCCATTTCCTTTCCCATTAGAGCTCTAATTTCATTTAGAAAACAAACACTTTTGCTTTCTTTCTTCCACTGCCTTGGTATATTTATGAATTTCTTTGAGGCTATGCTTAGAGGTGACATAGAGTTATTTTCTTCTTGACTTGTTTCACAAAAGCCCCTAGTTCTAAAATATTTCTTCATTATTGAGGTTTTCACTCAATGTCCCTATTGTTTTTTTCTGTTTACTCATTTTTCCAGCTTCACTCCTAAATGAGGACTTTGTGTTGAGGTCAGCCACTATACACTTTTGGAAAGAATGATGAAGCCTTCTTTGCTATTTATTTGAATTATCTGGAGTCTAAGGATTTCAGAATTATCTGAGGAGTATCCTGCTCTTGACACCATCTATATAAGATGGTTTGATCCAGGAAACTCTGATAATTTCTCTAAAGGTTTGTGCCCCCCCCTCTAGGATTCTGAACCCTTATGAGGGATTAAGGAAACTACTTCTGGCTCCAGGTATCATGGTTCAGACTCCCATCTCCCTGCCCCTAGAATATAACTTCAGTCTCTAGACTTCTTTGGCTCACCTCTGATCCTTGCATTGGAAGCCTACCATGTGCCATGCTCCCAATCTGGGCTTTCTGGCTGGACCCCTTTCCTAGTATCCATAGGCTCCTGGCTGTGCCTTTGTCTGGGATGAGTCTGGTAAAATGCACTTAGTGGATTTTCTCCTTTAACTTCTCAATCATTTCTCAGTTCAGGGCTCTTTTTAAAATCTTTCCTGAAGGAGTTTGGAAAAGAACTGGTCTTTTCTGCTTCCTTTTATTCAGCCATCTTGATGAGAGCCTCTCACATATCATTTGAGTTAGACTTAAAACTATTCTTGATTATAAACTTAATAATCATATCCAAGGCATATAACAAACTTGAAGCATTTAGCAAAATAGGATCAAGTGAGTTAACAGATCACAAAAAAGATGCTTTTATTATTTTCTCAAATCTGTCAGAAGCTCTGCTACATTGGGACCTGTTTTACACACACACATACACACACACACACACACACATACAACATATCTATGAATGCGGGGTTGTTCTCTGTACACAAACTTCTACTTCTGCTTTCACATTTCATCACCTCATTTAAGTGTTATTTGAATTAGGCTTTGAAGGAAGAGGGAGAGCATGTTAGGCATTGGGAATAGTGAGCAAAGGCTTTGAGATGGTCATATTAATCTTCAATTGTGTAATTCTTCAGGCCAGGGGACGACTCATTGTTTTTGGTACACAGCCAATAATTTCCCATGTCTGCTCCCACCATTCCCTAGGCCTAGTGTCCCACACTCCTGACTGTTGATATATTTCCTATGCTTCAATTCTAGCTCTAATGCCTTTTCATCCAGGGAGCCTTCCCTGATCTCCCCCCTTGTCTCTACCAGTCAGAGGTGATCTCTCCAAACTCTAAAAATACAGCTTTTTGTTTGTACTTTTCTTCAGGCACACAATTTAATTTTGTACTCTGTGGATGTATGTTTTTGTGTGTATGTAAATGTGTCTCCTTGAGGAAACAACAAATTCCTTAAGGACAGAAACTGAGTCTAATTTATTTTTACTTTGTGTCTTTGTGTCACTGTCTTCCTCATCACCTAGCTTGGCATTCTGATCTTGGAAGGTTCTCATTCCATACTCCTTATAGAAGAACGAAGGATAGGAGAGACATCTTAGGAAGATTACTCTATATGGGGTATGAAAGATCTACCAGAGAGGAAAGAGACTAGAGGCAAGGAGATCACTGGAATTCAACATTTTTGATATCTCTACTGTATACAGATAATTGTGCTAGTCAAGGGGAGATAACGAGAAACAGGATGCAGGGGAGGAAAAAAGTTAGTAAAAGCAACCTCCCCAAGAACCCAAAATCCTATGACAACAAACCTCAAGCCCCACAACCACATCTTTAGCTCCCTGCCCCCAAGAGAGAATTTATCTAAGGATGACAAGTGCTGGCCAAGGTTCTGAAGATCCCCTTTTGGGGACCCAAAGTACTGCCAGCACTTCTCTATAGAAACACTTTAAATGATGGTTTCCAGAGACCCTTGATTCCCAGGCAGTCTGAGCTGCTCCCAAGAAGTGTGGAATTTCAGGTTCTTTTCCCAAATGAGTTCACAGTTGCAAAAATAAACCAGCCCTACTGAGTCTTTTGTGCGATGACAGGGAGTGAATGTGGGCGCCGAGTACAAGGGGGAAGAAAAAAAGCTGCAGCTCCCCAAATAGAGATGGGCAGATCTGAGACACCAGAGATGAAGGCTGAACCTTTGGGCATCCTGCTGACCCCTTACTGCTTCAAGCTAACAACTGGCATCATCATTACTGTGGTGAGAGTTCAGAGGAAAATCCCAAATTCTATCTCTACAAGCACTTTGATGGTTTACAGAAACCATTCTCCATTTCCTAAACCACCTTGGAACTTTCCTGCTCTTTCGGTACAGCTAATAAGAGAACAGACCAGGACTCAGGAAGACCTTATTCCTCCCAACTAGACTGTGACCATAACTGTCATTCTATAAATTTGTTGGAGATAGCTCTCAATGAGGAGCTTTCTCCAACCAACCCTTATTCTGGAACTTGTAATCTTGAGAGATGCCTGGAGCCACTGAGAGGCTTGGTGAATTGCCTCTGGTTTCCCAGTTGGGAAGCACTTGACCTCAGAGTCCTATTCTGAGTTCTGGAGAAGACAGAGGTCAATAGGGCTTTATCTTTCAAGGCCTCATGGTCACACTGAGGCTCAGGGAAGTTAAAGGACTAATTCTGGTCATGGAATTAGTATACGTCAGAGGAGTGATTTGCACCAAGGTGTTTTGGTTCCAGTATTCTTTTTACTATAAAAAGAACCATAAAATGTACTTCTAGAGAGGGTTCTTTCATGGAAAAAACAAACAGCAACCCATTATATTTGCAAGGTTCCAACTGTAATGAGGATGTTTAAGCTTGCTTCTTCAACCCTCCAACAGCCCATCTACAAGTTAGTTATCACCATCAACATTGTTGATGTTATTGCTACTTGTGTCTACATGGTCTCCTTGCACCATGGTCACTGTAAAGGAGGCCTAGAATCCTAAGAGTGCTTGTTTCTGAGACAAAGGTCCCCCCACATTGCATCCTAGCTGTGACACTTCTTATCTATTTAACCTGGGTAAGTCACTGCCTTTCTTAAGTCTCAATTCGTTTCCTTGTAAAATGGAGACAATGATACTTGCAAAAACTATGCCATGGGAAACAGTGATGAGAATGTAGTGAAAGAATGGTTTGGAGGATACGTTCCAAGGCTTCTGTGGAGGGGGAAATGCCCATCCCTTTTATTACCATATCGCTGATAGTCAGTCAGGCAACAAGAATGTATTAAGCTACTAGGAAACGACTTAACTTTGCTTTCCTTGGTTCTTCATCTGTAAAATAAGCTGGAGAAGGAAATGGCAAATATTCCAGTACTTTTGCAAAAAATAAACAAACACGAAAGCCAAATGGGGTCAGGAAGAGTCAGATGCAACTGAAATGACTCCACAGCAACAAAACTATGCTCAGAGATTGCTGGTGTTGAAAGTAGAAATAATAATAACAATGTTGGTGGGAACAATGAATATTTCTCTAATTCCTACTATGTGGTGGGTGTCAGGATATTGTTACTTCTACTGCCACCAAGATCCAGCCAGATAATGCCTTCTCTACTCCAGGTGTTGTACTGAACACTGGACTTACTTAAGATCACACAATAAGGGTCTGAGGCTAGATTTGAACTCAGCCCTGCCTCAATACAAGCCCAGATTTCTCCTGTGCTACCTAGCAGCCCAACAGTCAAAGGCAAACATGAAATAGACTCTGCCCTCCATGATCTTCTAGGACCTACAGCTCTCACCTCCTCACCCAGAATCTGAGCGTAATAAGTGAGTCTAATAACTGAGATGACTCAAACCCAGGCTTTCTGATTCCTCCCCTTTGCATGTGTTACTTCTATGAAAATATTCTTGATTTTATTCTTCCCAGAAAAGCTGTCTTTTGAAAGGCAGTATGGGCTAGTGGAAAGAGTCCTGATCTTGGAGGCCAAAATTGTGGATTCAAATCCCTGCTCCAAATATCAATAGCTCGGTGACTTGGACACATCATTTATTTTCCTCTAAATCTCAGTTTCCTGATGGATTTAAGGAGATAAAATCTATCTCACAATGTTGTTGGTGAGCCTTTAAACTTTGGAGACTGCAGCAACCATAACTGTCACATTATCGTGTTCAAATCTCTTCGCTACAAACTCTGACAGAAGAAAGCTTCTAAAAATCTTCTGATCTGTTGAGATATATGGCTCCATATTCAGTGCTTACCTACTAGTTCCTTATTTAGAACTCAGGGCACCATCATTGATGTCTTGGAATAATTTACATTAGGAAAAGATTGACTCCCTATGGATGTTCCTCCTTGGATCCAGAATGGTCCTGGGGCCCTGCCTGCCTCAGTGTAAGGTTTCAATAATTGGTCTTCAGGTCATCTCATTTTCTCAAGTCAGGGACAATCAAGCTTGTAGAAATAACACCTGATAATCTAAATGATTAAAAATTAAGTAATAAATTACCAGACAGGAGCAGATAGAGACCAGCAGAAACTTAATCACCATGCTCACTGTTATGTTTAAAGATGAGAAATGAGGCTGAGACTAGGCCAATGATCATTATGAAAATCCATCCCTTCCATCTGGATGGCCCTCTAGAGTTTCCAAGAGTTCATTCCTAAGACACATCAGGATGAAGTGGAGCAAGCATTGGTCAAAAAAGGCAGGAGACCAGCTGAGCGCCTATATGCAGTTTCTGACCAAGATCAATGTATTGATGGATAAGCTTGACGGACCATCCATAAAACTAGATGTTATTCATTTGATCATCATCCATGTGAATTGTTAAGTTGATCTTATTTGAATGGCTATAAATTTCCTGAGGATTTCAACAAATTAATGAAAGAAATCATGGATTTAACCATTGCCTACAAAGAAGCCCATCAGGAGGACCTCTAGGTTTACAAAGAATCATTTATTGATTAGTAATCTATGTTCAATAGCTTCCAGAGCAATGTCAAACACTTTTAATCAGTCTTCCTTCTTTATGCTTTGGTGGAATGAATAAAAGAAGAATGAACGAATGATTGAGTGTGAGTGAAAAACGATGAAGATACAAATGAACTAATGAATAAGTAAAAAAATGAATGAATGGATGAACGTGTGAACTGTGAATGTGTGAATAAGGGAATGAATGTAACTATAAGTAAATGAACAAGTGAATGAATATGCAAACAAGGAAATGAGTAAACAGAATAATTGAACAAATGAGTTACAGAAATAAATTCTAAATCCTCTAGAAAAGATTAACTGATAGGATATCAGAACCCCAGAAAAGTGACTTGGAAAGGACCTTAGATGTCACTTAGTCAGTCAGCAATAAACAGCACTGTGCTGGTATATGCCCAAAGCCCTTATTAACATATGAATAAACAAGTCTAGAAAAAATACACAGGTGGTAAGAGCAGAGCCATGACTTGAACCCAGGCTTTCTGACTCCAATTTCAAATCACTTCCCCTCTGCCACACTGATTTGTTGCTGTTTGTCCTTTGTTCTCTAAGAAGACCATGACATAAGGGAGATGATGCCATGACATGCACGTGAATTGGATTTGAATGAGGGGGGTGGAAGGCTGTGCTAAATTAACAGTCTCATTTTCTCCTCCAGAACCATCTGGGTCTAGAGGTCAAATATGGATAAGGATGACTGGAGGTAACCCTGGATATGTGACAATTGTAGTTAAAGGACTTGCCAAAGATCACAGAGCTAGTAAATGTCAAGTATCTAAGGGAAGATTTGAACTCAGTCCTGATTCCAAGGCTGGTACTCTAACCACTGTGACACCTAGCTACTCTGACTGCGTACACACTGGTTACAACTGAATATATTGTATTTATTTTTAATTTATTTTTATTTTTATTTTTTGGTTTTTGCAAGGCAATGGGGTTAAGTGATTTGCCTAAGGTCACACAACTAAGTAATTATTAAGTGTCTGAGGCCAGATTTGAACTCAGGGCCTCCTGACTCCAGGGCTGGTGCTCTATCCACTATGCCACCTAGCTATCCCTGTTGTATTTATTTATTGCACTGATGGTAATTATTCAACTTGAAAAGACTACAAGCCAAGACTAAAGTAAAAGGAGTATTGGTACATGATTTTTCTATTTGTAGATGATTGTGCACTCAATGCAGTCTCTAAGGCTGAGATGCAACAAAGTCTGCATTGATTCTCTGCTACTTGTGCTAATTTTGGCTTAACAATCAACACCAAGAAAACACAGGTGTTCCATGAGCCACCATTGAACCATCCATATGTGGAATCATTAATTATAGCAAATGGAGAAATTTTGAATGTTGTAGAATGTTTACCTTGATATTGTACTATTCAAGTAGGTACACATCGATAATAAGGCTGACACATGCATTGCCAGAGATAGCTCAGTGTTTGATAGCCTCCGAAGGAGAGTGTGAAAGAGAAGAGATGCTAGACTAACTTTCAAGTGGGAGGTCTATAGAGCTATTGTGCTGACTTCATTGATGTAAGCCTGTGAAACGTAGAAAGCCTACCAACACCATGCCAGGAAACTGAATTGCTTCTAGTTGAATTATCTTGGAAGATTCTGGATGAATAATATACCAGATACGAGGTCCTTTTTTGAGCTAAACTGCCAAGCAATCAATCCCTACTAGAGAGAGCACAAATACAGTGGGCTGGCCATAGTGTTCCAAATATCAAAGGGACACTTGTTAAAAACACTATTTTATGGAGAATCACACAGAGCAAGCATTCATGTTGGGGGGAAGGGATCAGAAAAGTTGATACAAGGACACTCTCAAAGTCTCTCTCAAGAACTTTGGAATTGATTGTGCAGCACAGCATAGAACTGCCCATCATGGCATGCCCTCCTTAGAGAGGGAGCTACACTCCATGAGAAAATAGAATTGAAGCAGCCCAAAGAAAACATGAGATATGTAAGTTTAGAGAACCTACCCCAGATGCTCACATGGACTATTTGTGCCCAACCTGTGGGAGAGCATTCCAAGTTTATATTGGTCTCATCAGCCACAGTTGGACACACTGTAACTTGACTCTAACGTAGTGATGCCATTTTGGTCCTCTTCGAGAATAAAGGACAACAACCAACCGATTTACTAACAAAACAGGAAATCTATAGTTGATAGAGAACAGGGGCTCTTAGCCTGGTACACGTGGACCACCTCACCCTTCCTAAATGTACTGTAGATTCAAGAGGCTCTGTGAACTTGAAAAGGAGAAAAAGATATCTTTATTTACACCAACCTCTAACTATGAAGGCAAATAACAAACATTCTGAGAATATTTTTAAATCTATCAATGAATCAGTAAATAGCCACCCACCCCCTCAGAGAAATCTTGGGCAAATGGGACTCAATTATTCTGACCCTCTGAAGACCCAGAGTCCAGAACCCTAAGTTGGAGTTTGAAGACCAGGTCCTCTGATCCACGCGCCAATTCCACGGGTCAACTAGGAAATGCAACTTGCTTGACTTTTAGAGGTAATTTTAAACATCTAATCTGACTGCACTCAGAAAAAATTAGGAGGTCGAGAAGGGAGAAAGAGAGAACGGCAAGATGAGTTAGACCGAGCGAGAAAATGACAACAAATCTGTTTCCATTTAGCAGAGCAACTCTCCTCAATGCTGACTTCCTCAGAATGCCTCGTGCCAGGGCCCTGGGAGCCTTTTCTAAGGTTACTGCCATCCTTGGCACTCGGTGGGTTTTGTAAACTCCATTTCCAAGTGTATTATCTATAAGCAGCAGGCATTTGGAAGTCACATGCCAAACCCAATTAAGGCAGGCAGTTCCTTTTGGGCATTTGTTCAACTCAGGTTTTCATTTCTGTGTATATGAGAATTCCATTGTCCATCACTATATAGTTAGACTTGGATTGGAGTCAGCATTTTGCTAGTAGCTAACAAGTCTCTGCTCCTTTCTGGGACTCAGTTTCTTCCTCCTCTGCAGAATGATAGGCTCACATGAGACAATTTCTAAAGCTGCCTCCAGTTCTGTCATCATATAATATCTTACTGCATGATCTTGGCTATATTATTTACCCTCCTTAGCCTCAGTTTATTCATCTGTAAATGGAAATAATAATACTTGCTATTAGACTTAGAAGAGATAAAAGTTTTGTGCCAAGGTGAAAGGGTTTCTCGCTTTGTGTGGTACAAATGAACCCATCTGTTATAAAAGAGAATGTCAGGGTATTTTCCTGATGTTAGCGGTTGGTGGAGTAGATGAAGTTGGAATCCATCCCTCGAGTGTTTGTGACACTGTCAAGAATGGAGTATAAAGTGGGTAGAAATGGGGTGTGTGTGTCAGACTTGGAATGACACATGGTGTGAGTTAGAGTGATGAGTGTTGCTATTGTGTGCAAGGTGAAGGAATGTGGGTCAATCTATGTGAATGTGGGGAGGCGGTGTTCATCCTGGGAGAATTTCTCAGGTGTTACTCTTTTCTGGTGAGTCATTGAAGGATTATAGATAGAGAGATGGAAAGAAACTTAGGGGCCATTGAGTCCAGTTTAACCCCTTCATTTTACAGATGAGGACCTAGTCTGGAGACTGTAAGTGACATGAACCAAGAGCACCTGGGTAATGAGTGGGCAGAATGTGGACTTGGACTCAATTCTTCTGATTCTTACCACTGTACAATGTCTCTTCTAATGGGAGATAAAACAGGGCTAAATAATTAAACATCTATCAGAGCTTGGTCAACAAAACTCCTGCCAAATTAGATTCATTTTATGTGGATGATAAGGGACCTACTGTGACTTAATCCTACCAAATAAAATATGGGGGTGCCTGCTTCCATACCCTGCCTTAATTTTCACATACCTTCACATTCTTCAAAGGGAGGTAAACATTCAAGGATGCATGAACATCTGCAATGCACTCCCATATGCTAGAGGATCTGCATTTTAGCCCTCACATCACCCCACACCCATACACTTTGTGTCAGCCACACACCTTTAGTCTGAACATATGGTGACCCTAACAAAGCGCCTTCCTGCCCCATCTCACAACAGTTGGGGCTCCAAGCCCCAAATGACTTTCCAATCACTCTCTATTTCCTACAGACTTCCTCCATGTTACTCCCAAGACAATTTGTCACAAATGCCCATGGACAAGTATGACAAGAAAGCTCACTTTTTTTCCAGCCAAGAACACATGTTGGTAAAAAGCTTATTCCATACATGGCAGCAGTCATAGGAAAGGAGAAGATCATTGCCACATTGAGAAATGTAACAACTCCTGAATATAAGTCATATCCTATCCCCTCGCAAGGATTTGAGTAAAGGAAGGCAAAACTCAAAGTAAGGTGAAGCTGCTTGTTTATCCTGAAATGGAGGCTGATTCTAAAATAACGTCACTCATGTCAAGAATGGAAAATACAAGATTCTTTCTTGTTGCCATGGGACCAATTTCAACCATGATTATGCCACTGATTACCAGTAAATGAAAATCATCATGCTTGAGGTAGAGACGGGGGAAAGAGAGGGAGGAGGTGTGTGTGTGTGTGTGTGTGTGTGTATGAATAAACTTAATCCATTACTGGGTAGTAGTGAGCCCTCTCAATACTCTCCAAAGGCAATACTTGCCTATCCCACCTCATACATGGATTGTAAGGAAAGGGCTTAGTAAATTGAAGATCTAAGTATTATCATCATCTCCTATCCCCCCTTGGCTCAGATGTTAGATAGGGGCTTCAATTCTGGGAAAGACACTTAGTTGATTATGAAATATCATGGATGATACCATCTCTTCATCAGTCATGTGGTCATGGTGACTAATGATTAACCTTGGGCAGTGGAACCGAATGTGGACAAAATTTGTTTTCTTACCTATTTGCCTATTGGAGAGAGGTATGATTGTGGATAATTTACCCAAAACTGAGCATGTGTGAGCACGGAATCATACAGGTTAGAGCTGGAAAGGTTCACAGAGATATCAAATCCAACTCCCTTATACAGCTAAAGAAATGGAGGCTTAAGGTGGAGAGAAGACTTATGCAGGTCAAACAACCATGATCATCTTGTGTGATGGCTGTCTCTTATACCTGTCAAACGCTTGTTTCTCTTCTCTGCTTTGGTCCCTCCAGCTGGTACTTGATAGAGAAGTAGATACTCAAGAATCACATGTTTACTGACAGATTATTGGCTAAGGTTTGGACTCAGGTCCAAGCACCCCACACTTATACACAAGTTGTGCACTCATTTTCCTGGTATTCTACTCTTCCTGACTCCATTTGGGGCACAGGTACCTAAAAACAAGTAAACCCACAGGAAAATGTGATAGAATTGATAGAATCAAAAGCTGAGTTCAAGTCAATGAGGCTGAGACAATAAGGCAATGAGCAAGTCACTCACCCTATCTGCTTCTCAATTTCCCCCTCTTTAAAAGGGGTATAATAATATTACAATATAAAGATTCAAACGAGGCAGTAAATATAAATCTTCCTTTCAGTCCCAACAACAATGCCTCATTCTACAGAAAACATTCCCCACCCTCTGCTAATTCCAGTGCTTTTTCCTCATAATTATTTCCTATTTATCCTGCATAGGATATGTTAGCTCACTTATTAGTTTGCAAGCTCCTTGAGAAAAGAGTTTGTCTTTTGTCTTTTTCACTCTGCAATGCTTAGCTCCCAGATTGGGTGGAGTTGTGAACTGATTCAACCATTCTTGAGAGCAATTAGGTCAAAACAAGCTATAAAACTGTGTCCGCCCTTTGACCCAGCATGATGTTTTCAGCCGTGGTATCAAACACTTCCATTAAGGATGAATTAAGCATCAAGGTCAGCTACAATACTGATGGCAAATTATTCACCTTGAAATGGCCACAAACCAAGACTAAAGTGGAGGGAGTGTTGGTGCAGGATCTTCTATTTGTGTCCTCAATGCAGCTTCTGAAGCTGAGATGCAGAGAAGCATGGATTGATTCTCTGCTGCTTGTGCTCATTCTGACTTAACAATCAACACCCAGAAAATACAGGTGCTCTATGAGCCAAACCCTCCTTATGTAGAATCATCAGTTGCAACAAATGGAGAAATTTTAAATGCTGAGGATAACATCCCTTACCTCGACAGTGTTCTTTGCAGGGAGGTACACATTGATGGTGAGACTGGTACTCACACTGCCAGAGCTAGCTGTGCATTTGGGAAGCTTCAAAAGTGAGAGAGAGAAGAGGAATTAGACTAACTACCAAACTGAAAGTCTACAGAACCTTTGAACTGATCTCATTGCTATATGCCTACCTGGACAGTCTACCAGCTCCATGCCAGGGAGTCAAATCACTTATATTTAAACTGTCTTAGAAAGATTGTGAAGATCACCTCACAGAATAAGATACCAGATACTGAGGTCTTCTCTCAAGCCAAACTGGCAAGCAGTTAAATGTCACAAATGCCAAAATTCAAATGCCAAATTTAACACTTGATAAAAAGATGACTTGATAGAGAAATCCTACAGGGCAAGCACTCATGGGGAATGGGGGGGGGGTTAAGAAAAGGTGATACAAGGACATTCTCAGGGCCCCTCAAAATCTTTGGAATTGATTTGCAGCAAGGGAGACACTGGCATAGGACCATCCAGCATAGTGTGCCCCCATCAGAAGGCAGAAGGGAAGTAGCTCAAAGGAGACTTGAGATGCTCACACCAGGTGTTCACATGGATTATTTGTGCCCAGCCTATGATAGAGTATTTTGAGGTTGTATTGGTCTGACTAGCCCTAGTCAGTCACACTGTAACTTGCCTCTAACATAGTGATATTATTTTAGTCTTCCATAACAAAGAACCAACTTCAAAGAGATAAAACAAAATGAGAAAGGCTCAGTTTCAACAAAAATATTTGTACTGGTTCTTTTGTGGTGACAAAGAACAGGAAATTGATGAGATGCCATCAATTGGTGAAATGGTGAAGAATATATGTGGTGATTTGATTGTGAAGGAATATCATTGTGCTGAAGAAATAAAAAAGAGGGGGCAGCTAGGTGGTGCAGGGGATAGAACACCAGTCCTGGAGTCAGGAAGATCTGAGTTCAAATTTGACCTTAGACACAATGATCACCTAGTTATGTGACCTTGGTCCAGTCACTTAGACCCATTGCCTTGGGGGAAAAAAAGGAAATAACCAAGAGGATGCTTTCAGAAAAGCATGGGAAGCGTCCAGGAACTGATATAAAGTGAAGTGAGTAGAAACAGGACAACATTAGACACGGTAAAAAGCAAGATTGTACAAAGACCAACTGTGGATGACTTCGCTATTCTCAGCAATAACAAGGATACAAGATAATTCCAAAGGACGCGTGATGAAGGATGCTTTCATCTCCAGAGAAAGAACAGATGGAAACCGAATGCAACTCAAATCATACTTTTATACTTTATTTGATTCTCAGAGATTTGTTGTGCACTTAGACTTTATGTTTACATTATTACTTTATTTTCCCAATTATACTGGAAAATAGTATTCAAGATACCTTTTTGTAAAGTTGTCTCTCTTTGACCCTTCCCTCCCTCCAAGCTAAGAAAGCAATTGATCTCATGTAGGTTGTCCAAAATCATATTTTTAAATCAAAACACTTATTAATTTATTTATGTGTTTTGGGTTTTTTTGGAGTATGCTTTTATTCCCACTGCAAGAAGAGTTTCAGATAAATGACATTTCAACCCCTAAGCCCAAAAAGGACTGTCACATTCAGGTAAGTGCCTTTCAGTGAAATAACAAGAGAATGTATTCAGAAAAACTTGAGAAGGCTATATATATATATATATATATATATATATATATATATATATATATATATATCATATTTATTGCCTCATTTGAACCTTTATATATTATTATACCCATTTTACAGATGAGTTTTGCTGAGCACTGAGATTTTATTTTTTTACTTTATCAATTAAATCATTTTCCCAAGTATATTAATAGTTGGTTTTCAACATACCTTTTTATAAAGTTGACTCCCTTTGACCCTTCCTTCCCTCCACTCTAAGTATTTAAACTCATGTAGTTTATACAAAAAAAGCATATTGTTACATAAAAACACTAGTTAATTTATATGGGTTTTTTGTTTTATTATTTTTTTTTAGGTTTTCTTGGAATTTGCTTTGTTTGACAAGAAGAGTTTCAGGTGAATGACATCTCAAAGGCCAAGGTTGAAAAGGGCTATGTCTGTTTTCAAGGCCTTTCAGGGATCATAAGGCAAAGCTTTCAGAAAAAGTGGGAAGACTTATTGGAACTGATGCAAAGTAAAAGTGAGCAGAATCAGGAGAACATTAGATAAAGTAAACAGCAATATGATACAATGACCACCTTTTCAGCAATACAATGATGGAAGACAATTCCAAAGGACTCATGATGAAAGCTACTTTCCAACGCCAGAGAAAGAATTGATGGAATCGGAATGTAGATAAAAGCATACTTTTAGACTTTTTTTTGTACTTTTAGATTTTGTTGAACAGTGAGAGTTTACTTTTTACTTTATCCATTGATTTATTTTCCCAAATGAATGAAAAGAGTTTTCAACTACATCTTTTTTTTTTAGGTTTTTTTTTTTTTTTTGCAAGGCAAATGGGGTTAAGTGGCTTGCCCAAGGCCACACAGCTAGGTAATTATTAAGTGTCTGAGACCGGATTTGAACCCAGGGACTCCTGACTCCAGGGCCAGTGCTTTATCCACTACGCCACCTAGCTGTCCCTCAACTACATCTTTTAGGAAAGTTGACTCCCTTTGACCCTTCCATCCCTCCATCCTAAAATAGCAATTAATCTCATCATGTATGTTATACAAAAGCACATTTTGATATTAAAGCATTTATGTGTTTTTGTTTTGTTTTGAGGCGTTTGGAGTTTTTGAGTTTTTTGATGTTTGCTTGATTCTTAAAAAGAGTTGCAGGTGAATGATATCTTAACTCCTAAGGCCAAAAGGGTCTATGTCTGCTTTCAGTGATCCTAAGTCAAAATGAAGAAAATGCTTCCATAAAGAACTGGAAAGATTTATTGGAACTGATACAAAGTGAAGTGAGCAGAACCAGGACAACATTAGTCACAGAAAACAGCAAGATGGTACAATGATCAACTGTGAATGATTTGTTATTCTGAGTAATGCAAAGATCCAAGAAAATTCCAGAGAAAAAACAGATGGTATATCAGAATGAAGAGAAAACTATACTTTTATTTTCTTTTGGTACTCTCAGAATTTGGTTGAACAGTGAGAATTGTTTTAACTTTATTGATTTATTTTTCCAAACATATAGAAAGATAATTTTCAATTCTGACTTTTTGTAAAGTTGCCTCCTTTTGACACTTCCCTCCCCTAACCCTAAGAGAGAAATTAATTGCAAGTAGATTATACAGAGGCATATTTTTACATGAAAGCAATAATTTATGAATATTTGCTTTGTTTTGGGATTTCTTGGGTTTTGGTGTTTTGGAACTTGCTTTTTGTTTACAATCAAGAAAAGTTTCAGTTGAATGACATCTCTGTTCCAAGAGCAGAATGGGCTGTCTTTCAGCTAAGAGCCTTCCAGTGTTGATAGAAAGGAAGGACATGGTGAATGGCTACCCCTGCTCTGTGAGCAGCCCAGAAAGCATGTTTCAGTGAAGGGGAGAAAGTCCCTGGATCCTCCAAGCTAAGGGCTGTGAGGATGGTCACCATGCCTCTGACATCTTTAGCTTCAGCCCCAGCAAGGAGCATCAGGTCTTGGTAAGCAAAGAGAATTCCACAGAGGTTCCTGGCAGGCAAATCTGCTTCTTCTTTCGCTGCTTCAATAAACTTCTCCCCAACTTGCACCTGGCACCTCAAGTATGGGCTCCTGTTCTTCAGTTCTTCTTCCAAGAACTTGAGGGCATGGCGGGGAAAGGCATGCCTCTTGGTTCTGTCCAACTCATCAATCACAAGCCTGGGGATAATGATGATGAACCTCTTGCTCCTGGCCATCTCCCTTATGAGAGAAAGGTAATGGCAGAGGGCTAGGCTGTCTAGAATGAGGTAAGGGGAAAGGGCCACCTGAGCTTGGAGCAGCTGCAGATGGCTCTCCATGAGTTTCAATTCCTTCTGCAGCTGCTGCTTCACCATGATGTCCTTGATGCAGCTTTGCGTCCCTCCTTCTGAAGTCTTCTTTTGGGAAGGAGTCAGGGCTGTCTGGATGAAGATGCCCCGTGTAGAATCAAACCGGATGAGGCTGGAAGGTAGCTGGGCAGCATGATGCCCAAAGGTGCGGAGGGTACAGGCCCGGAGGGCAGCCTCCTCCCTGGAGAAAGCAGGAGGCATGTCCAGGTTGAAGTCCAATCTGTGGTGGGCAGCCTGGAAGGGGAGGAGGCTGTGCAGAATGACATCCTCAGGGAGAGGCCTAGATTTGGGGGGGATTGGTTGGTCAAAGCCTGGCAGCAATTCCTGGAGCCAGGGGGCCAAGCCTAGGAGGTGGTTGCCAAGTTCCTCTGGTGTGGGCATCAGGTTCAGCACCACTATCAGGTCCCTCCACAAGTCTGGGCATGTGTACATGCTAAGGAATGTGAGGGTCTGATCTGTGCAGAGCCACTGCATGATGACCTTGACAGTGGGCAGCAGCCCTTCTCCAGAGACAACTTGCAGCCTCTCTTGCAGCTTCAGGAGCTTGGCATGGGACTCTTCCCCTGGGGGTCTCCCATCTGGCTTGACATCTGAAAGGAGGTCCCCCACACTGCCTTCTGTATCAGGAAGGGAACACAGGGAAATGTTCCCCCAGTCATCACTGTCATCTAAGTCTCCATATGAGTCAGAGGACACATCCAAGACAGAGACTTCCATGGGTTCTTTGTTCTCCCAGGAAGCTGCAGGGGGGTGAGTGGGGAAAAGGGACTCCTGGCTACTCTCTGATGACCTGCTCTGTCCTGAGGATGCGTTGGCAGGGCCCAGCTCTTGTGGCTGATGTCCCTCTTCAGGCCAGGCCTTCCCAGAATTCAGCTGGGATCCTTCTAGCCTCCCTGCACCCAGCTTATTCTTTGGGCCTGCCTGAAGGTGCTCTCTCACCTGGCGAACAATGGGAGAGAAGAAAGCCAGGCTGAAGGCCGTGGCCATCTTGCTGAGCTCCATGTTGGTCTTCTTTAAGCTGTGTATGCTCAAAAGGCACAGGACTACCATCTGAAAGATGACTTGACTCGGCAAGGGGGAGCCATGCCCCTGATGCCCTGCTGGTCTGACGTCAGAGAGGCAGAGCTCTAATTCCTCCAGGACAACCTCACACAGTCTCTCCAACCTAATGTCCTTCCTGCCTCCTGGCTTCAGGAGGCTCTGAAGATACAGGAAGCTCACCAGCAGCCTCTTAATGTCATCCCATGGCTTCCTCTCTGGACTCAGTTTCCCTATCACCCCACCTGTCAGCTGTCTGTAGAGCTTCTCAATTTTGAGATAAAGTTGCTCCAGACCCAAAGCTGCTCCAGCATGGGACATCTTGGAGTAGATGCCGCATTGATAAAAATAGGCAGCCTCCACATAAGAATACTTGTCCCCAGACAGAGTGGCCAGGTGCATGAAGGGTGAGCCCATCTCAGGAATCAGGGCCAGAGCTTTGTAGTAGTACTTTTCAGCCTGCTTCTCTGCATAGGAACCCAGGAATTCTTTCAAAGCATGGTACAAGTTTCCGATGCGCAGAAGACAGCCATGACAGAACAGGCGAGCCCAGGCCATTTCTTCCAGGGAGGGAGACCCTGCCTCCTTAGCAGCACTCACAGGGGAGGGTGGGGTCCAGTCAATGTAGCTGTCCAAGTTCAGCTGAAAAAATGCTTGCACAGAAAAAAACATGCCATGGTAGAGGTGGATCCCGTGGATCAAGTGGCCCTGGTAGGCCCCTTTTGGGCTACACCTGTCTATCAACCATCTGTTGGTATTTCTGAGCCTTTGGACATCAACATAGACCTTTTTCCACAGCAGCTCTTCTACCTCCATCCCCTGATGTCCTGGACTCAGGAAGAGGAGTTGAAGGAGAAGTTCTTCCATCTCAGCCCTCAGGGCCATACTCTCAGCCTGGAAAAACTCATAGGGGGCTGCCTTTCCTGCAAGGATGATGTCAAGTTGCTGTGCTGATTTCACAATCTTCAGGAGAAGCTGCTTGGTTTGGTTTGGTTCCATATCAGCTTTCTGCCTGGTAACTGGTGCTGTAGAAACCAAGCCCACCCTTTCCAGAACAAGTGGACGTCTCTGGCAATGTCCTCCAGAGGAAGGGAGATGGGAGAAAACAAGTCTCCAAGAGTCTCTCTGGACGAGTCTCTCTGGACAAGTCTCTAGATGTCTCTCCCAGAGGTTGCTGTAAAGCTATGGCATTGTGGTAGGAAAGTTCACTTGCTTATATAGTCCTTGGCAAAGGGGCAGGGTTAAGCCACAAGTAGGTCATTAGACCTCTTGGTGGAGGTGTGAACTCAGTGTAGGAAGCTAACTTTCGGGTCCATGAAGTAGTCCAGATGCATTTAACCTTGTATGAACTTTGACCCAAGAATAACTATAGGAAGTCCCCATACCAAAGACAGAACAAACAGAAAGGAAAAGGATCTTTTTACAAAAAAGTTATTTATAGCTGCCCTTTTATGGGGACAAAATATGGGAAAGCAAGGGGATTGAAGTCAACTTGGGAATGGGTGAACAAGTTGTGGTGTTGGCTTGGGAAGGAATCCTATTTTCCTAAGGGAAAGGACCAAGAGGCTTCTTTCAGAAAAATAATCCAGGGAAGATTTGGAGGAATTGATGCAAAGTGAAGGGACACCAGTAGCCAAAATAAACAGCAAGACTATAATGATCAACTGGCAATAACTTAGTTCCTCTCAGCAAGGTAGAGGAAAGCCTACTCTTTAAAAGGGACACAGTTCTTGGGTGTTTTTTGGACCTTGGCAACGGGGTAGGTCTAACCTAAAGGTAGGTCATTAGCTCTCCTGGTGAAGGTATGAACTCAGTCTGGGAAGTTAATTGGAGATCTGCAGAGTAAACAAAAGGCATTTAACCTGCATGAAACCCAATAACAATTGCACTGAGCCCCCATCCCAAAGACAGAACACACAGAAAGGCAAAAAAAAATATCTTTTCACAAAAGATATTTACATCTGCTATTTTGTGGTGGAAAAATAGAGGAAAGGAAGGGGATGGGGAATGGTTAAACAAGTTGTGGTATTGGTTGGGGAAGAAAACCTATTGTCCTAAAGAAAATCACAAAGAGGATGTTTTCAGAAAAAACCAGGGAACATTTACTTGGAGAAAATGGTGCAAAGTGAAGTGAGCAGAACCAGGACACCAGAAGCCAAAGTAAACAGCAAGATTGTACAATGATCAACTGTCAGTCACTGAGGTCTTCTCAGCAATAGAGTGATCCAAGAAAATTCCCAAAGATTCTTGATGAAAGATGCTCTCTACCTCCAAAGAAGTAACTCATGGAATCTGAAGGTAGAGGAAAGCCTACTTTTAAAAATGGGGGGAGTTGGAACTTGGCAAGGGGGCAAGTTTAATTCATAGGTAGGTCCTTAACCCTCTTGGTGGAGGTGTGAACTCAGTCTGGGAAGCTACTTGGAGCTCTGACAAGTAGTCAAAAGGCATTTAACCTGCATGAACTTTGACCCAACAATAACTGCACTGAGTCACCATCTCAAAGACAGAACACACAGAAAGGAAAAAGATCTGTTTGCAAAAATGTTATTTATAGCTGCCCTTTTTGGGGTGGCAAATTGGAAAGGGAGGGGATCCAGATCAACTGGGGAACAGATGAACAAGTTATAGTGTTGGCTTGGGAAGGAATCCTATTTTCCTATGAGAAAGGACCAAGAGGATGCTTTCAGAAAAAAAACCTAGGAAGACTTGGAGGAACCGATGCAAAGTGAAGCGAGCAGAGCCAGGACATCAGTAGCCAAAGCAAACAGCAAGATTGTACAATGATTGACTGTCAGTCACTTAACTCTTCTCAGGAACGCAATGATCTAAGACAACTCCAAAAGATTCATGATGAAGGATGCGATCTACCTCCAGAGAAAGAATGGATGGAATCTGAAGATAAAGGAAAGCCTAAAAGCCATTGGAAAATGGACTTCTATGTCTTGCAGTTTTTTCATGCATGTTTTCTTTCAAAACAAGAAGGGTGGTGAAGCAGATCAAGAACTGATAGAATCTGAATGTAGATCAAAACGTCATTTTGTACTTTTTGTTGTACTCAAAGTTTTATTATCCCGAAATTTTATTTTTGATTTTATTAATTTAAATTTTCAATTACAGTGAAAGTTATTTTTAACATGACTTTTTCTAAAATTGTCTCTCTTTGACCTTTCCCTCTGTCCACCTTCAGATAGCAATTAATCTCATCTAGGTTATAGAAAAGTATGTTTGTGCATTAAAACACTGGTTAATTCTATCATATGTGTTTGGATTATTTTATTTTGTTTTAACTTTGGGGTTTTTGAAGGTTTTTAAGTGATTGTTTTGTTTTTACAATAAGAACAGTTTCAGATGAATGAAATCTCAGCCCTTCAGACTGAAAAGGGCTATGTCTATTTACAGGACCTTTCAGTGATCCTAAGAAATACCAAAAAGAAGGCTTTCAGAAAAACCTGGGAAGACTTGAAGGGACTTGATGCAAAGTGAATCAGGAGAACATTAGACACAGCAAACAGCAAAATTATACAGGAATGACCTTTGAATGACTTAGTTATTCTCAGCAATACAAGGATCCAAGGTGATTCCAAAGGACCCATGATGAAAGATGCTTTCATCTCCAGAAAAGAACTGATAGAATCTGAATGCACATCAAAGCATACATTTAGACTTATTTTGTACTCTCAGAATTTCATTGAGTGCTGAGAATTTAGTTTTTACTTTATCAATTAATTTATTTTTCCAAATATATGGAAAGGGAGGTTTCAACATACCTTCTAGTAAAGTTCTCTCCCTTTGACCCACTCTTCCCCCACCCTAAAATACCAATCAATTTCATATAGGTAATACAAAAGCCCATTTTTTCCATAAAAACACATATTGATTTATTTTTGTTTCTGAATGTTGGGATTTTTTAGTTTGTGCTTTGTTTAACAAAAAGAGTTTCAGGTGAATGACATTTTAACCCCTAAGCCAGATGAGGGCTATGTCTGCTTTCAATGGCTGCTATGTCTGTACCTTTCAGAGATCATAAGAAATAATGAAGAGAATACTTCCAGAAAAAAAAGAAACTGAGAAGACTTTGGAAATGATTTAAAATGGAATGAGGAGAACCAGGAGAATATTGGATATAATTAACAACAATATCATACAAGACCGACTAGGAAATGACTTAAAATAATGATCGTCAATCATTACAATCATTACAATACAATGAGGGAAAACAAATCCAAAGATGCGATCCATTTAATAAAATTGATGGAATCTGAATATAGATCAAAACATACTTTCATTTTCTCATATATATATATATATATATGTATGTATGCTCTGATTTTTGCTGACAGTGAGAGTTTAGTTTTTATTTTACCAATCAGTTTATTTTTCCAAATATATCAAAAGATAGCTTTCAACTGTATCTTTTTGTACAGTTGTCTCCCTTTGTCCCTTCCCTCACTCTATCCTAAAATAGCAAATAATCTCATGTAGGTCATAGAAAAGTATATTTTTATTTTTTTAGAAAAGCATATTTTTATACAAAAGCAGTTATGAAATTATTAATGTTTTTTGTCTTGTGTGGTTTTTTTATTTTGTTTTTTGTTGTGTGCTTTGCTTCACAGGTTCAGGAGAATGACTTATTAAGCCCTAAGTTTGAAAATGGCTATGTCTACTTTCAATGCCTTTCAGTGATCATAAGAAATAATGAAGAGAAGGCTTCCAGAAAAAACGGGGAAGATTTATCAGAACTGATGCAAATTGATGTGAACAGAACCAGAACAACATAGACACAGTAAACAGTAATATTATACAATGTTCATTTGTGAATGATTCAGAATGTGAATGATTCGGAGTAATATGAGGATCCAAAACAATTCCAAAGGACTCATGATGAAAAATGTTTTCATCTTCAGAGAAAGAATTGAAGGAGGCTGAATGCAAATCAAAACATTTTTTATACTTTATTTTTTACATGTAGAATTTTGTTGAGCACTGAGAGTTTACTTTTACTTTGTCCATTAATTTATTTTCACAAATACATCAAAAGAGATTCCAATTTATCCTTTTTGTCAACTTGTCTTCAACTGACCCTTTCTTCCCTCCACCTTCAGATAGCTTATAAGCATGGGGCTTAAACAAAAGCAGAGTTTTATATAAAAATATAGGTTAATTCATATATGTGAAGTTTTTGACTCTTTTCTTTGTTACTTTACTTTCTGGTTTTGTTCATAGCAAGAAGAGTTTCAGGTGAATGACATCTCCAGCCCTAGGGCCAAAAGGTCTATGTTTTTCGGCTAAGAGCCTTCCAGTGATGATAGAATGGTAGGACATGGTGAATGGCTACCCCTGCTTTGTGAGCAGCCTGAAAAGCCTGTTTCAGTGAAGGGGAGAAAGTCCTGGGATCCTCCAAGTTAAGGGCTGTGAGGATGGTCACCAAGCCTCTGACATCTTCAGCTTTAGCCCCAACAAGGAGCATCAGGTCTTGGTAAGCAAAGAGAATTCCACAGAGGTTCCTGGCAGACACATCAGTTCCCTCTGTCTCTGCTTCAATAAACTTCTCCCCGATTTGGACCTGGCACTTCAAATATTTGTTCCTCTTCTTCAGTTCTTCTTCCAAGAACCTGAGGGCATGGCGGGGAAGGGCATACCTCTTGGTTCTGTCCAACTCATCAATCACAAGCCTGGGGATAATGATGATGAACCTCCTGCTCCTGGCCATCTCCTTTATGAGAGAAAGGTAATGGCAGAGGGCTAGGCTGTCTAGAATGAGGTAAGGGGAAAGGGCCACCTGAGCTTGGAGCAGCTGCAGATGGCTCTCCATGAGTTTCAATTCCTTCAGCAGCTGCTTCACCTTGTTGTTCTTGATGCAGCTTTGTGTCCCTACTTCTGAAGTCTTTTGGGAAGGAGTCTTGACCTCCCGGGCTAACTGGATGAAGTTGCCCCGTGTAGAATCAAACCAGATGAGGCTGGCGGGCAGTTGGGCAGCATGATGCCCAAAGGTGCGTAGGGTACAGGCCCGGAGGGCAGCTTCCTCCCTGGAGAAAGCAGGAGGCATGTCCAGGTTGAAGTCCAACCTGTGGTGGGCAGCCTGGAAGGGGAGGAGGCTGTGCAGAATGACATCCTCAGGGAGAGGTCTGGATTTGGGGAGGATTGGTTGGTCAAAGCCTGGCAGCAATTCCTGGAGCCAGGGGGCCAAGCCTAGGGAGGGGTGGACAAGTTCCTCTGGTGTGGGCATCAGGTTCAGCACCACTATCAGGTCCCTCCACAAGTCTGGACATGTATACATGCTAAGGAATGTGATGATCTGTTCTGTGCAGAGCCACTGCATGATGATCTTGACAGTGGGCAGCAGCCCTTCTCCAGAGACAACTTGCAGCCTCTCTTGCAGCTTCAGGAGCTTGGCATGGGACTCTTCCCCTGGGGGTCTCCCATCTGGCTTGACATCTGAAAGGAGGTCCCCCACACTGCCTTCTGTATCAGGAAGGGAACACAGGGAAATGTTCCCCCCATCATCACTATCATCTAAGTCTCCATATGAGTCAGAGGACACATCTAAGACAGAGACTTCCATGGGTTCTTTGTTCTCCCAGGAAGCTGCAGGGGGGTGAGTGGGGAAAAGGGACTCCTGGCTACTCTCTGATGACCTGCTCTGTCCTGAGGATGGGTTGGCAAGTCCTGCCTGAAGGTGTTCTCTCACCTGGCGAACAATGGGAGAGAAAAAACACAGGCTGAAGGCCATGGCTATTTTGTTGATCTCCAAGTTGGTCTTGTTGTATCTTTGCACACTCAAGAGGCAAAGCACCACCATTTGAAAGATGACTTGACTTGGCAAGGGGGAGCCATGCCCCTGATGCCCTGCTGGTCTGACGTCAGAGAGGCAGAGCTCAAAGTCCTCCAGGACAATTTTACACAGTCTCACCAGTCCAATGACCTTCCTTCCTTCTGGCTTCAAGATTCTCTGAAGATACAAGAAGCTCACCAGAAGCCTCTTAATGTCATCCCATGGCTTCCTCTCTGGACTCAGTTCCTCTATCAGCCCACCTGTCAGCTGTCTGTAGAGATTCTCAATTTTGAGATAAAGTTGCTCCAGACCCAAGGCTGCTCCAGCATGGGATATCTTGGAGTAGATGCCGCATTGATAAAAATAGGCAGCCTCCACATAAGAATATTTGTCCCCAGACAGAGTGGCCAGGTGCATGAAGGGTGAGCCCATCTCAGGAATCAGGGCCAGAGCTTTGTAGTAGTATTTTTCAGCCTGCTTCTCTGCATAGGAACCCTGGAATTCATTCAAAGCATGGTACAAGTTTCCGATGCGCAGAAGACAGCCATGACAGAACAGGCGAGCCCAGGCCATTTCTTCCAGGGAGGGAGACCCTGCCTCCTTAGCAGCACTCACAGGGGAGGGTGGGGTCCATTCAATGTAGCTGTCCAAGTTCAGCTGAAAAAATGCTTGCACAGAAAAAAACATGCCATGGTAGAGGTGGATCCCATGGATCAAGTGGCCCTGGTAGGCCCCTTTTGGGCTACACCTGTCTATCAACCATCTGTTGGTATCTCTGAGTCTTTGGATATCAACATAAGCCTTTTTCCATAACAGGTCTTCTGCCTCCATCCCATGATGTCCTGGACTCAGGAAGAGGAGTTGAAGGAGAAGTTCTTCCATCTCAGCCCTCAGGGCCACACTCTCAGCCTGGAAAAACTCATAGGGGGCTGCCTTTCCTGCAAGGATGATGTCAAGTTGCTGTGCTGATTTCACAATCTTCAGGAGAAGCTGCTTGGTTTGGTTTGGTTCCATATCAGCTTTCTGCCTGGTAACTGGTGCTGTAGAAACCAAGCCCACCCTTTCCGAACAAGTGGACGTCTCTGGCAATGTCCTCCAGAGGAAGGGAGATGGGAGAAAACAAGTCTCCAAGAGTCTCTCTGGACAAGTCTCTAGATGTCTCTCCCAGAGGATGCTGTAAAGCTATGGCACTGTGGTCGGAAAGTTCACTTGCTTATATAGTCCTTGGCAAAGGGGCAGGGTTAAGCCACAAGTAGGTCATTAGACCTCTTGGTGGAGGGGTGAACTCAGTGTAGGAAGGTACTTTGTGGTCCATGAAGTAGTCAAGAGGCATTTAACCCTGCATGAACTTTGACCCAAGAATAACTACACAGAATCCCCTTCCCAAAGAAAGCATCTGTTTGCACAAAAAAGATGTCTACAGCTACCTTTTTGTGGTTCTAAGGTACAGGAAAGGGAGGGGATGGGGAATGGGAGAACAAGTTGTGTTGTTGGCTGGGGGAAGGAATTCCATTGTTTGAAAAGAAACCACAGAGAAGATGTTTGCAGAAAAACCTGGGAACACTTGGAACTGATGCAAAGTGAAATGAGCAGAAACAGGACACCGTGAGCCAAAGTAAACAGAAAGATTGTACAGTGATCAACTGTCAATCACTAAGGTCTTCTCAGCAATAGAGTGATCCAAGACAATTCTAAAAGATTCATGATGCAAAGTGCTATCTACCTCCAGAGAAACAACTCATGGACTCTGAAGGTAGAAGAAAGCCTGCTTTTAAAAATGAACTAACATTTCTCATGTGTGTTTTGGACCTTGGCAAGGGGGCAAGTCTAATCCACAGGTAGGTCATTAGCCCTCTTGGTGGAAGTGAACTCCGTCTGGGAAGCTACTTGGAGCTCTGACAAGTAGTCAAGAGTCATTTAACCTGCATGAACTTTGACTCAATAGTAACTCAAGTGAGTTCCCATCCCAAAGACAGAAGAAAAAAAGAAAGGAAAAAGATCTGTTGGTACAAAAAATACTTGTAACTGCCCTTTTGTGGTAGCAAAATATGGGAAAGGGAGAGGACTGAGGTCAACTGCAGAATGGTTGAACAAGTTGTAGGAAGGAATACTATTGAGCTAAGAGAAAAGACAATGGATGCTTTCAGGAAAAAAACCTGGGAAGACTTGTAGGAACTGATGCAAAGTGAAATGAGCAGAACCAGGACAACAGTAGCACAGTAAACAGCAAGATTGTACAATGATTGACTGTCAATCACTTAGTTCTCAGAAATATATTGATCCAAGACAATTCCAAAATATTTAGGTTGAAGGATGCTATCTTCCTCCAGAGAAAGAACTCATGAAATCTGAGGGTAGAGGAAAGTCTTAAAGTCATTATAAAAATGGACTTCTATTTCTTGGATGTTTCATGGATATTTTCTTTCAAAACAAGAAGGGTAGTGAAACAGTTCAAGAACTGATAGAATCTGAATGTGGTTCAAAGAATCACTTTATACTTTCTGCTGTTCTCAACATTTTGTTGAGACTGAAACTTTATTTTTGACTTTATTATAATCAGTGTATTGTTCCAATGATATTGAAAGTTAGTTTTCTAAACTTTGTCGTCTCTCTCTCTTTACTCTTCTCTCCCAGATTCAATTAATCTCAGGTGGGTTATAGAAAAGCACATTTGTGCATAAAAGCACTAGGTAATTCCTTTACATGTGTTTGGGTTGCTTTCCTTTGTCTTATCTTTTGGGTTTTGGAGGGGTTTTAGTGAGTGCTTTAAGAGTTTCAGATGAATGAAATCTCAACCCTTCAGACTGGAAAGGGCTATTTCTAGTTTCAGGGCCTTTCAGTGATCATAAGAAATACCAAAGAGAATGCTTTCAGAAAAACCTGGGAAGACTTGTAGGAAGTGAAGCAAAGTGGAGCAAGCAGAACCAGGAGGATATTAGACACAGGAAACAGCAAAATTATACTGTGATGAACGCTGAATGATTTAGCTGTTCTCAGCAATACAATGATGCAGGAAAATTGCAAAGGACTCATGACGAAAGATTCTTTCCAACCCCAGAGTAAGAGCTGCCAGAATCTGAATGTAGATCAACTAGGCATACTTTATATTCTTTCTTGCACAGTCAGAATTTGGTTGAGTGCTGAGTGTTTAGTTTTTACTTTATCAATTTGTTTTTCCAAATATATCAAAAGAGAGTTTTCAGCTCACCTTTTTCTAAGTTGTCTCCCTTTGACACTTCTCTCTCTCTCTCTCCACCCTCAGTTAACAATTTATCTCTTGTAGGTTATAGAAAATAGTATAGGTGCAGAAAAAAATGCTAGTTTATTTCTATGTTTTGGAGGTTTTTATTTTGCTTTTGTTTTCAAGGGTTTTATTTTTGTTATTGTTTTGGGCTTTGGGGTTTGTTTTTTTGACTATCACAACAAGAGTTTCAGGTGAATGACATCTCAACCCCTGAGGGCAGAAAAGAGCTGTCTACTTTCAGGACCTTTCAGCCATCATAAGAAATTCCAAAGAGAATACTTTCAGAAAACCTGGGAAGACTTGTAGCAACTGATGCAATGTGAAGTGCACAGAATCAGGAGAACATTAGACACAGTAAACAACAAAATAATACAGGAATGACCTTTGAATGACTTAGCCATTCTCAGCAATACAAGGATCCAAGGCAATCCCAAAGGACTCATGATGAAAGATGCTTTCATCTCCAGAGAAAGAACTGATGGAATCTGACTGCACATCAAAGCATACTTTTTTTTGTACTCTCAGAAATTTGGTTGAGCAGTGAGAGTTTTACTTTATCAGTTTATTTTCCCCAATATATTGAAAGATAGTTTTCAACTATACCTTTTTGTAAAGTTCTCTCCCTTTGACCCTTCCATTCTTCCAGCCTTAGCTATTAATTTCACATAGGTTATACAAAAGCATATTTTTTTTTATTAAAAAGCATTTATTTGTATATATTTTTTGTTTGATTGTTTTTGTTTTCTTTCACAAGAACAGTTTCAGCAGAATGTCATCTCAACCTTAAGGCCACAAAGGCCTATCTCATTCAGCTAAGTACTCAGAGTGCCTTCCAGCAATCACAAAACTTCAATTAACTTATCCTCTTGGACTCCTCTGTGAGTATCCTAAAAAATTCATTAATGTGAAAAATATAATTTTCTTTTAACATTGGTGACCATGTGTTATAATATTCTAAAATATGGTAATTCAAGCAATTATAAACTTGCAAGGTTTTTTGATCTATATTAAAGGAAAATTTTTCTTTAATAAGAAAAATATTTCTTATTAAATTTATGAGATTGTTATTTGGATTATTTGGAGTTATTCTTTTCATTAAGGTTTAACATAGGTATTTATAAAGGAAATTGTAAAAAATAAAAAAGATTTTTTTTAATCCTAAAAGGTATTTTTAGAACCTTTCCAGTCATAAATCCATACCATCCCTATGTAAGAGTTCTCTGTAATCTGGAATTCCTACTGAATAAATGGAAGTCTTGTACAAAATGCTGTGTAATTTTCAAACCTACTTCATCTAAGGATATATTTATATATAAGTTAATTTGTATGTTTACAGCAATTAGCTATTGCTGTTTTCTAGGCGTTTAAGTGAATAATTAAAGTTACTATCTATGTGGGATTATTTCTAGTGATATATTTAAAGATGAAATTATATTGTTTAAATTTTAAAGGTTTGGTAAACTTATTGTTGTAATAAGTTATGTTCTTTTTGGCTTAGAACTCACCCTACTCCCCATGTTGAGAAAGCAAGTTACTTGGTGTGGGGTAAAAATGTATAGCCATGAAACGCATTGCTAGAATAATCATGTTATAAAAGTAAACAACCTCCCCACATATACCATGAAAGAGAAACCTTAAGAAAAATAAAGTGAGGGGGGAAAAAAGGTGTGTGCCAGTCTGTATTCAGACACTATCAGCTCCTTTGGTAGATAGCATTCTTTTTTTTTTTAGGTTTTTTTTTTTTTACAAGGCAGTGGGATTAAGTGACTTCCCCAAGGCCACACAGCTAGGTAATTATTAAGTGTCTGAGGTCTGATTTGAACTCAGGTCCTCCTGACTCTAGGGCCAGTGCTTTATCTACTGTACCACCTAGCCACCTAGATAGCATTCTTTATCATAAGTCCATCAGAGGAATTGCGTCAATATTTTTTCCCACAGTTTCTATTGACAGCTCTCACTCCATTTACTCTATTTAGAGTCCATATTCTTATAAAAGTGTTCTGTTATTAATTTCTTAATACACTCTCACCCTCCTAATGGGGGGGGGATAGTACCAAGGACAAAAACTGAGGTTTAATTTTCTATTTGTAACAGATTTTTATATATATATATTTTATATATATATATATATATATCAGCATGTCAATTGGTCAATTTTAAAATTGTAAATTCTCTAGTTTAAACGGTTCCAAATTTCATTTTTTAATAATAGAGGCATAAGGTTCGGCCTGGTTTTTGGCAAAGTAAAATTAAATTTGTGATGAGACTATTTTGTAGGATATTATTTTAATAGAGAAGCAAGCTCTAGAAGTGACTTGAATTAAACAGTACCTGCTCTGAGACCATATTTGAATTATCATTGGATATTTCCAGAGGAAGGCCTGAATTTTACTTTGTTGTTTTCCCTTTTATTTGTAAAGTCTACTTAGCAAAGGAGACTCCTCCCTTTTAGTTTCTCAAAGTGCAATCCGGGGTTTTCTTTTCCTCTCACACTATCTCCTTTTATATATTCTATGCTGCTTGTCTATATATCTTGGTAGCCTTAACTGTGTTTTGCTTGGTTGTGTTTTGCTTCAAGCTGTGCTATTTTCCTCCATTATGCCACTCACATCCCTTCTGTCATTGGTCTACATGTGAGGTAAGGGCAACTAGGTGGCCCAGAACATAGAGCACTGGCCTTGGAATCAGGAGGACAGGAGATTGAATCTGTGTGACCTTGGGCAAGTGACTTAATCCTGATTGCCTTGAATCCAGGACAATCTCCAGTCATTCTGATTCATATCTGGCCACTGGACCCAGGTGTCTCTGGAGGAGAAAGTGAGGTTAGTAACTTAGCACAGCCCCTCTCACTCAAATCCAATTCACATACTTGTTATGTCAGCCTCTCCCTGATACTGTAGTCTTCTTTGAAAATGAAGGACAAACAATATTATTATAGGTGATGCTATGGTGTCACTTTAACCAGTGGAGGAAATGTTGATGTGACCTAAAACCAAATATAAATGCTTTTTTCTCTTCAAAAGCAAATATGAATCTTCCCATTATATCAATGGTCAGTGGATGGCACCAGCATCCTGGAGGGGGAAGATTCACATGCTTTATGGAGATCTTTAGCATAGATGATAAGGCACAAAGGTTCGGAGTTAGGAGGTCTTATTCTTTCTGACCATTAATGGAATATTTGACATGGTTTCATCCTGAGTTTAGAGCAGCTCCCTTAATGGAAAAGCCAGAAACAACTTTTTCAGATCCTACCTTCTGATAGTGGAATTGTATAAGAATCCCTCTCCAAAACTCCACTGGGGGGGGGTGGGGGGGGGAGAGCCTGGTTTTCTAGCAATGCCCTCATGCATACATAATCAGTTAAGTTTGGAGAAATGTAATAAAGTGTGTGTTAACCTAATTTTGTGTGTTCTTCCTTGAGAACAAACTCTGAAGATGACTAGGAAAGAGACTGTGTGGGTAGAGACAAGAAGACTGGGCAACTAGATAAAAATGATCTTAGTGACTGGAGGGATAATGTTACCTTCAGTATCACCTCTGTACCAGAGTTTTGGTTTAAGTAGGATCTTAGTAATATAGGATAATCGGATCTAACTTTGGGGCTGAAAGGACCATCTAGTCCCATTTACTCATTTAATAAATGGGGGAACTGAAGCCCAGAGAGATTAAATGATTGCTAAAGGTCACACAATAAAGGCAGTAAGTAGTAGGGTTTGAATTTCAACTCAGCATCACTAATTAGGAGGAGAAATTAAGTTAATAATTCAGAGCTATCTTGCCCAACTGTATGCCAACAAAGTTGACAATCTAAGTGAAATGGATGAATATTTACAAAAATATAAACTACCTAGATTAACAGAAGAGGAAATAAGAATTTCAGAAAAAGAAATTAAAGAAACCATCAATAAACTCCCTAAAAATATCTCCAGGGCCAGATGAATTTACAAGTGAATTCCACCAAACATTTAATGAACAATTAATTCCAATTCTATATAAACTATTTAAAAAATAACAGGAGAAGAATAGATTTTTGCCAGATTCTTTCTATGCCACCAATATAATGTTGATAACCTAAACCAGGAAGAGCCAAGTCAGGCAAAGAAAATTATATCCCACTATTCCTAATGAATATTGATGCAAAAATTTTAAATAGGTAGGATTTAAACCAGATAGACAGGTTCAATATTAGGAAAATAACATAATTGAATATCATATCGAAACATAACAAATGTTGGTGGAGCTGTGACCTCATCCAACCCTTCTGAAGAGCTATTTGGAACTACGCCTAAAGGGCAACAAAAATGTGCATACTGTTTGACCCAGCAATATCACTACTGGGTCTATACCCTGAAGAGATGATGGAAAAGGGTAAAAACATCACCTGTACAAAAATATTTATAGCAGCCCTGTCTGTGGTGGCAAAGAATTGGAAATCCAGTAAATGGCCTTCAATTGGGGAATGGCTTAGCACACTGTGGTATATGTATGTGATGGAACACCATTATTCTATTAGAAACCAGGAGGGATGGGATTTCAGGGAAGCCTGGAGGGATTTGCATGAACTGATGCTGAATGAGATAAGCAGAACCAGAAAAACACTGTACACCTAACAGCAACATGGGGGCGATGATCAACCTTGAAGGACTCGCTCATTCCATCAGTGCAACAACTGGGAACAATTTTGGGCTGTCTGCAAAGGAGAATACTATCTGTATCCAGATAAAGAGCCATGAAGTTTGAACAAAGTTCAAGGACTATTCCCTTTAATTTAAGAAAAAAACCCAGATATCTTATTGTCTGATCTTGACCTCTTAGACTTCTTGTCTCTTCCTTAAGGATATGATTCTCTCTCATTACACTCAATTTGGATCAATGTACAACGTGGAAACAAAGTAAAGACTGACAGATTGCTTTCTGTGGCGGGGTGGGGAGAGGGAAGTAAGATTGGGGGGGAAAATTGTAAAACTCAGATAATATCTTTAATAAAAAAACAACAAAAACATCAATAAAAAGTTAACAAAAATCATATGATTATCTCAATAGATACTAAAAAAGCTTTTGACAAATTGACAAATTTGACTTGTTCTTATTAAAAACACTAGAGAGTATAGGAATAAATGGAGTTTTTCTTAAAATGATCAGCAATATCTTTCTAAAACCATCAGTAAGTATTATATATAATGTGTTTAAACTTGTAGCATTTCCAATAAGAGGAGGGTAAATCAAGGATGTCCATTATCAACACCATTATTTAATATTGTATTAGAAATTTTAACTTAAGCAATAAATAAGAGAAGAAAAAGAAATGAAGCATCTAGAATAGGCAATTAGGAAACAAAACTTTCTTTTTTTAAAATAAAAGAAAGATTTTATTTATTTTGAATTTTATAATTTTTCCACTAATCTTGCTTCCCTCCCCCCCACACCCCACAGAAGGCAGTCTGGAAACAAAACTTTCAATCTTTGATTATGATATGATAGGTTCTTGAGTACTCCAGAAAATCAACTAAAAACTGCTTGAAACAATGAAAAACTTTAACAAAGTAGCAGGATAGGAAATAAACTCACATTAATCATCAGCATGTTTATACATGACCAATAAAGTCCAAGAGCAAAAAGAAGAAAGAGAAATTCCATTTAAAGGAATTGTTGATAACATAAAATACTTGGAAATCTACTCCCCAGAGTACAATTACAAAATACTTTTCACATAAATAAAGTCAGATCCAAGCAATTGGAAAAATGTTAATTGCTCATGGTTAGGCTGAGCTAATATAATAAAAATGACAAACTACCCAAATTAAGTCACTTATTCATACCAATCAATCTACCAAACAACTATTTCACAGAGCTAGAAAAATAGTAACAAAGTTCATCTGGAGCAACAAAAGGTCAAGAACATCAAGGGAACTCATGGGGGGGGCAATACAAAGGAAGGTGTCTTAGTTGTATCAGATTTAAAACTATAAGACAGCAATCACTAAAACTAGTGCTGGTTAAGAAATAGAGTAATGGATCAATGGTTTAGATTAGGTACAAAAGGAACAATAGTAAATGACTACAGGAATATACTATTTGATAAACTCAAAGACATAAGTTTCTAACATAAGAATTCACTATTTGACAAAACTGCTGAGAAAAACTGGAAACTAGTATGACAAAGACCCATATCTCATACCTTAAACCAAAATAAGGTCAAAATGGGTATGGGATTTAAACATAAAGGTCAGTACCATAGCCCAATTAAGAGAACAAGAAATCAGTTAAATCTACAAAGAGGAGAGATGTTTATGACCAATCAAGAAATAGAGGATGTTATAAATTACAAAATAGATGATTTTGATTATACTAAAATAAAAAAAAAACATTTGCACAAATAAAACCAATGTACACAAGATTGGAAGGAATGTAGAAAGCTGGGAAGCAATATTCACAGCTAGTGTTTCTGACAAAGGACTCATTTCTAAAATAAATAGAGAACTGAATCAAATGTATAGGATTTCAAGTCATTCCCCAATTGATAAGTGGTCAAAGAATGTGAACAAGCAGTTTTCAGATGAAGAAATTAAAGCGATTTACAGTCATATGAAAAAAATGTTCCAAATCATTATTGATAAGAGAAATGAAAATTAAAATAACTCTGAGGTACTATCTCACACCTATTAGATTCACTAAGTAGACAAAAAAGGAAAATGATCAATGTTGGAGAAAGTGTGGGAAAATTGGGACACTAATGCACTGTTGGTGGAGTTGTGAATTGATCTAGTCCGTGTGGTGAGCAATTTTGAACTATGCCCAAAGAGCAGTAAAGCTTTGCTTACCCTTTGATCCAGCAATACTACTACTACTACTAGGTCTACATCCCAAAGAGATTATTAAAAATGGGGAAAGTATCACATGTTCTTTTTGTAGTGCAAAGAATTAGAAATTGAGGGAATGGCCATCAATTGAGGAATGGCTGAACAAGTTGTGATATATAAATATTATGGAGTTTCATTGTTCTGTAAGAAATCATGGATGAGGGATAGCTAGGTGGCACAGTGGATAGAGCACAGGCCCTGGAGTCAGGAGTACCTGAGTTCAAATCCAGCCTTAATAATTACCTAGTTGTATGACTTTGGCCAAGTCACTTAACCCCAATGCCTTGCAAAAAAAAAAAACTTAAAAAAAGAAATCATGGATGGTTGGACTATAGTGAAGCATGGAAAGATATGCAGAAGCTGATGCTGGGTAAAGTGAGTAGAACCAAGATAACATTGTCCACATGAACAACATTGTGAGTTGACCGACTATTATAGATGGTCCTCTCAGCAGTTCAGAGATCTAAGACAACATCATCTACATTCAGAGGAAAATAAAACAAAACAATGCAAAAAACCCAACCCACAGATTCTGAATGTACGCTATGTTCACTTTTTAAAAACTTCTCTTCTGTTTTTCCTTCCTAGCCCACCCATGGTTTTCTTTCTTTACCTTAAGTCCTAATTCCTCATACACAAAATGACTAATAGGTAAACAACTTAAACAAATAAACAAGTACAATTTTGCCCAGACTGCTGCTAAGGGGAGGGAGCAAGGAAGGGTGATAGAAAAACGTGCAACTTAAAAATGTGCAAGTGGATGAATGTTGAGAAACTTTCCCGACATGTAACTGGAAAAATAAAATATCAATTAAAAAATTGCTGAGTGACAACTTTCGAGAAGCATGGAAAAATATTTGCAGAAGCTGATGCTGAGTTAAGTGAGCAGAACCAAGGTAACATTGTACACATGAACTACAACATTGTGAGATGATTACTTATGATGGATGCAGCTCCTCTCAGTAGTTCAGCGGTCAAGGACAATCCTGAGAGACTTGTTAAAGAAATGCCATCCGCGGCCAGAGAACAAACTTTGGATTCTGAGAACAGAGCAAAGCTAACTATGTTCACTTTTAAATAACTTCTTTTATACTTTTCCTTTCTCATGCTCCCTCCCCCTTCAGTCTAATTCCTCTTTCGTGATAGGACAAATATGGAATTATGTTAAATACAATTGTACATGAAACACCTTTTACCGTGTGTGTGTGGGGGGGAAGGGAGGGTGGTAGAAAAATGAGGAACTATATAAACTTGCAAATGGACTAACGTTGAAAATTACCTTTGCATGTAATTAGAAAAATTAAGTAAAAATTTCAATAAAGGTAAAAAAAGTAAAATAAATTAATTTCAAGTCCCAGAAAAGAAACTCATGCTACTAAAATCCCCAGCACTATCTAGTGGTTCAACATCAGAAACTGATTTGATTTTAGCAGTGGAAATAACATTACAGAGACATGATCATCTACCCAATACTGTACCCTAAGGATCCTAGGGCCTTTGCATCTTCCTCTTATGTTGTCTCCTCCATTTAAGAGTGAGTTCCCTAAGAGAAGTAGCTAGCTTTCTGTTTGTATTCATGCTTAGGACATGCTTGGCACTTAGGAAAAGTTAGTAAATTAGTTTTCATTCATTCATTCACCTGGATATAAGAAAAATTTCCTAGTTTGGTTCATGTAGAGAATTTAATTGATTTAGAGTTATCCTAAAGTAAACGAAGGGTCTTCTTTGAGAGGCAGGGAACTCCCTGTTACCAGAAACTTTCAAATACAACTGTCCTTCATTCTTAAAGAAGTCCATACATTCAGGGAGGTGATGTCCCAACAAGCATATGAATTGGATTTGAGTGAGGAGGTGCTGCACCAGCCTCACTTTCTCCTCAGGAGCCATCTGAGTCCAATGGCCAGATATGGATGGATTTGGATACGTACTCGTTAGATGGCCCCTTGCTGAGGACATTCTAGAGAGGAGACATGTTTAGGTTGGGTCTGACCTGAGAGGTTTCAGAGATCCCAGAGAATCTGAGATCCTGAAATATCTTGAAGTCAGGAGAGTTTCAGAACTTCATTAGCAGGATGAAGTCAAGGATAATTAGTGACTCCCAAAAGAACTCTTCCTTGGATAGGTGAGGTCCTGTCTACCTACACACCACTGGGACTTTGACCATCACAGCTGGGGGAATTGGGGCCTAGAGAAAGTCAATGATTTACCCAAAGTCAGAAAGCATGTGTTAGAGCCAAGATGCCAACTCTTCAAAGAATTAATCTGCAGATCTTCCAAATGTAGCCAGTGGGGGAAGAATGTCAAAGAAAGATGTTAGCTTTCTTATCTTGGCTAAATCCTGGACATAAAAAGAAAAAAGGGATGTGGCAGTTTTTTGGAAGGAGGGTAGCTAAGTACCTCTATTTTCTTCCAGGGTATTTGGCATTCACTACAGTGATAAAATAATTCCATGGAAATGTGGGTAACATTTTCTTTGTCCCTCTCTCCCTCCCCTCTCCCCTTCCTCCCTCTCCCTCTCCCTCACACTTGCTAGATGGCAAAGTGGATAAAGCACCAGCCCTGGAGGCAGGAGGACCTGAGATCAAATCTAGCCTCAGACCCTTTATAATTGTCTGGCTGTGTGACCTTGGGCAAGTCACTTAACCCCATTGCTTTAAATAAATAAAATTTAAAAATGGAAGGATTATTTCAACTCTCATAGGAAGAAACAGGTCCTGTGCTGTGGCCTGGCCCTAGATATGGAGTCATTGCACATTGCCTCCTCCAATAGAATGGAAGCTCCCAGAAGGCAAACACTTATTCTCAGTATCACATTCAGTTGATTCACTGAATGAATGCCAAGCCAGGTACATTCTAGCTTGGCATCTGATGACCTGGATGACTGTGGGTCAATGGAAGGAGTCAGTGAGAACCAGTGAGGAATGATTTGGGAATGGGGCTAGGTGAAAAAAGAGACAGAGTGTCCAGGTGGAAAGTTCACAGGACTTGGGATGAGGACATCTTAGCTTGACCTCTGAGGGTTTTGTGACCTGAGTCAGCTTTCTTTCCCTCTCTGAATTCAGCTGTAAAATGGAGTTATATTGTGGCTATGATGAGGGGTTTGGAAATCTTAGACACAGAATTATTGACTTCTATTATCATTGTTTTTTGTTTTTGCAAGGATAGGTGAAGTCCTATCTACCTCCACACCACTGGGACTTTGACCATCACAGCTGGGGGAACTGGGGCCTAGAGGTCACACAGCCAGATAATTATTAAGTGTTTGAGGTCAGATTTGATGCCTCCAGGGTTGGTGGTCTATCCACTGTGCCACCTAGCTGCCCCCCAGCCGTTATTGTTAGTTTTAATGAAAGCAGAGGTAGATGGGACAAGTTTGAACTTAGCTGTTCCTCTGTCAGAGCTCCTGCTTGATTTTGCCATTTGGATTTTGCCATTTTTCCTCTCCAGGGGATGGAAATCAGCCCCGGAGAGTTCCTTTCCCCTCTCTACAGCCAGATCCATCTTTCTAAGCCCAGCTCAGTGATCAGAAGAATCCTCTCTTCTGCCCCATTAGTATAGTGCTTGAAAACTCCCAATATATTTCCCTCGCAAACATACTGTGAAGCAGGGAGTCCAAGTATGACTGTTATCATTTCACAGCTGGGGGAATTGGGGCCTAGAGAGTCAGTGATTTACCCAAAGACAGAAAGCATGTGTTAGAGCCAAGATGCCAACCCTGGTGTCCTGCCAGGCTCTTGCCTCCTCCCACAGTTTGAGGCTTTTCAGCATCTGCTCCTTCTTGCTAGGAGTTTTCTCTGATGCTCCCTGGAGTCTCTACCTTGGACTTCTCTATCACTTAGGATTTAACTGGGATAATTGCTTTTGGACCACAGTTTGCTGTGATGTGAGGTCTGTTGGTCTCCTGTCCAAGGAGGCAGGCAGCTTCATGGGAGGTGGGGGCCTTGCCTTCTGCACTTTCTATGTCTCTTCCCAGCGGCTAACACAGTGCTAACCTCTCTTGGCTACTCGATTCCCCCGCCCTGTCCAACACTGTGATTTCTCAGGTTTCTCCCCTCCCCCCCAATCTCTCTAAAGTCCTATTTTTGGATCGCGTCTCATCTCTTTCTACTGTCCCTTTCCCTTGGGACTGTCACCATATTTGCAGCTTCTCTGATCCCATCTTCAGATGCTTCTCAAATCTCCTCTCCCTCAAGGATTCTCAGGCTCCCATTTCCCAGTGCTGGAGCCTGTTCAGCTTCTATCAGTGATGTTATCCATGATGGAAACCCCCTTCATTTCTGACTCTTCCCTCTCCCTCAACAATCAATAAACTCACAGGATCACAAAGAAGTGACACATGAGGACAGTGAACCCCATCCTCTCATTTTACAGAGGAGGAAAGTGAGGGACAGAGAAGGGAAGGGACTTGCCCAAGGTCATACAGGCGATCAGGGCTGGTACTCCAGAGTCTTCCAGTCTCCTGTCTTTCAGAGAAACCTTCTCTTATCTCCATTTCAGCTAACATCCCCAGACAGAGAATTCCAAGGAGCGGCTGGGCACCCAACCAGCCTAAACTGGTTTTCGATGTGAGCCAGCCTGTAGGGGCCAGCCCCCACAGACAGGAAAGATGGGGGCGAGAGCCGCACACGGGCTTGGAAATAGATGCTTTGCTTTCCAGGCATCTATAGCAAGACAGATGCCGGCTTGGAGGGATTCTCAGGGGCTTCTTCTGTCTTGGGGATCCTAAGCATTCTTGTCACCAGGAAGTGTGGGCGTTAGGAAAGCCAAAGGAAATTCACGGGGATACTTTCCCCAAGCCTAACTCATTTCATCTTGGACAAAGCAACCACGATCATTATTATCACAGATTCTACTGCCCCTTGATGTCTGCAAAGTGACAAGTCCTTTCCCATTTCATTTCGTACAGCAACCTCGGGGAGGGCATTTGGTGGTGGATGTTATCTCCATTTTACAGAGAAGGAAAGTGAGGATCAGTGGGGAAAGTGACCTGTCCAAGGCTAGGAATTGTCTGAGGATGAAGTGGAACCCAGGTCAATCCTAACTATAGTTTAGTTCTCTTATCAGCATAATAAACCTAATTTCCACAGTAGGCTACACTTTACAAAGCCCTTTCTTCTCAACCAGCCTCTCTGTCCTTTCCCCAAATCACTTGAATCTGCTTTATATAGACTGGAACATTGCACATTGTCTCCTCCAATAGAATGGAAGCTCCCAGAAGGCAAATGCTTATTCTCAGCATCTATTTGGTTCTCAGTATCTATCTCAGTATCTAGTTGATTCACTGAATGGAGGAATTTATTTCATATCAGTTCTCTGAAGACAGGTTCAGGATTCTTTCCATGACGTATTTTTTTATATCAAAAGTGATTTTGTCAATAGGGTGAGATCCCTTTGTCAAATGAATTTTCCATCAACGAAAAGAAAGAGACTAATTTCCCCAAGAGGAGACAGGGGGGAGTGACATTCAGAGAATAGGCTATGGCTGAAATCAATTCAAAGGGTGAAATTTTGGTGCATCATAATAGAAAAGGAAGTTTAATTATCTTACCACCTTGTTTGCAGTCTGAGATCCTTAACATTCCTGCCAAAAGATATTCTTTCTTTGAAGACCAAACCAAAATACCAAGGTAGTATTAATAGATGATAATGACCTTTCATTCAAAGACTGGTAATAAGAAACAGAAGGTAGGGGAGGGGGAAAAATCAGGGAGAGAAAATATTCTCTGTATCAATAATAGAGCACTTTCAGGGTAATGCGTATCTTCTAGAAGGGCTGAATCCCAAATATTCATGGAAACTATAAGGGGTGTGTGTATATGGCGGTGGGGGGTATAGTGGGATGGCCATGGGGAGGCTGGAACTGGAGAGGGGGCCAGGCATGGAACCTTGGAGGGGGAGTCAGGAGATCAGTGTTGGCCCTACTCTTCATTTACTTAGTGATCCTGGACCAGTCACTGTCCCATCCAGAGTTCATTCCAGAGATTTAAAAATAGCTATGGAAGGTCCCTGGAGATCTTTTAGCTTAGATCCCTCATTTAAAGAGGAGGGGAGACTGGGAGTGACTTTAGAACATGGAACACCAGAGCTAGAATGTTCTAAGTTCTAAAGTACTGCCAAATTTTGACATACCATGTCTGAGAGCCTTTCTAGCTCTTAAACCTTCTCGTTTTTTCTTTACCTCTGGCAAGAACTCATCACAAATAAACACCAGACAGATGCTGATGGGATGTGGAATTCTGGAGACTATCTCTTCTTGTCTGCCTAGATGAGTGAACCAGCTCTAATGAGGCCAGAATGGAAATCCAATGTATAGTTTGGCTTGTGACATGCTCCTCCCTCCAACCCTGACTCTGTTTCTCTGTTTAACTCAATACTTACCCCTCTTATTTTGCTTTAACCACCCCCAAATCCTAGAGATACAATTAGCACATTAACACAAGGCCATGAAGAGAAGCTTTCAGAGACCTTCCCCAAGACACTGCTTTCCTCAGTACTCCTTTCCCAGTTCTGAGGCAGTAAGGTGGGACAATGGACCGAGTATTGAGTCTGGAATCATAAAGACCCGAGTTCAAATGTTGCCTGAGACAATCACTAGGCATATTATTTTATCTCACTCTGCCTCAGTCCCCTTTTATTTAAAATGGGGATAATAACAGTGTCTATCTCATAGGGTTCATGGAAAATTATATGAGAGAACTTTTGCCAATCTTACATCATTATAGAAATGTTAGCCATTGTTATTGTCTGGAAAAGTAAGAGAAGTCTGGAGGAAATGAGAGGAGATCTTCATGGGCACGGGAATATGAGATGCCCCTTGAGAGCCACCCATTGATGATCAGTTTGGAAAGAAGGCTCACTGATCCAGGAGGACTCAAGCCAAAGGGAGGGTCAAGGCCAATGAATTGGGCAGGACTGGCAAGGTTATGAGGCTGCCCAACTCAAGACAGTGACAACTTCACTGTCAGACTATCTCCCTGGGCCAAGGCAATTCTGTCTTGCCTTCAGCAGAGGCTGGCCTCTCTTTAAGTCACTCACCAAACCTTTAAGTCCTATGGGGTCAAGCTGAACAAGGCTGGGCCCTCCTTCCTGTGACAGTCCTTTATCTTTTTAAAGACAGTTCTTATAACTTTGACACTTGGCACCTCCAGAGACTTGACAAGCTTAAAGAGAAAGGAAGGGAATAAGGTTTTATATCATGAGGACTTTGAACCTCCAAGCACTGTGCTGGGCTTTTCCCTCCCAAATCTTATCTCACTTGATCCTCATGACTTTGTGAGGTAGGTGCTATTATTACATCCTCATTTTAATAATAATAATAATAATAATGCATAACAATAGCAATAATCTCATGACCATTTCTAAAGAACCTACTATGTGCCAGACACTGTGTTAAGATTTAGTCATCACAACAGCCCTGGGAAGTAAATGCTATTATTATCATCTCTATTTTACTGATGAGGAAACTGAGACAAAAACAAGTTAAGTACCACATATATAGTCAATGTCTATGGTCACATTTGAACTCAGGTCTTCCTGAATCCAAACCCTGCTCTTTATCCAATGCACCACCTAGCACCTCTAGCAAGCATAATGTTCTATCATGGACTTCACAACATTCCCCACCAATAGCCATAAAGCCTATACATGCAGGTCTTTGGCTGTAGGAAGCCCACTGCCTCCTGGAGACAACCCACAATATTTCATCTATTGGACTGCTCTAATTTTTTTTAATTTTATTTTTATTTCCATTTTCCAATTTTCTCCCTCACCTATCCCTCTCCTATTCTTTGAGATAATACCTATTATAAACCTGAAGTCATACGAAACCTTACCCATGTTCTAAAAAAATAAAGCAAGAAAAATAAAGAAAGGGGGACAAAAGAGTATGCTTCAGTCTGCACTCTGGGTTCATCAGTTCCCTCTCTGGTGGTGGAGAGCATATTTCATCTTGAGTCCTTTGGAGTTCTGGTGAATCATTATAGTCATAAGCATTTCTAAGTCATTCACAGTGGATTATCTTTACAATGCTGCTGGTACTATGTGGTTCTTTTTTTAAATTTATTTTTATTTATTTAAGGCAATGGGGTTAAGTGGCTTGCCCAAGGTCACACAGCTAAGCAATTAAGTGTCTGAGGTTGGATTGGAACTCAGGTCTTCCTTGACTCCAGGGCCAGCACTCTATCCACTGTACCACCTAGCTGTCCTCTACATGGTTCTTCTACTCTTGCTTCCCCCGCCTCTGCATCAGTTCAGAGAAGTCTTCCCCGATTTATCTGAAACTATCGTCTTTATCATTTCTTACAACACACTAGTATCAATATATTCAGAGATGATAACTTGCTCAGGCTTTCCCCAGCTGTTGGCATCCCCTCGGTTTCCATTCTTTAACACAGACAGCTACAATTGTTGAGATATACTTCTTGCCTTCAGGGGAAAATCTGCTTCTCATTTCAAAGTTCATTTCTTCCTGCAAGTCTCCCTCATCCCTCTAGATGACATTTTTTTCTAGAGGACTTTGATTTTCTCTCTTACTTTCCCTTACTAATTTACCCTTCACTCCTCATCCCTCACTACTTACATCTTACTTTCATCTCTTGCATCCATTATGTTTCACCTTGCATCAGAATGATTTTAATATATGTCATCTTCATTTGCTCCCTCCCCATTAGAAAATAAGCTCCTTGAGGGCAAGGACCATGCTGGTTTTTCTATCTGGAGCTAAAGCAGCTTTGCACAGTAGGTGCTTTATAATTGTTGCTAGAACTGAACTGAATGTAAAGATCACCGGAGCCAGAGAATCTGTGCCTGAATGCTGTCTCTGTTTACTGTTTAACTACATGTCCTGAACAAGTCATTTTCTCATTGCCTCATCTATTATAATAATACTTGTCCTTCATTTTGTTTTAGTTTTTGCAAGGTGATGGGGTTAAGTGACTTCCCCAAGGTCACACAGCTAGGAAATTATTAAGTGTCTGAGGCTGGCTTTGAACTCAGGTCCTCCTGACTCCGGGGCCAGTGCTCTATCCACTGCACCACCTAGCTGCTCTTTTCCTTGATTTTCAAAGAAGACCATAACATCAGGGAGGTGATGCCATGACAAATACAGGAATTGGATTTAAGGTGGGGGGGACTGTGCTAAGTCATCAGCCTCACTTTCTCCTCCAGAGTCATCTGGTCCAGTGGCCAGATAGGAATTGGGATGAATAGAGATGACCTGCATGTGAGGCTTGCCCAAGGTCACACAGCTAGTATCCAAGGCCATATTGGAGCTCCTAACCTCTTGAATCCAAGGCCAACGCTCTAATCTACTGCACTACCGAGCTGCCCTTGTCTCATCTATAAAAGAAAGAATTTGGACCAGATGCCACTGAATTCTCCTCCAGCTTTGATCCTAGAACTTACCTGGCTGAACTTGGCAAGTCATATGACCTTTCTGAGTCTCAGTTTATTCATCTGTAGAATGAGTATGTTGGATGAGAAGATTGTTGAGATCCCTCTCAGGTATAGATCTGGGACCTGGAACCGGTACCTTCCCTCATGCCTTACTCTGTTTTTGTTTGTTTGTTTGTTTGTTGTTGTTTAGGTTTTTGCAAGGCAATGGGGTTAAGTGGCTTGCCCAAGGCCACACAGCTAAGTAATTATTAAGTGTCTGAGACCAGATTTGAACTCAGGTCCTCCTGACTCCAGGGCTAGTGCTCTATCTACTGCACCACCTAGCCACTCCATCTCATGCCTTACTCTGAAAACACCCTGGGGGAAGGATGGCACATGAAGCTGCAGCCACTAACAACCATGTTCTCTCTCTTTGTCCAGATGTTCAGTGGGGCCACCTAGACCCAGCTCAGGGTGTGTGTGTGGGGGGGGGGGGCGGGCACCAGCATGTACAAGCCAAACAGTCTGCTTCACTGGATGACCGGCTCTCCAGAGTCCAGTCTATCACTTTCTGGTTTTCAGTCTATTACTGTTGAAACAAATGTGTACTGAGCTCGTTCCCTTCCCTCCTCACCCCAAATTCTACTAGTCAGGCAAATCGCAGTGACTATTCAGGACTCATAGGGGAGCTGTATAGGGAGGGTCTGGGCTAGAGAGATATGGCCTCTTAGGTCACTTCTGGTTCTGGATTCCAAGTCATCTGCTTCTATAAAAACCCTGCAGCTGACTTTCCTGAGACTTTAAGAAAGTCATAGGACCTACAATGGACAGAGGAGGGCGCCGGGGATGCTGCAGTCCCTTCGGACTCTAAGGGTCCCCAACTCTTTGTCTCAATCAAATTCTAGATCAAGAAGGGTCCTTAGAGGTCATCTAGGCCAACCCATGCATTTTAATTGTGGAAGAAACCAAGGTTCGCAGATAGGGAAATGACGTTCCTGGTCATACAATTCAGTCAACATCACAGGTGGGATTTGAACCCAGACCCTCTGACTCCACAGCATGTAATGGAAACTCTTTGAGGGTAGCATGTTTGCTTCATTTTGCTATGTTATTTTGTTATTTTTTGCCTATTTGTATCCCCAGGGTTCAATGTCCCACATAGAGTAAGCATTTATTATTTATATGTTGATTGGCTTGTTGAATGAATACATGAAAAATGCATGTCTCAATGTTGTTCTGGGCCAAGGGCTAGGATCAAAGTTGGGGATTCCGGGCTTGCCCAAAGGAGCTCCCATTCTCACAACACACATAGAAAGGTTGTCTTAATGCAGACTTGGAATACCAACAGTCCAGTAGAAAGAAATAAGGAATATGAGGTTCCATTGTAGGGTAGAGGGGAGGGCATGATGGTCTTAAGAGTGCTTTGGCAGATCAGATAGCAATGCCTAAGGATCTGGGGGGGGTATAGACGCAGGGCAGATGGGGCAAGGGAAGACCTACGGGGTGATGGGAACAACTTAGACACAGAACACCAAGGACAAAGTAATGGAGTGGGGGGTGGGGAGTTAGAGTGAAGAGATCAGTCAACCTGGAGCATGAGATCTAGTTACCATCCTGAGCTCCAGGTCTTGAAATCTTCCCTTTCTTTCAAAGTTCAACCCAAGTAGCATCTTCCAAACACAACCTGCCTGATTCCCCAGAGCTGCTAATCCTTCCCATGTTTGGATTTTGTATGTCTGTTATGTAGGTTGCTTCCAAGTGTTTTTGCACAAGTTGTCTCCCTGGGTTGGCTGCAAGCTCTCGGAAGGCAGGGACCATTGCCTTTTTGCCTACAGAAGCCCAGTGTCTGGCTCTGGGGCTGGCTCTACCAAGGTAGCTCCTGCTGACTGATGGATTAATTGATACTCAGCTTCACCACCTGACGTCAGACTCATGCTTTGGCCCAAATAATATGTTCTATTTCTTCAGTGCTTTGGCATTTATAAAATTACTTTCCTCCTAATAATCCTGTCAGGGCAGAGAGCACAATCTTCAATTCTCCCATTTGACAAGGGTTTAAATGGAGGTTTAGAGAAGGAAAGAGGTTTGCCTGGGCCTCCCAGCTGGGAAGTAGCAGAAGGGGGATGTTAAGGTCAAAATTAAGGCAAGGTCAATGAGATCTCAGTCTTCCCATTTTTCTCTGACCCCCTCCTACATGAAACATAAAAAGTGGCTTAAAAGAAATAACCAATGTTTTGGGAAGGGAGAAAACATGATAAATAAATTGAGGGCCTGGGAGGCTCAGATTCTACCCAGAGAAGATGGTGGATACCTGAACCAGGAGAGAGATTAGTCCACCGAACAACCGTGGGAGGACAGAATTGGGGCAGTGGATATGGCCCCTGAGATAGGAGGGTTTAGAATAACAGAATCTTTCAGCCTGTGGATGTGTACTGTATGAGACAGGAGGAAGGCAAAGAGATAATATTTGGGATCCAATAAATGGACCTTCTCATCCAATTGATCTCACTGGGAGGGAATGAAGGACCCTGAGGTGTGTGAAATTTTCTTTGTTGATTTTTCCCTGTATCATCTCCTCCTTTTCCCTTTTCTCACTAGGTCTTAGAGCACCTTCAGAGGAGACCAAGCCAGAGAGGACCTGCTTCTGATGAGATAGGAACACTTGGAAGTCTTATATAAAATCAGAGCAAGGTCAAGGGAACTTCATAACGCCACCTCTTGTTCCAAATGACTTATCCATAGCTGGTAACGATCTGAGGCAACATTTAAATTCAAGTTTTCCTGATCCTAAGTCTCTAATAATCTACTCACTATGAAATCTTTTAAAAAATTATTTTTATTTTGTTAATATTTTTATTTAAAAAATTTTAATATAAAGTATACATAGTATAAGAATATTTATATATAAAATATAAATAATATAAGTATATTTATAAGTAAAAACTTTTCAATAATTTTTTTAAATTGATTTCCAAATTCACCTTCCCACATTACCTTCCCCTCCTTGAAAGGTTAAGTGATTTTTTATCAGTTCTGTATCTCATTGTGCCTTCTGATACCCTGCAAAAATATTGGGAGCCTGGGATCATGTTCTGACCTTTTCTTATCCAGGCAAAATATATTTAGTTCCTTTAAAGAATCTTCATGGAAAATGGCTCTGAGGCCTTTCCTCATCCTCATAATTGCAAGAAATTAGAGCTATTCCTTTGAGGTTTAAATGCCTAGCCATATTTTAGAAAAGGTGCTGTAAATATCTCCTTGAAAGTTGGACATGGTAGCTATAGTCACATGGTGACAGGAAACAGGAAATGGATGGATTTTTGTGTTGGCCAGGTCTGTTGAACTAAAATGACTTGGTAAACTTTGACACTTTTTATCTTATAATCTCTCACCCTCAAGACAGGGAAGAAACTTTGAAATTCTCTGAGCTTCAACTTCTCCCTGTGTACAATGAGGGCATACTAGCTGGTTTCTCAGGACCCTCCCAGTTTCGCATTTTCTATTCTAAGGTCCTCCATTTGATGGCTCATGTTCTAAAGTCTCTCCCAACTCTAACATTCTATGTTTTAACCAGCTTTAACAATTGCCTGTTCTAGACAACTCCCAGCTTTAACATTCCATGATCTAAGGCACCTTTCAGTCCCTCCCAGCTCTGGTATTCCCTGATCCAAGGTCCCTGAGAGCTCTTTCTATGATTTTAGATCCATCTCTGCCTCAAATCAGACCAAATCTGACAAGGTTTCCCCTGGGTAAATGGATATGAGATATATTCAAACTAGGTCTTCTCTTCCCCAAATCAATTTAATTTCAGTTCATAAAACTCAAAGGTTAGGGAAGAGAGAAGAGGAGAGAAGAAGAAAAAACAAATATACTTAAGAATATGAGGTCTTAGAAGCCAAGAAGAGGTCGAGATGGAGTCAATGGGAAGACAAGGCCAAGTCCATCCAGTTGGGTATCCCAAAGAGCTGCCATGACACAAGACAAGCCATTTGACAGTTGGATTATTGTTCCTGGCAAAGATAGGACAAACCTCCCTTCACTTGCACATAGAGGAAAGTCAGTGTTTATCATTCTCACAATTTCCCCACATCTGGCTGCACATCCTTCTCATCTCTGTCTCCTGTAATCACAGGCTTTCTTCAAAGCTAAGCAGCTACAGCAGAGCTTAGCTGATCTCAGACCCTCAGACAACATCTTCTTGTGAGAGGGTAGTTTTTTAAGGGACATTGGCAGCCTCTGCATCCCTCAGAGCATCCTGGTCTGCTTTAGCCCAACTTGCTCATGATGTACCTTCAGCAAGGAGGTGCTCCCTTCCCTTCTCCCCTCTCTGGGTGTGCTGCCAAGAAGTGGCCATTCTTCAAGGTTCTGTTAAGGTATCAAACCTTCCCTGATTACTCCACCTTCATCTCTCCCCCCTCTCCTCCCCCCTGCCCCGGTAGTCATCCCTTCCCATCTTGCTTCTCTCAGAGCTCTCTTCTCTGTACCAACATTTTATTTATTGTCACCTGGATGTGACTTTTCTACCTTGTCAGATTCCAAACTCCTTAGAACAGTTATGGTTCCAGGATTATTTATCTTTGATCCCCTAACCCTAAGGGGCTACTCACTGTATGCAAAAAGTGCTTACTCAGTCAATTAATAAACAACATTCATTAAGTATCTGCTGGGACATCTGGTACCCAGGGCAGCACCCCCCTAAGGCCAAGGATAAATGATTATGGGATGGCAAAGACAAAAATGAGTAGTCCCAACTTAAGCCTGGAATCAAGTAGATTTGAATTTAAATTTGGACTGTGTGACCCTAGGTAAGTCCCTTAACTTCTGTCTGCCTCAGTTTCCTCAATAGCAAAATGGGAATAATAATAGTGCCAACCTTCCAGGGTTGTTGTAAGGATCAAGAGTGATTATTTGTTTTAAAAAAGAGTGATTATTTGTAAAGCACTTAGCATATAGCTGGTGATTAAGAAATGCTTGTTTCCTTTTCTGTTTTCTTCTTGTTCTCTCTACCCTCATGTTCCCTCAGAGGAGACAGCACCAATCAATCAATAGCCACTGTGCTAAACACTGGGGGACAAAGATAAAAGTGACCAGTGCTGCCCTTCAAGGACCTATCATTCTGTCAGGGGAAACAAAGGGTCTGTGCATGCACATACATTCACATATGAACACATTGTGTATGCATACACACTTAGAGAGATTGTTGCTGTTAAGTCAGTGTACAATCACGCTCGATCCTCCATGACCCCATCTGGGGTTTTCTTGGCAGAGATACTGAATTGTTTGCCACTTTCTTCTCCAGCTCTTTTTACAGATGAGGAAACTGAGGTAAGCAAAGTAAATTGACTTGCCCAGGGTCATACAGTTAGTAAGTAAGTTAGTAAGGCTGGACTTGAACTCAGGAAGATGAGTCTTCCTGACTCCCTGCTCTATGACACCCTTAGGAGTCCCATGTACACATTAGAGAGGGAGGGAAGGCATTGCCCATCCTGGATGGAAGAAAGTCTCCTTCCTCCCAGACTCGCAATCCCTCTGCTCCCTGCCCAACTGCCTCCCCAAGTCCAGGTCCATTCATAAAATCAATGCAATCGCCTGGCCTCCTGCCTCACCGAGGGTATAAATAGGACAACCTTTTGTCATTCCTTGGGCTCTTTGGAGGACAAGCACTGCACGAATCCAATGTACAAAAATAAAAACTGTGAATTTCAATCAGTGTTGGTGTCCAGGCTGGGCTCCAGCAAAGTGCTAAAATGCCTGTGATCCCAGGGCTTGAGAACCAGAAAGAACCTTGGACAGAGTCTGGACCAGCATCCTCATCTTGTGGAGGAAGAAAGACCCATGGAGGCAAAAAAGATTCAAATCTAGCTCCCCCACTTCAGACCCAGTATCTTTTACCCCTAGGCTAGGGGAGATAGGGTGGACTGGTGCAAAGAACATCCAGGACCCATTTACTGCCTCATGACCTTGGACATGGACCAGAACCTTCTGGGTCTCAGTTTCCTCTGCTGTAAAGATGATAGGGTCAGACTAGTGGACCTTAGGAGTCCCTTTCAAATCTAAGACTAAGATCCTATGATGTGAACAGTTTTTGAATCCCAGCTCTGTCCTCCCTACCTGTGTGGCCTTGGGCAAGTCATTGACCCTCCCTGGGTCTCAGTTTCCCCATCTGTACAATGGGAGGGAGTCAGACTAGATGAGCTCTGAAGTCCCTTCCAGTGCTAATTCTATGACATTCTTCTCCTCCCCCCTCCCCCGACAACCCTGCCACCCTCACCAATTCTCTGTTAGATAATAATTGTCTGGAAGAGTTGGGAAAAAATGGATTCATTCTTATATTCTCAGAATTAAGCACAGGGCGCTGTATGCAGTAGGTGCTTAATATACTTGTGCAGCTGAATGAGGGTACATGGATTTAGATGGAATCCTAGCTGTTTTATCTTGTCCAAATCAGTTTTCCTCTAAGGGCCTCCGTTTCCTCATCTGTCAAATGAGAATCTGAATCGTATGACTGGATCAGGACACTACATAGGAGGAAGTCAAGGGAAGGGGCAGACCCAAGGCCCAGTCTCATCTTACACCTGCCCCGGGCTTCTCTGGGTCATGGGTCCTGGTTTTCAGGCAGGCCCCAAGGCCAGTCAAGCTGGCCTTAGTCAAATACAGGGTTGAAAGGAGCTTAAACTGTTTCCTAGTCTGACCTGCTTCTGGATATAGGAATCTTCCTTTCCACACATCCCACCATTCATTGCTTTAAAACATTAAGTAATGGAAATCCCTCTCTACCCCACAAAACAGTCCATCTCCCTCCCAATTGAACAGTTTTAATTCTTGAAAACTCTTTCACATGTTTCAAGATACCTTCATCTTGGAGCTGATCTCCAAATAGTGGGAGGCAGGTGGGGAGTGGGAAGGGGAAGAATGAACTCTGGAAAATGGTATGACTAAACCTATGGGCAGACTATGCTCTGAGCTGGTGCCATCGTACTGCACCCCCAAATTGAATTTGTTCAGGTAGCGGACTTGCTAGCTGACTGTGAGCACTACATTTATGCCCTGTTGGAGAACTCAAGACCACCTCCACCAAAAAAAGAAGGCTCAGGGCTGAGGGCTTTAGAGGAGTTAGATAAAAATCAGATAAAATATCAATTTGACGTGGATAAACAGTCAACAAACATTCATTAAGTACCTACTATGTGTAGTAGAAGGCCTCAGAAAAAGGAAGATCTAGGTTCATGTCCCACATCTAGCATATTTTTTTAAACTTTATATAGGAAATAAATAGCTATCCCATACCCGATTCATCTTTTTCATGAAATACCTTTCAACTTTGGGAAGACTATACACATATGCTGACAAAGCTTATAATGATAGACTAGCTGTCCTTTCAGATCTAGGTCCAAGATCCCATGATGTGATCTGGATTTGAATCCCAGCTCTGCCCTTCTTACTAGCTTTGTGGCCTTGGGTAAGCCACTGAACCTCCTTAATACAACGATGGGTTCTTTTTCATGAAATACCTTTCTGCTTCGGGAAGACTATAGACATATGCAGATAAATGCTTAAGAGTAGGTTTCCTGGTTAGCAGACTTTTAGATTTAATCTGCAGTATTAACATTATCTCCATCACTTTAAGTCCAGACCATCAAGAAAATAGTAAATTAAGCTCTGATGTTTAGTATTTGCTGACCTTTGAGGTGTCAATGTTCACACAGAAATTTTAACACTGAAAACGTTACACTAAGGTGAGGATGGGTAGAAGGGAAAGTGATTCAGGGAGCCAATGGAAGTGAGAAGCAAGAAAAAAGAAATCCGTCTTGTCTTCAAGATGACCTAACATGGTCCGGACTACAGAGGGGTTCCTTAGTAGAAAGAGGACGATTCTGGTACCTCAGTCCCCTGCCTTGAACTGGAAGTGTCAATGTTAAATAAGTGTATTCAGAATACATACAAATTGAGTACAAAATTGTTTGGAGTGTGAGACAGGTGCCATGAGAAATCTTGAGAGTCAAAGGGGAAATCAGGGGAGGCTTCCTGAAGGATGTGGCAACAGAGTAGGACAACTAAGGGAAAGGAGGGTTTCTGAGGACCTTTCTAGCTCTGGAATTCTGGGAGCTGGTGGCCCAGGCTTGTGTCCCTTCAGCTGTAAGGCAGTTATTCCGTCAGGGAAGGCATGGGGTAGGGGCTCTGCAGGATGAGTTATGAAGAAGCATCACTGCTAACACAACTAATTGGTGACAGCTGCTGCTGCAACCAGAAAATTGTCAGAAGGGATTAAATGGAGCTGCCTTTGGGCCAATCAACTTCAGAAATTATGCAAATGATACTAAAGAGACAGAACAAAGGGAAGGATGAAGGAAGGGAAGGAAGGAGGTGGGGAAATCCTCTCTCACCTCTCCCTTCTAGGAGAGAAAAACATTTTGTGAGGCCTGGACTGGTGACCTTGTCTTGTTTCTCAGGGTCCAGGAACCTTTGACAATTATAGGTCACAAGGATGGAGGAGCCTGGGAAAAGACCAAGCATCAGAAACTCCAGTTGTGGTCCTTCTAATACTTCATGGTGTGGTTGTGAGTAAGTCATTTCCCCAACCCCCAGGCTACTTCCTCCTTTATACAATGATGGGTTTTTATTATATGATATTTAAGGTATCTCCCATTTAATGTATCTGACATTCTCTCCTAAGATTTCTGCCAGCTCTGGTGTACTGATCTAAACTCCTTTCCAGCTCTTATCTGAGGTTTCCACATTCATTCATTTATTCAACCATCTTTTAAAGCACTCACTATGTGCAAGATCCTGAGCCAGGTTTTGGAGAATACAAACATCAAAGGAAAGTTCCTGCCCTCACTAAGCTTATACTTGACTGCAGAAACAATAGGCAGCTAGGTGGCACTGCAGGTGATAGTGTGTGAGCTCTGGAATCAGGAGGACCTGAATTCAAATTTAATGTGTGATCCTGGGCAAGTCACTTCACCATGATTGCTCACCCACGGTCATCTCCTAGCATCCTGATTCATATATGGTCACTGAACCCAGATGGTGCTGGAGGAAAAAGTGGGCCTGCTGACTTAGTATATCCAACTTACATGCGTATCATGGCATCCCCTCCCTGATGTCATGGTCTTTAAGAACAAAGGACAAACAAGAAGAACATCTAAATAGCCAAGAAATGACAAAATCATTTGAAGGGGAAAGAGTATGAGTTTGGAAAGGTTGCCAGCAGAGTTAACACCAGAGTTAAGCCTTGAAAATAAGATTTCTAAAAAGCAAAAGTGAATAGGAAGGGATGGATTCTAAGAATGGAGGATAAACTTCTGTATAGTCAGAAGATTGTATATCAAGTGTGGGGATGCTGCAGAAAACTCATTTGACTGGAGTGTAAAATGCAAGAAAGAAAGTGATGTGTAAGTGTGAAAAGGCGGGTAGATGGGTCTGACCTAGGATCTCACACTTAAGAGACAATTAATCAAAATTCATTGCCAGGCTCAGGAATTTGTATTTCATTTTAGGTCCTGTAGGGAGCAAATGAAGATTCCAGAGTGAGGTTTCTGCCCTTGAGTGAGATTTTTGAATAATAGGTTCAGCCCTGGGTGGGTCACTTTCAAGTCTAGCCTTCAAGGGACTCCAAGTTCTATCCAGATAAATATAGTCACATTAAGACACAGACTCATCCGTGATAAATGATCTTTCACACTTCCTGGGACTAATGCAATCTTTTGCCCCCAGAGAAGCAGATTTCCAGTTTTTATTTTTAATGAGAATACCTTATAATGGAGAGAGAGAAAAGGTTGCATTTCACAGTATTGGATGATGCCTGAGTAAACAGTATTTTAGAGGCCTAATTAATGTGTAGCTTTGGGGTATGTTAGCTAATAAAGCATTGTCGAATTCAGCATTACCAACAAAAGGAGAGTTGCTCAAGTTCTCTTGTTCATAGGCCACTAAAGCACCAGAAGAAAAGTGAAGATTTCCAATGGGTGCTCAGTTCCATCAAACGTGACAGATGCTCCCCAACACTGGAAGAAAGGCCACATCGTGGAAAAGCCCTGGCACAGGTTCTAGTCCCGGTTCCAGCACTGACCGTGAGGATTTTTGTGAGTCACATTCACTCTCTGAGCTTCAGTCCTCTCACAAAAAATAGTTTGGGGTAATATTTTCTGCCCTGCCTCCATCCTGGAGCTGTTCTAAGGATATTATAGGAGAGCCAAATGAGGCTAGTTGGACTTAGGGTCCGACAGCCTATGTTCTAATACAAAGTTTGCTACTTCCATGATCCAGGTGAGTCTTTTAAGTTCTCCAGCTCTCAAGTTCCCAGTCTGTAAAATGAAAGGGTTGGACCAGATCATCTTTCAAATGATTCTAGATTCAAATCTAGGAGCCTATTATCAAATGAGAAAATGTTTCAGAAAGAAGATTGGGATCATTTTTCTAAAAACAATCCAACCTGTATTTTTCCTATTCTTTTGAGTCCGATTCACTGTTCATGTACACTGTCTGTTCAACACAGACTGTGTTCATGTGTATTTAATAGCTAAGGTGGTTTTTACTAGCTTTGTTTTTTCCCCCTGTGGCTTTATTTTATGTCTCAGCTTCCTGAGGTAATGATGATAGCCTGTATCGATATCTCTTCATTTGTTGAGTTCCCATTTTCCAACATCAACAGCTTTTTAAAATAGGCCAGGATGGAGCAATAATACATTATTATTATTATTAATATTATTATTAACATTTATAGGGTGCTCTTTATAGGTCAGGGATTGTGCTATTATTTTTAGTTGTCTTTCAGTCATTTCCAATTCTTTGTGGTTCCATTTCTTGACACAGATGCTGAGTGATTGGTCAATTCATTTTACAGATGAGGAACTGAAGCAAATAGGTTTAGGTGACTTGCCCAAGGCCAGTAAGTGTCTGAGGCTGGTTTTAAACTTATGAAGAGCGCTCTATCCACTGTTTCATCTATAAATTATCTAATATATTATGTGTAATATAATTATATAGTTGTATGATAATAATTTGAACTCAGGTCTACGTGACTTCAGTCTCAGCATTATGTCTACAGTGCTATCTACTCACCCTAATAAGTATTATATTGATAATGATATATACATTATAAATCATAATATGAATTATTATTAGTACAACTCCAGTTTCTCACAGTTCACTAGAGCTCCAGAAAGATCACATGCTTTGTGATTTTTCCCCCAACTCTTTCTCCTTCCTTGATTTTTTAAAAACTTATCTCTCCTTCATCTCATTCTTACAGAACTATCTTTTGGGGGTCACTATAGTATATGAGGGCAGTGTAGTATAGTAGAATAAGCCTTAAGCTTTGAGTCAGAACCCCTGGAATTGATTACCAGTCAATGCCAATGACAATAGAATTCTAACATTCCATAACTCTTTATCTCTCTCTGAACCTCAGTATCTTTATCTGTAAGATGGAGATAATAATGCTTGCCATCTGCATTTTTTACACACTAAAGCACAGCATTGTTGATGAATAGAGAATCCAAGAAGGACTTTTATCTAATTGACTGATTCATTATTCCCATAATAATCATGGGCTCCAGTCTTCCTCCAGTCCACTCCTTTACTCCCAACCACCAAAGTAATTTTCTGACCCTGTCAATCCCTTTCCCCCAACTCTCAGTTGAGAAGCTCCAAAAATTCCCTGGCACCTCTAGAATCAAAGCTGTCTCTTGTTATCTAAAGTCCTTTCCAACTGTAGATCCTGGGGCTGGGAATGATCTGTTCAAAGTGGAAAATTCTAATGAAATATTGGGTCCAGGCGAATACAATGCAGCAGCATTGGATGAGGATGATAATGATGCTATTTGTCCTTAATTTTCAAAAAAGCTCGTTATATTAGGGAGATGATGCTATGCCATGTACATCGTATTTGGATTTGAGTGAGGTGGGGATGTGCTAAATCACCAGGCTCACTTTCTTCTCGGGAGCCATCTGGATTCAGTGGCTAGATATGGATCAGAACAACTGGAGATGACCCTGGATATAAGGCAAGCAAGGTTAGATGACTTGCCCAAAGTCATATAGCTGGCAAAGTATCAAGTATCTGAGGCTAGACTTGAACTCAGCATGGGAAAGGACTTAAAGGTCCTCCAATCTCTTAATCCAATTTTATAAATGAAGAATCAGACCTCCTATGATTCAGATTAGATGAATGTATGAATGTATCCTGATGCTCAGACAGGCAGGGATTTTGATCCTCTGAGAAAGCCCTTGTCCCAGAAAAGTCAAATGAGGCTTGGAGGAGCAGCTAGGTGGGCAGTAGATAGAGCACCTGCCCTGGAGTCAGATGGACATGAGTTCAAATCCAGCCTCAGACACTTAAGCATTACCTAGCTATGTGACTTTGAGCAAGTCCCAAATTAACTCCATTGCCTTGCCAAAACCAATTCCTCCCAAACCTTCCCTCTAAAAATCAAAAACTCAAAAAGAAGCTTGGTATTTCGCAGGGTTTTAGATATGTATAACCAGACATTTGGGGACATTAATATCCCCCTTGACTTGATACTCCTCCCTTCACGACACAGTGGTAGGGGCACTGACTCTAAAGTCAGAGGACTGGAATTCAAATCCCACCTCAGAAACTTGGTCAACCATGTGATTTTGTTAGCTACTTAATCTCCCTGTGCCTTAGTTTACTCATCTTCAAAATGAGGAGATTGGACTAGCTGACCTTTGAGATCCCTTCTGATTCTAGATTGGGGTATCGTGATGAAATTACAAACACAACTGATGGAATTTCAAACTGGGGCGGCATACCATTGGGTGATTGGCAGTCCCCTTACCCACTCAGAAGGCAACGTGGCCAGTACTAGCCAGGCAATCCTCTTTGACTTTGGCTGCAACACTTTTACTCATCTAAAGAGATGCCAGGCACATTGAAGAATGAGTTTTTGGTTCTATCTATTGCCAGACTGGTCATCCAGAAAACCTACTTCCACAAAGTCACTCCTTTGGAAAAAACAAAACCAAAACACTCCTTTCCCCATCTTTTGCTCTATACAACCTGGGCTCCTTTCAATGCCTTCCATTACCTGACCCTACCAAACATCCATCCTTCCATTCCATTCCAACTAAACAACACCCCAGAAGAAAGGAAAGCCTTGGAGGTACAGATTGCTTAAAGTAAATCTTTTTATCCCTAGACCTATAATAGGCATCTAGTCACTGCTTAGGGCTGGGGGCTCCTGGATCCATGTGTAAAAGGGATACACTCCTCGCCCTTGAGTTCTTACAAGAGGAGGATGGGGCAAAAGGAAAGCCCAGACCAAAGGGCTTTGGGGAAATTTAAGGAAAGGGGGCTCACTTTCAGCCATGTAGGTTTGAGGGGGAAAGAATTTCTGTAATAGATGCCTCCATTGAGCTTTGAAATAAGAGAAAGGAGCTAGCAGGTTGATGAGGGAATAGATGGGGTAGAAGAACAATATATTCCTAATACTCAAAAGCTGGAAAGATATCACTGTCTCCTAATTTTAGAGAGGAGGCCTAGAGAGGGAAGGGACTTGCCTGAAGCCACATCACTAACAAGGAGAGTGGGAATTCAAAGATCAGAAAACGGTTAACTAGAATTGTTTGGCTGGATCATAGCATGAATGAAGGAGAATTAATGTGAAATAAAGCTGAAAGGTAGGTTGAAGCTAAACTGTAGAAGACCCTAAGTGCCAGGCTAAGGAGTGTTTATGCTTTATTCTATGGACAATAGGCAACCCCTGGAGACTTTGGAGTAGCAGAATGACCTCGTCTGACCTATGTCTTAGGAAGATTATTAAAAAGTATGAAGGTTGGACTATTAAGGAACGATAATGGAAACAGAGAGAGCAATTAGGAGGCTATTGGAACAGTCCAAGTGAGAAGAGATGAGAGTCTGAGCAAGGGTGATGACCCTGAGGATGGGAAGGAGATAGACATGAGATATGTTATGAAGGGAGATTCAATATTCTTAGATTTAGGATCTAAATCGATAGATTAAGGACTCTAAATCTGCCCTGGCAGTTATCAAATCCAGACTCCTCATTCTCCCATTGCCACTCCTTGCCAAGTATTTGATTTGGGGGGGCTGAGGGAGATGAAGAGCCAAGAATGAGTCTGCAATTATGAATCTGGGTGAGAGGGAGGATGTTACTGTCATTAAAGTTTATGAGGCAATTTGGGAGAAAGAGCAGATTGTCGAGGGGATAGATAGGGATAGACAAGAGTGTATTCATAGACTCTAAAGCTGGAAGGCATCTGAGAAATTATTGAATCTTCTCCTAATTTGAGAGTAAAGGCCCAGAGAGTGAAGTAATTTGCCCAAAGCCATACCATTGACAAGTAGAGTGGTAATTCAAAGTCAGGTCTTTGGATTCCAAAACCAGGACTCTTTTCCCCCAGACACATACCTCTTCAGTTCACATAACCATTGCTTTGACTGAACAAATTCACTTCCCAAAATCTCAGAGTAGGAAGAGGCACCAAGGATCAAATTCAACCTGAATGTAAACAGGAATCCTCTTTACAATCTCCAGGTCAGGGTCACCCAGTTTCTGTTTGAAGTTCTATAGAGATGGGAACCTCACCACCCACCATGGCAGATTTATCCACTTTTGGACAGGAAGTTAATCTTATGGAGTTAACATTTCCCAGAAATTTCTCCTCTGCTTCTCCCATTTTCCTAGCTCTAGGGCCAAAGAAGAGAAGACTAATTTTTCTTCCACATGAGGGCCTATTTGTGCCCCTCCCTGTCTTTTTGCATTGGTCCTGATAGAGCACAGAGGCAGTATGGCATAGTAGATGGAGAGATGACCTTATAATTAGGAAGATCTGGTCCATAGCTTGATACATATAATCTGGGTGACCCTGGGCAAATTACTCAAATTCTCAGTGGTCCAGATAATTCTCCAAGTCTAATCTAAGTTGCAGAAGAAGTGCCCACCTCAAATCAATGGTGTCACCAGTCCAGTCTTTATCTCTATGCTCATCTCTATGTGACCTGTTCTAGGGTCTTCCCACCACCTTGGCTGCCTGTTTGTGGATAGCCTTTCTCTTCTTTTTTTCAGGATTTTTTTTCAAAGCAATGAGGTTAAGGGCTTGCCCAAGGCCACACAGCTAGGCAATTAAGTATCTGAGGTCACATTTGAACTCAGGTCCTCCTGACTTTAGGGCCGGTGCTCTATTCACTGCCCCATCTAGCTGCCCCCTGGATATCCTTTCTCAAGTGTATTCCTGTTCACCAGATGTGTCTAAGCAGGACAGAATCCCACCAACAAGTATCTTCCTCTTTCTTCATATGGAGCCCTTAACATGGCCCAAGATCACATTTATAGAAGTTTATTACATATTCATTTATGAGAGTTGTAGTCATATGTTTATCAAATTTATCATTTTGATATATTTATATTATTATTTTTAATTTTATTATTATAATTGAACAGAAAATGCCACTGGTATTCTCGGAGGAGCTATTTTTCAACTGTACCTCATCTACTCTCTCCTTGTAAGGTTGATTTTCTTAAATACAAGTGCAAGAATGAATGGTTATCCCTTTAAAGCTCCATCTTCTTAGATTCAGCCTAATGGTCTTATCTGTTGAGATGTTATTCGATCGTGACTTTGTCTTCCAGTATATTAACTGTCCATCTCAGCTGTACATCTTCTCTATGATTGATGTCTTCTGTACGTTTATCCCCAAATATGAAATGGTTCACAATCAAGTAAGGTTCCATAGAATACTCTACATTAGGGCCTCCCCTCGAGTTTACATTAATCCATTGTTATTGTTCAGCTGTTTAGTTGTGTCTGACTCTTTATGACCCCATCTGGGGTTTTCTTGACAAAGATGCTGGTGTGGTTTGACATTTCCTTCTCCAGATCATTTTATAGATAAGGAAACTGAGGCAAGAAAGGCTAAGTGACTAGCCCAGGGTCACATAGCGGATAAGTGTCTGAGGCCAGATTTGAACTCAGGAAGGTGATTCTTCCTGACTCTACTGTTCCACATAGCTGCCCAGCAATCCAGCAGTGTCTACTTTTGAGTTCATTCACTGAACTTCATCTGTGTTATCAATGAATCCAGATTTCTTTGTTTTGTCTACAAGAATATAATAAGGCTATTGTGAAATGTTTCCTGGAAACCCAGGCAGATTCTATTTGTGGTCTCCTTTGATCTACCAGTTTAATAACCCCATCAAAAAATATTAAGTGAGTCCAGTCTGCTCTGACTTGTTCCTAATGACACCATTCTGGCTCCTAGATGTCACTGCTGCCTTTTTAAATTACTTACAAACTATCCTTTTCATAAGATATTCTAGAATTTTGTCAGGCATGCAAGACAAGGGGCAGCTAGGTGGCACAGTGGATAGAGCACCGGCCCTGGAGTCAGGAGGACCTGAGTTCAAAATCTAGTCTTTGACATTTAATAATTATCTAGCTTTGTGACCTTGGGCAGGTCACTTAACCCCATTGCTTTGCAAACAAAAACAAACACAAAAGAATGCAAGACAAGCTCACTGACTTATGGTTTCCATATCCATTTTCTCTTTCTTGAAAAAAAGGGACATTTGGTCTCCATTTCTATGACTCTTCTTTTCTCTAAAATCCTTAAAAGATTATTGAGGGATGGACAATTAGGTCTGCAGTTCTTTTAGTATCCTGGAAACAGGGAGGGAGTTTTTCTGGGCCTGGAGCCTTGAACTCACCAAGGGCATCAAAAAGGTCTCTTCCTCCCTCCCTTTTTCTTCCTTAAATGGAGTTGTGTTTCTTTCAGTCTTCAGAACATTCTTGACAACCTCCCATCTCTCCTGCATTAACTTCCCAATGCACAGCCATGAATTCAACCTTCCCTTCCTCTGAATCATTTCATTTTCATAACTATTGCCTCCACTGTAAGGAAGAAGGTTGACATATAGAAACAATTCGAGCTAGATCAAAGATGAGATCCCCAGAGACTATCGTGTCCATCACTTCTTTATTTTACCGATGAGATTTATAGAAAGAAATTGATTTTCCCAGGCTCATATAGAGTTGTGTCAGAGCAGTGATTCCCTGTCTCAGCTTTGGACTGTCTTAATGACACATCATTGCTGGTGGGCTACAAACCTGCTTGGAGAGGTTCCAGAAACTCAAAAATTGTATATTGGAATGCAGGGATATTTGATTGGTTTTTTTTGGGGGGTGGGTTGGGTAAGGCAGTGGGGTTAAGTGACTTCCCCAAGGCCACACAGCTAGGTCATTATTAAGTATCTGAGGTCAAATTTGAACTCAGGCCCTCCTGACTCCAGGGCCGGTGCTCTATCCACTGCACCAGCTAGCTGCCCTTAGAGGGATATTTGAGAGTAAATTGTTGCCAAAGACCTTTAAATCTTCACCACATAAAATATTCCAAATGTTTGTCCCTGTTTGTTCAACAGAATCATCATAGCAATGAGATGATAATGAGATCTGTTATTATTATAAGCCCTTTACCTACATCTATTCTGATTCTCATTACATTCCTGAGCAGTATGCCTATCCAGGCATTTTTAACACTGTTCTGCAAATGAGGAAACTGAGGTGGAGAGGGGTGAAGTAGTTGCCTATCTGTGTGAACTTCAGCAAATCAAAACCTCCTTGAGCTTCAATTTCCTTCTCTGAAAATGAGGAGGTTCAACCTGCCTCTGAGGTCCCTTCTAGCCCTGTATCTGTCTTCCTTACAGACTTGTCCATAGTCCCCTGGTACGTATAAGAGCAGGGATTTGAGCCTAAATTTTTCCTTCCCCGGAGTCCACCTCACTACCCTACGCAGGTGCTTTATCATCTCTATTCTGTTCATGCTGAATTTGAATAGAGATTTCTCTTTTTCTCTTTTCAATCTCCTGCCTTTTCAATGGCTTCCCTTTCTCTCCCCTATCTTAAATACATAGGAACTCATTCCTATCCATATGTCTGCACCTCCTTGGGCAGATGTGAAAACTGCCTTCCAGAAATTACAAATAATTTGTGAGTTTCCTAAATTACACTCATTTAACACTGAATTAAGTCCTAGAAGCTCTTAAGAGGGCTTGGGAAAAATTATTCACACATCTCTGAAAAATGAGACAAACCGTGATCATTTCGAGTCCAATGCCATCACATCTGACTGTTCAGCACTGGGAAAGCAAAGGCACTGGCTGTTTGTGGCCAGGGGTATGGGTGGCATTGATTGGCAGTCAGCATTCTGTTATCCCTGCAAAGGGCTGCATTTGAAAATGGGGCTTTGAAAATGTTTTTCTCTTTCTTCAGTCTTGGAGTGTGAGTCCCATGATATGCCCAAAATAACATCACACTTTCTTCAATATTGGCCAAAATTGAAAGCCAGAGTAAAACCCATCTGTAACCCACCTTGTTATTTCCCTCAGATTGCGGAGAGAGCTACAGCCAATGCAGAGCATCACTGAATCCGAGATGGAAGGGACCTCGGGGGCATCCAATTCCTACCTGACCAGAAATACACTCTCCACATCCCTGCCAAGTACTCATCCAGCCTTCCCTTGAAAACTGCCAGTGGTGGGCATTTCAGTCCTTCCAGAGGCAGTCTGCTTACTGTGAGTCAGAGAAAACAGCCCGGGATAATGAAAAGGGCAATAGAATTAGAGTAAGGAAGAACTGAATTCAAATCCTGATTACTACCTTTACTAACTATATGATCCTGGGCAAGTCAATTCATGTTTGAGTCTGTTTTCGTACTCTTAAAGTGAAGGGATTGAACCGAATCGCTTCTTGGGCCATTTCTGGCTCTGAGTCTCTTCCCTTACAATCAAATGGGTAAGCAATTTTATTGGAATTTTAAGGCATGACCTATCTCTTCATATTCTGCTGCTTACACCTCTTTTTCTGGGGACCAAACCCTAACTGAACCATTTCCTATATATGGACTCATCTTAACTGCGCAGGATGACAGATCCAGGATCAGAAGGAATGTTTAGGACAGTGCTCTCATTTTAGAAGAGGAAACCAAGACTCACGAAGCATGTGACTTATCCAAAGTCACAGAGACAGTAAAACACTAGAAGTAAAATTTGAAGCTATTTTCACTGCCTGCAGAGCCAACACTGTCTCCATGATACCACACTGGGGTTTAGTAGAAATTTCTTTTTACCATCTAAATAGCTCTGGTTTTTGCACTAATTATTCATCATCTGGCCTTATTGGTCTTCAGTCTTCATCATCTTAGTTGCCCAAATCTAGGTGGACGTGTTTCAGAAGAACTGGAAGACTTGATGGACAGCTTCTAAGCTGACTTCCTCATTTTAGAGATGAGGAAGTTGATGTCCCTCAAGGAGAGATTACGTGGCAAGGATCATAACTAGAAAGTGGCCAAACCCAAATTCAGATTTCCAGCCTCCTACTCCACATCTAGAATCTTCCAGGGAACCTAGCTTCCTCATTTGCTTTTCTGTACTTTCCTAGAAGTTTAAATTAAGCTCCAGGTAGAAGGAAGCCTAACAAGCTCAGTTCAACATCCTAGTGTGGGGTCTGGACATCCTCAGATAGGATAGCACCCTACCACCCAAGGCAGCTGTTCCTTCTGTCAAGACGCCCTTTCTCAGGACTGAGCTTAAAGATAGCTCTCTGCCATTGTTCCTCATTCTGCCCCCTGGTGCCAAGGTGGATCCATTCATTCCTTATGAAAACCATTTTTCCTATTAGGTTCAGTCATACATGGCAGCCTGAAGGACTTGATTATAGGGTTTAGGACTGGAAGGAGCCTAAGAGGTAATCCAATACAAGGCCTTTATCTTATGGATGAGAAAAAGGAAACCCAGAAACAGGAAAGGACCTTGCTCAGCAGGAGGCACAGGGCATAGAGCACTGGATCTGGACTCAAGAAGTCCTCAGTTTAAATCTAGCCTGAGACACTAGTTATATGCACCTTAGTAAGTCACCTAAAAAAGATCTCTGCCTGCCTCAGTTTCCCTATCTGTAAAATGAGGACAGAATAGTAATAACACTTCTCTCTCGTGTCTGTTGAGAAGAGCAAATAATATACTATTTGCCAAATGCTTTGTGAGATTTAAAGTCTCTATTGTTTTTATTGTTACCATCACAATTCTAATCATTCAGCTAGTAAGTAGCAGGGCTGAGATTGGAATTGGGATGTCTCTGAGTCCAGTTCTGAGCTTAAGATACAACCCTAAGTGTGGATGAAGTAGGCATGGGATCAGGAGCAGGAAAGGCTAGGAGGCTAAGGACAAATAGACAGGGTCCCCCTTTCTTATTTCTTCTTAGAGCTCTGCCCCACAAACTTCTTTAATCTGTTGTCAAATAAGATTTCTCATGGCAGAGGCAACACTCAATTCGGTTCAGACTTAGAGACCTTCTAATCCAGCCTTCACCCCCCTCATTTTAGAGGGAGAACTTCTCTGGGGTCCAGAGAAGCAAACACTTGCTCAGGGTCACACCAATAAGCTAGTGGGTACTCAGAGCCCAAACTAGAATCCAGGTTAACTGAAGTGTTACCTGAATAGGGCATGGCAGAAAAGAATGCTGATTTGGGAGTCAGAGATCAGGGTTCAAGGTAAGACCCTGAATGTGTGATCTGAGACATGTGGCTCTCCCTCTTTGTGCCTCAGTTTTTTTTTCATCTCTAAAATGAAAGGGATTGAACTAGATGCCCTTTGAGGTTCTTTCCAGGACAAGATGTAAAGCAAAGAAGTAAAATGGGGAAAGTTTCCAGAAAAAAGAGCAACTGAGCTGGGATTGAAAACAGCTGGGGAAGAATGAAAGGGATCATATTCTAGATAGACTAAAGGGCTGTTATCTAGCTCATCAGTAGGTATGACATAATACTATATAACTTAATTATTTTTGTAACTTCCAGAGTTTCAATCTCAGCTGGGGCACTCACTAATATGTCACCTCAGATAAATCATGCCATTCCAGCCTCAGTTTCTCCATCTGTAAAATGGGAATATAAAACCTCACACTCCCATGTCACAGAAATCTTCTAAACCTTGAAACATGAGAAAGAAGAATTGTTATCATTTCCATCTGTCAACTCCCTGAAGACTAGAAACATGCTTTCATTATTTTGGGATCTCTCTCTCTCTCTCTCTCCCCCCTCTTCCCCCAGGATCTGTGATGTAGTCAGCATTCATAATCCTTCCATCTATGCAGACAACAGTACAGGATGACAGATCCAGGATCAGAAGGAATGTTTAGGACTGTGCTCTCATTTCAGAAGAGGAAACCAAGACTCACAAAGTATGTGACTTATCCAAAGTCACAGAGACAGTAAAACACTAGAAGTAAAAATTGAAGCCATTTTCACAGCCTGCAAAGCCAACACTGTTTCCATGATACCACACTGGGATTTAGTAGAAATTTAATAAAATTGAGTAGAACTAGGAAGCTGTCTGAGGCATGTGGAGATTAAGCGACTGACCATAGGCAAAGGCCCCAGAGATAAGTGGTGAGCAGTGAACTCCAAGGCCAACCCAGCATCCTCTTTTCAGGCTGCTGGAGCTCAGGGCAGATACTATTCCTTAAATAAATAGACTTTATTGAAAGCCTCTCCCAATCCATGTTTCAAACCAGAAAGTTTTGGCTCCCTCCTGTTTTCTCTCCTTTTCATTCTCCCTCCCTTCACACCTCTAGATCAGGGCCCTCCTTGGGGAGAGGGAAGGAGGCTTCTGTTGCCCTTAGATCTCTGGAGAGTAAAACACAATATTTTTCTCCTTCCTCCTCTCCAGTCCAACAATCTGCCAGGATGCAGGCTCAGGTAGATGGGGGTCTTCTCAAATAGCTTCTACCCCTCATAAAGGTTCTCAACCTTAAAAATAGGAACTGGCTGTAGGGTTCAATTCTGGATGACCTTTACTGGTCTTTTCCTCCCTGGGAATTTTCTTTGGTCCAGAGGAACTCAACAAAACTCCAAACCTACATTATCAGAAATGTTGCCATCTAGGCTAGGCCGTGGAAATTTCCAGTTCAGCCCCTTTCCTCCAGTCACCCAGCCTTGACCCAGGAGCTTCACCCTCTCCTGCCTCAATTCTTATCTAGATCCTTTCCTAGGACTTCAGAGCAGGAAGGGACCTTAGGGGATCATAGAATTCACCCCTCATTTTATAGATGGGCCTCTGGTGGTAGTGTCAACAATTTAATTCAATAAGAATTGATGAAGAAGCTGAGTGTTGAGAGAAGAGAGGCAAAAAGGAAATATCCCCTGCCCTCAGGAAACCACAACTTGGACCTAGGTTCCAGATTCAAAGCTCCTTCCATGATAGCACCGAAAGGGTTGATCAGGTTAGAGGATTCCTGTCTATGTTATCACCCTTTCCTAGCACACTTCCTATCCCCACCCCCTTCCCAGGGGCCGAGGAACTGAGTCCTAAACAGAAGTTCATTTTACATCTAAAGAGATGATCTCAAACAATTTCCTCAGTTTAGGAAGGTGGAAAATGAATCCCCCAAATTGGAAGTGACTTGACCAAGGCTTTGCAACTAAGAGGTAGTGATCTGGAGGCATTATGGTGAAGATTCAAATCCAGTTTCTAGGACTCCAAATTCCCTCATCTCTCCACTGAAATGCTGAGCCTTAGTTTCCTCCTTTAGTAAAATGAGATAACTGGTTTAAGGAATCTCCTCCTCTGTCAGATTTACCAGTGTGTGACTGGTGAATAAGAAAGATTGTTTTTTCAGTAGGAGGGGAGGGGAGGGATGGGAGTTGGGGGAGGGGAAGAGCGCGACCCACCCTTGACTATGGGCCCAGCCTCGACAGGGAAATCATCCTGAGTTTGCCAACCAATGGTCTTATTTGTTTCTGGGAGATAGCGATTCTATGGGAGCCCACTTGGCATGATCTCATTTTAGGGAACAACCACTGCTTCTTAGGCCGTGCCTCTAGCAGTCAGAGATGATGCCTATCCTAGCCTGCCCACTTGAGGGAAGGAGGGGGCCGGAGAGCAGGAACTTCCTGGCCACTGCCCCAAGATTCCCTATGAATGTAAAGACCCCCACTTCCTAGGACCATCCAGGCTATGGAAAGGGGATGGGGGGAAGGGAGTGGGCAGAATTCGAACTCGGGCTATCCTTCCCAGGCAACAGAACTCAGCGGAAGGCAAGACGGAAGGGGAGATGAGCACCTTCACCCCCCTCCACTCACCGCGACCTTTCCACACTAGCTTCCGTGGCTCTCCCCCATCTAGGTTTTTATTACAGAATCGAATATCCCGGAGTTTTTTTGCTTCCGTATCCCTTGTCTACCTTTCTCCCCACGAGAGGGCAGGGAAGCCTTGTGGCTAGCGTTTCTAAAGAAGTGGTGGCAGGGCCATCTCCTGGGTTTTACGGGCTTGGGGGCCACCCCGAGCCGCCCCCTCCTCATTCCCTAACCCTTCCCCGACTTGCTGTCTCCTAAATCGCGATCATTTGAATAGATATATTTATACAATATCTCAAATCTGATGAGGCTTCAGGTCTAGTTGTCATGGCAACTGCGAGTCCTAATGAGCTTCCGAAGGTGCTAAAGGATGATGTCCCAGGTACCAGGGATTACCAGGGATAAATATTGATTCGCTGGCGGATCGAAAGCCCCAGACTCGGGAGGAGTGGAGCGCGTGGCAGGTGGGGGCCGCGGGGGCGGACAAGGGCTTGCTGACTGCCTCAGCTTAGGGGGCCATCGGGGTGCGAGAAAAAAGGACCCTTCCTCTCCATCCCGGTCCCCCCTTGCCAGCTGGGATTCCCGAGTCCTTAGAAAGCGCTTAGCAGGCTCCCCTCCTCCGAGTCCGTCCCTTGGGTCCCCGGGGAGCTGCCGGCACCCTAACCTCTTTCCGCGCCCCTGGGACCTTCTGGCACCGTCCCCACCCCCCAGCGCTGCCGACCTGTTCGCCCGCTCCGGGTGTCTGGCACAGCCTGGAGCCTGTCCGGGGGCTGCCCCCCCGTGTGCCCGGGTCTGCCGGCACGCGCCCCCCCAGCTGTCCGGTCCCCCGAGTGCGCCCCTCACAGGTACCCAGGCCAAGCGGCACGAGCTGCCCCCCGGGGTGCCCCTGGACAAGCCGGGATGCGCCCCACCTCCAGGCTCCCGGGAGGAGCCGGCACGCGCCGGGCGAGGAGCCGGGCGGCCCCGCTCCGCTCCCCGAGCTCAAAGCCTGGGACCCCGCACTCTCCCGCCCCTTCCCCCCCGGGCCCGGCACGCAACCGGGGCCCGCGGTCGCCCCCTCCCTCGCCCCGGCCCCCTACCTGGGCGCAGCTCCCCCACCGGTCCGCGGCCAGGCAGCCCCAGCGGCCGCGCCGGCACCGGCCTCTCCGGGGGCGCATCCGCCGCCGCTGCAACAGTTGTGCCGGCTCCGGGGCTCCGGGGGCCCCCCAGCGCCTGCGCCCCGGGCCTGGGGGCGCCCCGGGGAGGCTCTCCTGCGCCCCCGCTACCAGAGGCGGCCAGCAGCCCCCGGGGTGCGGGGGGCCCACATGGGAGGGGGCCTGGCCCCGCGCGGAGGGCGCCTAGACACAGCCCGCAGCCGCCCGGCAGCGGAGCGGGAGCGGGAGCCGGAGCGCGACGATCCGGGCCGGGGCTCCTGAGCGCTGCCGTCCCCGCCGCTCCTCGCAGCCGCGCCGGCTGTCCCGGGCCTCGCTCATGCTCCCGCCGCCCGGCCGGCCCTCCGCGCTCTGGCGCCGCTGCCCAGCGCCCCACCGGAGTCCTGGGCCGGCTGCCGGGCGCCCGCGGAGCCGGGAGCCGCTCCTGCGCGCTCGCCCTCCCAGTCAGTCTCTCTCTCCTCTCTCTCTCTCTCTCTCTCTCTCTCTCTCTCTCTCTCTCTCTCTCTCTCCAGTCTCTCTCTTCCCCAGTCAGTCTCTCTCTCTCTCTCTCTCTCTCTCGCTCTCTCTCCCCAGTCTCTCTCTCTTCCCCAGTCAGTCTCTCTCTCCTCTCTCTCTCTCTCTCTCTCTCTCTCTCTCTCTCTCTCTCTCTCTCTCTCCAGTCTCTCTCTTCCCCAGTCAGTCTCTCTCTCTCTCTCTCTCTCTCTCTCTCTCTCTCGCTCTCTCTCCCCAGTCTCTCTCTTCCCCAGTCAGTCTCTCTCTCCTCTCTCTCTCTCTCTCTCTCTCTCTCTCTCTCTCTCTCTCTCTCTCGTCAGTCTTTCTCTTCTAGTCTCTCTCTGTCTCTCAGTCTGTTTCTCAGTCTCTGTCTCTCTCTCTTCTCTTTGTCCCCCACTCTCTCCCCTTTCCCCTGTCTCTATTTCTCTCCATTTCCCTCTGTCTCTCTCTGTCTCAGACTCAATCTCTCTCCGTCTCTCCTCCCTCTCTCCCCAGTCTTCTGCTCTCTCCTTTCCTTCACTCTCTTTCCTGTCTCCTCACTCCTTTTCTCTCACTTCCTCTCTAAGCCCTCCTTTCTCTTCCTGACCGTTCTGCTGCCTTTTTTCCCTTCTTCTCTCCCTCCCTTCTCTGTCCCCCTCTCCTCAGTTCGGTACCCCAAATCCTGTGCTGTCAGACAGTCCCTAAACATAAAGCACCTACTAGCCCTGGGCCAGGCAGGCACCTATGAAGCTCCACAGAGGAGCCTCACAACAGAGAATGTCAGCCTGTATGGAGTGTCCTGTCTGAGGAAAGACACACCAAGACACACCAAGACACACCCCCGCCCAAAGTGAGCGGTTTCTCGGGCTCCTTCCGATCTGCTCCACACCATTCTGTCTTCCAGGGTTCCTTTCAACGGCGCCACTCTAAAGTCTCCCTTGGAAAAGTCTTTATCCGCCGTACCTTCTGTGCCCTGTGTTCTAGCATCCTGGACTCTAAGGCTCCTGCCACTGCTGTCATTCCAGGCTTTATGTTGGGAGACAGCTGGGATGGAATGGCCAGGCTCAGCAGCCACAGGGGCCACCATTCAAATGCCAGTCTGCTGCTCAGCACACTGGCTGCCTTCTACCTTGGCTGTAAGTGGAGTTAATGCAAGGCAGTCCGGAGTGGAGAACTAACGGATGCTTGGTCAGTTCTGCTGAACCGTCTTGCCCCGGCTTCCTTTTTTGCTCCTTCCTTATGGGGAGGGGGGGGGTTCACAAATTCATAGGAGGACGGGAGGGATATACTTAGAATTAAAGGTGAGAGAAAAACAAAGACCCCAAGAAACATTGTCTTGGGGTGGGGGAGAGAGAGAGAGAGAGAGAGAGAGAGAGAGAGAGAGAGAGAGAGAGAGAGAGAGAGAGAGGAAGAGAGAAGAAGAGGAAGAAAGAGAGAGGAAGAGATGAAAAGGAAGAAAGAGAGGAAGAAGAAGAAGAAAAAGAAAGAAGGAGGAGGAGGGAGGGAGAAGGAATTTTTAGGTCCCAATCAAGCTGAGTTTGTGATACAAAGTTCCAAGGCTCCTCCTAACTTTGCCATTAAGTAATCTAAGGGGTCTTCCACAGGACAGCTCCTTGGATCCCCTTCCTGAAACAGGGCACTCTCCCCAGCTTGACATTCTCTCTCCCAAGGCTCCTCCTGGCAGGTCTGACGATCCAGACTGGCCCATAGTAGGTGCTTTATGAATATTTAATGGCTGCCAAAAGAATATTTGTTGAATTGTACTGCAGCACCTGAGGAGGGAAAAAAGACAAAAAGGAAGTGGTTCTTGAGGTGCTCATCTTTAAAATCATATAGAATTTAAATTGGAGGTGGGGAAGCTTTCCAGACTGGGAAACAGAGAAAAGGGGCAGAGGCTACAATTAGCTCATCGTGGAAAGAATTGGAAGAGTAGCCTGAATGGATTGTGGAAGGCCTTGAATGCCATAATGAGGAAATTTGACTTCATTCAATGGGAAATGTGGAGCTCCTGGAGGGATTTTTTTTTTTTGCAGCAGAAGAACAAGATGTGTTTTTTTCCTCCTTCTGAGCAATTGTTCATGCTTTCGTCTATAACTGGAAAGTTTCTCCTTCTCTTTCCCATAAAGTTAATCCTATTCTTCAAGCCTAAGCTCAAATTTCACAGGCTACCATCAAGACTTCCCTCTTGATCCCAGTACCACATAGATCCAATTGCCATGTCTCATGATGCACTATGGTTGGTGCTGAGGATAGAAAAATGAAATGTGACACAAACCCTGTCTGATGGAGAAGCCTACACATTTCTGGGGGCAGTAGAAAGGTCAGAGAATCTTTTCCTGGAAAGGAATCCTAGCTTTGCCGTTTATTAATTGTGTGACTTGGTACAAGTCACTTCCAAACTCAGCCTATTCTCATCCACAGAAAGAAATGTCAATCCTTATATTGTCTCTTCCGGTGTTTCAGTTAGAAAGCACTCGACAATAAATTGCTTGCCTAGCCATGAAGGATCAGATCCTGAATCAAAATCTACCTCTCCTGCTCCGATTGAGGAGAAATGACATATTGGTTTTAGCCTTCCTCATGGAAGCACAGTTACAGAGCTGGGAGAGACTTCCAAAGTGTCGTCTAGTTTCGCCCATACCTGACTAACAGTCCTCTGTGCTAATCTTTAGAACTCCTATAAAGAAAGATTTGAGGTTGACTCTGAACTTTGCCTTGGAGGCAAGTGGTTGGAGTGAAGTGGACTCCAGTGCACCGGTGAAGGGCTTTTCCAGGCTCTGCACCAGCACTGGGGTGTATCCCAACTCCTTCTCCCCTTCCCAAGGCAGTCCAGCATACTTTGGAAGAATTGGAAGGATTTGGATGGGAAGCCCACATTTGTTCTCTTTGAAGCTTGTCATTGATTGGCATTACTAGGGATGGCATCAGGGGAAAACCTGAGGCTCAGGGAGGCCTCTCTGGGGCCAAGCAGGGCACACAGGATTTCTCCTCCTCACGACAATTGTTTAGAGACAGGAAACCTGGGACCTGATCCCCCTCTAGTTTGTCTCTGGCTTTCCAAAGATCCTCTCTGGTCTAGACTTGAGGTCTTTTTCCTCTTTTGCCTGTTTCTCGTAGCATCATGGGAGGAAACTGAGGCTCAAAGTAGAAACAGGGTTTGGGTAGGGGGATCATAGGAGTCTAGCTTTAGAGCTAAAAATGGATCCCAACAAGCATCTAACCCACTGCAAAAGAAGAAAACTGAGAATTATTGAAACCAAGTGATTGGCCCATAAACTGTGTGACATGGCTGTGGAGATCCAAGGAAATGGAGGAGGCATGGTGTGTGTGTGCCCATGTGAGCGAGGTGAGGAAGAAAGAGGACAAGGAAGGAGAAGCAGAGAGGTGCGGGAGGGAGACACAAACCTCCGTGGGTAAAGGAGAAGAGGGAGGAAAGACACAGAGTGGGAGTCAGAGAGTGGAAAAAGAAAGAATGAGTAGAGAATGCATAGGGAGGAAGTAACCACATGGGGCAGTGTGTGTTTGTGAGAAAGTGGAAGACGTGAGAGAGGAGAGGGGAAGAAAAGGAAAGAGCAGGAGAGAGAGAGAGCTAGAGAGAGGGAGAGAGGGAGAGGGAGAGAGGGGGAGGGGAAGAAAAGGAAAGAGCAGGAGAGAGAGAACTAGAGAGAGGGAGAGAGGAGACAAAAACAGTGAGGGAGAGGGAGAGGGAGAGAGACTATGATTTAGAAAAAGACATGACTGGCTAGATCAGTAGAGAAGAAAAGAGGGGAGAAGGGAGTTGGACAATGCCTACAAGTTTACAAGCTTGTCAGAGTCTGGCAAAGACCAGAAGATGCTGCTTCAGAACTAAGGAAAACAAAGATGGCTCAATTTTCTTTCACACTTTACCCTTACAGAATGCCTTCTTCCCCAAAACCCTCTGAGGCAGTCAGTACATGTGATTATCCCTGTTCCACAGAGAAGGAAACTGAGACTCAAAGAAGTGGAAGTGATTTGCCCAAAGTCACACAGATGCAGCATTTTAATGGTAACACTCCAAAACCAGAGCCAATTTACCATGAGGTAAACTGAGGCCAGTGAGGTTGGGGAAAGGGCAGGAAATGCACAAAGAAAATGTCAGTTTTGAGGTGTCTGGAGGAGGGGGTTGGATTTCATGAATGATAGGGGCCAGCCCATCATATATCTTGAGTTATCGGGATCTTGGGGTCCATCTAGACCAAGCAAAATTTGAACTGAAACCCTTTCTCTATGACCCTTGAAAAGTATCCAGGAACCATTGATTAGAGCTGGGAGAGACTGCAGTCCATGGAATCATAGTTCAATGTCCTGACTTTACAAATGAGGAAACTGAGACCCACATCTTCTAGCTAAAGAGCCAGGGCTCTTCCTGTTGTTATCTTCCATTTGGAGAAAAAGTGGATGATGAAGAAGGAATTTGTCCCTGAAGAGAAGTCATTTGGCTTAAGGGGAAAGAATCAAGAGTAAGGAACTAGTGACCAGATTGCTACCAGCTCACTTGACTTTATCCTCTCTGGGAATTTCAAATTTCCTATAAAAGGAAGGAGTCAGTTTAGATAGCCTAGAACAGTAAGTAGTAGAGTATCTAAGATGGAAAGAAGACATAGGAGAAAAGCAATAGACCTGGGAGGAGCCTCAGAACAGGGAAAGGCAGACCCGGGAGGGACCTTAGAAGAGGGAGGATCAGTACTGGGAGGTGTCTTAGAACTGGGAATGTCAGGTCTGGGAGGAGTCTTAGAACAAAGATGTCAGTTGGGAGGGGCTCTAGAACCACGGATGTCAGAGTATGGAGGGGCCTCAGAATAGGGAATGTCAGAGATGGGAGAGTTTAGAACAGACAAGGTTAGAACTGGGGCTATTATTCTGCCATGATTTTTCTGGGAAGATGTGCCCACACATGGAGGGCTTCCCAGCCCCTCTACCTGCTCAGGGAGGCACAGAACCTTCTCCAAAGAGATGAAGAGACCAGCAAGGATATAGGCATACTTCCATTCACAGGCCAGTCCCAGGCAAGTCTCTCCCTGCTCATATTTACTATTTCTTCTACCATCTGCATGGCCAGCTCCCACACAAGCACCGCTGGCTGGGCGGCTTTGATGAGTCACCCACAGGCTGTGAGAATGTCTACAGTCGACATTTGGGGAGGGAGCTAAATTTAAAGGGAGGCTTCCTAATAATATAATCTATGAAGTCAAAATTATTTCCACATAATTATAAGCCTGGACTGAGAAATACTGCCCCCCTCAAGTCCTTCCGTCTTCTGTGACTAATCTAACCCAAGTCCCAGGCTCTTATGGTGAGGAGGCCTAGCTCAGGGTGGCAGCACCACTGGGCTGTAGTCTGACCTTGGCTATAGATTCTGTCAGTGATGTCACACAATTTTCCTCCTGTTTTGGAGTCTCTCAAGTCTTCATATATCGATGGCAACTGCCTGTCTCCCTAGAGGAGCCCAGGGATGGCAAGAGCCACAGGATGACAAGACTTGGGAGGATGCATACCAGGTGGCCTCTGATCATAGACTCTAGAATTGGAAGGGGGCTTAGAGACTCCCTGGTCCAACGAGGTGCTACTCTACACCCCTCCCATTTGACAGATGATGAAACTGAGATTCAGGGGAGTTAAGTGACCTCCTCCCACTCCAACCCCTCAAGGGATGGTCTCCCTCTCTTAAAATGGAAGCTGCTTGAGGGCAAGGACTATCTGACTTGTTTGTATTTGTAGGACAGGACTGAGCAAATAGGAAGAGTTGAACAAATACTCTTTCATTCATTCATTAACCTGGGGATAGCACTGTCCCAGGTTCTAGAGAGACAAAGAAAACAGCATAATATTTGTATGCCCTCTCCTTCCAGGAGTTTAGATTTTTCTCTCATACTCTATATACCTGAAAGTTACAGTCTTTTTCTTTTATCTGACATTGGGCATAGGTAACTACCAAGCAATTCAGACTCTCTGTTTTTCCCTTTTATGATGCAGTGGTAGGATAGAAGAGAGTGAAGCTTAGTAGTAAGGGTCTAGAATTGGAGGATCCGTATTCAAATCCCACCCCACACACGTTGTACTCCTATAACCTTGGGCGAGTCATTACTCCCTCATAGAGTGCTACCTTGTCTCATACTGAGTCCTGAGTGGAAGAATCAAGTTTCTCAAAGTTCTGGTTAAGTGAGAAAGAACAGCATGAATATCCAATTCATTGTATTGTCTTGCTCTAAAAAGCATTGTTCTAAAACTTTCCCATGCCATCAGACCCACCACATTCCAATGGATCTCTGATATCATGGTTTCATAAGTATCCTCCACTGTACAGATAGCAACCCCTCCATTCCTGCCCATCCTTTTCGGTTCATGTCATTGTAGTCCTATAGGTTTGATACATAGTTCTCCACCCTATGTCCTAGGGACCTTCCCCAATGTCTCTTGACATTTGAGGATTATCAGTGGAGCTCACAGCCTGTTTGCTGATGAGCTCTCTCCCTTACCACGAGATCTACTCATGGATATAGATTTCTTAAATAACACTTAATCCAGTTCTTCAAAGTTTTTCTTTGATTTCACATTGCAGCTGTTCACATGCACCATGTGCTATCTCATTGCCCTTCTTGAGAGAACTCATTTTCCAGTCTTCAGAGACATTAGTGTTTTATAGTCACAGAGGAACATGTATGTAACATCAATATTTAAGATAGACATCTTGTTTCTGGAAGAAGGGTAAGGCCATTAGAGGAGCTTTACAATTTCCTGGAGGCCAACAGAAAAGCTGACTGATGTTTAAATAGGGAAAATAGTTTAGGGTATGATAAAAATACAAACCCATGTGTATGTCAGTCCAACACACTTATTACATGCCTACTTTGTATAAGGAATTATGGGTTCTGGGAGAGAAAAAGAAGCAATTCTGACCATCAAGGGGTAGGGATGAGCCCAGCGGAAAGAGTCTTAGCTTTATTATCTGAGGGACTCAGCTTAAATTCAACCTTTGATAATGACATTGAGTTTACTCTTCTGTAAAATGAGAGCGTTGCATCAACCTTGGCAAACCTTTCCAGTTTCAGATGAGTGGTACTTTGGTGATTCTTACCTGTGTGGTCTTGGGCACATCACTCAACTCAGGCTCAGTTTCCACATCAGTAGAATGATGGGGTTGAATAATGTGATCTCTGAACTCTAGATGTAAGATTCCATGTACACCAGTAAGTATATGCAAAGTATTTTCACTTTTGCCCAGAGACTGGTATAAAGTAGGTAATCCATAGATGCTTGTTGATTGATTAATTGATTTCAGGAGAGAGTATGAACCAGAAATTTCAGGGAAGTCCTAGTGTGGGAGTAGTCAACTGAGTTGGGTTTTAAAAGAAGCAGGGGATCTCTAGGCATCTTGGAGTCTGTAAGGATAGCCTTGCTGTTGTCTTTGTAGGCTCAGAGAACCATGTAGGTGTTTAATAAATGTACATTGGCCAAGTGATTGCTATTTTGTCCTCCAATAGAATGTGAGCCTCTGAGAACTGGGAGTATTTTTGCTTTTTCTTTATATCCCCATCATGCTTGGAACATAGTGGGCACTTAATCAATGCTAGGTGAATGGCTGATTGGTTCTTCTCTTCTGAAGTTTGCAAATTGAAGTTTTAACCACCTGACTTCCCAACTTCCTTCTATAAACAAGGGTACCTCGGACCCCTTCCCCCCCCTGACAGAATCATCTTGTGAAGTCTGAGGGATGTTAGAGCTCATCACAAGAACTTGGTTAACTTAATAGCATTAAAGGATCATTTGATTTTGTGTAAAAAAATGTTGTGTTTCTTGATGGGTGAGCATCCCCATAAAGTGATTCTGGTTCACCTTTGGGACAGATTTGATTGGGTCAAGATATAGGAATACCAAAATATAGATTTAATACTTTAAGGGTTGAAAGTGCATTAATTATATTATTTTGTTCTTATGACAACCTTTTGAACTATTATCCCCATTGACAGATGGGGAAACTGAAGCAGAGCTTAAGTGATTTGTCCAGAATCACACACAAAGTATTGGTGCGAGGATTTTAACTCAGGTCTTTCTGATGCCAAATCTGATGCCAAACCCACTGTAGCACCTAGCTATTTCAGATATTGTGGGAATAAAGGTGGGGGAGGAGGTAGTTGGATCTGAAAGAAAATCCATAAAGAGCTAAGATAGAAAAGGACAGGCAAGGCAATAAGTATCTGTGATGCGCCAGATGCAGTGCTACTTGATGGGAATATAAATAAAAGCAAAAAAAAAAAATACAACCCCTCCCCTCAAGGAGCTTCCAGTCTAATAGGGAAGATAATGCATCAAAGGCAGCTGAAAGTGTGGGGGAGACAGACCAGAGATTAACCCTTCCCCTAATCCTGAAGGTGGCTTGGTAGAAGGGCAGGAGAACCTTTTGGCCTAAGAGATGTCAACTGGGAAGAGACCATGTGGCTTAGAGGTCAGCCTTCCAAAGAGTGTCAAGATTTTCTGGACTTAAGGTTCAAATTTAAGGGTCAGAACTAAGAGTAGCAAGGGACTGAGCCATATTGGCAGCTAGAGGGCATCATAGTGTATAAAGTGCCTGGCCTGGAGTCAGGAAGACCTGAGTTCAAATCCATCTTCAGACATTTCCTAGCTGTGTGACCCTGAGCAAGTCACTTAACCTTGTTTGCCTCAGTTTTTTTTATCTGTAACATGAAGAAACACTGGAGAAGGAAATGACAAACCGCTCTAGTACCTTTGCCAAGAAAACCAAAACATAAAGTCGGACACAACTGAACAACAAAAACAAAATCACAGCATGGAGGAATGAAACCTTGACTTTCCCTCCATTATTATCTTGATTTACTTGGATTAAAAATTTTGCCTTTCTAGAAATCGTAAATGTGTTCCCTTTCTGAGGTAGACCAAACCCTTACCATTGTAGTATTAAGGCTTGAGGGTTGTCCAGGTCTTTAGATTAGAAAGTAAGACAGTGAGAAATAAGAGCATCTTACTTATTATGGTTAGTCTTCTATATAGTCCTTTGCATTCTTTCGTTAAGGTGAAATGAAAGCTAGCCCGTATTGGATATATATTGTTACCTTGAATGCTTTCATGGGAACAGAGCATCCTCTAACCTACATTTATGTTAGTCTGAAGTATATTCTGAGATTCATAAGGAAAGCTGGGTAGGAGGAATGTTTTGGTTTTTGTTTCTTGGTTTGTTTGGTTTTTTTTCAAAGCTCTCAAGATTGAATCTGGTCCAAGTATCTCAAGAGTCTGAGGTTCTGGGTCACAGGATATTTAAAGACGAAAGATCTTCCTACATAATAATTAGAACTGCCCAATAATCAAATGAACTTCATCATTAGCTAATGAGCTCCCTGAAGTATTTGAGCAGGAGATGGAGATACTTGGCTTAGATATAGATGCTTCTGGTGATAGGGACCATACCATGTCTCCACCCAGGTTGTTTCCAGCCCAGAGGCTCTAGGATTCTAGTTTGTTACTTCACCACTGCCCATCTTCTCTAGCTAGTGGTGGTATTTTTTTGTTCTTAGGTTTCAGCTCTGACATTTCATGACTCTCAATTGAGAAGCCAGGAAATAGCTGCGTATCCTCAGAATGTCAAACAAAAGTGAAGCCCATAGGCAAACATCTTTCTGCTTCCCTTTACCACCTGATATCAAGTCACAGGCTGGGCTGTGGGTGTGAATGTGTACATGAGTGTTTGTATGTGTGTGTATGGAGATGGGAGGCAGTAATGAGGCAGAAGACACGTGCAGGATAGGGGTGCTTTAAAAATTCTGAATGTACTACTCTGTGGCAGTTGGTCTAAGCCGCCCATGTCTTGGCGGTGAGCTCTTACAGCTTATCTACACTGCCTTTGGCAAACCTGCCTCAGCTCATCTGGGTGTGCATAATATTCATAAGCGAATAAATAAATATTCTTCTCCATTCCCATCTAACCTCCACAGAGCTGCCAAACAGATTTTCTTTAAGAATAGATCTGTCTACGTCATTGTACTACTCAACAAACTCCATTGGCTCCCTATTGTCTCTAGGATGAAATAAAACTCATCCATTTGGCTTTTTAAAACCCTTTATGACCTTGCTCAAACCTATTTTTTGAGTTTAATTGGATATTATTCCCAAACTCTGTGATACAGCCAGACTGGCTTCTCTGTTCGTCATATTAACACTGTCTCTAGTACCTATGCCTTTGCCCTAGCCTTTCCCAGACTCCTGTCTGAAATGCCTACCTTTCTTACCTTTGCCCCATAAAATCCTTCTCTTCCTTCACTATACAATTTAAGTGCTGTTTTATAACTCGGTGAAGTCTCTCCTGATCCCTTCCCTCTACCCCAGCGGCCTGCACTCTCCCTCACTAACTACCTTGGTTAATTTTATCTATTCTGTATCTATTATTGCCAGGAACAGGGTTTCTCCCCTTGAGCAATTATGGCAATTAGTGACCCTTCCTCCCATTAGATTGTAAGCTCCTTGAAAGTACCAATTCTTTCTATCATACTTTCTTCCTTCTTTCCTTCCTTCCTTTTTCTTTCTTCCTTCTTTTCTTTCCTTCCTTCTTTTTTCTTCCTTCCTTTTCTTTCATTTCTTTTTGTCCTTTTTCCTTCTTTTCTTTTTTCTTTTTTACTGAGCTCATAGTAGGTTGTTAATAAAATGCTTGATTGACAGACTAATCAATTCATTGGTAGCTGAATAAAGAGAAAATCAGAGAAGGAAATACCAGAAACAGGGAGACCAACTGGTAATCAAAATGATTCCCAAGGAAAGGTGATCAGGAATTGACCAAGGGTAGTGGTTGTAAGAAGGGACATGGGGGAAATGAGGGAGATGCCACAAGATTTGGCACCTGATTGCCTGTGGATATGAGCAAAAGGAGAGCATGGATGATAACTTCAGGGTTGGTGGATTGCCTCACTTGATCCTTCCAGGAGAAGTTTGAGGTGGGGAAAGCAGAAGGCTTATTTCCTCTCTTTTTTACAAAAGAAAATTTGCTCTACGTCATGGAACAGTTGTAGCTGAGCAAGGCCTTAAAACCCTTCATAGATCTGGGCTTTTCCCAGTTCGTTTTCTCCATCTGTATCTTGTTTGTACAGTGTTGTTTGCAAGTTGTCTCCCCCCATTAAACTGTGAGTTCCCTGACAGTAGGAAGTATGTTTTTGCCTTTCTTTGTATTCTCAACGGCTTAGCACAGGGCCTGGAACCCAGCAAGGACTTGACAAATGCTTTGTGACTGATTAGGAACAGGTTTTCTCCCTTTGGAGCAATTATGGCAATGCCAGCTTCTACAACTGATCCATGTTCCTTCTGACAAGGACACCCACCAGGTTCCTGGCAAAGAGAACCAGATCCTAGAGCTTTAGATACTCTCAGAGTCCCTGGATGAGATTCAGGGTATCTGTATCAGTCCTTGCCCTCTGCAAGATCATGCAGTACCTTAAATATCCTTTGGTTCTCCTTTGAAACTCTTTTTAGCACTAAGGCCTCAGTTTCCTTAGCTGCAAAATGAAAAAAAAAACCTCGTTTAGTTGACTTCTAAGGACTTTTCCAGTTTGTGTCCTATGATCCTGAGTCATATCCCTTTCATGGATCTTAGTTTATCTATCTGTAAATGAGGGATGTTGGACTGAATGTTCTCTGAAGAGCATTCAGCTCTAATTCTAGAAGCCCTGTCGGTGTACAAAGAGTTTTCCTTCCAATAGCCCTGAGATGGGCAGGTCTTTTTATCTTCATTTTAGTGAGGAGGAAACTGGGTCTCAAAAAAGTCAAGTGACTTGCTCAAGGTCACACAGCTAGTAAGTAGCAGAGTCTGAACTGGAGCCCAGGTCTCCTGACTGCAGTGGTCTTTCTTTTCTTCTTTGAAGGTTTGACATTTATTTTAAAATCTTTCATCTCCACAATCTCTTCTTCCCTCTAACACACTGAGAAGGTAAGCAATATGGTACCCATTTTACAAATACAATGATGCGAAATATATTTCCACATTAGCCATGTTCTGGGAGAAAAAGAAAGGGAAAAAAATGCCATAGTCTGCACTTTGATTCAATCTGTTCTTTCTCTGATTTTTTCATCATGAATCCTTTGGAACTGTAACGGTTCAAGGCACTGCTCCCAGTTGGTCTTTCCTGGTCGATCCTTACTATATATAATGAATGTTCTTCTCATCCTGTTCCCCTCATTTGTGTCTTTCCAGATTATTTTGAAACCATCCCCTGCATCATTTTCGCAGCACAATAGCATACCATCGCTCTCATATACTAGAGCTGCCTAGGTCACTGTTCCCGAGAGGTCAAAGAATTTGTTAGTGTGTGTGTGTCTGACATAAGACTCAAACCCGGCTCTTCCAGCACCTTCTCCCCTGGGTTATATTACCTTTGTGTTGCAAAGATGATTCTAATGTAGGTGCAGATTGGACTAAATGACCTCCGAGATCCATGAGAACCTTAGAATTCTTTGTTTCTGACTCAGAAGGACGTCTACTACTACAGCAAATTAAATAATACTTATAAAGCACCCAGTGTTTGACATATATTCATTGCTATCACTTAGTTTTTCCAAGCCTCAGTTTCCCCACCTGGAAAATGAAGACAACAATAATTGCATTTGTGTCCTGGAATGATTATAAAAAGAGAAACCTGGAAACCGTAAAACACCATAGAGGACTATGAGCCACTGGGATTACGAATATGTATTAGGGACCTGGTCAACTATAGATGCCACAGGAGGAAATCACGGCTGATGCATGTGGCAGGAGTCCTGCCTCTTTGGTGGTTCAAATGGGATGTTTGTAAAGAGCTTTGAAAACCACCAAATTTTAAGGGGTAAACGTCAGCTCTTCCATGGAAGCTTGCAGTTTATATTCCCCCCCAGAAGCATGGCTCCATTTTACAAATGAGGAAACCAAGGCTCAGAAGAAAAGTGGTAGAGTTGAGTGTTCCCTCCTCATCCTCTATCTTCCCATGCATAACAATAATTCACAGGGAAGCTACATGGTACTGCAGAGGATAGAGTGCTGATGGACAAGGAATAAGGAGAATCTGAGTTCAAATTTAGCCTCAGACTGACTGTGTGACCTTGGGCAAGTCACTTATTCCCATTTGCCCAAGGGCAAATAACTCCTGTTTTGTAGGACGTTCAGGCTTGCATCATTCTTTACTTAAATATTCTTCACTTAAATCTCACAACAACCCAAAGCAGGGACTATTAGTATTCCCATTTTACAGATGTGAAACCTGAAACTCAGAGAAGAGAGTAACACTCAGAGACACAGAGAGAGTATCTGAGGTGGTATTTCTGACATGAAGTCTCACATTTTCTCACTCATCTCATCTTGAGCTCAAGGACACAAGTGGTTTGGAACTCATTTTCCTGGGTGTCCCAGCTCTTTGTGGCTTGCTCTTTGTCTTCTCGGTCATTTTCCAGACCAGGATCTTTCCTTAAATCATCTGCTCTGTTTTTTCGAACTCCTTGAATCCACCTTTGCCCCCTGGGAAGCTCTCAAAGGCACAGGTTAATCCTGCCATTGGCCAGCTGCCTCCTGGGCTCAGCTTGGATGATCAGAATACCTTTAGATGCTCTATTTGCCTTTTCTTTTCTCTGGTCTTTGAGAAAAATGAAAAGAGGACTTTGGGAGCTGGGAGGCAGCTTCCACATCAGAAAAGTAGCTTGGTATGGCAGAGGCAGCTTAGGGACATGAGCTCCAGGGTCAGAGTTGGGAGGGACTTCCAAGGCCTTATTTTATAGGCAAGGAAACTGAAACTCAGAGAGAAGTCACTAGAATCATAGGCTTGGAGCTGGAAGGAATGTCAGAGCCATTCTACAGTAGAAAAATTGGGGGCTCAGAGAAGGGGAGCAGCTTGACCCAGGTTGCACAGGGAGTAAACTTCAGAGGTAAGTCTCAAACAAGACTCCTCTGATTGCAAGTCCTCTAACTTTTATTGAGAGAGCTAAAGTAGGGAATGAGGATCTCTGATTTTAATTTCAGTTTTCTTTTATCCTCTCCACTCCACTTGGGTAGTGTGCCTGACTGGCCCTAGACAGACTCCCTTCTTCCCTTCCACCCATTTCAATAGTTGTTGGGTCATCTCAGTTCTGCCATAAGGTACTAGATGTTCCATATTTGGGTGATATGGCCCATCACATGCTTCTTTGGGTTAAAGTATCTTAACATTCAAGTTCAAATTTGGTCAGAGGGACAATGAGCTTAGAGGCGTTGATGACTTGACTGGAAGCATTTGCCAACAGACCCATCTTGGTTCCTTTCAGATCTGAGCATGTTAGAGAGTTAGGGTGCATACTTGTAACATGTCAGAGCTGGGAGGGCCTTGGAACAGGGGATACCAGAACTGGGAAAGATCTCAAAATACAGAATGGAGAAAGTCATGGTGGGAGGGGCCTTCATGCCAGAGCTGGGAGAGACCTTAGAACATGAACATAAATGATCAGGTATAAGAGGGACCTTAGAATAGGACATACCAGAGCTGGGAGGGACTTTAGAGCATGTCATGTTAGAAATGGAAATGAACTTAGATAAGGAATTTTAGAACTAGGTAGGGCCTTAGGACAGAGAATGTCAGAGAGATTTTAGAACATTCCAGAATATGGAATGTCAAAACTGGGGTTTAGAATGTGAAATAGAGACTATAGATGGTCAGACCTAAGAGCAACCAGAACACAGAACAGAGAATATCAGATCATTTGTCCAAATACCTCATATTATAGGTGGGGAAACTGGGGCTCAGAGAGTTTAGAGACTTGTCCTAAGCTGCATACTTGCCAGAGTCGGCCTGGACCCCTGATGCCTTAGCTCCATTCTTCCTCCTCTACCCACAGTAGTATAGGAATACACTAGGCAGTGCAGCAGAGTGGGGAGCTTCAGTCAGAACTGACCCTGAGTGAGCCAGGCAGTTCCCTAAGACTTGACATGGGAAAGCAAGGGCTGTTCTACAGTGATGGAGGCAGCCCCTGCACTGAGCATCCCCCGTAGAGTCTAATCCCCAGTATTCTATATTCCTGCTGAAGTCAGGTGCCCCGACCCGTTCTATTTCCCTGGTCCACTGCTGCTCCCGCTGGGATCTCGTCCTTCCCCTGGCAGCCCAGACCCCGCTCATCTTTCTCTGTAGCCTGTGGCTGGAAGCTTGATCACCTGAACACAGCCAGAGTGTTGGAGGATGGCGATTGGCCATTCCTCAGACTGGCTCTAAGGCATCAAGAGAGATAAATCACTGCTGCCTATTTGTTTAATCTCTCCCATCCCCCTCCTCTGTTAGACCATCCTCTCTCCACTATTCTGAGCCGTGTCTAGATCTAAATGGCTTCCTTATTTGTGACCCCCCCCCCCAAACAAAGGTTTACCTCTGAGATGGCCTGGAATCCAGGCCTCCTGCCATCAGCAGGGGAAGCTTGAACAGACCAACCCCAACCAGTACTCAAAAGGGTCGACCAGGTTGGGATGCTCGGACATTGGAACTCAAAAGGACTTATTTGGACTGGTCCGTCCATGTGATTTGTCCCTTCGCTTCTCCATAGATGCCAATCATTTTTCCTCATCCGTACATCTTCCCCATGAATCACATCCTTGGTTCTAGAGGGATAGAGTCTCTGAGATTGGGGAAAGAAGTGGAAATTACAGGGAAGCTGCTTTGGGCTCCCTGTTTAAGAAATGATTTATACAGTGAGGGAATCAATAGATCACTAACTCAACTGATCAATTAGCAAGCTTTTCTTAAGTATCTTGAGGAGGGGCGGCTAGGTGGTGCAATGGATAGAGCACCAGCCCTGGAGTCAGGAGGACCTGAGTTCAAATCTGGCCTCAGACACTTAATAATGACCTAGCTGTGTGGCCTTGGGCAAGCCACTTAACACAATTTGCCTTGCAAAAATCTAAAAAAAAAAGTATCTTGAGGAAAAGAGAAAGTAAGGGGAGTCTCCACTCTCAAGGAGCTTACTATCTTCCTAGGCCTGACAATACATACATACATACATACATAGATACATACATACATAAGAAATATAAGGTGATGGTGGGGGCTGGGGAAAGGGGGTATCAGCACTGGAGAGAGAGGATGAGGGGAAGTTTTATGGAATCACAGGATTTTGGAGCTGGAAGCGACCTCAGTAGCTATTTGCCCAATCTACTCACAAAAGGAATCTCCTCTTTTCACATACCCAACAAATGGCCATCCAATCTCTGCTTGGAGACCTCAAGGACTGGGGGGCTCATTACTTCCTGTCTTGGGCTATTCTTCTTTGGGCTTTTTTTTAACCCAAGGAGATTTTCTTCCTCTCCAGCCTAAACAAGGCTATCTACCATATTTCCCCTTGCTATTCTTGGTTCTGCCCCCATAATCCAAGAAAAATAAGGCTGGACCCTCTTCCAGGAATTATCTAGATTCCCAAAGAAGGCTTTTGTGTCCCCTTGAGTCTTTTCTTCTTTAAGTTCAATAATCCCAGAGCCTTCAGTCCATCTCCCCAGGACCCAGACTTGAGGCCCTTTACCAGCCTACCAGGCTCCCCTATGATCACTTCTCCTTTCTAGCATTTCAGTGTACTTCCTAATTTGTAGGCCTACAATTGGATGCCGTATGCCTTATGTGGGATGATTAGGACAGAGGATGGGTCCGAGTGGAGGTGGTGAGTTCCCCCTGACTGGGGGTCTTCCAGGTTGAATGTCTATCTGTTATCAATGGTCAATGTATCCCTTTAAAGCTTGTCCCAGCAACCCTCAAGCAAGTGATCAGATCCATAGAGAACCAATGTCATTCTCTTCCCTTTGACAAAATAATGATCAAGTAACTACTGTTTGCAGAGCACTGTGTTGGGGAAGGACACAAAGTCTGGCTATGATGTGATCCTGCCCTCATGAATCTTACAGTCTGCTTGGAGGTATGAGGGTTGCATATTGATGACTACAATATATAATAATGCAGAAGCACTTAGAAAAATGGAAGGTTCAGAGGGATAGACATTTCTGACATGGGGTGGGGGATGGACAAAGAAGGCTTCCTGGAAGTGGTGGCATGTGAGTTGACCTTTCAAAGATGACTAGGAATTCAGTATGTTGGCATGAGCGTGGGGAGGCCATTCCAGGCCAGGGCAAGAGAAGCAGAGGGTGACTGAGAGACCAGGGAGCTGCCCAGGATGATTGAAAGATAAAGTATGTAGAGGGGAATACTATGATATCGGGCCAGAAAGGCCCCCCACAAGAGAACAAAGGAATGTGAACCTTATCTGGCAGAAGGGAGCTCTAGATGTTGGTACTTTCAAAGGATGGCAGGCCACCTCTCTGGATGAGGAAACTTGCCCCTGGTGGAATGTGAAGGCAGGCTCTTCAGATGGTCATTCTGAATCTGGAAGAGACCTTAGAGGTTGAGTCCAGCCCCCTCCTTTTACAGGGGAGGAAACTGAGGCCCAGAGAAGGGAAAGGACAATCATAAAGTGGCAATGAGTAGTTCCAGGGGTAAGGTGCCCTGCTGCCAGAGCCAGCATCCACAGCCTGGGGATGGAGTGGAGTCCTGGCATGAAAGGCTCCCCTGGGGTTCATGTTGCAGGGAGAGAATGATGGGAGCCAGGTTCTTCTCTCTTTGCACCCACTTAAGCCATGTCAGGTGAGTTTTACAAGGGAGCTGAATGCCAACCAGTATTCTCTGCTCCCTTCCTGCAGCATGTTTTACACAGGTTGGGAGCCCGCCACAGCTGGCTGCACTAACACTTTAATGCTATTTTCCCACACTGAGCCATATGCAAAAGGCCGGAAATTAATATCATGCAAATTGAGGTGAGCCCAGAGGCTTGGGAAAGCATTAGAGATAGAGTTCTTCATTGCTTTTAACATGTACCTGAAACCACCAGTGGATAGGCAGGAAAAGGACCCAGAGAATAGGTGTCTGGGAACTCTGAGGGCCAGTAGGGGGATAGGCCAATCTGCATCTGACATGGAACTGGAGGGGTCTCAGAACATGGAATGTCAGAGCTCAGAAGGAGCTTAGAACAGGAAATATCAGAGCTGTTGAGAGGAATTATTGATTTTTCTCAGTCTGCCAGCTGATTTTCTGTTATAAGATCCCTTCAACCTCTGACTTTCCATGTTCTAAAACCTTTCCCATTTCTAACATTCTCTGTCCTAAATTCTGTCCTATCTGACATTCTAAGTTTGCCTTTCCAAGCTGTTTTTCCACATTCCAGGCTCCCTATCATCTCTGACACACCCTGATCTAAGGTTCTTTGTGACTCTGACTTGTGTCCTCTCTTCTCAGATACTCCCTGCCACCAGTGATATATAATAAGACTCCAGACCGGTCCCATCCAGTGACCCGAGTCAGCACCTCTGAGATGATGGCTCTGACAAACATTTAATGGCTCTCTCATGATCCCCTTCCCTCTCCTTCTTCTCTGCCTGGATGCCTCAGATTATCAGTGGCCTGGTTTGGCCAGCTAGAACAATTTTTGTTATTTCAGTCTTCCATTTCCTCCCAGATGCTGAAAGAGGCCAGGGCTGTGGTGGGATTCCAACCATCTGCCCCAACTCAGCTTTGATTAGTGTCAAAACTCAGTTGGATGCTGGGGCCTGCTAGGGTCAAGGCCAGAGTTACAAGGAGGGAAGTTTGTGCAGGATGCAGCTAACCTCCCTGCCTGGAGCTCCTTCGCAGGACAGATATCTGCCAAGTTTATGGGTAAGAGCAGCTGGTGAACCTTGGGCTGGAGGGGGCCAGGATGGACACAGTTGTTCAGCTAGATTTCCTGTGTGGAGGAAGGGGATGACCAAGAGACTTATGGGTATGAAAAGAAAGATTGAGAAGTAACCAGACACCAGAAGCACTGGGGATGTGGTTTCCTGTTCTCCCCTCAGTTTCTGTGTGACTTCTCTATGATTTGGGGATTGGGGAAGGGGAAGAGGCAGATTGGATTGCAAAGGTTTCTTCCATCCCTATGTCTATGATTTCTATTGCCTGTGAGACCTTGGGCAAGTCACTTAACTCACCCTCTAAATTCCTCCCCTTTGGGCCACAACAGCAGTAGCTTCAACACAGAGTCATTCTTGACTATATCCTTGATCTTCTGTCCTCAAACTCCAAACAGTTGTTGCCTCAGGGAGCTTTTTTTTGGTAGTCCATCAGAGAACCTGACCTCCAATTCCAACTCTGTCCATTCCTATCTCTTTGATAGTCAAACGTCCTCAATTTTGGAGCTAGGATCCCATCATCCCTTGTTCAAACATGCCCTCCATGCTCCTCTCTGCCCTTGGGAACACAGATGTAGAGCTAGAGGTGACTCCAGAGACCCAGTTTCCTTATTTAATTGAGCCTGGGGTAGGGGGAGGGAGTGTTGTGTGAAAGAACCTGTCCAAGGACCCAGAGAATAAATAACAAAGCTGGGATTTGAACCCAGGATCTGTGATTTAAAAACCATAGCTATCCCATCAATTCTGTAGGAACCAAGTCAAAATCAAGAAGACTGAGAGCCAATGTTTGGGTCTGAAGAATCAAGGCATCAATTCTGAGTAAAGAGGAAGGCACAGAGCCTAATTTTAATTGCAGTCTTCATCATTCCAGGCAGCTGCAGTCGCTTTTCTGCTTATCTTTTGCTTATTCTTAACTCGCATCAGGTGGGGCATTTCTATTTGGTTCCGGTCTCTCCTCTTCCAATCATCTTTGCCTACATTGCTAGGCACTGTCTGCTCAAAAACCTCACATGGCTCCCTACTGCCATCAAGATTTTAGGCTCAGACTTCAGGCTGACCTTGTAACGTGGGGCTTCCAAGCTTCTATCTCATATCGCTTTCCCCAAATACTCTATCTTCCAGTCTCACTGACTGGTCTAAAAACATGCTTAAAAGATGGCTGGACTATTGTTCGATGCAGAACTGTAAATGACTTAGCTCTTCTCAGCAATACAATGATCCAAGACAATCCCAAAGGTCCAGTGATGCAGCAGACCATCTACCTTCGGAGAAACAACCGATATTGATTGAATACAGAATGAAGCAGGCTATTTTTCACTTTCTTTCATTTTTTCTTTTCTTTTATTCTTCTTGTACAAAGTGACTAATATGGAAATGTTTTGCATAATTCTACATTTATAATCTATACCTGATTGCTTACCACCTCAGGGAGGGGAAAGGAGAGGGAGGAATAGAATTTGGAACTCAGAATTTAAATAAAAAAGGTTAATAGACCTTAAAAAAAGGGCTGGATTCCTCCACAGTCCCTATCATTCTACACATCTGGAAAGGCTCTCTCTCTCCTCTCTGCCTGGCCAAATCCCTTCCAGTTTTCATTTCCCAGCAGCTCCAGTCTGACCTCCTGCAGAGAAACAGCTCAAAGTGATCTCCTCACACTGCCAATCCCTGGCCCAGCTGTGGCTCTAAACACATAGGAGGGATGAACACATCCATCCTGTTGACAGGATATCCAGCAGGTTACTCCTTCTTCCCAGTGACAGGAAACTTGATGAAAAGGTGACCCATGGAGGCACCACTCTAAGCAGTGATGGAACACAGGAAGGAGAGAGTTATGGAGGGAATTCATCACAAGGACTCAAATCCTGGATTGGAATTTGTTCCCCATGTTTAATTTCTCAGTTTGTTCATCTGCAAAATAGGGATAACATATTATTGAGTTCACAGGGTTGTTGTAGGAAGTGACTTTGTAGACTGTAAAGTTCTGAGTGAGTGTGATTTTCAACTCTCAAAACCAACCCAATGGACCCCATGGATCATTTTCCTTCGGGGGGATCAGGAAAGCTTTTCCTGGATTTTGTCCTGGAAGAGTGCGTGGGACTTGGGAGGACTGGGAGAGTGGCGATGTTCTTGGCAGTATAGGCTGAAGGCAATATTGACTTGCCTCAAGGTACTTTCAAACAGTAACTGCAGGTGAGGATGGGTTAGAAGAACTGGAAAAGGGAGAGCCATCCCAAAGGTATTTGAGGGATCATCATGTGAAAGAAGCCTGGGTCTTATTCAAGTTGGCCCCAGAAGGTACCATTAGGAATAATGGGTTGGAGCTATAGAGACCCTGGTTTGGACTCACTATGAACAGATTCATCCTAACAGAGAGAACTAATTGTCCAGCAAGGAATGGGCTGTCTCTTTGATAATGAGATCCCTGTTCCTGGAGAGGCTCCAGAGGATTTTGGAAGGCCACTTAGTGAAGATGCTCTATACTAGCTGAGTTAACTATGCTCTGAGATACTTTGCAGCCCTGAGGGTCTACTGTCCTATGCACAGTGATACAGGGAGTCCTCATGACCCAGATGTTCTAGGTTCATAGTCCATATTCAAATTCAAATTCCAACTCTTCAATGTACTTCCAGTGTGACCTTGGGTAAATCACCGAGCTTCTGGATCTCAATTTTCTGCTCTGTAGAAAGGGACCAGGACTAGATAATCTCTGATATCTCTTTCAGGTCTAGCTTTATGATAATGGACTAGATTGTTGGTAGGTAATGAATTCCCCTTCATGAAATGTTCAAAGGTCAGATGACTCTTTGCCAGACAGATTGTAAAGAAAATTCCTGCATGGAGAGAAAAGAAGGATTTGGTACATTCTGTAATCCCACTATTTTAGCAAGTCTTCCAATAAGCTATAAATTGAAACAGGTCACCAAGAATCATGCTCTATAAGGAACTTCAATAGCCAACAACTTCCATATTTTACAGATGAGAAAAATGAGACCCAGGTAGGCTAAGCAACTGTAGGATTTACAGGTGGTAAGTGACAGAGCTGGTACTTGAATCCTGCCTTCCTACCTCGAGTCCAGAGTCCTGAATTCAACACCAGTGGATGTTGAGCTAGAAGGTCATCCACTGGAGGTCATTCATTCCAAATTCCTTTTAGACATAAAGAAACCAAGGCTCCCAGCGGCTAGGTGGCATGGTGGAGAGAGCACCAGCCCTGGAGTCAGGGGTACCTGAGTTCAAATCTGGTCACAGACACATAATAATTACCTAGCTGTGTGGCTTTGGGCAAGACATTTAACCCCATTGCCTTGCCAAAAACCTTAAAAAAAGAGAGAAACCAAGGCTCAGAAAACTGAGATGAGCTGCCTAAGTCAGTATTTGTCATGAACAGCCATTCTGTGCCTCCAGATCCAGAACTCTTCAAGTTCCCTTCCAGCTTGGAGACACTCACATGCTACCAGTGATATATGATAAGACCCTGACAGGTCTCTGCCTTGGAAGTCATAGAGTCCAGACTGTCTCCCCATTCCATGACTATTCTGCTCAGCTTCCTGGGCACATCTGTAGCCTGTAAATTGGAACCAATATTTTATTAATCAGGGCATTTGCCACTTGCTTGGCACCTTCCATCCTCACTTCTCAGCAGCGCTTTCCAAACATTAATTAATTCTCCCCACACCCCAAATTAAGTTGCTCTTCCCAAGGCAGATAACGATGTGCAAATTCATTTCAGCAAAGGTTGTTGTAATTAATTATACAGTATAATTATGATTCTATTTTCTTCCATTTCTCTCCCCTCCATAACTGTCCCCATCTCCCCTGGGTGGATGTACAGATTGGAGCCTTTCCTACCTACCACACACCACGAGCAGGCCGCAATGATGGATTATTTCCTTAATATTATCATTAGGAAATCAAACTTTGGTTTGTATCCCTCCCAAGTTGACTGTTATAATTATTAAAAACAAGATAATTTTGTAGAGGTGACAAAGAAAGATTTCATGGACTCTGTCACTGCACTCCCTGGTCAGAAAACTTCCATGGTTCCCATTCGGTGCTGTTGAAAGTCCACAGGTTAACTGGGGCCACCCATGCTCGCCTCAGTTCAAAGGCAGTGGTCTCAGGGTTAGCGTAATAGAGCAAAGTGGAAAGGATACTGGCTTTGCCATCCCAGAGGACCAGGGTTTGAATCCAGGCCCCACCATTTGGGTATGCCTCTTCTGTTTTTAGGGCCTCAGTGAAATCAATTGATTGAGCAAGATGATTTATAAATCTACACTCCTTATTGAGAAGGCTCTGCCTCTCCTATCACTCAGCTACGAATAGGTTCAGATTATAAGTGTCATTGCTGGAAGGGACTTTAGAACCTAGAACTAGGTGCAAGAATGGAGGGGGTAATCTTAGAGCAAAAAATGTCAGAGCTGGGAGAGTTCTTAGAACATAAACTGTCTGAGCTAGGAGGACCCTTAAAACATCAGATGTTCAAAGACAGAGTTCAAAAGGATATTAGAACATAGAACATGGAACATAAAAGCTATTGGCATTTTAGGACATGGGATATGAGAACCTGAAAGGACCTTAGAGCAGAAAATGTCAGAACTGGGAGAGACTTTGGGGAGCATCTTACCCTTCCATTAATAAATGAGAATACTGACTGAGGATTGGGAAAGATTTCTAAGTCACTGTAGAGAGGAAAAATCATACAAAAGACAGGACAACTCCTCTTTATTTTGTGCTTACATGAACTGTGCAGGTGTTGGGGGTGGGGTGGGTCAACTCTTACATTGACCCTGAATTATTTCCCATTGAGTCTTTTTGTGTTTTCTATGCAGTTAAATCTATCCAAGCCCAGGTGCTTCCATGGGAGTTGAGACCCCTGTTCCTTTTCTGGGGACACTAAGACATTTTTTCTCAGAGGTAACACTGGCAGGGGAGAGCTGAACCCAAGGAAGTATGTTTATTGAAAAGTCCCCAAGACTGAACTCAGACCACATTCATGTTATGGGTTACATTTGATTTAAGAAAATTACAATCCAAATCCACAGAAACCATGTTTCCTCTCATTCAGTGGATAGAATTCAGTGATTGACAATTTCTTGGATTTAGTATTATCTATTCAGACGTCAGGAATTTGCAGCCTTTTCTGTCCTCATTTACCCTGGTTTTACATTTCAGCCAGGCTGATGGGTTTTCCATAAATTGGCTCCATCCACTGTACCACCACTGCACTCCTCTGCAAGAGCTGCCCCTTATCTCTTAGATCTTTTAGCATCTTAGACTGAAAGGTTTTTCTAGATCATATATTTAGTCTAGCAATTCCTCTTTAAAATGTTGAAAAATTTTTGCCTTTATTTCTCCAAGGATCCCTCTTTCCCCTCCCCAGAGAACCATGACTTATAAAAGATCTTTTTTTATATACAAAGAGAAAGAGGGGGGCAGCTAGGTAGCACAGTGGATAGGGCACCAGCCCTGGAGCCAGGAGGGTGTGAGTTCAAATACAGCCTTAGATTCCTAATGATTACCTAGCTGTGTGACCTTGGGCAAGTCACATAACCCCATTGCCTTGCCAAAAAAAAAGAGAGAAAGAGGAAGGATAGAAAAAAAATCAGCAAAACTGATGGTTAATCAAGAAATTCTGACATTATATATGTTTCTACATTCATCTCCCCTCCCCAAGTCAGTTTTTGCAAAGGACTTAGGGGAATATCTCATTTCATTTATCTTCTTTGTAATTTTATAGCATTGATTTTCTTTTAAACTACTTTTGATCACTTTTATTTTATATCACCTACATTTCTATCCTTTGTCCCCCCGTTCTCTGTCCCTAAGAGCCATCCTTTTTAATAGAGGTGAGGGAAAAGGAGGAAAAACAAGTAGTTTGGCAAAACTATTCAGTTTATCAAAAGAGTTTGACATCATATGCATTGTTTTGTACCCAACATTGATCTCCTCAGCAAAGAAATGGCATGGAAATTAAGAAAACTTTTCTTTGGACCAAGCTTAATCATTCTTTTGTAGTATTCAATTTGGATTGTTTCATTGTTAATTGCTTTTGTATGACTGTAGTAACTATGTCTTCTGTTTTCCTGGCTCTGCTTGATTCATTTTACATTGGTTCATATAAATCTTCTGAGTTTCTCCACATTCATCGTAGTCATCTTTTTTTTTAGGTTTTTGCCAGACAAATGTGGTTAAGTGACTTGCCCAAGGCCACACAGCTAGGTAATTATTAAGTGTTTGAGGCCGGATTTGAACCCAGGTACTCCTGACTCCAGGGATGGTACTTTATCCACTGTGCCACCCAGCCACCCCTAGTCATCCTTTTTTAGAACACACTCATATGCCAGGATATTCACGTGTCACCATTTGTTTGAATGTTCCCTAATCAGTGAGTACCTCCTTTATTTCAGTTCTTTGCTACAACAAAAGTGCCCCTCCCTGACTTCAGAGCTCAACAAAGAAGTCCCAAAATTGGATAGTGACTGCTCAGCATCAGACAACCTCTAAAATGCAAAGCAGTTTTGAGCCAAGGGATCCTGATTCCAGCTCCAGCTTTTTCCAAAATATGTCCTCCATCATCATGATGGCCTCTCATAATTGATCTCTCTGCTTCGGATCTTTCTTCTCTAGTCCCTCCATTGCAGTGCCACTAAAACATTTTCTAGAACTGACTTGATCATGTCACTTCCCTGCTCATGAATCTTCCATGGCTCCCTATCACCAAGTTTTCAGGATACAATGGGGTTCCAATCTTCCTTCCCATCCTCATTTCCCATCATTCCTGTTTCCCATTTACCTTATGTTCTAGTCAACCACTTCCAGTCTTTACCCTACCCCAACTTCCTTGGAAGTTGCTTTGCTAACAGAGTCCTTCTAGTCTACAATAGCCTCCCTCCAACCTCATGCCACAACCCTTTATTAAATCCTCTCCCTTCCTGCTGCTCCCAGTTAAAGAAGTATTGGTTCAGTGAAGCCTTCCTTGATATGTGTCTAGGGAAAAATGATCTTCCTTTCCTCAAATTTCTCCCAGTTTGTTGACTGTCTTCTTTCCTGCACTCACTTTACTCTGCCTCATATCTTATTCTTGACCCCTCCGTAATTTCATTAGATTTTGACCTGTGGCAGCAAGGGTTGGGTCTAATTCAGTCATGTGAGTGAATGGATGAATGTGTGCCAAGGATGGGAGCTATGAACAGAAAAGTCTCTATTGGAAGTCTCTCTCCCTTCCTCCACATACAGCTCCCAGAGCTCACCCACACTTAGACTAGATCTGGGCTTCCAACTGACATCTGCAAGCCTCTCTCGTCCATCTTCTTCTGGGAAATGGAGTTCAGCCAAAGTCATTGCCAGGGCCCTAGGTGGGCATTTTTGTAATTCATTCCCCTGAGGGTGAATTTTGTAGAAAGTGACAGAGGAGAGGATGGGGGTAATCCATACCATCAGTCCTGCTAAGATTAAAAGTCCATAGCAATTCCTCATGGGAAGGAGCAGAATTTCAATCCTCCTGGAATTCTAGGATCCCAACCCAAAGACTTCACAGCGCCCCCTGACCTGGAGCAGAGTTCCAGTCTGGTACATTGAATGTCTAAGAAGACCCTCTCTTCCAGTCCTGAGATAGTGCCAGTGTCTCAAAGGCTTCCCTGGTTTGAGCATCAGCAAGTATGAAATCCAAACCTCTTAACAGATTGAGCCAGAGAAATGAGGAAGGTTATACAGATTTTAACTAGAAAAAGCAATATTTGAATACAGTCCTTTGACTCCCAACCCAGTATTCTTCTCACTGAGGCATGGTTTCTCCTTTTCCATGCCAAGACCAGTCAGAGCAGAGGATCACAGAAGTGTGGCTTGAGGCTTGGTGGGCCCTGTTGATTCTGTGGGCCCTGCCAGAGTGATGGGCTTCCCTGGAGACAGGGAAAGATTTCTGCGTCATCGGAAATGAGGGTTAGTTTTTGTTTCCCATTTGGGCTAGCCTCTGGCTGGCCTGTGAGAAGGGCCAATGGTTCACCCAGAAAATGAGGGCAAAATGAGATCAAGTGCGAGCTAGTCATGGCCAAGGCTTAGACTGGGCTGTGTGTGTGTGCGTGTGTGTGTTTATGGGGCAGTCCTCTTCTCTGGGAGGAGAGCAGGAAACCACAGGACTGTACACAGAAAGGAACCATGAACCTCTGTTGAAGCAGATCATTTCCTTTCATGGAGAAAGTCCTTAGGTTGATGGCAGATGACAAGGGTTCTTCCTCCAGTTCTGGGCCTTTCTAGTTGTGTGACTTATTGCAAATCAATGAATCCCTCTGTAACCTCATCTTCTTTGACTGAGAGATGAAAGCTGTGGGTATTCATGGAGCACTTTTAGATTTGCTTTAGACAGTGTTTTGAATAAATAATCTCATTTGAGTCTTGTAGCAACCCTGGGAAGAAAGAGCTAATCACCATTTTAGAGGTGAGGACACTGAGGCTCAGAGAGGTTGACTGACTTGCCTGGGGCCACACAGCTACTACCTGTTGGAGGGAGGATTCCAAGTTGGATCATTCTCTCTCCGAGTCCACCCCTACCTGTCTACCATTCCCTCTAGCTGCCTCTAAGGTCCCTTACTGCTTCACTTTTATGATATGATGATCGCAAAGCCTTTCTTTTACAAATGATAATACTTCACATTTCTGTAGGATTTTAAGGTTTACAAAGTGCTTTCCTTTACATTTTCATATTCACTTCTTAGAAATACTTGAAAAGATACTAGGACTGTTATTTCTATTTTATAGAAGAAAAATCTGAGGCTCCAAGAATTTAGGTGACTTCCCTGGGGTCACACAGTTGGTTAGGGCAGAGGCAGGATTCACGCTGAAGTCTCTCTGACTCCCAGGCCAGCTCTTTCCTTTTTTTTAAAATTTTTTTTCAAGGCAATGGGGTTCAGTGGCTTGCCCAAGGCCACACAGCTAGGTAAACATTAATTGTCTGAGGCTGGATTTGAACTCAGGTACTCCTGACTCCAAGGCCAGTGCTCTCTCCACTATGCCATCTAGCCGCCCTGTGCCAGCTCTCTTTTCAAGATGCCTTGATGTTCCCTCTGATGAGGAAACAGACTTGGAGGGGCAGAGGCAGGGTCTTTCCCAGGATGATGAAGCCTGATCCGGGGTGCTGATTGTTAGTCAAGACTCTTGACTCTCAGATTGCTTTCTTGTCAATACAGATCCCAGAGGAGGAATTCTTTGGATACATCATAGGCTGTGAAAACCAAAAGGAATTGGAACACAGACCCCTCTGAGCTCCTTGAGGCCCTCACATTGATTTTGCCTTGGTTAATGAAAAGAAATTCTATAAATGAAATGGTTTGCCAGTGTTAAAGGCTATAGAAATACCATCTATCTCCACTAAATACTTAACAGAAAGGAGGCTGGATTTAATCAGCCTCCTGTTCTGAGGCCCTTTGACTTCTAAAACTTTCTGAGGCCTAAGCCCTCCGTTCTTCTAGAGCTGGCTCCAGGCCTCCCTCCCAAGTGTCTAATATTTAACTAACTTATTTTTATTCTTTCTATATTTATGCTGTTTGCGTTTAGGAGCAAACCATTGTCTCCAAGGTAGAAAGTGAGGTCCCTGAGAGCGGTAGCTGCTACACTATTTGCCTTTGTGTCTTATCACAAAGTATCACGGAGTGGCAGACAAACAGGAGGAATTTAACAAAGCCTCTTGGGTCGGGTGGTGAATTGATTTGAGCTAGACTGTGGCTTCTGAGGGCCCTTCAAGGGAGAGGATTCTGGGATTCTAAGCTTTTGTTTCTTGTCAACCTTTATTCCTTCCCTGTGCTCTGTTTTGAAAATCGATACCTGTACCATTGAGAGAGAAGCCAGGCAGTTTCTAATCACTGTATTGATTGGGCAGTTCATGAGGCAGCACCAAATACTGGGTGCCACTGATTAATGTATCATATCATTGCCTTCTTTTTGTCCATCCTGAGTATGGCTGGCAGGTTTTTAAAAAGATGCTGGGAATTACAGACAAATCTTGGCCCACTGAGAGGTATTTATTGGATTTCCATTTGCTGGCAGCTGGCTTCATCACACGCTCTGATTCTGAGAGCCCTTGGCTGGCTCCTCTTTCCTTTCTCACTTAGAAAATGTTCCATTCTCCTCACTCCCACCCTCACTGCCCCCTGCCCCCTTAGCAACATTCATTTGCTTCTTCATGGAATTCTCTGAGCGGCTACCTTTTACGCCAGTAACCATTTCCCCCAAGGTTGATGTCAATCTAGATGAGATTAGTGACTCCCATCTGTGAAGTGTTCTGAGGATCCAAGAAACAAAAATGGCAGGCCCACAATAGAGAGAGTATTCAAATTTAGGAGTTGCTACTGCCTACCAACCCAGAAAGACACTGACCAGGACATCCTCCTCATGATGCCAGGGTAGGGGGGGAGAAAGGGTATGTAGCTGGCTAAAGGTCTGAGCAGAACATGAAAGAATTTGTGTATCACAGGGTTATCCACCTCTACTTTTTAAAGTTTTTGTTGAAAAAATAGACAACATATTTTGATTTGCCATTTTAGTGAGAGCTCTGTGGTAGCTGGGCTTTGTTTACTAAAATATTTGGTAAACCTACAGGTGGGGCACATAAAATCACCCTGAAGGCCACATACAGCCACCTGGCCACATATTGGACAGCCCTGGTGAAAAAGACCCACTCTGAACCTGAATAAATTTTAGGGACAAAAAGGTTTATGTAAGAATTACTATGATAAAACCAGAAGTGGTACCTAGATACCCTGGCTCCTTCTTTCCAAAAATACTGCCTATTTTGTACACACTTCAAGGAAGAAGGAAGCCCAGGGTGATTAATAAGGTCAGTTTCTGGAGAACATTCCTTGCATTTGAATTCTCAGAACCTCACATGTTCTCTGGTACACAGTGTTATAAATGGTTTGTAAATGCTTAGTCCAGAGTGATTAATTAAAATGATTTTTATTAAGATATCTTAACAAAATGGCACTTCTCTCAGGGTGGGAGAGGGCAAGAATTCCAGAAATGGACGGTCTTTTATGCAGTTTGAAAGGCCTTGTTCCTGCCCCTTCATGCCAACCATAGGCTGGGGTTGCTAATCTAATGGATACGTTGGTTCCTATACATTTCCCCACCCTGCTCATTATACTAATGAGCCAGAACAGCTAGATCTCCTTAAGTAAGTGCAAAGGAGAAGGTCTAGGCTCCAGGTGAACTTCAGAACAGGTGGGGCAGTTTTTGATCAAATGGAGGCTAAATCTTTTATCTTAACTCAACCTGCCCATAGGCAACAGTAAGGCAGACCCTAGTCTTTGTAAGTAAACTAACAATCCTCCTTTCACTTTCTTTAGGAACCCAAACACCCAGATATTCCTCACAACTGTAAGTAATAAATATTTGTTGTTCTATCGGTTGTCCCCTGGATGGTCCCTTAGGTGGGTTTTTTATTTGTTTAGTTTTGCAAGACACTTGGAGTTGAGAGAAAAGTGTGAAAAGTCTGAGACAGGATTGGAATTCAGGTTTTCCTACCTTTGGGGCAGCCACAGCACTATCTCCCTAGTTCTTCTATTCCTCTATCCCTGCCTAGATCACTAAGTTTTTAATCCAAGTCCTGAAGGTCCTTCTCCTTATAAAGTGTGACCTTAGGCAAGTCCCCTCCTCTCTCCAGACCTTGGTTTTTTCTTCTGCAATATAAGGGATTGGATAAGATCACCTCTGAGGCTCCTTTCAGTCCCAGATCCTACACTTCATCACTTCTCTACCTTGTTCTCCCCCCTCTTTGCTTTCCATAGAACCCCTACAATGAGGTTCTCCACCTTCAGTTCCTATCTAAGGGGCAGACTTGGGCCAAGCCTGCTTGTGTGTGTCTATTACTGCATGTGAATGATGGATTCTACGCCTGGCAGCATCACATCTCAGAGGAGTCACAAATCCTCTGTCCCTGGCAGGGCTAGTTCTTGCAATTAGCTCCTAGGTGAACATGCAGGGGAACTGGTTGTATTTGTGGGTTCCATGTGAGAATTCTTAAGGAGGCAGACAGTTCTTAATGAGGCTGCACCAAGTGGCTACTCATTGTGATTCACCCAGAATTCAAAAATGACTTTCCAAGGTAGGGGACATCAAATTCCTGAAAGGAATAACTCCTTTAAAAGGCTTTGGGATTTGCAAGCAATTTGATTTTCATCCAGAATTCTAGAAGGAAGAAACCCACTAGGAGCCAACCAGGCCATGGTGGCAGCAGACTAGGCTCTCCTAGTGTGGAGTGGAGGACTCCAGATCCTGTCTGAAGGGAAGTTCTCATCCCTGATCTGCCCCATGCGAAAGATCACAACTGGTTAGGTTCGGGTTGGTCTCCGGAAAGGGACAGGGAGCCCTTCCCAATAGCCAAACATGATAGAGCGGAGCTGAGGCTAGGGGACCTGCCTTCAATTTATAGCTTTTTCACTCACCTACTTCTCTCTGTGACTTTGTCTTCCCTAAGAGAAGCTTCTTTAGAGCAGGAAAAAAAGTTTCTTTTGGTCTTTGCATTCTCAGATGAAGGTGGTTCACAAACCTTTTGGATGTATAAGATCTTTCTGAGGTTTTATAAAATGAAGGAGTTGGCTAAGGTGGTCTCACCCTATATAGCTCCTGATCTAGGGTTTTCAGCTCCAAGATGCTGTGCCCAGACCTGTGGTCAAATACCCTCTAGGGATGTTGAGTTTCACAGGACTTTGCTCTGCACTAGACGGACATGCCCTCCACAAAATGCCCAAATGAATAGTCACCAACCTCTTTCCTGATCCCTGCCAGCAAGGAAGAGCAGATGCTATGGCACTTCATGAATGGGTCATGAAGTCTGACAGGTGTTCTGATCATATGCCGAATGTGAAGACTGTGGGCATTGTTGGTCCAGCAAGATGTCAACAGCAAGATGTCTGAATCTGCAGAAACTTCTAAGAGACTGAGGTGGCTAAGTCAAGTCTGAATTCAGATACCTTAGACTCATCATCAAAGAGATTCTAAAAGTCACTTAATCTCCCTGAGCCTCAGTTTCCTTATCTGGATTCAATGACTTCCAAGGTTCTTTCCAGACCTAAACCATTGGCAGCCACCTAGAAATTCAGAGAGATCTAGGGACAGTTTTGTTAAGAGTTGAGCTGGGTTCTATAATTTTGTAGTCTGGTCAGAACTCTGAAAAGATCATGAGAAGGTTGAGTCTTTCTCCCATTCAGAGTAACCAAAGAGGTCAAGCCACCAGGTAGCATTTGAGCTGCTCATGTCAGTAGCAGTTGGGGCTGTGTGGACAAAGGTATATTCATTGGATGTGGGAAGGAGGGACTTAGGGACCAGTGAGGCCTGCCCTGTTTCAGAAATACCTAGACTTAGTCACTTTCAACTCACTTTTTTTTTTAAAAATGGAATTAATTATTGGAATCAATGGAAAATATTTATTAAGTAGTGTTCTGTACCAGATACTATGAGAGGTACTAGGGGTACAAATGCAAAAGAGATGGTTCCTGGTCCTCAGAGAGCTTGCATTCTATTAGAGGAGGTGACATCTATAAGGGAAAAGCAGTCAGGAAGGGAATTTTGGTCTAGGAATAATCACAACGTTTCTCATTTTTATAAGTTTAATATTTGCTAAGGATTCTACAAATATTCACCATAATCCCAGGAGGCCTATAGGTGTTTTATTAGGCCCATTTTTCAGATGAGGAAAAGGATGTGATGTGTCCAGTTTGTACAACCTCTAAGTGCCTGATACAGATTCGAACCCAAGTCTTCTTGACTCCCTGTCCAGTACTCAATCTACTGCATCATCTCAAGTGTTGATACAGGTGATATGGTTAAGCTGGCTGTTTCTTTTTAATTACATCTATCATTTCTTGGGGGGGGGGGGGAGTCCTTGTGTGGAAAGTCCCTTCCCTGATGCAGATTACCATTTGTTCTATAATTTATAGTCTTGAAGAGTTGCCTTGGACCTGAGAGTTAAAATGACTTGTCCAGGGTCATACAACTGGCATGTTTCAGAAGTGGAATTTGAATCCAGGTCTTGCTGACTCCTAGGCCAACTCTATTCACTTCTCCATGGCTGCCTTGCTTGACCTATAGTAAGTGATAAATGCTTACTGAATTGATCCTAACGCTGAAAAATGAATGAAGCAGACTGGATGGTCTGTGTTCCTCTGGTCTATCCCTGTCAGCTAAGCCACAATTAAGTAGGAATTTATTGAATGGAATGGTGGGATTTGGGGGTCATCTGAAGTCCAGAAGTTCAGGTTGGGTCTCTGAGTCTGATAATAGCCCTGAAAAGGGTCTCAGGACACCTTGTCCGGGAGACTAGAAACCTTTTACCAAGGCCATTCCTGCCCTAGGAAGGGGGTTAGATCTTTGAGGTCCCCGCCAGATTTAATACTAGATAAAAATGGTGAAAAACCAAATATTGACAAGAGCCTCAATGTCCCTTTCAGTGATCTAAAAAATATCAGTAAAGCATCTGGTCTTCAGAACTGAAAACTAATGGGCTGTGCTGTTGTTAAAGGGTAGTGATTATTATAGTCTGGAGAAAAACTTACTCATAATTACAACTTCCTCATCTTGAGGGTTTTTATAGAGGACTATCCCTATAAGCATTATGTGGATTGTTCGGGGATGCTTATTTCCGTTTTAGAGCTAGGAAACTGAGACACAAAGCTGGGAAGTAACCTGCCTAAGGTCACACAGTAAGTATCAGGATCAGGATTTAAACTCAGGCCAATAAATTAACAAAAATGTAGTAAGTGCCTTCTATGTGCCCAGCACGGAGCTGGGTTCTGGTGATATAGAAAAGAACTGATAGCAATTCCTGCTGTAAGGAGTATGGTCTTGGAGTTATCTCACTCTACTATGTTAAAACTTTTGTTTTAAGGAAGGAAAAAAGATAGGCACAAGAATTGTTCCATTATTTCTTTTTCTGGAATGCCTGTCAGAGATGAGAAGAAAAATGGAAAAACAACCTCATTTCAAATCCCTCCCAGTCTGTGAGCTTGTCTAGGGAGTCCAGGCATGCTCTGGTATCTTCCGGTTTTAATTTCAGACATCAAACAGTAACCGGTGGGTGTGGTGATTCATTAAAGGCCGGAGCCCCTGTGGATGGAGCCCTGAGTGACTCTGCCTTTCTCCCATTTACAAGCTATTTTCTACCTCCTCAAAGTATTTTTCCAAAAGGCAGATTCACTGGAGAAGTTGTCAAACCTTTTTCCATCTAGATGTCTGTTCCCCATACCAACAGTCTTGTAACTCCCCATATCTCCCTCACTCTCTTTTGCCTTTAGAGTACAATTCCTAAAGAAGATCTCTTCTTTTCCTGTCAACTGTGTGACCTTGGACAAGGCATATTCCTTCTCTGGGCCTGTTTTATTATCTGCCAAGCAGAGATAATAACATTTGCACTATCCACCTCCCAGGTCATTGTGTTTTCTCTCAGGTCTTGATCTTTGGATTGCTACCTCCTATTCTTTCCCATGCAACTATAACTCCTTCAGAGTAGGGACTGTTTCCATGTTTGGCCTTGAATATCAGCACCATGGACAGCCTGCCTGCCACATAGTGGGAGCTTAATATAAACTTGCTTAAGTGAAAAACAAACATTTATTGTTGTCATTGACTTAGAGCCAGAAGGGACCTTAGAAATCATTTGATCCATTCCCATCTTTCTACTATAAGGCAGCTGAGAAGCTGAGGGGTTAAGGGATTTATCTCCTCTTATTCCTGGAATTCAAACCATGCCTCTACTGTTGTCTCATAATAGGACTATAGGACTTGGCTTAGCATCTAGGATCTCTTCACCCTGGAACATTCCTCTGAAAGAGCCATCCTTCTCCCATTAGTGGTTTCCTCTTGAGTTTTCATTTTGTGTAGGGTTCCAAGGTAGAATCTTCTGGCCCTTGTTCCTGGCCTCCAGAGTAGAGTGAAAAGAAGTGAAAAAGGAAGGGGTATTCTCTTAAGATCTCTAAAGCATCAGAGAGAAGATGAGCAGGGAATTGAATTTCTCTCCTTCCTGTTCAGCTCATACTTATTTCTTTCCTTTAAAAATATCAAATTAATTTTATTTGTGGAATTTTTATTTTAATTTACTAAATTTATTTTTTACATTTTATCAATGCCTTTTATTTTCCTATCATGGTCACTTCTACCCTTCTCAGCAAAGTCTTGAAAAATGATGATCCTAGAGGAATTCAGAAAAACCTGGGAAAATTTACATAAACTGATGCTGAATGAAGTGAGCAGAACCAGGAGAACATTGTACACAGTAACAGTAACACAATGTGATAATCAACTGTGATAGACTTAGTTCTGCTCAACAAGGGAGTGATCAAAGACAATTCCAAAAGACTCTTTTTTTAAACTAATATTTTATTTTCCCAAATACATGTTATGGAAGGTTTTTTTATTTTTTTAATTTGTTTTTTTTATTAAAGATATTATTTGAGTTTTACAATCCCCCCCCCCCCCCCACGGAAAGCAATCTGTCAGCAAAAGACTCTTGATGGAAAATACTAACCATATCTAAAGAAAGAACTATGGAGTCTGAATGTAGATTGAAGCATTATAACTTTTTTTGTTTTGTGAGTGTGTGCGTGTGTGCGTGTTTACTTTTGATCTGTTTCTTATTTCACAACATGACTAATGTGGAAATATATTTAATGTAATGACACATGTGTAATCTTTATCAGATTTCTTGCTGTCTTGGGGATGGGGGAATGAAGGGAGACAGAGAGAAAATCTTGGAACTCAAAATCTTATAAAAATGAATGTTGAAAACTACCTTTACATGTAACTAGAAAAATAAAATACCATATACAAAAAAAGACCAAAAATAAAAAACACGTTAGGTAGTGATTGCATTTGTCCATGTACATGTGTTCTGCCCTACTGGTCCTCCATGTCTGCTGAGGTGAGGGAGATATATTACCTGAGGGTATTATCTGTTCTCTGGCATCATGGTTGTCTTTTCTGTTACTCAGAATCTGCCCTCCTTTTAATCTCTATCATTCCAAACCATAATTTACTCAGCCATCTCCCATTTGATGGGCATCCTTAATTGAAAGGAACCCAAATTATTTCTAGTTCTTTGCTATGGACCCTGGTTCTTTACAAAATGATTAGGTAACAGTCTAGAAAATGGTCTGTTACTTTTTTTGTTTAAATCTCTTTCCTGAGAGGAAAGTATTGAAGAAGGCAGGGTGGCTTCTCCCTCTGCCCCCAGAGGCTTAATGGGAAATTAAGTCTCTCTATGCCTTCTCTTTAGTAAACGCTGGGAATGAGAAGTCTTACATAGAAACCTCTCAACCCTAGTATGCCAAGCTAGCTTGAATTGGGCATCACCCAAGTGGGAGAACTTCCCTGGAACTGTACCTCTTCAAGGATGTTAAGCCCCAGCTTGATTAGGTGATATTGTTTGCTGATAGCAGGGAACATCAAAAATTAATTATATTCCATGGGGTATTTACATCATCTGTGAATGGTGTATTCCCCCTTCCAGACTGAAAGTGCTGCGAAAGAAAGGACCATGTTGGGACCAAACCTCATTTTCTCCTCCAGAACCTACCAGAGGCCTTTGTAAACAATAGGCAATCTATAAGTTCTGGAATGAATGGTTGGGTTGGCCTCCCTGCTACCATTCCAGGTTTTCCCATCTCTACACCTTTGCTCATACTCTCTCAAGTCCACTTCATCTCCAACCTGCCTCAAGGTCCACCTCAACTCACCTCCAGGAAGTCTTCCAAGATTTTCTCAGTCAGTTGTCATGTTTCCTTCCTTAGGCATGTTTGCCCATTTGGGTCCTCTCTTGACCATGTGCTAGTTTCCATTTTGTGTTACAGGTAATACAGTTCCTCCTACCAAACTGAAGGAATCATAGGATTCTATCTCTAAAAAGGGACCCCAGAAGCCCCCTGTTTCAATCTTTTCATATTAGGGGAAATTGGGTCATAAAGATAATAATTGGGTCATAAAGATAATAAATATGAAAGTTAGAATTGGAACACAGGACTCTGACTCCAGGATCAATGCTCTTTTCCTCATATCACACTGATAATAGACCTGGAACTTTCAAGGACTCCCAGGGGCCATCTGATTCAACTTCTTTATAGATAAGAAAACAGAGGCCCAGGGTCCCATGGGTATGAAGTGACAGATGCATGAAAATAATCCATGTCTCCTCACCCAAAGTCCAGGGCTGCTTTTAAAGCACAGTTTTCATATGACTATCCTCAAGAAACTTCAGATTGCCTCCAGGATAAATGCAAATGCTTCTATTTGGCATTTAAAATTCTTCATTTCCTGCCTACGGGCTTTACTTCCATGTTATTCTTCTTAGTGGCCATAGAAGTCCAGAGATAAATGAACCTAGCTGTTCTTTTCCCAAGTGGCCATGCCAATCTCCCACCCCCCTGACTTTGCCCACTCCTGTCTACCGTGACTGAAAACATACTGCCTCCTCACCCTCACATCCTGGAAGAGCACTTCTTCCTGGAAGGATTTCTGTGGTTGTTAGCTACTTAACCTCCTCCAGTCATCTCCAGCCTCTCCCTACATGCCAGATCAATCAAAAGCTCCACAAGGGCAGGGACTGTGGCTAATCTCAATTTTGCTTTTCGTCCCACTACCTAGCAGACTCTGCATACAGATGACATTTAAGATATGTTTCAAGAATGAATGAAGGAATATCTTTAAGTCAGAGGAAAAAAATATTTTTTTTTTTTTGGATGAAGATGAATGCTGTTTGCTGTTGTGGGCCTTGGTCTCCCAGGGCTTTTGGTTTTGGATTTTTTTTTTCAGATGATTTATAACAACAGTCATCGAGAAAGCCCTTCCCCCTTCCCATAAAGGATGAACTGGGTGGGTGGGGATGGAGAAACTGGTCAGCCCAATTGGAGACAAAGGAGAACATAATAGAGACCAGATTTGCCCTTTCAGAAAAGCCCCTGAAATCCAATCTGTGACTCAGCCCTGAAGGAGCGAGAAACTTGGGCCAAACCCCAGTGGTTGCTTGGAGCAGATGTGGGAATGGTCACCACACTTCTAAAGGTCTTCACCAAGATTTCCTAGTCTCAGACTGGCAGGGAGAGAAGCCTACCCACAGGAAGGTGAGTCCTGGCCCCAGAATTCAAGACTCTCTGTAAGTGGGCTCACTCCCAGTCTACCTGCTTGAACTCTCCCCTCCTCCACTAGCCCTTTCTTGATTCCCCTTTGGCCCCTACAAACAAGTCTATAAACTTTGTGTACATTATACATTATATGCACATGTGTACATACATAAATATATCTACATATAAATATCGACAAAGAAATATAAATACAGACAAGAAAGACAAATAGACAAATGTAGACAAAGACATACAAGAGATACACATAGACAGGAAAGGCAAATAACAAGCAAGAGAAAGTCTATGGCACATATATAGACCTTTTGTGTAGATATTATGGATAATAAATCCTTATATTTTCTCATTATATTTCTCTATATCTTATATTTTATATGTGTTTATACAGTAAGTTACAAATAATTACATATATTTTGTATTTGTTGTAATGTCCCCAACTATATGCATATTTGTCTTTGAGGACACACACACACACACACACACACACACACACTCACACCCCTATCTCCTTGAACATACTTTATATCGCCTTTTATAAGTATACCATGAGAGGTAGTCAGGCATAGAGAGCTAATGTTGAATCCAACAAAAGTTGGGTTCAAGCCTCCTCTCTTGAACTCAAGACCTTTGACTTCCAGGGTCCAATATTATCATCCCCCCTGACTGTGTGGCCCTGGCAGGTGATTCTCAACCACTCTCTAAGCCATCGACAAGAAGGCCTTGACTTGCCTGGGTATGAATTCCCTTCACCTAGAAAATTTCATGTCCATTAACCATCTATTTATTTTGTGGTTACTTCTATGTTGATGTTTTGTCCCAGTGACTCTCAGAGCTGGGCAGGACCTGTTAAATCTCTTAGTCCATGTTAAAGAAGGTACTTGTGGGCAGTTAAATGACTTGGTAAATAGGGTGCTGGGCCTGGAGGCCCTGAGTTCAAATATTGGCCCTCTTACCTCAATTCTGGCTGTTCTCCAGACCTGGAACATGTTCTTTCCTCATTCTCATCTATTCAAATCTATTTCTTCATTCAAGGCCTATTTCAGTATTATGTGCTAGAAGAAGGTTTCCCTAATTCCCCCCCCGACACACACACATACCTTACATTGATCCCTTGCCCCTTAAATGGCCCTTATTTCTCCATTACTCCAATTGTATTTGCCACATATCAAATTGTTCATGAACTATACAATCCCACTCATCAGACTAGAAACTCCTCAAAGGGAAAGACTATATCATTTTGTAAGTATGTACACTTTGAGGGACCTAGTTTAAAGAGAGCTGGTTTGGAAGTCTTGAAAGCATGGGTTCAAACTCTACTTCTGACACACCTCAGCTGGGTAGCCCTGAGAAAGTCACCCACTCTCTCTGAGAATGGGTGTTGCCCACCTGCTTTGGTGGAAGTATTTTCCTCATCTGGGAATGCTCTATAGAAGTTGTCACTAGATCTAGGCCCTATCCCCAGACTTCACACCAAACAGATGGTCTGGAGTACGGTGGGTTCTTCCATATTTGATGGATTGAAATTGCAAATGTTGTATCCCCATTATGGTCTCTTTGGTTTATAGCTAATATATAACAAATGCTTTTGGTTGGAGGGGTAGCTGACTGAAAGTCGAGGGAGATTCAGGAGTATGCAAGAAAGATCCCTGGACTATCTTGTCCTGGAAGCTACATTCCAGAATTGGGATTACTTCCAGAGTTGCTCCCAGAATTCTCATTTTCAGGAAATACTTGAGCACATCAATCCCTCCTTCCCCAGCCCACTTCTGGACTCTCCAGACTCTGCTACATAAGTACCTTATCCCTTCAGCCTTCTTTCACCTCTTTTATGTGATATCTCCTTCCATTAGAATGGAAACCCCTCAAGGGCAAGTACTATCTTTCTTTGGCACTGTATCTATATATCCAATATTCAGCATATTGGCTGATTTTTAGTCACTCCTTAATAAATGATAGCCACCTTGACTGGAAGTCAAAGAAATCAGGGTGTCATCTTGACTTTGTCTTCCATTGTCTGGCCCTCTCAAGTTCTTAGGTTTCTAAATGAAGTCTGGGAGGCATGTGGACTCTGAGGTACCTTCCTTTCTTGGATCCCATGAGTCCATGTTTCCTCAACTGAAATGCTTCCAGATTGGCTAGTTCCCAGGGTAGACAGCTACAGAAGTCAAGCTGTGAACTTCCTTCCACATGACTCTTGCTTTCCTAGCCCAGAGAAGTCTCCATCTGAGACATTTGTGACCTACCAAAGCACAAAGCCTCAAAGTCTTAGGTCCACCAGAGGGCTTCTATCCAAGGCATGATATCATGGAGACATAGCTTCCCAGGAATGTGCTATTGGGTCAGGAAAGCCCCAGGCCCTCCCCAGACTGGCCACTGAGCTTTCCCAGGCTGTGAGAAATGGGGTGTGGAGACCTGGCGCCATAAGGAGGATTCCCCCAGGACCCTAAAATGGGGATGAGGAGAGACTGAATGGTGGGCGGGATCTCCTGGCATAGAACTGGGGAATTCCACTTGCAGCAACTCAGACTCCAAGCTGTTGCAAAAGCCCAACAAGGCTCCCAGCTTCCTTCACCATGTCTGGCAGAAACTTCCTGCAAGGGGAGATGAAGAAAAGACTAAGAGTGAGGCCATGATGAAGGAGACTTTAGAACATTAAATCCTAGAACAGGGGATGTCAAAGCTGGGAGAGGTCTTAGAGATAATCTATTCTAACCTTTTCATTTTTATAGATGAGAGGAAGGGGAAAAAACCTTTATTGAGTACCTAAAACCAGGAACTGTTTTAAGCATGTCACAGATATTATCTCATTTGATGCTCACAGCATCATCAAGAGATAGGTTTGTTATACCCATTTTATAGTTGAGGAAACTGAGGCAGGCAGAAATTAAATGACTTGTTTAGGGTCACATAGAAGTGAGTATCCGAGGTCATTTTTGAACTCAGGCCTTCCCAACTTTCAGGACAGTACTTTGTGTATTTTGATGCCCAGTTTCCTGGGGAGAAACTGGAGACCCAAAGAGGGGAAGGTCTTGATCCAAGGTCACTTGTATGTAGGAACGAGAGACAGAACTAGAACTCAGGTCTCCTAATTCCCAGGCAAGTGTTTATTCCTGCTAGGGGTCATCAGTCAGAATTTTGTAGTATTTATTAGGGCCGATGGATGTGCAAGTTGCATTATCTCTGTTTCAATAATGAACAGTGATAACAGAAACCTGTATTTCTATTGTTCTTTATCTTATAACAGCCTCTTCTTGTTCCCATTTTAGAGATTAGACCACTAAGCTCAGACCCAGTTTTCCTGACCCTCTGTCCTGATCCATATTTCCCACCTTACCAAGCAGCTATGGCTCAGAGGATGTATCACTCGTCCTCACAGCCTCCCTCACGTGGTGAGGAATGGGCCTCCATCTTGTCTCTTCCAGCTCTATCTTCCACATTGTGCTCCCCAAGTACCTGGTCCTCTGACCAATGGGGTTCTCTCTGGAACATCCTGGAGAAAGTTTCTCTTTTGTGTTCCAGAAAGTTCACATTTTCATTTGGCAACAAAGGCCTCATCCCTCGGCATCCTCAATCATTCTGAGGATCCTCAGAAATGATTTCCAGACTCTCTGACGTGGGCAGGTTCTCAGAGGTCACACAGTCCAGCCTTAGGTTTCAGAAATTCCCTTCAGAAACACAGACCTGTCAATCAACCTGCCACACTTGCCCAAAGTCCCCTTGATATTCAAAGAGGATTGTCAGCTTGTTTTATCTTTGTTCTCTGAGAGCTCATCCTGCCTCATTCCAGAAGTTTCTTTTCTGAATTAGCCAGACTTTATCCTTCTGAGTCTTTTTTTCTTTTTCCAAATGAAATCCAGGGGTGGAGTGAGAAGGGTCAGACAGTGAATCAGTTTTAAGAGGAATGAGAAACTGCCAAGAAAACCCCCCTTGTCCCCCCATCCTTTGATCCCCCTAATTGCTCGTAGCCTACAAGACTCACCCCTTTCTTTCTCTAGCACTTTGCAAACTTTCAAACTCATCCAGAATTGATGGAGACCTCAGAGTCCAACCATTTATTTTAAACATGAGAAAACTGAGGGCCCAAAAGTCACTGATGTCAACAATGGTGACATTAACATTTTCAAACAGAACACTTATGTGAAATGTTATCATTTTGATCAATATGAAAATTATGATTTCTTTTCACACTCTAATGATGCAATCTCAGTTTCCCTTTATAATGGGGAGGGTTGGATTTGGGATAAAGATTACTTACAGCTCAGAATCCTCCATAAAATTCAGTTTTGTCCCTTCTTTGGGCCTCAGGCCATATCTATAGTCAAACCAATAAATCCCTAGGCCCCGGGGAAGGCAAAGAAAAAAAAGAAGAGGAGCTTATGTTCTAATGGGGGAGGGAATATACAAAGAACAGAGGTCATGCGTGTTAGGTAGAGTGAATGGCCCAAACTGCCCGCTTCCCCCTCCCAACTTGTCTTCTCCAATGAAGGGAAAGAAGTGCATTTTCTCCTCTCGTCTCTGGAGGTTTTGGCTTTTTGCCATTGGTTTACTTCTGGATAAATCTCTATATCCCTTGAAAAGCAACTTCAAACCTGGGAGCTGAGGTGGTGACCAAGATCTCTTATAAGGACCTAATTTTTTGCATGTTGCTCCCAGCTGGCACCCCTCTTCGTGGGGATGTGAGCTGCTTGAGGGCAGGGACCGTGTTCTTCTTTCTGCCTGTCTGGTATCCTATTCACTTTTCCCTTCATCTTGTGTTTTCTCCTCTCTGTTTAAGATTGGGCAAGTTGCTCCAGAAGTCTTTCCCACCTCTGACACTCCCATTATAAGGTTCTTCCAGGCTCTGGTTTTCTGTTTTAAGGACCCTCTAGTCCTGACATTCCCTGTTCTAAGCTCCCTCTGGTCTCTGGTTTTCTGTTTCAATGACCCTCCTAGCTTTGTCATTCCATGCTTTAACTTTCTAATTTCCTAAGGGAATATGCCTCCCCTGATCATATTAGAATTTTCTGCATTACTCCTTCTGTCTCTGAGTTAGAGAACGGCCATCCATCCCAGATCTGAGGCGAGAGGCTCTCATGCCGGGCAGAGGAGAGGAAACACACAGAGAGCTACATCAATGGTGCAGCCAATGGAGCAGAGACACTGCACGATGTCTAAGGGACTGTTGCCGCTTCTGAAATATTTGGAACAAATGAGGCACTTGGGCTCCCACATAAGTCAGGGCTCCTGGGGCCTTTCAAGCAAGGTAAGGATGAGATGAATCACACTTAGGCTGAAATGAATTCTTAGCCAGGAAGCAGGTTCACTTTGTCATAAAAGGCAAGCTGTGAATAGATGTACATCCAGAAGGCTGTGGGGCTAAATCTGTCATCTGTTTTATAGAGAGAGAGCCAGAAACAGACCAAGAGAAAGTGAGAGATACAGACACAGAAGTGGTCAAAGGTAGATGGAAACAGAAATGGAGACACAGGTCAAGGAATAATGGAAGGGACAGAAATAATGTAAAAGAAAATCTATTGAATTTGGGGGCTACAATCATCTGCTAGTCTGGGGTGACTTTCCAAGAAGGGGAATAGTAGAGCTTAGGATTGAGGAGGGTTTTAAGACCTCAGACAAGCAAGTCACACTTATTTAGTTGTCAATAGTGAACTACAGAAGGTTTTAGCAGAGGGGTGGCATAATCAGAATAGTGCTTTAGAAAGATTTCCTAGAAAGTGAGAGACAGGAATGTGGAAGCTCTGCTCCCAGTGCTGTAGCCACCAAAAGAAAGGTTTGAGCAAAAAGTGGTGGGAATAGAATGGAGACCTGAGAAGTGCTAGGAAAGCAGAATGAACAGATCACAGAGATCAACAAAGATAAGCCCAAGTCTTCGAGCCCGGGTAACTGGGATGATGGATTCCACAGAAGCAGGAAAATTGAGAGGAGGCTAGAGTTGGAGGGAAGAAGAAGAGTTGAATTTCAGCCCCAGAATGTCAGAATTTTGAGAGAACCTCAACAGTCATTGAGTTGAACATCAATAGAAGTCTAATAGAAGATTTCTGCTAAGGGATCATTCAGTCTCTCCAGGTGGCTCTTCCATCCTCAGTGTCTCCAATTGTTGGGAAGGTTTTCTTAACATTGAATCCAAAATGGTATCTTTGTCACTCCCCCAATTGCCCTCCAAGATCATGGGATCAAAGCTAAGTCCTTCTTCCCATGGCAACCTTCAGATCCTTGAACACAGGTATCAGTGTCCCCATTCCCCATCCTAGGGCTTTGCATGCCCAGTCCCATGATCTCCCTGAACTCCATGGACTCCTTCATCATCCTGGGGACACTCTACCATATCAGCTTCTTTCTTAATCTGTAGTCCCAAGAATAAACCCATTTGTAAGGCACCTACTACAGGTAGGCACTATGTTAAATATGTATAAATAGTACAAGAAAAAAATAAACCATCCCCTTCCCTTCAAAAGCATATACTCTATTGTGAAAGGACAGAAGGTAAATGAGGCAGGTGGAAAAGGGCCTCATGGAGAAGATCTGGATTAAGATGGGGTTTGAAAGAAGATAGAAATTCTATTAAAAAGGGGAACATTCTAGAGGTTGTGGCAACCTTTGTAGAGAAAAAGAGAATGTTGAGATTATAATGCAATGGCACCCGAATGCAGGTATCCAGGGAGCAGGGGGTCCTGGGGACTAAAGCTCTGGGAAGGGACCCAGAGATCCAGACTGGAGGGGGGATTATAGAACTGGGGTATTCACTGAAGTCGAAGCTATGAATTATATTGTTCAGGGAGTGAGTAAATGGAAGGGAGAGAAGAGAATAGAGACCAGAACAGAACAATGAGAAAGACCCACATTTAAGGGATGAGGAGGAGACACCTAGGGAAACAGAGAAGGCACATTTGGGGAGGTAGGAGAACTATTTGAGTTTGGAGACAGGGAAACCAATGAAGGAAAACACATCAAAAAAGGGAGTCAGTGGGTTAGGGGCATCTCTAGGATCAGGCTACAAGGAAGTCAAAAGGGACAGAGAAAAAGTCCACTGGATTTGACTCTAAGGACATGGTTGGAGAAGATGGTACCAATGGAGGAGGGGACAAAACTAGCTTCTGTGTTTCAGGGCAGTGAGCTCTTTGACCCCAGACTCATTCAAGTCAAGGTTCAATGCCCCCTGGAAGGGATGGGTAGTGTACAGGAGATAATGGTTTGGGTGTGGGTTCAACTGGATATCTTTTGAGGTCATTTCCAACCTGGAGACTCTATAATTCAAACTATGCCTAGATCCCATCTAACCTTCGCTCTCCTTTCCCTCCACAGTCTTCCATCTACTATTAGTTCTTTCTCTGCTTCTCCCAGGGTCTACAAGCTACCCTCCAGGCAGACCATTAGCCCCGTCCAAGATGACTGCATTTGATGGACATCCACAGAGGCCCTTGAGGAGGTAACAGAAGGGCCCAGTGGCCACATGTTTCAGGGCTGGGAGAGGGGATCTTTATGGAATCACAGGATTGGAGATCAAGATCTAGAAGACACGAGGAAACAGCAGGTCCAACTGCTTCTTTTTGCACAGACAAGTCTGTTGACATTCCTTGGACATGGAGGTATCTGGGCCAGAATTCAAACCCAGGTCTTCCCCTCTCCTGGTGCATCATTCTGTCAACTGTGCCTCGAGGGACAGATTAGACTTCAGCAGCCCCAGAGCTCTCTTGCTGCCTGATGCTGCATCCTATAACCCCAGATGTGGCAGATAGTTCCCCATTGCTGGGCTCCACTTGGAAGTGACACGGCTCACAAATATTCCTCCAGCTGTTTCACGGGGAAACGGACCTTTGGCTGTTGCCAAAGGAGGAACATTTTGTGCTCTGGGAGTGAGCTGCTGTCAGGGGAAAGGATGAGAACCACAGCAGACCAGGCCAGCAGGAGCCTAGTGAGGTCAGTGGGGCCTCACGCTAAGGGAGCTTGCAGGGCTGGTGCCCTCTGGGACCCTCAGGCCTTCAGGCCTCAAACCCTAATGCTTACCAGACCTTCCAGGGCTTGATGTGGTCTTTGCCTTTTGGAAGTTGTTTTCTCTCTGTTCTCTAGCATCTGACATTTGAGAAGATGCTGTCCAGACTTGGAGAAGTGTGGCAGCCTCTGTTGGGGGAGATAGAAGGGCCTGGATAGATGTGGGGTCTTTAGACCCTCCACTTGGGTGATCCCGACCAAGTCATTGATGTCTCTGAGCCTCACCTTTCTTTTCTTTAAATTGGGGAGAATCTTACCTACCTTTTTTTTTTCCTTCAGGAACTGGTAGTGGGGTCAAAATTCCAATGAATGAGCAGAGGTGTTGAATGATCATTGAGTTTCACACTCGTGTGAGCATACTCCCACACACAGGCACAAGATGAGGGGTCCTGCCTCCAGTAAATCCAAAGGAGGAGATGGGGAACCACCAAGATCTTGGCAGGCTGTAGAATGTTATGGAAATGGCAGGGATCCCTGGGTCCATCAGATGAGAGCTGCAGGCTGCACATCTGGAGAGAAGGAAAATTATTCTTATAATTAGGTGTAGGGGAAAGAAACTAGCTCGTAGGGTAAGGAGGCTTGGGACCTTGTCTCAGCTCTGATCTTTGCTCTCTGACTTACCTTAGACAACTCATTTAACCCTTTAATTCAGTTTCCTCATCTTTAAAGTCCGAGGATTGGATGAGATCAACAAATCTTTACTGAGTGTCTATAATTTATCAGGTGAGGTAGTATTACCTAATGGATAGAGAGCCTTGCAGTTAGGAAGAGCTGGGTTCGAGTCCCACCTCTGACATATCTTGGTTGCATAATTCAGATAAATCATTTAACCTCATTGGGCCTCAGGTAGCCCTGAGACTTTCAGTTCCCAGACAGTTATAGAGTGAATTTCCTTGTTACCATGCATGGAGGACACCTTGGAGAAAAGGCTGCTAAAGGGATATTCTTAAGCACCTGTCTGACCTCATACCCACCTGCTTCTGAATCCTCATTGGCTCACTATTACCTCTGGAATCAAACTCAAAGTTCTTTGGCATTTTGACTTAAAAGCATGGATAGAATGGGTCTGCATCCAGTCCATGACCTGTGCACGCCTGTGATTTGACCCCAACTGGCCTTTCCTAGCTTAGTTTCATCTTCTTCCTCTTCATATGCCATAGTTGTCCACCACACCTGAAATTCCTTTCTTCCTCCCCCTTGCCTCTTGGACTGTCCAGCTCCATTCAAGGCTCAGCACTGGCCCTCAGTCCTCTACAAGGACCTGGTCCTGATCCCCTCTTAGCTTAGTATCTGATCTCAACTACTTTGAATGAACTTTGTCCATTATTTCTCTCTAATTTACGTGTAAATGTTGCTTCACTCAGTGGTCTATAAATTCTTTGAGAGCAAGGACTCTTCCATTTTTGTCTTTGTAGCTCCATCGTTCTAGCAAGTGTCTGCATACAGTAGGTGCCTAATAAATGTCTACTGAGTCAAAATGAGGTGAGAAGGGATATCAGAAACAGGAGAGAGGCTCCCTCTGACCTCAGATATGGGTACTCTCAACCTCGTTCTAGCTTGGATTACCCCAATACTGAGCACATCTTTGTACTCCATAGAAGGCACTTAATAAATGTCTGTCAATTGGTTGATAGGAATTCAGGGTCCCCTCCAGGCTATGATGAGACCTGGAGGTTAAGTCAGTGGGAGATTTTTACATGAGAGGGATAGGATCTCATTAACTTGGGAGACTTGCAGGAGAGATAGTTTCTCCACTAATACAGGAAAGTAGCTTCTCTTCATATAGTCTCTGAGAGGTTCCCAAGGCCCTGGGAAGTTATGTGATCCACCTGGGGCACACAGCTAAGATGTGCCAGAGATGTCTTCCCAATTTTCTATCCATTAGGACCCGTTGCCTCCTGTAAGTAAAAAGAATGATCAAGGAAAAACCCACAATTTTTCTAGGACTTTAAAGATGTCCAAGTATTTCAGACCCATCCATCCTTCAGTCCTTAGAATAGTCCTTTGAAGCAGGCTAAAAGGGGGTGATTTTCTATAGTCCTCCCCCAAATTGGAGGGAATAAGCATTTGTTAAATACCTACAGTGTTCTTAGAATGGCCGCATTGGATCTTCAGTGGCCACTGTCATGTCATTTTCCCAGGGTTGAATCACAGAGTCGGTAACTGCCTCTGTCTCCAGAGGGAATGATCTGGGAGGGAAATGAGAGATTTCATGGCAGAGAGAAGCTGCATTTCAAGAGCCGGGGGGATGAATCAGCTCTAAATACTTCATCTCAGTTCCCCACTCTCTATTAGATGCAAACTAAAAATCATCTCCATGAAATAGGCCACACTTCTGGTTTGTGCAATCAATTGCTGAGCCTGTGGAGAGCAGTTTCCCAGACTCTCCTAAGTATTCTTTCCCCTACAGCCCATTGCCTTCCCATGGAAGAATCGGGGAACCATGGGGCCACCTGATCAGATCCCCCCTCAATAGTATCTCCCCAAACTGATCATTCAGGCTGGCCATTAATGGCGGGGGGACCTTCACCTCTGGAGAAGAGAGCTCATTCCACTTGGGGACAGCTCTGATTGAACCTCTTTTCTCAGGTTCTAAATCTAATTCTCTGCCCCTCAAGACTCCTCTCTTTTCCATGAGAAAGATTCTCAAAGTCATGAAAAGTGGTTAAACCAACCAAGAATCCCAGCATCCTGGGTCCAGAGATAGAGGCCACTCAATCATCACTAAGAGATGAGAAAACTGATCCTAAGGAATCCATGGAGTTACAGTGGTAGCAGGTGACAGAACCCGTCCAAATCTGACCTTTTCTAGGTAAAATATCCCCAGACCTGATCCAATCCCGATTAAAAGTTCATTTCCCATAAACTCAAAGCCTCTCCTCTTTTCCCCTTCCCTCTTCCTCTCCCCTTCTCTTCCCTACCCCTTCCCCTGTTTTTCCTCTCTCCCTCCCATCTATTCTCTCTTCTTCTTTCATCCTTCCTCTCCCCTTTCCCTTCCTTTCCTCTCTCTTCCCTCCCCTCCCCTGTCCTTTACTTTCTGGACTTGGCTAAAGTAGGGACTTGCTTGATGTGTTTTGGGATGGGTTTTGTTTTCCTTGTCCCCTTCATGGATGAAGGAGGGGAGGGAGAGTATTCTGAACTAAAAATAAAATGAAAATGAATTTTTCAAAATAACTCATGACTTTCCATCACAGAACCTCAGAGTCAGGAGGTACCTTAGAGAAGGGTCTTGAAAGCGAGGAGACCGAACAAGGTGACTTCTGAGGTCCCTTCCTAAATTTGGACTGAGATTCTTCGGATTCCAACCCTCAAATCAAGGAATCTGATGGAAGAATCCCTTGAAATATGTTAGGAAGAGCTCCGGACCCAATGTTTGGAGACTGGAGTTTGCTTCCTGGCTCAACCTCTTAAAAGATGTGTGATTGTATCCAAGTCATGTGCCATCTCTGAATGTCAGTTTTCTCATCCGGAAGATGGGGATGATGATTCCAGATCTCTCTCCTGGTCAGGGGTTGCTATGGCAGAACACTAGGTAAACTTGAAGGATCTTTGGGAAAGGGAGGTGAATCTGGAGCTGCCGCCACTGCCGTCGCCGCCACCACTGGCATCCTGACAGGCAGTTTCTATGGCTCCGGGCCTTGGTAATAAGCTCCGGCAGCAGCTCCAGGTGGGGAAGACATGATTCCTTTGAACACTCTGGTCCAAATTGCATTGACATTCTCCCTGTCTGGTAGGAAACCCTTCAGCTGCAGAAATCTGGGGGAGGTGGCTCCAATTCAGCTGCTTTCTTCTTAGTTCTGGATCTCACCATTCGTCCCTGGCCTGGGGACCAGATTTATGGAGTGGAAAAAATCCATTATGGGTTTTTTTTTTTTTTTTTAGCCAAGCACAGCATCTAATTACCTCACCATCATGCTCTTTACCTAATGGATATGGATGGGGCCTGGGCTCAGAATCGCCCCCAGTCCTAGAGTTGGCTCTGGATGGGGAGGAAAGGCTAGGCAGGCCTAGGAAGACAGGAGAAAGCCAGGCCTGGGCCCCAAGGACTCCCCCATGTTCATGATGCTCTATCTTCCACATCCTGCCTTGGCACAGGCTGTCCCCCAGCCCTGGCAGTCTCTGCCTTGCTGAATCCCCAGCCAAGGACTACCTCAGCCTGGAACCCTAGCCTGGCGCCCGTGGGGTGCCTTCTCTCTCCCCTCCCCCAATTGCTTTCTATCCACATTGTTCATCTTTTGCCAGTATCTCTTAATGGTAAGACCTTTGAGGACAGAGACCGTTTCATTTTTGTCTCTGTATTTCCACTGCCAATCCCGGAGCATGACTCATTGGTGTTGTTCACTCCTTTCCAGTCATGTCTGACTCTTCATAGCCCCAAGGATACTTGAGTGCTTTTGCCATTTTGTTCTCCAATTCATTTGGCAGTTGAGGAAATGGAGGCAAACTGGATGAAGTGACTTGTCCAGGGTCACACAGGTAGTAAATGTCTGAGACTGGATTTGAACTCAGGAAGGGGAGTCTCCCTGACTCCAGGTCCATTATTTTATGGACTATGGAGGCCCCATAACTGCCCCAAGCACATAGAAGGTACATAATGCTTTATGAATGAATGAATGGATGAATGGATGGATGTCAGTGCTGGACTGACCATAAGAATAGAGCATGCTAGTTGAGGCCTTAGGACATACAATTTTATAATGGGAAAGGACTGAAGGTTGTTTAGTTCAATATTCTTCCACCCTTCATCTTACAAAAAGAGAAACTGAGGCCCAAAGGCCATGGCCATCCCAGTAAATGGCAGAGCCACAAGGCAGTCTGTCTAAGTTCATCTTGAGAGGTTATGTGTGGTCTAATCTACTGTTACAGATGGCAGTTGGACCTCTCTCAACTTGTCCCAAATGGTTTTCCTTTGACCTTCAAGGGAGATGAAGGGGAATGGGGCTGGGAGAGAAGCTAAATCTTGGTCTAATTATGAGCCTTAAAAAGTAAGGGAGGAGACCCAGGGGTGGGGGTCAGACATGAACAGCAACACCTTCAGCCCCTAACCCCACCCTCTGCCCCATTCCCACCCTGCTCTGCTACCTAGTCATAAACAGAATCCAAACACCATTAGGCCATCTCTAGCTCTGTGTGGGAGCCTGGGACTGAGTCCCTAGTTCGCCCCCTTTCTGAGGCCTCAACATAGAGACATCTACCATGGTGGGCCTGGAGAGATGACCAAGGTTTGAGTCCCATATCAATCACCCCCTATCTCTGATACCTAGAACAAATTCCTTAACTCCATTGCTCTTCGGTGACAGGGATTGGATTAGGTCATTGTAAAGTGCCTCCCAGCTCTAATGTCTTTTTTTTAATTCTTTTTTTATGTATTTAAGGCAATGGGGTTAAGTGACTTGCTCAAGGTCACACAACTAGGCAATTAAGTGTCTGATTCAGATTTGAACTCAGGTCTTCCTGATTCCAGGGCTGGTGCTCTATCCACCGTGCCACCGAGCTGCCCCTCTAATGTCTTCTTGCTACTACTGTGTGACTTTTGAAATGAACCCCTCCCTCCTCTCAACCTCAGTTTCCTCTTCTGTGAAAGATGAAAGAAGTCCTAGATGCAAAGATTACTAAGACCTTCCATTTGCTCAGATCTCAATTCTGAGGGTCGGTGACTCTCTGGCTCCTCCTTCCCTCCCTTCTCTTATGGAAGGCAACCTTACCTGGCACCATGCTCCTCCCCCTCCGCCCAGAAGAGGGGCCAGGAGAGGCTTAGGCATGGTGAATGGTTCCAGAGGCCTCACTATGTGACTGAGGCTTAATGGACACTGGCCTGGCTAACGTGGCTGAACTTTACCCCTGAAATCCAGACTGGCCTTGTATCAGCCACGATGAGGGGCAGGATGCCATTACTGAGTCTTAACTCCCCTCTTCCTTGTACCGGCTCCACCTTTTCTTTCTTAGCTCAAGTACAGTCACAGGGGCCTAATGTTTACAGCTGAAAGGAACCTTTGAGAAAATAATGATTCACTTTTAGTGGTCTTACAATTCACAAAATGCTTTTCTCACCACCACTTCCCCCCATCCAACACCAAACTTTCTCTCCCCTCCCCATCTCCCTTTTTCTTCTTCTTCCCCCTCCCTCCTCTCCTCTCTCCTCCACTCTTAGTCCTCCCTCCCTTTCCCTCTCCCCTTCTCCTCCCTTCTTTTTTCCTCTCTTTCCTTCTCCCCCCATCAGTCTCTCCTAACCCTAATCCTATAATAGTTTAATCAGATTCCTTCCTTCCTCACCTAGATTCAGTTAACTGCATTTATTTAATCCAAAGGCCAGTTCAGTCTCCCAGGAGATCCCCCTGAAACCATAGAGGAGGGGCAATGGTTCAACTACTGAAACTTAAATGGGGTCTAGACATAAACTATTGCAATGCCTTCAATTAACAGAGGAAGAAATTGAGGCTGAGCAGTATCAGGGGTCTTGATCAGGTCCCACACATCATAGGTAATGGGATGCCCAGGATCAGAACACCAGTCATTAGATTCCAGATCTTGACCTGGAAAAGTCCTGGAGGTCAATGAGTCCAACCCCCAGGGCTCTTTCTAGTCTCACCAAAGACCACAACATCAGGGAGGTGATGCCATAAGTGGAAGACCATAGACAATCAGATACCTCCCTTCCTCCTTTCTGCCTCTCCCCCAACAGCCAAGCATGGCAACCCTGGGAAATGCCCCATGTCCAGGACCCGGTGTCTCTTTCACCCACAGGCCACTGACTCTCCATTAAGTATTCTCCATTCCAGCCAAACTGACCTAACCCTGGCTCTCTCACTCGGCAAGTCTTGGCGTCCCTCCAACCTTTGCATGGGCCATCCCCCATGGCTAGGATGAAGTCCCTTCTCACCTCCAGCTCCTGGGATCCTTAGGTACTTTCAATGCCCAACTTTGCTACTTCCTAAAAGAAATTTTTTAAAAAATACTCTCCTTTCCCCCACCCCACTTTGTTATACCCTCTCTCTCCTCAAATTGTTATCTGTATAGAGGAACACTCCACTAGCCGGCTTCAACCCTCAGCCCCATGCCATGGGGAAATGGAAAGAACCCTGGTTTTTTAGTCAGTGACCCTGGCTTCCAATATTGTGTTGCATACGCATTCCCTATACAACCTTGGCTAAAAGACTTTACCTTTGGGACTCAGTTTCCTGATCAGTAAAATGAGATGGTTGGGTTAGGTGGCCTCCAAAGTTCTATGCTTTCTTTTTTTTCTTCTGACTATTTTTCAGGACTTGGAAAAGTACTCTCTCCAATAAGACTCACCCCCCTGAATTAAAAGGTTTCTGAAGAGGTCAAAGGTCACCCTAAAACATCAAAATCCAAGCAGGATGCTGGGGGGTGGGGGTAGGGCAGAGGATCCAGGGAATGTTCTGGTTCTGCTGGCACAAGTCCAGTCAGGTCCTTGGGTGATCTTCCTCTTCCTGAGCCCCAAGAACACATCTCTGTCACTAGGAAATAGAAATGCTGGAAGCAAACTTCCTCTTGTTGATGGCATTTATCAGAGCATAGTTTGTCTGTTCTTTGTATCATGCCTTTCAGTTCAGGCATAATTTCATTTTCTCAATGACTTAATATAACAAATTCTCTTTCTCTGAATCTCCAAAGGGCTTTGTTCCTCAAAGTCTTAGGAGGTAAGGACCCACAAGGAATGATATCTTTATTAAGGAGATGAGGAAATTGAGGCTTCAAGAGAGAAAGGAGTCTGCCTGCCCTTCTGAGCCATAGTCAGCTTTGAACCAGGATCCAAACCTAAGTGAGTAAGTCTTGTCATTTCAATTTTAGAGATATACCCTGGAGACAAGGAAAAAAAATTACTTGCCCCCAATTTCCACCCTGAGTTAGTGCCAGAGGAGATTTGAACCCAGATTCTATCTCTATTTTTCTCTTTCCCCCTGCTCTCCACATTCCCCTTTCATGCTAATCTTATAGCTTAATCTTTTTATTATTTATTTTTATTTAATTTTTTTTAATATTTATTTAAGGCAATGAGGTTAAGTGACTTGTCCAAGGTCACCCAGGTAGAAAATTTTTGTGTCTGAGGTCACATTTGAACTCAGGTCCTCCTGACTTCAGGGCCGGTGCTCTGTCCACTACACCACCTAGCTGCCCCCTTATAGTTTAATCTTCTTTGTCTTCAATTTATTCAATTAATAAATCATTCCTTTTATTTCATTCAGAAAAAAACTAGCTAAGCCTCCCTGGGGATCCCTGGAAGTGGTGATGTTTGAGGAGGGAAAGGTTTAGGCCTGGACTTCAGAAATGACTTCATCTCTCTACAAGGCCCATAACTGGACTGGTTCCTTTTCTTGATGGAGCCAAGAGATATCAGGTATAAACAAGGGCACTGTCCAGGGAGAGCTCCGCCCTTCTAAGCGGCGGTCCTTCCTTAGGAAATGCCATCACTGTGGCCAGTCTGTTCAAGTCAGGGTGAAGGAAAGCTTCTGAGGGAGAGCCAAGTGCTCCCCAAAAGGCATCCATGACTTGACTTAACTGAGTTGAGTGGAGAGGCCAGCTCTATTCTCTCATTATTGCTTCCCCTTTTAGTTTTTGCCTAGGGCCAGGCACACTCTAGGCACTTACTTAATCAATTCTTCAGTCTAAGTTCACTTTAACCTTTTATTTTGACTGAAATATCAAAATCCTATTTTTGTAGCCTAGATCCCAGAGAGCCCACACCCCTTTGAAATGTCTCATTCCAGAGATGCCCCCAAAGCCTAGGTTTTAACAAGATTTTTCTCAGAGAGAAACTTTTCTATAAATGTTTCTTACTTCATAAATAAGTATAGATGGTGATGGCCACTTTTTGATATTGAGTTTTCCTCTATTTTTATAGTCTTTCTGGGATCATGGACCACATGGGGAAAAACAGCCTTTATTTCTTTAATTTTGTAGCTGAATCCAAGTCTACTGAGGAAGTGTAGAACTCCCCCGCCCCCGCCGCCCCCCAGACTAGAAGTGGCTAAGCTGGGCTTATGATAAACCTTGGTGACCTTCTGCCCAGCTCTTTGCTTGGCTAGGTCCTGTCTACTATTCAAGTCTTAAGCTGTGCATAATTAGATTCCAGTGAGAATATGTAATGGATTCCATGACGTGGTTGCATGGATTTGACATTATAAGTATATAAAATGTGAGGGGTGGAGCACTGGACTTGGAATCTGGAAGACTCATATTCATGAGTTCATATCTGGTCTCAGACACTTAATTGATGTGTGACCCTGAGCAAATCGCATAAATTTACAAATCGTAGGTGTTTTTCTGCTTTTTTATGTTTTTGGAGGTAATATATTAAGGGACTTGCCCAAGGCCACATAGCTAGGTAATTATTAAGTGTCTGAGGCCAGATTTGAATTCAGGTCCTCCTGACTCCAGGGCCGGTGCTCTATCCACTGTGCCACCTAGCTGCCCCTGGAGGTAATATGTATATTAACTTTATTTTGACACATTTTCCTCAGTTTCCCCATTCTATCATGTACTTCTTGAGGCTTCTGTCCTAGAAACTAAATACTTCCAGTTCCTTTCTCTGGCCAACTATCATTGGATTAATCACTTTGCCAGTTGGATTAATCTTCTCATGGTTGTCCTACCCCCTTTCAAAGACTATGGGAGAATTCCATAGATTCATGGGGTCCGAGAACCTAGTGAGCAGAAGACCTCTTCGGCAGTAAGTTTAAAGGCAATTGGACTCCAATTATTGGATTCCAAATTCTGATTTTTCAGGGAAGGATAGAGGTATATTGATGAAAACCATTTCTCTGCAAACTAGACTCTCACCTACCATTGGTTGAAAAAGATTTGTGCTGAAAAACAAAGTGTTCAAAAGGCGAATCCCCACATATTCACCCTCTCTTGGTTTGAATTCCCTGACACGAGGAAAGGCATGCTTTTCATTAATGCCTTCAGACTTTCCCAGGCCTGATGATAATTATTCTTCGGCTCCTTCTCTTTTGACAAGAGAAATGAGGAAAATTTGCATTAATCAAATCACCGACTCACATCTGCATTTTGATGGAGAGAATTAAAAATGATGCTGCCTCTGGGGAAAAGGCTTAGGGGGGGAGTGGCACCAAGCAGGAAGGGAGAGGGTGAGATGTGGGGATGAGTGGAAGAGAGCCCTTTTCTCTAAGAATAATGGGACTTTACTCTCTGGCAAAAGGATGTGTATTTTATCTTGCTCTCCAAATGCACTGCAGGTTCAGCTACTGAGAGGGACCTCAGAACAGAGAAGATCAGAACTGGGAGGGACCTTAGAACGTGGAAGGTCTAAAGCTGAGAAGGGTCTTAGAACAGGGGATGTCAGAGTTAGGAAGGACTTTAAAACAGAGGATGTCAGAGCTGGGAGGGGTCTATATATATATACATATATATATATGTATATATATATGTATATATATATGTATATATATATATATGTATATATATATATGTATATATATATATATATATATGTATTAGAACATCAAACATCAGCTATTCTGAAAACAAGATCCTATATATTACCAACAGCAGGACAATACCATGAGAGTGCACGATTTTTATTGCCATGGAAATAGCCATTCTTGCAGCACACCTGGGACAGGTGCCTTACCCCTCTTTGAACCTAGTTTTTTTCTCTGTAATATGAGACTACTGGGTTTGGTTTCCAAGACCTCGACTATTTTCTCTAACAAGTCAGCTGCCTGATCTACAATCCCACAAGGCCTGGGAGTGAGAATCTCCACTTAGCAGAGAGTTCTCAGTGTACCCAGAATTTTACATGTCCTGGGGGAAGATACCAGCAAAGGAAATTCAATTAAATTGCATATGCATTAAAGATATTATTTTTTTAAAAAGTCTTCTGACTACAGATACCTGGGCAGTAATGAGTGACAATGGACCCAATTGAGGAAATCAGCATGTTCCCAGACAGTTCCAGCTACTTCTGAGAGGGAGTCAGATTGACTGATCCATGAGACTCATCATTAAATAAGACACTCCATGGTCCAGGGAGAGATCAAAGTGGAATATGAGTTACTTAAGACCTGAGGACAAGAAAACCCAACTAAAGCCCTCTGCCTTCTTGTATGAGAGGAGAGAGAGCTGGTGACTTCTCTTTTTATCTTCCCTGCTTGAGCAGGCATACCACTGATGATGGAAGGCAATGGTGCTCACCATGCAGCCTCAGCGGGTGGCCATCACGCTCAGTGAGGCACAGTCTTAGCAGCTGCTAATAGATGCTCAGTTGGCCTTGCTTTCCATCCCTTCCTCTGCACATCTGCTCCTCCGTCACCTGCCTTTGCATCCAGAGTTAACCAAGACCATTGGCAGACATGGTTCAAGCTCAATATTCCTTGCAAGCCTTCCAGTTTGCTCCCATTCTTAATTAACCCTTTGAGCCTAGTGTGAGCTCCTGTCATTTTTACCTGTTGACCCAGACAACCATATTGGCATTCTCCTTCTCTAATGGGCTTCTCCTAGAACCTGGGCTCTTGCTTCTGGGACCCTGAGTTCTGAGAGGTGAGCTCTCATTTTATCTTGACCTGAACCCGATTTCCTATCTCTTCCTGGCTGGTGCTGACCATGCTGTCCCTTGTCTCATCCTTTTCTTGTTCTCTTTTCTACCATGTTGTTTTCTCATTAGAAACTTTGTTGTTTCCAGTGCTTTTCCAGTCATTCATTCATTCATTCACTGTTAAATCTTTACCTCTGACTTCTAATACTAATAGAACATTGCCACAAGTTTTCCTATTGCTGCCCAAGGGTGATGCTTTCTCCCCAGGTGTGCACATCTGATCCACACACCTTACCTGGGAGCTCTGATTTTCCTGTTCCAAAGAAGGACTTTTGCCATGAAGGGGAGCTGGGCTCTTTATACCAGAGTGGAAATGGGGCAAGACATTCCCCTTAGTAATAATAGCGAAGGTTATTTAAGGAACATCTATGAAGTTTCCACATAGAAATAAGTGCTGTAGTAACAGCTGACCCCATTTGGACTCCCTTTGCTACTTCACTTGTTCACAGGAGGGCCAGATTTGAAAGCCTCCCCCTCAAAGGATGTTGTGGTCATGGACAGTCTTGTTACCCAGACACTGGTTCAGTTAACAGTAGCCGCAGGAACAACAGTAATCAATGGGAACCGCTACTTCTATTGCTTTAGTTTGTCAACTGCCTCTAGCTGCATTTTATCAAAGTAATATTCCTTCCCCATGGTGTGATGACTAGATGAATTCCTGGAAGGTTGCACAAAGCCGCCTTGTTCTGCCATCTTGGGAAGCCTTGTAGGCTTCCCAACTCGTAGATTTGGATATGGGGAGTGTTTCCAGTCTGAACCTCCTTTATGCTTCTCGCATTCCCATCCCACTGTCACCCAGACCAAGACTATGTGTGCCTCAAAGTCCTTGGAAATTGTCCATTTTGCCCATGCATATTTATGTTCTATATAAAATTGCTAACCTCCCTGTGGAAGTATGGGATGAAGGGAGAGTGGGAGAGAATTTAGAACTCAAAATTTAAAAAAATAACATTAAAAATTATTTTCATGTGAAATTGAAAAAAAAAATGAGTTTAAAAAATAGCTGTCCCTTTTGGGGTCTCCTGAGTCCCCACAAGCTGCTATTTCTCTAGAACCTGAGGAGTTCCTCTTGGGAGGAACTCAGATACTTGCTAAGCTTTGCAGAAAGGGGACTGACTGGGCGGGCCAAATTCCTAAGGAGAGCTTTAGGGTTGTTCCCAGCATAGCTTGTGATGATAGTGGTTCACTTCCTATGAGTAGTCAAGATTTTAGAGCTAGAAGGGGCCTTGAAACATAATGGGAGAGCTGAAAGAGATTTGACACACATACTTAGATGTATCTCAGTTGTCAATGGAGCTATTCCCTGACCAATGCAGAGAACCTCCCCAATGCCTTCCCACCCTGTGCTTCCCACAATGTCCATTCATTCATTTGCCAAAGGAGGTCCATCCAAACTGCTGGGGCCATTCTGATTTCTCTTGATATCACACAGATATGAGGAACACACATGAATTATCTATCATGCTTACCATGTGACTAAGCTAGCATCTTCCCTTTTCATCTACTTTTCTATCATGGTTCTTAAGTCCTTCCTTGTCATATGTTATAGCCTGCTCCCATTCACTAGTGATCTCTTCATTGTTCCTGAGATAGTTGTCATTCCTTCAGATACTTCATTAATGATTCTTCAATCCCCTCTCCAACATGTCATCTCTAGCTCAGACCTTCTCTTTGGCTTTGGTCTTAGCTTTTGAGTCTTCATTCTGTCTAGCTAACAGTTCTCCCTCCCTTTATAGAACATCTGTCTCAGTGACATTTGAGTGTGAGTATGGTTCCTCCACTTTTCTTAATGCTGAAAAGTTTTCCCCCAAATCCCAGATTCCTTTTCATCTTCTCTTCTTTTCTAGCTGGACATTGAAATGCCTTCAGAGTGACTTAGCTCCTTTGGTCTCTCTCGTCTGCTACGCTGTATTTTATGAGGTGATGTTGCTCAGGATTTTCTGTTGCATTTCTCCACATGTTTTATAAATGAGTTTATCTTCTAAATTCATGTGACCTTTGGCTGCCAGAGTTTGGGAAGTAAGACAGATTTTTTCTTACTAAGGCATCGTGGACTTTTTTGACCTCTTCATTATGGTAAGTGATTTACAACAGCTAAATTTCTGTATGAAGTTATTAGAACCTGTGTCTACGTCCTTTCTTCCATCCATGTCCCATTTTCCATCATCGATGGTTTGTTAAATTAGGTCAAGTTGGAATTGCTTTCAACACATGCCATCTTTTTTTTTCTTCTTTATAATTTTGTACTTGTATTGTATTCATTTTGTATTCATTCTCTACTCTATGAGACAGTGGTTCACAGTAATGTACACAGATGGCCAGTTCATTACCAACTTCCACATGAGTCACAAGTCATTTCTGTTCTGTTAAAGTATGATTATAGGAGAGGCAGTGTAACTCAGTGGATTGAGATCATCCTCAAAGCCAGGAAGACCCGAATTCTAATCCTGTCTCTGATACATTCTGGTTCTTTAATCTTAAGTCACAAGCTTCTCAAGAGTTCTGGGCAACTCTCTCAGACCATAAATTTCAGATGTTTCCTCAGCAGTATTTGTTATACTCATGAAATTCCATTTCCAGTCTCTATCCCTAAAATATAATCAAATCTGTGTGTGTGGGGGGGTATAAGACAGAGAGACAGAGACAGAGAGAGAGAGAGAGACTCAAAGACAGAGAAACAGAGACAGAGATGAAGAGACAAACAGAGACAGACAGACAGACAGACAGACAGAGACAGAGACAGACAGACAGACAGAGACAGGCTATTTAGTGGACTTTCCATGCCTTGGCATCTTGTGATACTTCCCCAAAGAAAGTGACCATGATGTATAAGCACAAAGCTTTCGAGTAGCCTACAAGTCATTACCTTCTCTACCATATTTTTCTGCCAATCTCATCTAATGACATTTCCATCTTTGAACTGAAATTAAGAAGTGAAAAAATTAGGCTGATTTAATTTGAAATATCTTAAGTTTTTTGTAGAATTTTTCTATTTCTTTATCTGCCACAGGAGATGTTGGTACATAGAACATGATTATTTTCATGATGCTTTCTTTGCAAATAGTTACCTTGAATGAGGCAATGTGAGATGAAACAATGTCCTAGGAAACAGTCTTTCTTCATGCCTTTGGCTTTGTGGCAAAACTAGCTCTGTCAAAGCCTGTCTTTACTTGGCCAAAGAGCTATGAACCATCCTTTCCTGGAGCTACAAATTCCTTCTGGTTTCTGGTTTTGTTTATTGTGAGGTCAAGATTGGATGACTCAGCTCCTTCAGCACTTTGTCCAGTCATTGGTCATGAAAAAAGGATCTTCGTTTTTGCTTGCCAACAGTCAAGTTGGACCATATAGCTAGTCTAAAAATTCTGTGCTTCTTAAGACCTTCTGCCACTGCCACTGCCACGGGCCCCACAGCCCTGAGGGCAATTCTGTGTTTTCACTTGTTTCTGGGGCCATCATGGCCAAAGGATGACCACAGTCTTCCTGAGACTGGGTTTCTTCATGCTTAACAAAGCAAACAGACTTAGTTTCTTTATCACACTGTGTTCAAAGTCTTTCTAACATGATAGAAGCCTCCTCTAGATCTAAGCCTATGAGCCTATTTGTCATTTAGATATCTAAAGAAAGATCAATAGATATGGAGAGAGATGGATAGATGGATGGATGGGCAGAGAGGTACATAGATGGAGATAAAATGGATAGATATTGTGAGGAATGTAGGGTGTTGGTCTTCACAGGGTGTGGAGGGGAGCCCTTAGGAAATCTATTACAAAGGGGGAATGGCCCAGCCAATCACAAGACGGGGAGAGTTTTCCTAACCCCATTCCAGAGAAGGCAGACCCAAAACCAACTGGTTGAGTGACCTAGAGATCTTGATCTAATGCAACTGAGTTTGCACAATTAGGTAATTGAATATTAACCCATACACCCCCTGTGATGATTGGGGTTCATTAGCATATCATGGGTCATATGATGTAGAGGGGGATCATATTGGGGCATTTCAGGGAATGGGTGGACCTCTTAGATTGTCACTCAAACTCTGAGAGCCTATGAAAATCCAAGAGGAAGGGGAAAGAGTTTCTGAAGACTATAAATGATCTGATGTTCCAAGGCCACCCTGTACCTCATGCCAGGTGAGGCACCTTTATCTTGCAAGGTTTGTGAATAAAATCTACAATTTTCTCTCACTGTAGCAGGTTTTTCTTTCATCCATTTATAACAGATATATAGATTGGTAGCTGGGTGGATGGGTAGATAGACAGATAGATAGACAGATTCTTCATCTATAAAAAAATGGTGGTAGTAGTAGCAGTTCAACAATAGTAGTAGTTATAGTAGCAGTACTAATAACAGTAATAGGAATAGTGGTAGTAACAGCAACACTGCCCTCACTGGGTAGTTTCGAAGATCAAATAATATATGTAAAACAAGTCCTCGATGAAGCCTAACTATTGTTACAGTGTCCCAATAAAGCATCTGCTTAGAACTTTGTAAAACATAGAATTTTAGAACTTGGAGGCATCCTTTATTCTATGGTCACAAAGAGAGAACAAAGAAGTGAAAGAAAGTCAAATGAGACTGGACAGGGTGAGCCATCCAGTTAAAAGAGACTATAAAAGAATCTAAAGATGGTGATGATGGGTGGTGATGGGAGTTGGGCTTCCCATTCCTAAGAGAGTTCAAACTCCCCAGTTGAAGGCTCATGTGATTTCCTTTGTGAAAGTTAGGCCCTAGCTGCTTTCTGCCCCCACCCCCATACCCTGTACTCTTGATTCTAGAGTTCTTGGTTCTGTCCATGGGGTGAATTTGAAAAGTTCCAGGGAGTCTAAAGAAGCTTCCCTGATGGCTTTGAGAACGGGAAGTCATTGAGAGGAGATCAAACAAGCATTATCTACCATCTGTTCTTTTTTGATGAGCAGGATTTTGTTTTTCTAAGGTCAATAATAGGCAGAATCATGGAAAGAGTGGGTGTATCATTAAGAAATAAGAAATTGGGGTGGCTAGGTGGTGCAGTGGATAGAGCACCGGCCCTGGAGTCAGGAGGACCTGAGTTCAAATCTGACCTCAGACACTTAACAATGACCTAGCTGTGTGGCCTTGGGCAAGCCACTTAACCCCACTGCCTTGCAAAATCCTAAAAAAAAGAAATAAGAAATTGGTTTTAGATGGCTAATAAACCTTGAAAATGTTTTTTAAAAATATGAAATTATAACCATCTCAATATATAGTTTTAGAGATGGGAAGGATTTTAAAGATTATTGTATCCAATCCCTTCATTTTATAGAAAATGGGGTCCCAGAGAACCCACATGACTTGCTTGCAGTCCCACAGTCAGTGGTAGGGCCAAAACTTGCATTGGATTTACCAGTTGAATCATCTTCCCAACATTCCACAGTGGTTTCCCACTTATTGGATGAGGTACTTTTTAAATGCATATAAGAAAAACACAAGGACCCAAAAAAGAACATTCTGGCATAGACTTCAGGTGCCAGTGTACCTTTTACAACAACAACAAAACTCCCAGCTCCTACCCTCAAGGTCTATCAAGGGAGATAATCATTTATTAAGCTCCTAATAAATCTCCTAATAAATGCTAGGTGCTAATGTTGGAAATCCATCCACAACCATGGATTAAGTGTCTTCTGAAGGTCAGACATAGTGCTAGGTGCTGGAGATAGAAAGATAAAATTGAAATGGTCCTCCCTCAGGGATCTTCCATTCTACCCAGCAAACAATGAATACCTGGGTCAAGTTTCTATACAAAAAAAAAATGGTTCTGCCATTTGAAGTCTCCGTGTAGGGCTTCCAAAGCACTTTCGGAATCTTCATGGCTTCATCTGAGGTCACTGGGGAGTTGTGAGGCTGGAAGGACAGATACTGTGAGAGTCATGTTACAGAAAAGAAGCTGAAGTCCTTCCTTGTCCCTGGCCTTCAGGGTGGATGGGGGATATTGCCCAAGCTCTAGCAGACTCCTTGATTTAAAACCCTCAGTATGAAGCCTGCGGAGCGGAGTTGGGGAGGCAGAAATGGGAGAGAACAACGATACTTAAATTGGAAAAATAATCCATTTCTTTTGGGGATTGTTCTTCAGATTATTATGTGCCTGAAGTAGTCTTTATTTTGCAAATTACTGTGAATGGGAGTGTTTGGGACTGACCTTTAAACCACACAAGACTGTTCTCCCCTCCTTCGCTTCACTTACAGTAATTCTCACCCGCCTCTTGATCCCTGTGTATGGCGTGTGGGCTGAGATGAATTATTAAAGACCTGTGTAATTATTATTCCAACATTGAGAGCTGGAGTCCTTCTAGAATTCTTAATTCAAGGCTGGAGCCTAATGGACTTCTAGGATAGAGTTGAATAGCTGAGAGGTTGGGCTGGGCCCATCTGAGCCAACTGGAAGAGAATGGACCTCTCCAAAGAAGGTCTCCTGAGAGATCTAAGGGACTCTGTGGGAAGGATCTTTAGAGCAATCATAGTCTGATTCTGACTCTGAGATGTATGCTTGGAAAAGAATTAGAAACCCTCTCTAACCTCCTCATTTATAGAGGCTACCATGGTAAGATCAATGGCTTTTAGGTAGAGGACCTGTGTTCAAATCCTAACATTTCCATTCACTATCTTGTAATCCCAGGTAAATTCCTCCTTCTCTCTGGGACTCAATCATCTTTTCTGTACAGTGGGGAGGTTGAACTTGAAATGACCTCGAGCCTCCCTTTTGGCCCAAAATCTATGACCCTGTGATCCTAAATTGGAAAACCAAGACCCAGAGAGAGCAAAGGATCATAGAATCAAATATTTAGGCTTGGAAGACATTAAGGGATTTCTCCAACCTCACACACCAAACACAACCCAATCCAAACCCAGCCTGTACTCATAAAGCATCCACTGATATTTGTCCTTCATTCTTTTTTTTGGGGGGGGTAGTTTTTGTAAGGCAGTGGGGTTAAGTGGCTTGCCCAAGATCACACAGCTAGGTCATTATTAAGTGTCTGAGGTCACATTTGAACTCAGGTCCTCATCTCTTCAGAGTCAGTGCTCTATCCACTGTGACATTTTTGAAGAAGACCAGGGAGGTGATACCATGAGAAGCATATGAATTAGGTTTGAATGAGGTGGGGCTGTGCTAAGTCACCAGCCTTACTCTCTTCTCCAAAACAATCTGGGTCCAGTATCAGATCTGAATCAGGACGATTGGAGATGATCCTAGCTGGGAGGAAATCAGGGTTAAGTGACTTGCCTAGGGTCACATAGCTAGTAAGTATCAAGTGTTTAAGACTGGATTCAAACTACCATCCTCCTGACTCCAAGGCCATTGCACCCCTCACTGCCCTACTATTTACTGGGGGTGATCATCCAGTAAGCATTTGTTGTTTGCTATATGCCAGAAATCTCTATTCTCAAGGACACAAATGAGACAGTCTGATGGCTGTCTATCCTCAAGGAACTTAGAAGGCCCAGTTCACAGGTCTTTAGGCAGTCCAAAACCAGAGTGGTCCCTACAGGACAGCTCCAAGCACACAGCAAAGAATCCATAGCTCTGGCCCCCAGACTTGCTGGCTCCTGAATTCAGAATTTTCTTGCTTCCTCCTTCCCTATCCTGCCTCAATTAATGCAAATTTGAGACTCATAACAGGCACAGATTAAAGTGCTCAAGAAGAATGGCTTACATTAATGGATTAATTAATTGATTCACTCGCTCAATTAATGGATTAAGTCAATGAGTATAGATGTGTCAGATACAAGAAAAAGGAAAGATGCAATCACTGCCTTTATGGAACTGAAAATATTAATGAGGAGCCAAGGCTAATTCAGAGTCCTCAAAGAATAATGAAGGACTTTGAAAGAGGACATATGGAAAATCAGGATGGTAGAGTTTCAGCTGGAAGGGAATTCAGAGTCGATTGAGTTCATCCTCTTTATTTTCCCAGAGAAAACTGAGGTAGAGAGAGGTTAAATGACTGGTTATGGGTCACATAACAAGTAAGAGACTGAGGTGCAATTTGAACTCAGATCTTTCTGACTCCAAGTCTAATCCACGCTCTGTCTATAACACCATATTCTCAAAATGAATATGGAAGAGGGAGAGATCACTTTCAACTTGGGGGGGAGGGACAGGATAGCCTATAGGAAGACTAGCTGGAAGGGTAGGTGTCTGAGATACAGTTTGAAAGCTGGGCAAGTTTTGGCTGGGAGAGTTGGATGAGAGTCCCTTCTAGATGGAGAGAACTGCCCAAACAAAAGTGTGCATCATGCCTGACTGGGATACTAAGAATCCAGTTGGACCAGTGTCCAAGAGTGGTGGGAGATAAAGCCATAAAGGTTGTTTAGAGCCAGATTGTGGAGGGTCTTGAAGGCCAGGATCAAAAGCTTCAATTTTATTCTATAGATCAGCACCTCCCCAAGTAATCTGGTCACAGAACACTTTGGAAAATCCCTGATGGAGCCCCAGTTGCTTCTTGGAAGATTCTGAAGGAGCAAAGGGAGTTTAGAGATATTTTGGAGTAAAATAGAGGAAATTTAGTCTATTTTTATCCTAAAAATTGCTGCACATAATAAGCATTTTATATATATATACATAATATCATGTTTAATGCATCAGAGAGAGAAATATCACCAGCACAGGCCCTTCTCTGATTCACATAGCGCCATCTTGGAAATGTTATCCTCATGAGTCACTTCTTCTAAGTCAGCCCCAGATGACTCGATGGGTCATTGCTTGGCTGGTGCAGGTGCTAGGCTCCCCATGCCTCCAAACCTGAGTCATAGATCCCACAACACCTCCCTGAGGTGCCTCCCCACCCACCAGGGTCCGGAAGCTGATTTCTGGGTTTTTTAAGAAGCTGTAATTATCAGGGTATTGTCCATCTGCTTTTCTGGTCCAGTGGATAGAACACTGGCCTAAGAAACAAGAAGGCCAGAAATCAAATCCGGTCTCAGTTACTTAGAACTGTGTGTCCTTGGACAAATCACTTTAACACTATCTGCCTCAGTTTCCTCTTTCATAAAATAGTGTCTACCTCTCAGTGATTGTAGGTATAAAATGACACATTATTTGTACAGTGCTTTACAAACCTTAAAATACTATATAAATGCTAACTGCTTCATCGTCCCCCTCCTCATCCTCCTCCTCTCCCTTTTAGCTCATATACATATACAGTGATGTTCCTTACTCATTTAGTGGGTGAAAGTCGACATTGGTTGGAAGCCACATCAGGAATCTCAAGGGGAATAATGAAAAAAAAAAAAGTGGAAAGGTAGAACAGATGTGTCAAGCTTTCTATGAGGAGGTCATCTTTAAACATGGTATTGGTTAAGAAAGAGTGATCAGACTAGATACACAACATATAAAACCAAACTGTAGCACAATTTTGTATGAAGTCAAATACTCAGTTACTGAGGGAAAAACCCCCATTTGCCAACAACTATTAGGAAAGCTGGACAGCCTCCTGGCAGAAATTCGGTTTAGACCAAGCCCACACACCACATAACAAATGCTACTGGTGGAGTAGTCTAATGAATTTCCTTCTCCTGGTCAGTAAGCATTTGTCATCCACTTGGCATTTCCTCTGTGGATAGTGGGCTGGCCTCTTCAGAGCGGAAACTCATTGAGGAGTCCCTGGAACATTCTAGGGTTTACCATAATCAGCACAATCTTATCTGCAAAGTGGAGATCTCACCCTCTCAAGGAAATCTCCATCTTTACAGGATGTTTGCCATGACAGTGCTGCTTGTTTTCTATTTTAACCAATTATTCCTATCAAGGAGGTGTTGTTTCTATGTTTCTGAAAGACTGGAAATGCTGTCAAAGCCTCAGATGTTCCCTCAGCATTTGAAGGACTGTCACTGGGAAGAGGAATTAGTTTTGTTCTTCCTGGACCTGAAGAGAACCACTGTGAGAAGCACAAAGAGGCAATTCCAGGCAATACAAGGAGTTATTAGATTAGAGAGGTCTTTTATGCTTGATGAGGAAGTGAGTTCCCTCAACCCCATAGCCTCCTCTGCAAATGTTGGAATAATGGCTAAATGGTCTTTCAGAGAGATGGGAGAGGAGAGTCTCACATCAAGAGAGGAAATTTGGATGAAACAGTCTCTAATTTCAAGCTCGTGTCAGACTTAGAGTTCAGCACCCTGGGCTCATATCCTGCTTCTGCTTCCTGTGTGACCTCCAATAAATCACTTAACCTCTCTGGAACTGAGTTTCCTCTTCTCTACAAAGAAATAATTAGATAAGATCATTTAAGACCCCTCTTCTACCCATATACTCTGTGGGCTTGAAATTTGGGGAGAAAGAAACAACCATGGGTTGGAAACCATTCCTTCACCACCTCCCCTAGGCAAGACATGGTAGCTTAGACAGTCCTTTGAGTAGCTATCAACAGAGATTTGCCATCCCACAACACAAGCTGCCCCAAGCACACTCGGCTCCCTAACCCAGGGAAGTCCCACTGGACTGTAGTTTTACTGGAGTTTTCCCTCGGGGGTGAGAATAAGTACAAGGCATCAAAGCCCTGGGGGTTTCCCAAGTTACAGTAAAGCTGTATACATCCTCCAGTAGAGGAATAATCAACCCTACCACAGTGGAGCACTACAAAGCCCTCTAGAGTGACATAGTGCGTCACAGTTTTTTTTTTTAACAAGCTCTACCATTTACAAAACACTTTCTAGCTTAGAGCTTTTGTGGAGTGACAGTCGTTGCAGAATGCACAGCATGGACAGTTTCTGCATCCATCCATCCATCCTTCCATCCATCCCTCCATCCCTCCCTCCATGCCTCCATCCATCCCTCCATATATCCATCCATCCATCCTTCCATCCATCCATCCATCCATACATACATACATACATACCTACATACATTCATCTATCTATCCATCCATCCTTCATCCATTGTAATAAGGAGCATTTATTCAGAAGATATTATATGCTAGCGTTTATACTGGGTTTGAGGAATAGAAAGACAAAAAAGGAAGCAATCCTATTCTCAGGAAACAAATTCAAATAGGAGGAATATATAATATAAGTGGAAGCAGAAGAGCTAGGTCTTGCTGTACTATGTGACAGATGGTTTAATAACTGGGGGGTGGTTATATATCAGGACATATTTATAGTGATTAAAAAAGACAACAGTAAATAAGCAAACAAAAAAATGTGCATCCTTTGGGGATCTGGCCTAGAGACTGCACTCGTGTCCATGAACACCTTACCTACGGATCTGCTGCTGGAGCTCCCATGTAGCTCTCTGTTTCCCTCACCCATGAAGGACGATTTGCTTTTGTTTTGCCTTGGATCTGCAGTTTCAGCTCCAAAGAGAATTAGTTCCCAGGGTGGAAACGCCCTCCTCTACTACTGATTAGTACCTGCTTTTCAAATAATCATTTCTGAGAGGTTCCGGCACATTGGGAGGCAAGGTGACTTTCCTCACAAGGTGAGGCAAGAGACACCTAGCTAAGAAGTGCCAGAGACAGACTTGAACTCAGACTTCCTGACTTCCTCTGATGATGCTATTTGGCAATATCAGAAGTAATTAGTGACAAAACTGCTAGCAATCATGTTCTTTCAGAAAGGTAGTGATTAGTAACTGCTACTAAAAGTCTTGCTTTTTCCTTCTAACTCATGTTTTGGTGCATTAAGCACTTTGCTCACAATTTGATCCTAAGAGATCAGGAATGCAAAGCTTATTACACCCACTTTATTGAGAAGGAAACTGAGGCCACTTCCCCAAAGTCACCCACCTGGGAATTCAGCTCCAGGTCTCTTTGCCCTGACCCCAGGCTCCCTCTTGGGGCTGTCTGGAGGAAATCTTTCTAGACCTGAGAGCCCCCCCCCCCCCACTCTTTGCAGACTCTGAGCTCCTTGAAGAAAGGGTTCTGAGAGCTCTGAGCATGGAGGGAGCACCTAGGAGCCCTTCAAGGTCTCATTCTGGGAGGTTCAGCCAATGGAAGAGTGTCCAATTAGGCCATCTGAGATGGATTCTACATCCAAGCAGTTCCCTAGGCTTCAGGACTGAAGCAGGACATCAGTGTTGGAAGGGACTAGGCTATCAAACCTCTTTGATTTAATTTTATTCTCCCCCCCATTTTCCAGAAGAAAACAGACAGGGAGTTCTAGAAAAGTAAGGACTCCCACAACCAGCAAGTGGCAGAGATGGACACCAGTTCTAATACCAGCCTAGGGCCTTGTGTACAAGAGGTACTTAACAGATCTCATTGAAATTGAGTGGATTTGAGCAAAACTGTCTCCGTATGGGTCCCCCAGTCCAACTTCCCCCTTGCAGAGAAAAGATTAAAGTTTTTGCTGATTGGCAGTGTCAAGGGGCAAGGCCAGAATGTCACAATCTGGGGATGGGAAATAGGGAACAGGCTTCTTCAATGGCTTATCAATAGGATCCTGGGACAGCTAGATGGCAGTATGGATAAAGCATCAGCCCTGGAGTCAGGAGGACCTGAATTCAAATCTGACCTCTGACACTTAGTAATTGCCTAGCTGTGTGACCCTGGGCAAGTCACTTAACCTCATGGCCTTGCAACAAATAACCAAAAGAAATAGGATCCCTCACTCAAGAGATACCAAGAAAGCCCAGATGAGTAAAGGGTCAGGGGGAGGACTGAGCCCCTTACTCACCACTTTGGTGAGCATCTCTCCTTGGTCACTGCCCCAGGAGCATCCCCAACAAGAGGGAATGAGAATCAATGTACATGCATGTCCTTGCTTGTATCTCATGTCAGCAATGGCTCACTGATCTATTCCAGGAAGCCACCTGTCACTTCTATCCCTTGGGCGCCAGCCACCCTGGCCTCCCCAAATTCCTGCTTGGGGATGAGTGGATTAATTGAGTAATAGAACTCTAGTTTGTGCTGAGGGAGGCTCAGACCTCCTTGGGGCTCCAGGCAGCTCTCTCAGCTGCTCTCCGGCTGCTTGACAAGCTTATTTTTAGAGCCAGGCCCTTTCCCAGATGCTAGGATGGCAACCCAGCTGAGATTCTTGATGACCTGAGCAAGCCCAGTTGCTGGAGAATGAGCTTTACCTAGGCTAGAACCATGATTAACAAAAGAGAAATATGCTGGAGGGATGAGGGAGCTGCAGAAAGGAGAGAGAATGAAAGAGGAAATGAGAAGCAGCAGCACAGAAACTAGGAGACTGAATCTAAGGCAAGGAAGCAAAATGACGATGGAATTCAGCCAGAGCAGAAAGGAAAAGGAGTCACCAGCCCTGGAGTCTGGAGAACCTGAGTTCAAATCCAGCCTCTCATGCCTAATAATTACCTAGTTGTGTGACCTTGGGCAAGTCACTTAACCCCATTGCTTTGCAAAAACCAAAAAAAAAAAAAAAGGAAGAGAAGTGAGGAAGGAAAAAAATCAAGGAGGAAAGGAGAAAAGAAGAAAGGAAGGGAAGGAAAAAGGAGGGAGTAAAAAAGAAAAAGCAAGGAAGGAAGGAGGAAGAGGAAGAGAAAGAGAGAAGAAAGGAAAGGAGAGAGCAAATGTCTTTATTTTCCTTTGTATCTTTTCTTAGTGGGGGATGGGAAATGCCAGGCTCATTATAGGGAATAGTGGGGAAGTAAAAATGAGTAATTACCCCTAATAGTCCCTACTCTTTTTGTCCTGTATTCCATAAACACCAGAGAGAAAAAGTCCTAGGATCAGTTTCTCTTCTCCTTTTGCTTTTTTAATGTCTGATAGTCTACAGACTATTACAAACTGTTGGAGGTTTTTGCAATTGAATCAGGATTGGGATGTCAGCCCATCTTTTTGTAGACTGACTGTAAGTCACAAATCCTGTCTTGAAGAATGGCATTTCTGCCTTTCTTTGGGTGTCTGGGACAGGCATCACAGCTTATTGCCACATGATTTTGCTCTCCTCTGCAAAGTTCCTACATTTGAAAAGCTTTCCAATTCATGTAGCCTGGAGATGATGAGTATTCAATTTGGTAATATCTATTAAAAGCAATCTTGAATGTTTATGGGTTGATGTTAACATCATCAGCTCCTATCAGTCAGTGAACTCAGGGCATTTTCTTTAAAAATGACTGTCTCCCAATCCTGGGGTTCTTCCATGTGGTTTTTGGGACTGACTTCTCTGTAGCAAGAACTGGATAGGATTGGGCTGCACTATCCACAATCCCTTGCTCAGTCCTATTAGGAGCACCTCTCGGAGACGGACATTTAGGCTGAAGGATGGACCAAGGAGAGTACTCTGAAGAGAGAACTTGCACCCTTGACCTGTGGGATTTTGAGTCGATCAGAAGTCACACATAGTATAAAGAGCCTTGAACTTGGAGACAAGGAGCTTAGGTGCAAGGCTTCACTCTACCACTGACTTGTTCTGTGACCTTGGATAATTTCCCTCCCCTCTCTGGCCCTGAGTTTGAAGGGAGGTTCAAGGGAGGTGCCTGCCTCGTGGATCTGCAGTAGAGATGGGCTGGGATAATGATCAGAAGAGCTCTGGAGGGCAATGCCAATGTCAGCAGTTGTTCCATTTTATGAGGTGGAACAAGTCCATGTGCAAATGCTGCCTTAGCTTTTTGAATTTATTTTGTGTATACCTATATGTGTTCATGGTGTCTCTTACAATATAATTGAGGCTTCTTGAAGGCAACAACTTTTTTATTTTGGGGCTTCTAGCACAGTCTCTTGATTGATAAAAATTCTGTGAGGTGATGTAATTATTATTTCCATTTTACAGATGAAAAAACTGAGGTTCAGAGAAGGAGAAATGACTTGCTCAGGGATACAAGACTAATATCAGATGGAGAACCCACTGCCCCTTCCCATCCCTTCCTTCCCTTCCCTTCTTCCTATACTTCCTGCATAACATATGCAGACAAAAATAGACCCCACCAGTCTCTTTGTTTCCAGCACCAGTCCCCAGGCTATCTGGAATGATCTGGGCACCCAGACAAAAACAATGTCCTTTTCCCCCTGGATCCCTGGACTTGGGAGGGGGGAGATTGAATCAGACTTCTGATGAGGAATCATATTCTTTCCTCTTCTGACTCATCAGGGCCAACTTTGCTCGATGGTGATGAGAAGCCAGGTATAACAAGGGCTCTGGCTAAGCAATTTCATTTCTGGGAGGAGTGGAATCTCTAACCCTTCCATGGGCCTGGGAGTCTCCTCTCCCTCTCCCCCCTCAGGATCCTGCCCTATTTTGTTGGAGCATCCCTCTCCTCTCAGTCACACAAAGTCAAAACTTCCATCACAGTTGGGCACTTCCATCCCCCTTACTTCATATGTAGAGGCAGTTGCCAGATCTTTTGGATCCTCCCTCCTCAGAATCTCTCACACCTTTCCCATCCTCTCCATTACCTCTTCCTCATTACCTCTTGCCTTGACTATTGCAAGAGTCTCCTAATTGACCTTCCTGTCTCATCTCTTCTCTAAACTAGCTTGCAACAGGGGCAGCTAGGTGGCACAGTAGATAGAGCACTGGCCCTGGAGTCAGCAGGACCTGAGTTCAAATCCAGCCTCAAACACTTAATAATTACCTAGCTGTCTGACATTGGTCAAGTCAACCTCATTTCCTTGCAAAAAAAAAAAAAAAAGCCCTAACTAGCTTGTACCTAAGGCCAGATTCAGTCTCATCTTCCTAAAGCACAAGCCCAGTCACACTATCCCCCTGCTTAAAAAGCCCCTAGTGATTCTCTGTTGCTGTCTCTCTAGAATTGAATACCATCTTCCATTATTAGCTGCCTGGTGAACATCCCCCTTGGATATATTGTGGGCATCTTCCAAAATGTCACTCCCAAAGACTCCCACCACACCCGACATCCTTCCAATTGTCTCCATTTATTATACAAAGAACACCAGCTTCCTTCCAGGTCCCAGGTTTGCCACCTTGGAATCACACTCCCATGTCTTTCTTTTTTCACTGCCCACCCCCACCCCTAGTAGCCAATCATTTGCCTAGTCCTGTCTATTCCATTACTATGATATTCCTCCTGCCCATTCCTTTCTGCCCATAGGCTCACTCACAGAACCAGACTCAGTGTCAATAAACACTGATTTAGGGCCTACTATGTGCCAGAAAATGGGAAATAATCCCTTTGACCACAAACATTTACTAAAGAACTTCTGTGCCCTAGTACTGGAAATAAAAACAAAGGGGAAAAAATAAACTGCCTGTCTTCAAGGAGCTCCACTCTCCTGGGGGATCTAGCAGGTATCCAATGAATGAGTGGGAAAGGATTTATTAATGCTAACCATGTCCTAGCACTGGGACAGAAAAGGGGGTCCGAAAAGAGCTCACACTCTAATAGGTGGAGATATAGCCACCCCCAATAACATATGGTTCTGAAGGGTAACCGAAAAGTCCAGGGTGTGGTAGCAGGAAAGATGGCTTCTTTCTTCACATCTTACTTCCTTCTACCCTTCCATGTTCAGTCTTGGGCAACTTCTCTTACTCCCAATCCCTCTCTAGGTAAGAATCGTAGGAGTCTAAGGATAAGGGTCTGCCTCAGAGATCACTTTATAAGTGAGGAAAATGCCCCCTGAAACAGTAAGAGTCACACAATGGTCGAGATGGTGCTAGAACTCAGCTTTTGACACCCAGCCAAATGACAGTTTAACCACCTTCTGCTTCTCCCCTCCCCTAAGTGATGGCGACATGGAAATTCTGTACCTTAAGTTTCTACTAGATACTGCACACTGTCTTCAATGATGGGGATGAGCAGCATAAAAAGAATTATAGAATCACCAAATTGGACCCTAGGAAGGAATCTGGAAGGCCAGCCCAGGCCCAGATAGGATCCTGCTACAACACACCCAAAAAGGGCTCATGCTGTCTCTGCTTGAAGATATCCAGTGCCCACACCTACATCCACATACTTTGGGGTAGCTTTTAATGTTAGTTTTAACGTATCTGCATCTCCATTAGCCAATGCTCCTTGTAAGGCTCTCAGAGGTAAAACAGACCAAACTTAATTAATCATTCAAAGACCTGAAGAGAGTTCTATGTCTCCCCCCCAATCCTTTTCTTTTCCAGGCTAGCTCCCCACCCACTCATCCCTGGTTCCTACCATTGGTCTTCATATAACACAGACTCCAGGCCTCTCCCCAGTCTGGCTGCCCTCCAAAGAGAAGGAGACCTACCTCATCTCACTGGCTTTGCTCCATCTGTTCCCTTGGGGAAATGCTGAGGTTCACCTTCTCTCACATACCACTTTCCCCTGACTTTGGTTCCTTCACTTCTGAGCCATTTGTCAGAAGACATGGGTGCCATTAATTAATAGAATATGGGCCAAGTTCCAGAATTCAAAGAAGGCACTGATCATCTCTGAAGGCTCTCTGATTATGAACTGATAGGAGAGGCAAGATCCAATTACTGGATACCCCAAAGGATGTGATTGCGTGAATTAGGGAACAGTGAAGTCATAGAACATCAGAACTGAGAGGGTTCTCAGAACATGGAATGTCAGATCTGGGGAGCCTTTTTTAAAATTTATTTTTATTAAAGATATTATTTGAGTTTTACAATTTCCCTCAATCTTGCTTCCCTCCCCCCTCGCCCCCACAGAAATCACTCTGTCAGTCTTTACTTTGTTTCCATGTTGTACCTTGATCCAAATTGGGTGTGATGAGAGAGAAATCATATTCTTAATAAAGAGACGAGAAGTCTAAGAGGTAACAAGATCAGACAATAAGATATCTGGTTTTTCCTAAATTAAAGGGAATAGTCCTTGTACTTTGTTCAAACTCCACAGCTCCTTATCTGGATACAGATGGCACTCTCCTTTGCAGACAGCCCAAAATTGTTCCCGATTGTTGCACTGATGGAATGAGCGAGTCCTTCAAGGTTGGACATCACTCCCATGTTGCTGTTAGGGTGTCCAGTGTTTTTCTGGTTCTGCTCATCTCGCTCAGCATTAGTTCATGCAAATCCTTCCAGGTTTCCCTGAAATCCCATCCCTCCTGGTTTCTAATAGAATAATAGTGTTCCATACATATACCACAGTTTGCTAAGCCATTCCCAAGTTGAAGGACATTTACTGGATTTCCAATTCTTTGCCACCACAAACAGGGCTGCTATAAATATTTTTGTACAAGTAATGTTTTTACCCTTTTTCCTCATCTCTTCAGGGTATAGACCCAGTAGTGGTATTGCTGGGTCAAAGGGTATGCACATTTTTGTTGCCCTTTGGGCATAGTTCCAAATAGCTCTCCAGAAGGGTTGGATGAGTTCACAGCTCTGGGGAGCCTTTGAACAGGGAATGTCAGAGCTTGGAGGAGCCTTAAGACAGGGAACATCAGAACTGAGAGGGTTCTCAGAACATGGAATGCCAGATCTGGGTGGGGAGCCTTAGAACATGGAGGACAAAGCAAGGAAGGACTGAGAATAGGGACTATTAGAATTGGGAGGGCCTTAGAAAAGATGATGTCAGAGAACAGGGGATATCAGAGTAGGGGAGAACTTTAGAAAATACAGTCAGGGAATCACTGAGGGTTTGGGGGCAGAGAAGTAAAGATACCAGGCTAGTTTTGGAAAGCCTAGTTTGTGTCATACTGATACTGTTTATAATAAAAGTTTATAATATATAATAATATAATATAATATAATAAAAAATACTGTTTATAATAAAAGTTTAAGACTTTTTCCATGTTGTGTAGGCCCTGGCTAGGGATAGTCATGAGGCAGAGGGAGGCCAAGCCCTTGGCTACAGTCAGTGGGGTCTTCCAGGTACCATATTTTGTTGTGAATCAAAGATAATGTTCTGCATCAACAGGCTACAGGAGCAAGTGTAGACTTCCCAGCAGTGGAGATGAGTGGGCAGGGGAGTGAACCTCAGCAAGGGAACAGATGAGTGGAGACCAGGGCCAGGGGAAACATAGAAACTGGGCCAAGCCATGAGCAGAAACTCTGGCCTTAGGAGATAATGGAGTCGGGCTCAGGCATGCAATCCCCATCTCCTCTACCTTTCCTCCTTCCCTCTTGCTTTCCCAAGCAGCCCCTGGGAACCAAGAGAAACAAACATCAAATTACCTGCAGAATTGTCAGTTAGAGGAAACCTGTCTTCTCCTATGTAGTCTATACCCACAATTAATTAAGCCCTCGACAATTAATACGCAAACGGTGGTGAATCTCTGTGGCAGGGATCTTGGGGGAAATAAGGACTGTTAGAGCTGGGAAGAGCCCTGGAAATCCAGATGCTCTAAGATGGAATGAGAGAGCTGGAAAGGACTTTTGAACTTAAACATAGAATATAAGTGGTGAAAGTCCTATTAGAGTATAAGATGCTTGAGGGCAGGAACTATCTTTTGCTTCTTTTTATATCCCCCCAGATCTTAGCATGTGAAGGTCAGTGATGCAGTGGATAGAGAGCTGACCAGGAGCTAAGAAGACCTGAGTTCAAGGCAATTTCAGACACTTAACAGCTGTGTGACTCTGGGTAAGTCACTAAACTGTGTTTCCCTCAGTTTCCTCATCTGTACAATGAGCAGGAGAAGGAAATGACAAACCACTCCAGTCATTCTGCCAAGAAAACCCCAAATGGGATCATGAAGAGTGAGCATGACAAACAACTGAATAGCAAAACTCTTAGAACATATAATGGGCTCTCTAACTATTATAAACTGGCACTTTTACAGCATAGAATATTAGGTTATAGGGTTAGGAGGGGTTTAGGGCAGGGGTTTTAGAACAAGGGATGTCAGACTGGCAGAGATCTTAGCAGAAAAAGGCCAACAGAGCAGTGAACAAGAGTGGGAGTTAAAAAGAAGCTTGTTTATTCCTTAGAGTATCCTCTCTGACCCAAAGAGGAGACAAAAGGAAGCAAAGGGGCAGGTTGAACAAATCCCATGGGATTCCCTTCTGACAAATCAACTGAGAGATGTCCCTGGAGCTCCCTAAGTTTTTCCCTAAAGAGAATTTCTTAGCTTCTAAATCTATGACACATTGGTTTGCCAACAGTTAAACAAGTAACCTACTACTGATAAAGCTTCTAATGATAATACAAAGAAAGACAAATAAGATCTCTGTTCTCAGGGAGCTCCATCTAAAAGACCTTGGTGCTGACAATTATGGACCAACAAAACCTATAGGGGGTAGACTGGAGATAATCTCAGAGGAAAGGCACAAAGATTGAGGAATGGGATCAGGCCCTCCTAAACTAATACCCTAAGATTTTTAATTCTTCTTGTTCAATCATTTTTTTCTCAGTTGTGCCTGACTCTTCATGGCCCTGTTTGGAGTTTTCTTGGACGAGATAATGGAATAGTTTGCCATTTTCTTCTCCAGCTTATTTTACAAATGAAGAAATGGAGGCAAACAGGGTGAAATGACTTGTCCAGAGGCACACTTTTAAGAAGTGTTTGAGATCAGATTTGAATTCATGTCTTTCTAATTCCAAGCTCATCGCTTCATCCTCTGTACTACCTAACCGCCCCCTTTCTAGTTCTAGGAGGAATAATAATTGTAATCAGTATTTCTATCATAATTTGTCATTTGGAAAATGTACAACATACATTCTCTCCTTGAGATACTCCCTATGCCCATGTTATAGTGTACTTTGGTCTTTGTGGATGAAGAGACTGGGGTTCAGAGAGGCTGAATGTGTTACTTGAGGTCATTCAGCTGAGTGGCAGAACCAGAACGAGGTGAGCAAGTGAATGCATGGGTAGTCCCTGACGTTGGTCCATCAGTGCATACATCTTGAACAGATTGTGGTGATACACAAGCAACTGGGTCCAGAATCAAAGCCAGATTGCACTTGGAAAAATGACCCACCATCTTGTGTTTGTGCTTTGTTCCCATAGAAGCCTCTCTCTTTATTGCTGTTTTTATCTCAAAGATGTGGCTATGAATCACTGAATGCCATGACCTCAGAAAGACCCGAACAGCAAGTGATTCAAAGGGCAATGGAGAAACCCGAGGTGGGTGGAGAAAGACCACAGTGTTACTCGCAGTAATTTGCTCGGGAGAAATGTCAGGAAAGACATCATCGAGGATGTGTGAAAATCGATGATGTGGCTCCTAAGAAAAGCTGGCAATAATAGATAATCAGCATTCTGAAATGTGAAAAGAAGAAGAAGGCATTTCCTACTGAACAAATTCTCTCTGGAAGGATAGGATTAAGAATCTGCCTGTATGAAAATGTAAGATCTGGGAGGCTTGGAGCCCTGTCATTCATTTTGTTATTTAATAAATAAATAATATTTATTATCCTTGGTATCCTAACGATATCTTTATTGTATTTTTTTTTTTGCAAGGCAGTGGGGTTAAGTGGCTTGCCCAAAGCCACACAGTTAGGTAATTATTAAGTGTCTGAGGTCACATTTGAACTCAGGTCCTCCAGACTCCAGGGCCGGTGCTCTATCCACTGTGCCACCTAGCTGCCCCTTTAATGACATCTCACTGTATTTCACTGAGTTGCAGGTGTGGAGGGAGTAGCAATCTGCACCAGTATAGGAAGCAACTATATCCATGGACCCACCATTCTTGGATCCTAAGATTTCAGAATTCGTGATTCGAGTTTTCCTGGAGTCTGATGTTTTTAGCACTGTGGATACTTGACAGAAGGTTGGATCCACTTACTAGCTGGGTGACCCTAGCCAAGTCATTGAGCTCTCAGCCCTGGTTCTCTCATGGGGATCGAGGCAACCCCTCCCCAAGCTGATAAAAAAACTCTAAGACTTTTGGATCCCGTCTGCTGTAAGTCATTATATAAATATTTGGTTATTATTCTGAGCTATTCACATTCCTGGAAATCTAATAAAGGAAGGAGGCACCCCAGGAACCATTTCTAGCCACGCTGCTAAACTCAGGGGGAGCCCGGCCTCGGGAGAGGCCGTCAGAGCCGGGCCGCTCTCTCCCGCCGCGACATTTGCGGCTCCCTAATTGTGGTTTGCGCAGCGGTGGATGCGAGGAGCACAGGGCTAAGTGGGTCTTTCTGCCAACAAGCGGTCGCGTGGGCACGTCCCAGCGTGGGCATTTCCAGCCCGCGGCTCTTTTCTGTGGCTCGGGCAGCCCCACTCAAGCGCCCGGACCCAGCGTTCACTCGGCAATGAATTCATTACGCGCCGCCGAGCCTGCCGCCGTCAAAGGACGCAGAAAACCAATTTTCTGAAACCCGTTGGCTCTTGGCGGTTTTCATTATGGCAGAGAGGCACAATTACGAGATTATATCAGGGCTGCTTTGTGTGCTGGGGAGGAGGCAAGCTGCCAGAGGGGCCTTGGGTGAGCAGACAGAGCCTTGCCACCGGGCAGGGACAGAGTCTGAAGGTCGGAAGGCACAGAGAATAAGAGGAGACTAGAGCCGGCACTGACCTAGGGACGGGGCAAAGCCACTTCCCATCCCATTGGTGTCCTCTGTGCTCAGGATTATAGCACAGCCCAGAAAAAAAAAATACTTTCCCCTGAGATGGGGACAGTAAGTCACCCAGAAGCCTTCATCCATCAGAACTGTACAGCTCTGCCATGAAGACATTGCTTCAAGGGTTCGAGGAGGGAATACCAGTCTAAGAGCCTGGGCTCTCCTCCTTGGAAGCTCCTACTCTCCATCCAGAGAGACTAGTGCCCCATGAGTTACTGATAACAGCTACTGCCCTTCTGCCCTCCTAGTTCAACTCTCCTGCCTGCCCAGTTATGGCAAGAGGTGAGCCAAACATAGCTCGGAGTATGCCCCTCCCCAGCCACACCATGCTCTCAAAAGACAGTTGGAATCAACAGCAGTTTCCCAGGCCAGACAGTAGCTATGCACCTTGGGCAAGTCACTTCACTCTGGTTGCCTTGCATCCGGGGCCACCTCTAGCCATCCCGATTCTTATCTGGCTCTGGAGGAGAAACTGAGGTAGGTGACTTAGCACAGACCCCCCCCCCAAATCCAATTCATTTGCTTGTCATGGCATCCCCTCCCTGATGTCAGGGTCTTCCTTGCGAACCCAGGACAGACATCAGATCAGTTATGGACTTAGCCAAAGCTCCAGATATTCAAGGACACCAAAACACCTGCTCCTTCCTCTCTTTCTCCTGCTTGGAGCTAACCTCCATTACATTGGTACCAGAAGGAATCCACCATATGTCTACATGGCCTTCATGTACAGCCAGTCCTGATAATGGGTTCCTTCTGTGCTTTGAGAGAGCTGCCCCAGAGCCTGATTGTTTCTAGTTATCGCTAGCAGAAGATTGCTGGTGAGCTTTGAAGGTGGTGGTTGGCATGTACTGCCCAATAACTACCTTTAGGTCATTGAGAGCCAGGAAACATTCTGAACCCCTCCTCCCTCCAGGACGTGTGATCCTGATTTGGGCCCCTGGTATGTCAACCACAAAGCTTTCGATAACTTCACACTATGGGGGGCGATGTAGGGGGGGTGCTTTGGGGCTAACCAATGACCTTCCCAGCTCTCCCAGGTAAATAGAGCAGAGAAATGGAATAGCTAATTGAGGCAAAAGGCTCCCAGGTGACTTAGATAACTATTGAAATGCACAGCCTGTTAGAGTTACCTGTGGAGAGAAGGAAAAATAATTTGCATCATTTCCTAAACAGAGAAATGGTCCTTCTTTCAATTCATCTTACTTACGTACACACACACACACACACACACACACATACATGCATAAGTGAATGTGCACATGTATTAATGTGAAAGATGCAGGACTAGGACCACAAAGATAAATACAATGAACTGAAGTAAACTTACAAGGAAACAAAGATGGACAATTTTGAACACAACGTGTAATATTTATTATATAGGCTTTCTTGACATCGAAATGTATTGCTTTATATTATGAATCCTCTCTTCTGTTTTGCTACACATATGACAATGGCTTTTTTTTGTAAAATAAAAAGATAAAGGGAAGCAAGCAAGATGGGGGGAAATTGTAAATTTCAAAATACATAAAATCTTTCTTTCATAAACAAAAAATAAAAAGATAAAGACAAGGCTGCTAGGTGGTTCAGTAGATAATGCAGTGGCCCTGGAGTCAGGAGGATCTGAGTTCAAATGTGACCTCAGACACATCCTGGTTGTGTGATCCTGGGCAAGACACAACCCCAATTGCCTAAAAAAAAAAACAAAAAAGCAAAAAACAATGAAGAGACCAAGGCCCAGAGAGACTGTGACATGCCCAAGATCCCATAGATAAAGCTTGAATTTGAACTCTGACCTAAGAGCTGAGTAGCTTTCTGCTGCCACACACATTCTAGACCAACCCCTTTACATAAAAATCTGCCTATCTCCAACTTCCACTCATGGTTTCTAGTAGAAGTCTAATCTCTTTGCTCAGTCATAAACCTTTAGATTTTTGGAAACAGCTACTGAATCTCTCCTAAAGGGGATGTAGAAAAATTAAAACACTAAAGTACTATTGGTGAGGTTGCATACTGATTCAACTCTTCTGGAGAGCAATCTGGAATTCTGTCCAAAGGGTCATAAAGTTATGTAGGCCCTTTCACCAAGCAACTACTATGTCAGTATCTCAGAGATAAAAAACAAAATGGAAAAGGACCCATGTGTACAAAAATATTTATAGCAACTTTTTCATGATGGCAAAAAAATTGGAAATTAAGGGAATGTGGGGCAGCTAGTGGTGCAGTAGATAGAGCACTGGCCCTGGAGTCAGGGGAACTTGAGTTCAAATCCAACCTCAGACACTTAATAATGACCTAGCTGTGTGGTCTTGGGCAAGTCACTTAACCCCATTTGCCTTGCAAAAACCTAGAAACAAATTAAGGGAATGCCCTTAAATTGGGGAATGACTGAACAAATTGTTTCTTTTCTTTACTTTTCTGTATGTTTTCTTTAATAGAATGTCTTCTGTGGAAACGTGTTTTGTATGACTACACATGTATAACCTATGTCAAAATGTTTGCCTTCTCAAAGAGAGGAAGAGAGGAGAAGAGAATGGAAGAGAATGAAGAAGAATGGAAGAGAAGAAGAATTTGGAACTCCAAATTTGGAAAAATGTTTAAATAGTTTTTTATATGTATTTGGGAAAAATAAAATATTAAATAAGACTTTTTAAAAAGGAATTTTAAAAGAAAATGTCTTCCTAATTTTGGGTCCAGATAACCTAGTTCAAACCCCTCCTTTTATAGATGTAGAGATTGAAGCCCAGAGAGAAGTAGGGACATTCTCATTGCTGGTTAGAACAAAAGAGAAATCCCGAGACTTTTGCTGAATTGATTATGTTCCATGAGTCAGAATTCTTGCCTTAATTCCCTCCCAGGGGAGCTGCCAAGCTGAAATGTGCATGGCAATACTTGGTCACCTTAAAGGGATATGCAATTGGAAATTAATTCATTAATAATTATAATTCACACATAGTTGTTTGAACTTACTTCCCTCTTTAAAAAGATCATCCAATTAATCAAATGACATTTATTAATTTTATTCTAATTGTATTTTTATCTTAAAATGTTTTATTTTTTCAGGTTACATATGTAGTTTTCTTCATTTATTTTTGTAAGATTTTCTCCCTTCATCCCTTCCCTCCTCCCCCAAGATGCTAAACAATCTGACATGGATGATACATACAGAATCATTTTCAACTTATTTTCATATTAGCCATCACATTGATTAATTTGAAGAATTGCTTTGGTGTTCTCTTCGGCAATGGACACAAAGGCAGAACTAAAACCAGCCAGTCCCTGCCCACAGACCATTTATAGTCGTGGTCCCAACCGCCACCTCCAAAACTTCACCAGCAATATTCTGACAGGGATAACTAGAAACAGTCAGGTTTCTGGGGACCCACCTAGGGCACAGAAGGAGCCCATCATCAGGGCTGGCTGTACTTGAAGTTGGCCCATCCACGTACCCTCCATTGCCTTTGAGAATCCAGGGGCACCTCCAAACCAGGCCAAGGCACGGAAAGACTTTAGTGGAGAAGAGCAGGAATGTTGGGGCAATTGAACTGGTTATTAATATTGTTGTTAATAATGGCAATAATGATATCGATTTGAGTTTGATAGAATTTGGTAAAGCAAAAATTCAGGTGTCCTTGTTAGGGACAGAATCCTAAGCTAGGTAGGGCAATGAGAGTACTCCTGGACAAAACAAGATGGACTCCTCTCTGTTCTTTCAAAAAGAGAATACTGAACTTTTGTTACTAATTAAAGACATTCAACATGGAGAACTTTTTTTCCTTTGTTAAGTAACGACGCCCCCATGTATTGCTGTATTCAAGGGGAAGGTGGGTGGTCACTTGGTGATACCATAGAAGAAATCTGTGCTTCATGTCCGGGTCATATATTTAGAGTAAAAGGGAGGTTAGGGCTTCTCCAAGTTCAAGTCTTTCATTTTACAACTGAGGAAACCCTAGAAATGTCAGTTGGTTCATTCAGGTTCATGTGGTTAATAATCATAATAATGATAATATGCATTTATTTAGCCCTTTAAGGTTTGCATATGTTATTTAATCTTAATCCTCACATGAATTTAATCTAATCCTCAAACAGATTTCCCATTTTACAAATGGGAAAATGGAGTCAAACAGAGTTTAAGTGACTTGCCCAGGGATGCTAGTAAGTGTCTGGGGCTAGATCTGAACTCAGGTCTTCCTGACATCAAGTCCAGTCCTGTCCATTATACTACACTGCCTTGTTCTTGGGAATCATAGGTCTCAGAACTGGAAGAAACCCTGGGGACCATGTAACCCTATTCCCTCATTTTCCTGAGGAGGCAATTAAGATTCAGAGAGGAGGATTGACTTGTTGAAGATCATTTACATCAAAAGAAACCAAGATGGAATTGAAATCTGGGTGCTAGGACTTTAATATGAGCTTCTTACCATTTTATTGTTAGGTCACATAGCTTCTGAAGTTATGGGGCTTTAGAAATACAAAATGTTAATTTGAGAACAAGAGGATAAAATTAAGCTCCCATAATCCAGTTAGGAAAGACAAATGGGGTCAGTCTTATAGAGAAAAAGATTTCTTTTACAGTTGAAAATTAACCTTGAAAATGTTTAAAATTTGACCAATTGGGTTTACAGGCATCACAGTAGACCCAATGAGCTTGGTGTTCTCTATCATTAGGATCTTGAGGGTAAGTTACTCAAAATCAAGGTGAATGATAAGCAATATAAGCATGTGTTCCTCTGGAGGCCCACCTCAACCATCTACCAACAGGCACTAAATCTAAGAGGGTCTTCAGAACCCATTGATTCTCTCTCTGCCTGTCTGACTATGTTTCCATTCTCTTGGAAGAACCTTCATCCAAGGCCGTGCCTCAGTAACACTGAGTATCCTCCAAAGCTTTGACTTGAATCCATTTCTCTCTTTCTTATATGTTATAGCTTGTAGATTCATCAGCTCCAGTAGATTCAGTTATTATCCCCACACCAGTGGTTCAGCCATACCTTGGCAGAGTCTCTCAGTCTCTCTCTCTCTCTCTCTCTCTCTCTCTCTCTCTCATCTCCCTTTTACTCTAAATGTATAATCCTATGAACCTGTAATGAAGCACAGATTTCTTCTATGGCATCACCAAGTGACCACCCATCTTCCCCTTGAATACAGCAAGACATGGGGGAGTCATTACTTAACAAAGAAAAAAGTTCTCCATGTTGAATGTCTTTAATGCCAGGAATAGGGTTAGATGGTCCCCAGGGTTTCTGAGACCTATGATTCCCAAGAACAAGGCAGTGTAGTATAATGGATAGGATTGATGTCAGGAAGACCTGAGTTCAGATCTAGCCCCAGACACTTACTAGCATCCCTGGGCAAATCACTTAAATTCTGTTTGACTCAGTTTCCCCATTTGTGAAATGGGAAATATATATGAGGATTAGATTACCTCATCAGGAACTATTTTTTGGACATCTAAAGCTAGATGTCATGGAGGCATCTCAAACTCAATACATCCAAAAGCTAACTCATTCTCTTTCCTCTGAGAATTCCCCTCTTCCAAGCATTCCTATTACTATCCAGGGTTCAAGTATCCTCCCAGTCCCCCAGGTTTCCATCATTGGTCTCATCCTGACTCCTCTCTTGAATTAATCCCATATATCCAAGCCTTCACAATTTTTCTTATATGTATCCCCCTTTCTCCATTAATGTCACCATTGCCCCTGCCCAGGCCTTCATCACCTGATCCAGATAACTGCAATCAACTTTGATCTGGACTCCTTGGCTTTTGTCCGTCTTCTGTCCATGTCACACTCACATACTTCATAGAATCCAGTGGCTCCTTATTGGATCCAGTGTTAGCTATAAAATTCTTAGGTATTTGAAGTCCTCCATCACCTAGCACCTTCCTATCTTTTCCAGTCCTGCCCCTTCCTTCATAATCTCTGATCCAGGGATACTGGTCTCCTCATAATGTCTCTGACATGATTCCCTTTCCCACCTCCATGACTCTTATTGACAGGTCCCCATTTGTTGGAATGTTCTCTCTCCCCTTCTCTGGGTGTCCTTCAAGACTCCATTCAAATCCTACCTTCTCTAGGAGGCATTTTCCTGTTTCCCATAAAGATAGTACCTTCGCTCAGTGATTACATTTCTCTCTCTCTCTCTCTCTCTCTCTCTCTCTCTCTCTCCCATTTTTCTTTGTCCTCTTTTCTTCATATAATATATATTTCATTTATGAACATGTGCATAATCACATATAGTGTATATTATATTACATGAATGTTTGCTTGTGGTCTCCACCATGAGACTGTGACCTCCTTGAGGACAGTGACGGCATCGTCATATCCCAGATAATCAGCACATTTCAGGGAAGTGTTAAAAGCTTTTAAAAGGCCTTTGGATCTGACTTGATTGGGAGAGACCTTAGAGCAAAGAATGTTAGAGCTAGAATCTTCAAGTGGAGAATGTGAGAATTTTGAGAACATGTGTCTTAACCCCCTTTTCCAGAGAAGGCAACAGGCAGCAGACCTCGGCAAGAATTGGCATCAGTTCACAAAGCAAACTACTAGTTCAATCAGGACTAGGATCCCAGTGTCCTGGCTACTAGGTCCAGCACCACATGCTGAACTTTGCAGCCCCCGGGTACTTTGGGTTGGGGCGTCTTCGGGGGGGATGCGTCTATTTGTGGGTATGCATTTCACTTGCTGGGCTAAAAAGAAAGAGCTACAAAATAAGCCTCTTTCTTTAGAGAGAAGTGTTCCTGGGGCCGCTAGGTGGCGCAGTGGATAGAGCACTGGCCCCGAAGTCAGGAGGACCTGAGTTCAAATGAGACCTCAGACACTTAATAATTACCTAGCTGTGTGGCCTTGGGCAAGTCACTTAGCGCCATTGCCTTAAATAAATAAAAGAAAAAGAAAAAGAAAAAGGATAGAAACGTGCTCCTAAATGAACTGATGCTGAGCAAAGGGAGCAAAGGGGAACGTTGTCCACATTAACAACAACATTGTGAGTTGATCAACTATGCTAGATGCAGCTCCTCCCAGCAGTTCAGAGAGCTGGGACACCCCTGGGAGTCCTAGTATGGACAACAGCACCCATATTCAGAGGAAAAAAGAACAAACAAAAACAAGAAAACCACAGAATCTGAATGAATAATATCTTCACTTTTTAAAAACTTCTCTTATGTTTTTCCTCCCTATCCCATGATTTTCTTTCTTTTCTCTTAGTTCTAATTCCTCATACACAAAATGTCTAATATGTAAATCTGTTAAATACAATTGTACATGACCAACTTTTACCAAACTGCCAGTGGGGGAGGAGGGTGGGAAGGGAGGGGGTAGGAAAATGTGTAACGAATAAATAAATATACAAATGAATGAATGTTGAAAAATTTTCATAACATGCAATTGGGAAAATAAAATAAAATATCAATCCAATGTTGAAAATTATATTTGAAAGGAAGCAGAAAATATTTTTTTAAAACAAAGAAGCAAAAAATTAATAAATAAATTATTCTTTTTTTTTAATAAAAGAAATGGGTTCTTTCCTCATTTCTGCCTCCCAGAGACACTATATTCCCATCCAGACTCAGTTTGAGTGCCATGTTCTATGGGGATCATCCCTGAACCCCTCATTTGGTCTTGCTCCTATTGTTCTTCCCCCAAATTCCTTCATTCTAAACTGTGTGGGCTTACCTGTGTAATGGCTTTATCTCCCCAGAGAATGTAACTCTTTGAGGGCAAGTGCTATTTCCTTTGTGCTTCTATAGCAATCCAAGAATCAACAAACATTTTTAAGGTATCTTTTCCACATGCTGCTGCGGCTGTTTGTCCTTCATTATCAAAGAAGGCCATGACATCAGGGAGGTGATGCCATGACAAACACATGAACTGGATTTGAGTGAGGCGGGGTGTGCTCAGTCACCAGCCCCATTTTCTTCTCCAGAGCCATCTGGGTCCAATGGTCAGATTTGAATCAAGATGACTGGAGATGGCCCTGGATGTGAGGCAGTCAGGGTTAAGTGACTTGCCCAAGGTCATACAGCTAGTATCATATCCCATCCTCCTGACTGAGATCAGTCCTCTATCCATTGCATCCCTTAGCTGCCTACACACACACACACACACACACACACACACACACACACACACACACACACACACAGTGCTTGGTTACAAAGGCAGGAATAAAACCACCCCTGCTTCAAAGAGTTTCTATTCTGTTGAAGAAGATAATATTTAAGTGGTAATAGCTTAAAACTGCACCAAGACATCTGCTACACTCTCTCTATATGTATTTATGCCTATTTGTATTCCCAATATTTAGCCAGTGTAAATAATATTCTTAATATATAAGCTTACACAGTATAAACTTAACAAATGCTTATCCATCCTTCTAAATATTTAACCCTATCTTGCCACTCCATCTCTCTCTTTGATTTATAGATTCAAACTTTTCCTTTTTGTTTTATTCTAATCAGGTCATTCTTTTAGCTGTGTACCTGCTCTACCTCTCTATCTACGTCTGTGTCTGTGTCTGAGTGTGTGTGTGTGTGTCACTCCCGTCTCTCCCGTCTGCCTGTCTATACATGAATTGATAGTGAAGGAGGAATGAGAACCTCACTCCTGATTCATCTTTGAAATATTCAAACTCTTCTGTATTTTAATGCCAAAGTTGTATGTAGTGACCTTGCTGGCCAGTTAGTTTGGGGAGAGAGGGCCCCACAACCAGGGTGGGAACTGGCTTCTTCTCAGTGGCGTCGGAGTAATGAAGGACATCAAGGATGCCAGGGTGAGAAGGGAGTGCCTGTCTGTCTGGGGACTGGGCACTGACTGAACAGAGCAGGACGGCTGGAAGGGAGGAGAGTCCAAGAAGGCTGGCATAATCAGAGGGGCCAGGCTGTAAAAAGGGCCAAGCACCAAACAGAGGAGCTCACATGTGATCCTTGAGGTCAGCGGGAGCCGCACATAGGACAATTGATAAATGCTTATTGAATTGTCTTATTTAAGACACACACACGTACTGAAGAAGAAATTTATGATTATTATCTTTAATCACACATATAAAAGCATAATTACAAAATTTAGACTCTGGTTTTCAATGGCTTCTGGTCACACTGTCCAGTGTTATCCAGTTGGATAACAGCTCTCTGGCCGGTCAGTACTCTGTTCACTACTCCTCACTGTCCTCTGAGGAGTTAAATTCAGTCAGTTGTCTGAAGCAGAAAGTCTCTGGTTCTGGTAACATTACCCAGGAGCCTCAATGTTTGCGCATGCTGACATTTCAACTGGTCTTTTGGCTGGAGCAGAAGTGGACAGAGAACATCAGGAAACCAAAAACTCCCCCTGGTCGGAAGAGGTTGATGGTCAAGACCTCTGAGCTGCAAGCGGCCTCAGCAGAGACTCCCCCCACTTACCTGTCACCTTTCACAGAGGAGAGGAGGCAGAGCATGTGGGGGGGGGGGGTTCTTTGGGGAATGTGCGCCAGTTGCGATCTGCTTTTGGATGACTAGCTGCCATCTGTCAGGACGCGTATATGTTTACTCTTCAAACCTCAGAGATGTGACTGTATTTGGGTTTTGCTTGGACACCCAGCTCACTGAGCTAATTATGGAAATGCTGAAACACTAGGACATTGTTCAGGAGAAGAGAAACAAAACCAACACATCTGTGCCTCAGGATTAGTGTAGCGGCACTTCTGAAAGGTCTCTCCCTTCTCAGGGATGTCTGGTCAAGGAGAGGGAGCAGTATTTCAAGAGGACAAGGGGAGCGCATGTTGAGTTTTTCAGATCTTAAGGAGGGGCCCTCCAAGAAGAGCCCCTCATACCTTCCCTCTGAACTTTGTTACTCTCAAGTCATGCAGTTTCAATAGCAATTCTATTGGGGGGGGGGGCAACTAGATGACTCAGTGGACAGAGCACTGACCCTGGAATCAGGAGAACCTGAGTTCAAATCCAGCCTCAGACACATTATAATTGCTTAGCTGTGTGACCTTGGGCATTAATCCCATTGCCTTAAATAAATTTTTAAAAATAGCAATCTGCTTCTGATACTCACTTCTGAAACCTTATTGTAGTCACAGTATCTGGAACATCCAAGATGCTAATTGCTAATAGAATGAATGAAGAAAAATAATTTGTTTGAATCAACCCAATTGCATCAGAAAACAGAGTGTTGGGAGATGAGATGATGATTTATTAGTTGTTTTCTTTCTTTGTAAAATATTTGAAGTTAAGGATGGATTGCCACTCTATCTCTCTTTGATTTATCGATTCAAACTTTTTCTTTTTGTTTTATTCTAATAAGGTCATTCTTTTAGCTGCATATCTGTCTCAGTAAGTGGGAACAGGGGACTAGAGATGGTGGTGCCAAAGGAAACAGATTTAAAATCATTTATATTTATTCAGTTAACTATTTTCCAATTACATGAAACTAAATTTAACATTCATTTCTTCACGATTTGAATTCCAAATTCTCTCCTTCCTGTCCAGCCTTTCCCTACCTCTTGAGAAGGCAAGCAATATGATATTGATTACACATGTGAAGTTATGCGGAATATATTTCTCTAGAAGCCATGGTGCAGTAGAAAACAAGAAAAATCAAGATTAAATTTAAAGTATGCTGTAGTCAGAGTTCATCAGTTCTTTCTCTAACAAATGGAGATATTTAAGCAGGAAAAGAAAAGACTCAGTGGGACACATGCTAGCTCACTCCAGTTGATAATCACTGTGATAAGTCCTGGGATAGAAAGACACAAGCAGTCCCTGTCCTCAAGGAGCTTACATTCTAGTGGGACAAAGAATATGAAAACAACAGTGTTCACAAAGCCATGGAATCTCACTTAGGTCTCTAAGTTATGGAAAAGAGGAATTAAATTTGTTTTCCTTGGTCCCTTTGGGAAAGAGTAGGACAGGGAGGATGATGAGGGGTCATTTCAGCTGGAAATGAGGAAGAACATGCTAACAGAGAGAGCTATTATAGAATAGGCTGCCTTGATGGATAGGGAATGACCATGATACTCTGGGTATTTAAAGTGAAGGTCACTGGTATTGTAGGGTGTACTGATGCACCAACAGAAGGTTGCACTAGGTGATGAATCTATCAATAAACATTTATTAAATGCCTACTACCAGTCAGACAATAGGCCAAGGCACAGTGATATGAAAAGAGACAAAAGAGTCCCTGTCCACTTGAATGGGGGAGACAACATGCAAACATAGACAAAGCAAGCTCTATATAAGAGATAAATAGGAAATAATTAAAAGAGGGAAAGCCATGAAATGACGAGGGATTAGGGTAATTTCCAACTCTGTGATCAGAGTTGTGAGATTTAGGTTCCAGTCTGCCATTAGCATGCTTTATGACAGTGGATCCATCAACAATCAATCAGTTTGGGGAAAATCAATCAGTTCTGGGGAAAGAGGGGAGGAAGTCTCAGACCAACACAGCACAACCTCTAAACAAGAAGGGGCCTTGGGATCCATCTAGGTTAGCCCCTTCATTTTACCAATGAGGAAACTTAATTTGACCTAGTTAAGATCTAGAATGTGAGTTCTTACAGGCAACATAAAAAGCAGAACTTGGGTGTCCTGCTAGGTGGCACAGTGGATAGAACACCGGTCCTGGAATCAGGAGTACCTGAGTTCAAATCCGGCCTCCAGATACTTAATAATTATCTAGCCGTGTGGCTTTGGGCAAGCCACTTAACCCCATTGCCTTGCAAAAACTAAAAAAATTAAAAAATTAAAAAAACATCAATCAGTCAATTACTCAACAAAAATGTAATAAAACCTACTATGGATTGGGCTCTTGGAGTGGCACCAAGAATACAAGAGAAAAATGAAGCCTCCCTTCCTCTCAAAAAGCTTACATTCTTGGGGTGGCTAGGTGGCATAGTGGATAAAGGACCGGCCTTGGAGTCAGGAGTACCTGGGTTCAAATCTGGTCTCAGACACTTAATAATTACCTGGCTGTGTGGCCTTGGGCAAGCCACTTAGTCCCATTTGCCTTTCAAAAAAAAAAACCTAAAAAAAAAGCTTACATTCTAGAGGGAGACAGAGTGAATACAAAATAAATACCACGTACTTTGGAGAAGGAAGGGAGATACTTCCCTTTCTGAGTCCAATCTGCCTAGTCTGTAAGAGATGACATTGAAGATACCTTCTTGCTTCTCTCAGCAACTACAGGTTCAAAGACTAGCTGGAGAAAGACAAAGGGGAAATTCTTGCCCCATCTCTTCCAGCTGAATTGCTAGCCAAGGAGGAAGGAGAATCTCAGCCCTATTTCATCATCAAAACCTTCAGATTCTTCTATCTTCTAAAGCAAAAGACATGAATTAACCAGATAAGATTTCCTGCCTCATTTCATACTTCCAACCAACATGAACTAACAGAAGGGATCACAAAATCCCTAAGATGGGAGGGACCAGAGGGTCCTAGTCATCCCTCTACCTGAATAGGAATATCCTCACTCACATCCCTACTGGGTACTCTCTGATGGGGAGCTTACCACACTGACCACTTGGGGACAGCATTAATTGCTATTTCTTCCTTATGTTATTGAGTTGAAATTTGCCCTCCTACAACTTCCCCTCATTCATTATTCTGCTCTTGGAGGCCAAATAGAAGTCACCCCTTTCTTCCCCAAAATAGCCCTTAGAGATATAATCACTGCAATCATATCAATCTCTGCCAGAGCTTCACCAAACTAAACATCATTGGAATTTTCCTTAACTAAAGAAACCTTGATGCCACTTCCATATGAGCACAATGTCACAACCTCAGAGTTGGAAAGAACATCAAAGGTCTTCTAATCTAACCCCAATAAGAAGCATTGACCCTCAAGACTTTCCAGTGTAGAAGTTCATTGCCTCCTGAAGGAACCTGTGAAGCAGAGTGAAAATTTGATAACAGGGTTCAAATCTGAGCTTTGTCACTCTATGACTTACCTTTGGGTACATTATTTTCCTTCTCTGGGCTTTAAGTGCCAAAGAGAATGGATGAAAGAATGAATTTTAAAAGCAACAATTATTACACCCAAAGGGCAACAAAAATGTGCATCCCCTTTGATCCAGCAATACCACTACTGGGTCTATACCCTGAAGAGATGATGAAAAAGGGTAAAAGCATCACTTGAACAAAAATATTCATAGCAGCCCTGTTTGTGGTGGCAAAGAATTGGAAATTAAGTAAATGTCCTTCAATTGGGGAATGACTTAAACTGTGATATATATATATATATATATATATATATATATATATATATATATGTCATGGAACACTATTGTTCTATTAGAAACCAGGAGGGATGGGAATTCAGGGAAGCCTGGAGGGATTTGCATGAACTGAGTGAGATGAACAGAACCAGAAAAACATTGTCCACCCTAACAGCAACATGGGGGCTATGATTAACCTTGATGGATTCACTCATTCCATCAGTGCAATTATCAGGCACAATTTTGGGCTGTCTGTGATGGAGAATGCCATCTGTAACCAGAGAAGGCACTGTGGAGTTTGAACAAAGACCAAAGACTGTTAACTTTAATTTTAAAAAAAAAAAACCCGTTATCTTTCTTATGTAATTCTGCTCTCTCTCATACTTTATGTTTCTTCCTTAAGGACCTGATTTCTCTCTCATCACATTCGACTTAGATCAATGTAGACCATGGAAATAATGTAAACACTAACAGACTGCCTTCTGTGGGGGGGGGGGGACTCAAAATAAATAAAATCTTTCTAAATATCAAAAGCAACAATTAAGCACTTACCGTATACCACATAGGTTACCAGGTGCCAGGAATTCAAATGGAATGTGAGACAGTCCCCATACTCCCAGCTTTTCCCAGGCTGTTCAAGGAGTCAATAAACAGTTACAAATTCAGCAGATGCAAAGGTCTCTGGCCTTCAGGAGCAGCAGCAAAATGGTTCATTCTTGTGTTTCAGGCCACTTCCACTGATGAAATCCCATGTACATTGCTGATGCTAAACTGTTGGACAAGACCAAGGACTTTGGTGGCAAAGGCTAGGTCTTTAGTCTCTGCAACTTCTAAGGAGGTGGGGTTACAGGGCCCTCGGAGGGGATTCTAGATCACATCTTCACAGATGTGATTCTGGAGGTAATAGGGAGCTACTGAAGTTTAGAGAGCATGGGAAAGACATGATCAGACCGGTGCTTCAGGACAAGCCCATTGATGATGGAGTGGGAAGAAATTTGAGGCAGAGAGAGAGAACCAATTAGATAGTGATGACAGCAGTCTCACACCTCACCCTCTTACCTTTGCTCCATTAGTTTGCAAATTACTTGAGGTAGAAACAATTTCACTTCTGTTTTTGTGTCTCTAATATCCACCACAGGCCCTGGACTCAGTAGGTGCTTAATAAATGTGTATTTTGTTTTGTTTTTCTGTGTTGAACTGTCTGCACCACAGTAGCCATAATAATTCTGAATATACTTTAATATACTTTACCTCTAATTACAAACACTTGAGAAATTTCCCAGGTTCAGACTCATCCCCGTCCCATCCCCACCTCCATCTTTCTCTTGTTACAAGATAAAACAGCAGCACCAAGGATGAAAGGAGGCAAGTGACCAAGTAGAAGGAGACAGAGATGCTTTGAAAAGAGCCAGGAGATGAAAAAGTAGAAGGAATGATCACAGAAGGGCAACTTGAAAGAGGAGGGAAGAGGGGAAGAAAGGGAGGGCATTCTTCTCCTCAAGGTTCCTTTGTTCTGGGGAAAGAGGGGAGGAAGTCTCAGACCAACACAGCACAACCTCTAAACAAGAAGGGGCCTTGGGATCCATCTAGGTTAGCCCCTTCATTTTACCAATGAGGAAACTTATCTTGACCTAGATAAGATCTAGAATGTGAGTTCTTACAGGCAACATAAAAAGCAGAACTTGGGTGTCCTGACTCCCTGGTCTGTTGGTATTTTGATCAGACTACGGAGGGGGTTAGGGAGTAGAGTAAGACCTGAATCAACTCCAGAAGGGTTTAGGGGATGATAGGACAGGGGAGGGGAAGAGAGACCATCCTGGGTTAGGTCCTGGGCCCATAACAAAGGCATCACCAATGCGCAAGTCTGGTCTTAACTAGGAACACATTTTGATAACTGTATTCAGTTTCCTCTGCGGTCTTATGAGTTTTATTTTATATATTTAAAAAACATGATTCTGAGAAGGACTTTGCCCAGAGGGCCACAATACAAATGAAGGGCTGAGCCTCTGATGGGAGAAGTGAAGCACAAATGTGTCTGGTTCACTTTCCCACCTCCCAGCCTTTGCCTACTTGTTTCAAGGTCTCCTTCCAGAGGAGACAAATTTGCCACATGACTTTGAGAAACATCACTTTCCGGGAGTCTCTGACTCCCTTCAGGTTCTGCCATTCTGAGCAACTGAGTGGATGGCTGACAGCAGGGATCATTCTGGTATCCTGGCTGGTTAGATGGCAGTGAGGGTGAGGGTGGCACCCCAAGGTCCCTCCTGACCAGCTCTGACATTCTCTGTTCTCAGGTCCTTCTGAAGTCTAATGGTCTAAGTTCTGGGTTCTAAGTGTTTTTCCTAAAGTCTTTTCCACTTTTCAGATGTTCTAAGCTTCCAAGTCCCTCCCAGCAATGAATCAAGGTTCACACTGTAGATGCTTTAGACCAACTTGTGTCAGCCTAGGTCACTGGCTGGAGGGTGGGGTGAGTGGGGGTAGCTGGAGTCAGCCTGCCTGATGATTCCGTGTCAGGACCCATGCCAGGCTCAATGACAGGGGGTGGTGGGAGCAGACCCTGGCATTCTTGGGGCTTTGCTGCCCCCACTCCCAGGCCTGCTTCTCATTAAAGGCTTTACTTGTAGCCTGCCGCTCAAGAGCTATTAACATCAAACTTAGGCATGCACAGAGCAGACTTGCCCAGAGCCACCCTGGAGCAGGGGCCTCTTGGGGGGATAAAGTCTGATGGGCTCCCAGGCCTCCTCTGCAGTCCCAAGACCTGATGCCCCCACACCCTTCTGGGAGCCAACCAGGGGAATTTCCTGCCCAGGGAAATTCTTCCCACAACCTTCAAAGGAATGGTTTTCACTGTCAAGTTCCTGGATGTTCTCTTCACATGGGGAAAAGGAGGGAAAAAAACCCTGTTTTTAGGTGGCATCAGAGAAGAACATTTGGTGTTGGAGTCATGAGACCCAGATGGGAATTCTGGTTGAGCTGCCTTGGTCTTGGCAATCACTTCACTGTTCTGAACCATCATGTCAAATGGTGGGTTGGGTCAATGGTTCCCTATAGGGCCTCACCAGCTCAGAATTCCCATGAGGGAGACCAAGTCAGATTGGAGACCAGGAAGATCCAAGGGAAATTAGGTTGTGGGTAAAAATGTAAGAGAATATGGTCCTCTCTTCCCCTGCCTCTTCCTTTGAGATCCCTTAGCTCTTTCACTAGTCTTGTGAAGGCCCCACTCCTGCAGGAGGCCCATCTTCCACCCTCTCCCCCACCTTCCCTTTTGGCATAGCCTTCCAGGTCCTCTGAGTATCTCCTGGATGTACCTCATTATTTCCATGTTGAGTCCTCTGTCTCCTAGTTCCTTCTTGGCTATCTACAAACCCACTCAGGTCTCCCCTATCCTTAAAAATAAGACAACAAAGCCCACTACTCTTCCCAAATCTCCAGTGCATTTGGAGCTGCCAAATCTGCAGCATTTGACATTGGTGACCATTTTTTCCTACAGGATACCCCTCAATCCCTGGAATTTTCTAGATACTGTTCTCTCCCAGCTCTCCTATTTATCTGACTACTAGTACCTTTTTCTGATTCATCAGCCATATCATACCCCCTAATTGTTGGCATAATACCTTTGACTCTCTGCCTCTCCTCTTTCTCTCCTTCTCTCCCTCTCTGTCTCTCTATGTGTCTGTTTGTCTTTACGTCTGTCTATCTCTCTCTCTCTTTCTCATCCCATGGGTTTAATTAACACCTCTGTTCAGATGAGTTCCAGATCTAACCAGAATGTCCTCCAAATTTTAGTGCATTTTTAAATTTTAGCATCAATCTCCATCCTGAGATCCAATCCCACATCAGCAAATATCTATTGGGCATTTCAAATGGTTATTCCACAGGCATCTCAGACTCACCATGTCTAGCTTCCAACCCTCCCTTTCTCTGAACTCCCCTATTTCTATCCAAGGCACCAACATCTTTCCAGTTACCCAGGTTCTGAATTCCAATTTCATCCTCACTTCCTCTCAGCCCACCCTAGTCCAGTCCAATTAGTGATCACTTCTTGTTATCTATCGAGCCATAGCATTCCCTGTATCTCTTCCCTCTCCTCACTCAACCACCACCCCTCTAGTTCAGCTACTCAGCCCCTCTTTCCAAACTAGGGAGGAATCTCCTAATCATTTTCCTTACTTCATCTCTCCTCTAAACAGTTACATGACTGGCTTTCCAAAAACCTGGATGGGACTGTGTTCCTCCTCCCCTAAATGAATGACAGGGGTTCCTATCACATCTAGGATCATAGTGCATGAATTCCTCTGTTCACCATTTCAGAATCTCCCAAGAATTCTCTGTCAATCAATCAATCAATCTATCTATCTATCTATCTATCTATCTATCTATCTATCTATCTATCATCTATCAAGTGTGGGAATTGAGCACATTCTGAAGATGCTGAACCCTTAAGATTCTGGGTCACAGTCAGGATTGAGGGGTCTCCAGGAGGAAAAGAAGGTCACCAATGTCAACTGCTGAAGAATGGTGAGGAAAGATGGATACCAAAGAATGGATTAAAATACTGAAGTTAGAGTCAAGAAAGCCTGGATTCAAAACCTGCCCTTTAAATGCCTTTGCTAAGTGACTCTGGATACGCACCCTCCTTGCACTTCAGTTTCCTCCTTTTCCGAATGGGAATAATAAGAACTGGCGTTACCTCATGGTCCTGCACTGAAGCTCAAATGAGACCATTGACAGAAAGACTTTGCAAAAGTGAAAGCCCTACAGAAATATCAGTGTTTTTTACTGATGTGTGACCTTGGGCAAAAGACTCTCCCCTCTGAACCTCAGTTTCCTCCCGTGCAAAATGAATATGTTTCACCAGAAGATCTCCAAGTCCTTCCAACTCTGGATCTGGTAAGTTGTCTGCATCTTTCCATCCTACAAGATGCTCAGTCAGGCTTTCCCTCCAGGAGACTTTCCCTCAGAGCATCCTTGAAACCCCCCTGCCAATGCCTTCCTCCAGCTTCCTTGTCAGTTCCACTCTCTGCCTGTCACAGCTGAGTGCTTCCCAGATTTCCAAGGGCTCCCATGGGGCCATGAGCCTGAAGTTATAGTGTGTGACCCCAAAAGAAGAGCAGCTGGGCCAGATCTATTACAAGATGAGAGACTGAGACACACACACAACACACCCAGAGAGACAGAGACAGACAGACAGACAGAGAGAGAGAGAGAGAGAGAGAGAGAGAGAGAGAGAATACTGGGATTCGGTATCTGAGTCTATCTCTATTGATTCCCAGGAATGGAGTAATGGATCAATATAGGCTATATGTTCTGGACTGACCAAGGTCCTGGGGGTCGGAGATCTTGAGCATCTTGTCTACCCTCTGCATCCAGTCCCTAAGTACCTCTCAACAATCCTGGGAGAGTTTCACAAGGCTGAGCCACCTTGAAAGTCTTCAGAGGCATTTGCTCATTCATGCCCTTCATTCTCGAAAAGGACCATGACATCAGAGTGGTGATGCCATGTCTTGCAAATTAATTGAATTTAACTGAGGGAGAACTGTGTAAAGTCACCAGTCTCATTCTCTCCTCTGGAGACATCTGAGTCCTGTGGAAAGATATAGATGGCCCCAAAGCACTAGGAAACCTTGATCTTTTGAAGCTAAGGTTTTTCTCAGGTCTCAGTTGTCTGAGGTAATGCCCATTCAATGATTCAGACTGGGTAAGAAATGAGGGGGGAAATGGCTTCTTTTACTGAGTCAAAAATCTGGTGGAGGACCCTTAGAGTTTCTGGCCAAAACAAAAATAAAAGCTATTTACACTCATTCTGAGTCATGATGGAAACAAACATACAATGACCAAGTGAAGTTTGAACTGGGAACTATTTTTGACCAATCAGTTGGGTTTCAGGCATCATCCTTGATCTAGCCCATAGATCCCAAGAGAACTTGTGAGGTTTCAGTGATCAACATTTATTTCTTTTGGGCAGAGCACCAGTAGAGGTCAAGGATGACTCCTAGAAAACTTCCTTTCTTCATATTTCCTGGCTCTCTCAATGGGACCATCTTCTCTCCAGAGGTATGAATGTCAATACATCCCATTTTCATGGCCTTTCCATTGTAAGCAAAAGGAGTGGAAAGAAGACTGGTCTTGGATTCATGAGGCCACAGTTCCTGCCCAGCCAGGCCATTTGCTTAAGTAATCTTCCCCTTCTCTGACTGTGGGGAAGTCAAGGCACATTCACTCACCACATGAGGGGCTATGATTACTGTAGACAAAGAGCTTCCATCTGGGGCCTTCTCCCTGGTACTTCAAACCAATTTGGTGTTTTATCTCTTCCTAGACATATACCTGTTCTCTTCCCATTGGAATGGCAGGTCCCTGAAGGTAGGGGACTTCCCTGGTGCTAGACACAGAACAGATGCTTCAATAATGCTTGCTGATTGACTTGATGGCTGGCTATATGACTCCATCTTTGGTAAGGGGTCAGTTCTCCCAGGGCAGGGACTGCTCCACTTTTGTCTTTGTACATAAAAATATAATATGATTTCTGAGTGATCTCCAGAGAAACAGAGAGACAAAGACAGGGTAGACCAACAAGACCAGTAGGTCAAGGGTAACTATATTGTCCCAATTTTACAGTTAAAGGAAATGAAGTTTAGATGGTAGACAACTTCTCAACATTTTTTAAATGTCCAAGCCAGGACTCAGAACTTCTGACTTTATGGCCTGAACTTTCTCCATTCTTCTACCTCCCAATGTTAGAGAAAGAAAACTACTTTGGTTGTGGTGTGAGAGAACCAATCACCATCTCTGGGGTGTTATGAAAGTAACTTCCATTTATGGGCCCCAATTTCCCAGATGTAAAATGGGGAGGGGGAAATAATATAATGATCACTTAATAAATGGTAGGTAATTGAAGGCTCATAAACCATAGAGGCCTCTCCAAGTGAGAATCATAATTATTTTAGTGGACCAGAGTAAGCTCTCAGATAAGTTCCCCGAGTGAAGACATCACTCTAGTAGCAAATGTTGTTGTTGAGGAAGGAGAGAAAGAAGAAGAGACACCTCTCTAATGAGGGGTGCAGAACATCTTGCTCTCAAGATGACTGGGGTGGGTTGGGGTGGGTGTTGTCCACAGACATTCCCTTCCCCCAGGATCTGGAAGGCTTTCTCCTAGTTGCTCTGCCTCTGGCCTTCAGCACCAGGCCAATGCCATTGTCTGATGGTGACCTCCTAAGACACCCCAGGAATTCTTTAGAAAGCAAGAAACCCAGATTCCATTGAGGTCCCCAGGAAGCCAAGTATGGGGGTGATTGTTGAATTGGAGATAGTGTACCTGGTATCCCCCTGCTCTCAGTACAGGGGGGAAAAGAATATTTGCTGAGCAAGAGAAGTATCCTTAATTTATTAGGAGCCATGAAAGATCCCCAGGTGGATATAATTTTCCAAATCAGTTCTGGCCACCTGGGCCCTTGTCACATTGTGACTTCAGTGATTTCAGCTTGGCCATTCTCAACTGGAAAGTCTGGAGAAGCCTGCTTCATTTGATCGAGCCAAGAGCTTCAATACAACACCTAAAACCATAGAATGAATTCAAATCTTGGTCCAAGAGAATCAGAACCTTAGGATCGCATGCAGTCTTAGACTCAGGCCATTAGACAATGACCCAACAAGCATTTATTGAACTCTATGAGGGATGCAGAAGTCCTGCCCTCTGGGAGCTTACAACTGAGGGGTTCAAATTGTGTCTCTGACCTTGGACAAACCACTCATCTCCTCCCAACATTAATTAGAATAAAGGACCTCAGTTGTCAATATGGTGCAGCCAGAGGGTCTGGGTTCAAATCCTGATTATGGGGCTTCTATTACCTTGGATTAGTCCCTTATTTCCCTGAGTCTCAGTTTTCTTATCTATGACTGTGAAAGGGATGAACTAGGTGGTCTCTCAGTTCTTTTATCGGAGGATCCCTTTGGGTTCCCAAGGCTGAATTTGAAAGACTCTTCCAGCCCAGATGTTCTTTTCTGTTTAGATTTCTCCCCCTTTGTATCCTGTGCCAGGAGGTTCTCCAGACCTTGAGCTCTAAGGTTCCCTCCTCCATGGCACATGGGAACATGGAAACACAAATTCACCATGGTGAAGACTTTGTGATAATCATCTCCTCCCCTTACATCTGCTCAGTCCCATGTGGTGCCAACCTCCTGTGTAGTCAGGGAAGCAGGTGAGAGGTAGTGTGGGCTAGGGGGGCGGGGTAGCCTTGGGTTTGGAATGAGCAGAACCAGGTTGGAAGCTTGGTTTTGCCACTTACTGCCCTTGTGACCTGGGGCAAGACACTTCCATTCTCTGGGAAATGAAGATGAGATGGGATGTCTGGAATGACCAACAAGAAAGAAGACATCCCTGATAGAAGGGTTCAAATGGACTCCCAGAGTATCCCTCTTCTGCACGGGGAAAAGCATCTCCTTTATTTTCTCTGTGCCCCCTCACCCTCCAAGCTCCTCTGAGCCTGCACAGGAAGAATCACTAAGAGGGCTTGACCATCAGGGCAGTTCCAGTGTGAGAAATCAATTCCCCCACTGGCCCAAAAGCAGCTGTAGCTGGCTGTCACCTGGATGGGAAAGCGTTCTCTGCTCCCCCTGCTCCAGGAGATCAAATGAGTTAGAACAAAGTGGAGTTTGGTTTCTTCAGTTGGAAGTCAATTGTAAACAATCTGTTTTGTTTCAGGCTGGAGTGGTGTGTGTAGACAGGCTCTCTTCTCCCTGGATTTGCTCTCTGGGTCCCCTCCCCCCTCCCCAGAGCTCCAGGGCACATTTTCCACACCAGGCAGGAGGGAGAATCAGATTATTCTCTGGGGTGTTTTTCTTTTACTACTTTAATTAGCTGGCTTCTTGCGCAATACTTACTGATGTCAAAAAAACAAAAATATTTTAAAATTAAATACTATTGGCATCCTTTTACATAGAGTAGGAGAGGTGAAGGCCCTGCCTTTGACTCCTTCTGTGCCTTCTCATGCCAGGAGATTGCCAAATGGCCATTACCTAAAAGAATGACAGCAGGGGCTGATGGGAGACGCACAATAAGGAAAGAGTACCAGGCTCACTCCATCAAACAACGGATGGGATGGGAAGTCTTGTCCCTGGAGTAAGGGTGGGCTCAAGCAGAATGACCAGGGACATAATGTAGGTCTGTGAAAAGAGTCCTGGTCTCCCACCCAGGCTCAGACACCAGGCAGCTGTGGGACTTAGGGCAAGTCAGATATCTGAGTCAGAGCTTTGAAAGGAGGGAAGGAGATAGTGAGATGAGATCAGATGAGATCATGGCTGCCCCAGAATATTAAAATTTGTTGTGACCATTGGTGTCATTGTTATCATTGCTGGAAGTTAGTAAACTACTAATTATAACCTTGTCCCTATCTCCTTAGGAAACATAGAGACTCTAGCATCGACATTTTACTCATCAATCGAGACACTGAAGGACATAGCCAAACACTCATTCTTCACCTTGGTGTGACTCTAAGGCCAGGCTCCATCAACTAAGCTTCCTTGGTGGGGGGCAATGAGGAATCTCCCTCCAGCCAGCTCTCCGTTACAGTCCAACTCAACTGGGATCTAAGCAGGGATGACAAATGTAAGAACATAGTTTTGCAGAACTGAGAGGGGCCTTAGAACATGGAACATCAGAGCTGGGAGCAACTTTAGATAATGTACCAATAAATGGCATTTATTGAGTGTGTCTTATGTGTGAGCAAGTGCAATAGCCCAGGTCCTGGAGGAGGGCATTTCTATTCAAGTTACAGAGGGTGTGTAAAAAGACCTTGGAATATAGGATGTCAGGGTCAAAAATAATCTTAGAGACCCTTGTTTACCATTTTCAGCTTTACGGACAAGCAAACTGAAGCCCCAAGAGGGCAGTAACTAGCCCAGGATTATAGATATTCTGTTGGCAGTGCTGAACAGCTGCCATGCTGACAGGAGACATTCCAACAAAGACCTTTCACTTCCATTTGGGTACTGGGTCTCACCATCCTTCCATTCCTGGAATCCATCGGGATCTCTCTATCCTAATCCCATTTCAATGAGAGTAGCAGTCCTATGATTATAAACAAGTCATTTCCCTTCTCTCTGCCTCAGTTTATTCACTTATAAAATAGGATGATAATCATAACTAGAATCTGATCTAATAGTCCTAGGAAAAAGGTGCTATTTTTATCACCACCACCATGGCTATCCTCATTTTACAGTTGAGAAAACAGAAGCTTCAAAGGTTAAATGACTTGCCCAGGGTCTCCCAGCTAATGTTTGGAGTTAGATTTAGACTCTAGTTTTCTAGTATAATCCCTGTGTCTCCAAGTTACAGCAAGAGTGAGTGAAAACACATGGAAGTGATGGCCCGGGTGTTATGACAAAATGTTCCAAGAAGAAGGAAAGCCTTTAGCCTTTTAGGTAGATTTTTGAGGAGAGATTTAAGGAAACTTTAGACCAGAACTGCACCTGATGAGAGGGCATGGAGGAACCGTTCTCTGTGGAGTGTGACTTTGTCAGTGAGATCATGGACCCAGGAAAAAAAGTACCCAAGATTTTTATTTATAATTAAGAGATCAACATGGGAAGACTTCTGTTGCAAAATGATGTAAACAGAGCTTAGAAAACAATATATACAATATAACGGTAAGAACAGATGGAAAATACCATCCACCTCCAGAGAAAGAACTAAGGAGTCTGACAGCGGATCGAAACAGACTGTTTTCACTTTCAAAATTGCTTTTTTTTGTTTTTTTCTTTCTTGTGATTTCTCCTTGTCTTCAGATTTTTCTTTCCCAACATGACTAATGAGGAGATCTGTTTGACATGATGGTATATACAAGCTATATAAGACTGAATGCGGAGTAGGGAGGAAGGGGAGGAAGGGTGAAAAATTTGGAACTTGAAATCTTACAAAAATGAACAATAAAAAACTATCTTTACATATAATTGGGGGAAAATACAAAAAAGAACCAAAAAAAGTAAATAGCAAGAGCAAAAAAACCAAAAAGCCCACTTAGAATCCAGTGCTATGAGATTATAAAAAACCAAACTTGATGCCAAAGAAGACATGAGGAGGTGCCTTTTTTGCATAAGTGGGGGACTAGGGGTGGTGAATACTGCATATTGTAGCAGATGCCTTATTTGTTAGTTTTCTGAAATTTTTCCTTCTCTTTCTACTTTTTGTTATGAAGGATGACAAGGAAGGGCTGCATTGGCGAAAGTGTGTAATGTGTTAAAAAAAACTGTTAATACAATTTATTTTACAAAATGAACAAAAAGAACCCAGATTCCAGTCTTGGACATCCCTCTTCCATGACCTCCCTTCAGGGCTCCTGCTGCTTCCTCTGTGAACCAGCTCTGATACATCCTCAGCCTCTGACCTCCAGTAGGAGAATGGACCAGCCATCGAATCCTGCATCAACCTAGGCCAATGAGCCCAAATGAACTCAGTCCTGTTGTTCCAAGAGTATAACCTGGGAGAGCAGCTTGGCCCGCCAGGTTAATTCTACACTATTAACGTGACTGATGGCTCCCACAGAATTTCCTGCTATTCTTTCGAGGGAAAATATACCTCCTGAAGTTTCTTATGGATCAACATGTCAAGAACAGAAATGATAATGGGTTGACTAAGGACATGACCTGAGCTCCTAGCATTCTAGCTATGAACATCCAGTCTCTGCCTGAAGATCTCCAGAGGGGAGGAGCCTACTGCATCATGGGGTCACTGATTCTCTTGGGAGGATTTTGCTATAAACAAGCCTCAATCTGTCTCACCGACATAACTCCTTACTCTCCCCTTAGAGACCAAGCAAAGATGAGCCCCCTCCAGACACCTAAAGATAGCACACACACACCCCCCAGCTCCTCCTTGAGTCTTCTCTAGGCTAAACAAAACTGGTTTTCCTTCCATTGGACTTCATGTAAAATGGACCAAAGACCCTTCCCCATCTCTTCTCTCTCTGTTTTCATCTTGTTTGGGCAAAGTTGTTTGCACCTCATTCAATTTAGCTCCACAAGGGTAGGGACTTATTTGGCCTTCCTTTGTTTCTTTAGGGCTTGGTCCAGTTCCTAGCATAAAAAATACTTGCTGGTCGATTGGTAGGAAGCTCTCCAATTTATCGACGTCTCCTGAAAAATGATAATGCCTCACACTGAAGCCAACATGCCAGATGGGGCCTGCCTGGGACAAAAGACAGATGAAGCCTAAGATGCCACCAGGTCTCCCTCCATGCAGCCTTAATGCTGTGACAGGTCAAACTATTTTGGGAAGGAAGTGAAGAGGGAAAAGAGGCCCAGAGATCTACAGTTGTTCCGGCCTCCTCCACTGTGGCCTTTGATTTCTCTCTGAAAAACTCTGGAGAAGAGGCCGGCGACTACTGGAGACCTTGAATAGTGTCTGGTAACTGGGGCATCTATTGTCAGCTAAGAGCCCATGGGGAGGGCAGGCAGGCCGGCAGCTGCAGTTCTGGGCCCATGGAGTCTCTTCTCTTTCCTCCCTTTCTCATCTGCTCTGTTATTGTTTCCTGCTGCCTTTCTCTGAACATGTCAGAAAGAGGTTCAAGGCCCCAGCACAGAAATACTTGAGATGAAGACTAGAAAAGAGCAGCAATATTGATGCTGGGTTTTTTTTTTTCATTTCTAAGTGTCCTCAAAGCTTTTAAAAATATGTCTAATGAAACCTTCCTGGCTGAGAGCTGGCACTGCATTGTGGAATCTGAGAATGGAGGGACCTCAGCAGAGGAAGACAAGGATCTGGGAACCCATCGGGGGGAGATTTTCTGCACTAGGACCTTCCTCATCTGTGGCATGGGCAGCCCTGGGGATGCCAACAACCTGTCTCCTTGTCTGGGTCTGCTGCTCAGATCAATGAGATTCACAGAACCAAATATCAAAAACCAGCGCTTTCATTTTACAGATGGGGAAACTGAGGCATCAGGCAATGAAGTGACTTGCCCAAGGTCACACAACTATGAACCATGTGACCTCAACTCTGAAATAAGGGTCTCTGACTATACTATTTCCTCTCACTCAAACATTGCCAAGAGGAGTACTATTTGGTGGGTCAGGAGATGCTGAAAACAAGAGGTCCTATTGTTTGGGATATACATATATAGATATAGATATAGATATAGATATAGATATAGATATAGATATAGATATATATATAAGCTACTTCTAGGTCTGAACACCAGCTTTGCCACTTACCTCTTGCGTGACATTGGTGAAGTGACTTTATCTCTCTGAAGCTTTGTGTCCTTGTCTAAAAACTGTTACTTTCCCCCATCCCAGCCCTAAGTCTGTGATCTAAACAGGAGAAGGTCCTAAAGGAAGGCCCAAGGGCAAAGAGTTCTGGAGCTACCCAATGGGAAAAGATACCTACTGTGGCAGTCCATCAAGGCCTGTCCTGGGTTGGGGTTCAAGGGCAATGTATGGGATCCAACCAGGTGTCTCAGGAATATTCAGAACATAGCAGGAGAAACCCTGCTTCTTCAGAGTTCTCTCAGACTGGGAGGGGCGGTGTCAGGGCCACTCCAGTTGGCTGCTGGGGCCAAACTTTGTGATCATGAGGTCACTACTCACTAAGAAATGAAATTTTGAGCCTGGAATAGAAGGGTCTGGATTTCATGGATTCTAGAGAAAGGATTAAGAAAGTAGGAGGGAAAGAAGCCAAAAGAGAAGTACAAGTCCAGGAAAAAAAATAACAGTTTGATTTTTCTCCCCCAGCTGAAAAATATTCCCTGGACCAGGTGTTCAGTGCACTCACCTAGATTTTTGGACCAACCTCCCAACAAGACTCCCTGCTTCCTCCCTTTCTTTTTTGGGGGGGTGGGGTGGGGTTTAGGGTTTTGGGGGGAAGGCAAATGGGGTTAAGTGGCTTGCCCAAGGCCACACAGCTAGGTAATTCTTAAGCATCTGAGGCGCGATTTGAACTCAGGTCCTCCTGACTCCAGGGCTGGTGCTCTATCCACTGTGCCACCTAGCTGCCCCTGCTTCCTCCATTTCCATTTTCCCAAGCATCCTTCCTGTTGCCACATCTTTCTTAAAACTAGATCTGATCTTAGCCTAGGGGTTTGGGGAGGCAGGCAATGGTAATGAAATGCAAGCAGATCTGCATTCAAGATTCTTCTCTGATAGGCATCCTGGAAATGAGCTCCTGGGTTCGTCACAAACTCTAAGAGAAGATGCCAACCTGCATTAGTAGAGAGAATGACATTATATAGGAATGCCCAGTCCAGCCTATCTATACTTTCTGTGTGTGTGTGTGTGTGTGTGTGTGTGTGTGTGTTTCTGTGTGTGTGTGTGTGTGTGTGTGTGTGTGTGTGTGTGTGTGTGTGTTATGGTGCCCCTAGATGAGTGTAAGCTCCTTAAGGCCAAAACTGTTTTTACTTTTTGTTTTTACTTCCCTGCTGCCTAGCACCCAGACTAAGGGTCCAGGCCTGTGATTTCTCTGGGATATGAAAATGAGTCTGGAACACAGACTGTGACTTGTGTACCTATGGGCCCCCAGCTGGGCCAGGGCAGGGTCTTTCTGTCTTTGAGGCCACTACCCCACACTGTCTTTCTGCCTATAGAAGGCACTTAACCTAACTTTACCAGGGAATCAGCAGTTATTAAGGTACTGTGCAGTAAGCACTAAGCTAGGATACAAAGAAAGGTAAAAGACAGTCCTCAAGGAGATTACTGTCTAAGGAGAAGACAACCTGCAGGCAAGTATGTACAAATAAGCCACAAGCAGGATAACTGGAATGCCTGGACATCAGTGGATTTGCATCAACTCCCCTTAAAGAAGGAATGCCAGTCCCAGAAGGCAATGCCCTGTGCTTGCATCTCTAGGTAGGGCCATAGTAGATGCTTGTTAAATGCTATTTAACTGATGGATTGATTCTTTCCCCAGCGTTGCCCAAGAGCAACAAGTCAAAGCCTCCTAGGCTTCTCTAAGGAGACCTTGTAGGGGAATGATAAGAATAGCAGCTCATAGAAATAATGGGAAGGGGTTAGGGTTAGGGCTGGGGATGGATGGTCAGCAGGTCTGAGTTCAGATCTCACCTGGACCATTAAAATGAGCTGAGACCTGTGGGGTCTCCTCCTCACGACTCAGTCTCCTCCTTGAGATTCAGTCTTCTCATTTGTTAAATGGGAGTAATAATCCTTGTAGAATCTTCCATTTACCAAAGACCTCTGACTGTAAAGATGGGACTGTGATTTCACTGGAGCCCAAAGTCAGGCTGGGAGCTGGGGACAGTGTGTTCTTTGATTCCTTATAAGACTTGGTACTCTGTAGGTGCTTAATAAATGCGTTTGTTGACTTGGTTTGACTTGTTCCTCACATTCCCGCCAGGCTGAAAATAGGAATAATAATAATTTTCATTTCTGGAGGGTTTTAAAGTACACCTTCCCCTGGGAGGAAGGTCCTGCCAAAGTTATTACCACTATTTTAGGCAACATCTAGTACCTGCCCTCAGGAAGCTTAATGTCTGGGTAAAATGTGATATCACAGAAAACACCAGAATCACCCCCAAGCCTTACTGATTGAGCTGCTCCATGGATTCTACTTCGTGACTCTGAACTAAGATTTCTCCATCTGTAAAATGGGGTAATAATCACATCAGTCCCATGTCTTGGGTGGGGGGGAGCTTGTGAGGAAAATATTTTGTGAGCCCTGAGTGAGTTATAAGTGGGGTTTTTGTGATTAGAATTGAATAATTCTCCCTCCCAAGTGGATTTGCTTTGTAACAGAGGATGAAACTTTCCTCTTCACAGATGAAGTCCTTACAGAAGATTCAAGTACTGGTCACTTAATGAGGGAGATCATAGGGGCAACCAGGCTTTCCCAGAGGCCAAGAGGATGTCAAGTCTGTTTATGCCAAATGCCAGCCAAGGAAATTGAAGCTGGGTAATTGTTGAAGTCCTTTTCAGGCCCTTCTCAGCTCAGGCCTGCGTCTCTACTCCAACCTTCATTTGGAAGAAAAAGCTCAGGATTAGCAGACTATAAACATGTTTAAATCTTTATGACCTACACAAGCTGATGCATTCATTAAGACCTCTGTCCTTGGAGGGAGCAGACATTTTCTACCAACTGCTTCAGAGTTTAAAAAAAAAACTGTTTCATTTTTAAAGAGCCCTTAGATTTCCCTGCCTTCTGGCCGGCAAGGCTATTTTGAGAAATCCCCGGCGCCCATTTCAGGAAGGCGCTCTCTTGGCCATCACCATCAGGGAAAGGGACAGTCCAGAGAGGGAGAGACACTAGAGTAAGGTCATACACCAAGCATATCTGTCATGTACCCACTCTTAAGTCTAGATAGAACTGAGATGAGATGTGCTTAAATAAAATTGGGGAAATTTCACTTGTTTTTAATATTATACTAAGATATGTGTTGGTAGGAATAAAGTCCTGCTAAATTAACAAATCAATCTTTTGCCTTTCCTCTCCTTATTCAGCCTTACTGTGTCCTTCTGTGGAGGCTATGAATGACCTTGTGGGCTTTAGGACCTGAAACAATCCCCACCCCCAGCCCCACAGTGGATATTGAGGTCTTCCCATTGGAAGTCTGAATGTCTTACCAGATGTGTTAGAGAGGGAATTCCTTTGTCCACATCTCCCCATTAGAATGAGAGTTTCCTGAGGGCAGGCACAGTCTTTGCCTTTCTTTGTATATCCAACCCCTTAGTTAATGCCTGTATACTGTAGACATTTAATAAATGCTCATCAATTTGACCTGTATATGATTTGTACAGATGGCCACAGAGCTTCCTTTCAACTATCAAGTTCTGGGATTCTTTGAGATTCATTACCTTTCTTAGAAAACCAAAAAAAAAAAAAAATCTTTTGTTCTTGCCTCCTTGACAAACCCAATGAATGTGCACATTTCCATGTACAAAAAAAGAGTAGACATGGTTCCATCTCCACCAACACGCTAACCACATGAGATATAGAGCTGGAGGGAGCACTAAGAACCAGCCAGACCAACCCCAACCACCATCACTAAGAACCAGCCAGACCAACCCCAACTGCCATCACTAAGAACCTCCATAAAGAACAAAATGGCAGGCCTGGAGTCAGGAACATTCATCTTCATGACTTCAAATGCAGTCTCAGACACTTCCTAGCTTTGTAACCTTGGGCAAATCACTTCCCCTTGTTAACCTAAGTTTTCTCATCTGCAAAAAGAGCCAGAGAAGAAAATGACTAAAACCATCCTGTACCTTTGTCATTAAGAGTCAGATGACTGAACAACAAATCCAGCCCCCTAGGTATCTGTATACCTCCTCAGGGTTTAGCAAAAGGCCTACCTTCATTTAGATTCTTGTAAGAAAAATCCATAGTTTTAAGGTACATTACTAATTATCTCACATCCAACTCCACCATTCCACTGATGAGAAAATGGATACCTCCAAATGGAGCCATGATTGGCCCATCATCACACAGATCATTGGTAGCCATTAAACTAAGCCTTAAATCGAAGATACTCATATTTGGCAGTTAATTGATTAATTAATTACGGTGATATGTTTCTTCTTTAATTACTCAATCAAGACAGTCTGAATCTTGACTCCAATAATGTAGGACACTCACTTGCTTTGAATAGTGAACTGGAACCTATGAAGAGTGAGGACATTCTGCTAAATTAGCTCATTGATCTTTTGCCTGGGTGGAACTGGGGTCTTGGTTTGCAGATTTTTCTTCAAACAGGAGAAGTTGGTGCCTTGACTTATCCCATTGGAACAGAACATTCCTTCCTCCCAGATCTAAAGTCTTCCTGCAAATGACCCAAAGGTAATTCTTGACACCTTGTCCAGGAAAGAGACAGAACAATGAAGACTTCTACAACTAAGGACTTTCCATCTGTAGCAGACTGGGAGGGACATGCCAGTAGTGAGCTCCCTGAGTCCAAGGATTATAAACACTTTTTTGTCACGTTTCTAAATAAGTCATTATTGACAGAATTGGGGAAACTTATCCTGGAAGAGAGAAACCTGAAGGAAGGGGCAAAGAATGGGGAGAAAGGGTCATAGGATTTAAGAAGTAGATGGGACATGTTTCATTTTATGGAAAAAAAAATTGGCTCCAAGAGTGGTGAAAGAGACCAAAAACCAAACAAATTGCAAGGGCTAAAAACTAAGATTAGAACTCAGCTCCTCCCACTCCAAATCTAGAACTTTTTCCAGTGACAATGAAAAAGTGTCATTAAAATATCTAAAGGGCTGTCTAAGGTCAGAGGGATTACATATTCACTCCTTTCCCTTGGCCCACAAAGGGCAAATTACAGGGATTATGATCCAAAGAAATTCCCTCCTCTCAGAACCATCCAATGATGCAAAGAACTGGTAATGAATTTCCTGTCACTGGAAGTGTTCAAGCAAATATTGGATGGACACTTGTCAGAGAGAGAACAAAGAGCAGACTCCTCCCCTGGTTGGAGCTTTCTGCTAGATAAAGTATTAAAATCCCTTTAAACTAGGGGCAGCTAGGTGGTGCAGTGGATAGAGCACTGGCCCTGGAGTCAGGAGAACCTGAGTTCAAATCTGACCTCAGACACTTAATAATTCCCTAGCTGTGTGGCCTTGGGCAAGTCACTTGACCGCGTTTGCCTTGCAAAAACCTAAAAAATGAAATCCCTTTAAACTGTATGGTGTCATGGGTTTTGTCATTTTGAATCTAATTTTCGAAGATATCTTCTTCTACTTCTAAGGTAATATTGACATCCCAGAATGCAATGAGGCAGAATCTGAGGAGCAGAGAGAAAAATAATTTGGGGGACTGAAATTCAGGAAAATGGGGAAGCTAAGAATAAGATGCCCTCCAACCTCCACAAATCTGTGATTGATGATCTCATGAGGGCCTCAGGTGTCTCCAGAAGAGCCAACCCTTGAAAAATCTTGTGAATCCCCTTGTTCCTTCTGCCTTTCCCTCTCTGTACTGTCTCCTTCTGTCCCTCTTTCTAGGGATCCTGCCAGGATTCATCAACCTTGGAGTTCATGAGTTAGATTTTTTAAAGGAACCTTCAATGCTCTAAGGCAAAGGAGTGAGTGAAGAATGACCCATGCAGGAAAAATGGCAGCCAGACAAATAGAATGAGGGCTGAGATATGGAGGATGGGTATGGGGGGAAGCAGACCTCTCTCCTTGCTCTAAAACCACATGATGTGGACTGGACTCTGAAGGCTTTTGTTCAGGCAGCCTGGCTTAGCCTATAGGATAGAAGTCCCTTGGGAGTAGGGACCACCCCACTTCTGTCTTGTACATGTCTAACACCTACTGTCTTCCATTCTTGGTATATGGTGGATGTTTCTGAATTGCTCATTGATTGACTGATTGATACAAAAGAAGAAACTGACTTCCAAGCTAGGGAAGAGGCTTCTTCAAGGTCATGGAAAGAAGTCATAGTAGGGCTTGAGTGCCCCGAATCCAGTTTCTATTTTATGATCCAACGACCTCCAGCAATGATGATCCAGTCAGTTCAAGAAGATAATCTCCCGACTGTAAGTTTCCCTGAGGGTAGGGACTAACTTTTGCCTCTTTTTCTATTCCCCGACTCTTAGCACATTGCTTAATAAATGTGTATTGGTTGATAGTGATGACAGGAAGCTCACTACCTCCTAATGTAACCTAATTGGTCAGTTTTGATCTTTAGGAATTTAGCACCTTCTGGGGGTCTTCCCTTTGAGGCCAAGTAGAACCTTCCTAATGCTATTTTATCAGATAAATCCTTCAGATACTTGAAGACAGCTCCCCTATAGTGAGAAGTCATCTTTAGTTAAACACCCCCCTTCATCCAACTCTTTTCCCGTGGCATGGACTACAGCGTCCACCTTAATCTATTCTCACAACCACCTGGTGAGACTAAGCTCAGAGGAAAGGAAATGACTTGCCCAGGGTCACAAAGTTATTTTACCCCAGCCCACAGGGCCTCTGCTGCTTCCCCACATGTCTCCAGCTTTCATTCCTTCCCCTAAGTGGGTCAATGGTCCTGAAGATGGGACTAGAAACCTCTCTGTTGGGTCCATTGCCTTCCCACTCTATTAGCTGGTTTGGAACATTGTTCACTTAGGGGAAGTTGTGGACTCCAAGTGCTCTTCAGGCCTATTAGAGAATTCAGGGAAGATCAGCAGTCCCGGCAGGAGGGCAAGCTCACCCTTTATTATAACTTCCAGTATCTTTAAAATTTTAATGGACCCTTTAAATATGCATAAGCATCCTCTGCTCTGGCTGACTGAGAACATGGAACAGGTTTGAGAATCATCGTAGAGCAGACAGAGCGAGAAAGATCTCATCTCCTTCCTGGGGCTACCTCCCTACCCCACCCTCCACTCATCAGACAGCATGATCCTTGTTGCTCTTTGGGGTCCCTTCTTGGCAAAGATGTTAGTCCCTGATGCCCTTCCTTGCCTCCAGTTTTGAAGGTTCTTCCTCAACCCTCAGTTTCCCCCACTGCCTTTGAAGCTGGCAACCCTTCTGTTATGGGATACTCTATCCTCCCTTGGCTGGATTCACATTGTTCACTTTCCATTCCCTTCTGGGCCTCCAGATTCACCTTTCTCTCCTGAAAGGCACTGACCTGAGAGTCAAAAGACTTGGAGGCAATTATTCATTCCACTTGGGGCCAGTCTACAAGGTTAAAAGGGGTATTCCTGGAATCTGTCCTAAATGGGTCTGTTTTTGATATCCATCCATAAGTACCTGATAGGGCCAACTATATAGGGAGTTGGGCTTCAGACAAAGGCTATGCAGAAGGCTCTCTGTGAAAAGAAAAGGTAAATAGACTAATATATTCATGATGATCAATAGAATTCCTCCGCATTCTCAGTCTCCTTTTTATAAGCTTTGGGTGACAGACAAAAAGTCCCAGGAGTTGGAACCTTGAGATAGTTGATAAAAACCGAGTGTGTCAGTTGAATCTCAGGCTAAGTATTATTGCACGGAAACCAACATAAGACTTGGGCACCTGAACTGGACTTGGGAGATGTAAGAATTTTCCTCTCTATTTTCCCTTTTACAATCCAGCCTCTCTGACCTTCACTACTAGAAGGAAAGCTTCTGCCAGATAGATCTGCTTCACTTATATCTCTGTAACCTCAGAGTTTTTCATACACTAAGTCTTTAATAAATAATTGTTAATTGACTGATTGATAAGAATCTTGGCACTAGGTGATGTTCATGCACCCATCTCTACAATGAATAACACAGGTTTTGACAAGGGTGAGCTACTTGATGCTGGGGTGATTGTCCTACAGGCTGGGCACCCCCACTCCACCATGGCAGTGTGCAATAGATAATTTTTTTTTCATTTTTTGATTTTAACTGATTCTTGAGATCTCAAAAGATCATTAACTTCCACATGTTCCATTCTAATTTTTAAGGAATTATTTTCTTTGATTAGCTTTTTCATCTCCTTTTCCATTTGGCCAATTGTATTTTTGAGGAAATTGTTTTCTTTTCCATCTGCCCAATTTTATTTTTAAAAGAGTTGTTTCTTCAATCATTTGGGGGGCTTCCTTTTCCAACCTGTTGACTCTCTATTGCATAGCTCCAATTTCTTTTCCTAATTTTTCTACCTGATTTCTAAAATTCTTTTTGGGTCCTTCCAAGAGGACTTTTTGGGCCTGAGACTAACTCTTACTCCCCTCTGGGGTTTTACCCATAGGCCTTTTCCCAATGTCCTCTTCTGATATGGTATTCTGATGTTCCTTTATCACCATAGTAACTTTCTTTGGTTAGAATTTTTTCTGCTTCTTACTCATTTTGAGCCTAGTCTGTGGTTTTTAAAGTTGAACACTGCTCCTGGGCCACAAGGCAGTAATGTCCCAAGCTTTTTAGGCTGGGGATTTGAGGCCTGCTCACCTAAGTTATGCATGCATTGGAATTTCAGATATTAGTGGTTTCCCCACTGCACTGGGGTAGCCTGGCCTAGTTGTACTGACTGTTCTGGGGTTCTGGGCTTCTTTGTCTTGGAAGCCTTTCATTGGTCTGCTTGCCATTGGTTGGCTGAGCTGGGACCCAGGGGCCATGGGTACTAATCTGTATTGCAGCTGAGAGTTTCCTGATGACTTTCCCCTAGCCCATCTGTGTTGTGGCACACTTCTCCTACATCCAAGGGAGATGGAACTTTCCTAAAGTCTTTCCAGGATAGTTTTAGCTGGAAAATTCATTTAGAGATCTGATTAACATTGTTTCTGAAGGAAACTGGGAAGAGCTTAGTGAGCACTTGGCTTCTCTCTGCCATCTTAGTTCCACCACAGTCACTATCAAGAAATTCTCTAAAATCAGTGAATTGTTGTAATATTGTATAAGCAATACTAATAATGTACAAATAATAGCAATAGTAATAATAGACAGAGAAAGGCAATAGTAATAATAATGTACAGTGTGATGATAATAATATTCAGAGAAAGGCGATGCTGGACCAAGAAAGGAAATAAGAATAATGCATAAAAGCAACAATACCAGTAAAACCTCTTCCCACAAGGAGTTTGCATTCTAATGGAATACACTTAAAATCACAGGAAAGATGGAGTTGAGTCCTGAAGACATCTTGGGGTCCCCTGGGGATGGCCTAGAGGAGTCATCAGATTTCTATGTCTTCCTACTCTGTGCAAAACCAGCCAAGACAAAGGAAGAAAAAGGGTCTCTGAGCATCAAAAGCAGCTGGCATGAATTCTGGTCCAGTCCCAATAAGCCTGGTCCTACCTACCCAGTCCTCCTGCCAGCTCCCAATCACTGGCTGCCCTCGGTCAGTTGTCTGGATCAGTTGAATTCATTCACACAATTGATCTAGATGAGGAATTCTGTACATGAGACTGCTGGTAAAAATACTTTGGATCCCTCAAACAAACACTTTTGGGGTACATTTGGGACCAGCAGTGGGGAGAGAAGATAAAAATGGCTTTGAACTGTGGTAGGCTCATTATTGGCTCAGAATGTGGCATTTCTTGGGACAGTTGTCCCAGGCATGCTTGGAGTCCAAGGTTGACTACATGGAACAGCCAGGCCAAGAATAATTCTGCTTTATATTTCTGAAGAGACTTTAGAGCCCAGAACACCAGATCTAGAAGGATGCTTAGAAAATTAAAAATATGAAAATTAGAAAAGGAATATCAGAGTTGGGGGAGGTATTAGAACAGGAGATGTCAGAGTTGAGAGGAACCTAGAACCCAGGATGTCAGAAGTGAAAGGGACTCAAAACAGGGAATATCTTTGATAGGATGCTCCTTAGTTCTCATCTAATTCAAATTTCTCAGAAACATGACAAGCCTTCACAACCTACAAAGTGCAGGGACAAGAGAGGCATCAACACAAGTCTCCAGGCACTTTGACCAGTGCTGGTCCCTTTACCCACAAACCTGATTTGCCCTCATTTCATCATGTTCTGGTTCCTCAGAGTATCCTGCTCTGCTTGAGTCAAGGTGTGTTGGGTTCTCCCCCTTGTTGCTTTTCCCTCAGATATGATCTTGCTGGTTTCCTTCCCTCCTGCTCACCTTTGATGGAGTGACTTAAGTCGTGATTGCTGACCTCTAACTCTAGTCCTTCTCCCCAGACCTCGAACCTCTGAGGTGGTCTCTAACATTCCCACCCCACCCCCAATCAAATGACTTCCAGGGAGTTAGACCATCCCTCTCAAAGCTGTAAACACAAGCATTGGTAACAAACTGGAAGCTCTGTATTTTCTAGGTGCTTATGATGCCACAAGCCACAGGGGGCAAGAAGAGAGAATTGCCCTTTGAATTGACAAACTGGCAGCAGAAGGGAAATGTTTCCCAAGAACTGGAATACACCAAACCTGAAAGACTTACCAAAGGGAAATCATTTGGGTAATAGGGCTTTCAGCCAATCAACTGTTGAATGGCATCTGCCAAGGTACCAACAGCTCCAGACATCTCAGACTCACAGGTCTCAGGATCTCAGGATCAGCCTTGCCTACAGTTCCGTGCTTGAGCCCTTTCCCATGTGAAGTCTCCCTCTACTAGAAGTCCTTCAATGCAGGAACTGCCTTGCTTTTCTTTTGGTTGCTTTATCAAACCTGAAATGAGCAGAGAATATTTAAAATATGTTTTTATTTTTTACATCAACAGAATTTTTAAAATATATTTTAAATTTTATTTTTTCCATCAATAGAATTTCTCCTAGTATCCTTCCCTCTCCCCCAACTACAGAGCCAACCCAAATTACAAATAAGACAATTAAATGAAAAGAAAAAAGAATCAATAAATACATGGAAAAAAATATGAAAATAAGTACAAAGGACCCCCCCCACACACACACACACACATGCACACAATTTTGGAAATGTGTGTGTGCAGTTTGGGAGAGGGACAGGGTTCTATCATGTCTCTTCTTCGGGGTCACATACATAAACTTTATCAGTTTGTTACATCTTTTTTTTATTGGAGAGGGGGATTATTCTTTCTGTTTCCATTGTCATCATCACTGTGTACATTATTTCCTTGGTTCTGCTGAATTCTCTCTGCATCAGTTCACATAGATCTTTCCAGGCTTTTCTGTATTTATTACAGACATCATTTCTCATGGCACAGTAATATTCCATTATTTTCATGTACCACAATTTGTTTAGCCAATCCACAGTTAACATTCATCTATTTTGCTTCCATATCTTTGCTTTCACAAAAAAAAGGGACTCCAGTAACCCCCTCCAACATTGACTAACCCTAACTTTCCTCACCTTTGCCAATTCATAGACTTTGAAGTTAAAACTTCAGAATTGCTTCGATGCTGATTTCTATTATTATTATTAATTTGAAGCATTCCTTAATATGGTTGCTAATGATTTATAATTCTTTTTTTTAAAAAGAACTTTTCATGTCCCTTGACCATTTCTCTGTTGCAGAATAACTTTTGGTCACCGACTTGATAGCAAGAATTGTTTGCTGCTTTGTCCTTGCTCCTTTGTGCCTGCTTATGATGACTGCTTAATAAATATTTGTTAATTGAATGATTAAATGCAGGAGGACTTTATGGTTCAGTCCTGCAACCTTCTACTGTATTTTCTGTGTACTCTGTTTGGACTGGGATTTAGGGGATTGGTTGATTCATTCATAGACTGAAAACTCCTTGAAGGCAGGCAAAGTTACATTTTAAAAATTGTGTGTCTCTGGGGTCTGACCCAGTTTCTGGTATATATCAGGTGTTTAATAATTGTTTGTTTGATTGATTGATTGAATGAATGAATGATTAACTCAGATCTGGCACTGACTCTAACTCCATCAATGTGCTCTTCTTCTTAAGATACTAACACCGTCTGTAGAAGAAAATTGGGCTCATTAGATGAACTCCAAATTTCCTTTCAGGTCTTTGAGTAAGCAGGATTAAACAACTCTTCATGAAGTGCTTTCTGGGCAAAAAAAAAAAAAAAGAACATGGTAAGATACAGGAGAGGAGCAAAGTTTAAATCAGAAATTAAATCTGCTTTCAAAGAGCTTCCAGTCTAGTGAGGAAAGGCAGAAGAAAATAGCAGAAAGAATCCCCAAACTGGAAGGAACTGCAAAGTGTACCCCATATCTGAGAAGGAATTCCCTCTTTGTTCAAATCTGGCCTCAGACAATTAATAATTACCAAGCTGTGTGACCTTGGGCAAGTCACTTAACTCCACTGCCTTGCAAAAAACAAACAAAAAAGGAATTCCCTCTACAACATCCCCCACAAATGACCAGTCAGTCTTTGCCAGGAGACTTCCAGTAAAGGGGAAGCTTGGACCTCCTGAGGCCACCTTTTCCCCTTTCAGATATCTCTGACCATTTAAGAAAGTTTGCTGGGACAGCTAGGTGGCGTGGTGGACAGAGCATCAACCCTAGAGTCAGGAGGATCTGAGTTCAAATGTGATCTCAAACACTTAATACCTATGTAGCTGTGTGATCTTGGGTAAGTCAACCCCATTTCCTTGCAAAAATATAAAAAAGGAAAAAAGTTTGTCTTATTTTGGCTTTGATCTGTCTAGCAATAACTTCCCTCCACCCCCATCACTCCTGGGTCTCCTTTCTGAAGGCAAACAGAACAAAACTAACCCAGCCCTCCAAAGACATGATAAACATGGCAGCTGAGAAAATCTCCTGGAAGAATTTGCTTTTGAACAGTGGTAATAGAAGACTGCAGGGGAAAAGCCTGAAAGACCTTTAGGCAGGAGTGAAGATGTCACAGAAAGTGTTTCATAGGAAGTGGTAGCAAGGGTATGGGGAGTTGAATGAAGGGAAGAGATTTTAATCAGAGAGAATGAGGAATAACGAAGCAGTGTGAGGAGGGAGAAGAGGTCCTGGACTTGAGAGTCAAAGACCTGGGTTTGAATTCTGGCTTTTTCTACCTTGTGACCTTGGGAAAGTCATTGCTCCTCTCTAGATCCCCATTTTCTCATCTGTAAAATGGGGGCTTAAACTAATAATAATAGCTAACATTGGCACAGTGCCAAGCTCTTTGCTAAGCACTATAACAATCTCACTCGATCCTCACAACAACTTTACATGATAGGTACAAAAACGTAAAATTATTCCCATTATAAGGATGAAAAAATCTGATGCAAACAGAAGTTGTGACTTTTCCAGGGTCCCAGAGATAGTAAATGTTTGAGAACAGATTTGAACTTAGGTCTTCCTGCACATCTTCAGGACAATGTTCTATTCACTGTCTTAGGATCACATTGAACCCGCCCCCCCCTTTCTTTTTCTTTCTTTTCAAAATTTTGTTTATTTAAGGCAATGGGGTTAAGTGGCTTGCCCAAGGTCACACAACTAGGTAATTATTAAGTGTCTGAAGCTGGATTTGAACTCAAGTCCTTTTGACTCCAGAGTCAGTGCTCTATCCACTGTACCACCTAACTTCCCCCCCCCCTTTCTTTTAAAGAGAGATCAAATAATAAGAGATTTTTCTCAGGTACTATAGTAATATTGCAATGTTAGGGAAGATGAACTTGGCCATTTCATAGATTGAATCACCGTTTCCCCAAGAGGAAAAGGAGAAAGCTGCATCACCAGCTCAAGTTATGCCAAGGTAGTCCATTACAATGGGTAGATCACACAGGGAATGTATTATTGTTGTCATTCAGTCCTTTCAGTTGAATCCAACTCTCTGTGGCCCCATTTTGGGGTTTTCATTGCAAAGATCCTAGAGTGGTTTGCCATTTTCTTCTCCAGCTCATTTGTTAGATGAGGAAACTTTAGAAAACTGAATAAAGTGACTTGCCCAGGGTCATATGGTCACATTTGAATTCACATCTTTCTGACTCCAGGATCAGAATTCTATCCACTGAGCCACGCAACTACCTAAGGGTACAAAGTTTATACTTAATAAATCCTTGTTTTTGTTTACTGGTTGATCATTTGATTTATTTTTCCCTTTGCAATGAAGTAACTGATGCCACATTGCATCATTCTTGTTCTCTGGTGGCTGCCTGGGTTCAAGCCATGCTTTTTCAACCTGCTGGAAAGTATCTTTGCAACCCTGCTGTCCTGTCAACCCCTGCTGCCAGTCCCCCAGCTCAAGTCCTCATTTCCTCCTGCTAGACTACGGCATCGCTTCCCAGCAGGCCTCTCGCCTCGCATTTCTTCCTTTATCTGCTACTGGAATAAGGCTCCATCCACAGAGGGTGATGATCCAGCTGGCCTCTGCCTAGTCAGATCCCATCTGGATGGAACCCTGGCTGCCATCTCTAGAAAGAATATTGACAGGGCAGCTAAGTGGTGCAGTGGATAGAGCACCTGCCCTGGAGTCAGGAGGACCAAATCTGACCTCAGACACTTCATAATTGCCTAGCTATGTGACCTTGGGCAAATCACTTAACCCCATTGTCTTAAGAAAGAAAGAAAGAAAGAAAGAAAGAAAGAAAGAAAGAAAGAAAGAAAGAAAGAAAGAAAGAAAGAAAGAATATTGACAAGATGAGAAGGGCAATCAGAAAGAAGGGGGAATAGTCTTGAGAACTGGTGAAAGGACTGGACAATCTTATCTGTGTCCCTCCCTGAATTCACTGGAGGGCATCCACCCCATAAAGAGTCATGGGCCTTTCTCAGTTCCTCTTAACATTTGTAGAATGGACATAATAAATGCCACATAACTCCCTCCACTGTGGGTTCTTGTGAAAAGAGAATTCTCTTACCTTAAAGGACTTTTAGAAATGCAAACCTGTTTTATAGGAGCCTGGGTCTAGCAATGAAAGGGAATTAAGAGAACTTCTGGTTCAGTTCTCTCATTTTATAGGTTATAATTGAAACCCAGGAAAGTGAATAACTGCCCTAAGGCCACACATCAGAGGTGGGATTTGAATCCAGTTCTGCTGGCTTTAGAGCAAGGGCTCTTACCATTGGACCATGAAGCCTCCCAGAGTGGTTATGACTCATGCACTTATGCCTTACCACAACACGAAGGTGACCTTGGACTCTTTAATTGTAGAGCGGTGGATAGTGAGCATCCCTAAGTCCCACCAAGCCAGGGAGGCTTTGGGTCATGCACTTGATGGATCATATGTCTACGCATCCCGGACACCAGCTTTGGGACTCTCCCTGCCAGAAGGTCATCGGCTGGTTAGCAATTGTTTTTAACCCTAGGAACTGACCATCTGCCCCATATCTGCAGTGGGGATGGCATCATCCTATGGACTAAGTTGGGGATTCGGGAAGTATTGAATCCTTGCTCCTGAATCTCTTCTCTGACTTCTTCCATCAAGTCTCAGTTAAATTTCCACTTTCTCAATAAAAGCTTTCCCCAGTTTTTCCTAAATCTTATTGCCTTCCCTTTGAGATTAGTCCCAATTTATCCCCTCTTTATCTTGTTTGTCCCCAGTTGTACATTAGACTTTAAGCTCCTTGAGATCAGAGACTGTTTTTTGCCTTTCCTTTGTTTAAATTTTTTTTTAATTTAGGGCAATGGGGTTAAGTGACTTACCCAAAGTCACACAGCTAGACAAATATTAAGTGTCTGAGGCTAGATTTGAACTCGGGTCCTCCTGACTCCAGGGCTGGTGTTCTACCCACTGCACCACCTAGCTGCCCCTTTGCCTTTCTTTTTATCCCCTGTGATTAGTCTGGCACATAGTGGGATCTTAAGAATTCTGGTTGACCAACCATGACCCAGATTTGCCTCAGAGAAAAAGCAAAGGCTGCAATCTGTATTAATGAAGGGCATGAAGGGGGCCCTAGAAAGAGCAGTAGAAATAATTAGGAGATTTGGACTGGAATCCTGCCCTGTCACTAACTTCCCGTGTGACCTTGGCCAAGTCCCTTACTCTCTCTGAGTTTCCTGTTCTCCATTTGCAAAATGAGAGGGATGGGGTTGGACATGTTCTGATACTTCAAAGAAGAAGTACCCATAATCTCTGCCCTCACCAATGCACCAAAAGATTGGGTTCTAGTCACCACTATCTCCCCCAGTGACCCCACACCTTGTGCTCTAGGACATGTATGAAAAATCACTTTTCTAAACTCTCCCCAGCTAATTCACACACTCTGGTGTCATCCCAGCTGCCCAGAACCTGTCTCTGTTTGGGATCTGGGCAGGCTACCAGTGAGGGATTCAGATGGCCATTCCCAGCCACAGACAGAAAAACAGGACACTGGCACAGGGCTCCTGCCTTGTTGGATCCGATGTGGGCAGACAGTGAATGGTCCCTCAATAGGGAGATTAGAACGTTCTCCAAGAAAAGCTGCCACATTGTGGCAGGTGGCATTATCTCTGTTGCCCAGGCTTCACTGCTGAGATGAACAAAGTGGAATTGAAAAGTCTCTGGCATAAACTGGGCTCCACAGACCTAGAAGCCTCCCACTGAATCCATTATCTGCCAGAAAGTTCCTTTATCTCCCAGATACTGCTCCAGGAAGCGGGACTAATCTGTTTGCACCACCCCTAGAAATGCAATACATTCCAAGCCTGGGCTTTGATGAGGCCTGAAACCCAATGAATCTTCTCCTGTTTCACGTCTCCTGTTGGACCAGAGATGGAGCAGAGAACACAGAAGATTTGAAAGGGACCTTAGAATAGGGAGTGGCAAAACAGGGAGGGCCCTCAGAGCTGGGAAAAGTCTGAGAATGAGCTGGAAGGGGCCTTTAAACAAGATATATCAGGGTTGGGAGGGGCCTTAGGATGTCAGACCTGAGGGAGTCTGAGGACATAGAACATCAGGTTTCAAAGGGTCCTTGGAACAGAGACGGCCACAGCTGAGAACCAAACTTTTCAGAATCAGGATGGACCTTGGACCACATAGGAGTCAGTGTGGGATCATTTTAATGGCTCTGCAGTTTCTATCTTCTGTTCTGGGGTTAAATGCTGCAGCTGACCTTAGTCTGTGACCATCAGCAAACATCTTCCCCTTTCTGAAGCTCAGTTTCTTCTCACAAAAATGGGGATACTAAAGTCACCCCGCCCATCTGATAGACCTGTCCTGAAAGAAGTAATGTTGGAACTTTCCAGGGCTGGAGAAATATGAGTTCCTATTATTTCCACAAACCATTAGAACACAGAATGGTCTTCTTGTTCTCCATGTGGATTTCCATGAAGGATGGGATTGTCACCATGCAAATTCTAATGCTCCAAATACATCTGGTCTTACCTTCAGGGGTCACCATACTGGGGAACTGGTACCGACACAGGAAGCAAACTCCAAACCCTCTCTGTCTCGGGCACAGTCACAATATTCTGCTAATCCTTCCACTACTACATAACCGGCTCAGTGACGGGCCTAATTTTAATGGTGCCCTGGGAATCATCAGTTACAGAAGCCATGGTAGTCGTCGTCCTCCTCCTCCCCCATATTTTCTGGGAAGCATCTGGCTGGTACTTATTAATGACCAGGAGCATTTCAGAAGGAGAGTAAAAGAAGAATAGGCTTTGGAGATAGGGACCTGGGTTCTGGTTCTGCTTTTTTCTGTTTTCTAGTTGTATGACAATGGGCAAGCCAATCACATTCCCTAGATCCCAGCTTCCTACTATGTAAATGGGAAGAATGGACCATTTCCTGATGAATTCACAAGACTATTGTGAGAATCCTCAGGAAGGATTCACAGCAAATGCTATGCACTAGTTAAAACCCATCATTGTTACACTGAAACCCAACTAAAAAGAGAATGACCAGTGGAGGAGGGAGGTGCCCCCGTTCTGTGGTGTTGGGGTTAAATGTGGTAGAGTATAAGACCATCAGATGCCACATCAACCCTTTGACTAACATGGTAAAATATTTATGTATGTCTTGAGACTCCAAGAAAGGGAATGAGTGGCTCCATAGTTAGAGTTCTGCCAGCCCACCACCTCTGGCATTTCTTCTAAACAACTGATTGACCTTTCATAGTCTGCATGTCCACATGGGTCAGGACTCTTCTCTTGGAGGTGAACAGCCACTTAACTCCATTCCTCCAGCATTCCTTCAAGGTGACCCCTGGAAAGAAGTGTCCCTGCTTGAAATGATTACTGCAGCAAGTTCATCCTCTGTGTTGCCCAATAGTGGCTGCAGGGGAACAGAAGAAAACGATGCAATTGTCTTTGACATTTCAGTGAATGAAGGAAGCCTTCACCCACCTGCTCCCCATCAGGGGTTCTTGGCATTTCCAGTGTTGGCCTGGAAGCTCAGGAAAAAGAGTCATAGAATATCAAAACATAAAGCAGAATGCTAGTGCTGGGAGGGGTTTCAATCCCAACTTTCACTTCTTTCGAATTCCCCTGTGCCACAGTTAGGTGAACAAAGTGTTGAATTTGAATGTTCAAATTCTGCCCCATATACTTACTAGCCAAGTTACCCTGACCAAGTCATTATCCTCAATGAGCCTGTTTCTTCATCTGTAAAATGGGGTTAATAATACACTTTACTTCTCCATGTTGTTGTGGGGATCAAAGAAGATGGCTTTTGTAAAACAGCACTAGATAAATACCATTATTATTAATATTGTCAACCCATTTTACACAGGGGACAACTGAGATTTGAGAAGATTAAATGACCTGCCCAGAGTCACCCAGTCAATAAATCAGGGTCATGTCTTAAACTCAAGTCCCAGTCTTATGTCTCTAAGGCCAGCATTCTCTCCATTACCTTCTGCCATCTTGTTGCTTCGATCAAATTGGTCAAAAATGTATTATGTGCCTCGTACTCTGTTCTTGTGTAAGATGTTTTGTTCCACCCCAAGTCCATCTCCTTCTCTGATCATGCATTTTCTACAGTTCATCTCTCATTAGTCTCCGGCCCCAAAGTTACCCTCAGAGATATGCTTACACTTAACTCTTGCCTCTGAATTCCCCTTTGATTTCCTCATTGTTTTGATTCTTCAAAGAATGTGATTCTTCAGGGTGCAATTCCATCTGAAATCAGTAACAAGATGTTGATATTAAAAACATCAGGTAGGATGGCAGCTTGGAAGTCTTGAAAAGTCTAGATCCTCATGATTTCCCTAATGCAAGCCAACCTACTCTCCTTTTTCTTTTTTTTTTTTGTAGGGGAAATGGGGTTAAGTGGCTTGCCCAAGGCCACACAGCTAGGTCATTATTAAGTGTCAGAGGCCGGATTTGAACCCAGGTACTCCTGACTTCAGGGCCGGTGCTTTATCCACTGTGCCACCTAGCTGCCCCTCCACTTTCCTTTTTCTTTCCAAATCTTGGATCATCTCATTGTCTATCTCCAGGGTCTGTCCAAGTACGATTTTATGAATTCATCCAATTGTAGGTCATGATCAGGATAACAAATATTTTCATCCATTTGGTTTTCCCTGTATGGATTATTTGGCCAAACTCATTGGATGCCATTGAGATGCTTCAAAGAGTGAGAGTAGAAGGCACAGACTTCTATCTATTGCTTGTGATTTACTCTCTAGACCATGAAAGGGGGATTTAAATTTTACTCCTAATGCTGATAATGGGTGAAATCCTGAGTGTTCCAGAGGGTAGATGTGTTGCCTGCTAGATCAATGATATGGTTAAGAGTCCCAAGAAACTACTACACAGGAAAAGGGGACTCCTAGGGGGAAGGGGGAATGAATAAATGAATGAAAGGATGAGTGAATGAAAATGGCCTACCCTTGAAAGACTCATGGAAAGCATTCTCTACCAGTGTTAGAGAGACTTCTGAATTAAAAGACATGGATTTGAACCTCAGCTTGGCCAATAAGTGAGGCTGCAACCCTCAGGGGATCACTTCCTTTCTGGGAATCTCAGTTTCCTTTTTCAGTAAATGAAATATAATAATCCTTGATGTATGTTCTTCAGGATGAAGTTTTGGAAACCTTTTGGACTAATGTGCTGAAAGTCTTACAAACTCTAATTTGCCATGGGGTTTTGAATGGGGAACCATAGAGATCCTTGAGTCCAATATTCCCATTTGATAGACCAGAAAGGGTGACATAATAAAGAACTGCTCCAGCCTGGATTCATACCAAGTACTCTATCCCTGAATCCTTGGTTCTTTGTCTAGACTGAGATGTCTCTATCTCCATGTCAGCTGAGGTTACTGTGGTGAATATTATTACCGTTGTTTTTTTTATCCACAACAGCCCAGGGAGGGCCCAATTTCTCCCTCTCAGTTTCATCGGACCATGTGCTAGAACAAACGGATGGGGAATTTGTCCAATTGAAGTTTTAATTGCAGAGTAGGGTTTTGTGTAATTCCCCCCATAAAGTCCCTGGTGTTTACTGAACATAGGCTGTAATAAAATGGAATTATCTTCCCTGGCTTCCCTTGTTAAAACCATTTCCTTACAAAGCAATCCCTGGTGACTTCAGATCTCAGGCGGCTTATCCCTGTGCCCAGCTTTGAAGCCCCTATCTTTGAGTTTGCTCAAAACATTCCACAAAGAAAAGGAGCTAAGGTTGGCCTCTAGAAAAAAAGATGAACTATCTGCCCATCTATGAGGACCTTGATTTCCCCACACCTGTCTCCTCCCCCAAATCCAAACATAGAAATGTATCCTTATCTATGGCTACATAATTCTTCTTTTTTGGCCAGGCCAATCCTAGAATTTAAGAGCTAGGTGTAACCCCAGGGGACAGCCATTCTAACTCTCCAGAATTCAGTTGTCCGGTGACAACCTCACTACCTTTTAAAGCAGCCCATTTCAGGATTGAATAGCTCATTGGTAGGAAGACTTAAGTCTTCTATTCTCTAATCACCCTGCCTCCATTGCACCTGGTTCTACCTCCTGGGGTCACCCAAACATCATCCCTATGATGGTCCTTTAAATAATTGAAGGTAAATACCAAGTTCCCTTAGTCTTCTCTTCATTCGATTAACACTCTCAGTTCCTTCAATTAATGTAGGAGCTATTCATCCCTCTTTAGCATCAGGACACATTTGTCCACCTGCTTTGTGAGGGGAGTTCCTAGACAATTTTTGTTTTTGTTTTTCTCTTTTCTTAGCATTCATCAGAGATATGAGAGAAGAATTTCCCAGTCCAGGGAATGCCGGTGGCTTTGGTGGGGGGGCGGGGCGGGTAATGGTGGTGTAGAGACTGACATGCTCACCCACAGGGGACAACAGAAGAATGTATAGATGCCTTTTCTTGTCTAATTTTTCTGGTCTTTTACCATGTTTCACCTTTCTTCAGTAGAGATCCTGAGAGTACAGCAGCTAGGGGTATTGCCTCTGAGCAGCCCCAAGTGCCTTTCCCTACAGGGAGAGCTGGGAACCACATCATTCATATCCATTTAAACTTTGGTAAGAGATATTTGGAGATATTCCCAGCATCAACTCTGGATGGATGTATAGAGAATCAGAGAGATGATCTATTTGAAGGAGAGAGGAAGGAAAGATAGCTCCTGACAATGAACCTGATCTATGAGATTCCAGAACAGGGAAATCTAGTTATATATTAAATCCATATCATCTCATTTTTTGTGTTTCTATTCTTTTCCATTTCTTTAAAAATGGTGGTTTTGAGTTTCTTCACCATTGTTTACCCTTTTTCTGATATATATAGTTGAATCTAGTTAGTATCTCCCTAACATTAATCCGGTTTTCACAACTACTCCAAAGAAGATTATGGGTAGATAGATGTCAGAGGATCCATGAACTTGGATGGTGGAAAATTTACAGCTTTATTTTAATATAATTGATTTCCATTATATCATTCTTTTATGCATTAACAAATATGATTCTGAGGAGTACATATATAGGTTTCACCAGACTGCCCAAGGGGTCTAGAACTCATGACCACAGGACTCAGTGACTTCCACTACTGGATGGATTATTCCTATGTGGCAGGGATGCTTTCAGAAGAGCTTTTCTATAAGAGATCTCTATATATTTTCCAATTTCCCCTTTAAAATTCCATCTTATTAGTTTTGGCCCACATTCTTACCTTTGGTATCTTTCCCAATTATGATTCAATCCTCCAAAAATAGCAGCTCTCCCTCCAAGCTGAGTGATCTTTAAATCTCATAAGAGTGTTTGGAGAGACTTAATCTCTGTCTTCAAGTCCCATGGAAGAGAGATTAGAGCTGCTCCAGTTGGCCCCAGAAAGGAGACCCATGAGCAATGAGGAGGAGGGGAAAAGATCAAATTTAGGATTGGGATCCAGAACAACTTCCCAGCTCGGGTGGTGGGCTCTCCAGCTGAACAGTCGCTTTGAGTATATGTAGGTGATGGGATGCTTTTCTAATCTGTTTCTACCAGAGCCCCTTCTGGGGTAGAGCCCCTTGCCCCAAGGGACAAAAACAAGGTACCAGCAGACAGGTGGGAGTAGGAACACAGCCTTGATCCAAGAAATGCTCATCTTTAGAGTCATTTTCTCTTTGTTGCTGTTGTTTGTCCTTCCTTCTTGAAGAGTTCCATGACACCAAGGTGATGCAGGTGAAGTGGATTTAAGTGAGGGGGCTAGCTTCTAGCAAAAGAGGCAAAAATGGGAAGCACAAAGATGATCATATCCGTTTTAAAGATAAGAAAACTGATGATTCTAGATGGTAACTGATTTGTAAAGGGACTCACACAGACAGAACTAGACCCCCTTCCAAGATGAGTTGCTTTGTTTGCCATTCTAAGGCCCCCATTCACATTCCATAGTCATGATGAGATATTGGAATAGTTAGTATCCTTTCCTGAAAAGCAGAGATAGCTCTGAATTCTCTAGCTGTTGGGACTGCTGTGAGCAGGTGGGGTTCTCTTCCCTGATCAGACCTCATCTGGACATTGGTATCCAGTTGCAGATTCCATGTTTTAGAAGGAAGAATTGTCCAGCTGGAGGGTGACCAGAGGAGAGTGACCATGAGAGCAGAGGAACAGGAAGCCAGGCCATTGGAATTGGAAGAAAGAACCAAGAATAATGAGCCTGGAGAAGAGAAAACACAGCAACCGATGGCTAGATCAAAGTTGTTCCCAAAAGACAGATGTAGTAATTAGCAAAGCTGGAATTCAAACTGGGGTCTCGTTGGCTTCCAGTTATGAGATCATAGACCTCAAAGAGACCTTACCAGGCAATTAGGCACCATCATTGTTTGACCAAAAGACTTGAGAGATAGAAGACCTGAGTTCAAATTTTTCCTTAGTTACACACTCATTATGTGATTCCTGGCAAATCACTTTACTTCTCTCAATGTCAATTTTCTCAACTGTAAAATGGGGGGAAAACCCTCTGAAGGTTTATTGTAAGACTCAAAGCATTTCTCTGACCTTGAGAGTTCTATAGAGGATCTGACCATTATTACTACAGATGAGAAACTGAGACCTAGACTATGTGGAGTAGCTAACCCAAGGTCACAGATGTGGTAAAAGACAGAGTCCCAATTTGAACCCCATTTCAATGATGCCAAATTTAGCTTTCTTTACACCATGTCATTGGGTTTGGCAATATCTGGGTCTGCTACATCTCAGAGTATTTAGATGAGATGATGATGCTCTGACTATTGGGTTTTGCCTCTCTCACCCCTTAGGGAATTTGTTGATGTTTCAAATAAAATCCAATGGAATATGAGGATATAGAGGGACCTTTGAGATAATCTAGCTTCAGCCTTTAGTTTCACAAAGAAAGAAACTGAGTCCTGGAGAAGGGAAGTGACTTTGCCAGTGCAAAAATGTCAACACTGGACTGGAACTTACTGTTCTGTAGAATATATAATATTATAAAATCCATGTATGAATAAGTATGTAAATATATGTTCATATATATTTACATGTTTGTATCTATTTAAATCTCCAAGACACATATAATTAAAACCCAAAACATCTCTACTTCTTTCTTCACTAAATGGTACTTTCCTTGCAGCAACAATGCCATCCTATGGTCTCCGTTCTAGGCCCCTTTTAATGTTATTGTTCATTGTTTTAAGTCTGGGCCTATCTGGACTAGGCCGCCCTGTTTCTACCATATTTTCTTGTTCTGCCTGCAAAGAACCTGCTGACACCCATTCATGTTATCCTTATTTTTGGTCTGAATTTGTCTTTCCTTGTCACAGAACAGACTAGTTTGTGAATGGGAGCCCTGCCCGTATTTAATTCCCTTGTTGGTACAGCTGCCCCACTTGTCTCAAATATGGGTCGTTCATTCCCACACTATTTTGACTACAACCTTTCTCTAATTATAAATCAACTCCCAGCTTTCTTTCTCTCATTATTGTATGAGAGAGAAAAAAGTACAGAGCTCATTTCTGAGGGACGTTGGATATCAAGACCTAAAGAAACCTACCTGTGATAACTGTAGTGTCTCTTCTACCAACTATTAAATTCATAGGATCCAGCTGTCACAGATGCCTAAAGAGAAGGGTCAATTAACTAACCATTCTAAACCTGTCAGAGTCCTTGCTCTGAAAATCTCGTCTCCCCATTCAGAGTCCAAACTCTGATATTCAAGGCCCTCCACATTGTTGCTACACCTCAAATGTACAGTCTTGTCTTCTAGACTCATCTCCTCTGTGGGTCAGCTCCCTTGAAATTCTGAATGTCCCATATTTTTCTAGTGTAAAAGTATAGAATGTATTTAGGGGGCTTCTGAGTCAATGCATTGAGTTTTCTTGGACTATAAACTTTTTGATGATGAATGGTTGGAGACAAGGCCAGAAAAGTATGTTGGAAGTCAACTGTGGAAGGGTGAGGATCAATGGCATGGACTCAATGGCCCTCCCTTCTGGTTTTAGACCTGTGACTCTATGAGCTTAGGACTTTCTGTTAAGGAAGCCATTAAAGGATGGCGATTGGGGTTGTGACATAGGCAAATCTGTGCATTAGAAAAATCAATATGGTGCTATGAGAAGATGTCAAAGATCAGGGTAATCAAAGAGTTTAGGAAACTTTGCCCTGTTATCAAACTTAAATTTAGCTTTTTTTCTAACTCCCACCTCTCTCTCTCTCTCTCTCTCTCTCTCTCTCTCTCTCTCTCTCTCGTCTTTCTTTTGAAGTAAGAAATTATCAAATCCAACTAGTTTATTTTGTGCAGAAGGAAACTGAGGCCCCAAAAGCTTAGGAGACTTGCTCAGAGTTACACAGTAACAAGTAAGATGAAATTTGAATTCAAACTCATAGACTCCAAATCCAGTACTTTTTTCCCTCATTACTTCCCTGCCTCCCATAAAGGTTAGGGTGGTGTCAGATTATAGAGAACCTCAACTGAGATGAGAAGGAGTTTATACCTTAAGACCAAGAAGGAGTTTTGGAAGACTGTTGGACAAAGGACTGACAAGACTAGAGTGATAACACAAATAACAGTAGTCAGGGAAATGGGAAAACTAAATAGGAGATAAGCGATTGCCATTGTGCCGATGGGCAATAACGAGCAGTCATATGAGAGCGGACGCATGGGCACAAGAAATATCAGAGAGGTTGAATTGGCAGGACTTGGAAACTAATTGTCTAAAAGAGGAAAGTAAACAAGACAACCCCAAGCCAGATTTCGAACATATCAACACCCCAGACAGGTACAGGGAAGTCAGAGAAAGGAGTAAGTTGGGGAGGGGGCAGTGGAGAGAGAGAGAGAGAGAGAGAGAGAGAGAGAGAGAGAGAGAGAGAGAGAGAGAGAGAGAGAGAGAGATTCTTTTCTGGGATTTGAGAAAAGATCTCCAAGATTTCTGCCTTCTCTCAAACACTATGATTCTAACTTCACCCCAGGGCTTTGAGATCTCCCTAATGAATTAACCATTTGTCAGCTTAAACCCTGGCTCATATCCTCCTCCAAAGATTCATCATGATATAGACATGACCTTGGGATCTCAAGGGATTATCCATGAAATACTTTGCTTTTCTCAAAATCTCAGAATCTCAGAAATGGTACTAAAGAATGCCCTTTCCAAAATCTCTGACAAATGGTCATGCAACGTCGCTCAAAGACCTTTAAATACTTTGCCTGGCATTACTGTAAGGCTGAGGTGCCTTGATTACATGGAAAGGACCTACATCTAAAAGGCCAAAGTCTTCCACTGTAGCCAGACCAACACCAGAAATCCTGTTTGCTATACTATCAGATCACTGGGGCTAAGTCAGTCCTGGAAGAGGCAGTGAGGAGCATGTCTTTGCACAACGTCCCCCTGACTTCAATCAACATAACATGCACATCATATCATCATTCACTTGATGTCATGGTCTCCTTTGATTACAAAGAACAACAATCCCTGATAACGGTTGCTAATATTCATACTACTTTAAGCTTTGCAAGAGGCTTTACACATATTATTTGGGGTGTATGGATTTTCAAGGAGGATTAGCACCTCTAGTGTGAGGGATTACCAAACCATTTTAGGTCTATTCATCCACCTTTGTCGGAGCTAAACGCTCACTTGTGGCTCCAAGAACCTGTAACATGCACAGTACCCACACCCCAGTAAATTGTCTTGGCACATGGACTAAACCAGGATGAAGCACATAACTGCCGGTGAATTAGGGGGCTGTCCACCTTAAGTATGTGAAGACTTCCCCATGTGAAATGGGTGGACAAGAACAGTTTGTTCCAATAGCCATGAAGGTAACTGAAGCAGGTACCATGAAACTCTTAGAGCTTGGTCAGACATTGAAGACCAGATCATCTGGTGCATCCCAAGTCATCACTAATCATCCTGGCTTTGATTCTGCCACTGGACTTTGATAACTCTGGAATAGGGAGTGAGGCGGATGACTTTGTGCAACTCTGCCTCACGTCAATCTAATTCACATATGATGTAATTGGTCTTCTTTGAAAACGAAGTGCATACGTATACGTAGACCAGCTTCATGAGGTAGGTGCTATTATTACCTCTGTTTTACAGACGAGGAAACAAGTAAGTGTGCCTAGTCACAAAGTTGGGAAATGAAAGTCTTCCTGACTCCAAGTCCAGGATGCTACCCACTGTGCCATGTCGATCATTCCCTTTTAGGATATCTTTATTGCTTAGGGAATTTTTCTTTTCACTGAGCCAAAATCTTCCTCTCTAAAGCCTCTCCCCATTGTCCCTAGTTTTGTCCTTTGAAGCAAAGCAAAAAAAAAAAAGTCTAATCTATCTTCCACATAACAATGCTTCAAATACTTGAAGGCTATTATCATATCATTCATCCTCCCCACAATTCTCTTCTCTAAGCTAAGAATCTGAGATACTTCAACTGATCATTATGTAGCCTAGGCTCTCAAGGCACTTGGGGATCTTAATTGTTCTTTCCCCAAACACTCACTAGCTTCTCGACATCCTTCCTAAGATTTGAAACTGAATGCGTAACTTTGAATCGAGTCCAACTAGGGCAAAAGATGGGAGGAGCACCAGTTGGTTGTCAGCCTAAGATGAGTGTCCACTTGAGGTCTTCTTTAATGCTTCATCATGATAGCAACAGAAAGATAATGGTAATGAGTTTAGAGTATTTGAATCCCACCTCTAATCCTATCCATATGACTTAGATAGATCATTTTCTTTCTTGTTTTTTATAAAAAAAAGACCAATGTATATAAATTAGTTGTTTTCACATACAATAGACTTTTAAGATTATTTCACATTATTAACATTTTCTAGACAATAAAACAGTTAAGCCATAAATTGCAGCATTTGCTAATTTCTGAGATATAAATGCTCATACTGAAAATATAAAATAGGTGCTTGTGAGTTGGTGGCTCATTTCATTTCTTGGACCTCAGTTTCCTTAACTGTAAAATTAAGAGGTTGAATAGAAGATTTCTAAGGCCTTGTCAAGTTCTAAATCTCTGATTCTTTGGTTATAGAGGTTATGGAGGGATCCTGAAGGCTTTGGGAGTGGGGTGCCAATTCTGTTGGGTCTAACCATGATGAAAAGACTGGCAGACTGTATCTTTGTCCAGGGTCAGACCAGGTGAGGAATTGTCTGGGGCGCTAGAGCAAGTGCCCAATAAAGATTTGTTGAATGGAATTGTGTTAAATTGCCTGTTCCTTGGATCTTCTCCTTCCATTAGAAAATGGACAGAGTCAGATTTCTGGGTAAGATTAGCTGATGGCCTGTGATGGATGAAGTGGAGGGAAGAGACTGTGGATTTGGGAAACATAGTAGGAGGCTCCTCAAATGGTCTCATTGAGGGAGGAGGAGGCTAGGTCATAAGCTGGTACTCTCTGCCCAGGGAAGGACACTCTCTGCCTGAGGGAGCCAGTTGTAGCTTCAACTCCTTTTCAGATGTTATCAAATGATGTAATATCTATAAAATACTTGGTCCAATGACAGGGAAGTGCTTCATAAATTCTTGTTCCCTAGATAGCCCTGGAAGGTGGAGAGATGTTATGACCAACTTACTAATGGGGAAACTGAGGTTCAGAGATGTGCAGAATTTTGTCTATGATCATCCAATTAGTAAGACCAGTGAGAGTTCAGGACCTCAGTTTCTAATCACTGACTTGGATCTCAAGGACAATTCTGTTTCCTTTAGTATTCCAGTCATTTCATCTAAAGGGATAGCCAATTCAGTCCAAAAGAGTTTGTAATTGTTTGCTGGAGTGGTACAATAGAGAAAGGACTGAATCAGGAGACATAGGATCTGGGGGAGTCATGTTGGCTAAGGGATTTCTTTCTTGCATGATTTAGTACAAATTATGTAATCTCCCTGGATCTCAGTTTCCCCAGTTCCCTCAGTTTCCTCAGTTTCCCCCTTCAATGACATTTTCCCCAATTGCAAAATTAATGGAATGGACAAGAAGAGATCCATAGTTCCTTCCATCCCTGTATATAAAATCTTATGAATCCCTCTGACATTTCTGTGATGAATTAATTTGTTGTTAAAGTGACTCTCTTCTGATGCCACCTTGTGACATGGAGGTGATCCTGTGTGGGGAGTCAGAAAAACCTGGGTTCAAATCCATCTATATGACCACTTACCCTTTCTGTGCCTCTGTTTCCTTGTCTGTAAAATAAATAGAATATAATTGATAATTTCTGAACACATAGTCTGAGGAAGGCTCTGACAAAGAAGATAAGTTCTGGTAGAGGCTACTAGACTGGGAAGTACTCAACAAGTTCAGGCATGGACTGCGTGGCCTAGCTAAGTGACAGGAGGCTCATCCCCATACAGTTGGCTTCCATCAGATGACTTTTGATAGCCATATCAACTGTCATCATACTGTCCACTAATGAATTTGTGGCTAACCAAGACTTGGACTTCGGCTGAGCTGGTGGATCATTTTTGGTGGAAAGATTTAAACAAGTTTTCCCTTCAGGGAAAGATTCGTGGTGAAGCCATTGACGTGGCCGTCTTAGTGGTGACCAGCTGTACTTAGCTGGTGCTCTCAGTGCTCCTCAATCTAAGAATGACAATATAGCAGCAATACCTGGGGGAGGGGAGAGGGAGAAAAGGGAAGGAATTGGTCTCTGATGAATAGCATATGAGCTCTGTGAATGGAGGGGATCAGTCCCCTGATGTTTCTCCCTCAGATGTGTGTTATTCTTGGCACTGAATGGCCTGGACTGGAATTTAATTTGGTAACAGGGGCTCAGACCCTATGAGTCACCAGGCTCAGCTGCAAATTGCCTAGTGGTATCCATACTGATTGAAAATGTACCAGAATCTATTGTTGCTTCACATCTCCCCAGTAAGGTCCCTACCTCCCCTCACCATGTTCCCCTCAGCCACTGCTTTATCCCTTCACTGAGAGGCACATTTCAGCATCCAAAGGGGGGACAATAATGATGTCTCTGGGTTCTGACTGCTTGAAGGACATAATCACCACAGAGGCTTTTGTGATTTTTTTGGAAACAGGAACACAGGTCTTTCACTGACCAGAGAACTGGTTGCCATGGTGACTGGTGTTACCATTCACTTTGGTGTTTACAGAAAAACTAACACCCTCCTCCATGAAGTAAAGGATGAAATTTTGATTTGCATCATCTCTCCCATCTTCCTCTTTCCTTGCCTCCTTTTTGTTCCTTTATCTCTCTTTTCTCCCACTTTCTCTGCTTCCTCTTCCTTCTCGCATCTTTTTTCCATCTCTTTTCTCTCCCCTTCTTTCTCCTTCCTTTCTTTCCTTTTCTCTCCTCTCTTTCTCCCAGTCCCCTCTTCTTCCCTCTGTTCCTCCCTTCCTTCTTTGCCTCCCTCCTTCCCTCCTTCTTTCTTGTCTTCATCCCATTACATCCTTGTAGGACTGTGGTTGATGAATGACATTGATCATGCAAACTGCTGGAGAAAAGGGAAACATGAACACCTAGGTGGGGGAGGAGGGAGAGGGGCAGGGCTGTATAAGGCAAAATAACAGAATTTCTTCATACCACAACATTTGCAGAGATGGGGCTAACACAAGAAGAATGGCCATTAGCCAGAAAAGTACTAAATCAGAAAGGCAAAAATGGAGGGAATTTGAGGGAAGTGATCATTTGTCTGATACCATCGGATTCCCCAAAGTTTCTGATCATTGCTTCTTGAATTCTTTACTCCTTCCCTGTGCATCTTCTTCCTCTTTCTCATTTTCTCTCTTTCCCTTCCTTTATCTTCCTTGTGTACCCTCTCCCTGCCCCCCCCCCCCATTTTTCTCTTTCCTTTCGTCTTTTCTTTTTCTCTCTCTTACTTCCTCTATCAAGAAGCAATTTTTGAGCTGGGACTTGAAGGAAGAGAAGGATTTCAAGATCTGGAGATAAAAGGGAACATTGGGGCATAGCTGGGAGGGCTAAGAGAATGCCCAAAGAAATGGACTCAGAAATGGTCAGCTGCGATTTGATAGTGCCTTAGAGTCCAGTTTGACAGGAAAGCTGAGTATGTTAGAATTTTAAAAGGCTTGAAAGGGAAGTGCTATCAGACTAGGCAAGGCCTTGCGTTATAAAAAACTCAAGGGTAGCTTCACCAAGCCATGAAACAATGTCACTGGATCTTAAGGTCAGAAGATTCTATTTGCACCATCTTGTCTAGTACATCCTTGAGCAGAAATCCTGCCTACAATGTCCTCGTTCTTGCAGATTGAGGGTTGGGAACTCACTTCCTTCCAAGGTAGCCATTTTACATTTGGATCCAAGAGCTGCTGATCTGCGTGGGGGGAGGAATTTTCCACACCAAGGAGTCTTCTGAAGAGGGTGAAATCCCATGTCCTACCAACCAAAAGCAATCAAGGAAAAGCAAAGAAGCTTCTCCTTAGATTGAGCCAAATCTGCCTCTGATATCCTGCCCTCGGGGGCCAAGCAAAGCAACTCAGATTCCTCTTCCCCCTGACAACCTCTTAAATAGTTTAAGACAGCACAAATGTCATTTATAAATGTTGTATTCTCCAGGCAAACCCCAGGGTCCTTCAATTGAACGTTTTATGGCCTGGCTACAAGTCCTTTCATCTCTTTGTCACCTTCCTTTGTCTGCACTCCATTTTGTCGATGTCCCTTATAAAATATGATGCCCAAACACACTTGCCTTCTCTCTCTCCTTCCTCTGTCTGTCTGTCTGTCTTTCTGTCTGTCTGTGTGTGTGTCTGTCTGTCTGTCTCTGTCTCTATCTCTCTCTGCTTCTCTCTTTCTCTCTCTCTCACTCTGTGTGTGTGTGTGTGTCTGTGTGTGTGTGTCTGTGTGTGTGTGTGTGTGTCTGTGTGTCTGTGATGAGCGTTAAATCTCTCCTCACAGGGAACTGGAGTCATGCCTCACTTTGGAGACACACACACACACACACACACACACACACACACACACACACACAGAGACAGAGACAGAGAAGAGAGAGAGACAGAGAAAGACAGAGAGACAGAGAGAGAGCACAGTAGCTTACATTTTCATGATGTTTTAAAGTTTACAGAGTACCTCTCATGACTTCTCTATGAGGCTGGCCACTCAAGCATGATTGATTATCTCAGCAGAGGACTGAGATGATGGTGTAAAAGGATCCCACTTTGGTGTCACAGGGGAGACAAGTCACTGGAGCCTAAATGGCCTTACTTGTTATAGCCAATGGTCATAGGCTCATTATCTAGAGGCAGAAGGGACCCCAGGGACCATCTAGCCCAAGATCCTCAGTTTTACATCAGAGAACACTGAGATGACTTGTCCATGGTCACATAACTGGTTAGCGTAAGAGGCATAAGCCCAGTGACTCCAGAACTAGGCCGTTTCCCAGGACCCTATGGGTTTGTTCCCCACATAATAGCTGAAGGGAAAGATGAGACCCAGCATACAGAAACATTTCCACCATGACTTTCTATCTAAAGAAGTCATTAGATTTGACCAGGGAAAATGGCATTCTCTCCCTCTCTCTCTCTCCCAATTCTTACACACACACACACACACACTCTCTCTCTCTCTCTCTCTCTCTCTCTCTCTCTCTCTCTCTCTCTGTGTGTGTGTGTGTGTGTGTGTGTGTGTGTGTGTGTGTGTGTGTAATGAGCATTAAATCTCTCCTCACAGGGAATTGGAGTCACAGATTTCAAATGCCTCTCTTTGAAGGGCTGAGCTGGCATCCCAGAAAGAAGCAGTACCCTTTTATGGGTCACTGCCTGCCCTCTTGCTTGATGAAAGCATCTGTCAGACAGACGCTCTCATAAATCTTGGTTATATGTTAAAGAAATGTTATTGTAATAAGTGTTGCAAAAGTTAGCCTTTGGGTCAGGGTTTGCAATCTTTCATTGCACAAAATGATTTTTAAATCACTTAAAAACAGTAGAAGAAGAAGAATTGTGTGGAATGGATTCAGATAGGGTGAGGGTCTAGGAAACCACTAGCCAAATATCCTCATTTGACAGAGGAAGAAACTCAGGACCGGAGAGGATGCATCATCCAGGGTCCTCTAGAAAGTGGGGTTTGGACCCATCTCCTCTGACTCTAAATCCAGAGCTCTTTCCACAGTTCACTAAGGATGTAGAGTGGGAAAGACCTGGATTCAAGTCCTGGCTGTGACACTTCTCCTTTTAGACCACTCGGAGGTCCACTGATACCATGCCCAATATAAATAATAATGATACTTATATTCACACCAGCTTAGCCTTTATTGAAATTATTGTTTAAAAAATTATTACTGGGGCAGCTAGGTGGCAAAATGGATAGAGCAGCGACCCTGGAATCAGAAGGACATGAGTTTAAATCTGGTCTCCTTGCCTAGCTGTGTGACCTTGGGCAAGTCATTTAATCCCACAATCTTACAACAAAAAAAGAGAGATTGTTACTCTGTCTTATGAAAAGTATTCAATTGTTCACATCCTTCCTGGGGCTCCCTTCTGAGGGATTTGAAATCACACTCTAGTGACTGAGCATCAGTAAGGTTCAAAACCTCTGCCAGTTATGTTAGGCCCTTCTACACTGTGCTCCCTATCAGGATGAATCCTTTTTAGAATGGGAAGGAGAGACTTAGTAATGCTTGTGTATTTATTGGTCATAGGATGCAGAAATGGTGGGTACCTTGTCTTGTCTATCACCTCCATTTTACAGATCAAGAACCAAGAGCCAGAGGGGTTTAAAGTGACTCATCCCAGATTCCACAATCTAGAGTCTAGATGTCTCTGACATGGATAGAAGGAATGGTCTGAAGGAAGCTTAGATCCATTTCCCGACAAGCTCATCCAAATCATTCATAGATCAGAAGCATCACAAATTCCCTATAATGTGTAACTCAGAAAAAATCCCTTCCCCTTTCTGGGCCCAGGATTCCCAGCAATTCTGTCAAGAGTAAGGAAATCTAATTCTATCTCCACAGGTTGTGTGACCTTGGCCAAGTCACTCTTCCACTCTAAACCTCAGTTTCCAAGAGAGCTATCTAAGACTGCCCCCAGCTGCCCCCCAGTGAATTCATATCACTAGGAGGTCTAGATAAACCACATCCAATGGCCTGAAAGAATTGGCATCTGATTACCAATCAATGATCTTTGAAAGATCATAGACAAAAACAGGACAGGAAAAATGGAAAAGGGAAAATGTTCTGTTCATTTTCATAGAAAGAAGAGAGAGTCAAGGTTTCAGACTATAGGTTGGTAAGTTTGACTTTGATGCCTAGAAAATCCCAGGGCACATTATTAAAGGGAAAGTCTGTGAGCATTTGGAGCAGTCAGTCAACACATTTATTAAGCTTTGGTTTTGTGCTCGACATTGTACTAAGTCCTGGGACAGAAAGAAAGTCAAATAAATTCCCATTGTTGCTGTTCACTTGTTCTGACTCTTCATGACCCCATTTGAGGCTTCCTTGGGAAAGATATTGCAATGTTTTGCCATTTCCTTCTCCAGCTCATTTTACAGTTAGGGAAACTGAGACAAACAAGGCTAAGTGACTTGCCCAGGGTAACACAGTTAGCAAGTGTCTGAGGCTGGATTTGAACTCAGAGCTTCCTGACTTCAGGCCTAGCACTCTATTCACTGTACCATCTAACTGCCCCCCAAACCCTACTCACATTCTAATGGGGGAGGTCATATGCAAATAACCCTACAAAATAGATGGGAAATCATTTATGAGGGGAACATGAAAGGCATCCACAGCATGTTAGAGTTGAACTCATCTTAAGAAAGACATGGAAACTAAGATCTAGAAGTTGGAGTGTCCTATGTGAGGGGTCACCAATTGGTCACTATCTTGAATTCTAGAATGCACAAAGGATTTTAAAAGGCAAGAAGATGATTTTATATTTAATCTCAGAGGAAAAGGAGACCCACTGGAGCTCATTGAGCAGAGGGTGCCATGGTCAGACTCTTATTTTAAGTAAATGACCTTGGCAGTTGAGAAGAGGATGGATTAAAGTGGACAGGCGTGAGACAGAGATCAATGGGAAGGCTATTGTGATAGTCCAGGTATGAGGTTTTTGTAGGAAGCTGGGAAGATATATAGCAAGGGAGAGATTTAAAATATGTGAGAGATAGAGACAGAGACAGAGAGACAGAAAGATGGGGGAAAGAGACAGAGAGAGAGAGAGACAGAGACAGACAGAGACAGAGAGAGAAACAGAGAGGCAGAGTCAGAGACAGAGAATGGAAGGAGGAAAGATGAGAGAAATAATAGTGAGTTTTAATCTAATGAAGAAGATGAGAAGGAATTGGTCATGGCAAGATCTACCTCTTCATTCAGGACTGGGGTAATGGAGGAGAAAGTAGATGACAATGTCAAAGTAATATGAAGTAGGGAGAAGAATTTTTGGTGAGTCAATATGATAGTCACTAGGAGCCATAGTCACTAGAGACCTAATGAAAAGAGGTCATTTTAGACTAACTGATTTTCTTCAGACAAGGTAACTAGACTAGCAGATCAAAGCAAAGCCATAGATTATAGAATATATCCTTCTAGACTTTAGATTACTCCTAATAACCTTATAAATAAAACCTAGATATTAGTATAATTAGGTTGATGTGGAAGGGATAGAAAGTCAGATCAAGTGATTTGTAGTTAATAACATCCATCCTTCCATCCATGTATCCATCCATCTTACTCATCTATCCACCCGTCCATCCATTCATTCATTCAGCAAGTGTTTATTGAGTAATTATTATATACTAGTCCTCGTGCTAAAGACTAGGAATTAAGAGACCAAAACCAAAATGGCCCCTGCCCCCTAGGAGTTTATAGATGATTGGACATGAAATGAAGCATCCAACAGAGTACACAGCGAAAGCTGTCCTTGGTCATGTTCATTCTAATGGTTTTAGTAATGATTCCGATAAAGGCATAGGTGGCGTGCTTCTTCAGATTTTTAGAGACCATAAAGACTGTATATATGGCTAACATAGTATTTGAAAAAATTAGAATGCAGAAAGATCTCAACACACAAGGACAATTGTCTGCTTTAAGAAGAAGAAAGAGACTAGGAAGAAATCCAAAGTCTTATATTTGGTTTCAAAAAGAAATCAATGCAACAAGTCAAGGCTGTGGGACACAGGGCAGATGATACGTCACCTAAAAAAATCCCTGGGGGCCCTAGACAGCACCATTTGTGAAAGTAATAAGTAGAATCCCAAACAGCTGACCTCAATTTAGACTATATCCATGGAGGCATAAAGGCTAGAGCAAAAAGAAGCTTCTGGCACAATCTTTTGGCTAGTACTAGATGCCTCGTTTTTTGTAAAGAATATGATACATGTCCAGAGGAAAGTAATGAAGGGGTTAGGAACAATGCTAGACAAATATCAGTTGAAGGAACTGGAAATGTACAGTCTAGAGAACATGGAATGGTAAGGTAAGAGGGTGCTTAGAACAGAGAATGCAAGCGTTGGGAAACGTAGAGCAGGGCTGTCGGTGGAGTAGCAATTTATAACATTGACTATTAGAGTCAAGAGGGATCATCCATACTAATCCAACCAGCCCCATTTTCCAGTATGGGAACCAAAGCCTAGAAAGGGGGAAATGACTTGACCAAGAGTTAGGCAGTATGATAAAGTGCAAAGAACTGGATTTGGAGTTCAAAGATCTGCTAGACTCTGCCACTTACTCCCCTTGTGACCTTGGGGATGTCCTCTCCTGTTTCTGGTCTTCAGTTTCCCCCTTGTGAAATGGGGGAATTAGATGAGCTGACCTCTGAGGACTGACCTGGCCTGTCTCTGACCCACTGAGGCATGATCTAGGAGCCCCCCACTGTCCAAGGCACTGCTGGGAAGTCTCCTAAGAATGAAAGGAAGGAATTTCCTAGGACCAAAAACAACCTTACTGCTGAGGCATGGCCTACCTTCTTCTGCTCCCAATGACAAAGCACATCATGGCCTCAGAAACATGTTCATTTAGCTTCCTCCTTTATACCAGGCCATCCCCTTCCTGGAACAACCACCTGAGATTGACTCTGCGAACTAATATTGGACAAAAGGTAATGTTCAGGACCACAGCTAATGTGACAACTGGCTGAGAAAAGCAAAAGAATAAGAGAACCGATGTCATTTACCCAGGAGCCCTTATTGAGAGAGACAAGTCATCTGGAGGCCAGATGCTGCCCTTTCACCACAGAGTGTGTGGGCTCCAGAAGGATCATTGAATGAGGCCCAGAAACAGAATCAACCAGAGCTGCACCCACTGGTGCCTGGCCTGGGCTCCTGCAGAACAATCTGGGCAGGGACGAACTCAGAAAGGGCAGTCTTCCCTGCCTGCCATGAACAAAGGGTGAGCCTCATGGACCAAGGAGAGGCTCTTAACATCCTTTAAAATGGAAAAGATTAGTCATGGAGAAGGTCAGAGCTGAGAGGGAGCTTAGAACAGGGGATGTAAAAGCTAGGAGGGACTTCTAAAGTCTGTTCTAAACAGAAAATGTCAGAGCTGGGAGGGGGGGGAATTTTTATGGATACTCTAACCCAACCCTCTCATTCATCAAAGGAAAAAAATGGAGCACCCAGATAGATAATGGCATGGGCAATAGCTAATTTGAGTAAGTCGCTAAACCCCCTCACACTGGACCAGGGCTGGACCTTACAACTCCCCCACCTAGGTAATTCTACCACTGAGAAGCCCTCTACCAAGGCAGAGAAGGGATATAGCCAGGGTTGTCTCCAGAAAGCCTCAGTCATCCAACCCACTTCAGGGGTGCCTCAGCTGAGTTTGAAGGGAGCAAAAGTTTTCAATAGTGAGTGATAGGGAGTCTACACCACACTTGGGGGATGATATGAGCAAAGGAGCAAATGAGAGACGGAGGTCAGCAACATCTATTAATGGATTCCTCTATGTCAAGATCCATGACAAGTACTGGAGGTTACAGAAACAAAGGCAGTCCTTGATCTGGGCTGGTGTTGGGGAAGGGATCTGATTGGGGGTATTGTAGCATCATCCAGAGAGACAGAATCAAAGACAGAAGAGTCATGAAGACTGGTTTGAGGACCTTCCATAAAATAGGGGTTCTAGTTTCAACACACCATCTGGAGGAGGCCAGAGGGTGGAGGAATTTTCCATGGGTGGAAAGACTGAAAAGAAAGAAGGATGCTCCAGGGCAAGAAAACAACTGAGGCAGACTGAAAGTCCTGAAAATGAATAGCAAAAGTGGGATAAGATTGAAAGATGCTTGAGCTGGGGCCACCAAGGGAAAGAGTGTGAAAAAAAGAAAAGAAAGGGACCCCGAATAAAACCTCAAATGTGGGAAATGCTGACATTGAAGTGATGGGGGGAGCTGGAGACATAAAGGTCACAGAAGTTGGGGCGGGGGGAATCCAAGAGAGCCCAGAAAGCAAAGAGTCTCTGGAAGGAGAGATCAACTGAGTGTTGATGTACAGACCAGTCAGGAAGATGAAGTCAGGAAAGAGGAAGAGGTCAGTAGGCTTTTTGCTTTTGTTTTTTTAGCTTTTTTTTAAAGAAAGATTTTTTTTTTGAGTTTTATAATTTTCCCCTATTCTTGCTTCCTTCCCCCCAACCAGAGAAAGCAAGCAGTCTTAGTCTTTAAATTGTTTCCATGGTATACATTGATCTAACGTGAATGTGATGAGAGAGAAATCATATCCTTAAGGGAAAAAAAGTATGAGATAGTAAAATTACATAATAAGATAATGGTTTTTTCCCTAATTTGAAGGCAATAGTCTTTAATCTTTGTTCGAACTCCACAGTTCTTTCTCTGGATACAGATGGTATTCTCCATTGCAGATAACCCAAAATTGTCCCTGACTGTTGCCCTAATGGAATGAGCAAGTCCATCAGGGTTGAAGATCACCCCCATGTTGCTGTTAGAGTGTACAGTGTTTTTCTGGTTCTGCTCATCTCACTCAGCATCAGTTCATGCAAATCCCTCCAGGCTTCCCTGAATTCCCATCCCTCCTGGTTTCTAATAGAACAACAGTGTTCCATGACATACACAGACCACAGTTCATTAAGCCATTCCCCAATGGAAGGTCAGTAGGTTTTCTGAAAAGTTCCTTGGAGTGATGAGAAATAAAGCCAGATCAGGAGGAGTTCCTCAGTGCGCAGTATGGCAGCCCCTTTCTAGGTCCATATCCTCAGAAATTCCAATTCAGATCTGGAAGGATCTTACAGGTCAGCTACTCCAGCCCTAGTCTTTGACAGCTAAGATCCCTATTTACCAAATAATCAGAATGCAATTAGTAAGCACCAACTACATTATGAGGAAGCACTGTATAAACAAAAGGGAAGCAATTCTTGCCTGCATAGGGTTTACATTCTATAAGAAATAGTATGTGCCCAGAAATAAGACTATATGAACTCAAATAAGGTGATTTCATTGAGGTGATAGGAGAGGGGGAATAGGGAAAGGCCTTATGGTGAACTTAAGAGTTTCAACTGAGCTTTGAAGTATATCAGAGGGAAGGGGTTTCAGTTAAAGGTGCATGTGGAGAAGGAAATGAAGAGTCAGTAGAAGACTGAGCCAAGAGGCCCCGTTAGGAGGCAGAGATCATCTATCTTCTATGGATCTAGTAAGTAAAGATTTCCTCCAGTGAGATGGACAGGTGTGAAGGGGGGGTGGAGAGACTTTTTTTTCCTCCCCACATTTCTCCAATTTTAAAAAGTCATTTATGATCCTAGTGTGCTTCTATCTTCAAGGTGAGAATGGTGCCTGGCCCCAGAGACCCAGGACAGCTTAAGGGTTTAACCAAAACTGCAGAATCAAAGAATCTCAGAACCAGATTGACTTCAGAGGACATCAAGTCTGCCATGGATTAGGCCAGGATTAATCTCTACAGTATTGATGACTGATTTGTGGTCATCCAGATTTCCTTGAGGTTCTCTGTTAAAAAGAAACCCACAATCTTTCAAGATAGCTCATTCCATGGGGAAGTTTTCTTTACCTTGAGCCAGAGCTTTCTTCCTAGGTCTTCTGCCCATTGTTCCTGGTTCTTTCAATGGGCCCAAGCAAAACAAAACCAGTCCTTTAGGTTTTCAATGAATCTTTTCCCCAGAAAAATTCCAATTTCCAGTGCATGAGATTAAGATCATTATCCTGATTTCTCTAACAAAGCCATTTCCCTTTCATTGGCCTGGGAATGGCTCTGGCACAAAAGTAGTGGAGGAGAGGCTTCCAGTGAGCTCTCCGAGGTCCTGTGCTACAAGAGTACTTGGAAACTCACAAAATCTCCAATAAGAGGCTGCTTAGATTTACAGAAAGTTCACTGACCTACAAATCAGGAGTTACATTTGTCCTGGCTCTGTCACTAAATTCCTGAGAGATCTTGGATAGATCACTATAACTCTTTTCTTATTCAAAAGCAAGGGTGATGGACTCCATCTGTTGCAAGGGCTCTCCTAGCTTCAACATTCTAAGATTCTAGCATATGAAATCACCCTTGGGTAAACAATAAGACCGTATCACACCTGCATTTCTAGGGAGGTAGCCAGGTACCAGAGAAAGGGCACTGAAATTAGAGGAAAGGGCGTGGGTCTGAGTCTCATCTTTGCAATTTACTCATTCATGTGGCCTTCAGCTTGCCACTGAATTTCTCCATCCTCAGTGAGAAATGAGAAGACTGAACTAAATTATTTCTAAATCCTCTCCAGTCTGAAATCTCTAAAGCCCTTCCCAACTTTCTGCTATTCCATGTTCTAAAGTTCTCCCCAGCTTGGTCATTCTAGCACTAAAATTGGTAATTATAAGAGGCATTTGTTGCTAATAAGCTAAAAACATTCCTAGGAATATTTATAATTTTTTAACACCAGATTAAAAAATCCTAAATCTTTCTAGATTCAAGGCCTTAATGATTTAATGGTCTAAGCAAAGGCCTTGGGGCTGATAGTGAAGGGAAAGAGGTTTTCCCCCCTGGAGCTCTTCAAATTATTCCACATTGGTAACTGTCCATTTTGAGCTCAATTGTGTCATGAACGGAGGCTAGCCCTGGGTCAGGGAGATTGATTTCTCATTATGACAGGAAAACTACAAATCCTCTGCTCTATATTCTGAGAGTTCTAATTGCCAACTTAAGTTTCTTAAAAGCATAGCAATAGCAACAATAATTTCTCCATCCAATATTCAGCGGCTAGAAAGCACTCATACCTATTATTCCATTTATTCTCACACCAGTCCTGGGAGCTGGGCAGGCAAGATATTATCTCCAATTCCTGATTCCAGCCCCTTCATGCCTCAGTAAATGGTCTTCATGAATTGTTTTGCCTGAAAAGCATTCATTAACTGAAGGCCAGTGGATGAATACATCATCAAAAGCACATTTCTCTGTATTTAGCACCTTTCAGCCTGTCACTTAGCTCCAAAGAGGAACCTTTTACCCCTCCTCTCCCAGTTTGCTCAGATCCATCAGGGTTTGGGCTGTGTTGAAAGCTCCTTGAAGAGCCCCCAAGGAAGTGGAGAACCCACCTCCATATCAAGAAGCTGAGTATTTATCTCAACTTTATGGATGGGGAAGCTGAGGTCCAGAGAAGGAAAGTTAATCAGAATCATAAAACCTCAAAATGAGAAGGAAGATTTAGACTCCTACCCAGACAAGAATATTCTCTGTAACATCCCCTCCAACTCTCTGACCCCTACAGATCACCAAGGCTTGGGGAAATCATTACCTTATGAAGCAGTTCACTCCTTTCTTAGTCCCTTTAACTGGAAGAAAATTTCTCTTTATTCCGCCTAAGTCTGCTTCCCTGTAACTTCTAACTATTGCTTCTCCTTCTGGATTTTCGAGTCAAGCAGAACAATGCTAATAATTACTTCTCATGGCACAACCCCTGAGGTTCATCATCATTAGCGTTCCTGGTGTTTTAGATTAGCAGAGCACTCTACAGACATCATCCATTTTCTGCTCATAGTGCTGGGCAGTCAATCTCACTGTAATGGGGGGTGGCGGTTGTGGTGCTGGTGCTGGTGGTAGTTGAAGTGGCTTGTCCATGGTCCTGCATCCAGCAAATGTCAAAAGCAGGAACTGACCTCTTCTCCTCTTGATCCCAAGTTTCTTTGATTTGGTTAGGATTAGTGATAGAAAACTGAAGAGTTAAGGGCAGAAAGCAGGGTTAAGGTTAGATAGACCCTCTCCAAAAGAATCACAATGTCTGAAATAATTTTGGGGGGACAGCTAAGAGTCATTGACAGTATACAGAACTCTGGGCCTAGAATCAGGAAGACCTGAGTTCAAATCCAAATTTGAACACTTACAAGCTGTATGACCTTGATGAAACTACTTAATCTCTATTTGCCTCAGTTTTCTCAACTGAAAAATGGACAAAATAACATCACCTAGGTCACAAGTTGTGAAGATTACATGAGATAATATTTGTAGATCACTCAGCTTAGAATAGAGTAGACCCTATATAAATATTTTTAAAGAAAGATTTCATTTATTTTGAGTTTTATATTTTTCCCCTATTCTTGCTTCCCTCCTCCCATCCCCACAGAAGGTAGTCTGTTAGTCTTTACATTTTTGCCATGGTGTACATTGATCTCAGTTGAGTGTGATGAGAGAGAAATTATATCCTTAAGGAAAAATTAAAATATAATAGAAAAATTGCATAAGATACCTTTTTTTTTAAAATTAAAGGTAATAGTCCTTGGTCTTTGTTCAAACTCCACAATTCTTTCTCTAGATACAGATGGTATTCTCCATTGCAGACAGCCCCAAATTGTCCCTGGTTGTTGCACTGATGGAATGAGCGAGTCCATCAAGTTTGATCATTGCCCCTATGTTGCTGTGAGGGTGTACAGTATTTTTCTGTTCTGCTCATCTCACTCAGCATCAGTTCATGCAAATCCCTCCAAGGCTTCCCTAAATTCCCATCCCTCTGGGTTTCTGATAGAACAATAGTGTTCCATGACATACCTAGACCACAGTTTTTTAAGCCATTCCCCAATTGAAGGACATTCACTTAATTTCCAATTCTTTTTTTTAAGAAAGATTTTATTTATTTTGAGTTTTACAATTTTCCCCCATTCTCGTTTCCCTCCTCCACCCCTCACAGAAGGCAGTCTGTTAGTCTTTATATATTATTTCCATGGTATACAATGATTTAAGGTGAATGTGATGACAGAGAAATCATATCCTTAAGAAAGAAAAATAAAGTGTAAGAGATAGCAAAATTACATAGGTACTCCTGACTCCAGGGCCGGTGCTTTATCCACTGTGCCACCTAGCTGTCCCTAGGATAACGGTTTTCTTTAAAATAAAAGGTAATAGTTTTTGGTCTTTGTTCAAACTCCACAATTTATTCTCCATCACAGATACTCCAACATTGTCCCTGATTGTTACACTGATGGAATAAGCAAGTCCATCCAGGTTGATCATCACCCCCATGTTGCTGTTAGGGTGGACAATGTCCTCCTGGTTCTGCTCATTTCACTCAGCATCAGTTCATGCAAATCCTTCCAGGCTTCCCTGAATTCCCATCCCTCCTGGTTTCTAATAGAACAATAGTGTTCCATCACATATGTAGACCCAACATAAATTCTTATTCTCTTCTCTAAGTCATTCAGGAATGTCTATGTGTGTGTGTGTATACATCTATATAATCTGCATATGTATTTATACACAATGTATCTGTGTATTGTGTATATATGTGTCTATAGGGAGACACATGTGTGCATGTTGTATGTATGTATACATACATTTAAATGTAGATTTACATATATAAATAAAAATTTACAAAAATTAAAGCTATAAAAATATATACTAAATTAACAAATATAAATAATTGAACAGCCTGAGATCATTTATTTTATCCTTATTGATGTGGCCATCCTCCTCTGTACAGTCCCCATTCTATCAATGTCTTTCCCCTTATGTGGTCCCCAAGAACCCACCCCCAAGTCCGGATGTGATATGTCTAGATCTGTGACTCTACTTCCTTGGATACTATATAAGTTCACTCTCTTAGTGCTGCCTGAGATCAGATTAGTTCCCATTCTGCTCCAAATAATTTCTAGACTTTTCCCTCCCTTCTCAGACTTCCCCTGAGCCCTAAGTGGTATATCAGAAAGAAAGAACTCCTTCTGGCTTTCTAACTAGAATGAAAGGTTATTATTATCATTATTATTATTATTATTATTATCATCATCATCATCATCATCACTACTGTTATTGCCTAAGCTTCTCTTTAGAACTTGAGTCTGTCATTCATGAATCCATCTCAATTGTTCCTAATCCTGCTTCTTGCTGCCCTCTCTCCCTCCCCTTTAAGATGCTGCAGGAAGAGGATTAGCTGCCTTCTCTGGCTCCAGACATCTCATATGAGGACAGTTTTTATGTCTGATTGGAAGCCACATGGGGCTTCCAGCCTATGACCTGTTCCCAAAACGGTAGCCCAGAGAGCCACCCCCTACCAACTCTTCCCCAACATAGAACCATGTTCCTGGATTGATTAGAGACACAAATACCTTCCTTGATCACAGACCCAATCAGACCCTCCTATTCCCAGCAAAAAGCTCCATCTAGGTCAAGATGTGCTCACCGCAGGTTTTGAGTGCCTGAAGGGTCTGGAAATTATAGCCGCTAAATGGCCCAGAGATGTCGGGAGCTAATCTCCCCCAGCCTTAAGAGAGCTAATCATCAGCTCAGATGGAAACATAATTCCTGGCATAGATAGCCTGGTAACCACTTAATAGGAGCAGGCAGCAAGCATATTAGTGAAGGGAAGTCAGTGGCAAGGTCTTACGTCATAGAATCAACTTTCAAAACTCCCAATTACTTCCCTGGAATGCCAAGGGATGGGAAAAATCCCAAAGCTAAAAGGACCTCACAGGCCCCTGGATCTCACCAGTGCCTGAGTCAGTATCCCCTCTGCTCCCCTCTCAAAGAGTCATTCAGTCTTTACTTGGAAGGTGCCTGGAGCAGGGAACCTATTTCCCCCAGAGGCAGCCCGCTCCACTTTGGATGGGGTTGATTGTCCCTGGGAGTGACATCTGCCTATTTACAACTTAGAACAACAGAATTTGAGAATCAGAAAGGACCTCAGTTCAGGAAAAGAATCCCCTCTATGAGATACTCCCAAATGGTAGTCTAACTTTGGCTAGAAGACCTCCAGTACTGTAGAAAGCCTCCTGATGTCACCGAATCCACTTTGAGACCCACCTCTAACCATTAGGAGGCTCTTCATACTAGCAAGTCTAAATCTGCCTTGTTGGGGTCCTTCCCCTCCCCACTGTTGATCCTGGTTCTTCCCTCTGGGGCCACACAAAGCAATGTTCATCTCTATTTTATATAATTCCCTCCAAATACTTAAAAGACAACAACCACATTGCTCCTCCCTTTTCCTGCCGGCTAAAGATCCCTAATTTTTTCCAAGCAATTCCCCATGTAGTGGCCCCAAGGCCCATTCAACAATGCTGCTACCAATGACCTACTTGAAATGAGATGTCCCAAGCTGAGCTCACCTGGCGTGTTGTTCCTTGTCCTAGAAGATACACCTAGGAAGGGCATTGACAAGCTTCTGTGCATCTGCAGAAGGAGGCAGGCAATGGAAACCATGGGTTATTTGGAGACACAGGGACAGAGTTACCCTGAAAAGGAGAAGATGTGAGGAATCCAATTTTAAGTCTCCGAAGGATTCTACAAGAGTAATACTGGCTCTGCCCCCACTAGAATCAAGCAAACAAACATTTTTCATTATCTAGATACCATGCTAGACATAGGGAGGGAGAGGACAGGATCCAATGACAAAACCATTGAGGATAAAGAGAGGGAAGTTCCAAGAAGACACAGTGATGCAGATTCCCTTTTGTCTTGGTATTACAGTACTTAGGTTGGTGACTGGTATGCAGTCGGTGCCTAATAAATGCTTCTAGAGTGACTGATTAATAATCATCCCCATGCCACTGTACCTGCTTTAGCCTGTCCCTGAAATGCTCTTCTTCCCACACTCTTTTCTCTCATTGAGTTCCTACCCATGCCCCAAAGCCCAAACCAGATGCCTTCTTATGGAGAAAGTCTTCCCCAATACCTTTTCTATGGGACCAACAGCCCAGCCTTCACATTGACCCAATACATTCAGTTCCTTCTCAGGATGCTCTCCAGGTAGTAAGAGGCAGCATTGTCCTCATTTGATTCCAAGTCCACTACAGATAGATGGTGACCCCTGGGCAAGGGGTCGGGATGCCTCCATCACATCAGCTTTGTAATTAATGATGTGAAAGTGGTAAAAAGCTGGAATTAAGAAAAATTCAACTGGATAGTAGGAGTTGCTAGTTGCTATAGACCCAAAGAGGAAAAAGGGGGCTACATATTAAATTTTGGAGTCCTCTAAATCTTAGCTCCCTGGAGCAAAGTTCTGATTGTACAATTATTTACCCTTCTGTCCTAAAGAGCCCTAAGTAGAAAGGGGGGGAGTAAAAATGCATGTCTTGGTTTGGGTGTGTTTGGTTTTTTCTCATAGGGCCTGGGTTAGGACAACACATAGTTAACAGCCTAACAGAAACCCTTGCTGCCAGTGCCCAGACATGATATGTTCAATAAACAATAACAGAGATGAAAATGAATCTTCCGAGGCTCCCATCACAGACACTTTAGTAGGGGTGGGCGACCTTTTACAAATACACAGCGCTTGTCTCTGAGACCATATTTTCTGGGGGTAATGAGGCAGACAGGTGTTTAATATTTATGAATGGCCAAGAGCCAGCAAAGACATTGCTTGGATTTGGGCAGAAGCAAGAGAGGTGGAAATGGGAGGTTTTCATAGGGTTTTAGTATCTCACTGGACAGATTTCCTGAGCATCAACTTCCCTGCAACTTGCCACCTGAAGTCATACTGATTACTGTACTTTTTTCTGATTGTTTTGTTACAGTTGGCTTCCCTGATTCCTTTGTCTTAGGATACTCTTTAAATGTGAGTGTCTCAGAATCTCCTTTCTTTGTTCCTATTCTCTTCTATCTTGAACCTCTTGGGGCATTGGGAACGGGAATACTCAGCCCTAGTCTATCTGACTTTTCTTAATTCCTCTAAACTCATTTCTCTTATATGTCCCTTTTTAAATTCTCCTGACCCTGCCATTCCTCCAGTGCAGACACTCATCTCCTCATATCAGAGCTGGTACATCTGCCTGCTACAGTCTCTCCTCCTTCCAATTCACCCTCCATTCAACCAGCAAAGGGATTTTTCTAATGCACATCTGACCATGTCATCCCTTGCTCAATAACCTCCAGTGGGCTCCCTATTGCCTCCAGCAGCAAATACTAAATCCTCTCTTTGGTGTTCCCCACATCCCACTCCCCTCTCTGCCTTTATACTCTGTAACTTGGCAACACTAACCTCCTTGCTGTTCCTCACATAAGACACTCCATTTCCCAATTTGGCTGTTTTCTCTGGCTTCTATCCACGACTGGAATGCTTCCACTCTTCATCTCCATCTCCAGGCTTCTCCTTCTACAAGAAGCATTTCCTGATCCCTCTGAATGTCAGGATCCTCTCCCCAGTGATCATCTCTAATTGATCCCGTGTATAACTGGTCAATATAGAGCTATTGACATGGGGTCTCTCTATTGAATTGGGAGCTACCTCCAAGCAAGTACAGGGTTCCTTCTCCCATTATTTCCCTGATATTTAACAGACTAGGATGCCTGGCATATTGAAGGGGGTTCAATAAGGGCTAGCTGGGGCTCATTAGTGTGCCATTCCTCTGAGTTGTCTGGAAATAGCTAGATATGTTCTTTCTTGGCCTTCCATAGCTGAGAATGAGAGTTTTCTTCTCTGATAAAAGCCATTCTGGTAGAATTCAACTCCATTCTCTGAAAGTGCGCTGTCCTTGGTCCTAGGGTCTTGTCAGAGAAAGATCAGTGGCAACCCATGCCAGGAGACTCCAACCCCACAGAGTAGAATAGAGGTGACCACAATATGCCAGACTTGTGTCCACACTGGTATCCCACACTTTATGGATGTATAAATATAAATATATAAATATAAAGCCCTTCCTTTATCCTTTTGTCTAGTGTATCTGTTTCTTGTTAACCTTGTGGGAATGAAAGACTGGGGTGACTGCCCCCTTTTTATTGAGGTGGGAACAGTGCCAAGGAAGCAATGACTACAGTGTTAGATTGCACCTGAGCCATAACTTTCTTCCTCTTTGTCTTGGGACATGTGTCACATCAGGGAGGTTGGCCAGGATTTCTAGTCTGTTGAGGAAAAGTCAGCCTGTATAAAAGCAGTGGTCAGGAGACTCACAAGGCCCCTCTGTCAGCTTGGAAGGTGGGGGAGGCCAGAGAAGGAGCTGAGCTGGGGTTGTTGGGAGTAATTGAAGTTGGTCACTCAAGCACAGCAACTGAGGGTGCCCTGTGGGGAGGAGGAGGGCTAATCTGCTTCCTGGGATGGAAGTCGGGGAGGGGGCAGCTAGTTTAAGGCTTTGCCTATGGTCCTGGAAACTCCAGCAAATAAAGAGAAAGTGGGAGCAGTTGGACAAGGCCCGATCTGGACCAGACCAGGGGAATGAGATGAAGAGGGGAAAGACTCCAGTGGCAGCACAGGACCATTAAGTCTTCCTTCACATCTTCCAGCACATTGTGGAGGCAGAACCCAGGGGAGGGAGATTCACTCTGCTGGTTAGTATCTCTGGAACCCCAAACAAATCACTTCCTTTGCAAGTCCCACCCATTACTGGGGGGAAGGAGATCTAAAAGGAAGCAGTCAAAAGACCACTGATTTGGGAGTCACAGGTTTGATTTGATTCTCATCTTGGATGCCTCCCCATGGGACTTTGGGCAAGTCACTTAACTTCTCAGGGCCTCAATTTCCTCCTCAGAAAATGAAGGAGATGAATATGGAAATGTTTTGCATAACTCAGCATATATAATTATTATCATATTGCTTGCCTTCTCAAGGGGAGAAAAGAAGAGAATTCAGAATTTTAAAAAATGAATATTAAAGTTTGTTCATCTGTAACTGAGAAACATTAGACAAAATAAATAAATGAAATATTACTTTTAAAAATGAAGGCAATGGGGGAGGCTAGGTGGCTCAGTGGATAGAGCACTGCCCTGGAATCAGGAAGACTTGAGTTCAAATGCGGCCTCAGACACTTAATAATTACCTAGCTGTGTGGCCTTGGGTAAGTCACTTAACCCCATTGCCTTGCAAAAACTAAAAAAAACATGAAGGCAATGGACAAAGTGGTATTTTCTAGATCAGGATCTATCATCCTATCATTGATTTGGGATACCTCCAGTTTGACATTGTAATGTTCCATTGTATAGTCTAAAATCCTTTCAACTCTGACATTCCCTATTTTCAGTTCCCTCTCACTTCTGACATTTCCCTTTTCTCAGGTCCCTTTTAATTCTGACATTCCCTGTTCTCAGACCCCTCCCAGACTCTGATTTTCTATTTTTTAAATCCCTTTGCAGTTCCCAGAGCAAATTCATGTATTTGCAAAACCTAATTTGTGTCTCCAGAGCAGACTTCATCCATCTCCTGTCTTACAATTTATGTGATTAGAGTTTTGAATCTAGAGTTGATTTAGGGGGAGCGTTGGAGGAAGGAGGTGGGGGATAAAAGGACTGGAGATGGAAGGACCAAGGAAGACAACTCAGCCTTGGAGCTCCCTGACCACAGCCAGGTCACTTGAAGGCCATTTCTTCCTGGCCACAAGAAGGACTGGAGAAATGTGAGTCACTTATCACCAAGTCCTCAGTCATCTTAGAAAAAGGGCTTCAAGTCATATGCTTAGTTGGCATCCTCATAAATCAAGGGTACATATAATGGAACCTCTCACCTTAGTATAAGTCTCCTTAGACTCTCCAAGTTCCCCACTGAGGTCGGGGTAGTGGTGGTGGCAAAACAAAGGAGATGTTGCTTATGTAATATCATGACTGATTATGGCACCATCTGCTGACCAAGAGAGTGAGTCTCCCATCAAGAGAGGTGCTCAAGGTGGTTGGATAACTCCTTCTCAGGGACCTGGAAAGAGTTGGTTTCTACATTCTCTCAGATTCCTTCTAGATCTAGAATCCACAAATTTATTTTGCCCTACTGAGTCTGTCTCCATTCTAGGAAGCAATTCCATTCCTAAACTCATTTATTCAAAAGTATTCTCCTGAACTTTGAATTCCATGAAACAGCCATCAAGTCCCAGCAATATTTTTGACCAATCCTCTTTCTACCATGAGCTCCCATCTCTCCTCCTCTCTACCCCATCCTCAGGACAGCTGAGCAAGGGAGCAAGTGTGCTGCTCCCCCGCTCAAGAAGTTTCTGGGGTTCCCTATTATCAGTAAGGCAAAATGCAAATCTCTCTATCCAGAATTTACGGTCCTTCCTAATATAATCTCAAGCTACTTTACAACCTTTTATCAGTTCATTTCCCCCTTGTGCCCTTTGTTCTGATAAAACAGCAGCATTGTTATCTTCACATCTCTAGGTTCCTTCAAAACTCAGTTGGAAATGATGATGATATAAAAGACAATATTATAAGCAAACTAGGAAATCAAGGAATAGTCTTTCTGTCAGATATATGGAAAAGGAAGCAGTTTATGACCGAGGAAGAGATGGAGAACATCAAATCAGACAATTTTGATTACATTAAATTAAAGGGCTTTTGCACAAACAAAACCACTGTAACCAAGATCAAAAAAATGTAGTAAATTGGGAAACAATTTTTACAACTAGTATTTCTGACAAAGGGCTCATTTCTAAAATATACAGAGAACTGAGTCAAATTTATTTTTAAAAAAGCCATTCCCCAATTGACAAATGGTCAAAGGATATGCAAAGGCAATTTGCAGACGAGGAAATCAAAGCGATCTATAGTCATATGAAAAATTGCTACAAATCATTACTGATTAGAGAAATTCAAATTAAAGCTTCTCTGAGGTACCACCTCACACCTCTCAGACTGACCAATATGACCAGAAAGGACAATGTTCAATTTTGGAAGGGATATGGGAAATCTTGGACACTAGTACATTGTTGATGGATCTGTGAACTCATTCAACCTTTTTGGAGAGCAATCTGGAATTACACCCAAAGGGCAACAAAAATGTGCATCCCCTTTGATCCAGCAATACCACTACTGGGTCTATACCTTGAAGAGATCATGGAAAAGGGTAAAAATATCACTTGTACAAAAATATTTATAGCAGCCCTGTTTGTGGTGGCAAAGAATTGGAAATTAAGTGAATGTCCTTCATTTTGGGAATGGCTTAGCAAACTGTGGTATATGTATGTCATGGAACACTATTGTTCTATTAGAAACCAGGAGGGATGGGATTTCAGGGAAGCCTGGAGGGATTTGCATGAACTGATGCTGAGAGAGATGAGCAGAACCAGAAAAGCATTGTACATCCTAACAGCAACATGGGAATGATGATTACCCTTAATGACTTAACACATTCCGTTAATGCAATAATAAGGGACAATTTTAGAGTACCTGTAATGGAGAATACCACCTGTATCCAGAGAAAAAAATTGTGGAGTTTTAAATAAAGACCAAAGTCTATTACCTTCATTTTTTTTTAAAAGTGTCTTATGTACTACATAATTTTGCTGTCTTTAATATCTTATTTTCTCCTCGAGGATATGATTTCCTTCTCAACAGATTCAATTTTGATCAATGAATAGTATGGAAACAATGTAAAGACGAACAGACTGTCTTCTGTGGAGGGACAGAGGAGGGAAGGGAGGTGGGAGCAAAAATTGTAAGATTCAAAACCTTATGAAAAACTGATAGTAGAAACTACTATTGTATAGAATTGAAAAACTAATAAAATATTTTTAAAATGATGATGATGATGATGATGTTTGTCCTTCATTCTCAAAGATCATGATATCAGGGTGTTGATGCCATGGCAAGCAAGTAAATTAAATTTGAGTGAGGGGTAGGGACTGGGTTAAGTCACCAGCCTCACTTCCTCCTCTGGATTCATCTGGGTCCAGTGGTCAGATATGTATTAAAATAATTGGAGATGGCCCTGAATGGGAGACATTTGGAGTTAAGTGACTTGCCCAAGGTCACACAGCCAGGAAGTGTCAAGAGTCTGAGGCAGGATTTGAACTCAAGTTCTCCTAACTCTAAGCTGCTGCTCAATCTACTATGTCACCCAGTTGAAGAGCTGCCCTGTATATAAAGGAGGCTGTCTCTCATCTCCCTCTCATCCCCCCAAGGTGCTAGTTTCTTCCTACTTAAAAATTATTTTGTATTTCCTTTGCAAATATTTTGTATTAACTTATCTGTTTGTATATAATTTTGAAAGAGCATAAACTTCTTGAGGACAGGCAATGCTTTATCTTTGAATCTCTAGTGACTTGTATTTGGCACAAAGAAGGCATTTAAAGACAAATTTTTTGAACTGAATGAATAGATGTGTGACCTTGGAAAGGTGATTTCAAAGGCAGTCTCTTCCTCTGAAAAGCGAGTCAGCCAACTGACATCTACAGTCCTCCTCACCTCTGATCGTGTCTGTTCTAAGCCCCCTCCCAGCTCTGACATCCCCTGCTCTAAGTTTGCTCCCAGCTCTGACATCCCAGGTTTTAAGCTCTCTCCCAGTTCTGACAACTCCTGCTCTAAGCCCCCTTCCAGTTCTGACATTCTCTAATTCCCTCCCACCTCTGGCCTTCCATGTTCTATGCCGGCTGGCATTGAAAGACAGCAGGGTAGGGGCTCTGATTTGGGGGCCTCTTCCTCTTTGGCTGCCTAGCTGGGATCCCCAAGCAGGCTCTGCTCTTTGCTCCCAACCAGTGGAGCAGTCCTGGGTCTCCCTGGGACTCCCAGCCCTGGTCCAATGCAAACCTTGCTCTTTCCTGACAGGGAGACAGCATGAACTTTGCAGCCATCCCCGCACTTCTTGGTGCAGATACAAAGGTCTGTTTTCATCCCTGGCTGCTCATTAAACAACAGAGCAAGTGCCTCCTCCGCAGAGACAGCTGCTCCAGTTTGAATTATTTATAAGCCATCTCTGTGGAACATGGGGGTAAAATACTGAATCTTCCGTCAAGAATCTTCATTAAAGATGGGAGTGAGCCAAGCTCCCCTTTCCTCAGGGGGACTACCAGTTAGGGCATCCTCTTCTTCCTCTGATTGTTCTGAGGGTTTCTGTAGCTACAGCAGGATCCCCATGCCAACCTGTTGGCCCCTGAGTGGGGTGGGGCCATGCTTCTTGCTGACTTTCCCTGCTTCTGGTGCCACCAGGGTCCTCTGGGGACTTGTGCCCTCAGAACCCTCTCTCTATCCTAAACTCTACCCCTCAACTTGAGACTGCTCCACCTCCAAGGCTCCTTCGTTTGGGCCTTTGGAATAGTGGAGGCTACAAAACGTGTCTCCTTCTCTCTTTCATGGACACCAGAGAAAGAACACTGACCTTAGAACTGGAAGATCCTTTCTCTCCAAAGTTGCTCAATCCCTCTGACCTCAGTTTCCTTATCTGAAAAAGGGAGGGAGAGGGGGAAGTCAGACTATATGAATAATTTCTTATGGTCCCCTTTAGCTCTAACATGTTATGTCCTGTCTTCTAGGGTATCTTCCAGTTTTGATAATCAGGATTCTTTAATCCAAAGTCCCTCCCAGTTTAGATATCCTATGTAGTCTTACGGGCAGATAGGTGGCACCACAATGGATAGAGTACTGGATAGAAAGTCAGGAAGACCTGAGTTCAAATCCTGTTTCAGACATTTACCACTTATGTGACCTTGGGTAATCCATAACCACTGCCTCAGTTCCTTCAATTGTAAAACAAGGATAATAACCTCCAGGGTTGTTGTGTGGATCAAATCTGATAATACTTGGGGAATGCTTAAGCCAGGACCTGGCACATGGGAGGTGCTAGAGATATGGAGGTTTTAGCTATTATTATGATAGAAGTTTTAGTTTGGAAGTGCCTCCAACTCATACCTGAGCAAGAACTTGGTTTGAAGACATTGAGGGAAGGGGAAACTTTGAATTAACTCCTACATTGGGGAACTTCCATTCTTTAGGAAGTTTGTGGCAACCCAGTACCCCTCATTCTGCCCCTGGGACAAACAGAACCAGGTTAGTATGTCTTTTATGACATTTCTTCAAATTCTTGAAGAGATGTCTCCACTGTGTCTCCTGTTCTCCAGGATAAACATCTCCTGTTCTATCAACTCTAACATGTGTTCTAAAGTTCCTTCAAGCCTTGATGTTCTCTGTTCTGGGAGCCCTTCTAGGTCTCTGGCATTCTCTGTACTAAGGATCTTCCCAGGATCTCTGATAGTCTCTACTCTGAGAGTCATCCCAGAATGTCTGAGGTTCTATGTTCCAAGAACCCTCCCAGCAGCCTTGATGTTCTCTGTTCTAAAGTCCCTCTTATCTCTGACCTCTACATCTGTTTCATCTCTCTAAGGCTTGCTACAATGACTGGCAGATATTAGGGGCTTATTGCCTTGACTTGCCAAGCACTGAGGAGAGCATCTCAAGGATCTATACTGAGTAGATGACAGATATGTCAAAGAGGGGCAGGGTTTTCAGATGGAGAGCAAGGAAAATGCTTCCTGAAGAAAGTTAGATATGATCTGAGTGTTGAAGGTATGGGAAGTTGAAGAGAGAAGGCTTTTTAGGTGAGGGGGGGAAACTAGGGATGGGAAATGTTATTCTGGAAACTGCAAATTGACCCGTGGTTTTCGATCATTGAGTGTCTGGAGGAGAGTAAGGTGTGAAAACATCAGAAGTCAGGTTAGATAGAGCTTTCAAAAGCGAACTTTATTTTTATCCTGATGGAAATAAAGTGTCTAATCTCTGCTCCTTAGGGAAGGGGCCCTTATAGAGAGGGTGACATTGTTAGACTCAGGAGTTTAAAAAATTTCTTTGGTAGCTGAGGAGAGGAAGCATAGGAGGGAGGACACTAGTTAGTTGCAATAATTCAGGCAAGAGGTGATGAACTGAAAGAAGGTTATTTTGGTATAACTGAAGATAAAGGGTTGTTACAGAGGCAGAAATTCCATGACTTGGCATCAAATTAGACATGGAGGGGGAGTGAGTCAAGAATCAAGTCCAATTTATGAGCCTGGGGGACTGAGGGAATGGTGACCTCAGGCAGTCTATTGAGTCTTACACCAAGTTAGACAGAGAGAGTCTTTCACAAAAGTGTCAATCAGGAAAGAGAAGATCCCAGGCATCATTGGAATATCCAATCATGAAGAGGTCCTATAAGGATAAACACCTAGTGTGAGTTGAATATGATGGGATGATATCTAAAAAGAACAAAAGGGGTGAGAGAGGAATATACTGGGGAAAAGGGAAGGGGAGAGGGAGACTGGGGCAAATTTTCTCACATAAAAGAGACAAGAGAAAGCTTTCACAGTGGAGGGAAAGAAGGAAGAGGTAAGGGGGGTGAGTGGGCTTTACTCTCATCAGAGTCAGCTCAGAGAAGGAATAACATACACACTCAATTGTGTACAGAAATCTGTCTTATCCTAGAGGAATATAGAAGGAAAAGGGATAATGGGGGAGGGGTAATATAAGGAAGGGAAGACTGAGGGAAGGGGCAGTCAGAAGCAAAACACTTTTGAAGAGAAACCAGAGTAGAAGGAGAAAAATAGAAAAGAGGGGGAAATAGGATGGAGGGAAATACAGTTAGCAGTAGCAACTGTGAAAAAAATTGAAACAATTTTCTCTGATAAAGGCCTCATTTCTCAAACATATAGAAAACTGTCGAATTTATAAAAATAAAAGCCATTCCCCAATTGATGAATGATCAAAGGATAGGAACAGTTATCAGAGAGCTTATCAATGCTATCTATAACCATATAAAATGTTAACTCACTATTGATTGAAGAAATGCAAATTAAAATAATTCTGAGGTACTAGCTTGTACCTATTGGACTGGCTAATAAAACAGAGAAGGAAAATGACAAATGTTGGAGGGGATGGAGGGAAAATGAGACATTAATGCACTGTTGGTGGAGCTATGAACTGATTTAGTCATTCTCTAGAGCAATTTGGGAATATGCTCAAAGGGCTAGAAAACTTTGCGTGTCCACTGACTGAGCAATGCCACCATAGGATACTTGGTCGGTATTCCAAAAAAAGATGAGCAACAAAAAGGGAAAGGATCTATATGTATAAGCATATTTGTGACAGTTCTTTCCTGTGGCAAGGAATTGGAAATTGAGAGAGTGTCCATCAGTTGTGGAATGGCTTTTCAGGTTTCAAGTTCCTTGTCTTTCAACACCTCCATGTTATGATTTTTAGAGATGCCTGGCCTGGCAGCAGAGGAGATATATGAATAACCCTGGTTTCCCAAGACAATATTTAGGAGACAGAGAATTCACAAGTTTTTAGAGAAGGCCAAAGAGTCTAGCTCAGATGGAGGAAACAAAGCAAAATCAATCCAAAAGGCCATATCAGTAGCAGGACAAGTAGCTATCCCTCTATACCACTCCCACTCCAGAGCAAAGAGAAAATTTCCAGGTGTTTCTCACTAAGTTGGATCACCAGAGAGAAATTCTCTAAAGAGTGGAGGCCAACAGGAAGGGGCCAAAGTTTACTTCTCCAGATCATCACATGAACTGGAGTGTGTCTCTGGATCCAACACATTTTCCTAGGAGCCCTGGAGAGTTTAGAAATTAATGAGATTTAAGTGATTTTCTAATTCAGGGGTTCTTAACCTTTATTTGTGTGGCAATTTTCCAACCCCTCATTTCCACCCCATGAGACTAGGAAAGTCAATGAATCCTTCTTGAATATGTGTCTAAATGCATAAAATAAAATCACAAAAGACTACAAATAAAGCTAATCATGTTCAAATATAGATACCAAATTATTTTTTTTTAATTCATGGACCCCAGATTAAGAACCTCTGATCTAGTCCAAATCCTATTTTTACAGAGGAAAACTGAGACCCTAAGGGGCTAAGTGACTTTCTCATGGACATATAGATAATAAATAACAGAGCAGGGATTTGTACCTCCAGAGAAACATTGTGGGGTTGAGAAGATGGGAATTAGAAAAAAACTGTTTTGAGTCCCAGTACTACCATCCATTGCTATGTGATTAGTCCAATCCATCCTTCTCTCTGGGTTTCAGTTTCTCTCTCTCTCTGTAAAATGATGGGGGCCTCTCAGCTCTAGATCCTATAAGAGTCATAATCTCAGGATTATTCTTGTATCTAAAAGATGGTCTTGGCAATGCCAAGGAGGGTGGGATGCTAGAAATGGCTTTCTGTTGGTTCTCAGGCAGGGCTCTCCAGTATTCACCCTTTCTCCCCCTTTCTCCCCTAGGAATATGTCCTAAGATGGGGTCCTAAAGGGACTAATGTCACTCATCCATTGTCTCCCCTAGTTCCAGGATACCAAGTCTCCTAAAGTCAATGATCTTTATTGGCCAAATACCCTTTCTTGGGGGCGCCATGTTGGAAACAAGCTTAATGAGTTTTTGTACAAATAAATGGAATCAAAACCCTATTAATTGGTCTGGGAGGGGGGCAAAGTAGAGTGAAAAGAGCTCTGGAGACCCTCCTTGGCAGCCTACTAACTGTTTGATGTTGGCCAATTGTCTTTTCTCTGAACTTCATTTTCCTTTCCTTTCCTGAATTATTGCTAAGTCTCCTTCCAACTCCAAATCTAGTTTTCTAGGGGAAAAAAGTATAGCCCTGGAAATCACAGTGCAACATTCTTCATTTTATATCAGAGAAAACTGAACCCCAGAGAAAGGAGGAGCATCATACAATTACCAATTCCTCTTAAAGGGGAAAAGTTATGGAAGGCCCAGGATTTGAACCCAGGTCTACCTCCATATAAGGTCTTTTTTATTCACCAAGTGACATATTTTTACTAGACTTAAAGACCAGCTGATACGATTTGTGCCAAGGTATACCCAAGTGAATATTTTTCAGCCTCTCTGGCAAGAGGAGGGCATCATTACCCAAAGGACTTGTTATGGAGGAAGCTAGTCTCATAGCACTAGTCCTGAAGAAGAGTCTACTTGTCTATCACCATGACTTTCTTCCTGGAACCCATGCAGACTCATTCTCATTTTCAGTCAGATTCATTAAACATCCATCCTTGTGAGGCCTGGCTGCTTCTTCTTCATTTAGGGAGCTCACTTGAAAAAATGAGAGCTGAGCCAGGGAATGTCTGGTCTAGCCTGAGGCACCCACAGCCCTGGAATCTTGAGAAAGCAAACTAAAACCTCAGGTAACAAAATTAAGATTTTTTTAAAACTGAAGGAAACCAGACGTGGGTTAGAATATTTCCTATTCCCAATTATTTTGTTCTTCAAAATAAAGAAACTCTGGAACTAATAGTATGACACTTCCCCCTGGACATGTTGCCATGGATATTTAGTGGGTACACATTGGTAGACACAAACTCCCTTAGAGTGCCCCCAAACTTTGTGGGAATTTTGATCTTTGGAGGAGCATCCCTTTGAGAAGAAGTCATGTGGTCAAGATAGAAATAAGGAGAAAGGACTAAGCCCAATTCCTAACTACTTCCAAAGGGCAAAGGGGAGAGGCATGGAACCTACAATAGAAAACAAGAGATAAGAGATAAGCACAAACAATGAGATTTGGAATATAAACAATGACAGATAAACAAGAGAAGCTGTAATTGAGCAGCAAGAATGTTGGTGAGATTCCATTCTACACACACACACACACACACACACACACACACAAACACACAATCTTCTCAGGCAAAGGAAGGGGCTCGGCCCAATCAGACTGTATACAACACATTCCTTCTGGCTTCAAGTTATGTAGTCTCTCAGTCCTCTCATTTAGGATTCCTAGAAATTCCTGGCCTGGCCACAGTGGAACTGTAGGAAATAACCTAGGGTTCCCAAGTCAATGTTTTTAAACAAGAAGACAAAGAATTCACAAGTTTATAGAAAAGACCAAAGGCCTAGCTTCCTGCCAGTTCCCTGGAGTTCTGGCTGATATAGCTGCCTTCCACCCCATTTGCCTGTTTCTTCCCAGCTCTTCCTCCATTAACGAAGGAGTCCAGGAATGGATGGGAAGAGATTCAACCCTCCTTCACCACATGTTGTACTATTGCTTTCGATGCATTATTTAAATGCTGCATGTTTCCATTATGCTATTAGAAATTACTATTGAAGTTGATGGCCATGTTAAATGATTTTTAGTATAAAGTCTAGGTGAACATGTCTGAAGACACAGAGAAGGAATCAACTCACAAGGAAGAGATTGTTGCCAACACAAGCTGACATTGTGGAGAGAGAGGGGGAAAGAGAGGGCTTTTGCAATGAAACAGTATTCCAGAGTCTATCTATATCATAGACCACCTTTTGAATCCAAAGGAAAAATTAATGAGGAAATGAGCCTGTAGCAAAGAGGTGGATAGATGTATTCATTCAGATAATCACTCCTTGCAGACAAGATCTCCATCCTCACCTGGCTAAAATAAGAATCCCCTACACATTTAGCCTTTCATTGTAATAGCAAGTGTCTGAGGTCAGATTCAAACTCAGATTATCATGACGCCAGGGCTCTATCCACTGACCCTGGAATCTGGAGGATGGGAGTTCAAATCCAGCCTCAGATGGTTGACTCCTACTAGCTGTGTGACCTTGGGCAAGTCACTTCACCCTGTTTGCCTCACATCCAGGACCATCTCCAGTTGTCCTGACTCATATCTGGTCACCAGACCCAGATGACTCTGGAGAAGAGAGTGAGTCTGTGAGTTAGTACAGCCCCCCCTCACTCAAATCCAATTCATGTGCTTGGAATCACCTCCCTGATTTCATGGTCTTCTTTGAGAATGAAGGAAAAACATTATTAGTAATATCAGGATTGATTTGGCATCAAAATACTTGGGTTTGAATCCCAGCTCTACCTTTAGTAACTTTAAGATTTGGAGCAAGTATCTTTCACATATGGATATCCATTTTCTAAGGTATAATTTGAAACGGTTTGGACTAATTGATCTTATTCCCTGTCCCCAGGTTGCCTCTATCTACCAAGCTTCTGATTACCTTTCTCTTGCAGGGCCCAAAGTCAGCGACTAAAGTGACATCCACATACATTTCTTTTGAAAAAAATATAGACTGTTTACTTCTGCCTTTTATTCCAAAAAGTCTTTGTGCTGTAAGAAATCAATCCCCTCCTACTGCTCTGAGGCAGGTGTGGAGATGGGAAAATAATACCATTTTGCCTTTAGAATAGCCAGAGATTTCCAGTTGACACTCTCCTCTCTCAGCAGTCAAACTGCTCCACCTCCATCTCCTCCCCCTATAATTCCTGTCCTGGCTCTACCAGGAGGCTTTGAAACTGGTTTTCACAACTCTGGCCAAGAGTGCTACTGGCTGGAGGTTTTGGCCAGAACAACCAAGAGGAAAGGATGAGCAGTGGAGAAAGGGTCTTTCCAGAAAGGAAGAAATCAAGGTCTTCTGCAACGTTCCTGAGGATGCAGTGCCCAGACCCCAGAGGCGGGTCTGTGGAAGGAAAGTGGCCTTGATACTGAGATCCTCCAAACACTCTTGCTTGTGGCTAGCATCACACGGTCTGCTTCCAGTCCCAGTTACAGAAGAACAACACAGCTGACATCTGTAATCACTTAAAAAGGCTCCATGAGTGGAGCAAGTACTGAATGTGAAGTCAGGAAAGCTGGGCTTAAATTCCACCTTGGTCACTTGCTATAAAGAGTTGTGCGTAAAACACATGCACCATTAATACAAAGCAAGAGAGCAAACGACAAACTCAACCAAAAGCATAGGAAACTAGAACGTGAGTATCTTTAACTGAAAAAGCTAAATTAAGTGAAATTAAGTGAAAAAGGAATTCTGTAGGGCAGTTAAATGACACAGTGTATAGAGCACCAGTCTATCCAGACAGGAGTTCAAATCCAGCCTCAAACACTAGCTGTGACTTTGGGTAAGTCATTTAACCCTGACCACCTCGCATCTGAGGTCATCTCCAGTCATTCTGATTCACATCTGGATCCAGATGACTGTAGAAGAAAATGAGGCTGGTGACTTAGCACCCCCTCACCCAAATCCAATTCATGTGCTTACCCTAGTATCACTTCCCCAATGTCATGTTCTTCTTCAGGAACAAAGGACGGCTGCAGCTCAGCACCATCCCAATCTGTAGCTCTCTCAGTGAATAAGCAAGTGCCCACCATGAGCCTGGCATTGTGTTAAGCTCGGAGTATCTAATAATAATGGTAAAAAACAACCTCTACCTTCAAAGAGCTCCCAATCTAATAAGAGAGGTAACTTTTAACAAGTAGGTGATAGAAGGCACTTGGAGGGCACAAAGCATTGGCATCTGAGGGATGGGTTGGGGTTTGAACTGAGTTGTGAAGAAAGTTAAGGAAACCAGGAGGCAGAGGGGAGGAAAGAGGTCAGAGGAGGGATGTAAGGGCATCCTTCAGAGAAAAAAGGATATGCTCAGGAATGCAATGAGCTTCACTAGGGCAAGAATACAGGGGAAATCCTGAGCACTAGTGGTTTACAAAGCACTGTCTAAGAATTACATATAAAGAAAAGAAAATTCTATTTATACTACCCATCCAATTCAAGTGATAGGAGGAAAAGGTTAAAGGACCACTCTAGAGAAATTAAGAATTATTATTCTGTCCTCCTGTCCAGTTCTAACATCCTCTATTCTATGGTCCCACCCAGCTCTGACATTCTAGGATCTATAATAAAAATATTTCAGGAATCTCTGTTTTTTTGGTTCCTCTTAACTATGGTCATTTCCCTGAGGAATATTCCTTCTCAAACATCAGTTCACATAAAAGATACCCAAAAGCTAAATCTTAATCATAAAAATGTGGTTTAGGATAAATAACACACAGGCTGAATAAAAACGTCCATCTGTCCCCATGTAACTATCACAGGGCCTCACTCCAGTGATGGAATGATCAATTCAGTAGACTGAGCTTTATCTTGCTTTGAGATTCAGTAATTTATTGTCATTGCCCATTCAAGGGAATCTCTTCACAGATTTTAATGGTTGGGAGATTTATTCTAAAATGATAGTATCACTCTCAGAATCAAAGAATTAAATGTTCTCTGAGTTGGAAGGTGTTGACAGGCTGCTGGCTGGGAAGCTTGTGAAACATATACTAAGTCTGTGATAATGGACCCAAGGGACTTGTCTGTTCACTGAACTCATCCCAAATGGGCAAAGATGAACACTAAGAAACACTGGAGGCAGGTCACTCAAGAGGTGGTGTCAGAATTTTTCTGAAGACCCCATTGTTTTCCTCCCTTGAGAAAGACTTGAACGATCCTTGGATTGAAATGAAGATACAACATACATCTTCCTTCTCATCTCTTTCTCCCATCTCTTTTGCTCTAGTTCATCCAGCAACTATCCTTTCTTTCTCCTCCCCTTCCTGTTCACATTCTTGAAAAAACTTGTTGTATTCACTGCCTCTGTGCTTTCAAAATCTAATCTCATGGTCAGCCTTCTGCTTCCCAAAAAATCTAATGAAATTGAGCTCTCAGACAAGGTACCTAGCTCCTCTCCTTCAGACTTCCCCATTGCTGATCTCTTATCAGAACAGAAAGACTCCTGAATGGCAACAATATAGAAGCCTGTTGGGTTTCCATCCAATCATAATAATAATAATAATAATAATAATAATAATAATAATAATAATAATAAATAGTAACAATGGGCTGCCCCTCACAGTCTTCCAGCACTTAACTTATCAAAGCTCTCAGGCAATCATTAGTCTCTGCTCATCCCAAACCAAGTCCTTAGACTATGAAGATCAAGCACCCTCCTGAAACCATAGCGGAACCCATACCAGAGACATGAAAACAAAAAGTCATGCCCTCTAGGAGTTTACAGACTATTTGGAAGAATGTAATAAGGAAAAAAATCACACAAAAAACCCTAATAAATTAATGGACAAAATCAGAACTAGAATCCCTATGTCCAGACCCCTAGAAGCTTAAACTGCCTATCCTAGAACCTCAATTCATGCAAGTTTAAAACTGGGAGTGGTCTCAGATGTTACTGATTCCAAAATCCTAATGGTCCATGAATCCCACTGTTCCCCTCAGAGTAGAAATTGGCTCCTTAATTGTCTTTGTGGGCCCAGAGTCCACTTGGGAACCTGCACTCAAACTGTTACTAGGTGGAAACCCTTAATGAGTCTATTTTAATGAATAGACAAACTGATTTATGATTAGTATGTCAACTCTCTGCAATTATACTAAATAGAATATAAATACTAAATAATATAAATATAGAAAATGAAGAGATAAGCAAATTAATAAATGAATAAATAACTGGATGGATAATTAAATGAATGAATGAATAAATAAATAAATCCATTAATTAATTAATTGGGATAAATTGATTATAGTTGAGACTAAGAGAGGCCAAAGGGATTTAACAGTTAACAGTTAACAGATAAGGTTTAGCTCCATATTCACCAAGTCCAAACTTACTTCTCTTTTATTTTGCCATGCTGCCCAGAGAGACTGTGACTTGAATCCCAGTTCAGTTGCTTTATTAGGCTATGCCCCACCCAATCCTGAGTTTCAGTTTCCTCATTGGTAAAATGGAGATCATGATTCTTACCTTAGCTAAGTAGTTCACATCCCTATTATGGAGGGTGGAGTTGATGGGGTGTTTGTTGAAATTATTCAAGTGCCCCCAAAATGGATAATTTTATTAATATAAGAAGGATATGAGGCTACCATGGCACCAATGAAAGCCCTTTTCCACTTACCTCCCAATATCTTCTCATATTTCTCTAAAACTTGTGGCAATTGAGTTGAGAAGCAGTGAGGGGATAGTGGACAGGAGTTGAAATGGTGACTAGAAAGGAATGGAATTATGTTCTCCAGCCTCAAAAAGACTCATTGGAACATGTTGCTTACATGAAAAATATGTGGAAGAATTGAGTCTCCCAAGTAAGCTAGTAGAAAGACTGGGAATCATTGGTTGAGATCAATGGCTTGAGAAGTCATTTCTGCACCATAAAGGTTAGGCTGGGGACCTTGACTGAAAGGAAGAACTAGAAATGTGTTAAGTAACTCATGGCCTTGTTGGTCCTAGTGCTGTTGTTGCTATTCAGTCTTTTCTGATTCTTTGTGACCCCCATTTGGGGTTTTCCGGGCAAAGATACTAGAATGATTTCCTTCTCCACATCATTTTTCCAATGAGGAAACTGAGGCAAACAGGGTGAAGTGACTTGTGCAGGGTCACACAGCTAGTACAAGTCTGAGGCCAGATTTGAACTCCTAAAAATGAGTCTTCCTGACTTCAGACCCTAACTGCACCACTAGCTTCCCTTGGCCCTGATGAGTATCTCCTCAAAGAGTTAAAACACTTCTCTGAGGAAGAGAGGCAAAGCAAGCCCAAGGCAAGCCATCCAGGAAGGCTGGTGGTTCAAGACAACAATGGAGCCTCAACAGGAAGGAGAGACTTGATGGTGCAAATGAGCATAGGTCAGAAAGAAAATAATAAACGCTGCCTGGACCTGGGAGGAAATGAGGAGCACCCCCTCCTGGACTACACATCCTCTAGAAACAACTGACAACACACAAAAGATTTGCTGGTAATTTTTTCCCTAAGGGAGCTACAGTCAAAGTCTGGCTTCTTTTCTTGTGGAAACAAAAGACTTCTTGCAAGAAGAGATTGTGAAGGGGAAAGACATATCAGTGCAGCAGGGAGCCCTAGAAGGGAGTGTTGATGCAGAGTGGGGAACAAGACAATGAGCAGAACTCCTCCAAGTCCTCGTCTACTCTGGGACTGGGAATCATGTGAGCTATTCAGATCTGGGGAAGATGAGGAGGGCTGATTTTTAATGATTTCCTAGTATTACCCTAACCAAAAGCAGGGGGTTGAGTCTCAACATCAGGGTGAAAGTATAAATCAGCCCAATTACATAGGACCCTCAAAAAAGAATGAATTTTCTTGCCTGTCTATGCACTCTGGTTAAATTCTTTCTGTTGTTTTTTGTTTGCTTAAATAGAGTCTCTCTATGTCAAATGTCTTGAAAACCTGATGCTTACAATTGGCTGAGGGTCTTTTGGGGAGAGCAAAATAAGTTATAGGGACCACTAGGTGATGTACTGGAGAGAGCTGGGCCTGGAGTCAAGAACTCTCACCCTCTTGGATTCAAGACCTGCCTCAGTCACTTACTAGACGTGAGATCCTGGGCAAGTCACTTTACACTGTTTACCTCAGTTTCCTCATCTGTTAAATGAGCTGGAGAAGGACATGGCAAACCACTCTGGTATCTTTGCCAAGAAAACTCGAAATGGGAGCCACAGTTAGACATGAATGAAAAAAATGACTGAACAACAAAACAAGTTATATCCCAAGATCCCATGGGAAAACCGAGGTGAACATACAAGCAAAAGAAATTTAATGAGAGCTTCTCCTGAGACCTAATGTAGTCCATTGGTGGGAGCTTGGAGAGATTGTTCTGAGTTGAGTTAAATGGCCCTCACTATGGTAGGAATGGGAAAGGAGATGAGGGGAAGGGTCAGGGAGTGACCTAGGCTGTCAGCAGCCTCATCAGAGAGCTTCCTGGAGAGGAAAGCATCTTCCATCTAGCCCAGCTTGCTGGAAGCAACTGTCAGCAAAGCAGATTTCTTTCTTTTTTTTTTTTTCTTGCCAAAGGGAGTTAATATTAAAGAGCTCAAACAAATCCCTGACTTCTTGTGGAAGCAAAAGGCTTGTTAGAAGAAGAAAAACAAATCCTTCACTGGGAAACATTCTCCTTTTTTTTCCTCAGCTGCTAAGAGGAAGGGCCTGAAACTGACTTCCTTCCCCATGTCTACCCCCCTTCTATGTTGGCTTTATAGCTTGAACAGAAAAACATTGAGAATTCCACTCTTACATTAATAATAATATAAAACTAACCCCAGATCACATTCCTAGTTCTAAGGCCCCTCCTAACTCTGACCTTCCCTGTTCTAAGTCTCCTCCTAGCTCTGATACTCTATTCTAAAGCTTTTCCCAGTGCTGACATCCCCTGTTCTGAGCTCCCTCCCAGCTCTGACATTCCCTATTCCAAGACCCCTCCCAGTCCTGGCCTTCTCTATTCCAAGACCTCCCCAGCCCTGATCTTTCCTATTTTAAGTCTTCTCCCAGCTCTTATACTCTCTACTCTAAAGCCTTTCCCATTTTTGAAATCCTCTCTTCTGGGCTCCCTCCCAAGCTGACCTTCCCTGTTCCAAATTCCCTCCAGCCCTGACCTTCCCTGTTCTAAGCCTTCCCATACTCTATTCTAAAGCCTTTCCCTGACATCCTCTCTTCTAAATGCTTTCCCAGCCCTGACCTTCCCTGTTCTAAGGTTTCTCCCAACTCTGACGTTCCTTGTCCTAATACCCCTTCCAGTCCTGACCTTTCCTGTTTCTTAGACTCTTCCCAGCTGTGCTAGAGCCTTTCCCAGCCATGCCGCTCCCTGTTCTGAGGCCCCTCTCAACTCTGCCATTGCTGCCTTCACATTGTGAGGCGATATTTGCTATCATGGTCCAGGATGTTGATGAGAAGCACAATCCTGATCCCCTGAATCCAAGCAAAATGCTGTTTGTTGTGATGATAATGATGATGGTGTTTGTTCTTCATTCAACAGGGAGGTGATGCCATAACAAGCAAGTAAATCAGATATGAGTAAGAGAAATGCTGTATTGAATCACCAGCCTCACTTCTTCCTCTAGAACCATCTGGGTCCAGTAGCCCTATATGAATTAGGATGACTGGAGATGGCTCTGGATTTGAGGCAATCATGGTTAAGTGACTTGCTCAAGGTCACAGTTTTTAAGGGTCCGAGGTCAAATTTGAATTCAGGTCTTCCTGACTTCAAGACCAGCAGATGCTCTACCCATTGCACCTCCTAGCTCATTGTTGTCCAGTGTAAGAAAGCCCCATTGCATCAATTCATCAGCCCAGCTTCTACATTGTCTGCATGCCCAAGCTGACATATGATGGCCTATGAGGTAGCCCACTTGTTGTGAGACTCTGTTAATAACCTATGTTAAGGGGTAGTTTCTCAGGAAAGACTTAGGCTGGCTTAACTAGTTCCTTTCTACCACATTTTTCTTTTTTCAGAAATTCCATAGCCTGTCACATTTTTTCCCTGGAAAACACTTTTGACTCTATCAAATCCAGCCTTTCCTTGGAGACCACAAGCTCAGGGGTCTCTCACAATGATGCCCAGAAGAGATTGGTTAAGAGTGAGAGCAAAAACCCATGGGAGGAGACAGGAAGGAATCTAATCTAATTAAGGTAGCCCAATAGCATATCTCATGAATGTTTGCCCTCTTGGAATCCCACTGAGTATAGTGTAGGAAGGGGGGAGTGTTAGAGTCAGCAGTCCTAGGGTCAAGTCTCAGATCTTCCTCTGAGGAGCTCTCTGACTTTGGGTAAGTGACCTAAGGTCTCTGTACCTCAGTTTCTCTATTTGCTAAAGGAGGTAATGTGAGAAGCTGGAGTGAAAGTAGTAGGATTTGAGTTCAAATCTTTTCTCTTCCTGTACGACCTTGGCCAAGGCACTTAGACATTGTGGAGCCTCAGTTACTTTATCTGTAATATAAAGAGGTTGGATGTGGCCGTTGATGAGGTCCCTTTAGCTTGTAAGCTCCGATGTTATGATTCTTCCTCCTCCCTTTTAGGCCCTTTCTTTTACCATCTAACAATATACCTGGGCTCACAATCATTACTTGATGATTGTTGATTATTGTTTGATTGAGCAGCAAACACATTGCACCAGTCAGGGGCATGGCCTCTCTACCAGGTGGCATAATTAAATCTCCTCTTAAAGGGAATTCCCTCCCCAGCTGGGTCTCCTTTAACTAGGGGTAAAACAGGTGACTACCTGCCTCTGTGTTTGGCATTTTAAGGGCACCAGACTTCAACAAACCTGGCTGTCTGTCGCTCCATAGCACAGATACCCCCTGGTGATGTGGGGATGGAGCTGAGAGAAAGTTGTAAACAACTTTCCCCTGTATCCCTAGAGGCTTTATTCACACCTACAGATTAGCTGGGGACTCCACCTGGAGGCCACAAGGCAGCTCCTCCATACAGAAGGACTTGGCTGCCCCTGGGACTGGTGACTTTGAGCAATCTCTCCCTAGATGGATGTACTGTCTCTGCAGAGGGCTAAGGGGCTCATTTACGATTCAGAATCCCCATCAGCCCTTTAATGGGCCAAGATCAGCCCACTCTGGTACAGTCTAGTCCTTGTAAGGAAGGATGGGTGCTTTACTAGGTCAGCACCTTGGCCCAAGGGAGATGGGATTCACTGGCTGTGATGCCGGCAGTGCAAGGATAGAAGGCTTCTGCTGATATCTATGCTTCTTTCATTGAGGTCTATGACCCCTCTGAAGTAGGCCCCAGAGATGGAACCCTGTGGGGTGGCAGGCTGAGTCTGTTTCCTTATCTACAAAATGAGAGATTGGACTAGCTGGCTTCTCCAGTCCCTTCTGATTCTTTTTTAAATTTATTTTTATTAAAGATGTTATTTGAGTTTTACGATTTTTCCCCCCAATCTTACTTCCCTCCCCCCACCCCCCAGGGAAAGCACTCTATCAGTCTTTACTTTGTTTCCATGTTGTACCTTGATCCAAATTGGGTGTGATGAGAGAGAAATCATATCCTTAATAAAGAGATGAGAAGTCTAAGAGGTAACAAGATCAGACAATAAGATATCTGTTTTTTTCTAAACTAAAGGCAATAGTTCTTGAACTTTGTTCAAACTCCACAGCTCCTCATCTGGATACAGCTGGCACTCTCTTTTGCAGACAGCCCAAAATTGTTCCCGATTGTTGCACTGATGGAATGGGCGAGTCCTTCAAGGTTGAACATCACCCCCATGTTGCTGTTAGGGTGTACAGTGTTTCTCTGGTTCTGCTCATCTCACTCAGTATCAGTTCATGCAAATCCCTCCAGGTTTCCCTGAAATCCTGTCCCTCCTGGTTTCTAATAGAACAATAGTATTACCATAGTTTGCTAAGCCATTCCCCAATTGAAGGACATTTACTTGATTTCCAATTCTTTGCCACCACAAACAGGGCTGCTATAAATATTTTTGTACAAGTAATGTTTTTACCCTTTTTCATCATCTTTTCAGGATATAGACCCAGTAGTGGTATTGCTGGGTCAAAAGGTATGCACATTTTTGTTGCCCTTTGGGTGTAGTTCCAAATAGCTCTCCAGAAGGGTTGAATGAGTTCACAGCTCCACCAACAGTGTAATAGTGTCCCAGATTTCCCACAACCCTTCCAATAATGATCATTATCCTTTCTGGTCATATTGGCCAATCTGAGACCCTTCTGATTCTAAATTTATAACTCTATGACCCTGTGTCCTGAACAGCCCTATTATAAAACAGAAATCTCTCAAGGACACTCATTTATCAACCCATTATCATTTGATTAGTATAACCTGTCTAACTAATTTATCTAATCATCTATCTGTCTCTTAGAGTAAAAGGAAAAGGGTCCTGGAAATCAAAACATAGGAAAAAATCTCAGAAGTGTCTTCTTCTCACAACTTCAGTCCCTTTATGCTGCCCCTTTTAAAACCATATCCCCAGCACCCTCTAGTTTGCTAATGGGTATCCAGAGATGAGCATCATATGGCCTCTGAGCAGGGCTCAGAGACTTACCTGTAGCCAGACAGCAGAAGCAGAAGAGCTATGGGTAATCCAGGTCTTCTGTTTCCCTACCCAGAGCTCTCTGTTATATGTTCTGGTCCTGGAAAAGATCAGCCATAACCCAGTAGAATGACTCTGAGGGCTCATAAAAACTGGAGGGAGCTTCCCAGTTTTCAAAGCACTTTCTCTCAAATCTCATTAGGATCCTGAATACATCCTGAGAGATCACCAGAGCAAGCTATAATAACAGCAGAAATGTGCACACTCATCTCTTTGCCTCCTCCAATGTCTCAATGAGCCATGGGAGGGAGTCTCTAAATCTGAGAAGGTTCTGCTGGCAGAATACAAGCAGATCTTGCCAGGAGGTAAAGGGTTCTAGCAAACTTTGAAGATGAACTAAGTTTGCCCCTGAGTAGAAGGTCCTTAGAAGCAGGCTCTGTTTTGCTGACCTATTTTCACTTTTTCTTTCTCATCTCTTCTCTTCTCCTCCTTTCTTTTCTTCTGTCATTTCCTCTTCTCTTCTCTCCTCCTTTTCCTTCCCCTCATCTCCCCTTATCACCTCTCTTTTTCCCTTCCTCCCCCAAAACCTTATCAACTCCCATGAATTTAATTATCATCCCTTTGTTGTTAAGTCCCAGAACTACATATTCAACTCCATCTGATACTGAGTTTGACACCTACATCTCCAATTGCCCACTGGATATTTCAAACACAATTTCCTAGCAACATCTCAGACTCAACAAGTCCAAAACTGAACTCATTCTTTACCTAATCTCCAAACTGGCCCTTCTTCCAAATTCCCTACTTCTGTCGAAGGCACCACTATTCTTCCAGTCCCTCAAGTTCATCTCCTTGGGACTATCCTTGACTCCTCCCTTTCCCTCACCTGAGACATTCAACCAGTTGTCATATATTGTTAGTCTAGTCTCTAGCACTTGTCTCACCTTAATCCCTTCCCCTCTTAGAGCCTTAGTTTTCCTGTTTAAAATGAGGGGTTTGTACTAGATGGTGTCTGAGGTTCCTTCTAGATCTAGTGTCCCATGATCCTAAGTCACTTAACTTCCTTGTAAAAATTAAAGGTTTGAACCATATTAATATCTAAAAATCTCTTCACTCCTAGATCTAGGACTCTAGGATTCTTCTCTGCGGAGAGAGCAAGGGAGGAGAAACAACCTGCCCATGGACACATTGATGGGAACTCAGGTGTCCTGACCCATGCTCTTTTCAATATTAATATTGTTCAGGTCCTTGAAAGCATCTTGTGAATCTGAGGGCCCCAGGATGCTGCCTCTGGGAAAGATGATTTTTATGCAAATTCATCCAGTATTGACTCCCAATGTGCTCTGAGGCAGACGTTCATTTTCATTTTCTGTGCCTCTGGTCTTGAAGAAGAAGTTGGGAAATGCTTTTGATAGCTCTGACTTTGACTCTCCCCTGAGATAGCAGTTCTAGTCCCTCTTTGTGAGCAGTCAGTCACTCTGAACATTTTTCTCTTTCCATTTTAATCACACTCCCTGGGACTCATCATGGCTCGTGGCTGCAGCCGAGTCCTTTTTGTCACTCTGGTCATTTCCTTCCAAAGCCCCTGAGGCCTGCTCTGTGTGATAAGGCTCTAATGATGCTGGTGGGCTCAGGTGCAGAAATTTATGAGAGGAGACCATGTGGGAGCATATACCCCCCCCCTGCTAATGCCCCTATCAGAATGGGAGGGAGACCATGATATCATCTTTCTAGAGCTGGTTATGTTGTTCACCCCCCCCCCAGATATTTTACAGATGAAGAAACTGAAGCCTAAGTAGATGATATGAATAATCTCAAATCACACAGGCCCCTGGACAGGATGTGATATGGCTAAGGTTGGAGCATAAGAAAGATTTGAATTCATGTCATTTGAATCCAAAGGCAGTTTGCTTTCCAACATTCTATCTGCCTCCCTTAATAAGATGAATTCAATCCTGTTCTAGCTGGGGTATTCATTCTATTTTTTAATGTACAATTTTTCTACCACCCTTCCTTCCCTCCCCACAACAGTCTGTTAGAAATTTTACATGTAAATTTACATATTAATCATTTTGTGTAAGAGGAACTAGGACTAAAGGGAAAGAAAGAAAACCATGAGATAGAAAGGAAAAACATAAGAGGACATTTTTAAAAAGTGAACATTGTATAGATTCTGTGGGGGGAGGGGGGTTCTTTCCTCTGACTGTGGATGGTATTGTCCATAACAGGCTTCCCAGGGTTATCCTTGATCTCTGAATTGCTAAGAGGAGCTGCATTCATCACAGTTGATCAAAATGTTGTTGTTAATGTGCACAATGATCCATTGTTTCTGCTCCTTGCACTTAATATTAGTTCATGGAATTCTTTCTATGCTTCTCTAAAGTCCGACCATTCACAATTTCTCATACAAAATAGTACTCCATCACATTTATATACTGCAACTTGTTCAGCCATTTCCCAATGGATGGGCTTTTCCTCAATTTCTTATTCTTTGCCACTACAAAAAGAGTTGCTATAACTATTTCTGAATATGTGAGATTTTCCCCACTTTTTATGATTTCCTTATATACAGGCCTAGTATTGGTATTGTTGGGTCAGAGGGTATGATCGGTTTTATTTCTCTTTGAGCATAATTCCATATTGCTCTGCAGACTGACTGGATCGGTTCACAACTCAACCAATAGTGCATTTATGTTGGAGTATTCATGCTTTTTCTGAACTTTCTTCTTTCAGCAATTAATGAAACTAAGATCTCTTCAAGGTGGTACTCTCTCCAATGAAGGAGAACCCAAGGTAGAGTAGACTTGCTTTTTTGTGGTCATGGTCTCCCACCCAGGTTCCAGATATTTTTGTGTGCCAGACATGTCAATATTCTATGGATAGGCATGCCACCCTTTGGCTATCCATGTTTTGTCTGTCTATTTCTATCACTCATGTCTGTTTGTCTATCTGTCTGTCTGTCTGTCTCTCCCTCTCCCTCCCTCTTTCTATTTCTCTTGTCTCTGTCTCTGGCTGGCTGGTTGTCTGTCTGTCTCTGTCTCTCTCCCTCTCCCCCCTCTCTCTGACTTGCCCACCTCAAAGGAGAGACACCTGGAATTTTAATTCTTCAGAAACTGTGGTTTCCTGGAATTTGTGGCCAGCAACATCCATTGGAAAAAGGGTAATATGAAAAGTAGAGTGGAACAGGTTTCTGTGTCAATGGAAAAACTTAAGAAAAGCACTAAGCAGTGAGCCAGACTGCTCTCCTTGTATTCACTTCTGGACCCAGTTCACCATTAGCCCCACTTGAACTTATCCAAATGAAAATAATGAAAATTTAATTTATCTAGTTTAGGCATTCTTCACTTCAAAGATAAGAAGGACTCAAGGGGCAATCAGTCTGGTGAAGGCTATGAAACACTTCTGAGAATTATTTTTAAATGGATCAAATAAAATGCAAAGTACCACATAGGAAATCAACTTTATTAAAACCCTGGTACAATGATCCTCAACATTGTTTTACAATTTCCCATGCCTCAGATTAAGAAGCCCTGATCTAAATCTTCCTGATTTTCATTGGAGACTTTGCTCCCGAGATCTGTATGAGGTAAGTAAGGCTAATATTGTCACCCCCATTTTTAGGTGGACATTAGCAGGTTGTGAGAAATAACCCGTAACAATTTCCATGCAAAGAGTGGCATCGACTAGATCCCTAAAAGCATACGAGCCTAGAAAAGAAGATGGAATGGTCATTAGCACAAATTCAGGATAGCACAAAAACTATGTTATTTAAAACACAAAAGAGGACAGCTTTCTTAGCACCAGGTAGACTCTCTTTTAAGGATTTCTGGAATGATGAATAAGAATCATGAAGGATAAGAAGGCAAAGAGGAGTTGTCCTCTCCACCAGTGGAAGGAGAATTCACACCGATAAGATGAGGGAAGCAAAATTAAGAGAGTTGAGGACACGTCCCCAAAGTCAGACAGCAGTTTAGCAACTGAGTAAGGTCTCTGTTGTATTGCCTAACTGCATGTTCAGGACTTTTCCCAGTGTTCTTTACTGCTGAATATTGATTAACTATTAGTCTGAAGCTGATAAATCTCTTTTTTCCCCAGCTACAGATCTGTACCAGGGTCCTGGAGAGTTCCAATACCTCCAACCCCCTCAGCACTGTCCTATCCCACCTTGTTCAGGTAACTAGCCTCAACCATAACTTGAGCTATTTCCCAAGAAGATGCAAAAGAAAGTCCAACAAGCTCATTGAGATCAGGAGGGCTAAACTACAGAGTGGCTGGGTTCCTGAGAGACCCCTGGCCCAGCCCAAGAAGCCTGAGCAGCAACTTGAACTCAGCATTGAGGGAGGTACAGTCTTCCTGCTCTCATAGAATTTTCAATCTCACGGGAGGATCAAAGAAATACTGAGAATGACAACCCTGAGAGGTCTTCAGAAGTCATGTAGTCCAGCTTCCTCAATTTACAGAAGAAGAAACTGAAGCCTAAAGAGAGGAAGTGATCTGTCCAGCGTCACACAGGAAGCAAGTTAAAAATCAAGATTTGAGCTCAAGTCCTGTCTCCAGAGGCAGGAGTAAGAGAACACAAACCCAAGTGACACATTGTTACAGGATAAGAGCCTTAGAGATTGTGTTAAGTCAGAGGAGAAAGGTCTTTGATGATAGGAGATAGGAGGGAAGGCTTCTTAAAAGAAGCACCATTTGAGTGAACCTGCAGAAGTCTAGGGAAGAGGGGGCTTTTGAGACCATCTTGAGGATGAAAAAAAAATCATAGTACAATGGAGAAAGAGGACAGTGGATTTTGAACCAAAGGATTTTGAGTCTAAGAACTATCTGTTTTGCCATCCCCTGTGTGATCTTCTCCTAGTCACTGACCTAGCCTCAGTTTCCTGGACTGCATAATATAGGTCCCTTCTTGAATATATGAAAAAAAGGTTAACATTGAGGGGAACAGCCTGGCAGGTAGAGGATGGTCCTTACTGGAACATCATGGAGTTAGAAGGATAACCAGACTCTATTGCAGGAATAGCCTCCTTCTGCCCATCAACTCGTTGGCTTTGCACATAGAAGGAAAACAGAGAATAAAAGGAGAAAAGTCCTTCTCCGCCCTTTGGGAAATCATTTTATTGTCTTCTATCTCAAATCACTTTATTTTTTAAGCTTTTTGCAAGGCAAATGGAGTTAAATGGCTTGCCCAAGGCCACACAGCTAGGTAATTATTAAGATTTGAACCCAGGTACTCCTGACTCCAGGGCCAGTGCTTTATCCACTGCACCACCTAGCCACCCCCACTTTATTTTCTTCTGTCTCAAATCACATCACATTTTTTTCAAAAATCCCCAAGACAATATTTTCCTTGGTGCTCCAAGTGTTCAGAATACAACCCAAATGTGTTTTTATCTTCCAAATGTAAACTCATTATCTGTCTGAATGTGATGCCCATATTCAAATAGAGATTGATGCTCCTGGAATGTCACAGTAATCATCATCAGACTGCTTGGCATTCAGGCTTGGCCCTATGATGTGAATATGGAGGCCCCCACAATGGACAAGATTTCAGAATAGTCATTCCAGTGCATAGACTTGTGGACTCATAGATTATATGCTCTCAAGAGTTCAGAGTCCTTGGAGCAGAGAATGTCAGGGCTAAGAGAACCATTAGAAAATAGAACATGATGCCAGAACTGGGAAGAAGCTCAGAATAGGGAATGTCAGAGCTGGAAGTGAGCATGACCTTGGAAAAGGGAATGTCAGAGTTGGGAAGGGTCTTAAAACATGGAATGGAAGAGATGAAAAGGGCCTTAGAGGAGGGAATGGCAGAACTGGGATGGGGCAAGGAAGGTCAAACCTTAGAGGGAACTGAAAAAAGGGCAGGTTAGATTGGGAGGGGCTTGAGAACTGGGATTGTCAGATCTTAGTGAGTACTTCTTCCATGGCATCCAAATATAGTCAAAACTAATCAGATTTCAATATCTTCTCAACAGGAATAGGCTGGTATTGACCTTAACAACATAAAAAATAGCTTTACTGAGTAAATTAATTAAGTAACAAGATTTCAGGGGAGAGAAAATTAATGTAATTAGGAAAATAAAGTGTTTTTGAGCCTTTAGAAGCTCCAGAGCTGCAAAAATCAATGTTGATTTTAGTTTGTTCTTATTTACTTCATATCTGTCTGACGTCTGCAGATTATTTTAGACCTCTTCTATGTGAACCAAGATTCCTCAAAAGAGATTACCTTGATAATCTACATAGGAAAATAGAGAATGTCTAGAGAAGTGACTGTAACATGCAGTTGGGTAGGCAGCTCATTGCATTTGTTAGTCTATTGGTACATGTAACACATATATATCTTAGATTAGCACTAATGGTGATTTGTGTGAAAGAAATGATCTAAAATATGTCCCCCTGGACATGTATAATTAAAAGAAGAGGTGGGCCTGTCTTGAAGCTGGAATGAAAAAGAACTTGTGAACAGCCAAACTGCCAGCTTAGGAGAGATTTAAGAGAAATCCAGAGAACATAAAATTACCCTCAAGTCACATGATCTGGGTGGTTGTCGATTTGGCCTGTGACTAGGGCATAGAGGACTAGCACCTCTGGCGTGAGAGCTGCTGAGCCCTTTTGAGGACTGCTCATTCGCCTTTGTTGACTTTCAGTCTATAGCTCTAAGCTGTAGCATGAACAGTGAGCACACCACAGTAACCATCCTGGCAATTGAGCTAAACCAGGTGGAGGGTAACTGATGGGCCTCAAACCCATTAGGGAATTAGGGGGATGCTTACCCCAATTATATGAAAATGTCTCTGGCAGAATGGGTGGATGAGAACAGTTTGTTCCAATGCCCACGAAGATTGCTGAAGTAGGTACTATGGAGCACTTAACTTGGTCAGACATTGGAGAAACCATGGCCATCCACTGCAGTCATCATCAGTTCTCTTGACTTTTGCCTTCCCACTGAACCTCAAAGACCCTGGAAGAGAAAGGAAAATGATAGCCTTGTGCAACTCTGACTCACTTAATTCAAGAACTCACCCATGATGTCATTGATCCTTTTTGAAAATAAGGGATGAACAACAGTTAAGGTTCTTTACTTAGGAGCTACAGTTCTTGGTGGTGACATGATTGTTTCTCTCTTGGAGTTGTACTAGGGCAGCCAAAAAAGTCAGTACAGAACTAGTCATTTAATTACTTTAATTACTTCACAAGCCTGATCTTGTAAAAGGAGGCTTCAAATGGAATTCAGGAGACCTGGAATGTACTCCTAGATCTGCCTTTAACTGACTAATCTTGTGGCCTTTAGTGAATGTCTTCTCTCAGGACTTCAGTGAACATCTCTTCCAAAATGAAGTGATCGGTTTATGTTCTCTCTAGGGTTCACCCCTCCACCCTCTAGGTCTAACATTTTATGTTCTAAGATCCTTCCATGTTCTCACATTCTGCATTTTAAATTATATTCAGGCCCTGATCTTCTATTGAGATCCCTCCCATAGCTGATATTCTACATTTCAACTCCTATTTCTGGCATTCTGTATTTTAAGGTCTGTCCCATTTCAGACCTTTCTAGCTCTGAAATCTTATAACATTTGATATCTTCAGTTCCTTTCCAATTTTAATTTTCCTGGTAGCTTGTAAAGCATGTTCTTTGACCATTAGCCAAAATTCCCAACCCCATCTCATGACAAGAACTCTTACTTGCACAGAGTGACTTTGATTTCTCAGAGTCCCTTATCTCGTTTGATCCCCACATCAACCCCATTTGAGAGGCAGAAATGTTTTGTTTTGGTTTGTTTTCTTAAACTGGTCTAAGATCACAAGATTGATAAGTAACACAACTGGACTCCAAATAAGGTCTTCTGGCTGTGATTTCTGTGCTCTTTCCCTTATGTAATAAAATCCCCAAGACATCCTTAAAGTGGGATTCTGTTATGATGAGTTCAGTGCCAGAAATCACATCTCTCCTGCTTTCTGGAATTGGAGCTAGAGACAAAACAGAGCAAACGCCCACCTTCTCTGCAGTGACTTCAAATGTGACAAAGAAGTTTTTTTAACCACAGTCAGAGAAAGAGAGACTTCAAGCAGCACATTGTGAACCTTTCCCCCCCTGAAGTTCCTGGATCTTCTGGCTGTGTTGGGTGGTTAGGGATGATTATGAGCTGATAAACCACAAGTAAGGGAATGATATTCGGAACTGTGAAGATCCTCTTTCCTTTCACAAATAATACATGATCAGCTGCTTCTCTGGGAGGGAGGGATGATTATGGGATCAAAAAGCAAAGGAAATATTAGAGGACAGAAGCATTTGCAATGAATGTTCTATTATTAGAATAATAAAGGTCTGTAACTCCGGATTTTTTTTTTTTTGCCAAGAGATCAGAATTGTTTTGCTGTAAAGAATAATCTGTTGTAAAGGGACAGCAGCAGGTGAGCCCTCCCAGGCTAGGCTAATTACATACATTATTATTTTGTTCTGGAGTCACTTTGTCTTGGCAGCAACTGGGAGCTGTCTGTGGTCCTGAAGCATGTCTGAGTTTTACCATATCTCCAGGGATTTCTGAGCAGATGCTTCTGGAACAATAAAGGACATAGTGCACCAGCACAGACTGGGAAAGTGTCACTAGACAACAGCTTCTGTAAAAGTAAAATGACAAAAGTTAGTGTTTTAGTGGACTGCTGTGTGATAGGGCAGCCATAGCTTAATCTGATATGCCAATCATTGATTGTGTCACTGTATCACGATTCAATTCAGTCCCCATTTTTAATAAGCACTCCTAAGTAAGGGTATTGTGCTGGTCACTAGGGATGCAAATATAAAACAAAATTTAAAAAGCTCTGAACTCAGCATTATTTGAAACTTTCAAAATGAGGTTCTTTGGCCATAAACCAGGGTTATAATAAGCAGAATGGATGCCTTGGGTAGAAATTATAATATATGTCTTGTGAGATACTTTGGATTCTATTAATTTCAGTACTCTTGATCTTGTAGGAAGTAGCTGTTTTATATTTTTATCCTTGGAGCCTAGTTTATTGTTGACATGTAATAGTCACTGAAAAAATGTTTGTTGAAATAGCAGAATGATACTATGAATGAGCAATTGCATAGATCCTCCAATCTGACCAAAGGCTAGTAAGGCACTCCAATTTTCCTGAAACTTTCACCCTCCCTCAGTTAGCTGTGTGCACTTTTCAAAGAAAGAGTTATGGACATAGATAAAACTTGGACTTCTTATCAGCTGTTTTCCTGAGGCAGGAAGGGTAGTTGAAATCTCCTGGTGCCTAAGAGTTTTTCTTTTCCTTCCTCATTTTGTGAGAGTGTATGCTTATTTTGAGCAAAGACTTTTCTTTTGAGCAAGTGCTCTTTCTCTCAGCTACCACTATCTTGCAGATGGGTGACAAGGAACAAACTCTGGTATGGGGGTTAGAATTCCATAGATATTGGGCAGAGAAGATTTTTGATCAAAATACTCCTGTAACTTCCAGAGGTGATCAAAGTCAACAAAATCTTTCTCATTATTCTCCCTCCTTCTAATATTTCTTCTCTACACTCCCTCCTATTTTTATTCAATTTTTATCTCATTTTCATTTTCAAATTCTCCCACTGAGAAAGAGACAAAATCTATTACAAATATGAAATCATGCAAAACATATTTCTGTATTAGACTTGTCTGAAAAAAGAAAGAAAAAAATATGCTTCAGTATGCAATCTGAGTACTCAGTATCATTTCTCTATCAGGAGGAAGATAGTATTTTTCCACATGAGTTCTTTGAAATTGTGATAGGTCATCCTATTGATCAGAGTTTCTAAGTTTTTCAGTTTATTACCCTTATCATTTCGCTTTTACTGTGTAAATATTCTCCTAATTTTGCTCACATTGTTTTGCATCAGTTCGTAGGTATTCACAGATTTTTCTGAAACTATCCCCTTATAAAACTGTATTCCATGATGTTCATCTATCATAACTTGTTCAGTCATTCCCCATTTGATGGGTATTCCCTCAGTTTCCACTTCTTCTCCACCACAAAAAGAAATCCTATAAATGTTTACACATACGAGACCTTTTAGGCTTTACTTTTGTTCTTTGTGATATATACAGATAAGTGGTTTTGCTAGGTCAAAGACTATGTACTTGTAGTTGCTTTGGGGCAGTTTCAAATTCTTTTCCAGAATAGTTGGACTAGTTTGAAGATCCACCAGTATATAATGTTCCTGTTTTCTGTTGTCTTCCTTTTTTGACATCATGTCTAGCAATCTCTCTCTGCCTCTCTCTCTCTCTCTCTCTCTCTCTCTCTCTCTCTCTCTCTCTCTCTCTCTCCCTCCCTCCCTCCCTCCCTTCCTCCCTCCCTCATCCCTTATACTCACTTAAATTGTTTTAATTTGCATTTCTCAAATTATTTGGGATTTAGAGCATGTTTTCATAATTATCATTAGCTTTGATTTCTTTCTCTGAAAAACTGCTTTTTCATATCCTTTGACCATTTATCATTTAGGTGATGGTTTCTATAAATTTAAATCACTTCCCCATATATATTAGAAATAAAACTTTTATCAGAGAAATTTGCTACAAAGATTTTTTTCTCAGTTTCTTTTTTCTAATTTTAGATATATTGGTTTTATGTACAAACTTTTAATTTTATGTAATCAGAATTGCCTCTTGTGAAACTCGCTGTCTCTTTATTGGTCATGAATTATGACCCTCTCCATAGAACTGACAGGTAATTTCTTCCAATTCTGTGAATTTGTGTAGGATATCACCCTTTATGTATAAATTATGTACACATTTGTGCTTACCTTGGTATATGGTGTGAAAAGTTGGCCTCATCAAAATGATATTGCTGAAGCACAAGTTTGACCATGTCATTTCTCAAAAAAACCCTCCTTTTTGCCTCCAGAATAAATTAAGATTCTTTTTAAAATTTCACAATCAGGTTCCAGACTACCTTTCCAGGTCTTTTATATGTTACTCCCCTTCATACAGTCTGTATTCTAGTCATACTAAAGTATATGTTTGCTCCTTAATCAGAATATTCTCTTTCATATCTGTGCCTTTACATAGTTGGTCCAACATGCCTGGAATATTCTGCTGATCCCCCTCCCCTCCTAGAATCCCTCTCTTCATCCAAAGTTCAGCTCAAGTGCCACCTCCTACATGAATTTCTTCCTCATCTTCCCAGTTGCTCCATAGCTACTGAGCTGACCATCCTTATGTCTTCTCTTTCCCGGATAGATCAGAGAACACTGTCCACATCACCACCAGTCTTCTAAGCTCTTCCAAACCTGCCTTCCAACCTCAACATTCAGCCAAAACTTCTCTCCCCAAAGTTACCAACAATCTTTAATAGCCAAAGCTGATAGTCTTTTCTGGGTCTTCTCAACCCCACAGCTACATTCAACATTGCTAACCACCCTCTGGGCTTCCTCTCCTCCCTCCTGCTTCATCTCCTATCTGTCTGACAGCTCCTTCTCATTCTCCTTTGCTGACTGATAATTTACATAACTTTGGTGTACTCCAAAGCTTTGTTCTGAGTCTTCTTAGTCCCTTGTCTCATCTCTCTGCCTGTCTCATTATCTCTTTCTGCGGCTGTGTGTCTCTCTCTTTTTATCTGTCTCTCTGTCTCTGTCTCTCTCTCTGTCTCTCACTCTCTTTCTCTTGCACATGTGCATATGAGCGTATACACACACACACACACACACACACACACACACACATTATTCATGTCTTTCCCCTTCCAGGTCATCCTACACACTGCTGCGAGTATAATTTTCCTTAAGTGCAGATTTGATGATGTGAGTTTTTATTTATCTCCAGGACTTCCTATTACCTCTAGGATACTATATTAAATTCCCATTTAACTCTTTAAAGTCCTATACAATTCAGCCCCAATGTCCCTTTTCATGTTCAATGGACATTAAGGCAATGGGGTTAAGTGGCTTGCCCAAGGTCACACAACTAGGCAATTATTAAGTGTCTGAGGTTGAATTTGAACTCAGGTCCTCCTGACTCCAAGGCCAGTGCTCTATCCACTGTGCTTTCTGCACATGACATTTCAATCAACTGGTCTTCTCCCCGTTCTTCACACCTAAGACTGCACCAGCCCATCTCCAAGACACTCTGTATCTCATGCTCAGAAGGTGCCTAAGATGCAGCACAGCCAGGTTTTTCATGAAGCCTTTTGTGATTCCCCTAACCCAGCTGTTCCTGCCCTTCCTCCTCAACTATCATTTATTTAACTGCTTTGCTCAAATTTGTACATATTCACTTGCTATTTGAGCTACTCGCTGTTTTTCTCCCACTTTAGAATGTAAGGTCCTTTTGATTAAGAATTGTTTCCTTCTTTGTGTTTTACTCCCTAGCACCTGTACAGTCCTCGGCAAGCAGCAGGTGCTTAATTAATGCTTGTAGATTGAATAATATTTACTTAACCTATTTACTTCCAGGTGCACTTGTTTTTGCCAAGGAATGTAAACTTTTTGAGGGCACAATTTCTTTCTTTTCTTTTTTATACCCCAGCACAATGTTTGGCACCTCATTTGTTCTTGTTCAGTCATTTCAGTTGTGTCTGATTCTGCATGATCCTATGTGGGATTTTCTTGGCATAGATACTGGCATGGCTTGCCATTTCCTTCTCTGACTCATTTTACAGACAAGAAAATGAGGCAAGAAGGGTTAATTGACTTACTCAGGGTCACACGGCTAGTGTGTGAGACCAGATTTGAACTCAGGAAAATTGATCTTCCTAATTCTGGGCTTCACCCTTTACTACTGCCCCTGTCCTTCATATAGGACATATAGGAGACTATTAGTAAAACAAATGCATATTGGTTCATTGATTGGTTTCTAGAAAGAAGAATGGAAGACCAGGATACTTTCCCCTTTGAGTTAAAACAACAGTTGTAAGTTTGCAGGATATAATGGAAAGACCTTGGGCATCAGAAGACCCGGCCTGTAGTCTAGGCTTGGATAATTGTGACCCTGGGCAGGTCACTTTACCTTGTTTACCTCGGTTTCCTCATCTATAAAATGAGCTGGAGAAGGAAATGGTAAACCACTACAGTATCTTTGCCAAGAAAACCCCAAATGGGGGTCACATAGAATCTGAAATGACTGAAAAATAAAAGTCTATGACCTGTTCCTTTAGGGGGCTCAGGTCCCTTCTGTAAAATGAGGGAATTGAATTAAATGATGTCTGAAGTCCCTTGAAAATCTCAAACTATGATCTTCTGATCTCAGTGGTCTCAGTTTCCCCCTCTATAAAAACGGGAAGAGGAGGACCAGCTATTCTGTAGAGTCCTTTCCGACTTTATAAATCTCTGATTCTGATTATTCTTAGATACCAGCGCTCTCTCAAACTCCCAACCCCATGGGCCCCATGGTGCTCCAAGCCTCTCTACAGCAATTTAGCCGACTGTATATCCTCTTAATAAGTGGGTTGCTGAGTTCCATTGTTCAAAAGTTATCTTTAGACAAGAGCATTTATCAAGTTTAATTAATGTGTCAGGGACCACAGCACAGGGAGATTTCACTGAACGAAGCCTGATAATACTAATTTCTCTCCATTACCGCTAATGCCGCCTCAGGCTCCGATGGGGGAAAACTGTCAGGGACAAAAACCACAAAGAAAATACGCATTCCCTTTTCTTTTCTTTTTTTTTCCCCTTTCTAAATCAAATTAAACGTTGTGTAACTCTGGCAGAAGATACAGGAAAGGAGGCTAAAAACAGTCCCCAACTGAATAGTTTGTGCCACTGTCATATGCTAAGAAACATGTAGTAGAAAGAGTACTGGAATGAGAGTCAGGGGACTTGGTTTGAAAACCTATATGGCTTCTGGTAAGTCACTGAACTCCTCAGGCATCAGTTTCCTCCATCCATAAAATGAAAGCACTAGTCAGCACAACATTAAAAGTATTCCCTCCTGTGTCCCATCCCTTAGCAGTCCTTCTTTCCTGGAGAGATTATCTGGCAAATTCATGGACTCTTAGATCATTAAGGTGATAAGGAATTTTAGAAAATAGAATGTTAGAGCTAGATGGAGGCTTAGAACAGAGAATGTCAGGACTGGGAAGGGTCTTAGAACATGGAATGTCAGGGCTGGGAGAGGGTTGGGCAGTTCTTAGAACACAGATAGTGAGAGCTAGAGGGACTTAGAACAGGGAAGGTCAGAAAAGACCTTGAAACAGGAAATGTCAGGACTGGGAGGGGCCTTAGAACAGAGAATGATAGAAATAGGAAAGGGTCCTAGAACAGGGAAGGTCAGGGCTGGGACAAACCTTAAAACACAGAATGGCAGAGCTTGGCAGACGAAGTCATAGAACAAGGAATATCAGAGCTGAAGGCAATCTCAGAACATAGAATTTTGTAGCAGGAAGAAATTTTAGAAAGAGAATGTGAGTGCAGGGAGGGACTTTGAGAAGTAGCCTATTAGAACCAAAGGAATATCACTGGTCATCTCTTCCAAACCCATGCCCATTTTTAGAGTATGAAAGGCACGTTTCCAAGGTCCCACAATGAGAGAATGAAATCAGGACAAAGAGCTCCTGACTATCAATCCAGAATTCCTCACTGTACTATTTCTCCCTGGAAACTTCAAAATGAGGTGCTGTATTGAACATGATATAATGAAATAGAACTTGGAAGCACAAAGATCTGGGTTCAAGTTCGACCTTAGATGATCACTGTCTCATCCTGGAGGAATCATATCAAATGTAGCAGCCTCAGTTTCCTCACCTGTATATTGAGATTAATCATTGCACCTGCTCCCCTGAGTTACTGTAAGGATCCAATGGGAAAAAAATGTCTTTTAAAATGCTGTAAGACCCTAAAAAGTGCTATATGAGAATGACTAATAATGAATGTTAGATCCCCTCTAAGGTCCTTTTTATTCTTAAGGTCTATGGCCAACATGGGGTTAGATTCATGTAAAACATATACCATCCCCTCTCTCCATGGCCTTCCAGAATCTGTCTTCCATCCGGGCCTACTTTCCCTCATCAACACCTTCTAGTTCTCACCTACATGCCACCTCTTGCTAGATAACCTTCCCAATCCTCCCAGCTATGAGTACTGCCCCCTGCAATTACTTTATACTTTGCATTAAGGGAGCCAGCTGTGTACAGTAGAACAGTCAGAGCATTGGACTGGGAGTCAGAAAGGCTTGAGTGTCAAATACTGGCTATGTGACTCTGGACAAACCACTTGGCCTATTTCCCTCATTTTTCTTGTTGCAAAGTCCCCAGAATTGGGAAGATCCACTTAGATGACCTATGGATGACTTTGCCAGCTTCAATACATGTTGCTTATCATTATTATTTGAAATAGATCCTAACTCTGTAGCTAGTGCCACTAGCATCCAGTTGAAGCTTCTTCATTTTACAATCAAGAAAAGGACCAGGGAGCTTAAGTGACAAGTCACAAGTTTAGAACTGGAAGAAACTTCATTTACAAATGAGGAAACTCAGCCTCAGAGACAAACAATTTGTTCAAGATCCTAGATATTAATTGGCCAAGCTGGAATATAAGTCCAGGTCCCTTGATGCCCAAGGCAGCTTTCTTACCACTGTCCCAACCTTCCTGAAAGTCACACCATCAGAGGATTTATCTGTGGACAGGAGGTTTTTGTTCAATGGAATGTAAGCATTCTGAGGACAGGAACTGATTCATTTTTTTCTCTATCTCTAAATCTGAAATCTATCACTGTGCCTAGCACACACTAAGAATGTATGATTGAATTGAATCAATTTTTATGAATTTTTAAATTATGCAATTAATATTTTATTTTCCTCTACTTTAATTTTTCAATTTTAGTTTTTAATGTTTTATTTTTTTTAATTTTGAGCTCCAAATTCTCATTCTCTCTCTCTCCCTCATTGAGAAAGCAACCAATTTGGTATTGGTTATACATGTGCAGTCATATAAGACATTTCCATGTTAGTCATGTTGTGAAATTGTACCAGAAAAACAAGAAAGGTGACATCTTTCATCATAAATCCTTCCAATTATCTTAGATCATTATATTGGTGAGAATAAGTCATTCACAGCTGGTCATTGTACAATATTGCTGTCACTGTGTACAGTGTTCTCCTGATTCTGCTCATTTCACTTTGCATCGACTCATCTAAGTCTCAGTTTCTTCCGCAAGCAGTTTTTTCTTATAACATAATCATATATGACAACTTGTTTAGCATTCCCCAATTGATAGGCATTTTCCTGTGAATTTTCCATGTTCATTTTCCATGAATTAAATAAAACTCAAAATGATTCCTCTGAGTCATCTTTCTTTTAAATCTTTGATCAGGGCTTAGTCACCACTTACCAGTGATATTATTTGCCATTGAAATAACTGCTAGCCCTTCAGTGCAAGGACAGCTATCGTGGTGGCTCTTCTGCATTGTAATTGAGGTCTCCCTAAAGGCACACCATGGCCATATCAAGTTGGAGTTTTTGATCCCTGAAACTTGGTATTCCTCAGGCTCTCCTTATGTAATGCCTTGCCTTCTTTCAAACAGTAAAATCAATAGGAAATTAATTACAGCATGCAACACTCCATTTCCTTCTTGGACAGTCAAGGGATCCAGAGGCTATTAAGAGTTTTACCATGGCGGTGAGTCGCCCCATGATCAGTGATTGAACTGAAACATTTACACAGCTTTCATGAGGACAGTGAAAAGAACTGGCTTAGATGCAGACCAGAAGCATATAAAAAGAGAAGTATTCTTCCTAACTCCTGACACAGTGAAACATTAGGAGACAAAACCTCAAGGGGTGGGTTCCTTTAATGGAGCCAGTCTAGGAAAGGAGAGAGTGGAAAAATCTCCCATCCTCTTAACTCAATTCAATTTCTTTCATCAAATATATATTCAATATCTATTGTCTTCTAGCTCTTATATTTGGTTCTGGGAAGCTGAACAGAAAAATGACCCTATCTTGTGACTCCATGAGCTAATTATAGTCTGGGGGAAGGTATTTAGCATGTCCACAAAGAAGTAGGTTAAAAGAAAGAATGTGATAGGAGCAAAGGAAAGATCTGTGCAAAGGACTTTCCAGAAAATGTGAGGAAGGAGAAAGCCCCCTAAACTGGAGACATCCAGGAAGACTTCATGGCAGAGGTGACATCTGAGTTAGGACTTGAAGGATTTCAAAAGACAAGGTAGAAGCTCCAGGCAAAAAACCAGCATCTCTGAATGTAATCACCACTGCCCTATTGAAACTGGTCTTTCAAATGTTACCAGAAATGCACTAGGGACCAAATTCAATCCTCTCCCTCCTCCCCCCCCCCATCCTCATTTGATTCAATTCAACACACATTTGTTATATTACTGTGTTAGGCTCCAGACATTCAAAGACAAAAAAAATCACTCTTTTGAGAGGCAGAGAATCTAGATAATGATGGATGGAAATCCAGAAAATATAGACTCAAATCCTTTCTCAGACAATTAATAGTGTATGATCCTAGATAAGTCACTTCTGTTTCTTCTGCCTCAGTTCCTTCATCTACAAATTGAAGGCTTGGATTTAATGACCTCTAAAATACTTGCAAGCTCTGAATCACTGAGCAGAATCACCTAGTTAATGGCCTCAAAGGACTTACATTCTGCTAAAAGAATGAATATCACAGATAAGGATGGTACAAGAAAAATGAAAGAAGAGAGTATTTGCTAACCATTTGGAGGATCAGAAAACCTTCCTGGATCAGACTTAAAACTTTAGAGGAAGGCTTGGGTTCCGAAAGAGAGAGAGAGAGAGAGAGAGAGAGAGAGAGAGAGAGAGAGAGAGAGAGAGAGAGATTGAGAGAGAGAGAGAGAGAGAGAGAGAGAGAAGAGGAGGTAATGCCTTCTAGGCAATGGAAATGGGAATAGCTTGCATCTATATACAGAGGTAGAATATGGAGTCATGAGTTAGTTCATTTTAACTAGAAGCATAGCTTCATGAAATATAATTGGAAAGACAAATGGGAATCTAGTTGTCCAGGGCCTTGAGTGCCAACCCAAGATGATTCTATTTAATCCTAGATACAGTAGAGAGCCATTGAAGGTTTGGGGACCAGGAAATGGAAACCATTGAATGGACTATAAGAAGAATATTTGGCAATGGTGGGACTGGACTAGAAAAGGGGGTTCCTCATGTCTTTGACCTCCCTGCAGCAATTCTGTTCAATTTGATTCAACTCAATTCAGCAAGTATTTATGAAGAATTTGCCCTGTTCATGGCTCCGCATTGGTCACAAAGGTAATAAGGGGCCTAAGACTAAGCCTAGATCTCCTGAGGTCAAGACCTCCTACTTTTGGTGCTCACACTCCCAGATTTACTATTCATTGTCAGTAAAAATGAAACTAACTCTAGTCCTGGTTCACCAGCACCTAGCTCTGTGCCCTTGAACAAGCTACTTCTCTCTCTCTCTCTCTCTCTCTCTCTCTCTCTCTCTCTCTCTCTCTCTCTGAATGTCAGTTTCTTCATATGTAAAGTGGGTCTGATACACCTTACATGACCAACCTCATATGCTTGTTGAGAGATCTGAGTCCACTAATTAATAGAAGTTACTCTGTAAAAGAAAGATTTGTGGGGCAGTTAGGTGGCACAGTAGATAGAGCACCGCATCAAACCTGGAGTCAGGAGTTCCTGAGGTCAAATTTGAACTCAGACATTTAATAAATGCCTAGCTGTGTGACCTTGGGCAAGTCACTTAACCCCATTGCCTTAAATAATTTTTTAAAAAGGAAAATTTATTTCAAACTCATATTAAAATTGATATAAGATATGATATTATATGTCTTAGCAGTGTAACATGAGGGAGGGATGGAGCCGGCAGGGGTAGGGGGAGGTATTATAATGAGGAAGATTTAAGTTTAGGATAAGAAACCACTTCCCAATTCTTAGAGCAGTCCAAGAGGAAAGTGCCCTATCTCAGGAGGCAGAGAGTTCCCCCTCACTGTAGAGATTCAGAGACTAGAGAATTATGTGTCAGATCAGGTAGTGGGTGACCCAGATGGCCTTTGAGCACCCTTTGGTTCTGACATCTTGAGATTCTCTGATTTTGTGAAGAAAGCATTCTGAGATGGACCTATAGAATCAACCCCTTCCGAACATACCACCTGAACTCAGAGACCTCCCAAGTATCAGCTTGAAAGCTGAGCAGGCTCCCTGCACCTTGGAGGATCTGAATAATTGAAGACTCCAGATACCGCTTAGAACTGCAGCCAATTAGCGGCTCCTTACTGGCAGTAGTCAATAGATCATTCCTTCAGCCGCTGAAAAGCAATCAGTGTTTCTTGGATGTGACACAGGAGGAAGAAGCCGGAGGCTAATCCAGGTCTCAGGAGTGGGAGTCGTCAAGAACCTGGGTTTGGGGATTGGTTCTCCCCCTCCTCTGCCCAGCAGACGTCGAAATCCCCCAGCTTCTTAGAAACATCACTTAGCCAGGTTCCTTATATTCAATGGAGAATGTGCAGTCTTTATCTTTATTAGACCCACCACCACCAGCAGCAGCACTTTTGTCTTTTCTATCTAAGTGAGCCTCCCTTGGAGAAGGAGCTCCATCTACCTCTACCTCAGTTTCTCCATATATAATATAAAGAGTTTGAGATGATTCCTTCCATGTCTAAGCTTCCGTGGGACTTTGCACAGGTCACAATCTCTCTGGGTCTCAGTTTCTTGATCTATAACATGAAAGGACTGGACTGTATGGTCTCTGGGGACCCTTCTGTGCTTCCTCTATGATCCTTTCTCTGTGATCTAGCTTCATTATCTGTGAGCTAAGAGCCTGGTGTAGACCAGAGGGGTCGGACTGCCAGCCACAATGATCCTTAGTGTCACTTCAAACCAGATTAAAATATACTTGGGAAATATTTTTAAAAATAAATAAAAATACTATAAAATATAAATAACATTACATCTTAAAACTAAGTTACTAAGTATCCCCCAGGTCTCCTTATGTACAGAATAGAGGCCCCTGTTTCTATTTATACCCCCAGAATAGAGACCACTGAGGGATATTAGGCAGAATTTCTAGGAAGACAAATTTAGGCTTAATATAAGGAGATTTTTGCTTGAATGAACAGGAGAGGCAGCATTATGTAGTGGTTCAAGAAAAGATCATAGTTCAAACAGAACTGGAAGGGATCTCCAGGGCACATCTGGTTCAACCTCCTCCTTTTACAGAGGAGGAAACCGGGGCCCACAGATATGAACTAAACCACCCAATGTCACCCATCAGAGGCTGGATTTCAACCAAGGTGGTCCTCCCACTCTACCCACACAAGTATTTTGAAGTCAGAATTAATTGTTCAGACTAGCTGGGCTCTTAGGTTCCTTCCATCTCCAAAATCCTCTGATTCTGTAATTTGAAATCCCACCCACCTTCAAAACCTAGTTCAAAACCTGGTCAGCAAGGATGTCTTTGTAACCTGATTGCCCATAGCATGTGGCAACCATTTTGAAAAATCTCAATCTATTGGGTTGAATGTTTCATTTGATTCTATTTATATTGTCTTTAAGAAAATAAGCCCTTTGAGGGCAAGCCTCAGGTCTCAACATTCTCTCTTTGTGTCAAAGTACCTAACAAAGGGACCAACCAAATGTTTATTGATTGAATTTAATGTGGGAGAAATGAAGGAGAATAGAAGGAACACTGATCTGGCAGACAGTGTCCCTGGATTTCAAGTCAAGCTCTGCTCCTAACGAGCTATAATCTTGAACACATTGCTTGGCCTCTCTGGGTCTCAGCTTCCCCTCCTGAAAAAAATGGAAGCATTGTCCTACATCAAGGATTTCCAATTTTTTCCCCTTGAATCCCTTTCAACAATAATGATGATGATGTTATGAATCCCAGAGTAACTTAAAATAGTAGTTAGAATATTTGGCTCATATCCATACCTTAAGGCACCTCTAAAGAATTTTTAGCTCAAACCCTTTGGATCGTCATTGATGATCTCTTAACTGGGAGACACTGATCAAGATGATTTCTTAGGTATTTCGAGATCTAAAAGAAAGTTATGATTATATAAACCGAGTTCTAATTTTGTCTGTATTAATGACTATAATTATGAGCATTTCTATAATGATTTTTAAGGTTTGCAAAATACTTTACTCATATTTTCCTCAATCCTGTGAGAAAGGGGCTATTTAATCCCCATTTTACTTGCTAATAATTAGTACTCATCGATAACAGAGAATAAGTTCACTCCTTGAGCAAACTGAGGGCTGTCATTGGGTGAAAGTGAGTTTATAGAGGTATTGGAAGTGCAGTCTCTAAGGTGATAGTTACTTCTTTAATTAGTGATTACAAGAAGCATATAAAAAGAAGTATCCTGGGGCAGCTAGGTGGCTCAGTGGATAAAGCATCGGCCCTGGAGTCAGGAGTACCTGAGTTCAAATCCGGTCTCAGACACTTAATAATTACCTAGCTGTGTGGCCTTGGGCAAGCCACTTAACCCCATTTGCCTTGCAAAAACCTAAAAAAAAGTATCCTGAGTTCAGCAGTGGTGGCCATCAGGAGAATGGCCTCAACAGACCTACTGACACTGAACATGTGAGCACATCACTTTGTTGCTCTTTAAGGGTAATAAGCTTGGTTCTGTGACCAGGGATCTGGATCATAAATATACTTCCAAATGGAGTCTGGTTCTATGCCTTGGATAAGTTATTGAAGTTTCTTTTCAGTCCAATTTTCAATAAATCCAAGGTGATGTTTAGCATTCTCTGTGTGTGTGTGTGTGTCTCTCTCTCTCTCTCTCTCTCTCTCTCTCTCTCTCTCTCTCTCCTTCTATCATGTGATTAGAGGGACTCTAACAACCTATTAAGCTCCAACCTTATGATTCACCGGTCCTATGGGACCACGGTTACTCTCTGTGTAACTGCCATGATTCCCTGTGGCTTCTGTGCATAGTAATCAAACTCCATGAAGTGAGCCCTATCCCTGTTTATTCCAAGGAGACTGTGTGTGTGTGTGTGTGTGTGTGTGTGTGTGTGTGCATATGAAGGAATATCTCTGAGGCAGTACTTCTAATGCTGTGGGAAGAGACTTGGTGGTCAACCTAGCCACAATTCTTTGATTTCAAATCAGAAGGAGCCATAGACATCATCTGCTTCAGGACTTCTTCACAATGTTAGTGTTTTGGCCCCAGTAAGTAAGCAATTCGGTGAAACTGAAGGACTCCTTCTCAGAATCATGTTTTTAAATGCCTAAAATAAAATACATAGAATTGTTGAGAAAACTGATTATATTGAAATAGAGTGACCAAAATTATCTAAGTTCATGAACCACAAGTTAATAACACCTGATCAAGTGGGTGATTACAAACAACATAAATACCAATACTGACCATGAGACAAACCCTCCCCCATTTTACACATGAAGAGACTGAGACCCAAAAAGTTAAGTCACTTCCATCCAGTCAGTTGCAGAGTCACAATTCAAACTCAGGGTCTTCAGACTCCAAATAATCATTGCATTCACTGCCTAGGATAGGAGGCTGACTCCAGGCCTGGCTGATTATTTGCTCTAGGGTCTATTGAGGCATTCATTCCTTCCCTAATCTTCAGGGTTCAAATGAAGGTAGGCTAAGCTCCACATGATATAATTAGATCCTGGAGGACATAGTTAATGTGATTTTTTGCTCAGTGTGTCTTAATGGTCCCCCCAAAAATGATTCAGGTGGATACAATGCTCAGGCAACATGGATGGATAGGCTATAGCTATACAACCATTGGCAATACAGCCATATATTACTTGTCCACCAGTCACACCTTAGCATGATCAACAGCATGGCCACTGTCTGCTACACCTCCCTCGGAATCTTGTCAGGAAACAGGAAAATGTGTAAAGCGGTCCCTTCCCTCAGGAAGTTTGCAATAATGGCAACGATGGCCACTTGCCATTTGCCATTTGCGATAATGGCCATTTCTATAGGGCTTCAACTTTTGAAAAGCTCTTTGTATGTGCAATCTCTTGTGAAAGTAATAACAGCCCTGAAGGGAAGGTGCTAAGGTATCGTTATCCCCATTTTATAGATGAGAAAACCAAGCTCAAAAATGTTAAGCCATTTGCCCAGAATTACACAGAAACTAAATGCAGGGGTAAGGTTTGAACCCAGGTCTTTTCTGGCTGCCCCTCCAATGCCCTACCCCCACCTCAACTTGACAGTTGTCTTTTAATAACAGTCAGCAATGGGAGACTGGGAGGTGAAGGACTTTAGGGAGCTCAGAGTTTGGGGCCTTCAACATATCCAACTGCTGCAAGATCCTACAGGGAAAAAAGAAAGACTTTGAGGAGCCCCAAGTGGTGAGTCACTCACCCCGAGGCCCTCACAGAATGAAGTGTCACTGTCTCCCCAGAGAAATTACCTAGCAAGAAAAGCAGTCAGAGAATTTTGCTGAAATGAGAGAGAAAAAATGGGAAAGACTTAGCCAGAAAGACTCCGGTGCTGTCTGTCTGCAGTTGTAGGTATTTCACCACCTGATGCCACCCACTCTCTCCAACTCATCTTCTGTCTCCTGCTTTCTCCCATTCATCTTGTCTATTCAAACCTTGGGATTCAGCCTGCACTGTCCTTCTCCCATGATACCCATCTTGTCTTTCTGACTTCCTTAATCTTATCCATCCTCCGAGGCTCAGCTCAAACCCCACTTCTTCCCTAAAAACCTTGATAGAAACACCAATTCACAGGATCCCAGAATCCCAGTATATAGAGGTAATTACAAAGGCATCTGGCCCAATCTGCATCCAAAGGACCAAGTCTTCACCCATACTCCACTTGTAGACCAATAGGGAAAACGGGAGGATAATTTGGCAAATGAGAGTGATGCAAAAACAAACATCATCAACAAGAGTTGTTTTTGAAAAGACTTCCAGTGATAAAAAGAAAATATGTGCTCTTCTGAGATGACCCCGGCTACATTGGAACAGCTCTAACTGATGGCAAGTTTGCCATGAATTTGGTCCATTTAGCAAGCATATATTAAACTCTTGTAATAAGCAAGGCATTGTGTTCATTTTGTTTTTCCAGTCATGTAGGACTTTTCGTGACCCCATTGGTGTTTTCTTGGCAAAGATAGTGGAGTAGTTTCATCAATTGCCTTCTCCATCTCATTTTAAAAAGGAGGAATTGAAGCAAATAAGGTTAAGTGATTTGTCCAGAATCACAGAGTTAATGAGTATCTGGCCAGAATTTGAACTCAACAAAGATGAGTCTTCCTGACTTCATGCCCCTAAGCATGGTGCTAGACAGTGTGACTATAAAGACCAAAAATAATGGTTCCTTCCTTTGCAAAGCTTACCCTTACACTTTGAGGTGTGAGAAAACAATATGGACAGAGATAAGTAAATATGAATTAAAGATAAAGCAATTAAAAAGTATTCAAGAGCTCCTTGAGGAATAGTTGTCTCCTCTTTTATGTGCCCCCACCACACCAAGTGCAAGGTCAGACTAATCATGATGATGAAGGAGATGCTTTACATTTAAATACCACTTTACAAATCACTATTCCCTATGATCTCATCTGATTCTTAGAACAACCCTCTTCTCCTAAGGCAGAGATGATCACTTCCATTTTTCAAAGGAGTCCACTAAGATTCCAAGAGATGGAGTAGCTTGGTCAAGATGCCACAGCTGAGAAACATCATCGTCAGTCCCTCTCCACTCCCTTTAGGTCCTGAGTTCTTGCTACTAAGCCATTCTGCCACCCCCTTGGAGACAAAATCTATGCCAATCTGGCTTGCCACCATCCTGTCTCAGTCTACGTACAACGGCCTCCCGCTCTCTGGTTCCAAACTAGTCAACCCCTTTAGCTGATATCTTTCAGGGAACCCCCAGACATAATGGGAATTAATGGCATGATGATCATGACTTCAATCCAGTTCAAACCAAGAAACATTGACAGCAAGCCTGCTGGGTGCCAGTCACTGTGTGGGGAGCCACCACACAAAGACAACAATCACTGCATGTGGAACAGCCTGGGCAAAGACACAGCTGGGAGATGGAACTCCAAGTTCAGGGAACAGTGATTAGACTGGTTTGGATGGAATGTTCTGTTCTTGAAGGGAAGTAATGTGCAATAAATCTGGAGTGGTAGTAGAGTCAGACTGAGGAGGGGTTTAAATGTCAAACAGAGAAGTTGGTATTTTATCCAAAGGCAATATAGAACCACAGAAGCTTCTTGAGCAAAGGAGTGACACAGTCAGAATCTGTGTTATGAGATTAAGTTGTCATCTGTGTGGATGATGAATTGGAGAGGGAAAAGACTGGAAGTAGGGACACCAATAAGGAGGCTATAATAATGAGTCAAAAGGGAGGAAATGTGGAATTGTGAATGAAAAGAAGTGGGCAAATACTAGACACATTCAGGAAACAGAATCACAAAGTCTTGGCAATTGATTGGTTAGGAGTGAGGCTGGGGAAGGAGTTGGAGGCAAAAGGCAGAGCTAATCAAAATCTGTGAATTTGGATGACAAAAAGGATGAGGGTGCCTTCAGAAAATGTCATATGGCTAAGAGATGCAGTGGAGAGAACTCGGATTCTGGAGTTCTTCTGAGTTTAAATATGGTCTCAGACCCTAGGTAAGTCACTTAACCCCATTTGCCTCAGTTTCCTCATCCATAAAAAACTGAAGCAGATGACAAAGTACTCCTTAACTCTGCCAAGAAAACCCCAAATGGAATGAATGAAGAGTCATTCATACCTGAGAACAACTGAACAACGATAACAAAATTGGGATAACAACAGGAATAAGAATAAAAACCCTGGGGTAGGTTTTTGTGTGAGGATCAAATGAGATCATACGGGTAAAGTGCTTTTCAAATCTTAAAGTGCTCCATAAATGTTAGTTATCATCATTGTCACTGTTATCGGCATTTACTAGCAATAACCTGCCAGGGATCCCTGGGAGTGGTTGTACCAGGGAGACGGGAATTATCCCATGGTCTCCAGGAAGCTCAGCCTTCAAGCCAATTGCAGAAGATGGATGGCTGGTTGTCAAGCCCTCTCCTCACCAACAGGGAGAGTAAGTTGTAAGAACAAGAATAACATTTTTGAAAAGCATCCTGATCATATAGAAGCAAACAGCAGCAGATGACCTGCCAAGATAGACATTTCACTGAGGTTATAAACATAGATCTATTCCTCCTTGATACATCTCCAAATTTCTCCCTCTCCCTCTCCCTCTCCCCCCTCCCTTTGTCTCTAGAGCATTTCTTCATTAAATATCTAGTCCACATGGCCAAACCGAAAAGTTCACAAGGAGGGGCCACTGTCCCTGCACAGGAGGCTCCTAGGCACACCTGCAACTGGTCTCCACCTCAGTGAGAGGAACCAGCTATCACCTACTCGGACCATTTCATACATTTACTTCATTATTAGAAGTGTTTCCTTAAATTAAACCATTGCCTACCTCTCAGCAATTCCATCTTTGGAACCCAGTAGGACAACCCCAATCATTCTTCCCCAGAGTATCAGAGTCTTAGGAGTCATCCAACTCCTTCATTGGACAGATAAGGAAACTGAGGCCTAGAGGGGTGAAGTGACCTAACTAGAGTAGCACAACTAGTAGAGGTCTAAACCAGGTCTTCCTGCCTCTGAGTCCCAAACTCCGCCTACTATCCCACCTTGTCTTAACAATGCCTCTCAGAGACACCTATAATAAACACATTAACATAAGATGATCAAGCATCCCATAAAATGATGCTCTTTGGACCTTTGAGCAGAAAGAGAGAAATTGCTTTAGGCCCATCTCAAAGGAGAACCTGTGAGCCATCCTAGCTAACATCAACACCTTCATGCCTCATTTAGAGTGAGACTCTCACCAGAGATGTCAGGATCTCCATCAGCTCATTGGTGACTGGACAAAGCTCTTACACATTTAGAGTCCAAGATCTAAGTTGCATTGGTCACAAAGCTAAGAATTGCTTCATAGTCCTTTCATTGGGGCTGGCATACATCTACTTCATTGCCTGCTCAGCAGGCTCAGTATTCACCAAAATGGGCAGGGCAAACATGATCTCCTACCTGGAAAATAAACTGGGCTCCCCTCCCTTGATCATAGGAGGGCAAGCACACATATATAACCCTAGAGTCACTGGGGTTCCACAGTCTCCCCAAGTATGCCCATTCATGGCATGAGAGTAATGAGAGAAGGTTGCTTCTGATCTCTGGATTCACATGAAATCCAGTCTCCCAGGCCTAGGTCATCCCATAGCAATATTTGGGAAGTGGTCCAAAGGCATGCTTTTACCTCTGTTGGAAACTTCCTTTGTGAAAAATCTCTTCTACTTGGGTGAGCAAGTCTTCCACAACCTAGATTTTTACAGTGACGTGTCAAGGGTCAAACAAACCTTAAGCATTTCTGATGGGACTTAAACCCAACTTCTCAACTCCTATCCACTACATTATCCAAAGTACAAGTAGATATATGTGCATACTCAAGAAATCTGTATGTATCTAGGTGAATCATGCATTGTACATGTGTGTGCATATCCATTAAATAGCCTGAGACATTTCTGTCCCTACATCAGGCTCTTACAGGGAACAGTTCTCTTGGGTTTATGCACAGCTGACTTCACAGTTCTCATTGGGCTCTAATTTTCCACCTCCATTACACATTACACATTATAATTTGGAATTGATTGTACAGCACAGTAGACATGGCACAGGACCACCCAGAATGGCATGCCCTCATCACTGAGGGTGTTGTGCCCTATGAGCAAGGCAGAATGGAAGCAGTTCAAAGGAAACATGAGATACATAGGTTTAGAGTAATCACCCCAGATATTCGTTATGGACCCATTTGTGCCCCTCCTGTGGTAGAGCATTCCGAGCTCATGTTGGTCTGATCGGCCACAGTCAGACACACTGTAATTTGTCTCTAACCTAATGATGTCATTTTGGTCTTCTTCGATAACAAAGGACAAGAACCAATCAACCAATCCCTCTGTGCCCTTCCCCACCATTATTCTTATTTCCCTGAAGTAGCAGAAACAAAATCCAAAAGCTTGAAGATTGTTTTGGATTTTTCTTTTTCATGCATTATCAGGGCTAAAAGATTCAGTGGAGACAATTTATGGGCAAGTGCTAAAATTGAGACTCAACCCCAAAGTTGCTGACCTCAGTGACAGCACTCCCTCCATGTATATCATTCTTGATCCCCACAGCTAGGAAATGTAGTCATACACGAATTTATAAAGAAAAATTCATTCTGACAATACGAGTCTCTAGAGAAGGTCTTTTCCAATCCCCTTGTTTCACAAATGAGAAAACGGAGGCCCAAAGATGTTAAATATTTTCCCCAGGTTGCACAGCAAGTTACACAGCTACAAAGGGCCTAGATCTCTGTCAACTATCCACATTTGGGTTGTAAAGACCAACTGGAGAGAGATGGTCTTCCATCAAATCACCTCACATAGACAACTTCCTGCTCTTGCAAAGTCTAAAACCCACTCTGCCTCCCTAAAGTCAAACAAATAAAGCTTCTAGATGTTGAATCCAAAGCCCTGGAATGATAAGTCAAGAGGCTGTTCCCCTCCCTCACCATGGACTCCAGAGGCCCATCAAATGGGTCTTTGCCTTCTCCCATCTTTTTCATTCTCTTTCAACCATCTGCTAAAACTGTGAATCAGAAACAATAGAGACTTCAGGAATGATGATGGAAAGTCTTATTCAGGGACTCTCTAGCAGCTTCAAAGGCCCCAGAAACTGATGAATGTAGGTCAGAGAGAGTGAAGGGAATATCATTATGAAGATGAAACAGAGGGAGACCCTAACACTGCCTGAATGGTTCTTTGAAGTCAAATCCTGGCCTTCAGATGGGAAGAAAAGCAATGAGATAATCATACACTTGGCTCTAGGGACAACTCAGTCAGGAGACACCCAAGATAGAGATTGCTTTTCACTTTTGATTTTAGAGTGAAATTTTGGATAATACAGAGAAACAGTATTCAGGAAATAGCAGGGCTATCCTGGAATGATCAATAAATTATAGCCCTGTAGAATCTTGAACTGTTTGTGCTATTGCTGTTATTACAGACCAATGATTGTATATGTATGGAAGAAATTCCAGGATGGAAATTCCCTCCCTTCAATTCTGATGAACTCATCTAGCATTTGGAGTTTCAGATATTTGTGTGGACCCCAAAAGGGTTCAATATTTGCATATAACCACTAAACAAATGTATGGGAAGGCTTGAACTTCAAGGCATGGGTCCCCCTCACTTACTCCACTTTATCCATGCCCCACTACTTGCTATTTCCTAGTTTCTTCCAAAGTTCTCCTTAAATATCCTTATCCTTTAATAGAACTTTCTTGATCTCTGAATCCTTAGAGAGTCCATACTGCAATGTCACTTTGCAATAATTTTGTATATGTCTTACATTAGCTTTTTGTGAATATAGGTTCCCTGAGATCAAGGACCGTCTCTCTCTCTCTCTCTCTCTCTCTCTCTCTCTCTCTCTCTCTCTCTCTCTCTCTCGTCTCTGTCTCTCCAGAGACAAGAAAAAGAGCTGAATGAATGTTATTATTTATAATCATATGATCTAAGAATCATGGCATCTTTGAATTGTGAGATCAGAGTCAACAACCTTTGCTCAGTTCTTCTGTTGAGTCTAACTCTTTGGGATTCCATTGGGGGTTTCTTGGCAGAGATACTGTATTGGTTTGACATTTCCTTCTTTAGCTCATCTATCAAATGAGGAAACTAAGGCAAACAGGGGCGATGCAACATTTCCAGGGTCATACTAGCAATAACCCAAGTTTGGCATTTTAGAATTCCAGTACAATTTGAAATGTATTGGGAGTAGAGAGGACCTGGTGGGTTTTTTTAATCCTTAGAGTTTTTCCCCTTGGCAAACTATATTCACTGCTTGGTTTGGAAACCTAGATTTCCCCATGTTTGGTTTTTGAGGAAGGTGATCAGAATAATTAAGGGACTAGTAACCAAGCTAGATAGGAATTGGTTAAAAACCAAGGAAGGTTGAGCCGGAAGAAGAAAAGGCTGGGAAGGTGAAGGTTAAACCTCAGTGAGAGTTAGGGAGGAAAGTCTATACCTGTTTGTTTTGCTTAGCCCCAGAAAGCTGAACCAGGAATAGTAAGTAGAAGGTGCAGCAGATCTTATCTCTATGAAAGGATCAACACAATAGAGGCTCCTTGACCCCCTGTCAGTGATGTTGATGGGGTGGGGGGGAATAGAGAGAAAGGAGTGGGAGATGCTGAGCAGGCAAGGCTGGATGCACTAACCTTAGAGGTTCCTTCAAGCTCCATTCTTCCAACATCCCCTGGCACTGTCCTTCTGCCCAGGGACCCTGGAACTGCTGAACTGTCCTCCCTTCTCCCATCTCTGGACCAACTTCCCTGGCAAGAGGCACTTGGAGGCCAAAAGTAATTAGTGTAAACTGTCAATCCGGATCAGGGCCAGTTGGCAGCAAACTATAGCCCTCCTGATTGGATCTGAGGCTGTCCTACAGGGTTCAAGATGCCCAGCTTCCTCTCTGTCAAGATCTTTCTTGAAGTCTCCCTCAAACAACACTCAAGGCTTTTTTTTTAATTGTCATTTCAAACAGGCTTCCCAATAACCCCCCTTTTTTCCCTCTGTTCTTTCCATTTCCTGCTTGCTTCTTCCAAGGTACTCAAGTTAATTACTCCCAGACAGAAAATTACTTCTTGCCCCCTGAAATAAGTAATTTAGAATCATGGTGCTCATTATCAGCCTTGCATACGTGTCACCGGAAAGGGGGAGGGGAGATATTTTATCAGAGGAGGAAATGTAATTATTGGAGGCATTAGCACTGGGCCTGAATTCTTCACTCGATGCAATTTTTTTTCCAGTGGTTGAATCTCATCCAAGTTAATGCTTCCTTAATTACCCAGAAAAGTCACTGGCTGGCCCTAGGAACAAGCACCCACTCCATCAGTGTCAGGAGCATCTGCTGGGAACTGAGACCCCATCTAGAACCTGAACAGTCAGTCTGGATACTTGACCCTGGCTTATATATCAGTAGCAGAGACCCCACCTTGATCCAAACCTATGAAGAGCTTAACTTCCCCATTTGTTACTAGGAACAGTAAGTATAGTCTCCACCTGGCCATAGGCTGAGAACAGAAGACAAGTCCATTGTCCGTGGTCCTGACCAGGCCAAATCTGTAGTTTTGGATATAATACTGAGTGCCCCATTTCAGAAAGGATATTGATATGCTGAAGAGTATCCAAGAGGAGACAATCAAGGAAGTGTGGGGACTGGACCCCCTACTAAAAGTAGATGAATTAAAGAAAGTGAGATTGGGGGCGGCTAGATGGTGTAGTGGATAAGGCACCGGCCTTGGAGTCAGGAGTACCTGGGTTCAAATCTGGTCTCAGACACTTAATAATTACCTAGCTGTGTGGCCTTGGGCAAGTCACTTAACCCCATTTGCCTTGCAAAAACCTAAAAAAACAGTGAGATTGTTTGTCTGAAGGAAATAAAACTTAGAGGGGACCAATATGCCGCCTTCAAGTGCCTGTGACAGAGAGGTTTGTCTCCTGCTTGAATCCAAGATCAGAATCAGAAACACTAGACAAAAATCTCAGTAAGGTGGAATTTGCGTCAAGATGAGCAAAACTTTCTCATTATTCTGATTATCTGAAAATTCAAAAACTCTCATTAAAAGTTAGTTATATGGAAGAGCTTCTCTGGGCAACAGCTGAAATGAAGAATGAGATTTCTCTCTCTCACTTGATTACACTCCTTTCTTCCTTCTCTTTTGCCCTGATTGCCTTTATTCTTTTCCTCTTTCTTTTCTTACTCCATCCCTCCTACTTTCATCCCTCCCTTCCATCTTCCCTTTTCCTTTTCCCCTTACCTTCCTTTTCTTCCTTTCTCCCTACCTACCTCCTTTCCTTCCTTCTTTAACAAGTATTTATTAAGCACCAACTGTGTACAGAGCAGTGTATTCCAGTGCTAGAGAAGAGATAAAGTTTGAGGAAAATACAGTTCTTGCCCTACTAGAATTTATGCTCTAGAAAGCCCAGGTTGGATCTGAATCCAGAACTCCCACTGCTTTACTTGTTGTCTTCAATTTCCCCACTGACTGATGGTCCATGCTTATCTTTTTAATGAAAAAATGTTTTTCTTTTTTAAAAAAATAACCAATCCAGGATTATAAGAATTTTATCTAGAAAAAAACTCCAGAGATTATCTAGCTACCAGATTTTACTCCAACCCTTTCATTTTTCCATATTAAGAAAAACTGAGACCCAGAGAGGTAGCACAAGTGGTCCATGCTTGAGGGGGATTTTGAGGCCAGGGTGTTTTTGAACCCAAGTTTTTTGATGCCAAAGCCAGAATTCCCTCTGCTGTGCTGTGCTGTGCTCCCTCTAAATCAGATAATTTAAACAAAGAATTCTCAAAACAAATGAAAATTACCAGCCACCATGTGAAAAAGTGCTCAAAATCACTAATAATAAAATAAATGCAAACTAAAGCAATTCTAAGGTTGCACTTCCAGTAAATTGGCAAAAATGATAAAAGACAGAAGTAGACAGTGTGTTGGAAAGAGAGTCACAGGCATATACTCTTGGCATATTAGTAGTGGAAAACAATTTGTAGTTATATAAGAAAAATCTACCCTTTGTCTCAAAGGATCCAACATAGGGCATGTACCCCAAAGAGGTCAAAGAGAGGCCCAATAGATAGCAAAGTATTCCTAGCAAGATTTTACACGGTAGTCCTCCAGCCATCAACAGAAAACATGTGCTAATTAATTGAAGAATAACACAATGCATTTTATATGTGATGAAAGTATTGAATACAAGGAAATGATGAAATGAAGAAATTCAGAGAAACCCAGGAAGAGTTGTATAAACTGACATAGAGACAAGTGGACAAAGCCATATATAAATGATGTCCATAGCAATGTAAATAAAACTAATACTAACAATATCAGAACCCCACTGACATTTGAGTCTATCCTCTCAAAAATTCCATTAAAGTCAAAGAAAGCTACAGTCCTATGAAGAAAGGTACACAGGGTCAAGTCCAGCCAACATTTTCTTTGCTTAATTTCTTTTTACTTTGTTTTGGAAGAAGTGGTTTAACTTGGAAAAGACTGATGTTAAAAAATAGTATCTCCAAGCTAATTTTTTGATGAAAAATTAAGGGGTCATCCACAATCACTGAAAAGAAATCAGTTTAACAAACTACACAGGAGCAAAATGGAAGCATGTCTGTGGTCCAGATGATGGCTGGCAGCTGGACTTCAGCTACCATATGTGTGTCTCTGGTAGGTTTAGCAGATGGATTGTAGCTCTGCCCAGATTGGAACAGAAGGAAAAGAGAGGTCCAAGTCCCATTTGGGCAACTGAGTTCAGCTTTCAATGATGCCAAACCTCTTTCTGGCAAGAAAGCCTATCTTTATAACACCCCTCTTCTCCCAGAGGGACCCTCTGGCTATGGAACCCCAGAACACCACAATATCAGAAGAAATCAAACTGCTGAAGACCCAGAGAGGTAGTGAAAAGACTTATAAGAGGGATCTGAAATGCCCTACAGCATATTACCAACAATGAGGAGAACACATATGCCTAGAAGAGAGTGTGGATGGGTCCCCCTCACCTGGAGTTAATTTGTATTTACTTCATATTTAATCCATTCCTACACAGTACATATGTGTTGTATGCACACATGAATGCATGTTCACACAAGTAGATTTGTAGGAATGTGTACATCCATGTGTATACTTTGCATGGGTTGTTATATGTTTGTGTTGTGTATGCATATTGCCTTCCTTACTAAAATGTAAGCCCCTTGAGAGCAGGAATTTTCTTTGATTTTATTTTTCACTTCAGTTTATTAATTATGCTTATCATAAATGTTTGTTTGGAAATTTTCAATTTATTAATTATTTTAGACTTTTTAAGTTCCAAATTCACTGTTTCCCTTCAGTCTCTACCCTACCCACTGAGAAGACAAGCAACTACAACTGTAATGTCATGCAAAGCATGTCCATTCATGTTTGTTGATTTATATATTGAAAGTGATTTATATATTAAAAGCAAAAAGTAATTTGACATTCTAAATCATGAAATATTGAAGAGCTAAGGGACTGTGCCCAGCATTTTGGGTGAGGGGCTTTGGTACTCCATGCACAAGGAAATGCCCAGGATGAGGAGATATGGAGAGATGGCAATATGCTCAGTGAAAGGAAGTTCCCATACTACCAGTCTCACAGCCCTGCCCATATGGAAATATATACTGGGAAATACCCAGCAGTGTCTGGGCTGCCCTTTCCATCAATTCAGGTCAAGGCCAAGGTGGGTTTCCTTTGTCAGTGTCCAAAGACTAGAGGGAAAAACTAGCAAAACAGTAGCTTTTGTCAGGGCTTAGACAGGAAAGCAGAGGCCATTGCCTTTTAATTAGAGTCGACAGACTTTCCAGGCTGTTGTGTTCAGAGTCATGAATATGCAATGGACTTTGGGTTCTGAAGACAGACTCAAGAGAGACATGGCTAGGGAGACACAAGCTAGCTGATGGCACATGGAGGAGGAATATCTGACAACCTCTAATTGAGGCTTAGCTACCAGCAAAAATGTCTGTCAGCTGTCCATCATTCAGGGTCCTACTGGGGAGAGGTCTCAGGCTCCTCTGGATCTGTGTCACCCATAAGGATAAAATCACAACTCTATATATATTTTTAGAAGATGATTAGTAATAATATTTCCCTGTGACAATAAAAATTAGTGACCACATTCCATTATTGATGACATTATTGACTGGTACCAATACAACGGCTTGTCATAAACAAAATCTTTCACACATATTATCCCTTTTCAGCCTCACCATCAGCCACCCAAGGAGATAAGGAAGGAAGATGCTATTCACATTTCACAGGTGAGAGAACCAGGGCTCCAAGGAGGGAGGGAAATGGGCTCTGCGACAGGAAGGAACTTGTTGGAGGAAATGTTGTAAACAATTGGCAGAACCAGCACTGGACCAGGACTCTTCACATTTCACTGCAGAAATGATAAGCCCTGTTTGGCCAAACTACAGAGCGTGAAGAGTAGAGTTCATAGATACATTATACAGCCTCGATTATAAAGTCTTTGAATACATGATCTAAGATAACTGATATAACATGAAGAGAGACTTGTTTAGTAAACTTCTCTGAACCTCAGTTTCCTCATATGTAAAATGAATTGAACCAAATGGCCTCTGAAATCACTTCCATTTCTAAATTTAACCTCCTAAGAGCTGCTCCTGCTAAGTCATTCACTAGATGGATGAACCCCAGCAATAAAGTTTCTGTTTACTAATTTTTTAAATAGGAGTAATGTTGCCTGTAGCTCATTGGACTCTTTTGAGAAAAGTGTCCTAGAAAAGTCACAAACTATCATAGAAAGGAACATTTTGTCATAATTCTTGCTATTCAAAGGAAGCACTTTTCAGGGACAGGGTCATGTTGGTCTAGTATTACCATAGCATGGAATTACATGGATTTTTTGACTTGCATTTCCTGCTTTTTCACACTTTGTTTCACATTTGTCACCAGTATATTGTTACATTTTGTTCATTTTTTGCCACATTCTGCCCAGAAATGGCTCAGAAAAGATTTTCATCCAGTTCTGAATTCAAGTTCAGAGTACACCAGTTGGCCAAAGTTAATAGCAATCGTGCTGCTGAGCATCAGTTTGATCCTCCTCCAATGGAGAAAACAATCTGAGACTGGCTACGGGAATTACCATAGCAACCATAGATGGAACTCAAAATTCAATAAATCTAGGAGCTTTGGGGAGGAGATGAATTAATTAGATGTTTGACCAAATATAGCCTGCAAATGATACTATAAATATTCAATGACCCTTGGCAGGAAAAAAAAAGGTTCCCTACCCATACTTTATTTAAAAGGACCCAGAGCTAGAAGATGGATCCTGGGAACTGTAGAGAAATAATAAAGAATATTAAGCAATGCTCAAAGGGGGAGAGAAACAGGAGCAACATTGGGAAAGTACACTACAGACCAGCTGTCCAGAAGGAGGAAATAGATGATGAGCTTTGGACTTCAGCTATCTACCTATCTGCCAGCTCACACTGGGCTAAACACATGCACATAGAAACACAGACACACACACACAGACGCATACACACACAAACACACACACATACACACTTTCATGATAACAGCAGTTGGGAGGTGCCACAATACACAATGTATGCATTAAAATCTGACTTCAGACACTTAGCTCTGTGACCCTGAGTCAGTCACTTAACCTAATGGTCTCAGTTTCCTCAACTCTGAAATGGGTTTGACAATAATAGTACCTACCCCACAGGATTGTTGTGAGAATAAAATGAGATGATACTTTTAAAGAAATTAGCAAGTTCTTTGGAGCAAAGAAGGAGCTACATAATTGCTAACTTTTATTATAATGATTTTTTCCAAATATAGTCTTCTGAGCTGCAATCCTGAATAAAATTCTGACAAACAGAAAGAAGCCAGTTGCAGAGAACAATAATGAAAACTTGAGAAGAGGTAGTTTATTCCTTCCCAGAGCCCAAGGAGAGGGAAGCAGGTCATATTCTTATCTGCTCCCTAGTTATAGAGAGAGAATTTTTCCCAAAATAGTGCAGAGAAATCTGTGGTCTTAAACTCTCCAGGGGAAGCCAGCCCAGGAGGGGAAGAAATTCTCTGAAATGGAATTTGGAGGATACAAGCCTATACAAGAAATGTTTGACATTTTCTAAATGTCAAGGAAGAAGGATACAACCTATTCTGTTTAGTCTTTGGGGGCAGAACTAAGAGAAAGACATCAAGTCAACATGTATTTATTAAGAACCTACCATGTGCTAAGTGCTGGGGATTCAAAGAAATACAAAAGACTGTTCTTGCCCCCCCCCAGGACTAATGAGGGAATGGGCCTGGCATGCAAACAACTGGGAATAAGTAAGATATATGTCAGGGAAGTTGGAGGGAATCTCAGAGAGAAAGGCTTTAATACTGGGAGCAAGACAAAAAGGAGAATGGTATTTCACTATAAGATGGGACTTTCCAACAAACTGAGTTGTCCAAAAGTGTCACTGGAGACACCAGTTGGAGTAGACAGTCTTGAAGGTCCCTTCCAGCTCTGAGGTTTGGTGACATTTTCTGAGGGTAGGAGGAGATGGTGGAAGTCCTGAGAGACTAAATTTTCACAGTTGCCTTCTATATAAAGACTTGTGTTGGGGTTGCTTATTGTCATCCTGGATGGGAGCTTGGAGAATAAGGTGCTCATTGAGGTGTACATGGGCAGACAGAAGTGGAAGTGGGATTTTAAGCCAAGCCCTCTGGCTCTTCCAGCTGGTCCAGAAAACAGGGTGCAAGATCATCAAAGACTCTAGCTGAGCTTTTGATTAAAACTGTGATGGTCTCCTTAATAACATCTTCTGCCTGAGCAGTTAACTGGAGGAGAATACAGATGTTTCAGGAGTCTACCCTATTCCCTTTTCTTTCAGGGTCCTGGAGAAGGTCTTTGTCCACCATGACAAGAAATGACCACTACTTTTGGAACTCCTGCAGATTAGACATGAGGGAAGCCCCATTACCACAGAACCACACATCTCTTGGATGTCCATGGCCTTGTCCATTGAGATGAATCGAAGCCCAAGTCCCAAGATGTTTGAATGCCTAAGACCCAGCAGTTCCAGGGAAGCCTGGCAGAATCTTCCAGCCTTCAGAGCTGTATGGGTGATGCGACTGCACAGGTCAATTAGCTGGGACCAGGAATTTTCCACTCAATTAGTGTCATTTTCAATATCATTAATCACCTTCCAGCCAGTTGTAGGTGGTAGATGGAGACTAGAAAGAAATACTCTCTACCTTAAATAGTAGGGCTCCATGGAAGCTGTATTATATCATGGGGAGAGCATTGGATTGGGAGCCACAAGTCCATGTATGAGTCTTGCCTCCAATATTTCCTATCTGTGTGACTTAAGACTGATCAAGTAACCAGGCCTCTAAAGTGAGTGAGGTAAAAAGAGCCTTTTTATTCTGGGGCTCAGGTTACCATATTTCCCCATGTATAAGATATACCCTTTCTTGAAAAATGTGGTGTCTAAAATGGGAGCGTCTTCTACAGTGGTTGTCGATTTTTTGACTTGCATTTCCTGCTTTTTCACACTTTGTTTCACATCTGTCACCGGTATATTGTTACATTTTGTTCTTTTTTACCACGTTCTGCCCAGAAATGGCTCAGAAAAGATTTTCATCCAGTTCTGAATTCAAGTTCAGAGTACACCAGTTGGCCAAAGTTAATAGCAATCATGCTGCTGAGCATCAGTTTGATTCTCCTCCAATGGAGAAAACAATCTGAGACTGGCTACGGGAAGAAGAAATCCACTTGAAAACACCCAGGCCAAAGAAGGCCACGAGGGGCAAGGGAGTCTAATGGCCAGCTTTAGAGAAGGAATTGGAGAGATAGCTTGAAGAGCAAAGGGCCTTTGGAATTCCTGTGTCCACAAAGATGGTTCAGCAAGAAGTCAGAAGAATTGTTGATGAAGAAGTTCCTAATTTCCAAGGAGGACACAATGGGTGCTTCAGGTTCATGAAACAGAATGGACTAAGCATGTGTCCACATGCTAGATAGCTAAATAACTAGATAGATAGATAGATAGATAGATAGATAGATAGATAGATAGATGATAGAGATATGATAGCTAGAGATGAGAAAAGGGCAAGAGAGAGATGATGGATAGAGAGATAAAAGATAGGACAGATAAATGAGAAATAAGATAGATAATGGACAGACAGGTAGGTGGGTAGATAGATGATAGATAGATGAAAGATATAAGATAAATTATAAAGAGATATGATGAGAGATGAGGAAATGGGAAGTGAGAAGATAGAAAGATAGATGAAAGATTGACAGATAGATGAGAGATGAGATAAATAGGTAGATAGCCAGGTGATAGATAGATAGATAGATAGATAGATAGATAGATAGATAAAAAATATGATAAATGATAGAGATTAGAAAGGGGGAAGAGAGATGGACACATAGGGAGATGAGAGATATAATAGATTGACAGATGCATGGAAGAAGAATTCATCATAAAAAATGAGATATGTCATTTGTGAGCTAATAGAGAGTTAGCCTTAAGAGTCAGGGAAACCTGGATTCAAGTCTTGCCTCTGATAAAGACAAGTCTCAAATCATGTAAGTCCCAGAGGACTAATCTTTTTCACTGCAGCACATCATGAAACTGCCCATTAAAATGTAGGTGTGGATATGAGCTGAGAGAGAATCTCAACACTTAGTAAATCACAGATCCACAAAGTACCAAGAACCCACACACCTCTGACACCTTAAAGTCTTTTCACCCATAGTCTTTCCCACTCCAAATTCACCCACCCTCTCTCTTTCTACCTGGGACACCCACATATATACATTTTTCCTTGCTATTCTATGTTATACATATTTATATGTGCACATACTGTCCTCTTCAATAGAATTAAACTCCTTGAGGGCAGAAACTCTCTCCCTTATAATCATCAGCACTGAAGCAGTACCAGGAAGTTAAGAGATGCTAAATAATTTGCTCTTTGATCCATACTGGGGTTGATGGTTGGTACCTGTGTGAGAGAGAACTCAGGTTTGAGTTTCTGGGTTCCCAGTCTTGCTCTCCTTCTCCATTCCCCCCCCACTGCTGTTCTAGATAAACCCTCCCCCTTCCTTTTTTTCTTCAGCTGAATTTTATTATAAATCTTCTAGGGCTCTATAAATGTGAATTATGATCATAACAGTGATAGCTCACAGTTATGGAGTATTATATCGTTTCAAAGCACTTTGCTTTCATTATGTCTTTAGAAACTCATGACAACTTGGGGAGGTTCATTCATTGAACCCCTGATTATCGGCATCTAGGGAGGCATGAAACATAGAGACAGTCTTTTCCCAGGAGCCTGTAATTCTCATGGAGGATGTCCTAGGTGGGATTCATTTGGTAGAAGGATTCCCCAAGGATATGAGGTCTACTGTCTGAAAGGCAGGGACCTAGTCTCACTCTCAGGCAAGATTTGTGTCCAGATGCCACTTCCTGCATGAACTGGGCTGAGTCTGCCTGTCTCTGAGCCTGATTTTTCTCATTAGCAAAATTGCCTTTTGTCCCTACCTTATTAGACTGTCCAATTCAATTCAATGAATATTTATTGTGTGAAAAGCATCCTGCTGAGTCCTAGGAATTCAGAGGCAAAAATAAAACAGATGCTGCCCTGAAGAAGATTATATTCTACTGGGGAGATACAACATGGACATGGAAAAGAAAATACAAAATAATTTCAAAGAGGAAAAGACATGTAGGAAGTGGCACCTGATGGTGGAAACTAAGAGCTCAACAAAATGGAATTAAGAAAGAAGTGCATTCCAGTCACAGAGAACCAGCTGACAAAGTCTCGGAGGATGGAAATGGAAAACTAATGTGTAGGGAATAAAAGTGAATTAAACTGAGGGACAGCTAGGTGGTTCAGTAGATAGAGCACCGGCTCTGGAGTCAGGTGTACCTGAGTTCAAATTCAGCCTCAGCCACTTAATAATGACCCAGCTGTGTGACCTTGGGCAAGTCACTTAACCCCATTTGCCTTGCAAAAACCTAAAAAAAAGTGAATTAAACTGGCTGGCGTGGGGAACATAAGCAGGAAACTAACTTAAAGTAAGTCTGGAAAGGACAGTGGGAGCCAGATATGTCAGCCTGAGCACTGAGTTGTTGTGGTGGTCCTTCATTTTGATGTCTTGACTTGTCCATGAATTGGATCTAAGTGCAGGAGAGTTAAATAACCCCATTCCCTTCCAGTCATCAGAGTCCAATGGCAAGACAAAAGGCAAGATGGCTGATTTGGGCCCAGCTGAGGACTGAGTTTTTCATCTTCGACTCCATAGGAAAACATTGGAGATTTTTGAGTTGGGATGATGTGACCAAATTTTTATTTTAGGAATATTCATTTGCCAACTATCAGGACCATAGGTTGGAGAGTAGAGAGACTGGAATGAAAACTAGATTTCAACAGAATGAGTGAGTGGCACATGAGACAATGAGAACCGATAACTTTTCTGGAAGTTTAGGTAAAGCCTCCTGCAAATTTGGTGCCAGTCTTTGAATATCAATTATTATTGCAAATGGTGGATATCGTGGAAGACACTGTGTCAATTCCATTCCAAGATTTTGAAGCACAGTTGTCTTGTGCAATTATGGGTTTTATTGACATAAATCATCAAACAAATCACCATACCGAACACACACTCACATCAAATGAATTCAAAGAGACACCTGGCTCCACCTTGATGCCTCCACCATGGGCCCCAGTCTTGATCTGGCTCTGGAAAATGAAATCATACACCTACACATGCACCCAACTGGAGCAATTGGCTCTTTGTAGATGATAACCTAATCCAAGGTGACCCAATGCTATTAGGAACAGTGGACTTTTATGAAGAGGAATCAAAGAGGAGACTTTTGCAAATGTTCCAGTCTAAGGTGGCACCTTTGAACAGCCAATCATGAGTAGTTTTACAAAGCTAAATCCATGACTTGGGAGAATTCCTTAGAAATGAGGGCTACAAGGCTTGAATCAATAGCAGAATTGAGCCTGAAGGAGTCTCAGCAGTCATCTAATTCAACTCTCCCTCTATTTCGCATCTGAGGAACCCAAGTCTCAAGGAGGTTACGCAGGTAGTAAGTTCTGGTCATCCTTTGTTGTTTCACCATAAGGAAATAATATCACAGAAGTGATTGGAGTCATAAGGACAAGTGTAGAGTGAATGAGGGGCAGCTAGGTGGCTCAGTGGATATAAGCACCAGCTCTGGAGTCAGGAGGACCTGAGTTCAAATCCAACCTCAGATACTTAATAATTACCTAGCTGTGTGACCTTGGGTAAGCCACTTAACCCCATTGCCTTGCAAAAAAACAAAAACAAAACAAAAAAAGAAAACGAAATCCACAAAAGTGATTGGAGTCGTATGGACTACAGGAGAATGAATGCAGCAATAACAGGAAAACTTACCCAATGTCTATGGAAATTATGAATGAAAAGAGTCAACAGTAGACAGAGCACCAGATCTGGAGTCAGAAAGACCTGAGTCCTAATCTGATCTCAGACACTGGCTGTGTGACCCTGGGAAAATCTCTTAACCACTCTGTGCCTCATGAGATTAGTCTCAGCATCCAAGATCTCAGCTTAATAATCCTCATTTTACAGATAAAAAGTAGTCATATAGCATATAAAGTGTCTGAGACTTTAGCCTAGATGGCAGGACACCCAGGGCTCTTTCTTTGACACCAATATAACCTTCCCCCCATCTTTTTACCAAGCCTCTCTCTCATATCTTCATCTCCCTCTTGAAGGATGGATCTGTCCCTAGTCCTGAGGACTCTTCCCAGATTGTTCTCCTTTCCTTCCCACCTGCACAGCCTTCTCACATCTCCCTCTGGGGGATGGGATCAGCTCTTTTTCCAAGTGTTACTAGAGTATCTTGATATATCATCTGCCAGTCTGCTACAACACAGAGGCTTTAGAGTTAAAAAAAAAAATAGACCCATAGATACAGCAGGAGAAGCATGTGTGGGGAGTACAGCAAGTTGTGGGGGGTTTAAAATATCTTTATGAATTACACCTGGCATCAGGCTGTCTTTACTCTCTATTGTGTGGGAAGGTAGAACTGAGAACAGTGGAACCCATTCCTCTGTGACTCCATCAGATCCCATTTGTTGGAGGCCTGGGGAGGACCAGAACTAAGAACCCATTGGACCCAAAGGAGACTTCCCTTCAGGTATCTGAAAAGTGGCAAAAGTCATGGGTTTAGACCTGGCCCTGTTGTAGAAGTTACATCTTGGAGTCTCACAAAAAAGGGATAATCTCATTGTGAGGTTCAAACATTTCCTACCTCAGAGAATGTCAGTGATGCTTCACTGAGATAATGTATGAAAATTGCTTTGTAATCTCGAAAATGTCATGCTACAGCAATGCATTTGAAGGCTTTGAAGGTAGTCAACTGGAAAGTTCCATTTGGCAACAAATAATAATTATAATTTTAGTACACATTTATATGGCACCTTAAAGTTTGAAAAGCACTTTACATATTTTTTTCTAATTTGATCTTCACAATAACCCTGTGAAGTGGGCATTAGTATCCCCATTTCATATATAGAGAAGCTAAAACCAAAATGGGTCAAGTGACTTGTCCAAGGTCACACAGCTAGGAGGTTTTTAAGGCATAATTCTATTTACTGCACCACTGTGAGACAAGGGGGCAGGGGGAAGAGGGGGCAGAAAGTCAGATTTAATCTACCAGTAAGAAAAATCTCACTAGCTACTAGAGATGTCCCAAAGAGGAGTGAGTTTTTTTCTGTAATGAGCCCCCCATTGATGCAGAACTTTAAGAAAAGTCTAAATTTTCATTCTTTAGGGGTGCTTTTGAGGGAATTTTTACTGAGAGGATTTTGTAAGGCAAAGTAACTTTCCAGTGTTAGATGCCATTAGTCACATGGTAGAGTAGACATAACCTGGGCTCTGTAGGTAAAGGCACCGTGTTAAAAACCTGCCTCAGTCACTTACTACATTGTGACTTGGAACAAGTGATTTTCTCCCTCTGGGACTCAGTTTCTCCATCTATAAAAGGAAGGAGCTGAACTAGGCAGTCTCTAGGCTCTTTCCCAGCTCTAAATCTCTAATCCTGTTGTTCATTAACTAAAGAAAGGAGATTATACAAGTGCTATACTATTAATAATCATATTCTTTAGAAATCCAAGTCCTACTTCAAATGCTTGGAGGCGTTTGCTAATGAGAAGAAGCGAAAGCTGAAGAATCACCCTTGAATTTCTCTGTCCCAGAAGTCTTTGAGGAGAGGCAGTATGACATAGTCAGAGAAGCATGGTTACAGAAGACTTGGTCCTAGCCCGATCACAAGTTAAAGATGTGACTTTGGGGATAGTATTCAACCTTTCTGGGACCCAGTTTTCTCATTTAGAGAAACAAATGTTGAATTAAGTCCCTCCTAGGCTCCCTTCCAGCTGTAGATTTTAGATATAAAAGCAATAACATGTATAGAGCCTCCCCTCAGGGGTCCAGAGCTTTTGTTATCATCTGGTGCTCTTGGAAAAGGGAATAGCATGGCCCTTAGGCCATATCACAGAAGCATCAAATAGCCCAATTTGTCAACTTTTTCTCATCATATGGAAATTCCACTCAGTGATACTGGAATTCTAGATCCATGAACCCCACACCAAATATGCAACAACCCAAGACACCAGGGATACTTGAGTGTATCACTAGGCAATCCAGCAGCCTCTCTCTCTCTCTCTCTCTCTCTCTCTCTCTCTCTCTCTCTCGTTCACCTCACATGGATCCTTGTTTTGTTTCCACAGAATGGGAGGGAGTAGGCTCAGTCACCAGCGCCCTGCTAGGTTGCCCAAGAGGTAAATGGTCTGTGCTGCTCCAACTACTAACACACTGTGCTGGATAGACAGGCTGCAGGCAGGCAGAGGGAGAAGAGCTCTGATCTAATAGCATCAGGATTAACTGATCCCCTTCTGGTACCCCCCAAAATGGGGCCTCTCCATATACGATAACATTCAGAACAATTCTTTCCATTAGTATGTCCTATATTCCACAAGGATGCCACATTTCAATTTAATTGAACAAATATTCATCAAGAATCTACTGCATACTCTGTGCACGATTGCTAAGAATAAAATTATAAAAAACAAAATAGTCCCTGACCACAAGGGACTTATACTCTATGGGAATCCAATAAATATATACAAATGGAAAAATGAGAAGAGAGGAAGTATAAAAAACTGGAAAGAATCAGGAAAGGCATCCTAGAAGAGATTTTGCCTGAGAGGAGCCTAAAAGAAAAAAATAAGAGTTGATTAAGGTATACATTCAAGGTATGTGGAATGGTTTGTGTGAATAGAAAGAGGTATCAGGGCACCTAGGTGGTGCAGTGAATAGAGTACCAGCCCTAGAGTAAGGAGGACCTGAGTTTAATCAGATACTTAATAATAATTACCTAGCTATGTGACCTTGGGCAAGTCACTTAAGCCCATGGCCTTGCCAAAGAAAGAAAAAGAAAAAGGTAGCAGATTCCAGAGGAGAGCTTGTAACCCAGTGTGGTTGGAATATGGGGATGAAGAAGGAAAATATTTGGAAATAATAAATAGAGGGGAGCCAGGTACAAGCTAATCAAGACTAAGGTTCCTGATCTGAATCGCAACCTTCAGTTATTTATGGGGCAGGACTTCTTTGATGCAAAATTGGCTTAACAAGGCAGGACTGAACCAGACTTTGACCTGATGAAGATGAGTGCATCAGATAGGACTTAAGGACACAGATCTTCTGAGGAACCTGGCTTTTGCCATCTTTCCCTCTCCTCATTTAGGGGAGACCTAACAGAGGTCTGTTGTGCTTTTGGCATGTCCCTCACTCTCCTTTCTCTAGAGAATAACACAGCAGAGAGCATCACAGCCTGGCCAGCTCCCCTTTTTTATTCTTGGGAGACTGAATAACCAGGAGTACTGAGGCTCTCCACCTTCTTGTAGCCAATGGGCAACTTCTCCACCTGGCAGGCAAAGTTATGACCAGAAGCATTCCTGCCAGTCTATTTTATGAGAGCAGCAATAAACTAATTCATTAGAAATTAAATGTATGTTAGATGTCAAACAAAAAGGAAACAGTGGTGTTCGAGTCCTGGTTTCACCACCATGTGACCTTGGATTGCTCCTCTGTCCAGCAAGGGGATGGGACTGGCTGTCTCCAGGCTCCTCCATTTCTGACTTCTATGATCTCCAATGTTATGAAATCTGCTAAAAGATGCAGCAAATCTTCCAAAGTCATTTCTTCAAGTGGGAAGCTGATTAGGAGGAAAGTGGAGATTGCTTTCTGGGAAAATATTGAGTGATACTTGAATAGGTCATAAAGGAGCAAGGGTTGATTTTCCATTCTTCACAAAAGCTCCACAGTATGAAAGGACAAAGGAAGCACACACTAAGACAAAAAAAGTCCCTGGGCCCCTTGGTAGCCCTCCCTCCTAGGCTTGCAGCAGGGGCATGTTGGCTGAGGAGGCCAGTCTGCTAGTCCTGCCCTCCTGTGGAGCTGGTGTCTCTCAGAAATAGACCTGGGGGAGGAGAAGGGGAGAGGATGACGCAGGAGCACAGCAGGGGGAATGGGGAGGGGAAGCAGCAGCAGGCTGAGAATCATCGGGGGAGCACATTTAGCGTGACATGCAGTCAGAGAGGCCCCAAATTGTCTGTAAAGTGAGGTCATGTACAATCCATCTTCTCCCAAAAATGGAAACAAAAAAAGAATTTAAAAAAAGAGCTAAAGAGATGCAGTTCAAGAAAATGAAAGCAGCCCTAGCAGAGACTAGGGTCCTAGTCTGGAGCCTTCCAACATGAAACCCTACATGTGATCTTGAACAAATCCCTTCAGCCTCATTGAAACAACCTCCCAGAACTGAAAGGATGCTCAGTCACTATCTAGTCCTGAATCCCACAACTTCTGAATCAGAAGGGACCTCAAAGGCCATCACCTCTATCACAAAAGAAATCTCCCCAGCCTCTACCTTAAGTGAAAAGAGGTCACCCAGTTTCTAATAAAGTCTCCAAGTAGGGGGAAGGATCCACCTCTGGAAGAAAACCATTTTACTTTGGGACAGTTCCAATCATAAGAAAGATTTTCCTGAGTTAAAAATGACACTTGCAAGCAGTAACTGGTTTAGAATTAGTTAGAATAAGAAATTGGATCCCTTGCTCTAAATACAGGTCTCCTCCTTTTTCCCTCTTCCATATTTTCCTCTCCCAGCCAATGGGGTCATAGGGAGACAAGGTTCTCAGTACTTTCTGTATCACATAGGGGCAGTTGGGTGGTGTGGTGATTAGAATACCAGTCCTAGATTCAAGAGGACCAGAGTATGAATCTGGCCTCAGACACTTGACACTCACTAGCTGTATGACCTTGGGTAAGTCCCTTCACCCTGACTGCCTCACATCCAAGACTATTTCCTGTTATCTGTATCTGGTCACGGGACCCAGATGACTCCGGAGAGAAAGTGAGGCTAGTGTTTTAGCACGGCACCCCCTCACTCAAATCCATTGCTTGTGCTTGTCATGGTATCATTTCCCCTAACGTCATGGTCGTCTTCCAGTGTGAAAGACAAACAACATCAGTTGTTTTATGAAGCCTACGAATTCTCATTCTCATGCTCATTAACAACCTTCATAATTGAAGGAAATGTTCCATTTCAGTTAGCATCTGGTAATATAATTTTTCCAATTCATCCTCAAAGATTTGCCTCCAATTTACCCATGGGCACCTTGGTTATTTTCTAGCTATTTAAAATTGGGGTTAAGATTAAGGAAAGATTAATTTTCCCTCCCCCCATTTAATTTCAGATAAAACAAGAGGTGGGCTTGGATGGACTAGAAGAGGTAGCTTTCAGTTGTCAATCTGGGCGGGATCTCCTTGACTCAAAACTAAATTGGCAGGGCAAAGACAAGACAGGCTCTCTTTTAAAAAGAAAGAGCAAAACTAACATCTGGCCTGAAGGAAATAAGTGGGGCGGGGGGAAGGGCATAGGACCCTTTTTTCTCTCTTCACTTGAACTCCTGATTTGAAGGATGAGTCCAAGCTCCCTCACAGAACTCATAGCTAACTGCAGTTGCTAATCACTTGCTAGGCTATAAGGGATGCTCCTGACGTTCTTATGAAGCTGGTAATCAATGAAGTAAAGTCATCCTCTGCCACCAGTGCCAGTCTTCCCAGAGCCAGGGGTATGGTTGCGAGCAGTAGCACTAGTTTGTGTGTGTGTGGGATAGAGAGAGAGAGAGAGAGAGAGAGAGAGAGAGAGAGAGAGAGAGAGAGAGAGAGAGAAAGAGAGAGAGAGAGAAGAGGCTGGGGGACAGTGTAAATTGTGTATGGCATTTTCTGAACATAGATCCTAAAAGGCTATGTTTTCCCTAGTGGTTAACTGTGTTGGAGAGGGTGAGGGTTGCAACAGCCCATCCTGCCCCTGCTGCCCCAAACTGAGCAGCTAACCAGAGGGATTCAATGCAGGATGAATCTGGAATAATGCCAGACTTCTGGAGTCAGTGATAAGAGAACCCAATCCTATAAACTCTCTACAAAACAGTTCTGAGCATCCAGAAGTCTCTTTATGATCAGTGACAGATCCTTGAGAATAAGAGCACATCAAGTCATATCTTCTCTGGGCCTCAGTTTCCTTATCTGAAAAATGAGAGCATCATATTAGGAAGTCTATGGCAAGAGGTCTCTCCCAGGTCCAGCTGTATGATTCTGTTTTGTCTGTCTCCACACCCTGCAAACTCTATCTCTATTAATAACTTCCCCATAAAATTACCTCTGTCATCATTGTCCCTAATACAGAATTGCCTTGCTTCCTAAATCTCTGTGGAATGGAGCAGAACTGAAGGGAGGAGGGATTCTGGCATCCTCATAGACTCTGCTCAGAGAAGATGTTATTTATTTTTCACGGTCATAATGACTGACTTCACTGAAGGTCCAAAGGTGTGTTCTGAATCCTTTCCCAAGAGCATCAGACTTCTCTGAAAGAGACCACCCTCCCCAGAGCCCATTCCTCAAGACTTCTACCTATAGGAATTTGTCTCTGAAAAATTAGACGAGACATGGGAACTCCAAGGAATGCAATGAACAGAAGAAGGAGAATATGGTACAGACTCTCCTCTTTTTATTAGGAGGGGGTGGCCCACAGGTACGAAAGCAAGCTAAAACTAGCATTAACTTTGCTTTACTCACTTTTAGTGTATGTCTTTAGAACAAGAGTGGATGGGTGGAGGGGGTGTGTTGGGAAATGAGATCGATAGGAAAAGTAAGCATCAATGAAACATTTTTCAAAAGAATGAGATCATCGAGAAGGAAGGCTGAGAGGAGTTCTCTGACTTGGTGCAAAACCAAATGTGAGAAAAGCAAGCAGGGAGCTGGGGAGGGGGTGCGATTCTTCCTCAGGTTGAGCTGTTAATGACTCCAGGATGTTTCTTAGCTTCCCCTTGGAATGCTGACTCCATGCTGTCTGGAAGCCTGCAGAGTTATCACATTCAGCCTGCTGCTGGGGGGGGGGGGGGGCAGGGACCCAGAGACATGTGGCCATCCACCTCCACCTCACAGAAGCTCCAAATTGTGGAATTACAAAATCATGATCTCCAAGAATTGAAGGAAAATTGCCAAATCTTAATATCAAAAAGTCATCAAAGACCAGAATCACAGTGCCTTAGAACATTCATATCAAAGAGTCCTAGAGGCTCAGCATTGCAGCTCTCAGAGAATCATAGAATGAATCATATAATCACCAAATCAAAGGATCATTGAATCTTGGATTTGGAAGAGTCCCCAAAAGGCATCTAGTCCCACCAGGCCTAAAATAGAAATGGCCTCTGTAGGATTCATGTCAAGAAAAACTCCTTCAGCATCTGTTAGGACAAGGAATCCGTTTTCCTTGGAGGTCACTCATTCTGTATGGACAGCTAACATTGTACCCAAGCAAGCTATTAGAAGGCACCAGAGCACAAAGAGCAGCTGGGACTGGAGTCAGGGAGACCCGAGTTGAGACCTAAACTCAGTCTCTGACTGTGGGGTTCTGAGAAACCATGGAAATGGGAAATTGAAGGTCATATATGAAGGAACTTAGAGAGCATCATGTCCTCCTTCCCCCTTTATTTACTGACAAAGAAATGGATGAGAGACAGACTTATCCAAGGTCACACTGTAAATAAGTGGCAGATCTAGGGTTCCAAACCAGGACTTCAGAGTCCAAAGCCAGGGCTTTTTCCTCACAACATTCTCCTTTCCAAAGGTCACTGAATTATGAACAGCCAGTGTCTAAGAGTTGCCTGGGCAGAAGTCTCCATCCCAACCCTTGTATTTCCAAACCAAACAGCCTTTCTTTTCATCTGTACTAAGGAGAAATGACCTAAGAATCACTGAAGAGAAAGTCTGACATTTACGATGCAGGAGTGAACTGAGAAGAAAGAATGGAGTTTGACAACCATTGTATCTTTATTCCCAACCTGGGGTCTGGCTTCTTGTGCTCACTTTCACGGAGGATGAATTCTGCTCTTGCTCATTGTTGGGGCTGCCTCTCAGAAAAGAGACCTGAAATTCTCTGCAGGAAAACGGGACCACTAATGTCTTTGGCTCAAGAGAAGCACAGCCTAGGTCAGGGTTCCCTTGGAGAAGAGTGAGTTAATGAACATTGGAAGAAGTTAGTGGAATGAATGAATGAATAAATAAATGAAGGAAGGAATGATAAATCTTTTAGCACTTGTCATGATTAATGATTGTACCATGTGTTGGAGATTCTTAAAAAAAGCCAATCAATTTTTGTTCTCAAGGAGCTCACATGCTAATCAGGAAAGACAATACATTAAAAAAGTCCAGTTGCAAACCTTAAAGTATAAATAATAATTATTATTGTGGAGAGACCGAAAGTCCCAGGGGTAAATCAGGAGGTGGATGGCAAGACTCAAGGGTTCTTAGATTACACCAGTAGGTCAGAGGGCAGTGCTAAGGTTCCGAAGAGAATAAAGGCAGGGCAAGTGATGGGCACTGGAGAACCTCGGTCTGCAGTGGCAGGGGAGATGGCAAAGGCCACTTGTCTTCCATCTCAGTAGAAGGAAGAGTTTTGGTAACTTCAAAGCTTTGTGAGCAGTCTAGCAACCTGGATAGGTTCTGGAAGGCCTGGATCCAGTGTAAAAGGGAAAAGGAAAGGGAAGATCATTTGTTAGATTGTTATATAAGGGATTTCTATTCAGGCGTGGGTTGAGCTCCAAGGCCTTGGAAGTCCCCGTGAGGTTTTAAAGTCTAATTATGAACTTCTTCCACGTTTGGCCTTCCTCTTCCTCACTTATCACTAGAATTTGAGCTCCATGAGGACAGGGACCTTGTCTGATGAGAGTTTTGTCTCACCCAGAGGCTAACACAATGCCTGTCCACAAAATATACTTAATAAGGGTTGAATGGATAGAATTCGCTGAGTTATAAATTCAATGTAGACCAGTCCTCGAGCAGCATTCTATGCTATGAGACCAAACACCAGGACATCTGGATTTGTTTCCCAATTGTGACTCACACTGCCTATGTGACTTAGTAGACAAGCCACTTTATCCCTTGGCATGTTTTCCCCCCTCTGTTAAATAGAACTACTAATATTTTCACTCCCCACCTTATACAAATATAAGAACCATGCTTTTGGAAATCCCCAAGTGCTAGCAAAATGGGAGCTATGATTATCTCTTCTAACCCAGTGTAGTGTTGGTTTGATGGGGATCTCACTACTTCTCAAAGTAGCCAGAGGTTATTTCCAAGTAGAGATGTGCTGCAGGTAGCTAGAAATCTGACCCTGGAACTCAGGAGAGAGGCTGGGGGTAATGTTGGGAGTCACCTGATGGAGGGATGAATGAAATGACCACAGAATAAAACCTAGAACCTAAGGGCCCTTGAGAGCACACACTGTTTCCCTTTTGTCCTGGCACACAGTAAGTGCTTAATTAACTTCTTATTGAATCCAACAGGCTCAAATACAGAGACTTAGGGGAAGGAAGAAGTCAAAACTTTAAGAGTTGAGTCAGGAAACATGGGGGTGATGGTCAAACTTGATGGACTTGCTCATTCCATGAGTGCAACAACCAGGGACAATTTGGGGCTGTCTGCAATGGAGAATCCCATCTGTATCCAGAGAAACAACTGTGGAGTTGGAACAAAGACCAAAGACTACTACCTTCAATTTAAAAAAAACCATTATCTTATTACATAATTTTGCTATCTCTTATACTTTATCTTTCTTCCTTAAGGATATGATTTCTGTCTCATCACATTCAACTGAGATCAATGTAGATCATGGAAACAATGTAAAGACTAATGGACTGCCTTCTGTGGGGGTGGAGGAGAAGCAAGATTGGAGGGAAATTGTAAAATTCAAAATAAATAAAATCTTTCTAAAAAATAGAAAAGGCTTAGATTTGCACCTGGTTGTGTCCTTCCAGCAATTCAAACATTTTGTGATTCTGTGTAGAGATCAAGAGTGTCAAAGTAAACAACAATAGAGCAAAATAAATATTAACAATTAACAATAATGTTAAGATTTGCCAAAAAAAAAAGAGTTGAGTCAGGAGACTGGAATTCAAACTCTGACTAGTGCCTACCACTGGAGAACTGTGGGTAAATCACATGAACGCTGAGTTTCCTCAGTGCTAAAACTACATTAAGTTGCAACATCCCAAGTTTTTGTGGAGAAGGAGCTCTGGAAACTTTAAGGTGTCATAGCAAGGCCATATCATCATGCTAGACTCCCTTCGACACCTTGATCATTCCACTAAATCAGCACTGGCTCCCCCTCTAGCTCTTTCCCTCTTCATTTGTCATGCCTTGAGGTCAGCTTGGGATGCCTTTGATATTGGGGTCCACAGTTTCATTACAGAGAAAAGCCAGGACCCAAGTGGCAGACATGCTTATTATTTCTATGGGCATTGACTTGCAAATGACATTTTAATGAGATGAAAATGATCAGGTCTCCGTATCCCAGCACTCCAGAGACATAAAATTGCTGTATCAAAATGGAAAAATACTCAGTGAAAGGATAGCAACTGGGATGGGGATGGCTAGGGTGAAGAGGTTAAGTGCCTGAATACCAAATTACCTTATTATGTGACTTATCAGCTTAAGAAAATCTGCAGTATTAATATTTGTGTTGAATTCCCATTGATTTTCTAAAGCTACAGGCATACCATCAGCTAATGAATCTGCAATATTTTGTAGAAGAAACACCTACTGAATTTGGAATTGGACACTGAGTTCCCAGTTCTGTCTTTGTGCTTAATTATTTGCACATTGTCTCCCTCATTAGATTGTAAGCACCTTGAGGACAAGGACTGTCCTTAGCCTCCTTTTGTATCTCTAGAGCTCAGGCCAGCATCTGGTATATAATAAGGCTGGACAAATATTTATTGATTAATTGATTGAGCTCTCTGAAGTGTGTTTGCTTTACAGAATGAAAGTTTCGGGATGAAAATGAAATTCAGATTCAGCACACCACTAGCTTGTTCTGTCTTAAGGTTTTAAGTTACCCTCTTTTAGGATTTTGTTGACTTGCCCAAGGCCACAGCTGGCTGGATTTGAACTCAGGTCCTCCTGACTCCAGGGCCAGTGCTCTATCCACTGTGCAACCTAGCCACCCCTCTTTTAGAAGAAGATACCAGAGAAATTTAGTCCTAGTCAGGAGCTCATTCTTCTTAACCACAGTTGAGCTCTCTCTCTCTCTCTCTCTCTCTCTCTCTCTCTCTCTCTCTCTCTCCCTCCCTCCCTCCCTCCTCCCCCCACCCACAAAGGAAATTGAAACTTCAATACACAAAACACTAGGAATGGCTCTATCAAAGGGTCTATATCTGAAAAAAGGAAGACTCTCAGAGGTCATTGAGTCCAAGCTAAAATCCTCCACTCTTCCTTTCTCTGCATCTCTAAACCTTCCTATTTATCTGTGATCTAGGAGACCTAAGAGCTATTGAGTCTTGGACAGAGATATAAGTTGGATGGAGCAGTTGGGGCTTTGTCCTAGGGCAGTGAAATTCAGAGAGTGCTGATAGTATTTACATACCTTTAAAAGCATAGAAAAAGCTGAACTTAATACCTGATAACATTTAGTTAAAATAGAAAACTACCCTATAGGCACTTCTCATCTTTAGAGGTGGCATCCCAAGTGAGCCCCACTCTGATCTCCTCTCCCAGCCTCCTTGGGGGGGTTGGTGCTCTGTTGTTTCTGTCTTTATTACCTTGAACTAAATCTATCTTTAAAAATTAATTTAAAGACATTTTTATAAAGCTCCAACTCCAATGCCTCTTCCAAATTAATTGCTAGTGTCCTGACTTTACGTAAATCACATTCTAAGTTTCAGTTTCTTTATTAATATAAGAAATGAGATTGATTTTATAGTCTTTAGGGATGCTCTTTGTTTTCAAGTCCCTCCCAGTTCTGGCATTCTATGGTTGTCAGCAATGATGTCCCCAATCCCAGAACAAATGCCAAGCTACATCATTAACGATTTCCACAGAAACGTCTTCGTTTAAGGATAAAGAAAACGAAGTCCTTTGTTAGAGGACCACTCCAATCCCACTGTAATGAAGCTGAATTGGTTTACAGGACCATTCAGAGCATTGCCTTTTCTGATTCTGAGCAATTAGAATCAGAGAGCTTGGAAACCTTTATTCTGGCTCAGAGATAATGGTTTGTACTTTGAGATGATGAGCCATCTCCCTATTGGCTCTGGATTCAGAAGAAATGATGGCTCAATGGATAGACCAGTCCCTGAGCCTCCCATTTTTCTGATATAAGTAATGAAAAGACTGTGCAGAGTTGCTTCCTGAAGTGGGAAGTGGAAGAAGGGCAGCCTGCCCTAACTCCTACTCATATGATCATGAGTTCTTTTCATACCTGAGCAAGCCAAGGTTGTATTTATTCTTTTTCTGATGTGAAACAGAGGTATACCTATGCTATGGTGGATAAGTCCAGGCGTGGAAGTGACCGTGCTAAATTTGAAAAGTCTCGGGTTCCCGTTGTTTGGGGAGCTAAAAGACTGCAAGGGGTTCTTGGAGTGTTCTTGAAGAGGACTGGCCCAGCACCAGTTGTATTACTAGCAGACAAATGCTGAAAGTTGTTTGGACAGCACAGAAGCAAGGTAAAATGTAAAACATCCAATTACCAGCCCTACAGACTGCTTCATGTTCCAATTAGGTATAAGGATCAACTTCCTAAAAGAGTTATAAGTTGTTACTAAATCCTACCTAAGTCATTCCGTAAAATGTGCACTATTATTTATGTTTATGCCTAGATTGTGTTTAGTAGTTGTTCCCTGGGGCAGCTAGGTGGTGCAGTGGATAGAGCACCAGCCCTGGAGTCAGGAGGACCTGAGTTCAAATTCAGCCTCAGACACTTAATAATGACCTAGCTGTGTGGCCTTGGGTAAGCCACTTAACCCCATTGCCTTGCAAAAACCTAAAAAAATAAGATAAAATAAATTACCTCCCCTGTAATTTATATATTAGATAGATTAAGTACCTTTTTACTCGTCCATTTTGGAGAAATGGTAGACATAAATTTTATAGTCTAGAGGTTCAATAAAATTGTCCCCAGGCCACTGGGTGTGGCAGAAAGGATAAAGGAACAAGAATGTGGGAAAGAAAGTCATTTCCCCTCGTTGTAGGCCAGCATCCTCAAAACTACAGTCTAGTCTGTGTGCATAGACTCAGAACAGGGTGCCTCAGCCTTCTTGATTTATTATTCCCCCAGGTTAAACCATGAGTCAGTGCTATTTGTGACTGTGATTCAACTGAGCTTGACCTGTGTCCTTGTTCCCACGGGGCTCGAGGAACATCACAGAGCATCTCCAAACATCCCTTTCTATTAGTGGAAATCATTTCTTCACCTTCCAAGGATTGCCTTTGAAGTGTATGTCCCACATAAATAAAAGAAAGACCTTACTGAAGTTTCCTTTCCTTCATTTCCCTGTCAATGTTATCCCTCCCCAACATCAAAGAAGACCTTATGTTTTGCTCTTCACAGGTAGAGATGAAAAACGATAATAAAGTGCCTCGGACCTTGGGACCTTCTCCTCCCACCTGTCTCCCCATCGGAACAAAATCCCTCTTGCCATAGCTTCTGTTTATCTTTGAAGACGTGAAGATAAATAGAAATAGGACGATTGGAAGGGGGGGAATCTCTTTTGCTTGAACTTTTCCTACTTTCCAGCTTCCAGATTCAAGAAAGCCAATACAGTTGGATACAGGGGGGAAAGAGAAAAATCATAATAAATACATATAATGGGGGGCGGCTAGGTGGCTCAGTGGATAAAGCACCGGCCCTGGAGTCAGGAGGACCTGGGTTCAAATCCGGTCTCAGACACTTCATAATGACCTAGCTGTGTGGCCTTGGGCAAGCCACTTAACCTCATTTGCCTTGCAAAACAAATAATACATATAATGCATAATATGCAATTCATATACTCTAAGTAGATTCAACATAATTAATGTGGATATCACATTTAAAGCAACTAACTCCTATACCATCCCTCCTGATATACACTTACACAACTATAAAATGGACTATAACAAATTTAGAATATATCCCAACAAATAGCTGTAAAATATTAATGAAATATAAGGTCCTAAGGCCATGATCCAAAAATTATCACTTCTTCCCCAAAAGTAGGTGCAGGATTGATAGGCATTCCAGAGTAAGAAAAGGTCAAAAACTTACAGAAATCCTTTGGGACCAAACAGAGCGCCAGTGAAGACTGATGACAGCCTCCTAGAATGCCATTTGTTGAGTAAAACTGAAGGTAGGTCACCTGCTGTTGGAGCCTATGAAATGGCCAAGATTTGGAAAATGAATCAAAAGATCTTTTATGGGTGACAGCTATATGAATTGTATCAGCCATATGTTGGCAAAAAAAAAAAAAAAACCAGTGGGCAAATGGCTAAACCAATCAGGAAACAGAGGATTTTGATGGCAATTCATAGCCAGATCATCATGACCAGGGAATACAGATGGGTAATCTGAAAGGAGTCCAGGCAGTGATCAAGGCAGACATTGAAAAGCAATGTTAGGGGCGGCTAGGTGGCACAGTGGATAGAGCACCGGCCCTGGAGTCAGGAGGACCTGAGTTCAAATGTGGCCTCAGACACTTCATAATGACCTAGCTGTGTGACCTTGGGCAAGTCACTTAACCCCATTTACCTTGCCAAAAAAAAAGAAAGAAAGGCAATGTTAGCAACTTGTAACTGTGGCACCAAGGACTATAAAAAGTTAGGCCCAACAAAATGTTAACAAGGTAAGAATTATTATATTCTACTTACACTGTATTTAGTCTATTTGTGCATAGTTACTTATATGTAATCCTCCTCATTAGAATTGAGCCTCCTTGTAGGCAGGGACTATGTTTTGGTCCTTCTTTGTTTCCCTACACTCAGCACAGGTACCCAGCACATTGTAAGTGCTACATATATGCTTCTTAATTAACTAGTCATCAAAGTTATTCATCAGAAGGTCATTCTCTTCGATGGATAGAGAGTGGAATTATTCCTACATTAGAAATGCAGAGGCTTAAATATCTTTGGAAATCAACCAACTTGCTTGGGACCAGATCAGAGAGATCTTTCTGAGTCTCAGTTTTCTTCTCTGAAAAATGGAAACAATTATGTTGTGAGGAGCAAATGAGGTGTTATCTCTCACACACTTTGTAACCCTTAAGCATTTCTCAAAGCTGGCAGTTTTCTCAATGCCAGCAAAATCATGGGTTTATTCCCTATTTTATTATCATTAGTAAATATCACTAATTATTATTATTACTATGTAAAAGAACAGTAATAGGATAGCAACTGGTCCTTGGGCCATTTCTATCTGAACTCCATCAAATGAGAAGGATGAGAACAAAGACTATAACTAACATACATGAAGTGTTTCACTTGTCAAAGGACTTTGTAATCTATCAGAGAGGTATGGCAGGTCTTATCCCATTGTGCCGTGAGAGCTGAGGTTCAGATGCTGCGTTATTCAACCTCAGTCACATTGCTAGCATGTGAAATCATGAACTGGTATTTGTAGGTGTCATAGGGTGAAAAGCTGGAAGGGACATCAGTAACCACCTGGCCCTTCGATTTTGCAGATGAGGAAATTGAAACTTTGAGAGGACACTTACCCAAGGTCATTCAGGGAAACCTTTGCAGGGTTGGGCTTCTGACCAGCTCTTCTACTTTCATATCAAACCCGCCTTCCTTTCTTTCCCTGGTGGGGAGTGAGGGTAGAGATCCAGGGGCTGCCTTTTCTCTCCAGGTGCCCCTGACTGTCTGAGTCTGATGCACATAAAAGGTTTCAGGACCCTGTCAGAACAATGAGACAGGTGGGGAAACAAAGCTGGGGGTTTCAAAGCCTCCTTGGGAGAGCCTGGAAACATCAAGTAAAGAGACCAAGGGGAGTTTGACAGAGAAGCTGCCTCCAGATAGTATTCTGACATTCTCTTTTAATAATATTCAAAGTGCTCTAATTAAAGTCTTTGTTCTTTATTCTGGGTACTAGCAATTACAAAGATGAATAATTGCATAATAAATATTAATTTGAGTCATGGTAATTAGACCCCAAAGCATCCTGCTGTTAAAATGTGATTTTAGCTCTTTCCATCGCAAAGGGGGGTAGTTGGGGATGGGGGAGGGTAAATCTGAAGATAAAGCTGGGGGCAGTGGTGCCCTCCCCACTGATCTGAAGTCAGGAGAAACCTGGGTTTGAATCTTACCTCAGAAACTTACTAGCTGTATGTCCCTGGGGATGAGAATTGGGGGGGAGGGGAGTCATATACTCTTTCTGATGAGAGAGAATGTATCTCTGTAATATCCTGGCTACACCAGGCCATCAATAGGTTCCTTAGCCTCTCACCTCCACACAATCCTCTAAGACTAAATTGCAAAATGTGTGATCTATATTAGAAAAGCTTGATCATTGGGAGCTTCCTACAGAGAGAGAGAGAGAGAGAGAGAGAGAGAGAGAGAGAGAGAGAGAGAGAATAGCTACTCCTTGTCTCATTGAATTGCCAGAGGAAATGCATTCTGTTAACACTTGCTCTGTGAAGATGTGAGAATTCTGTACTATTCTGTATAATTCCAAAAGAGATATTTAGAACCAATGGATAAAAGTCGATGGAAGGTAGGTTTCACCTCCATATAAAGGAAAAATCATCACTAGAGGTCTTCAGAGAGAGACTGAGTCATTATGGTTGGAAATATGGTGGCGGGCATTCCCATCCAGAGATGGGATGGGCCAGGTGGTTTCTGAGACCCTGGTAAAAAGAGGGAGGTGTTCAAGCTGTGACCAGGTAGGGATGAAGAGATTTCTGCATTGGTTGACAGACTCCATGGTCCTTTCCAATTCAGACATTCCACCATTCTCCCAATTTGGGTACTTTGACCATTGCACTGGGGGAGGAGAAAAACTTCCATGTACCTTAGGGGTTATCCTAAAGCTTTAGAAACCAGGAAGGAAAGGACTCTTTCCAAGATTTCCCCAGGAATATGTAAAATGTGGAAAGACAGAAAAAAGAAAAGACAAAAGTTGTTCGGAACTCAAAGTAGATTTAATTCGGAGTAAGAAAACTGGGAGAGAGAACATTTAGCAAATAATCGTAAGACTTCAGGCTACTGTTTATTGATAATTACCACTACTTACTACTAACTGACTGATGTACTGAAGTCATTAACCAGAGTCAACAAATATTTATTAAAGACTCATAGGCCAGGCACTGTCCGAAGTGCTGAAGACAGGGCTACAACAGTGAAATAGTCCTTCCCTGCAAGGAGCTTATTGTCTGGGAAAGCAACCCGTACACATATATAAAATGAATACAAGGCAATTTCTTGGGCAGGGGCTAGCTCTCTGAAGACGCCATGATGACTATAACTTAGAGCAATAAAAGATCCCTGTGCTTCTCCATAAACCCTCTAATCCAGGTTTGGCCATTATAATATTTATTTTATAACATTTTATAACATCTATTTGTTTATTTATATCTGTTTCCACATCTTTTAAATGTGAAATGGGACTAGATGATCCCTTCCAGTTCCAAAATTCTATGTTTCCAGAGTCTCAGAGTTAAAGGATCCTATGAGGACTTCAAGTCCTACTCTTATTTGAATAACAATCCCTCCTACCATGTTCCTACCCAGTGGCCATACTCCTTTTTTGAGGAATTGTACTTTAAAAGCCACCATCTCACCAGGCCATTTATTCTACTTTTAGATAGCTCAGTATCTCTCCGGAGAGAACTATCCGCCACTACTTTTGTCTCCTGTTTCTTTTGACCATTAATGGTTGACCTTTTTCATGGATATGCACCATTTTCTTTTGCAGTACAAGAAGCTGCTTGCCAATGCAGCTTCTTTTCTTCTTAGAAGAGTTGGGAGGCTATGGGCATAGAACATTTCCTGTACTGCCAGACTCGATGTATTTGTTTTGCTGCTCTTTGTCTCTTTTGTTAAATTTTGATAAAATATAGCTCTCTGGGTGTGATGGGGAGGAGCAAGTTCAAAAACAAAGATGATACATTAACAACAACATTGTATGATGATTAGCCATGATGGACTTAGCTCCTCTTAGCAGTTCAGAGATCAAGGACAATTCTAAAATCTTGTGATGGAAAATGCCATACACGCCCAGAGGGAAAAAACTATGGAGGCTGAATGCAGACCCAAATAAAATGGTCGTTTGTTTTTTTTTTTGAGATTTGTTTTGTGTTCTTTTTCTTGTTCTCGGGGGTTTTTCTCTTGAGTTCCGATGTTCCATAGCATAACCAATATTGAAATAGGTTAAACATAATTTTACATGTAAAGAAAAAATAAAATAAAATAACATTCAAAAAACTGATGGTGATATAAAAACAAAAGATCTCAATTAAAAATTTTTAATATATATTTTATTCTCCCTCAATTACATGTTAAAACAATCTTAACATTTTTCAAAGTTTTGAGCTCTGAATTCTATCCTTCCCTCTCCCCTCTCCCCTCTTGAGATGGTAACCAATCAGAGATAGTTTAGACATATGCAATCATGTAAAACATTTCCATATCAGACATTTTGGGTTTTTTAGGTTTTTGCAAGGCAAATGGGTTAAGTGACTTGCCTAAGGCCACACAACTAGATAATTATTAAGTGTCTGAGGCCAGATTTGAACTCAGGTCCTCCTGACTCCAGGGCCCATGCTCTACCCACTGCACCACCTAGCCACCCACCCCCCCCAAGAACAATATTTTTGAATGAAGAAGTTATAGCCTTAACAGACAATTTGGACTTAAACTCTATAAGAAGAGCCTCATTTCTTTTCTTGGCTTCCAATATTTGGTGATTCTTCTTTTCTTTCATTTTCTCTGTTACACTCTTCTGCTCAATGCAACAAACATTTCTGTGTACCTGATAAGAGAAAGGCAATTTCAAGCTGCTGGATATACAAAGACAAAAGAAAACAACCATTCTCCCCTCCAAAGAGCCTCCATGAAACTTGAGGGATATAATGTGTTAAAAGTTAAATAGATTTAAGATAATTTGAGGAAGAGGGAATTCTCTCACTTAGGGGAATCAGGAAAAGGCTTTCCCTTAGAAGTAGATGTAAACAGGATTTTTAAAAGGTATGGATTCCAAAAAGTGGAGGTCATTACAGACAAGGGAGTCAGAGTATATAAAGACACAGAAATGAAAGATTGAAGTACTGGGTTGAGAAAATAGAAAGTAGTATAGTTTGTTTGGAATACAAAGCATTTGAAAGGGAATAACACATAATTAAGTCTGCAAAAGTAGATTGACAGGCTTTAAAAATGCACCACTGAAGGATTTTGTTATACCCTAGAGGCAATAGATAAGCTACAGAAGGGTCCATTGTTTTTCTCATTTTAAAAATTAAATATTTTATCGGAAACTTGCTATTAAGCATCAAAACAACTTTGCTTCCTTAATAATGATTTACATTGAAATTAATTCATTTTCATGCATAAAGCATTATGACAGTTTTGTAGTTCCCCTGATCCCCATCTTCAAATCCCCATCAGGACACTTTGGCTATTTATTCTCCATCTCTTCTTCTCATGTGTTTACAGTTAGTGTTTGTGCCTCATCCTTCTGATTCTGTTTTTTTTTCTTTTTATGCTTTGCATCTTTGCAGACTTCTTTGTGTCTCTGATTCTTGCCCATCCTATCTGACTGGCATGCTCATGTAGTCATACATCACAATTTCTTTCCTATTTCTTCTTCTCCAGGTATTTTATTGCTTTCAGTTTTTATTTTTGTTGGAGTTCTGGTTTTGTTGGGCTTTGGGGGGAATTACCTGTGGTGTTTCTATGAACATCTTTGACAAACAGCCCTGACTTTAATAACACTGTCAGGGGAGTTTTCTAACAACAGAATTATCAAAGAAAGGGGTTACAGATAGTGCTGAGAGGATGATAAAAAGAAGAGCAACAAAGGAGACACCTTCCACAAGGAGATAAAATAGACAGTTTTGATTACATGCAATGAAAAAAACTTTTGTATGAATGGAATCAGCGGAAACAAAATAAGAAAGAAACTAGTTAACTGAGGTGGATGGAGAGGAGGAGCATGCATCCAACTTCTCTGTTAAAGATAGGCTTTCTAAACTTCATGGGGAATGGATACAAATAGAAGAGAATAAGAAAACCACAATGGTGAACAGACAATTCTCAGAAGAAGAGATGCAAGCTAGCAAAAATCATTGGAAAAATTGTTTTGAGCCATTAAAAACAAGATAAATGCAAATTAAAACAACTCTGACATTCCACTTCACATCCATCATATTAGCAGTGATGACAAAAAAAAAAAGAGAAATGGCAATTAATGAAGAATCTATGGGAAGGCAGGCATGCTAATACATGTTAGATGGAGACATGAAATGGTCCAGACATTTTGGAAAGCAATCTGGAATTTTATCTCTCAAAGTCACTGAATTGTACACACCTTTTGACCTATAAGTGTTTCTTCTAGGATTACACCTTCAAAGAGATTAGACTCAGAGGAAAAGGACCATTTGTACAAAAATATTTATGACAGCTTTTTGTAGAGGCAAAATACCCTAGAAACTAAGGAGGTGCCAATCAGCCGGGAATTGGCTAAACAAACTTTGATCTAGGAATGTACAAGAATTTTAGTGTTCTTTGAGAAATTAGAAAAGGAATGGATTCAGATAAATCTGAGATTTACATAAACTGATGCAGATTAAAATAAGCATGCCCAAGAAAACAATTTCTACATTGATTATATTCTAAAAGAAAACAATTGTCAGTCATAGGGATAGGTGCTTGTAATCCAGTTACCAATAAACTAAGCATTCAGGGTATTGTAGTAAGCCTGGTTACAGCATTTGCCTAAATAGAGCAAATCAAAGCTTCCATGCCAATTAGTAATAGAATTGAGCTCAGGAGTGACCCCTTATTCCAGTAGTGTCAAACTGAGGTAGAGACAGAATATGTAAGAATCCTGTGAGCCACATGTTGACTTAAAAAAAACCAGATTAACATCTTTATTTTGTTTTAAAATTTTCCTCATTATATTTTAATATGGTTTCAATATTCAGGAATACTGCAAACTATAATCATGTGTTTGACAACATGGAAAGACCTACTCAAGAAAGGAGGAAGGAAGGAGGGAAGGAAGGAAGGAAGGAAGGAAGGAAGGAAGGAAGGAAGGAAGGAAGGAAGGAAGGAAGGAAGGAAGATAGGGAGGGAGGGAGGAAAGGAAGGGAAGGAAGGAGGGAGGGAAGAAGAGAAAGAAAGAAAAGGAAAAAAGAACTTTTCAATACTTCTGGATTCTGATCAAGATATGAACAATCAGGATTTCAGAAGACTGCTGGTGAAATGTATTTCCAAACACTTGGCCAAGAGATGGTGGACTGAATGTTCAGAATATGATATATCTTCTCAGATACAGCCCACACAATAGAAATCAGTATGCTTGGAACTTATTATTTGATACAAAGGAAAGCTTTTATGGGAGGAAGCAAAAGTATTAAGTGTGCAAGGAAAAGGTAGTGGATTGTAAGGCCAAAATAAAGACAAAATAATGTCAATAATTTTTTTTTAAAGTAAATAGAAAAGAGTAGCAGAACATTCCAGAGGGAACACAATCAGGAAAAGCAATGTTGGCATTATCATGTTAAAGCTCATTCTCATTTTTAAATCCCAACAAGTTGTCCATAATAAAAGCATGAACAATCCTCTTTTTCTGTCCTTAATATATAGAAATGTTCATATTTGTTGATGACTTTCAAGTTCAAAATTTAAAAATCATTTCAAAAAACAGACACGAGATGTTTCCCCCATCTCATTAATATAATTATGAGGGGATATGGGCAGTCTTTCTCCTTCAGTCAACATGCTCCAAGATAGATCATTTGAAAGAATGTTTAGAAAATGAATCAGCATCTCCTTCTTCATTGCCAGCCCACCCAGAATGCTCTAGAGTATAAGTGCTTTCCCTTGATAGAAAATGTTTTGACAAGGGGAGACAATACGATGGAGCAAATAACAGAGTTATCCTGGGTGTGGTGCCCCCAAGCTGTCACCTAGAATTCATCATCTCTCACTTGACAGCCTAATAGTCTTTTATTTTCCTAGGCCTTTCTATATCTTTACCTTCTGTAGGCTGTCTGTTTCATATTGGCTTGAATCAAACAGATACATAGATGTGATCAAAATGCTCCTCTTTTAATATAATAATAATAAGGTCTGGTCAATATCTGACTTTGAGTTTCCTTTTCTGTGTCTCATCTATGAAGTGAGAGAATTGGACCAGACAAACTCTAAGACTCCTACTGGCTCTGTCATTTTATGATTCTGTGATTAAAAACTGAATTCTATATTATGTCAGATCAGGGTCCAGTACAACCCAAAGAAAAGTCATTGAGAATTTCATCTTGGGAGCAGCTAGGTGGTGCAGTGGATAGAGCACTGGCCCTGGAGTCAGGAGGACCTGAGTTCAAATCTAACCTCAGACATTTAATAATTACATAGCTGTGTGACCTTGGGCAGGTCACTTAACCCCATTGCCTTGCAAAAAACAAAAAATTTCATCTTAATGATGATCATTCCTGTTTCACATCTGATTTGCTCTTCCAAATAGCTTCTTTTTATATTTATTCTGAACTTTAGAAATAAAATAAACATTTCCATAACAAAGTACAATAGGGAAAAAATGGTTGTACATGAAGTTGCAAATCTATTACTATTCTTTTTAAATACAAATTAAAGTTATTGCGTAACTTTCCTTTTTTTTCTTTTCCTCCCATTTCCCTGCCCTGGAGTTGACTTACCATTAGACACAAATATATATGTATATAATACATATATATATATATATATATATATATATATATATATATATATATAGAGAGAGAGAGAGAGAGAGAGAGAGAGAGAGAGAGAGATGAATAAACAGACCGACAGACAGCTAGAAAGATAGATGATAGATGGATGGATAGATGAATGGATAGATCAATAGATATGTAAAATCATTCTTTATAGGCTTCTATTTTTCAGTTCTTTCTCTGGATACAAATAGTGACTTCCTGCATAGGTCCTTTGCAGTTCATTTTTTCTCAAAATAAATTCATTGTTTACAGTGTATAATCTTCTTTTGGACCTGCTTGTTTCACTCTTCATTATTTTCTGCAAGTCTATCCATGTTTTTATAAGGTCATCGAGCTCATGGGTTCTTAAAGAACATTTTCCTTCACAATCATGTATCACAACTTGTTCAGTCACTCCCCAATTGATGGGAATTACAATTTCTAGTTCTTTGCCACTGTGAGGAAAGTTGCTATAAATATTTTAGAACATAAAGGTTCTTTTCCTTTTTCCCCCATCATCTTTGGAAACAAATCTAATAGTGGGATACCAAAGGGGAGAGGCAGTTTAATAACTTCTTGGGCATAGTTTCAGATGACTTTTCAAAGTGGTTAGATTAGTTCACAGTTCCACCGACAGTGAATTAATGCCCCAATTTTTTTCATATTCCCTTCAACATCTATCACTTTCCCTTTCAATCTTTTTTAGTCAGTCTGGTAAGTGTAAAATGATATCTCAAAGAATCTCATTCCAATAGCTTCTTGGAGGAGTCTCGGAAGGAAACATCCCCATTTTGCAGATAAGGAAATTGAGACTTGACTGAGAGGAATTACTTGAATAAAATTAAATAGCAAATAATTGAATCAGGATTTGCAGCCATGTAACCTGGACCTCTATTCAGGACTCTCCCTACTCCATACTGCCTCACTGAGTCCTTGGTCCACTGCTTATTCCAATATGATCTGGGTGATGATTCCTTAGGTATTGCCCCTTCTGGTAGCTGGTTTGGGATTTAGGAATAAAGCCTCCAGGTTTGCCTAGAGCATTCTCATAGGAGAAGGAAACTCATAATTAACAGTGACAATTCTTATCATATCAGATTTAGAGATGAATGGAAGACATAAAGAAAAATAAAAACCAATGACTAGGGTATAAGCCGAAGCAGGACTGAAGCATGCAGATGCTATGGGGCCAATGATACACTCATCAATCAGAGTTGTGGAGTTCAGGGGCAGAAATTGCAGGCATGAAAGGATTAAATGCTCTAAGTCAAGATGTCTGATATGGGTAGCAAGTGAAAAGATGCCCATGGAGACAAATGCAGAGACCAGGGGGACTGGCTTAGGCGAAGACGTCCTCTGTACCTGGGCAGGAGGAACACAAAGGCAGAAGTTGATATTCTACTAGCCTCACTGAAGAGGTGAATGTCATAAGCTTGGCCATATTTTGCATGTTTTGAGTGTGTTACCTCTCAAAGACCATCAGTTCAGTCTTAGAGGGACTCGAATCTGCATCAAAGTGGAAGGACCCAGAAATACAGAAATCACAGACCCTTAAAAATATTTCATGAAGGACTGGTGGCTCATTTTTGCCTGTTTGGGTTTTGGGTGGGGGAGGGGAGGGGTTCCATAGAATAAGACTCGGCCTCAACTTGTCCTTCTCATGCAAACTTCTACCTAACCAGATGTGACATACACCCCACCTACAGAACACACACACACACACACACACACACACACACACACACACACACACACACACACACACCTTCCCCAAATACAACATCGCTGGCAGACGGTTGACTGACAGCTGCCTTGGTTCAGAGACGTTAACCTCCCTTGCTGCTTTGCAGTATGACAATCACTGATTTAAATACTAGAAATTGGCTTCAGGCTTGAGGCAAGAGTTCAGTCCCCCAACAATATAAGAAAAATGGATATTTGTATCCACTGACACCATGACCCCTAGCATCTTGATGCATTTAGCTGGTTCTCATTAACCCCAGCATCTCCCACCCACATTCAACTGTTAACGTTAAAGGCTTACTAGAGGTATTTAAAACTCTTCTCTGGAATTTGTCATCTAGGGCAAATGAGGCAGAGGCTAGGGATTAATAGTGTCACAAATTTATGCAGCAATCTACAATGCACAAAACCCTCGACATTATTATCTCAGCATAGCCTGTGAGAATGAAGGAAATCAGACAAGACTAGTTCTCCCCATTCTATAGATAAGGAAACTAAGACTCATACAGAAGTGACTGATGATTCACAGATGAATGGAGCAGAGTGATACAGTGGATAGAGAGGCAGCCTTCATTCTGATAAGACCTAAAATACACCTAGATGGCACAGTGAATATAGCCCTTCACCTGATGTTAGAAAGACCTGAGTTCAAATTCGAACTCAGACACTTATTAGCTGAGTGACCCTGGGCAAGTCACCTAATATCTATCCACCACAGTTTCTTCATCTATAAAATGATATCAGACACATCTCAGGGTTACAGTGAGCACTTATATGGTGCTATTATACAGCTTTTAGCAGTAATAGTGACACATTTTGACAGTATGACCTTAATCAAGTCACCCTACTCCATGAAGTTCTTAGGACCAAGTTGCAGAGAACTGGTAAAAGTGCTGACCTGCACAAGGATATGGAAGGTTGATCACTTGAAGTCTCTCAGACTGGGAAATCACTGTCCCTATAAGACAGCTCCTGATAGGAAGCTAAAAGAGACATTAGTCCAAAGGCCTCATTTTTTCAGATAAAGATATTGAGGTTCAAAATGGAACTATGATTCAACTCAAGAGAAGATGAATTATTTTGAAACACAGATCCAGGGAACATCAGACCAACCTTGATGAGTTTGAATGTCAAAAACAAGAATGAAGCCTGGACCTATGATTTCACTGGGTTAGGAACTCCAAGGTAAGGGACCCTTCCTCTGCTAATGCACCTTGGCACCTTGGAGAGTTTCCCTGCACTCACCACAGTAGCACAATCTGTAAAGGTCAGAGGCAGAACCTGGACCCAGCACTTTCTGATTCTGCGGCCTGCCCTCCAAGCCCTGTGCCACAAAACCTTTTAGGTAGTAATAACATATTTAAATCTAGTGAAGAATAGAGGGTGGGGGGTTTTCCCTGTTCCATATTGATATTACCACATAGAGGACTGAAATTTGGATTTGAAAACTTGGGTTAGAAACAAGAATCTTTGTCTAATGTTTACCTGCTGTGTGAAACCAATGAAGCTGGTGTCTTACTTCAAGGCAAAACCTCTAACTAGGTCACTCTTGTGAGATAATGTTATCATTAAAGTGAGTTGGAAGGACCAAAAAGATCAACAAATCAAAATCCTCACTTTAAATATGTGGAAGCTGATGAATCTGAACTAGACCTTCTTGAAGGTGTTCCTTCCAGCTTGACATTCCATATCCTATGTCCCCTCCCCACTCTGACATTCTCTATTCTAAGGTTCCCCCTTCTAATTTATCATCCAGGGATTTAGTCCATGTTTTATGCATGTGACAATCAAACTATGATTATTGGTTCATTTGCATTTCCTTCACCAACAGAGAATTGTCCACCTGAGACTTTCTTTCTCATTCTTTGTTTTTTAGAATAATCATATCCATCCCAGGTACAAACCCAAATATAATTAATACGGCAGCACAGTTATCTACAAATCCATATGATTCGCATGACAATTGCCAAATATTCATCCAAATCCCAGACCAGGGCAATAGCCTAGATTTCTTCAAGGACAATGAATGCGTCCCTTCTCATTTCCCTTCACAAAACAAGAAGGAAATGGCCCCATGCTGGGGGTTATGGGCACTATTATAAGTCATGATTTGGAAATTATATATTCCATCAGCAAGGATGCTCTTTCCTAAGAAGCTTCATGAAACAAATGTTCATTTTTTTAATTGGCCCTTTAAAATGTTTCTGTTCTTCCCCCACAACTCTGATCCCAAATAGTCAATTATTCTTGTACTTTCAGGGGACTCTTTAAGCAGCAGCAGAGGCATTGTTAAAAAGCCTTTCTGTCTCCAAAATCCTACAGACATCAACCCTATTCAATATCATGAATATTTCAGCTATTACAGACTCCATCTAGAAGGTGACCATCTCATGGTTCTCTGCCCTGATAAGACCTCCTCTGCAGTAATCTGCTCAATTCTTGAGGTATGTTGTCAGTAGGTCTTTGACCAAATCATCCCAAGGAATCTCATCCAAAGGAAGCTGCATGTCATATGAGAGTTGCCTGAAAGACCTAGGAATGAAACCAGGAGAAGAAAAGATGGAGGATGATGACTTTTGAGCTCTTTTCAAACATTTGAAGGACTGTGGAAAAGGAGGATTACATTTAAAAGGGTTAGAAATGGGTCCTAATACCCTCTTCTGCTAATCCTTTCCCACATCCCAGAAACTACTTTGTGCACATAGCATTTCCCCCCCAATCATACCCTGAGGGCAGTGATCGTTCTGTTTTTCTCTGTCTCCCCAACCCCAGTCCAATGTTGAGCTCCCAAAAGCTTCTTAGTAATTTTTTACCCAATTCATGGATGACTTGTTTTTCTTGGCAGTGGTGAGAAATAGATCAAATGGCAAGTTACAGAGAAGGAGGTTTCTTCTCAACGTAAAGGAGGCCTTCCTAAGCCTGGAAAGTATTGTCTCAACAGGCTGTGAGTTCTCCGTCAGTGGAAATGTTCAAGTAGAGGTTGTGTGCCTTCCTTTCAGGGGATTCCTGCATGGACTAAGGGGTTGAACTACATCATGTCTAAGATTCTTCCAAACCTGAGATCTTTTATTCTAAGATGAAGAAGCTAGAAATTGGTTCCAGATAAAACTCTCCTGGAACCCAAGTGAGCCAATTCTATCAGAAAACATTAAAGCATGATCTCCAAGGTAATCAGAAAATTGAAGGATTCTTTACCCTCTGGAAAAACTAACAGCCTACCTCTGTTATTTACACTTGGGTCCCCTGAATTATGTCAGAAACACAAAGTCCCTTGCTGAAGATCACACAATAAGAAAATGATTGAACTTGACGTTTGACCCAAACCACTTAGTAAAATGTTGACAACCTAAGGTCCAGGGAGGAATAAGGGAACAATTAGACCAATTCTTTTATGCTTACATGGCTTTGTGGACCCTTGTTCCCAAGGCAACCAACCTGCTGCATATGACTGAAACTTAGAACCCATCCGTCACTGAGCCAATCCAATACAATAAGTCCTCATTGAGTCCCTACTGTATTCTAGACACAGTAATACCGAGACAAAAATGAAAGCCCCTGCGCTTGAGAAGCTTGTGTTCTCTTGGTGGGGTGCAGCATGTGCACAGGTGATAAATGATCATTGGAAGAGAGACAAAGAGAAACATAACTTAGGAGAACCAAGGACCAAGGTAGTAAATATCCTGACTCTTGAAGGGGTCAGAGGCGAGGAGGGAGTGCATTCCAGACATGGAGGAGAAACTCTACCACATTGAAGCAAGAATCGGAATGCCAGATTTAGGATCAGTGAGTAGGTCCGTTTGGCAGGAATGAAGAGGGTATAAAGGAAAATAAGCTGAACTTAAGGGCCACTCTGTGAAGGGCTTTTAAATACCAGACTGAGGGGAAGGGCCGTATTTTTAATAGAGATCCAGCAGCTTCTTGAGCAAGGAGCTACATGGTCATACCTGAACTTTAGGAAGTTTATTTTGGTAACAGTCTAGAGATTGCATTGAAACCTGAGACTGATGGCCAGACTCAGGAAGTGGGGCTGTAATTTATTGCTTCATCCTTCACTGACCAAAACTGAAATGAGTGTGTAGCTTTTTGCTGCTCCATCTGCAGAACCAGCAGCAACTGAGGCAAAAGCAGAAGCCCAAACAGAACCCCCTTTCAAAACCAATCAGCAAGCACTTAGTAAATTCATGCTAAGAACCGTCAATAAATCTAAGTTTTGGAGACACAAAGGCAAATGCAAAAGAGGTGCTGCCTTCAAGAAGCTCATATTCTCTTGGGTAGTCAAGATCATCATTGCTCACATTAATGTTTCATGTACATATGTAATATATACATATATACACAAAGGAAGTGCAAGGTAACTGGAGGGGGCATGAGTAGATGTGGAAGACCAGAAGCTTCCTGTAGAAGACAATTTTGGCTAAAGTATGAGGGCAACTAGAGATTCTGAGAGATTCAAGGAGGAAGGACTGCATTCCAGACACCACTGATGGAGATGTTCCAGAGATGGGAAATGGAATGAGAGCAGGAAAAAGGCTGGTCCAGCTGACTCTGGGCCTGAGGAGGGGAGTAATTGGGTCATGAGGCTAAGAATGGAAGTGGAAACCAAAATGAGAAGGGCTTTCTCTTCACATTTCTGATGGAGAAGTTTGTATTGACTCTTGGAAAGAAAAAGGAGACACTAGAGCTTATCATTTCTCTCTAACCCTTACTTCCCCATGATAAATCTATCCTTCTCTTCCCCTAACACCCCTGTATCCTTTCCCCAAAACACTCTGCCCACAACATAGGAATAACACACATCTCCTTACCACACACATCTAATTAAGGCTTAAGGTTTGTTTTTCAGTTGTGTCTAACTCTTTGCAACCCCATGGACCATAGTTGGCTGATACCATCCATAGAGTTTCTTAGCAAAAAGGCTAGAGCAGGGGCGGCTAGGTGGCATAGTAGATAGAGCACCAGCCTTGGAGTCAGGAGTACCTGGGTTCAAATCCGGTCACAGACACTTAACAATTACCTAGCTGTGTGGCCTTGGGCAAGCCACTTAACCCCATTTGCCTTGCAAAAAAAGACTAAAAAAAAGGCTAGAGCAGTTTGCTATTTCCTCCTCCAGTGAATTAAGGCAAAAAGGATTAAATCACTTGCCCAGGGTCCCACAGCTAAGTAAGTATCTTAGGCTGAAATTCAATGGATAGTGGGTCCAACCCACTATCCACTGAGCCATCTAGCTACCTCCAAGTCTCTGAGTTACTTAAGTGTAATCTCCACTATTATACCCCATTTCTGGATTGGGTTCTAGAGTTCTCATCTCCATAGGAGCTTTACTTCCCCTCTATTATCATTCTCTTCCAAATTATTCATCCCTATGTTCCACTTTCCCTTCCCAAGTTAGTCACTGAACAGCCCCAATAACCAGTAACACTTAAGATGATGCCACCTTTATCCTAACTAAAAAAGTGTTCAGAGAACAAAGAAGCAACCAGGGGCATTTTGATATTTTATGGCATTAACACTGGGTCAGTTTTGACAAGATTTTCACTCAATATTTTGCTCCAGAGGGGCAGCTAGATGGTTCAGTTAGGAAGATAAAGAGCATACTGGGTCTGGATTCAGAAGGATCTGAGTTCAAATTTGACTTAAGACACTTCTTAACTACGTTACCTTCGGCAATTCACTTCATTCAATTTGCCTCAGTTTCCTCACCTGTGTAATGAGCTGGAGAAGGAAGTGGCAAACCACTATAGCATCTTTTCCAAGAAAACCTCAAATGTAGTCACAAAGAGTCAAACAAGATTGAAATAACTGAACAAGAAATTCACTCCAGAACGAACTGTATTTTAGTCTGACCCACATCAACTTTTCAGAACCATGGCCAGCGGTAGCAAAAAAAAGTGGATTGGCAGTAGATGGGGTTAGCAGCATAACTTTGAAACCCAACAGAACCAGCTAGTGCTAGGCTATGTGACAAGATTCTTGTGGGCATCATGATACAAAGAGATTTCAGGAAATAATGCCCACTGCTGGTAATTATAAGAATGATCATCATTGTAAGATCTTTGGGCTAATGCAGTTTTTCATGGAAAATGTCTTATCCTCAGGTGAGAATCCAAGGTCTTGACTGAATTGGTACTATCAAGAGATTCCTGATGTGACCCTTCCAACACTCACTTGCTCAGGGGAAAGAGCCTGAGGATCTGTGTGTTGTATCTTTATTTCTCCTGCACCATAATCACATTATTCTAGCTGCTCTTACATGTGCTAGGTAGATGGGGTTAAGCCCTCCAGGCAGGTAAATCTGTGATGATAGTCATTCCTCAGCAGGCTGCATCCTTGAGCTCACCACCATTAGAGATTCTGCCCCATTAAGCTCAGGAAAGAGTTAAGAACTCCAAACTTAACACAAGGAGAGTAATTCGAACAAGTGGAAAAGGGACTGGATTTGGAGTCAGGGTCTGAAGCCCAGCTCTGCCACTTAATACCTATGTGATCCTGGATAAGTCAATGCACTTGAATCAAGGGCTCAGTTCCCTTCTCCATAAAATGAAAGTAAGACTGGTTGATTCCCTGGGCTCTCTTCCAACTCTAGAAATGGGGTCCCCTTCAGTCTGAAATAGGACCTATTTGAGAGGGTCCTAAACATCTCTTTCCCAGCCTCTCATCATCATCTCCTGCCATAGGAGAATAGAGATTCAGTCTTTCTCACCTCTATCTCATTCATCTGCAGCATATAAATAGTCCTTGCCTTGGAAGGAAATTCCTGTCTGCTTTTGATTTGAGCTTAATTTGATGTAAATGATATTTCTCTAGTATTTGGGGGTATATTGAAGGTCTTCCTAAGAAGGCCTTGCCCCCACTTCCATGCCTGAGTGGCAGTAAAAGGAGCAAGGAAGGACTGGGTAAAAAGCATGCCTCTGACTATCCTGTCTGTGTGATCCTGGGCAAGCCACTTGACCTCTCTATCTTAGACAAGTCTCTGAAAGCTAGAAGCATCAGAACTTTTGTTTATTTGTTTTACTAAAGGATGTTCCTCATGAGATGGCTTCTTATGTCAAGAGCATGGATCTGCTCATGTCACTTCTACCACTCTTTAGGAAATTCCAGTGGCTCCCTATTATCCTAGATCAAATATCCTGGTCCTGGCTTACCCCTCTCGTCCTACATCAGATTTTTTGAATCCTCTCTCTGGTTTTTAAAGACCTTTGCAACCTGCTCCTTCCCTCCCTTTACAGTCTTCTTACACTTTCCTTCTCTCTGTGACACAAACCACCTTGCTATTCCCCCCATCCCATGCCTTTGTACTTAGACCTCACCTCCATCTTGGAGCTTCTCTGGCTTCCTTCCAGACTCAGCTCCATTTCCAATTTCTGCAGGAGGCCTTGCTTCAATCTCACTACCCTTGAAATCTCCCATCCCAGAGCCATCCCTTGGAAGGGAATGTCTGCTGTTTGGGGGCTCCTCCTGTGTGTGCACGGCTGTTTACAGATTGTCCCCCCACCTTCATGCTCCTTGGGGGCAGCTTTCCTCACCTCTTCATGTACTAAATATTGTCTATTTGCATATTCTACAAACAGCCTGAGAAACAGTCACAGAATGATAGCTAGGAAGGGTTCAAGCTAGGAAGGATTTAGATATCATCTCACAAGCAACTCCAACATTTTACAGATGAGGAAACTGAGACCCAGAGAAAGAAAATGACTCACCAGCTGTCATTCAGTAAAGTCATAATGAGAGGATCAGATTGAAAACATGAGTCTCCCTCCTTCCTGGCCATACCACTTACAGTATGACCCTGGATAAGTCCCTTTCCTTGTGAGCTTTGGTCTCTGCCTTAGTAAATTGGAGAAAATAACCCTTTCTAAGCTACCTCCCTAAACTAGCTGTATAAACCTCATAAACATGAATAGACTGCAAATCTAAGATGTCCTGCCTTTCTCTGGGCAGATGAAGGGAGGGCTCTGGAGGCAGACAGTTTCCCAGGCCCAAGCTTTGGCAGACAAAAGATTCTGACTAAGGGGGCAGGCCCTGGCAAATCAACACCTCTCAATTTTTCCCTCCTGAAAGGAAATTTCCACGGAGGTGCAAATGTCCCTCTGGGAGATATGCCAAGCCACCCTGAAGCCCAGGCTCCAGACCAAATTTCCTCAGTGTCTCCTCCCAGCTCTCAGCCTTCCCCAGCATGTGCTCTCTGCTCCCACTCAGACTCATCCCTTCCCTGCCCCCCTGTACAAGAGAAACAATAGCTTGAGAGCCCCGGATGGAGATGGCTAAACCAGGCCCTAAGCCTGTTGTTCCTGCACCTTAGCTTTCTAGCCTTCCTTTCACATGCTTGATGGTTCAGCCCAACTGGTCTCCTGGTTGCTTCTCACACACAACATGCTCACACACTACCTCCCTCCAACCTGGAATGTTCTCTCTCCTCACCCCTCCCTAGATCCCTTTAAAACTGCCTCTGACATGAAGGATCTCCTAATGCCCCTTGGCAACTAATGCCACCCTTCTGCCCCTACACATTGCCTCATATTTCCTTTGTGTATCTATAACAGCCCATGCCTCCCCTACATTTGGTGGAGGTGGAGTTGGGTGAGGGAGGAGGCAAGACAAGAGTGGCTTTTCCCCTAATCCTCCTTGCTATACATTGTGTTTATCTTTATTTATGTGGATCGACAAACATTTATTAAGCCCCTACTCTGTACCAGAGTCTGCTAAGCAAAACCCCATCCTAATTCTATGTAAACTATACCGGTTTTGCCAATGGACAGGTAAACTCCTCAAGGTCAAATAGCAATTTTATATTTGTCTTTTTTCATATGCAGTGCCCCCCTAGGGCCTGGTCAGAGTAGGGGTGTCACTAATGCTTGTTGGTAGGTTGGCTGCTTGAACATAGAGCAGAGAATCTCAGAGCCAGGAGGGATCTTAGACTTCAGAATGAATGTTAGAGCCTTGCAAATCACATTTTACAGATAAGAAAACTGAGGTTCTGGCTTGGCCAGAGTCACCCACTGAATTACTGTCAGAGTCAGGGCTAGAAAACCAGGATCCTGGCTCCCTGACCAGGTTTTCTTCAGCTCAGATCCCTTTCTCTCAAACCTTCTTCCTGTTCTCTCTGAAAGGCAGTTTCAGGTCCTCCTCCCAACCCTGCTCCCTCCACCTCCTGCTATTTCCATCTCTCCTACTGGGTCATCCCCCCCAGGGAGGATGTTCAGCAGAGCTAATGATGGCCTTTGTTTTGTTTGGCACACGTTGCCTTTCATTAACATGCACCAGGGCTGCTAAGTGCTTGAGGTCTAGCTTTTCTTTATGGATGGGAAGTTGTTTCTTCTGGTCAAATGCTATCTGACCTTATGAATAGCATGCTGGGCTATGCCTCAGAAGGGAAGGGGGCGACAGCCTGTAATACTAGGAAGGACCCTGACCTGAGGCTCAGATAAACTGGGCTGGAGAAGCTGTATAGCTTTGGACAAGTCACTTTACTCTCCCTTAGTCTATTTCCTCAAGAACAAAATTGGAGGTCCTCATCCTCACCCTACCTGTCTCACAAGGCTGCTATCAGCTTCCAAGGAGGCCTCAATTGTAAAAGTGTTTCTGTGAAATAATTACTGGCTACAGGAGCATGGGACTCTCTCTCTCTCTCTCTCTCTCTCTCTCACACACACACACACACACACACGCATGCACGCATGCATGCACACACACACACACACACACACACACACACACACGCACACACACCCTTGAAATGTCTGGAAAGAAAAGTAAAGGCCTGGGTCCAGAAAAAAATAAGGTGATAGCTCAATCAATCTGAAGCTAGACTCAACAACAAAACCAAGGTTCCACAGAGAATGGATTGAGGAATATGGTTCAAGTACAAGTGGGCATGACTTGGAAATTGCCAGAGTTTGCAAAGCTCTTTCTTTATAATGATCCTTTGAGATAGCAAATAAGACATTCTCCCCCTATTTTTTACAGACTGGGGAAATTGAGGTCCACAGAAGAGATATGACTTCCCTAAACATATGACTAGTAATAGATAGCATTCAACTGTGATCCTGACTGGCACGTTTTTGCCACTTTGGCTGGAGTGGCCTGGTGGTACGGATAAAGAAGAAGACTGAGAACCCTGCCACATTGGGCAATCTGGATTTAGAGCCTACACCAATGGGAGGAGGGGAAGCAGCTTTGGGAACAACAACAAAAATGACCAGTTTTTGCTTGTCAAACCACCAAGATGGTGCTGATGTAGTGGCATTGGGTCTGAGGTCAGAGTATCTGAATTCAAACCCTGCCTTTGTCACCAGCCATGACCTTGAGTAAGTTCTTTTGTCTCTCTGAGCCCCAGTATTCTCTGCTTAATATCTTCCAGCTTAATATTTGTGGTCTTATTCAAAATTTGTTGGTGGGTGGTGGAGCCAGGATTATTGAAATTCATGTATTTTGACTTAGAGTCCATTTGACTTTAGTGTGAGTCCTCCAAGGAGCTGGGGTTCCAAAAGTTGGTAAAGGCATGGGGAAATGACCCTTGCCCTTTTCTTTAACTTCATCGAGGTCCTGAAGGGAGCCAGATCTATAGAGGGAGACTACAGTAATGATGCTGAATCATAAACTCAGCCCTAACAATGGAAAGAGCCAAGGAAGTCACTAAGCCTTTCCACCCCACCCATTTTGTAAATGAAAAAAATCAAGTCTCAGAGAAAAGAAGTTACTTTCCCAAGGACACTCAAGTAGTATAACCAGTATGGAATCATGGTCCTGTGATTTCAAATAGGAAATACTTGGTACTACATAAACTGGTGTCCATTTTGACTTTGGGGATGGCTGAGACTGAATAGAGGGAAACTGTTCTGAGATCTTGGTTCTCAAGTCCTTCTATACCCCTTAATTCTCAGTTTTAATGCTCTGTCCAGCCCCAAAAGTCTATGTTCTAAGGTTCCTTCCAGATTTGATCTTCTAATTTCTAAGCCCCCCCCATCTCTGACACTCTATGACCTAAAGTTCCTTCTAGTTTTGACATAATCTGTTCTAAGCTTTCTCCTGGATCTAATGTCCTCTGTTCTAAGCTTTGGGAAGGCTTGATAGAGGAGGAAGAAGCGCCTGATTTTATTAACAACAAAAACAGCATTTACATTAAGGTTATGGTAAGGCTTGCAGAGAACTTGTACAATTTAACACATTTCATCCACTAAACAATCTTGTGGGCCTGGGACTGTTATTATCCCCATTTTGCAGATGAGGAAACAGAGGTTCAGAGTTTAATTGCAGCTTTTGCCTGAGACAGGCTTTGAACTGAGGCTGCTGTCCAAGGTGCTCTTCTCCTCTCAGTCTCCTCCCTATCCTAAGCACAGAGAACCACAATGGAAGTGGGGAGCCTTTCTCCAGTTTTGCAGAGCATTAATTTAAGGCAAATGCTCTAAACTGGAGGGTTAACATTTGACTAATTACAGGCAAGGCTACAGTCATGGCAGGCTAATTAGGAAGTTAAGTGTGAGGAAATTCCGCAGAATTGCTCCAAGCAACCCACACTGAACTGCCAGCTCAGCCCAGCTAGCTATACACACAAGTCTGGGAGGATAGGGCTGGGGGATGAGAAGGAAGGTCCAAACTGGGGCTCCCTGGGTCATTCAAAATAGAAAGAAGTCTCCACCAGACCTGGAACTATTTCAAAGTCTTAATGGGTAACTGATTTGATTTTATTGGATTCAATTATTATGCATCTACATTGTACCAGGCTATGAGACATAATAAAAAATAGTCCCTGACCTCAAAGAGTTTCCATTCTACTGTGGCCCAAGATAGTTGTCTTTGTGAGTTTATATCAGACCTCACCAGTCCACAATTTTTACAGTATTGAATGCTGAGACTAGAGACAAGGAAAAAACTCTTACCTGAAAAGCTGAGAGATGGCAGGGGCCTTGGAGGCCTCCAGTCCAACTTATATTTAAACATGAATCCCTCCTACAGAATCCTGACTGGAATCATCCAGTCCTGATACCACCAGAGAGGCTTATCTTCACCCCTGGGTACAAAGGCTGCCTATTTCTCTGAAATTCTTAAAAGCTTCATAGGAGGGGGCAGCTAGGTGGTGCAGTGAATAGAGCACTGGCCCTGGAGTCAGGAGGACATGAGTTCAAATCCAGCCTCAGATAATTTAATAATTCCCTAGCTGTGAGACCTTGGACAAGTCACTTAACCCCATTGCCTTGCCAAAAAATAAAGCTTGATAGGGTATGGGATTGTTGTGGTTGTCATTGTTGGGAGCCAGCTCTCAAGTCAGAGCTTCCACTGATCTAAGACCTGCCAAGCTACAGCTCTCCCTCATTGCTCCTGACTGACTATTCTAAAGCATTTCTTAAGGGCCTACTGCATGCCAGTATAGGAGTCACTTGAAAAGACTCTGGTGCTGGAAAGATTGGAGGCAAAAAGAGAAGGAAACAGCAGAGGATTAGTTGGAAGCAATGACTATGAGCTTGGGCAGACTTGGAAAGATAGTAGAAGAAAAAAGGGTCTGGTGTGCTGAGTCCATAAGATCCCAGAGTCAGATATGATTGATAGACTAAACAAGTACCACATCTCAAGTACAGGGTTAAGTATAGGGAATAAAGAGAAAGGAAAAAGAGGCCTTGCATCTCAAGATGTTTATATTCTAGTGAAGGAGAGAGCAAATTAATATAATGGGGCTCAGACAGTCACGGGGGCAGGGAATCCTAAGTCATGTGGCAGGCTTTTCCATTATCAAATAGACTGTTATGTTCCAACCTGCTAACTTATACTTTGCTCATAGCCTAATACTTGACTCAGTCCAGCTGTAGCCAAATTCTCAGATGAACGTTGAAGAGGCAGGAGACAAAGATGGCAAGTTCTCCATTTATTCAACCCAATGCAAGTGCTTAAATACCCTTTTTACTCCCAGTCCCATGGCATTCTCTAATTACAAGTCAAACAAGGCTCCCGTGCTCACAGACATCAGGTGATAAAAGTTCACTTCCTCAGGCTAGTACTCTCATATAATGTTCCAAGAAGTGCCAAAATATAGGGATCAGATGGGAATATCCAGAGAGCCAACCCAGGTAAGTAGGGCATTGGTGTACGTGGGCAAGAGGACCTTCCTGTGACCCTCAAAAGTCTCTTACAATAGATAATCAAGGCTCATTTATTGATCGCTTTTTCTGTGCCAAACCCCCTGCCTGCTGGAATCCCTGCCCTCCAGGAACTGATATTCTAATGGGAGAGACAGCACAAATGAGAGAATGGGTAGTTGGAAGAGACCCATTGGTCTGAGGAGTCTCTGGAAGGTGAATAAAGTTACAGGGCAATGGAACCAAGTGTCCTTTCCAGAATCATTCAGCCAATTGATAAACATGTATTCATCATTTCCCATGTGGCAATCACTGTGCTAGACACCTAGAATATTAAAAAAGCAAAAACAAAATGATAGACATGTTGACTCCATTATTGCTCTCACTGTTCCCAGAGCAAGAGGAGAAAAGTATGTGGAATGATGAAAGGGGCAAGAGTAGGACAGATAGCAAGATGCCTAGGCAGGTGAATTGTTAGATGAGATGGGAAGCATGATCTGGGCCTGGCTAGAGATAATGGGATGGGTGAGCTTCCACATTCACCCTGCAGGAGAGCTCAGACCCAGAGTTGGGTGGACTACCTTTGTAAGAGGTATGCTCTTTGGATGCCCAGTCCAGGGAGTACTACTGTACAAAGTGGGGAGAGACATAGCAGTGGCAGGACAGATGGGGCGATACACAGGGTAAATGAATGAATAGTTCTGCCTCTGGAGCCAAGAAGAACAAGCCTAATCCCTCATTCACACAGAAACCTTTTTTATTCATAATGTGAGCTGCCATATTCCTGTCTGCCCCTCCCCCAGTCAGTCTAATCCCCTCCAGACCAAAATCTATTCCCTGTTCCTTCACCTGGCCTGGCCACTCATCCATTCCCCAAGCTAGAGGCCCTCCAAGGTCCTTTTCTTCTGATTTTGAATATTGTGTCCAATGTGGTTTGAATAAATGAATGAAGTAATATTGGAAGTTAGTAGCTGATCCAAGACTAGTAATTCCCAATGTCATCTCTCTACACCATTTCTGTTACTTTTTGGTATAAGGACACTTGAAAAAAACAACCTGTCCCATTGATTCTTTCATTTGACCCTTTGATGGAAACCTAGTGGAAATTATAGAACATATCTTTAGAATTAGAAGGGATCTTAGAGGTCATGAAGGCCAATCCCTCAATTTGCAGATAGGGAAACTGAGACCTAGCTACTTTCCCAAGGTCACAGTAGTAGTACACATAAGAGGCAGGCTCTTTGAACCACTGTGACACCATTATTATACCCATTTTACAGAGAAGGAAACTGAGACTTGGAGATGGGAATGATTTGCCCAGAGTCCCAGAGCTAAGCAGTGACAGGGCTGGAAGTAGAATGTAGGCTTCTTGATACTTGACTTAGTTTAATGATCTTTCTTTTACTTTTGTACCAGACTTGTGTAGTCAATGAAATATGGCAGTACCAAATGAATAGTTCTTTCCAGCAGTACAGGACAGGCAGCAATTTTACTATAATTTCTAGCCTTATAGAGTTATCTGGGAGCACTCAAAGGCTAAGTGATTTACCCAAGGTTACACAGCCAGTAAGAGAAAATACTTGAACCTGGTGTTCCTGTCACAATGGCAGGCTTCCTCTCTTCAATGCTCTTTTAGTTGTCCCCATGAAACTCCTATCTCCAAGTCTTACCCAGCTTGTGAACTTGGCAGCTATAAAATCATGGCCACTGTTCCCTGCCTCCAGGTAAAGGGAGCCTCACTCGGTGTTACAGCTCAGCTCTGAGAAGCACAGACATCTCTCTACATCCATTCTCTTTTCCCAGTTGCTAAGAGGTTTCCATGGCAATACTCATATTGGAGGACGGAAGGTGGATGGGGTAGGTTAACACCCATCCCCGGGGTGACCTGAGTCATACCTGACCCAGCATGGGCATGGGAGAAACCTACAAAGACCAGGCCAGCAGGAACCTGGAGTTTGGCCTCAGATGCAGAAGGTTCTGAGTGAACAAGATGGAAGACTTGGGGAGAAAGGAGAAGGGGGAAATCTCAAAAACAGGAGTGGAATCCTGAGCTAGGTGGTTCTCTCAGAGACCCCTGCCCTAAGAAGGCAAAAGGAGGGAAGAACATGGAGGTAGGAGTCAGGATCCCTGGTTCTTTCAAAGACTTCCTTTGTGACCTCTTTTATAAGCATAGAAATCAGAACTAGAAGGAATTGTATAGAATAAAGAATATTTGATCTGGAGAGATCTCAAAAACAGGGAGTGTCAGAGCTGGGATGAAGTTTGAGAAAGAATGCCAGAGCAGAGATGACTTGCAATACCCAATTACAAAGCTAGAAAGGACTTTGGACCAGAGAATGTTAGAGGTGGGAGGAACCTTCAGACAAGGAATGTCTGAACTGGGGGAGAACTTAGATCAAAGAAGGTAAGCTATCTGAGGTGAGAAGGGCCATAGATCATAGACTCTACCTGGATATCTTCAGCAATGGGAAGCTCACTCCTTCACAGAATGTCATAGTACTACAGAAGAGATCATCAGAGAGAAAAGGACCTTTAGAGAAAATCAGGTCTAATATCTTCCCAATGGCAAAACCAAGACTCGGAAAGATGGCATTTATTTGCCAAGAGTCACACAGTGAATTCATGGCAGCATTTTCACAAGAATTCTGGCTTCCTGACTATAAATTCAAGCATGCCCTTACTACATAACATGGGGGTGGGGAGGGGGAGGGGAGATGAATTTGGATTGTTCTTGATTCTGGCAAAAGTTGGGACTGTCACTGCCAAGTTTCCCAGAAGCTACTTCAGCAGCATCTGGTCTTTGTTTCTGGTGGCTTGGTGGATTCTCCAAACAACTGGCCTGGAGTAGAATTTGTCTGGTATTATCCCCAGCACTAAAATTTGATGGTTTTGGTTTCGGGAAATCCTATGGATGTCATCACTAAGGAAAAGGGCCTGGTTAATGGCCCCAGCAGGAAAGAACAATTAACAATTTCATAGATCTGTGCCCCTTTTATAATTCTCTCGTGCAAAATAATCACTTCTTTAAGTAGGACCCTATGCTTTAATTACAATTAAGACTTAATTAGATTCTTTCTGTCTTGCCCCAGAGGGCAGAAGTGGGTCCAAAGGAGAGGCAGATTTCATCTTGTTATAAGGAAGAATTTGCTAACAGCCATAGAGCAAGTTCTCCTCCTCCCCTTCCTTCTTCTCCCCACCCCACCCCACCCCATGGGGAGTGAGTTCTCTGTCACTGGAGATATTCAAGCACAGTGATATTGTAGAAGGGATGGCTTAGATTAGGTAACCTCTGAGGTTCCTTTCAACCCCAGTATTCTATGATTCTACAAAGTGTTAATAGAAGACAAATGTTGACTGAGCCTGGATTCCTTGCCAGAAGATTTGATTCAGTAATTCAATTGAATAAACTTTTATTACATGCCATCAAGGTCCTGTGATTTCCTGTGCTCACAGGGTCTACTTTATCCAATGCAAAACATTTCCTTCAAAACAAATCAAGATTAGAATTTATCACAGCAGTGTAAACAGCCCTAGAATTAAGATATTTGTATGTTAGAATAATCAGAATTTTAGAATGGAGGAAATCTTAGGAGGGCATTCAGTCCCACTTGCCATTCAATTCAAAAATCTGTCTACAGTATTCCTTACCTAGATTCTACTTCAACACCTCTTGTAATGGGGAGCTCACTACTCTTAAAAAAAGTATTATTTGATTATTCTTAATTCTAGCAAATACTGACTTCTCCCCATTTCTCAGTCTTTCTCCAAGCACCAAGTCATTCAGATTTAATCCCTCTTTCACTTGATTACCCATACATTATCCATCCTGTTACACACCCTATCCCTAGCCATTCCCTTCTCCATGCTAAGCATCCCAGGTCCTTCAACCAATTCATTCTTCATGCAGCCTCTTCCAGACCTTTCCTTTGGATAGCTTATACAATCCAAACTTGGAGTTGTGCTGAGCCCTTCAGATATGGCCTGACCAGGGCAGGGGCCAGCAGGGCAGCAGATTCAGAATTTTGTCCGTGATCTCAGAGCTCTCTGAAGGAAAACTAGTATTATTTCCCCTCAAGTCCTACACCGTGCCTTACCACGGAGTGAGGGGCCCACCCCACCTCCATTGTGCCTAGAAGGCCTGGAATCAGATTGTGTTGAGTTGGGGGCAACCACTTGTGGTTCCTGTCTGCCATTCAGCCTGCTGCCCCGGTGAGTAGGAGGTGAGTAGGAAGGAGTGGGTACAGAAGGTGGAAGTCACACCTGACCAGGTCCAGCTGTGAGAGGGAGGAAGGAGGGAATGTCTAAAGGGCTGGAAGAGAAGGGAAGAGGGAAGGAGGAAGAGGATTGGCCATGAGCTGGGCTTCCTGCCAGGAAGAGGAGGCTTTGGGCAACACAGAACAGCTGCAGGTTTAATCCCATGGTAGGGCTGGGGGAGATGGAGGCAGAAAAAAGATTCAGAGAAACAGATAGCGAATGTGTGTGTGTGTGTGTCTGTGTGTGAAGGCAGGCAGAAAAAGAGATAGATGAGTGAACAGAGGGAGAAAGGAAGTTGGAGAGACCTATATATATATATATATATATATATATAGAGAGAGAGAGAGAGAGAGAGACGTATATACATATATTTTCATATATTATATGTGTATGTAAGAGAAATAGAGCAAGTAACAGAATGTGTATGAGAAAGAGAGAAGAGAGACAGGAACAGAGAGAAATTTAGAAAGGAACAGAGGAATAACGTGCATTGGAGAGAAAAAGACAGGGAGAAGAGAAGAGAAGACAGAGAAAAGAGAAATCAGAGAGGAGAAGTGAAGGAGGGGGAGAAGGAATGAGAGAGAGACAGAGACAGAGACAGAGAGATAGAGACAGACAGACAGACAGAGACAGAGGCAGAGAGAGAGAGAGAGAGAGAGAGAGAGAGAGAGAGAGAGAGAGAGCTCACAGCCTATTGGTGCTGAGCTTAGAACGTGAGAAGTGGTCTGGGAGACACGATTACGCAAATTGGGGAAATCAGAAAATCTTGTAATTAAATACCTAGGTAACGGAGGCAGGCACTAAGAGCGGTGTGCGGGGGAGTAGGGAAGGGGAGGGGATGATGCTGACAGAGATGAAAAATCCGCAAGTCAGAACGATGTCATGATTTTCGCAGACAAGAGGCAGCCCAGGATGCCTGGAGGGAGGGGAAGGGAAGCTTCATCTGTACCCTCAACCCCTCAGGGCTGCCCCAACCCCCAACTCCTGCCCTGTGTTGGGCCATAGAAGAGAAACACCTAAATTCTAATCTCCCCCCCCACCCTGTGCTCAGCACCCCTTCTCATTAGTAATCTCCCCACATCAGGCACAACAGGACTCCAGACCTCAGGAAATGATTTGGATTCTCCTTTTGAACCCACCACTGGCTTCCTAAGTAACCTCTGGCAAGCCTTCTCCCTTCCCCAGGGCATCACTATGGGCATCAAGTCCCTGCCATGCCTCCTTTGTAGGGCCTTAGGAGAACACAAAGGATTCCAAAGATCCCTTTTCTAAAACACTTTCCTCACTTCAACCAAGAGAAGTAGGAACTGCAGTGAAGACTATTCTCATTTTACAAAACCCCAGAAAAACTGAATGATGCATAGGCAATCAGACAAGGACAGGTAAACAATGGGGAAACAAAGAGAGTATCCCCATGCAAATGAGCAAACAGAGGCAGCCTAGGCTTGTGAGTTACCCAGAGTCACACAGTTAGCAAGTGGCAGAGCCAAGATTCAAATTCTGACCTAAGTCAGAGCCAGGGTGCTCTCCACACTGACTTTTAGGAGAAAGCTTCCACACTGTCAAAATGTGAGAGATTGGAGTTGACACTGCATTTGATTTCCTCAATGACTCTATGAGGAGGGAGGGGTTATTTCCTTCTAATTATAGGTAAAGAAATTGAGCCATGGAGAAGTCTAGTGACCTACCCAAGGCAAAACAGAAGTTTAGTGACAATGCTGGGGCTTAGACTCAGGACTTTGTGACTATGTCAGAAGGTCCAAGTTTCTTTATCATACAAAATTAGACATGGCCACTAGCAATATTAACAATGATAACTTGAGTTTAAAGTTAATTGGAATTGAGAAGGCTCACTGTATAATGAGGATAGACATCTTCTCTTTCAGGGCAGTAGACTGAAATGGCCTGTTCCTTCTGTTTGGAGATCATTCTCAAAACAGCCTTTGGGTTCATCTGCTTGGTTCTGTCTAGCCATGCCACCACAGGATGGGAAATGGAGTGACACACAGAGAGAATGGGAGTGCCCATCAAAATCGCAAGATTCAGAGGGAAGTGCTAGTCTGAAGAGAGGAGCAGAGACCCTTCCTCTGGAGAAGGAGGAGGAAAATTCACCAGGATAGTAATGGAAATTAGGCATTCACTTCAACAGCTTTAAACAGACCTGCATATACCTGGCATACATTTTATATGCTACTGAGATGGGGCTAGGAGACCTGGGTGAACCAGAGACAGTTTCAAAAGGACAGATAAACTATAGGGAACTTTTGAGTAATTACCACATTTATGTGGGATGAAAGTCTCTCCATAGTGATCTCCATATGATCCAGCTGTTGGAATGGATGCAAGGATAAATGGATGACCAGACAGACAGACAGACAGACAGACAGACAAGCAGGCAGAGGGAGGGCAGGAGGAATACATGAAAAACCTTAATCTACTTGGTATGTGTGCTAAGTGTGGTGATGCAAATAGAAAAGCGAGACAGTCCCTGCCTCCAGGGAGCTGACCACATAGAGGGGAAGAGTGTTATGGTTTGGAAAGCCAAAAAGATGGTAAAGTCAAGTTAATTGGCACGTATTGGGCACTATGTGTCTGGAAGGCACTCTGCTAAGTATTGAGAATACAAAAAGGGCAAAAAAACCAGTCCCTGTCCTCCAGGAGCTCTCAGTCTGAGGAGGGAGATACATGCCAACAGCCAAGTTCAAACAATATATGGAAGTAGTCTCAGAGGGAAAGCATTTAAATTTAAGATGCCTGCAAACGGCTTATTGCAGAAAATGGAGCTTTAGGTAAGACAAAGCAGGTGAAAGAGGAGGCAGGAATTAGGAAGGGGGAGATTCTAGGCTTAGGGAATAGACAGTAAAAATGCGAAGGTATAGGAAGTGAAGTATAATGTGTGGGAAGCAAGAAGGAGGTTAGTGGGAGAACAGTTCATTAATACCCCCTTTCTAGAGGCAGTGGTCAGGCTCTTAGAGAAAGAAGAGAAAAGAGAAGACTGGAGTAGAACAGAATAGTGACACTGCAGGAAGGTGGGGAAAGTCAAGGGGAAGATGATGACATAAGCCATGGAACACCAAGAGTGAAGCAGCAGGTGCCCTGTGAAAGGTGATGACCACCACCTAGTGGAAAGTAACAGAAACATGGGAATCCTGGAAAGAGCTGAACTGGAGAGGCTGGAAACAGTCGTGATTGGGACTGAGCTGCAAAAAGTGGAGGACCTTGGGCTGGGTCTGTAAGAAAAAAATTACCCCCTTCTGGGAATCTAGGACAGCTATAGGAAGTTTAAGAGAGAGAGTTACTTGGTGAAACAAAATCTGATCTCCTTCCTTTCTGGAACCTTACCTAGGGTAGTATTAGAACATAGAGAATATGATGACCTCTTGCTATGTTGCGGGGAGGAGAGAGGAGAGATTGGTAACCAGACCCCAGGTAGGGCCTTTATATTCTTTAGAACAGTTCTTAACTTCTATGTCATGGACTTTTTCACAACCTGGTCATACCTATTGGGTTTTAGGGCCGCTAGGTGGTACAGTGGATAGAGCACTGGACTTGGAGTCAGGAGGACAGAAGTTCAGATCAGGCCTCAAATGCTTGACTCTTACTAGCAGGACTTTGGGAAAGTCATTTAATTCTGATTGCCTTGTATCCAGGGTCAGATCCTGTGATCCTGAGCCATATCTGGCCACTGGATCCAGATGATTCTGGAAGAAAGTGAGGCTATGACTTAGCACAGACCCCCCCGCCACTCAAATCCTATTCATGTGCTTGTCATGGCCTCACCTCCATGATGCCATGGTCTTCTCTGAGAATGAAGGACAAGCATCACCATACCTATTATCAGAATAATATCTTAAATGCATAAGATTCCAAAGGAAAATAATTATATTGAAATACAATTAAGAAAATATTTTAAAATCAAAGTCACACACCTCAGGTTGAAAACACCTGTTCCATGACCTCAAATGTACTTTCTGCATCTCCATTAAATTGAAAATAAGCCTGGATCATGTTTTGAGTCTTGTGAATTTTAATGCTTCTAAAGAAAAATAATATACTGATGCTTCCAGACTCTACCTTGATGGGGGAGCTAATTAGCTAAATGAGAGATCACCAAAGGGATCTGGTCCTCACATCTGGATGGGGAGTCTGTCTCATGGGGAGCAGCATCACAGTACATACATAGAAAAGATAGATGTGCAAAGGGCTTTGATAATTCAAAGAATGGAAGTCATTTTCACCTAGAAATCTCCCTAAAGGAGGAGATTTTGGAGCTGTACTCTGGAGGATGTGGATTGTTACAAGGGCAAAAATGAATTCAAGGCATAGGGATCAAAAGGAAAAGCATGAGGGTGGAGAAAAGTGTAGGGTGTTATAAGGAACGGGAAAATCATCCCATACTGACAGTGGATGGGAGCAACAAAGACAGATTTCCATTAACATACATCACTGGACAAGAAAAGATCCAAGAACACAGCAACATCCCCCAAAGCAAACATTCCAAAGGAAGTGACAACAAACTTCTGCTCCCTATTCAGAGGTCAGAATTGGAATGAGCCAGAGAAGGTACCCTGGTATGGCTGGGAAAGGGCTCAGCATAGGGATAGACACCATTCAAGTCTCTTATCTAGCCCTTTCAAGGCAAGATAAACATGGGGTCTGGAACCAAGAAGGTGAGTTCAAATCCAGATTCAGTGTGTGATCCTTGAAAAGCACCTAACCTCTTACTGCCTCAATTTCCTCAACTGTAAAATAGGGATTATAATAGAATCTACCTCATAAGATTGCTGTAAAGATCAAATGAGATCATATTTATAAATAACTTAGACTGGCACATAACAAATACTTAATAAATGTGTGTTCTACTACCCCCCTTCTCTATACCCTTGGACCACTCATTTCACAGCTATGGATTTCAGTCTTTAAGATGAAGGAGAGGGCATGAAGATGGCATAGTGGTTACAGTGTTGGACCTAAAATCAGGAAGACTTCTCTTTCTGAGTTCAAATGTGGCATCAGGCACTTAACTCTCTTTACCTCAGTTTCCTCATCTGTAAAATAAGCCAGAAATGTACATGGCAAACTCCTCCAGTATCCTTTCCAAGAAAGCCCCGATCTGGGGCACAAAAAGTCAGAGTAAACTGAACAACAGCAATAAAGATGAAGGATGCCGAGGTATGCAGAAGAGGATGGTGAGAGTCAAATCTTCAAGCTCATTTGTCAAGAGAACTCAGAATGCTTAACCTGGAGGAGGGAAGACTCCCGGAAGACCTGGTAGGTGTTTTTGAGAATCTCAAGGAGTTGACATGTGAAGGAAGAATTAACCTTTTACTGCTTAGCCCAGTGGGCAGCATCAGGAGCAATGGAGGGGGCACGTGGAGGAGTTTGGGGACCCATTTTGGTTCAAAGTCAGGAAGAGCTGTCTCATAGGAAATGCTACCCCAAAATGAGAGAGAAGTGGCAAGTCATCTTCTCAGGAAGTGGTGGAATCTTCATCATCGCAGGGTTCTGCACCAGTCAAGGATGTTGCAGAAAAATTCTTGCCCCAGTAAGGTTTTACTAAAATGCCCCTAGATCCCTTCCAGTGTAGAGAGTTTTGTTAGTTTGTGATTTTTCCTTAAAACATGGCCCCTGGAACTGAGCCCTAGTCTCCAAATAGGACCTGATAGGGCAGAGGAGTCTAGCTCTAGAAATCTCCCTAAAGGATCTAATCTCTAATTAGAGATCTTTGATAAGAGTTGCTGCTTCTTTCTGCTCAAAGTCATGAATGTCACAGACCTGGAGAAGGACTTGCAGGTTAGTGTCTTTTCCCACCTTACAGACTGGTTTGATTTTAACCAATCTTTCTAAGCCCCAACGTAAGATCAAGTGTCTTTGTAACTACCCAGACACCTCATCCAGGGCTGTGATAGCCTGTTGTTTCTTCCCCAGCATAGGAGGTGGGGAGAAAGAAGCCAGGTTACCATGGTGATCCCAAAGGGAGCAGTGTTGATGATGTTACCCAGGATCCAATGTCCTCCCCTCTGCAGCATCATTAGCCTGCCTCCTGGGGCCAAAGTCCTGTCCAAACATTGCAGTTCTCTCAGAGAACTTTCTCGATCCAGTAATAGCTAGGCTGGCGACAGATGGGTCAAAAATCCTCCTTCATGGCCTCTAGAATGTCCCAAGAGGCCTTTTCTGGAGGAGATCATATGCAATAAAGTGCCCAAGCCTAATGGACCCAGGCTAGCTTCCGTGACTCCCATGCTTCCCCCCAAAAAACCATAACCTACAGGGGTGTTAGTGACATGAACTCAGTCATGGATAACCAGTGTCCAGTTGGAAATACCTCCCCCATTTCCCCAAAACAGAGAAGACATGAAGCAACCATGTGCATGTCCCACTGTAGTGATTCCAGACTAGTAGCTCAAATGTAGCTTCTTCATTGGAAGGAACTAGAATTGGAAGGAGCAGGAAAGAGGTCAAAATTCAACATTCTGTTGGTGGCAGCTAGGTGGTGCAGCAGATAGAGCACCAGCCCTGGAATCAAGGAGGACCTGAGTTCAAATCCGGTCTCAGACACTTAATAATGACCTAGCTGTTTGGCCTTGGGCAAGCCACTTAACCCCATTGCCTTGCCAAAACCTAAAAAAAAACAAAAACAAAAAATTCAACCCTCTGAGACCCAGAGAGGGATGATATTAAACTAGAAGTTTGGAGCCCTGAAACTGGGTGGCTAGGTGACTTTACACAAGTTACTCCCCCCCGCCTATGGTTCAGGTGCAACATGGGTGAAACAGTGATGAGTCCTCATGCTCCCTACCCTAAGAGTCTATGAAACCAGAATGGAGGTGGGAAGAATAAAAAGAGAGAATGAAGTTGCCTTGCTTTGTGATCAGAAGACTATATGAATAATAATTTCTGGATCATGGAAGGCAGCTTGCATCTCTATAATTGGGGAGGCAGAGGAAAACTGAGGAGGACAAGGGAATAGTCAGAGGACACTGACCAAGGTGCTGAAAGACTTCAAATCTACCCCAGAGAGCAGAACCAGAATTTGAAAAGAGCCAACATTAGGTTTTTGTCAGGGAAAATACCTCCTAACAATTATAGTTACCCCAGAGTTGATTGGGTTGCCTTCAGATATCATTGAAGGTCTTTGAACAGAGGTTATAGGATTGTCTATAGGGTAGTAGGTAGAGAGAATTCTTTTAGGGGATGTGGGTTAGACTGGATGGGTGCTTAGCTCCCTTCCAACTCTCAAATCCTGTGATTCTCTTGGCCATTTCAGAATTTCCCTCCTCAGATAAATGGTTAAAATGAGTTTGCAAGGAGGCAGCTAAGTGGTGCAGTGGATAGAGCACTGGTCCTGGATTCAGGAGGACCTGAGCACAAATCTGACTCATACACTTGACACAGTACTGTGTGACCCTGGGCAAGTCACTGAGCCCCAATGACCTTGAAAAAGAAAAAAGAAAACTAGTTTTCAAAGGAAATGGCTTTAAGACTGGCTAGCACTGCATCAGGCTCTCTCATTTTTTGCTCTTTGGTCCCTCCTCTGCAGCTCTGGGAAAGAGTCTCTTGAGAGGAAGAAGAATCATCCTTGTTCTGCTTGGCCCCAGAGATGAACCTAAAAGCAGTGTGAGGAAGGGGGAGACCCCTGAGGCAGTAGAATAGCAAAAGTACTGGTTGGGCTTTGACACTTATAAGCCATGTACCCTGGTAGCCCCTTCACTCTGCTGAATCTCAGTTTTCCAAAAAAAAAGGAATTAAAAATAGTTGCATTCTCCTTCAAAAAAGCTGTGAATCCCTTACATCAGACTTAGATAAGGGAAAAACTGCTTTTTTTAGTAGACAGGTATCATCCAGCTCTACTATTTGGCAAACTGTGATTTTGGTGACATCCCTTCTTTTTTTTCCTGAGCCTCAATTTCCTCATTTGTAAAAGGAAGAGATTAGAAGAATTTTTATGTACCTTCCATCTCTAAACCTATGATCCTATGAATCACACACACACACACACACACACACACACACACACACACACACCCCATTTATAAAACAGGAGGGATTGGACCAGAATATCTCTAATGCATTCTTTCTGTCTATAAGGACTTATAAGTTGCTGTAGGGAAAATTGTGATTCATTGTAAGAAAAAAATATTCCCAACGTAGAGTGGTCCAAAGGGATGATGAGTCTTCTTTGCAGATGGAGAGTCCCCCCCCCCCAACATGACCAAATGTTAGAATGCCATAGAAAGGGTCCAGGCTTCACAAAGGGTTTGAATCAGATGCTCTCAGCGATCCCTTCCCCTTTCTGAGATTCTCAGAATGTAAGTTCCAGCCAAGACAACAGATTTCACTGCTTAGCTGCCATGCCTTAGCTGTCAGAAATAACCAAAGACCATGTCTTTTTATGGAAATAGTGATGCCCAACATTTCCCACTGTTAGGCTTAAGGGTAAGCCTCAATCCCTTTCCAATAATGGCATAGCCCATCCATTTGTTTAGTGTGTCCAGTGGGAAACCTACTTCTCTAGGAAACTCTGACTGAACCAAGAAGCTATCTAACTCCCCCCTAATGTGAAGCAACCTCCTGAGGCATGGCAGCTTTGACCAAAGTTGGTGCTAGAATTACACCCAGGAGCTAATCTCCAATTACACTGTTTCCAAAGCAATCCTTGTGAAGAAAAATGGTCTCCTTCATTGCATCCTCCCCCTGACAGATTTTCCTGGGAGGATCTAAGCTTTGTGGTATGGTCAGCTGGGATTTGAATCCAGTCTCCTGAATCTCAATCCAAGAATCCTCCCAACACTCATCCATTCCCAGGAAAGCCCCTGCTGGACTAGGAAGGTTTCAGAAAGGTTTCCTTCCATTCATTCAGAGGTTAAGTGGGGTAGGAAGAAGTGGTCTCAGCCTCATTAGTTCATCACTTCTATCATTGTTCCCATCAGCCTGACTCCCTTGTCCTCCCATGCTAGCCCACTTGGGTCCTGTTTATAAACAGGCAGCTCAATGTATGGAAGAAAGTCAGAAGATGACTGAATTCGTCACCTGGGACTCTGTGGCGCCAGCAAGTTATTTCGACTCCCTGAGACTTCTAGTCTAAGAGAATCATGTTGATGTGTTAGGACAATAAAAGACCAATGAAGGCAAACTTCCAAAGTGTGAAAAGGCCAGGAATACCCCAAATGGCAGTTTCAAGGGCCTTTTAATCCAATTCCTCCTTTTGTAGAGAAGGAAACTGAGACCCAGAGAGAAGCACTGATTTTACAGAACTAGAGATTTCAATTTAGAAGGAATCTTAGACAACAACTAGTCCATCATCTCTCCTATTGCACAGATTTAGAAACTGAGGCCATACAAATTATTTGCCCAGGACAATCCAGCTTGTGTCTGAAGCAGGATTTGAACCCTGAACTAGGTGATTCCAAGTCCAGTGAACTACTTTTCACCACATTGTTTCCCTGGAGCTCAGCTAGCTAAGGACAGAGATGGTGACTGAGACCCGGCCTGCTGATTTCCAGTTCAATTGTCTTTTCTACCACCACAGACTCCCCCCCTGGAGCATCTGGGGCCACTTTTGATGTTTTTAGCCTGGATCAAACACTGTTTCGTGGTTAATGGCCCTCAGCTCAGCTTCCTCCCTCTGTGACCCGAAGCAGGGCACTGACCTCAGAGGAGCCTCAGTAGATGGCTCTAAGCCTAATCCATCTGCCAGAGTGGGATCAAAGTTCTTAATGGCTCTAATGGAACTGAGAGAGTGACTGTGCTGAGACCCCCTTGGCTCTAATGGGGACACGGGAATGGAATGAACGTCTGGTAAATGGGCTCCTAATGGGAGACCTATTGAACGTGATTGGAATTGACAAAAATCAATGGGAAAATAAGTGAATTATATCTTAGGGAGGAAAGTTAAACTATCCCTGTGGGTTTGGGGGGAACTCAGCCAAGAAATCGGGCATATTTAGGCCCCTCCCAGCTTTGCCTTTCCCTATTTTCAGGCCCCCCCCTCAGTTCCTACATTCTCTATTCTCTGGCCCCTTCCAACTCTGATGTTGCCTGTTCTAATACCTTACCAGCTTTCACATTTCCTGTTCTAAGGTCTCTCCCAGTTCTTACATTTTCTGTTCTGAGGCCTCTCCTTGCTCTAAAATACCCAGTCCAAAAATCCTTTCCATTTCTGAGGTTCTAGGTGCTTCTTTCAGCTCTGACATTGCATATTCCAAATTCTAAGGTCCCTTCCATATGAGACCCATGATCTATGTTCTATCCTTTTCCCCAGTTCTGACAATCCATGTTTTATGTTCTAAAGTTGCCCCCAGCTCTGAAATTCTGCATTTTATTGCTATGATCTCCTTAGCTCTGACATTCTATGAGCCAATGGTTTCTATTAGGAGCAGTTGGTGTTTTTTCTACTGTCCTGTTTACCATTTCTCTCACTGGTGATTAGACGTAGCACAAAAGGAAATGAGTTCATTTTTTCAGCCTGGTCCTTCCAAAAAATGCAAATAGCAGGTTTAAATTCAACCCAGTGCCACATTATGCAAAATGCAGAAATCAAAAGGGTGACTTAGGATGGGAAGAAATAAGTAGAAAATTATGGCACTCTTTGCCAAAAGATCCAAACAGAGGATTCAGTAGAAGAGAAAACTTAGGAAGCAGAGCCTGACAAAACTGGGTAGACATCTCATTAGGCTGATTTCTCAACCTAAATTCCCCAAAATTCAACAAAGGTGAAGGATCCACGGTTCTTCTCTTGGCCCCCAAGGGCATGAAAGGAAGCAATGGGTAAAAGTCATAGCAGACTTTTAACTTCCATGGAAGAGAAAACTTGTGAATGATTTCTAAATGGGGGCTACTTCAGGAGAGAATGACTTCCATGCCACTGGAGAGCCTCAAGCAGAGGCCAGATGCTCATTCATCAGGGATGTTGTAAGGGTGATTCCTTCTCAGGTCTAAGCTGAGCTACATAACTTCTAAGATTACTGACTGAGGTTCTGTAATGCTTCCTCTACAGACCACATAGGGCTTTGTGAAATGCAAATGAGATAATGGATGGAAAACCCACAATTTGTAAGGGATTGTTTTCTTAATCATGGTTATTAGAAGACAGAGCTCTTAACCAGTCAGAGAAACAGTATGGACCAGCCTAAAGTCAAGCATCAATGCTTTTTCCCCCAATGGCAGTCCTCTTCTCAAACTAAAGAAGTGCTCTTCTAGTTCAGCCTCCTCTTTTTATAGATAGGGAAACTGAGGCTCAGGGAGAGAGTGATATCATTTCTCCCACCATTTGGATTTTCCTCAGTGTCCCCTGTTGATTCTGATTCCAGAGCTCCTAGGACTTAGTGGATGGTCTTTGCATGTTTCTATGGCCAGAAAAACATCCTCATCCTTTGGCCTGTCTGAATAGTTTCATTTTTACTCTATATCGTCGGCACATTATACCTGGGCTAAGCTCAGGGGAGGAGCTAAAGATGCTGGGTGATTGGCATGACCTTAAGAGGAAGCTGAAAAAATGGAAAGATTTAGAAGGAAAGTTAGAATGCTGTTTGAAACATGTTGAGTAGGAAGTGTCTACAACTCGTTTGAAGTATCCAAAAGGCAATTGTGGAGACAAGAGATGAGGAGTGAGGGTAAGTGAAGATGTGTAGGTCTGGGAACCTGCTTAACGATGATCATTGGACCAAACGGAACTGATGGGATCACAGCAAGAGAAATCAAGAGAATCAAATCAAGAGAAAGGATGACTGCAGGAGGACATCTACAATTAGTGGGTGTAGTGGATCCAACAGATGTTTGCAAAGGAATTCCTAGAAGAAAAGAAAGAAATTAAGAGAGAGAACAATGTCATGAGAGCCTAGAGAGGAAAGAGTATCTAGGAGCAGAACTTGGACAGAAGGGTAAGAGGCTGAAGAGAGTTGAAAAGGAGCATCGAGAAAAAGTCATCAGATTTAGTAGATCACTAATTCTGGGGAGGGCATTTTCACTTGCATATGAAAGACAGAGTCAGCTTGTAGAGGTGTGGAAAACAAATGAAAGGGTTGAAAGTAAAAGCATCTAGCACAGATAGTTTTTCCAAAGACTTTAACCAAGGAGAGAAAGCAGGACACCCAGCCACGATCGTAAGAAATCAAGACACGATCATTAGAGCCTTGGGCCATCATACAAATTTCTCATCTTAGTCAATCGCCTCAGGAAACTGCATCCCACTGTGACCCCTAAGCAGACACCATTTAGAAAATTATGTTCAGTCTTTGGAAGCACATTTTAGAAAGACCTTTGATGAACTAGAAAACAACCAGAGAAAGACAACCAGGATGGTGAAGTCATTACAGACCATGCCATAGAAGACCACCATGCAAAGAAGAAGAAAGATCAGGAGAGGGAAGAAAGCAGGAAGAGGAGGAGAATCAGGAGGAAAAGGAGGAGGAAAGGAGAGGAAGAGGAGGAAGAGGAGGATTAGAAGAAAGAGAAGGAGCAGGAGGGGGAGGAGTGGTAAGAAGAGAAGTCATAGGTTCTGGGTTCAAATCCTAGTTCTGCTACTTTCTACTTCTGTCATGATAAAAACAACTCAATTTTGAAGTAGTTAACAGAGCACTGTACTTGATCTCAAGGAGACCTGGTTTCAAATGCTACCTCTGATACTTACACTTATACTTAGCTGGATAATCTATATTTTTTTAACTTGCTGAAACACTAGACTTTGTTGAGATTAGCCCTGGAGAACAGAACAAGGAAGTACTGCAAGTTAGATTTCAATTTAATATCTGAGAAAAATATTTGTTAGAATTGCTCCACATATCATGTCATATATGTTGTCAAACAAGGTCACCAGGTTGGGTGGTTTTGCCTTGTTGTTTTATATTGTTACAAGTAGAGGAAGCATGAGGGAAAATCCCTGGTCTGTTATTACAATCATGAAATATTTTATCAATAAAGCTTATTTTTTTTTAAAGAAAACAGAATGCCTCCCAAATGGAAAGGGGGGCTGGGTGCTTTGTGAGGTTTTAGAGACCATGAGATCATAGGTCATAGGATTTGAGAATTGGAAGGGACATACAAAAAGGACAAAAGAGGACACCTCATGGATATCATGGAGATGAGTTCATTCCCAGACTGAACAAGGGGAGCTCTACAATCTCTTCTCCCTTGAGCCTCCGTGATCCCTTATTGCCTCTGGGCTTCAGTCAATGGTTGATCCAATAACTGAATCTATAACATCTGCATCTCAAAGGAGTTCCCTCCACTTTGACACAGCTCACTCTGGAGAGTTCAAGTAGTCAGAATCCTCTGCCTTTTTGAGGAACTCATTCTACTTTAAGATAGTTCAAATAGAGACCCTGAGCCTCCATTTCCCTCTTTGCTATTTCTGCTCATTGCTCCCATATTACCAAATAGAGAAAAAAGTAATAGCTCATCCAATTGGCAGCTTTTCATCTGCTTAGAGGCAGGTCTCCTGCTCCTCAGCCCGAGCCATTATTATTTCTTTCAGTTGATCGTCATATGGCATGGTTTTAAGACCCTCTCCCATCCTCATTGTCTTCTTCTGGGTATTCTCCAACTCATCATCATCCTTCCTAAATGGGTTACCCAGAACTTCCCACAATTCTCCAGGTGTGCTCTGATCAGAGTATGCACTGGAGAATGCACCAGGATTCCACTCGTCTTCATCTTTTAACCTATGCCACTCTTAGAGCAAAGAATACTTTTTTCTTTTTGTTTTTTGTAGCCATTGTTGAGTCATATTTGACTTACAGATCCCGTATCCCCACTGATTCTTTTCATGTGAACTAATAAATGAATAAGCTAATAACTGTATTGGTGAAATTGATTTTTATTAAAGCAAAGAATAAGATTTCATACTTATCTCTGTAAAATATTTCTCTTCTTAGCTTTGGAGCAATGTTTCAGTCTGTTGAGATCTCTTTGTATCTTGCTTCTGTCCAATGGCAGTTATCCCCAATAATTTCATGTAATCTGTCAATCCATTAAATAGGCTACCTGTTCATTCATTCAAGTTGCTGATTAAAATTGCTTAATAGCACAGGAATCTTAGATCCTTGGGGCCCTCCCCTAGAGACCTCCAACTAATTTGAGTTCAACATATTAATGCTTACAAGTTTTAGACTTTAAAAACCAAGTTCTAGACCTACTTTAACCCGCCATCAAACCCATAGCTGACCTGAGCATCAAATAGTCCCGTAAAAGCAGACAACAGAGGAGTAAGGATCGCCATCCCTGTTTTACAGATGAAAAACTATGTCAAAGAAAGGGAAAGGAATTTGTTCAGGGTCATATGACAGGTAACTGCTAGAACATGAATTTGAATCCAGGTACCCTGGCTCCAGGTCCAGCCTGCTACCCAGGACATCCTGCTGATTCACCATTGAAAGTCCACAGGGCAGGTAAGCGACTTTCACTTTTTTTACAGAGAATAAGACTTAGTCTGAAAGACGAGCAATCAGATCAATGAACACCTTAGACTTTTGGCCCAAAGTAGACATAATGGGAAAACCATATGAAGAAACTCTTAGAATTTTTTTCAATTCGTCAATCATGACTTGCATGTTGCTGTGCTCAAAATCACCCCAGCTGGTCCAATGGCAATGACATCTGCATTTAGTCGGGTCGACAAGGAGATGGAAAAACAGAATATTTATAAGTATTTGCTATTTGACTGACACTGTAATAAAGGCTGGTGATACAATATAGTCTTCAAAGAGATCGCATTCTAAACTCAAAACTCAAAAGAGAGTTTTCAAAGGTGGTGGCAAGGCATCGTGACATGGAGATGGCTGGGAAATAATGAAGAGACCTGGTTCCAGGCAAGATGAATATCTCCCCTGGAATCCTGAGGCTGTTGTCTAAGGTTCTAGTGAGAGGATGATAATGTCCATGAGCATCACGCATATCACTGAACTTTCCAGACCTTGCACCCCTCTAGCATAACATTTAATTCCCCAAAGTCATCTTCCCATCATCATGAGACATCAGAGGGGGAGTTTTGTGGAGGCATGAAAAGGCTAATATTCACCTCTCCCAATGGATCTGAAATCTCATCCAAATAAGTCCTTCCTCACTGATACAGTATGTGACCCATATGTGTCTGCCCATTCTATGGGACTCTTGTCTTCACTCACCCACTAATTTCTCACAACTGATTGAGGAGAGGAAGGGGGAACATTCCTTTCTTTCTCATGACAATGTAAAGTTGGACACAATGGGGAATAAGGGTCATCCATCTCTCATCCTTCTTTGTCTCCATGGAACCAATGCATCTTTTTCCATTTAACATTTCTTCAATGACATAATTTATACCAACTGTGTTTCATCCTTCTTTGGCTGATCATGTCCATCAAGAATGTCTCCATTGCCCTTTGGGTAATCCTTGTCTGCAGTTCTTCAGAGATTGTAGCATCCCTCAACTTGCAGGCATGCTACAATCATAGAAGACTGCTGACCTTATAAAGATAGATCTGTTTTTACTGAGAAGCTTGGGTATCTTTCAAAGAACTTTGCAATCTCCCAGAGGTAACAGCCCACATTCTTCTTTCTTGATTCTGCACCCAATTAATGATTCATTTTCCATGTATGATCTATCTATGCATACACACACACACACACACACACACACATATATATATATATATATATATATATATATATATATATATATATATATATATATATATATATTCTAATTATGGAATTCTACAAGTTGTCTTTCCAAATGCATTCTACTGCCCAAACTAAAGGTATTCTTCATCCAGGTGTGTGCCAAACTCTTCTGAGTGATCACTGACATCATTTAGGTGGTTCCTGGGCTTGAGTTAAGCAGTACAATGTCATCTATAAATGTAAGCATCTGGAGAGGCAAGACCCTCTTTTAAACATCAAACCACAAATTTTGTAAGGATAAAGATGTGTTGGGGCAACAGTTCTGAACTGGAGTTTCTCAACATTTTGGGGACATGGGATAATTCTGATCCTATATTAATTTGGATGAAATTCATCCTCATTCCTGGGGTGGGGAGGAAGACAGCAAACTAGATTTTAACTTGTTTTGCCATCAAGCAAAAGTAAAGAGGATTGGATGCTCATCAGGGCTCAAACTCCATGAAAATATCCTGAAAATGTGTTTGGAGTTTTTCTCGAAAGAAGAGCACATGGAAAAGCGACCTTTACCTGGGTCAAAGAGTTCTCCCATTAGCATGAAGTCTAAACCTTTTGGATGATGTGTCAGGGACTTCAATCCACCAAATGAACTTAACTCCATTCTGGGAAGAAATTTGCTTTCTTTGTGATGGCATGCCCCAGGAAAACACAAAGACGTAATTCAATTAAATATTCCAGGGATGTAAGAATGGTGGTTTTAGCATCGGACCTTTGTCATCAACATATTTTTATCCCAGCAAAGATTTCCAATCCCAGACATGGTAGCAATGATGGTCTTTTATGTTCATTGAATTGATACCAAAGAATAGAGAGGATTCAGGTGATCTAAAACAAAAATCTTAGTCTTACTATTTCCCATTGCAGGAAAGTGCTAAATGACCACTCGATGGGAATGTTATGGAAGGGATTCACTATTTAGAAAAGGAATATAATCAAAAAGACACTAGAGTTCCTACCAACTCTGAAAGTCTATAATTATAAGATTCTAGGATACTGTGATGCCAAGGTGCCAACCTTGTATTGGGTATGGTTACAAAGAATCGTAGACTCTTGGAATCAAAAGAAAGATCCAAAAGTATCTATCCAGCTTTCAACTAATGAAAGAATCTCTTCTATGTTGGACCTGAAAAATGGTTCGGCAGCATCTGCCTGACCATACAGTGTGGAGGAAGAGACACTGGATTTAGAGTCCAAAGGTCTGAGTTTGAATTCTCTCTCTCTTCCTGTATGACTCAAGGAAAGTCATTTACCTTCTCTGGGTTCAATTTCCTCATTTGTTAAATGAAGAGTCTACACTAAAAGATTTCTGTAGTCCTTCCAGCTCAAGTTCTGTGATCCCATCACAATACATGTCTCCAGTGATGAGGCAGGCACTCACTAGCCATTGGAGCAGCCCATGCTTCGGACAGCTCCCATGGTTATGAAATTCAGCTTTCTACCCAGCTCTAGAAATGAGCCCAGAAATTTGCCTTTTTCTCAAATTCATGATGTTAAAGATCAGTCTTCCCTTCTGCACTTCAACAAGTTCAGTTTCTCAAAACCCAGCGTTTCACATTTGTCTTTCCCAAGTGGCAAGCATCTCACAGAGCAAGACAGTTTCCTCTTCAAGCCTGCATCCTCACCTGGGGGAGTTGGATGAGGGAGCATTCTAGAGTTAGGCTCTGAGCTTCTATCCCAGACTCTAAGCTGTCTGGGAAGGACAGCCAGGACTACAAATCTCCCAAGACCAGCTAGGTCTCTTCAAACTGATCTTTCAGCATAAGATATGGGCCACTAGCTTGACTTCTGGGCTGAAGGCTGATTTCTCCCCAACCCAACCCCCAAGAGAATGGGGAGAAAACTGGTCCCTTTCCACCTTAGATGCCAAAACCATTTGACATACTGATGAACTGCCTCTGGGAGAGACAATTGTGAGCAATTGAAGACAGGAGTTTTGGACAGATGACAGTAATTGGGAGCCATCAAGACGTATCTCACTGCAACTCTGCCTTGGTTCTGTGACTACCCAAACATACTCAGCTGTATTGTTTTTTAAGATGTTATATGACTGAAATTCATATTTCTCTTCCTTCCAGGGAGGGGAGGGACTTGAGCTGAGAAGGAAGAAGGTTCAGGATTTAATTGAGCTGAAAGCAGCATGTCTCCTCTCAAGTAGGGGAAACTACCCCCTTCCTTTCCTTCTCAGCATCCCATTTAGCAGTTCTGAACAGCACATCCTCATTTCACAAGATCCCAGCACTTAAGGCCAGAAGAGTTGTTAGACGTCATCTAAGACACTATATATTGTCCTGTTCCCAGGAATAAGCTCAGGTTTAAAGTTGGGAGGGACTAGCTTAGGGGGTGTTGAGGAAGTGAGCATCAAAAGGAGAATGAAATCCAGATCTCTGACCCTGCACTACCCCACAAAAAAGCTTATTAAGCCCCCTCCCAGAGTGTGAGGGGAGTGATTTTGACTGATTATCCCTGCAGATGCACATCATACACCATTCCCATACCAAATCCACCCTGTTCAATACTCTGATTCCTGGTTTAACTTCTTTCATTTTGACAAATAAGGAGGCAACTATTCATAGCAGTATCATTATTGATAAGTATTAGCAGGCAGGAAAGGCAGGGCAGTTGAGCCACAGGGACAGGTAGGTAACAGGTTCTGATGACAACTCAGAGGAGTGCACCAATATTTCTCCAATCCCAAGGCAGCCTGAGAGTAGTAGTTAAATATGGAAAGAGCCAGAACCTCTGGGCTGACAGTATAGACTTCTCCTTCATAGCATGGTTGTTCTCTTGCCATTGTACCAAGCTATCTCTAGATAGAAAATAATGAAAGTTTAGCCATGCTTAGAAAATTACCTCCTTTCCCCCTGCTTGACCTTTTCCACCTGATTTAATCCTCTCCATTCTCAAAGACCCAAGCAAATACCACCTCTTTCAAGAAACCTCCCTTGATCCCCTAGACTGAAAATAACTCTTGCTTCCTCAGAAAACCCACAGCACTTAGTTTATTTACTTATTAGTCTCAATTGTATACCACAATTGTTTTGAGGGACTGAATTTTCTTTGTGAGCTCTCACTCCATTCTGAGCAGAAATAGAGGGTCCTCCATAAATAAATGGAGTCATAAAGGGCCAGAAAGTAAAGAATTCCCATTTCTTTGATGCTTTCAAGTTTTTCAAAGAACTGTCCTCACCATAACCCTGAAAAGTCCAAATTTTTGTTTTATAAAAATGAACTGAGGCACAAAGGCAAAGTGAGTCAATCAAGGTCACCCATCTAGAAAATGACAGAACCAAGAATGTGAGTTTCCCAATTCCCTATACAGATCCCCACCTGATTCTTTAATGTTAGGATCCAGTTGTCTCTGATCCTGGGACATAGGGTCATCATCGCCCAAAACTTCATTTTTCTCCATATTCAGGATTTCAGACAACTCACAGAACAGCCCAGAACATATGACTCACTCAGGGACACACAACATAGAAGAAAACAGAGCCACAAGGGAACAAACCATCCAGGAGCAGTAGACCATAAAGCCACATTGTTCTTCCTGAAGAGGTCTCAGTTGTCTAAAAATTTCCTTCTCTTTCTTTCCACTCAACTCTGCACCCACAGTAAAAAGTACAAGTCAATGGCACCAGACTAGAAATTCTGGCTCTACCAGATTTTATCTGCTGCTGGAAGGAAGGAAGGAAGGAAGGAAGGAAGGAAGGAAGGAAGGAAGGAAGGGAAGGGAGAGAGAGAGAGACAGAGAGAGAGAAAGAAAGAAAAAAAGAAAGAAAGAAAGAAAGAAAGAAAGAAAGAAAGAAAGAAAGAAAGAAAGAAAGAAAGAAAGAAAGAAAGTCCCTGCCCTCAAGTAGTTTACATTCTCTAGGCTCTCTGGAGAAGGCAGAGTTTAAGAAGCTTTGGGAGGATTTTGTTTTTATTCTACAAGGGGAAAGCAAGGTTGAAATCAGGGCAGCTAGGTGTCACAGTGAATAAAATGCCCTTTCTGAGTTCAGATCTAATCACAGACACTTACTAGTCATGTTGGCCCTGGGCAAGTCATTTCACCCTGTTTACCTCAGTTTCCTCATCTGTAATAAAGTCATGAAGAGTCAACCATTGGGGCAGCTAGGTGGCAAAGTGGATAGAGCACTGGCCCTGGAGTCAGGAGTACCTGGGTTCAAATCCAGTCTCAGACACTTAATAATGACCTAGCTGTGTGGTCTTGGGCAAGCCACTTAACCCCGTTTGCCTTGCAAAAAAAAAACCTAAAAAAAAAAGTCAACCATGGTTGAAAGAACTGGGCAATAGCAAGGGTGGTGTTAGACTACATGACTCCTCAGACATTTAGCTCTGAGATTCTGTGATTCAGCACAACTCAGTGACCTGAAACTAATGAAGAGGATGCTCAGAGACACATCAACTATGCAATGTCATAATCCCCTGGCAGAAACTATAGGGAATTTACCCTCCGGAAAGAGGGGCTCCAGCCTCACCTGGATAATGGAAAGGCTGCCTAAAGCTTTAGAAGGTTAAATTACTGGTCTGTCCCTGTCTCTGAGGTGCAGGAATCTTAGGCCCCTCAGAGACTAAAGGAAAAGGAATAGCCTCTATTTCACTCTTCCCAGAGGATATGTGACACAGCAATTGAGATTTCTGAAGAACTTGGCCAGCTAACTATGTGTTATTTGCCAAGTCATTTTCCCTCTCCTTGCTTCTGCTTCCTTTTCTATGGCCTCTGAGGTCCCTGACAGCCAAGTCACTCTTCCTCTCCAAGCCTCAGTTCCCTCTTCTGTAAAATGAGAGGGCTGCACTAGATGATCACTTAGATCCTAAGAGTTTGGAAACATGGTTGATCCTGGAATCAGGAGAACCTGAGTTCAAACCGTCTTCAGATACTTATTAAATGTGTGACCCTGGGCAAGTCACTTAACACCAACTGCCTCACAAAGAAGAACAACGCCAGCAACTAAAGAACCAAGTAAGGAGTTGTCCTGGCCTGACAAGAAGGCTGGTGCCTGGATTCTTCTGGAGTAGAGCTAGTCTTTATTATTCTTGTCGTTATCAGCTCATTCTTTTGGCCCTTTGCAGTGGAGTTCGGATCGAAATGGTCCTGGGACAAGTTGCTATGTGGCTTTGGGGGTTTTGTTTACTGTTCCAAAGTCATTAAATACCAATGGTGGGAAAAGAGAAATCAGCTTTTTGCAGTTGATTAAAATATTGGGATATGAGCTCAACTCCATAGCCGTCCTAAGAGTGTCTTTGGTGCACCCCAGGCAGCAGGTGAGCCACTTTCATTGCTTGGAGCTTAGATATGTAGGGTGGCAGGGTGGGGAACGGGGAGTCTTTGGGGTTTTAACATGTTTACTACTTTTTGTTTTCAGACTGACTCATATTGTGTCTGGATCACTGTTAATAAGACCAAGGGCTAGACTGATGGTCCAGGGCTGGTGCAATCGATTGGTTGAGTTCTGTTAAGATGGAGACCTTTATTTATAGAGTGGGAAGTTGGCATTTATTAACTCTAGCTGAGTAAGTGCTCTTTCAAGTCTCCATCATTTTCTAGGCTCTATCAGGATAATCCTTCATAATTTCTAGAAGTGATATCTGGTCCAAAATTGCATCCGTTTCTACAAGCCAATCCATATGATTCAACATTGCGGTCACTGTTCTGTTGTCAATACGTGGTCGGCTGGCTTTATTATTGTTATTGTGGATTTCAATTATAATTATTAATTAATAGATACTTTTTCGTAATGTCTTCCAGTGACACTCTGCATAAATTCATTAAGACCAGTATGAGTATAAATATTGTCATTTTCTTTTTTAAAATAAAGTCGTGGGGAAGCTAGGTGGCACAGTGGATAGAACACCGGCCCTGGAGTCAGGAGGACCTGAGTTCAAATCCGGCCTCAGACACTTAATAATGACCTAGCTGTGTGGCCTTGGGCAAGCCACTTAACCCCGTTGCCTTGCAAAAATCTAAAAAAATCAAGTCATTATTTGTTTATTTTGACAACCTTTTTAAAAAAAATTTGGGTTCTGACCTAGTGAGAAAATAAACAATATGATATAAATTATACATGCAAAAATCATATAAACATATGTTCATATTAGCCATATTTTTATAAATTTATTATTTTGACATTCTTTTTTATTTGTGTTTATTGATCTATTCAAATGGGAAAATTGAGTCTCAGATATAGAAGAGCTGGGGTCAAACACCCAGAAATCAGAATTTAGCATTTCAGCTCTTTCTGCCATACTATTGTGCTCTTTCTTCCTGTGTGGCCTTTGGGCAAAATCATTTCTGATTCTTGGAGATACACAGCTTTCCAATGGAGTCTCCAAATTAAGGCAAGTCACAGATTGGGGGAATAGGGGGCCAGAGAGAAAAGGAGCAGTCACATTATCTCCTTTCCAAAGGTTCTCTGGATGTTGGAGAAGACAGTGGAGAAGCAGACAAGGGTGGTCCATCCTACAATGTCCCTTTCAAGTGTTATTGAGCTTTCAATGGAAGCTGTCTAGTGCTGGATAATTCATTACTTTTCAAAGCAGCTTTTGTTGTTTCTAGACAGCCTTCATTGTCAAAATGTCTCTTCCATAAGGAACAAGGACTGCCAACCCCTATCTCTCTCAGATTCTTGAATCCTTTCACAAGAAAGAACCATCACCATCTCCTGCCCCTTTGAAAGATATTTTTAAGCATTCCTGGGTAATTTGATAACCTGGTCTAATTACCATAGAAAAGATGGAGAGGGAAGAGGGAAGTAGAAAGAAAAGGTGTTTCCCTCTGAATCCCTGGCCTAGAAAGAAGAACAAATGTGAACAGAAAATATATCCCCTAGCTGTTAGAATGGTAATCATTTTACACTGGCATGGGGGTGGAAACATGGCCTCCTTTGCAGTTTTTAAGGACAGAATGTTCCTTTATTCTGCAGGAGACCTTTCAAGTAAGTCTTGAGGCCCCTGAATCAATTATAAAAGGAAGATTAAGAACCATGGGGTATGGTTTTTAGGAAGTGAGTAAGTTCCCCATTTTCATGCATTTAGAGAACTGGCCCCCTGGGAAGGTAACAAGCACCATCTGGTGGAGACTGAGAACAGGAGAACTGAAAAGTTTAGCAAAGGGAAGTTAGCAACAAAAAACGACCAATTGCATCAAGTTGAAGGAAGGTGAGCTGCAGAGGACAGAAGCAGCAGCCACTGACACAGACTCAAAACAGAGAGGAAAGGACACAAGCGAGTCACATTGCCCAGACAGAGAGGCCACAGAGTGATGAACTGCTCCAAAGCCAGGGAGTAAGACCCCAAGGCCTGCAAGTCACTGGGAATGAGTGAGTGTCTAAGGGACATAAATCACTGGGAGGGTTGAGACAGCTGAGAAGGTTTAGTTTGGAGAAGACCAAAGGGAGATGTGGCAGCTCTCTTCAGATAGCTTTAAGGATGGCTTATACTTTTTTTACTTTTTTTTTTTTGCAAGGCAATGGGGTTAAGTGGCTTGCCCAAGGCCACACAGCTAGGTAGTTATTAAATGTCTGAGGCCAGATTTGAACTCAGGTCCTCCTGACTCCAAGGCCGGTGCTCTATTCACTGCACCACCTAGCCGCCCCAAGGATGGCTTATAGAAGAGGATTTGTTCTCTGTTGTGTCAGATGGCAAACTACATACTGTGGAGTAAACACAGCAGGGTATGTGGCTGTTTACAAGGATTCCAGGTGCGGGGAGAGATCCTCCAAGTGTAGCTGGGCACTTTGTCTTAGGAAGAAGCCTATACAGAAGGGTGATTTGTTTGTTTGTTTGCAAGGCAATGGGGTTAAGTGGCTTGCCCAAGGCCACACAGCTAGGTAATTATTAAGCCTCTGAGGTCGGATTTGAACTCAGGTCCTCCTGACTCCAGGGCTAGTGCTCTATCCACTGTGCCACCTAGCTTCCCCCAGAAGGGTTATTTCAACCTATCTTCAAAACCTGCCATTAAGGAGTGAGAGTGGGCAATGGCTGTCCACAGGCAGGGTCATAGTTTCCATCCCGTTCCCAGCCCAGTCATCATCAATGAATGTGAGCAGACATTCTGCCCCAGGCTGACCTGAGCAGAGGTACAAACAGCCCTAAGCAACAGAGCAGAGCTACCCAGTCACTGTGATTCCCCATGGCAACCAGTCCTGCATCACTGAGCTCTCAGGAAGCCTTCTCCCAGAGAGGCAGGGCTAGGAAATTCATACACTCACTGCTGGAAGGGACCCCGGAGGCATTCGAGTTCAATTTGTGTTGGTACCAGAATCCCCAAGACAACATCGCTGACAAGTGGTCATCCAGCCTTTGTTTGGAGACCTCCAGTGATAGGAAACTCACTACTTCCCAAGGAGGGAGTCTATTGCCCCTTAAAACAGATTTATTAGGAAGTAGCAGCTTACAAAATATCAGATTCTATCTCTACAGCTTCAGGCCATTCCTGGCCCCTGAGGCCACACAGAACAGTCAATCAGTCCAGCTAACAAAAATTATTGAAGTGTTTATGTACCAAGTACTAGGGATTCAAATTAAAAAGGCATAAGACAGCTCCTTCCTTCAAAGAATTCACGGTCTAATTAATGGGGAAGACAGCATGTAAACAATGAGGTACATGTATGAGATCTAAGGCATGAAGGGAAGGTGATCTCAGAGGGGAAGGCATGAGCAGCTGGGGCACTGGAGATTTCTGTCTCAAGTAGGATTTGAATTATTTCTTGAACCAGAATGCATGGAATCCTTCCATGAATGTAGCCAGTCATTGATATGGATCTCCACCATTCTGATGTTTTTATTTTTGGACTCCCCAAGGGAAGGAAATGTTCAACTTTCTTCTGTGTATCTCCAGCCCTCAGTAGGAGACTTTACATACTAAGCATTTCCTAGATGATTGATAACATTCAGCTAAGTTTGGGCCCAATGACCTCTCACATTCCTTCCAGTTATGAGACTTGGCAATGCTACAACTAACTTCCACCCTGAATGATTGCTAACCAAATCTTCCTCTTCCTTGCTTTGGTTGTGTCATAGTAAGGAGAGCACTTGGATAGTCAGTCAGCAAACATTTCTTATTCACTGCGTAGCATTCACTTAGCTAAATTGAGGGATGTAAAGACACACACAAAATGGCTCCACTCTGAAAGATTCAAAGCCTTCCTCAGATATTTACTGGTCTTAGGACCTTGGACATCTTGTGTAACCTCAGTTTCCTCACTCTAGAATGAGAATACTAAATAAGACCATTGCTTTTGTAGGGATTTTGAGAAGATCTAATGAGATCACACAGAGAGTTATATAAATGTTAGTGACTGTTGCTACTTGTTCACACAAGGTGGTCCCCTCATCCTTGCAAACAAGGGTAGAACCCATGGAGGAATGACTTTAGAGCCCTCATCTGTTTCCCATAACCCGAGGAGCTGACCAGAAAGAGCTTCGTAGCAGCACTCACATCACAAGCAAGAAAATCAGACATGAGACTTATTGACTGATTGACCTTAGTCAAGTCATTCCTCTTTTCTGAGCCTTAGCTTTCTCCTCTGTAAAAGCAGAGATGGCAATGCTTATATTACCTACTACACATGACTGAGCAAACAATGGTGATGAAGTGAATAGAGTAGCAGCCCTGGAGTCAGGAGGACCTGAATTCAAATACGCCCTCCAACATTTGACACTTACTACGTGACCTTGGGTAAGTCATTTCATCCTCACTGCCTTGCATCCAGGGCCCTCTCCAGTCTTCCTGATTTATATCTAACCTCTAAACCCAGGCGTCTAAGGAAGAGAAAGCACAGCCTCCCCCACTCAAATACAATTCATGCGCTTGTCATGGCATCACCTCCCGGATGTCAGGGTCTTTACTGAGAATGAAGGACCAAAAAAAATCAGTTCTTTGTATGTGTTCTCTCATTTGTTCCTCACCACAAGCCTGAGAGAGGTGGGTGTATTCCCCTCATTTTATAGAGGAGGAAATTGAAACCTAGAGATATTAAGAAATTTGCCCAGAGACATATAAGTAAATAATATCTGAAGCAGGTTTTGAACTCAGTTCTTTCTGACTTCAAGCCCAACACTCTGCTGCCCCATTCTGTCTGCTGTTAATGATGACCACAGCATCATGTGGAAGGCTAGGTCGGAATTACTAACCAAGATTACACAGGCAGTTTAGAGGAGAGATGGAATCTAGCAGGAAATCTCTCTATTTCTGGGCCAAGGTTCTTTTCCTCCTGGCACGTACCTTTACCTCTGAAAGGAAAAGAGTTTACGAGGATAAATCATGCCATTCTTCTGGGGCTCCCCCTCAGACTGAAGAGCCAAGCACTCTCTGACTATGCGTTCTGCTCTCCCCTTCTGTTGGGACAAGCCCTCTAGATGTCCCAACTGGCAGCAGCCCGTGGGAAGCCGGCCTCTGCAATTGTCCAGCCTCCCCTGTGGTTCTGAACTCCAACAGATTCAGACTTCCTCCCCAAAATGATCATCCAGATAGAAGTGACAAAACTGAGTCGGGTAAGGTGGTAACATCCAAGGGTTAGATGAGCTGTCATACTGAGAAGGGATTTGGCCGTCCAGAGATCAGATCAGGAGTAATTAAGGTAAGGGGCAGCTAGGTGGCGCAGTGGATAGAGCACCAGCCCTGGAGTCAGGAGGACCTGAGTTCAAATCCTGCCTCAGACACTTAATTACCTGGCTGGGTGGCCTTCAGCAAGTCACTTAACCCCAGTTGTCTTGCAAAAACTTTTTTAAAAAAGTAATTAAGGCAAACCTGCAAAGGGGCAGATTTAGCTGGGGGTAACAGGAAAACCTTTCTAGCAAGACAAGTTGTTCCAGAGTGCAATGGGTTTGCCATCTTAGGAGGTAGTGAGACTCCCTCCCAGGAAGTGTGCAAGCAGAGCAGCCTTTATCAGGAATGCTGTGGTCAGACAGACTAGGTAGGATGGTCTCTGAGTCCTTCCCAAGGGTAAGGTTTTATCACTCTCTGACGCTGATCTCTCTTTACCAACTGCATCATATCCCACATTATTTATGGTGTGGAACCTGCCCTCCTCTCCTCATCAGGTCTTTCAGGGGTAATCCTCCCAGATATACATTTCAGGCTCCTTCCTCCAATTCAGAACCTTCAATTGGTCAGGTAAGAGGCATTGGCAAGGAAGATGGCACCACCTGGTGGCTGTAAGGAGCAGCAACACCCCCTACAGCCTCCTTGGGTAGAAAGGCATTGTCCTTGGGGAGAGTGGTAGAGAGTGGATGGGTCTGAATGTCAAGTGTTTCATGACCTAGAAGTCAAAAAGAGGTCTACCTATTGCTGTTGAGCCATTTTTCAGCCATGGTCACCTCTTCATAACCCCAGGTGGAATTGTCTTGGCAAGGATAATGGAGTGGTTTGCCATTTCCTTCTCCAGTTCATTTTATAGATGAGGAAACTGAGGCAAACAGGGTGAAGTGGTTTGTCCAGGGTCATACAGCCAGGAAGTGTATTAGTAGGGTTTGAACTCAGCTCTTCCTGAGTCCAGGCCCAGCACTCTATTCACTGAGCCACCTCGTTGCCCACAAAGGTCCAATTGCGTTCTAGTTTGAGCAACTCACTTCTCTACTCTGGACCTCAGTTTCCTCATTTGTAATATGAGATGAAGGGAGTGGAATAAATGACCTTTAGTAGATTTATGCTATTAAATTCTTAAAATGAGTAAACAATAAATAAATTACAATGGAGTTATAAACCATTAGGCTTTCTCCCAGCTTTGAGTATTCCAATTCAGTACTCAGTATTCCAATTTCCTCACAGCAGCAAGGCTTCTTCCAGTTCTGACCTTTTCTCTTCCGAGTCCTACTCAGTTCAGAATGCACACAAATTGGATCTCCCTAACAAAGTCAGAAATTCCGTCCATGCAGAAGCCAAAAGACATCTGTCCCAGAGCTGGTAATGGCAATGACACAAAGGAGACTCCATCTAAGACCACTAGAGCCCAGCAAACATGTCTCATCAGAAGTCCCTGTTTCTTGAGCCTACATCCCAGATCCAGTAAAGAGAAAACACCTTTCTACTCTCTCCCTAACCTGGGTGCAGCCTTCCTCATCTCCAATGGGATGGTGTTGGGTATCAAAATGGGAAAATTAAGGTAAGAAACCCAGGTTCCAAACAGTTTGCTCACTTGACCAAGTCTGGAAGTCAGTCAGAGCAGCAACAGGGAGAAAGGAGGGCAAAATGTTCTTTGTTCGAAGATCATGTACTTCTCTAACATTCCATGTTCTAAGCTTTAGAATCTTAGGTTCTTCCCAGTTTTGACAATTCTTTGTTTTATGTTCTAAGACCTCTCTCTCTCTCTCTCTCTCTCTCCAACTCTTGACATTATATGTTCTAGGGTCTTTCCTACCTCTGAGGTCCTCAGTTCTATGTTCTCTCTCCCAGCTAGAATATTCTAACTTATCAGCACTCTCACAGCTCTGACATTCCCTGTTCTGTGTCTGAAGGCCACTCCTAGCTCTGCCATTCTATGTTCTAAGACCCATCTCAGCTCTGACATTCTGGGATTCTTTCATTTTATTCCAAATCTAGGGGGTTATATTGTAACTTCAATTTGTCCCTGACAGGAGAGATTGGGGAAGCCCAAAAGCCCTGAAGGACAAAGGGGTGATGGGAAGAGGGAGATGGATAAAAGGACAGTCTCTGACATTTGACCACTGTGGCCGGGGCTGCAGCTGCCCCTGGCAGCGAGTCCCCTTTGGCCGCCATGGGATGCCTCTATCTTTACCTTGTCCTTCTGCTTCATGACTCCCATCCTATAGCCTGGAGGACATCTCCTGTCCCAAAGACAATGATGGCCAAGGGGGCCATTAGGTGTGGAATCTGTGTTGTACTGCTGCCATCTAGGGGACAGAGAGCAATGAACCATGTAATGATAGAATTCAAGATAAAAACACTGAAGAGATAGAAAATCATAGGATGCAGAAAGTCAGAGCTAGAAGGAACCTTAGGGCTTACAACACAGAATGTCACATCTGAGTAGGACCTTAGAAGGAAGGTCAGAGCTTGGAAGACTCTTAGCTTTGGGGCAGCTAGGTGGTACAGTGAATAGAGCACCGGCCCTGGAGTCAGAAGGACTTGAGTTCAAATCAGACCTCAGACAACTTAATAATTACCTAGCTGTGTGGCCTTGGGCAAGTCACTTAGCCCCATTTACCTTGCAAAAAAACCTAAAAAGAAAAAGAGTCTCAGCTTTTCTGAACTGGGACCTAAGAGATCAAACAGGCCAATCGCCTTTATTTTACTTAGAAACTTAATGCAATCTAGAGAAAGACAATGACATGTCCAAGTTCTCACATAGAACCAGGTCTCCATTCTCATTCTTTCTACCACCTTAGATCCAAATGCTATTCATGAACATCAGACACTAGGAAAGGAAAGAGTATGACACCTTAATCCATTGATATGGAGGGACCCAGAGTGTCACTAGGGAACCAGTTTCCATAGGAACTATACAGAATGTGTTCAAAATTTATCTCCTTAACAAAATGTAAAGTTTCTTCCATGCCCAACCCAGCATGGACCTGGCAAAGGGTTGAACCAGTTATTGAAAGTCTTTGGGATCCATTAAACATAACATATTAATTTGACTCTTTCTTGACTTAATCTACATTTGCCCTCCCCGTTTTGGAAATTTCTTTCTTGTTCATGCATCCCATATCTGGTCAGCATGAAATTCCCTCAGCATACCCTCTCCTCAAGATGGTGCTTAGTCTATTTCAAGTGGAAGGAGGCAGCCTGGTCCAAGGGGAAATGACTGAATTTAGAGTCAAAAGGGCCAGGCACAAATGCACATGTGATGTTTACTGTGTGACCTTGGAGAGAAGTCAGGTTGCAACAAAAGGGCAGATAGTACGATGTTCTAAGATCCTATAATGATCTGCGATTCCATACTCTGAGATTTTCTTCCACCCCCACCACAGCTCTGAAATTTTCTGTTCTAAGGTCCCTTTCTGCTCTGATATTCCCTGTTCTAAACTCCCTTATGAACCCTGACATCCCCTGTTCTAAGCTTCCTCCAGGCTCTGACATTTCCTATTCTAAGGTCCCTCCCAGCTCTGGCATCTCCTGTTCTAAGCTCCCTCCAAGTTCTGCTCTTGTCATACTTTAAGGCATCTTCTAGTTTGGAAGCATCATTATCCTCCCTTCTGAGTCTCCATCAAGTTTTCATCTTGACTTTTCCTTCTAGATCTATGATCCCTATTCCCTTATTGCCCTAATCCAAGGTTCCTCAAAGGTTCACTGATAATTGGGAGATCTCTTCAGCTTACAAAAATACAGCTTTAATTGGCAACCCTTACCAAAGAGGAGCTTTGCCTCTTTGAACGGCCACATCAGGGAAGTGGCAAATCTCACCCTTGTAGCTTTTTCCTGCATCAAAGCTGCCTTTCCTTTGTGCAGCAATTCCTTCAGGAATTCCAAGCCCTGCAATTAGTAGAAGAAGGTCCTGGTTTCCTTTCAGTTTCAATAAATGGAAAAGGATGAAGCTGATTCTGTGCTCAAGAAAGGCGGCAATAGTTTAGCTGGCCCCCCTTCCTCTTCCCTGACGGCTTATGGCCACTTAAGTGAGCTCTGGGAACAGGAGAGGGGGGTCAAGAGAACCAGTAAAGTGACAAAAATTAGGATGGATGTTGGGGAGGTTTGTCCCAAACTTGGATGATTGGGTGTTACCTTGCAACCTGACTTCTCTCCAAGGTCACAGGTTACCTTGGTTCACCTGCACCTGACCCAAGGTTGGACGGAGTGATTTGTTTCCAGGGAGTTCCCCCTATTCTTTTTGTCTTGCTGCCACCTCTCTTTTAAAATGATACAGAAAAGGCCCCAAGAAAGAATCCAGGATCTGGATTCTGGTCTTGCTGAGCCAGTAACCCACTGTGTGATTTCACACAACCGGCTTCCCCTGTTTCCTTGTGAGTCAGGACAAGGGCAAGGTGATGGAAATGTTCAGAGAATGAGTGGTGCCATAATGGAGCAAACTTGACTGAGCTCCTAATGAAATGGCTGACTGGGCTAGAAATCCAACAAGGAGGAGAATAGACCTCAGGGCAGAGGCCTCTCCAGGTGGGATGGTTACTGAGGAGAAGGTGGAGACAGCAAGTTGTGAATTTTGACTTGAGTTCAAGAAAAGTGATCCAAAAAGTGATCTGGGGGCCATGGACTCACCGTGAAAGGGATTCCTGTTCAGGTTGAACTGCAGGACATCCCTTCCAAATCTAAGTCCCTGAGAGTCTAAAGGGAGATTCACATTTTAATTTGAGGCTCTAAAAATGATGATGCCTTAGAGATTGGGATACAGTCTCAGGTACTAGTTTGGGGACCAGGAGCCTTGGATCCAGGTCCCTCTTCTGCCACAATTTGCTATATGGCCCTGAGCAATTCACTTCCCTTCTCTGGGATCCAATTTATATGAAATTTTAGGGAAGGAAAAGATCCCAGAATCATGGAGATGGAATGTATTGGGACCTCAGCCCTGAGGACCCCAAGTCTCTTCAGAGGCTGGTACTATTATTAGTAGCAAACAAGTGTGGTCCAGTGGGTTGGAGGATGGCTGAGCCAAGTATGCTGAGGACTAATGGGATGGAATGATGCTCTAAGGATCAATGAACATCATGGATTCAGAAAAGTCCAAGAAGACTTGGATTAAGTGATTCAGAGTAATGTCACAGAATCAGAAAAAACAGAAACAAGGACTGAAATGATGAAATGATGGAAAAGGAAAGAGTGAGAATCACAAAGAGACAGGGGTAAAAGGATCTACATGTGTCCATCTCTGTGGTGAGTACTTTACAAATATTATCATTAAGCCTCATGGCAAAATAATTAAAACTGAATGTTACAAAGGTACAATAACCAAGTTTGATTCCAAAGAAGAAATTATATAAACCTTGCTCCACCCCCCTCCTTCACCTTCTGTAGATGTGAAGATTGCATATGAACTTGGAGAATATACTGATTAGTTTTGCTGAACTGTTTTTTCCTTTTTGGTTTTTCATTATGAGAGAGAACTCTCTGGGAAATAGAGGGAAAGTTACCGTGGGAAATGGAAGTAATGTAAAAGGAAAGGTATTGCTAAAAAGTTGCTTGGTTTTGTTTTTTAAAGAAGAGGCTGGCTCAGCTTGCCCCTGTCCTTCATGGCCCATCAGTCATTCTCTTCTGGAGCTTGGCTCCTATTTCCCATTTGGCTCAGGAGTCAAGGCCTCCCATCACTCACTGTTAGACTCTTCTTGCTTCCAGAAGACATATACTCTTAAGGGTTGTAATGGGGGCAGGGCAGGAATAAAAAGAATGGTCCAAGGAGCTGAGCTTCTCTTGAGTTCATTTGTCATCCTAGTCTAGGCCTAAGATGAAAATGGAGGCAACCTGAGGGAACAGTGGGTAGAGTTCCAAGCCTGTGAACTAAGTTTCATGAGTTCAAATCCAGTTTCAGATAATCAATAGCTGTGTGACCTTGCACAAGTCACTTAACCTTGTTTGTCTCAGTTTCCTCATCTGTAAAATGAACTGGAGAAGGACATGGAATGTTTGGTCAGCCAGTGAAAGGTGAAAGGCAATGGTAGTAGTAATAGTGGTAGTGGTAATGGTGATAATGTTGATGGTGCAGAAATCCATTGAAAATAATAATGCTGATTTTCCTTGCTCTAGCCTTCATATGATTTTCTATTTGGCTCCCACCTACCAGTCCAGGCCCCAAGCCTTGAGTGCCCTTCAGCTGCAGAACCCCAGGGTGACCACTCCTATCTTTTTCCATGATGGTTATAGACCATCTCCAGAATAAGGGTCAGCTGCCTCCCAAACCCACACCCACTGAAACCAGAGAAGAAAAGGACTCTGGGAGCCCATGAAAGTTGCCTTTCAGTATTTTAGAGGCTACCATGGGGTTCTCTTGGTTTGGCTTGGCCAAAATGGAAGAACTGGAAGTAATAAGTAAAGATTAATATTTATAAACTACTACTCACTATGCCCCAGGCACAATTATCTCATTTGGACCTCACAACAATCTGAAAGAAAGGAGCTGTCATCATCCTTTGTCCCCATATCACAGATGAGAAAACTGAAGTGAGTTGCCCAGGATCACATAGCTAATAAGTATCTAAGGCTGGATTTGAACTCAATTCTTCCTTACTGCAGATCCATCACTCAGCTACCTTCTATTAGAGATAGATTTTTTTTTTCTTGAAGTAAGGAAAAACAGAAGGGGCTGTGCCAAAGGAGAATGGGTTGCCTCTGGAGATGTGGGTTCCTAACCACTGGAGACTTCCAAGCAGAGGCCAGATGAATGCTTGTTGTCATTCAACTGAGACCCTTCCAAACCTGGCTTCGTAATCCTTTGACACACCCATTAATTTTTCTTGTCCTGGTCTGACCTAACTGCTTTGACCTGTCTCTTCCAATTGCTTCAAACTCAAATACCCCCAAAATTGACTATGGGTGGGAGTTGGCTGGAGGCCCATCTATATATAGTAGATGGCAGACCCCCAGTTGACTATTCCTGATGGAAACCTCAGCAATGCACCCACATCTAATTAGCCTCTTTTCTGATGAACACAATGACCCAGTTGGAATTCAGACTGGGTTATTCCAGTCATTGATGGGGTACAACATCAGACACATTGAACTATTTTAGAAACATTGGAGGTTTGGCAAACTTCAGACTATATTGGACAAAACATCATCTCTATCATTTTTCAAACTATGGTTGTGTTGCAAAGGAAATTAAATTTAAGGAAAGTTTTCCTCATGTAAATGAAAGCATATGGCGAGCAAAACTAAATAAATAAGATGAAGACCAGGATGGAGACCATTTGATCTAGCTGCTGCTCGGAGAAGAGATTTGAGCAATGGACTAATTCCTTGAAACTAGGAGTGGTCAATGAGGAGACAAATCTCTGTAAACATGCCAACCGATTACATTAATGATGTAAGAGAAAGAACTAAACATATATTATTATTATTCCTTTCAAAGACTCCCAGGAAACGACACTAGAATAAAAAAGGAATCATTGTTCATATTATGCCTGGAAAATCCCACTTTGTAAACTGCCGCAGAACTAAGTTCACTCAGGAATTAGTCAATAAACATTTATTAAGTGCCTAATGTATACCAGACCCTGTGTTAAGTGTTGGGGGTACAAGGAAAGGAAAAAGACTAGATCCTATCCTCAGGGAGCTCATCCTCTAAAGAAGGAGACAAATAGCAAGCAAACATATGTGCAGTCAACAACGGAAAAGCTAGATTGGAAATATTACCAGAGGGGAGACATCAGAGTTGAGTGGGCTGGGAAAGGTTTCTTACTGGGATGGGATTTTTGGCTAGGTTTTGAAGGAAGCCAATAGGAGGGAGAACATCCAAGCATGGAAAGGACTGGGAAAACACCTGGAGCCAAGAGATGGAGAGTCTGGTTCATAAACTAGCCAAGAGGCTGGTTTAAGTGACAAGAGTAAGGATCTGATTTTTTTCTGATTTCAAAATTAGCAATTTTGCCACAAAAGAGGAACAGAAACTTTGGGATCCTGATATTCTTGGTGGTATTTTCCTGTTCTTCTCAGTATGACATTACCCGAATGACAATGGAGGATTTGGCTAATGATGGTCTTATATCACTTGTATCACTCACTGCCACCATCTTTGGCAAAACTTCTTGGACCTTCCCTTTCCTCTCCGGTGTGCATTTACTTGACTGAGGTCTCATAAGCCTAGCAATCTGAAGTTACAGAGCCTTGGCTACAGTCAGAAACTCCAGGATGGTGTCCATGATGTCACATTCGAAACCAAGTTCTCCAGCTTGGCCTCCTTTCTCATCACACTTAACTCTAAATTGAAGCTGCTCCCCCCAAGTTGAATATTCTGGCCAAATGCTGGTTTGTAAATGCCAACACCATATCTGATTTTCTTTGGCACAGGTTGGTTAATTATAGTAGATGCTCAATTAATGGTGATTAAATTGATGCCAATGGTTCCCACTTCCAAATTGATTAAAATTCTATCAGAGCACTCTCCACACACAGCCCTAAAGAGAGGGCCATGATGTTTACAGAAGAGGAAAGAGCCTAGATAAGTTAGCCAACTTGCCAAAAGCTGTAGAGATGGCAAGAGGCTGAGATGAGGGGAAATAGACCCTTGTCTGGGAGGGGTCCTAAGCCAGGCTCCCTGACTCCAGTTCCCAGACTTTCCTCTTTAGTTTGTGCTACTTTTCTGAATATTAATAATATCAGCAACTCACATGCAATTATAGTTACAGTTAAATCCCTTTCCAAATTTTGTTCCTTTCCCTAATCCAGGACAGTAGTTTTATCCATCCATTTTATATTTAATAGGGTTTCCTGGGGAGATGGAAGGCTTTCAAGGTCTGAAAAGATGGAGATGTTGAAATGGAAAGGAAGTCTTTGATGCACGGCAAAATATTTCACATCTTAGAATAAGGCAAAGGCTTGAATAGTTTAATAACACATGGAAATGACTTGCCTCTAGGTCACAGACTATACATCTTCCTTTATCCTGACCATTCATCTGAATAAGATCAGGAAAGGACCACGGGAAGTGTAACTGACTGAATTGGGGATGAACACACCAAGTCAAAGACAAGAACCATGGCTTTCCCCTGCTCGTACCCTCCTTCATTGGGACTATACCTTCCAGACAAATAGATTCAAAAGCAGGAATGACCCTCCATCACAATGGCATGCAGGCTAGCATTTAAGTGTGAGTACACACAACAGTTACAAATCAGAGCTTGATATTGTTTTGTCAATTATCCAAAAAAAGACATTAATAATGCAAATTAAAAAGAACATTATACACACTACATTGGGTGATGAGCAACTATGATGGACTTGTTCACTTCAGCAGCACAATACAGAGAATTCTAAAAGACTTGTGTTGGAAAGTACCATCCATATCTACAAAAGGAACTATTCAAATGCAGACCAAAGCTTACTATCTTCAATTTTTAAAAGTCATCTTAGATATTATATTTTCTCTTTACTTTTTTCATTTCAATCTGAGTCTTCTTTCACAACATGATTAATATGGATCTATGTTTAGCATGTCTATGCATGTACTGCCTATATTAGATTGTTTTCTGGCAGGAGAAGGGGGAAGGGAAGAGAGGGAGGGAGAAAAATGTAAAACTCAAAACCTTGCCAAAAATAATTGATGAAAACTATCATTATATGTAGTTGGAAAAAATAAATAAGCAATTAGAAATATAATAAAAAGAATAATAATGGAAATTAAACTTAAAAATGCATCATGGGTACATTTTTCTCCAGTGAGTCAGTTGTTAAACATTTATTTACACACCCCTGACCCTTTGTAAAAGCTTAAACTTTTAGGTTTAAAATAAAACAAAAGTAATATTAAGTTACATATATGAAGTTTATTCTCTAAGATTTACAAAAAAAAATAGGTGAAAGACATCATTAAAAATTTCTACCCAGAGGAGCAGCTAGGTGGTGCCATGGATAGAGCACCAGCCCTGGAGTCAGGAGGACCTGAGTTCAAATGTTGCCTCAGACACTTAATAATTGCCTAGCTGTGTGACCTTGGACAAGTCACTTAACCCCAATGCCATAAATAAATAAAAATTTTTATAAGTCTACCCAAAACATAATGAGAGAAGAGTATTTATAGATATCACATAGAGTCATAAACTTTTGGCAACCAACCAATCACGCATTAATGCATAAAGGTGTCACTTACCCATCCATCCATTAGGTCTGTTCTGTCAGAATTGATAAAAGAACCACCTAACAACAGAACTGCTATCTCCTTTTCTGATTTGACATTTTAGTTTGTTATCAGATATTATAGACATAGAAAACATTAGGATTTCTCCTTTTCCAAAATATCATAAGAACTTATTTAGTCTCTTATCAAGACAGCTAGTCCAGTTTTGTTTGTCTTTACTCTAATTGTTTTCACAACTGGGAAAGTCCACTTGTAGATATGATTAGAGGGGGACCAGGCTAATTCACAGAGAGAGTCAGTCTCCTGATTTATAGCTGGAAAGACAGACCTTGAGAAGGGCAGAGGCTAATCTTCAGACTTATAAACCTTAATTAGAGGTGAGAAACCATTTTTGATCAGAAATTTAAGATTTTAGAAATTTAACTTTTATACCTTCTTTCTTTCCCTTAGAAGGACATTCAGAACCCATCCCAGCTACTTAACCACTCATATGACTTGGATAAGATGAATCAAGTCACCATCTCCATTCCTGACAGTAAGGTGGACCTCACCCATCTCACTCTTCCTTACACTTGCTCACCAGACCATCTCAATCTGCTGAGATCCTTAGGCAAAGACTTCTCACCTCACCCTACCCCTAATGAATCCTGGGTTCTGCCATCTGCCTGGAATACCCTACTTCTTCCTAGACCTTTCAGTCTTTTTTCACCAACCCTAATGCTACCCCAATTAGAGTGGGAATTCCTGGAGAGTAGAGACAATCTCACCTTTTCTATTAGTGTTCCCAGCATTAGTCACAGGGTGAAGCAAATAGTAAACACCACTGTATGATTTCTCATTCATCCATTCAGCCAAAGAGGCCTCCTTGCTCTTTCACACATATGAGCCTTCATTCCTTATTGATGTATGTCTCTGCAATTGCCTTCCTCCAGGCCTTGGTTACTCTCAGAATGACTGGTTTCCTTAAAAATTTGAATCAGATTCTATCTTCTAATATTCTATGATCAAATTCTAACTTCTATTCTCCAGCCGCTAATGTCTTCCCCCTTCAAATGATCTATTCATTTTGTGTATATTGTATCCTCCTCCTCTGTCTAATGGATATAGGAATCTTCTCGTCCTTCCCTCCCATCACTAAAGAGAGATGTTCTCCATCACTCCTTGTGGAGCCACTGGATGCCTCTCCTGTTCAACTCTCCTTCCTTTTTCCATTGTAATATCAGTTCAATTAATATTGGTAAAAGATCCTAAAATGTAAAGATACTTAGTACCCTCTGCTCCCCTTTTCTGACACTATCACAGAAGGACTGAGGCCTCTTCATACTTTTATTCTGATTAACATCACCCCCAAAATGTTTCTTAGCATCCTTTAAACACCAAGGAGGTTGGAAAGAGACATCAAAATCAAAAATAGAAAAGAAACATGGTATTATAAAACAAGTTACTGATAGTTTATCTCCATCATGTACACAGCCCTTTAAATGACACTGAATATAAATTATTCTCCCAATTTTTTTTAATTAAACAAATTAAATTAAATAAATACCAATGAGATCAAGTGTGTTATTATTAAGGACCAGAAGAAGGGAAAGACTAAGAAGAAGCTAACAGTCTTCCCCTTGTAGTGGACCTGGAGAGAAAGAAACTCTAGAAAGCTAAAAGGATGAGTGAAAGCTAAAAATCTAAAGGGGATACCAAGGAGCAAAATTTGCCTTCACTTCCTAGAGTCTGAAATGATCACTCCTGGAGGTTGAATCTGACCTCCCCTTCATTCCCCAGGAAGTTACTTCTTTCCTCATCTCAGGCCTAAGCCCCTAAATGTTAGAGCTAGAAAGGATATCAGCGATCAGCAAGTTCAATGACTCATTTTACAGATAAGGAAACTAAGACCCAGATAAAGGAAGTCATTTAACAAAAAAGTCAGAGAGTCCTGATATCTCAAAAAAGGAGAAATCTTCAGAGATTTCACAGCTCTTTGGAATCTTTTTATTAATGGGACCATCCTGGGTGCCAAGAGCACTGGACCAGGAGTCAGCAAATCTTTGACAGAAAGACTCCATAGATGCTGCCATGATGGCTACACTTCCCACAGGTTCACCATGGGGGGGGGGGGTCTAACCAATGTTCTGGTCATGTAGCCAGAAATGTCTCCTAATTATCACCATTGGACCAGCCCATTTTTTTCCCTTTGCTTCACATTTCTTGAATGATTTCTGGTTCTTCACTTTTCTTCCCAAAGTCTTTGTTATAGGATCCAGCCTCCTCATACTCATTGATCTCTGTTTCTTGCTTGGGGGGGGGCTGATTTTCAATTTTTCAGAGCCTTTCAGTACGTTATTGAGGCATCCAGAAAGGTCATTGTTTCAGAGAAATGGTTCATCTCCTTGATAACTATCCAAGGGTTATCCACTCTGCTCAGTTCTGGACTCTGCTCACTGATAGCCTCGGTTTGAACTAACTCATCCAACTGCCTGTCAGAGTCCAGAGGTCAACAATTATTCTTGGCTCTTCCCTGGATGGACAGAGAGGTTAAACTCTTTAGACCTTCTAAGTCATTTTTTTATTCTAGGTTCCTTTGACAACATGGGGAAGCCTATGGACTCCGACTTGGGATGTTAGAATATATTGGTTTACAAAGAAAACCAATTGTATTGAATTATGTGAAATATATCATGAGTTTTGACCCTCATAAAGAATAAATCTGAGCGGCAGCCGGGAGCGGCCCCATGGAGAGGCTGTATGGGGGCGTGGAGAGAGGAGGCCACTCATTCTGTGGCCCTGCTGCTGTCTGAAAAGGGCCAGGTTATAGGAGAAGCTTCTGGACCAAGCACCAACCAATGGCTGATTGGACTAGAGGCATGTGCAGAAAGGATCAATCACCTTGTGAATGAGGCCAAGAAGAAAGGAGGGATAAGCCTCAATAAACCACTGCACAGCCTGGGCCTGACCCTGAGTGGGGAAGAACAGAACACTGCAATGTCCACCTTGATCAAACAGTTGAAAAGCACGTAATCTCACCTGAGTGAAAATTACTTCATCTCTACCGATGCAACAGGGTCCGTTGCCATGGCCACACCCCATGGTGGTGTGGTGCTCATTTCCAGGACAGGGTCCAACTGCAGACTGGTCAACCCCGATAGCTCTGAGCACGGATGTGGTGGCTGGGGACACCTCATGGGTGATGAAGGCTCTGCCTACTGGATTACACATTTGGCAGTGAAGACAGTCTTTGACACCATGGATAACCTGGAGGTGTCTCCACATGACATAGACTACCTCAAACACGCCATGTTTACCTACTTCCGGGTGTCTGACTGCATGGGACTCCTCACCCACCTCTATAGAAACTTTGATAAATCCACGTTTGCAGGATTTTGCCGAAAAGTTGCTGAAGGTGCTGATCAGGGTGACCATCTCTGCCAGCATATTTTCAAGAAAGCTGGAGAAGTGCTGGCCAGACATATACTGGCTGTGTTGCCCAGGATTCAGCCAGCACTTTTCCAGGGTCCCAAGGGCCTCCCCATCCTGTGTATGCTCTCTATGGAAGATCTGGGAGCTGCTAAAAGAAGCCTTTATCTCCACCCCGGCTGAAGGAAAGAAGACACAGAGAGCCTTCTCCCACTTCACCCTGCTGAAGCTGAAGTATTCCTCTGCCATAGGGGGAGCAAGCCTAGGGGCTAAGTCTATTGGGCAGATGCTTCCCCTGGACTATGACCAAAATGTGGATTCTTTCTTTAAATACTCCTTCCCTTAGTTCAGACAGGCCTTGCCGCTTTAGGGCCAGTGGACATTAGACACCACAAAAGGACAATGCCTTTGTTAATCAATAAAGGTAGAAAAATTTTACTGGTACTTTCTATGTCTGTTACCTCTTCACAGTGCTCAGAGGTAAGTCCAAACACACTCACATGATTTGAAAGACCCTCAGAAGATGTGGTGTCCAATCCGTCCACAAAAAGAGTTCTCCAGAAGTAGTTGGGCAGCTGGCCACCTTGAGAGGCCAGCCATCTCACTTCTGGACTGCTTCAGTGGTTAAGGTAGTTTTCCTGATTTCAAACTTAAATTGGCCTCTGCAACTCTCCTCTGATCTTTCCATGATTATCCTTCATATACTGGAAAACAGTCTCCTTTTCTCTTGCCAAACATGCCCAGTTCCTTCAACCAGGACTTCTTGAGAAGAATCTTTTACAAAAACCCTTTCCTCATCAAACCACCTCAAGGAAGGCAGGGCAGATGGGATTCTCCCCACTGGATATATCAGGACCTTCAGGAATGTGGAAGAGTCTGCTGGGTCAGATGGCTAATTGGTGGCAGAGCAAGGACTAGAGCTGATGCAGGGGAAAGATGAATTGTGAATGTAGAAAGTGGATGGAGATGTAAATAATTGACTGGAAAGATATAGAGAATTATGATTGTAACAGAAACAATTTGTGGTTCCTCGTCTAGTAAGGGGAAGGGAGTTCACGTTTTGCCCTCTAGATGAGAGGCAAGACATAAAAACCTGGGTTGGACTCCCGCTTAGGGCCACAGTCTTCTCTGACCTGTGGTCCTGCCAATGCTGCTTGGCTGTTTTTTTCCTCTCTTTTTCCTTTTCTATGTATTGTAACTTCTTTTAGTAAATTTTTGTTTTATTTCCAAAAAAAAAAGAATAAATCTATATTTGTTAACCTTCAGAGTTTGCCCTAATAAGAAACAACTGGTATTAGGCTAACTTGTGTTAGCCCCAGAGCCTGGTCTTCAGGAAACACAAAAAGAAGGGGTTAACATGCATATCTAAAAGTGCTTCTAAAAGGTCTGCAGCCCAGAAATGCATCTTTGGAACCAGGCCCTCAGAAATGAGATTTGGGGACACGTTTATAGGGAGTAGACAAAGGGATGGAGGCAAAATAGGAGGATTAGCGGCAGTCAACAAAGTCACAGCAGATTAGTTATAATTCTCCTCCCTGATTCAGGATGTCTGCCTCAAGGGGTCTTTCAGATGCAGACTTCCACAAGACAATGAGATTTACTCTCCAGGATGTCACCGACATCCTGGCTCAATAGGGGACTCACATTTGCCATTATAAAGATAATTATGCAAGTTTTCTGTTTGCCAAGGAAGGAGGATTTGACATTTTGTACACTCAGATTTGAGGAGGAGAAGCAGCCATTGACTTGAGACCAAAAAATAAAAAGAATTCATGGCCCTCAATAAAGACCCCCTGCTTTAGTCTTGAGGAACTGTGTCTAATAGAGAAGGCGTTACAAAATTCTGGAACTTGATGCCCTTAGCTCCAGGAATCCCTCATGAAACCTAGGCTATGCCAACTCTCATCCTGGAGGCTGGTAGCCCCTTTGAGGGAGAGTGCATGCCCCCTCCCCCAAGGCTGCCCCAAAGTTTTCTTGGCCTGTCTTTCAGGAAATTTTAGCGTCTTCTTGGAGTGATCTTGGAAGGGAGTCTTTAGAATCACACTTTGGTCTTTGAATCAAATGCTATGGGATCTAAAGAGAGATCCAGTATTGCCTCAAAAAAATGCCCCAAAGGGAAGCTAAAGCTGAAAAACCAGACAATGCCAATGCATTGATGGGAATACACGCCTCACTTCTGAACAGAAAATCTTTGAAATGAAGAGATACAGAGATAAAGCAACAAACCACAGAAAACCATTCGATTTTTTAAAAACTACTCTCTTGGGAACTATTCTAGTTGCTTTAAAGGAAGTGATTTTGTAGAATTAGGGGGCATCCTTAAGAGATATTTCTCTACATTTCTTCATTCATCTACTTCATACTTCGTGCCTTCATCCTTGGCACATCCCAGGCAACAAGGATGGCAAGAAGGTATTAGGGAAGTGGTGCAGAGAGAGCCTTGTCCTCACCCAGGGGACGACATCCCCACTTATCACACTGGAATTGTCAGACACTTCCTTCATCTTTCCTTCAAACTCTTTTGAAGTGAAGGAGTATCTTCTACCACCTTTGCTCTGCTGCCATCTTCAGATTTGGAAGAAATCCCAAAGATGAAGAGGGCAAATATTACCCTTCTCCTTCATCTCCAGGAACTCAGTGGAACAGACTAGATAAGGAACCATCAAACTAACTGACATCAATAAAACCCAAAACATGTTACCAGAGAAAGATTTGACAAGAATGGTGGGACTACAGACAACATAGTGAAGAGATTTCCATCCCTCTAGCAATATGTCTATCTATACATGTATATTGGTATGCATGTATGTAAATATGCATAATACACATATGTATAATTATGACATCTAAAAACCAAAATAAATTTTGTCTGCTTTTTTCACTACTATAACAAATATGAATCTCCCCATTGTAACAATAGTCATTGACAGTGCCATCATCCTGGAGGAGAATGATTCCCATGCTCTGAAGAGGTCTTTAGTGCCCAATAAACCACAAAGATCCTGAGTTGGGAGGGGACACTCCAACTAATCTAATGAAATTTCTGATAGCAAATTCTCTGACCCTAAGGAACTGTGATAAGAAGCACATTCTGAGTTGAGGGCTTTGAAGAATAAGCACAAAAGAAGTTTTATCAGATTCCACCTTCTGATTGTGGAATTGTATAAATGTGTTTCCCCAAACCCCACTGGGGGTTTTCTAACTGGGCCCCATAGACATATATATATATATATATGTATATATATATATATATATATTCACAATTTCATCAACAAAACATTAGCATCCGTATGGTCTTACATCCCCTGCAACACTTGTTATTCTCTTTTTCTGACATGTTAGCCAATCTGATACTTTTAACTTGCAGTTCTCTAATCAATAGTGATTTAGAGCATTTCTATGATTGTTAATAACTTTGACTTCTTCCAAAAATTGTCTCCTTTTACTATCAATTGAAAAATGATGTTACTTTTATAAATTTGACTCAGTTTGCTATTTATTGGAGAAATGATGAAAAGCCTGGTTTTAATATCAGCTTTTTCCCAGTGTTGTTGGGTGGTTAGAGGATATGAAACACAAGTCAGTCAATAAACATTTATTGTATCTACTATATGCTAAGCACTGTACTAAGTTCTGGGACTTCAAAGGCAGTCCCAGCCCTTGAGAAGCTTATGCTCTAAGGAGAGAGACAACGTGAAAATATCTATGTCCAAACAAGTTATATGAAGGAAATAATGTAAATAATCAAGAAAAGGCCCGGGATTAAGAGGGAAGAAGGACTTCCTGTAGAAGGTGGGATTTTAGGTTTCATTTCTACATTAGTTATGGGAAACTGAGGAAAGTGGCTTATATCTTACAGAGAAATAACTAGGGAAGATGAGGAAAGAAGCTATAATGATAGAATCTGAGGAATGTTGGCTTACAGGTTTAAGAAAGTAGGGAAGCCAAGAGGTCAAATGAAGAGGGAGAGCATTCCAGACATGGCAGACAGTCACTAAAAATATCCAGAGTTGAGCAATGGAGTGTCTTTGGAGACAGTGGTTTTCAAAGGAAAAAATGAGTTTTAAAGACAATAGAGAAGGTGCTTGGCAAGTGGGTGTGAGCAGGCAGCAATATGGAAGAAATGAGGAGTTATAAAGATCAGAGTAAAGAATCTCATCAGGGAAATATGTGAGTACAAAATAAGATAGACTGAACATTAAAGGAAAGCAAGGGAAAACAGGGTCTAATTAGACCCTCACTATAAGGAGACAGCAAGGAAGACAATGTTGTATATGGAAAGTGACCCTTGAGTTGATCTTTAAAAGGTGAACAAACACTGGAGATATAGAAATGGGAAAAAAAGGATGGTGTGTATGTCTAAGGAAGAGTAAATGAATGTGAAGGGGAGTCATAGATAATAACTTTCAAAATAATAGAGTTTAGGTTGGGAAAGGCTTTATATTTGATCCTAGAGCCATTAAAGTTTCCTGAGTGAGAGAGTAACCTGCTCCAGTCTTTGTTTTAGGAAGATCACTTTAGCAGATGTTTGGGAATGGATCAAAGAAGGGAGAGACTAGGGGCAGCTAGGTGGTGTAGTGGATAAAGCACTAACCCTGGAGTCAGGAGTGCCTGGGTTCAAATCCGACCTCAGACACTTAATAATGACCTAGCTGTGTGGCCTTGGGCAAGCCACTGAACCCCATTGCCTTGAAAAAAAAAAGAAGAGAGAGACTGGAACCAAGAAGACCAAGCAAGAAGCAGAGGCTTCAGGAGATCCAGCAAACTTGAAAAGTTCCAAATATAGTCTATTTACTGAGAAAGGAGTCACAGTGCAATGAAATGTTTTGGTCACAGAAACTCCCAGATGATAGAGGGTAAATCACCTCAAGGGGGCAGCTAGATAATACAGTGAATACAGCACCAGGAGTGGAATTCTGAGGAAGTGAGTTCAATTCTGGCCCCAAACACTCACTAGCACATTGTGTGACCTTGTTTAAGTCAACTAACCCTGTTTTCCTTAGTTTCCTCATCTATGGAATGAGCTAAAGAATGAAATTGGGAACTAGGATCTTTGCCAAGAAAACACCAAAATGGAGTCATGATGGGTTGGAAATGACTGAAAAATGAGTGAACAACAACAAAAAAAATTGACTGAACAATATCATTACAATCAATTGGGGAAATTAGGGTTCATGAAAGTATTGAAATAACAAACTGATTTTTTTTCCTTGATAATGCTTGAATTCTTGGTTTAACTCCTGTCTCATAAGTAACCAATTATGTCTATAAATATTGTTGTATTTGCCAGTGTTTTATTATTTTCATGAATATTCATTAGTGATATCCTATTGTTCCCTGTTCTGTCCCTATCAAGGATAGGGAGCCTCACATTTGCATCTTAAAACAAGTGAGCACATTGTCTTGATTTCTAACTGTGCTCTGAATACTTAATAAAAATCTTTCGTGAGGGGCGGCTAGGTGGTGCAGTGGATAGAGCACCAGCCCTGGAGTCAGGAGGACCTGAGTTCAAATCCGACCTCAGACACTTAATAATTACCTAGCTGGGTGGTCTTGGGCAAGCCACTTAACCCCATTTGCCTTGCAAAAACCTAAAAACAAATCTTTTCTGAATAGATCTGATCCTCATGTCTTTTTAATTTGGCCCACCCATTAATGACCTGCTTAATATACTTTTCTATTATAGTTTTTATATATATATATATATATATATATATATATATATAATTATACTATTTCTATTAAACTATTTCCCGAGTTTTTTAAAGATTTTATTTCTTTTGAGTTTTACAATTTTTCCCATGATCTTAATTCCCTCCCCCACCCCCACCCCCAAGAAGGCAGTCTGTTAGTCTTTACTTTGTTTCCATGTTGTACATTGATCCAAATTGAATGTGATGAGAGAGAAATCATATCCTTAAGGAAGAAACATAAAGTATAAGAGATAGCCAGATCAGATGATAAGATCAGTTTTTTTTCTAAATTAAAGGTAATAGTCCTTGGTCTTTGTTCAAACTCCATGGCTCTTTCTCTGGATACAGATGGGATTCTCCATTGCAGACAGCCCCAAACTGTCCCTGATTGTTGCACTGATGGAATGAGCGAGTCCATTGAGGTTGATCATCACTCCCGTGTTGCTGTTAGGGTGGACAATGCTCTTCTGGTTCTGCTCTATTTCCTGATTTTTAAGAGAGAATGTTTATTTTTTTAATGTAGTTATTTTATATTCTCAGATTAATTAGCCTGTCACTGTGTATACCATTCCCTGATTTCATTATTCTTCATTCCTTGTTATTTCCCTTTTCTCCTATTTCCTTTTGGTCATTTGCTTTTTCCCATTGCGATAAGTGATTACGTTTCATTTCTACATGAGTTGTGAGAAACTGAGGAAAGTAGCTTATATCTCCCAGACAAATAACTAGGGAAGATGAGGAAAGAAGCTGCAGTGATAGAATCTGAGGAATGTTGACTTATAGGTTTAAATCAAGCCAATTTACATCTTACGGGAAGCTCAGGGAAACTCTCTCTAGGAAGAGGAAAAGGATGGGCTGGGCACAGGAAGACTAGGGACCTTAGAATTAGCAGGTTAGGTGAATTAGTCAAGGAAGTGGTGCCAGTAGTCAGGTTCACACATCGGTGCTATCCCTTTCAAAGTCTGACTACTTTGGGGGAGGGGGAGGGGAGGTTGATAAGAAATTTGAACCCACATGAGGAGAGAATTGGGTACTTCAGACAGGCCTTTGACCATAGCAATACCCAGCTAACTGGGGGACAAGAGAGGGACTTGTGTTTCTAGAAAGGAGATAAAAGGCCCTGATTTCACATACCATGTGTACCCATATGAACACCCATCCTTAAGGATGTTTTAATAAAAATATGGTCCACTTATGATGGTTCTGAGTTCTTGGTAAGGTGATTGCTTCTTAGAGAAGGAGGCTCTTCTGGAATTCAGACATCCTGAGTCAGGGAGGACCACTGACAAAGACAGGGAGTCACAATCCATGTTTTCCATCACCCTTTATGTTGCTGGTGGGTTTCCCTGCTCATTGAGAACTGTTCAAAGATCCTAGGACCATGTGGAGTCATACCACCATGGGTGAACCAAAAGAATAATTGGGGGGGGGGGGACCAAGTAATTTTTGTGCACAAAAACCAGGGTAAGAATGGTGGATTGCCTGGTATTTCCAGGTTGGTTAGGAATTCAAGATGGGAGGGCATCTAGGTGCCACAGTGAATGGAGCACCAGCCCTGGAGTCAGGAGGACCTGAGTTCAAAAACTACCACAGACCCTTAATACCTAGCTGTGTGACCTTGGGTAAGTCACTTAACCCCATTGCCTCACAAAAGCCTAAAAAAAATAAGAATTCAAAATAGGAAAAACAAGGCAAACTGGCAAGTACTATCTGAATTAGTAAGAATCTTGCAGGGTTTAGAAACTAAGGGTGTGAGTGTCTGAGGACACAAGACCATGCCGGAATCTTTTACAAAAACGGGATGGGGAAGAAGGATTTGGCACTGGGTCTCAGGGGAAGATAAATTGATATTGCAGATATTGATTTTCCTCCATTGAGTATCAAAGAGAGGAGGCAGGAATTTGGGGATGGTGCTAGAGGCAGTAGGAAAAAGGATAAAAAGAAAATTCAGAAGCCAGAAGCTAAGAGGATGCAGGGAAGAAAAAGGAATGACTGGGTTGAGTGTGTGTTTAAAACCAGTCCCTGCTTTTCATTTAGCTTTCCTAGGTTTTTAGGATTCTGGGACTGGAGGACTATCTTTTTATTCCTTTCTAAGGTAAATTAATTTGAACTTTAAACTCTGAGAGCCTGAGGGCATCAGAGAGAGACTCCTCCAGTTCCATGGGAAGAGAAAAGGTTTTTTTTTCCCTTTCAGATCTGTAGCTCTGAGTTTTGTGTGCATGAGAAGGGGGGGAGTTGGGTGTGAGAAGTCTATTCCCTTCCACCCTCCTCTCTGTCCCCCTCCCACCTCTGATCTGGGGCTGGAGTTCAGTTTGGTCTCCCCAACCCTGGGGCAGGATGCTGCATTTCAGTCTGGACAGTTCCCTGTTCTGGTGAGCTGGGGGCTTGGGAGCCACAGCTTCTCAAAGTTAGAATGCCTTTTGACAAGGGAAAATGGGCAGTAAGGAGTGAAATTCTTGCTATAAAATTTGATAGAATATTTTGAAAAGGTTTGGTTGCTGCAGTGTTAGTCTAAGAAGTTAAAAGGAAATATGTATTGGTGGATGTTGATATCTTTTAAAAGGATTATTTTAATTTTGACAAACTAAGAGAAAGATGAGGTGTTGTAGTTGTGAAAGTCTGGGTTTAATAAGTTTATTGGATCTGGTCAGAGAATAATATATACTTAAAACTGTCAATGAACTCTGAAATAGGGTTAAGTAGTAAAGTGTAATAATAATCAAAGGGAAATTTGCAGAATGAATTTTAAGGGACTTGAGAAAAAAAGGTGAATGGAAAGTTTGAAAAGTCTGGGGTTTTCTCTGAACCCTAAAGAAGACATATTTGGGTATATGAGGAAGGTATGAGGAAGTCTGAAAAATTATCCAAGAAAATAATAATAGTAATAATATGTCTGGGATTATTAATTTTCTAGTAATGAATTGTCTGGGAAACAATGAACACCAAAAATATAGGACACAGTGGGGGAAAAACGTTTATTTTGTTCGGTCTGTGATCAGTTAGGAATTATACTAATGAAGGCTGGCAAACGGTTTGATAACTAGGAGGGATTTTTAAGCTGTTCTTGTGAAGAAGAGAGGAATAGATTTAAGGGGAATTAAGGATAGTAGATCATGAGTGAAGTAAAACAGGAGAGATTCAGCTGAAAAGTCTCTCTTGGAGAGAAGGCAATTTCTAGGGGCTTAGTCTGGAGGGGGGATGTGGCAGGAACGTTGATAAGGGGAGGCATCAGTAATTATGCAGAGACAAATGGATATAATAGTTTACCCTATCAGGGATACCTAATATTTGAGAATTGGGATTAGGGAAATTCATATACCACACAAAGAAAAATAAATTAGCTTATTATTCTGTAAGGAGGAAGCAAAGAAGTATGTTTTTAAGTCATATGACTGACTATGAGGTGTTTGGTATGAGCACAATTGAACTTTTTTGTTATCTCCTAAATTGGGTGACTCTATATGAACCTGATCCCCTGTGTAATTTGAAAAACGTTCATTTGAGTAGGTTTCAAGCTCCTAAAATGCATAATTTTGATTATGGCATAATGTTAAGAGATATTGGTAAATATAACAACTAGAATTATTAATAAAAAGGAGATTCTCAAATAAACTAAATCCTTGGGGATTTAAATTGTGCTGTGACTCATAAAAGGCTGCATCTGACCCTAAAGGATGATTCTGATTGAATCTTTACAGATCAGTCTTAACTGACTGAAATTCAAAACATCTACTTTCCCTACTTTGGCCTGAAACTCACATGGGCATCTCTATAGCAAAGGTCATTGGCATGCATCTTAGAAGCCACTCTGTGGAAATAGGGGACTGGGAGACTTTTTGAAAGGAAAGGTCCCCACCATGGTTTTTTGTTGCTGTTGTTGTTTTAGGTTTTTTCAAGGCAAATGGAGTTAAGTGGCTTGCCCAAGGCCACACAGCTAAGGATTTTTAAGTGTTTGAGACTGGATTTGAACCCAGGTCCTCCTGACTCGAGGGCCGGTGCTTTATCCACTGCGCCACCTAGCCACCCCCCCACCTTGGGTTTTTTTGGGGGAAAGGTTTGGGGGTTTTTTGGTAAGGCAATGGGGTTAAGTGATTTGCCCAAGATCTCACAGCTAGGTAATTATTTAAGTATCTGAGGTCACATTTGAACTCAGGTCCTCCTGGCTCCAGGGCCGGTGCTCTATCCACTACACCACTTAGCTGCCCGGCCACCTTGTTTTTAAAGAGATAAATGCTAAATTGGAGAGTAATTTACTAAGGGAAAAAACTGAGACTGACAGATTTCCATGTAGACCTTCCTTGAGTCCAAGGAAAGTGATGCTCGGGAGTTTTTGTGGAAATGAAGATTTATTGCATGTGAAACAACTTGGGAATCTATGATTCTGAATAATAATTATGTAATCAGTAATATTTGCTGATTTCTTTTGGGAAAGAGAAACACTGTCAGGAGTTGTACAAAAGTCATGTATGGGGCAGCTAGATGGCATAGTGCATAGAGCACCGGCCCTGGAGTCAGGAGGACCTGAGTTCAAATCCTGCCTCAGACACTTAATAATTACCTAGCTGTGTGGCCTTCGGCAAGCCACTTAACCCCATTGCCTTACAAAAACCTTAAAAAAAGTCATTTATGCCATGGGCTTGTTAAATTCTGGGAACTGATTTGTTTTAATATTAAACTAATCTCAATAATACATTGTCAACAATTTCACAAGATCTTTTGTGGGTGAAAAAGTTTGTAACAATATTGTCTTATCACATGTTTATGGAAGGGAATATATATGACTAAAAGTAAAATCTACTTAACATCTGTTATTTGAAAATAAGAAAATGTATCTGAAATTTTATCTGATGTAAATGTAACATTGCCTAGAATTTCTAGCATAAATAAGAATTGCATTGGGGTTTTAAATGTATCATATGTATGAGATTGGATTCCTGGAGGCTCTGGGTGAAGAAGCTTGGAAGATAAAAAGATGTAAAAGATATTGGGATATTCATTTTGCTTTTGTTCTAAGGGAATGAAGTGCTAGCATAAGAATCTTATGTTTAATGTAAATTAGCAATGATATGTTTAATTTTAAAGAAGTCAAAATTGTGGATTTCTTCCCTCAAGGTAATTGCAGACAAAGAGGATTAGGGAACAGGAATTTTCTGCTGGTGTATGTGTGTGCAGGGGAGAGGGTTGGGGGGGGGGGGTTCTAAAGTATGATTGAGCAATTAGAAAAAATGGTGTAGCCATTTGTAAGTAAAATATGGAGACATCCTTATCAGTAATGAGATATGCTTTTGTAGGAGAGATATTGTACTTAGAATTAGTATAATATGTCAAAGCCTGGAATTGATAATTAAATGCTTTGACTAAGGGGAATATCAAAAATTACTTCCCCCTCTGGGATCCCTGAAATTTTTAAACAATGTGTTGAAACTATGTGTTGGAATTTGTTATAGTTCTGTGGGTTTATGTATAGTGTAATAATGGAAAGATTGTTTTGTAAAATCTAGTAATTAATTTGGTATTCTCATTGCTGTTTTGTTACTGGAATTAATAACACATGTTAAAGGTTTAAATTCATAGAAAATATTCTAATGGTTTGAATGATTCTGAAAGTAATTTGTATTTTGAGTATGGCTAGTAGTTAAACAGGTTTAATATGAAATTTTCTTTATAGAAGTTTTTCCTTGCCATATATGGAAACTGGGATTATTTTGGATATATATATATATGTGTATATATATATATATATATATGTGTGTGTGTGTGTGTGTGTGTGTGTGTGTGTGTGTGTGTGTGTGTGTATAATATATCCCAAAACTGTGGTTGTTTGCTTTGAAGTAAAAGCACTTATGTAAAATGAGAAAGATAAAATAATAGTGATAATTTGAGATTTCTCTGAGGCAATCTGTAGCTAATTGTTATGTGAGAAATCTGGAGATGATGGCCAGTCTCCTAGCCAAAGGAGGTGTTTAGTTATTGTTTAATATTGCTTAACACAGCAAACTGGCGCAGGGTGGGGGGGGGGGGGTCTTTAGCCAAGCAGCAGAAGTGACAGAGCAGATATGATTTCAGACAAATGAATGTGGCCTTTTAAATTTGGGCTTTTGTTCTGTGTCTGCAAAAGGAAGTGCTAATGAGTCAATATTTTTCCAGAGCAAAGAAACGCAGTAGGAGCCTGGAGATTTCAGATGAATAGTTGAAGGGGTGGCTTTCTAGGGTGGTCTGAGGTTGGACCCTTTTGACTTGATTTCCCTAAATGTGACATTTGGATAATGTCTCACATGGTAGAATAAATCTGGCCTAAGACATTTGACTGTCCACATGACCTCTGCCTGGACATTGACATTCAAAAATCCTATTTATAAGGAAATTTTCTTTTGAGGTCATAGATCTTTTTAGTAAACTGATATAAGAAAACCAGATAAAGAAGTTTTAGGTCAATTGGACATAATAGTCAAATAGTTAAGTGACTGACTCTGAAACCTGCTTTCAGCTGTATGTTTAGGTGAGGATTAAGATCCCTTAATTTTTATGTGTAAGGAAATATTTAGGTAAGAAGAAGAATGGGAGATTTTTAGGAAAATTACAGTTTCAAGTTTTAGTTTGAGGAAAGGAATGTGAGTAAACTGAATATATTAGAAGAAGGATAACCTATGGTATATTTTAAAAATATTTTGGGGAGAAAAATTCATTTTGGCCAAGGATGTTTGAGTCATTACTGTAATAAGAAAAGATTAAGATTGTAAGATATTTGTTGGATACTCTTTTTGAATCAAGATGATTGTAAAATGTGTGTGTGTGTGTGTGTGTGTGTGTGTGTGTGTGTTGCAAACTCAAGTTAATCTGGCTTGTATAGTGAAACAATTATGGAAGTTTATTATGTTAGAGTGAAGCAGCATTCTCCAAATAGATGTTAAAAGAAATGGGATAAAGCAAAGCTAGGTTACTTCCTAGTTGTAACTAAATTTTCTGTGTATATCACCATGACAGCAGGGAAGTCAAGATGTAAATTGCCATGATTTAGAAGCTCCAGAATTTTAGTGTCCATTGATGAAAAGATGAATAGTAATCTGATTAAAATGTTAAAAAATTTCTTTATCAGAAAAGGTCTCAAAAAATCACATGAGCTAAAGAGGGCTTTTTGAAACAGATTCAGAAGATTCAGAAGGACATAAAAAGTCTCCAGAAGAGAGAAAATTGGACCAGAAGTTGATGTTATATTTTAATATACCTGGGGTTTAATTGTATGGGTTACCACTTCAACTGCCCCCCTTTTAATCTCTGTAACCTTCCCCTTGATTCTCTAAGTGTTTCACTCATTCTTATGTCCCCTTCCTATAGATAGACTTCATATTTGTAGCTTACCCATTACCGGAATAATATGAGCAAAAAATTTTGCTTACTTGATGAACTATAGGGCAAGGAAATATATATGAAAGTGAAAAATAATTAACTAAATATGAGAAATTGAAGAAAGATATAGAAATGAAATTTTGTATGAAAAAAGAGAGATTGTGATAAGTAATTGGATTTCATTTCTACATTAGTTGTGGGAAACTGAGGAAAGCAGTTTATAACTTAGAGAGAAAAAAACTAGGGAAGAAGAGGAAAGAAGCTGTAGTGACAGAATCTGAGGAATGTTGGCTTACAGAGAAGGAGGGAATAGACTGGGCACAGGAAGACAAGGGACCATGGAATTAGCAGGATAGGAAAATTAGTGAAGGAAGTGGCACCAGTAGTCAGGTTCACACATCCAGGTTATCTGTTTCCAAAGTCTGACTACCAGATTATAGGAAGTGGAGATTTGATAAGGAATTTGAACCCACACAAGGAGAGAACTGGGTACTTCACAGAGGCCTTTGACCTTGGCAATACCCAGTCAATTGGGGACAAGGAAGGGATTTGTGCTTCTAGACAGGAGATAAAAGGCCCTGATTTCGTGTACCATGTGTGCCCTTTTCTATGATGGACACCTGTCCTTAAGGATAGTTTTAATAAAAGGATGTATAATGATTCTGAGTTCTTGGTAAGGTGTTTGTTTCTTACATCATTCAATTTTTTTAAATGAAATTGGTTAATAGTGTATCAATTTTATTGGTCTTGAAGAAAACTTAATTAATTCAATCATTCATTTTTATTTTCTTTCTCCAGCACTTGTTTTATGCTTAGTGTATTATTTTGACATTTATTTCATTACAAATAGCTCATTTTTTACCTTCTTTCTTTCCCCAATAATAAAAGCATTTGAGGGTAGAAATTTGCCTCTCATCATCACTTTGGCAACATTCTGTAGATTTTTATATTTATAATGTTATCTTGATATACTTGTATTTATTGTACCCTTGACACGAGCCCTATTCTAAAAGTTATCTTTATCTCTAAATAAGGCCTATATTTTTTTATCAGACATTCCTTTTTCAGCACTACTGTATAGCATTTTGATTTGTAATTTCACTATTTAAATTTCTGCCTTTTTGAATTTACTTATAACTAAGTCCAAGAATATGATCAATTATTGTGAATGTTCTCTGAATTTTTATGAAGCAACATTTTTCCTACTACAAATTTATCAACTCCTGTTTTGCATAGTTCTCTAAGTTTGCAACTTCCCGGTTTAGGTTTTTTAAGTGATTTCTCATATATTGATGATGTGGTTTCAAAGTTTTCCTCTAATGTTGAGCTTTATACATGATTATTTTCACAAATAAGTTTTTAACCTTATAAATTTAGTTCTAGCATTGAATGCATAGATAATAAATAATGACTAAAGGACTCAGGCCTAAAAGAAATTTTAAAGAGCATAGAGGTCAATGACTTCTTTTTATAAATAAGGAAACTGAAGCCAAGAGAAGTGAAGTAATTTGCTTGAGCTTACAGAGGTAGTAAATAAGAGTCAGTATTCAAACTTAAACCATGGATCCAAATCCTACAATCTTTTTATTACTCTAGGCTGATTCTCCAATGATAGTCTCTCATTACAATAAGGACCCTTACATATATTATCTTTCCTAATGCTCTCTAATTTGAATTCAATTTTGTCTCCTAACCACAACACCATTTACTTGAAATCACCTGAAATGGTAAATTTTAGCTCATCCTTTCCAACATGTATTTTTGCTTCTGGATTATATTTTCTGTAGGTAACATGGTTGGGTTCTTTCTAATCCACTTCATAACACTTCTCTTTTTATAAGTGACTTCAACCCATTAACCTTCAGGGAAATAGTTGTACAACTGAAATACCTTTGACTTTGTTAAGTTCTTGTCAGAAATATAATCTTCCTCCTACTCTAAGGAGTAGGCAAAAATGTTTACAGAGACCTAGATCTGAAATCAAAGGAAGTGAATTTGTATCCTGGCTCTGCTACTTATTGTGAGAACTTAGACAATTGTGTTTTCCTTTACAGACTTAAGCTTCCTCATCTTTAAATTGAAAGTTTTATCAGATAGTCTCCAAGATCACTTCCAGCATTTGCTCTTAAAATCCTTTTTCAGACATGTCATAAAATACTAAATATGATCACTGTATTTCATACTACTGCTTTTGCAATACTTTTTCACTCTCCTACTTGGAATTGTTGTACTGGGATTACTATCCCTCTGGTTTTCCCTTTTTTCCCTCCAAAATTCTCTTCCTCCCCATTCATGTTACTTGATTGTTAATCTAGACTACTTTACTGTTTAATTCTCCTATGCAAATCAGCTTGTAACTAATCCCAGTTGCAAATTATCTGATTTCCCGTACTTGGTACTTCCAAGTATTTTATATCTGAATACAAGTAATTGAGATATATCTTGTTGATACAGTTCTTTGCCATTACTTGCCAAAAAATATTTCCTGTGGCTGGCTATCAGTTTCTCAAATATATGTCACATGAGGTTCCTCAGTGCCTTCCCCCACCCCAAGTTGATTCTGCACTAGACATGAAACAAGATGACGTACAGGTACGTCCCTCTCAGCCTTGTCACATTTCTCATTAAACCCTTTATACATATACTTAAAATTTTCCTCTGAAGATGCTGAGGAGGAGGGGAATGTCTCATATTTCTAAATTTTTAGTATGTCCCATTCTAGTTTCCTTTCCTTTTTGTAGAAATTTGCAATTATCCCCTATAGTCAATTGCCAATTTGCAATTATCATCTATAGTTTCATTCTTTCAGTTGTTCCTAGATCCCTAGAATTGCTTCTGGTTTTACAAAGCTGAGTTCAAAAAGTGTATTTCATTCCCCATCTTTATTGGTTAAGCTACAGTCTTTACCTGAACTTTAGTTCTTATTCCCTATGAAGCCATTCCTTGGGGCGAGCACTGATTGATGCATTCAAGCTAAGAAAGATAATTGTCTAAAAAGTTCTCACCCATATTCACCTCTCAGCTCCCAACAACTAAGGGCCTTTAGTCTCAAATGAAGTCTATGTATTTCCCCTATTGGTGAAAGTTCTGACATTCTAGAGTAGGAGATTCCCTGGGACTCAAAGGGCACTGCAATAGAGTAGCTCACATATGAAGAATATGTCTCTTGTCTAATGAATAACATGATTGGATTAGTTAGTAGCAAATATGGTAATATGTTCCTTGATTCTGTTAAGAAGCCTAAGAAACATGGGGACTTTAGGATACAGTTGGCCTAAGTCTGCAACAACTGAGAATCAGAATTCCATAGAGAAAATACCATAAAGGAGTTTGAAAAAAAAAACTGGATTGAGGGTTCTGGGTTGAGAGACCCAGACAACTGATTCAGCCCTCTCCTGTAATCTGACGTGATAACAGAAAGGGTTCCGAGGATGGGGAAGAATCAATCCAAACAGTAACCATTGATGGAAAAAATGCTATTCAGTGAGCAGGGTTTGTTTCTTCCTTTCCCAGCTAAAAAAAATGGAACTAATTAAATTGGGAATCAAAAAGACCAGGAGAGAGAATGATATTGAGACTGCTAATGTGGTACTGGTCCCATAGCAACCATCTTCCCTTGGAGGATGTAGACTAGATGCAACAAGGTCAAATGAAGAAGGGGCCCCATTTGACTACCTTGGAGGTTCCTCCAAGATGCTTGAGTAGGAAAAGTCCTCTTTGGGCTTCTGAGATGCCCATGTAGAGACCTGGCAGGTTTATCCAAGCACAGCCCAGCTTACAATTCCATGTAGCACCTATGTTTTCCTCTCAATTTCCTTGCACATGAGTGGCCCTCCGCTGTCTCCCTGCACAGAAAGGAAAGAATCATCCTCTCAGAACACACAGCTATATCTCAGGACACACAACTTCTGATATATTTGAACACATGGTCCCTGTTGCTTCAGCACATATGTCCACTGTCTCCTTGGCACCTGGAGCACTCTCTAGGTCTTTAGATATCTGATCACTACCCCCGCAGTATGCCTCCAATAGCTTCAGTTGGCCCTAGAAGGTGCTGAGCATGAGGGGAAAGTTTCAACAGAGAGGTCATCCTAGGTCTTGAACAAAAGTTTCCAGGTGTGTGCGTTTAGAGGGGGGAAGATACTGATTGTGCTGGTTAGCCCTTATTGAGGGGTATTAAGCTTCCCAACTGTCTTCTGCCTAGATAGTGACCTAACTAGCATATTGCATGGCTTTGAGAAGAGACCTATGGGGTAGAATGAAGCTTAGAATTAGGATGGGGAAAGACAGAGGAGATCCCTGGTTATGGGACCTTGGGAGCTTGGAGGAAAGCAGTAGGAATGGGAAGAGGCTAGGAGGAACATGAATTCAATTGGGAAGACTAAAAGAGGAACTTCATAGGATCATAGGATTAGGAGTTTGGGGGCCTTGGGACTCGAAGGTTCCTCAGGAGAACAATTATTACCTGGCAAGTGTCCATGTTCTCAGCTTGAGCACACAGATTGTTGCAATCAATGACTTCATGGTGCCAATCAGTTTCATTGCATTTTTTCCAAATCAATGATCACCACTTTTGCTTCCTGTACTATTGATGCTGGCAATCCAACTGTATGTAGGAGGAGGACTGTATTAGACTATATTAGACAAATCATTAACCCCTAGCATTCCCTACCCCATCCCAATCTATATAATGTCCTGTGACTCCTATGACCTGCTCTGCCCCACTGTGACTCCCAATTACTTTCCATAACTCTATGACCATGCCCTATTAGCCCCACGATCCCCAGGCTCTTCCCTTCAACTTAAAGTGGCAATCAAGCTAAGCTTTGAAGAGAACAAAGAATTTAAAAAATTATAGAGGAAAGGAAGTAGAAGCCATGCTGGGCCTCTGAGAAGGTCTGTGCAAAGGCAGGGAAATAGGAAATGGAATGGTAGCTTGTAAAAACAACTTCCAGGAAGGCAATTGGGCTTGAATGTGGAGAGATGAATTCTATGCCTGGAAAGGTCACAAGAGGGAGTCGGGTAATGGGGGCTTTGAAAGCCTCCCCAGGAGGTGTCTGTAGGACAAGAGGCAAACCCGCCTCTCTATTCTCAAGGTCATTGAATTGCTTAGAGTTCTCTCTTAAGATGGAGGAGACACAGACCCTAAGATGACAATCCAGAAGAGATATTTGAAGGCACATAAGAAGAGCAAAGACAAGTCAGCCAAGGCAAAGACAAGAGAGTCTGGTCTTGTAAGAGCAGCCATCAAAGGGGCAACTGGTTGGCACAGTGATTAAAGTACTGGCCTCAAACACTTAATACTAACTTAGCTTTGTGACTTTGAGCGAGTCACAACCCCATCGTCTCGCAAAGAAAGAATAACTACCCAGCATGACTGCTCGTGTACATTCTATATCAAATTACTTGCCTTCTCAATGAGGAGGAGTATGGGAAGAGAGGAACAGAGAAAATTTGGAACTCAAAGTTTTAAAAATGAATGTTCAAAATTGTTTTTATATGTAACTGGGGGAAAATGAAATAAATTTTTAAAAAAAGGAATAGTTAGCCAGGTCTGTTCTGACCCCTACTCGGCCAACTTTGTCCCACTGTGGCCTGGTCTGCTCCCTTTTGTTCCTAACTTGATCCTCTCCCTCTACCTGCACTTCTTGGCATTTATTGTTTTCATGGTTCTCCTGGATACACTACTATGTGCAATATTATTTCCTCCCATTAAAAATGGAAATTCCTTGTGCAGGGCTGATTCGCTTCTGTGAAGGAGCTTGATAGTTGTCTGTTTATTGATTAATCCTACCTGGTCCGTCGTTTCATACCATTGTCCTATCCTTTTCCCTTAACTCATGTGACCATCCCTGCTCCCTCTCCCTCCCAGATTTTGTCTGTTCCTATTATGGTGTACCCCGGTTCCAAACTAACCACTGTTCTCTACTCCCTTCAGCTTTACAAATCCTAAGTCCCAGAGCTGGACCTTAAGTTGGCAAGAGGTGGTTGGGGGCCAGAAAGCAGTGTAGATGGTGATATTATGACCCTCCCACATCCCTGGAGGACGTTATCATAGTAGAAAGTCTTCTCCTTCTCTGCCTGGGTCAGACTGACTTTAAACACCACACCCTCCAACTAAGAACTGTAGTATTCTTTTCCAAGACTTATAAATTCTTTGATCCTTTCATTTAAGTAAGTACAACCTTAGTAGGGAATGGGGGATTGGGGAGGGGGTGATGAAATGATTTCTAGACCGTGATCTGAACTAGTAAAATGCCAGGCAAGAGACCAAGATGGGAATCACCTAACAAAAGCTACTGATGGACTCAATGCACATACACTATTGGACATGAACAATGTAGGAATTTATTTTATCCGACTGTGTTTATTTGTTGCAAGGTCTTTTCTTTTTTTCCTATGTCAATGACAGAGGGAAACAAAAAGGACAAAAATATTTAATTTAATTTTTTTAAAGAAGATCTGCTGGGGGCAGCTAGGTGGAGCAGTGGATGGAGCACCAGCCCTGGAGTCAGGAGGGCCTGAGTTCAAATCCAGCCTCAGACACTTCATAATGACCTAGCTGTGTGACCTTGGGCAAGACACTTAACCCCATTGCCTTGCAAAAAACAAAAACCTAAAAAAAAAAAAAAGATCTGATGATATATTTGCAAATCTAAACAGTCTTGCATGTCTAAAGAGCTTTAAACCTAAAAGTGTCACAGTAATTATAGAATTCCAGATTTAGATCTGGAGGAAAACTTAGAAACTATTGAATTCAATACCTTCATTTTACAGATGAAATTGAAGCACAGAGAGGTTAGTGACCTGTCCAGGGTCACATATCTAGGAGGCTCCTGACACATTAAAAATCAAATCTTTCTGACTCTAGCTGCAGAATTTATACCTAGCTTGTACATCATCCCTTAAACTTCTCCCTTAACTCAGTCCATATTTAACCCTCATATGCCAAGTTCTTGAGTAATCTAGAATTGTGTTTGAATATTTTCCTAGCACAGACATATCTTGCTTTATTACATTCACAGATACTGTGGTTTGTTTTTTTTTTTTTTAATAAATTCAAGGTTTGTGGCAACCCGGAATTCAGTTATATTATCTGTCCCATTTTTCCAATAGCATATGCTCACATCATGTCTCTGTGTCACATTATGGAAATTTTCACTCTAGTCCAAACTTTATTATTCATGCCTATTGTATTTTAGTGATCAGTAACAATTATTTGGAGAAGCCACAAACCTCACCTAAGACAGTGGACTTAATGTTGTGTTATGTTCTCCACTGACCATCTCTCCTCTGACTTCCCTGCTCCCTGAGAAACAACAAAATTGAAATTAGCCCAATTAATAATTCTACAATGTTCTCATAGAGTTCAAGTGAAAGGGAGAGTTCGTTAATGCAGCAAACTTCATCATTGTCTTATTTTTTAAAAAACTGCTAGAGTCACCCCAGTCTTCAGCAACTACCACCCTGATGAGTAAGCAGCCATCGACATCAAGGTAAGACCCTCCGCCAGAAGGATTATTTCACACTGAAAGCTCAGGTGATGGTTAGCATCTTTTAGCCAAAAAACTTTTTTTTAACTAAGGTATGAATTGTTTTTAGACAGAATACCATTGCATTCTTAATAGACTACAGTAGAGTATAAGCATAACTTTTATATGCTCTGGGAAACTGGTTGGTTTTTATCCTTCATTACTTGAAGACCACCAAAATGACATCACTATGTTTGAGACAAATGACAGCATGTCCGACTGTGGCTGATCAGACCGATATGAGCTTGGTTGCTCTACCAGAGGTGGGGCATAAATAGTCCATGTGAACCCCTGGGGTGGATACTCTCAACTTACAGATGTCATGTTTTTTTTTGAGCTGCTTCAATTCTACCTTCCTTATAGAGTGCAGCACCCTCACTGAAGAGGGCATGCCACAGTGGGCGTGCCAGCATCTCCCAAGCTGTACAATCAGTTCTAAAGGTCTTCAATGGGACCTTCAGGGTGTCTCGGTATCACTTCTTCTGACCCACCCTGTGCATGCTTACCCTGTGGGAGTTCTCCATAAAATAGTGTTTTTGGCAAGCATACATTTGGCAGATGAAACTAAAACAGAAAATCCTCTCCATCTCTGCCTGGGTCAGACTGGCTTTAAAGGAGCCTACCTCATTTGCCCCATCCTCCAACTGAGAACTGCAGGAGTCTTTTCCAAGACTTGTTGCTTCCTTGGTCTTTTCATTTAAGGAAGTAAAATCTTAGGGTATGAGAAACTACAGTTTTTGTGACTCACTTTATTGTGATAGTCACTTTATCGAGTGGTCTGGAACTGAATCCACACTCCCAAGTATACCTGTAATTACAACTGAAATCTCTTTTTCATTAATTAGTTGACTCAAACTCTGACTCCAGATCATTAAATGTTTTTAATAGGCTGGAGAAATCTTTTATCCAGTAGTTACTTATATCTCCACATTTATTCAATCCCTTTGTCTCCTACAAGCCTAGTTTTTAAATCCCTGAAATTAAATTAAAACCTATTAATTATTGAATTCAACAATAAATCAGAGACAGCTAATTATTTTTTTTGGGGGGGGGTGCAAGGTAATGAGGTTAAGTGACTTGCCCAAGGTCACACAGCTAGGTAATTATTAAGTGTCTAAGGCCAAATTTAACTTAGGTCCTCTTGACTCCAGGCCTGGTGCTCTATCCACTGCACCACCTAGCTGCCCCAAAAGCTAATTATTTTTTTCAAGGCAATGGGGTTAAGTGACTTGCCCAAGATCACACATAATTATTTCTAATAATTTTGACCATATAAAAATTTGTTTAAGAAAGTTCTAATAAGAAAAAATTTCTCCTCACTTTTCTGTCTTCTTTATAGATTCCTATAGTTCCCTCAAACAATCTCCCTGACTCCATATAGAATGCCTCATAGAATAATATTTGCCATTGTAACTTCAGACTACTCAGACTTCCTTTTCTATAATATCCCATTTGGCTCTTAAAGATATAAAAAGGGGCGGCTAGGTGGCTCAGTGGATAAAGCACTGGCCCTGGAGTCAGGAGTACCTGGGTTCAAATCCAGTCTCAGACACTTAATAATTACCTAGTTGTGCGGCCTTGGGCAAGCCACTTAACCCCATTTGCCTTGCAAAAAAAAAAAAACCTAAAAAAAAGATATAACAAGAGTATTTGTAGTGTCTGTGGGAAAGTCAAGGAAAATGAGTGCTACAAATAGAAGGAGGAAGGAAGAAATTCTTATTTATATTCAGCAAATTAAACTTCATAGAGAATATGATAGTGTGGGAAGAATAACGATGAAGATACCCAGATTTCATAGGACACAAAATCCAAGAAATAATCAATATTAATAACCCATATAAGAGTAATAATAATCTCATATATCTATAATGATAATGATAATAATCATAATAAATGACTATAATATGACTAACAAGAAAACAACATCAGAGATCTCAGGAGACAAATTTGGCTTCTGATATATCTCTGATCCTCAGGTAATAAGGACGAAATCTCATTATCGACCATCACTTTGGAATGATATAGTTTATGTAAAAGATGTAACACTGTAGATTAAGAATATATGTGCATTTCTCATAGCACAATAGTATTCCACTATTTTCATATGCCATAATTTGTGAGTATAATGGAATGAAATTTTTGTGACAGAAGAAATTATGAAAAGAAGAGTGTCAGAAAAACCTGGGAAGATTTGTATGACCTGATACAGAATGAAGTGAACAAAACCAGGAAGGGGGGGGGGAAATCATATAATAAGAGCAATAATGTAAAGACAAATAACTTTGAAAGACTTAAAAACTTAGTAGAATAAATTCCACAGGACTCATGGGGAGGAATGCCACCCACCTTGATGGAGAAGTGAGATAGATAGAAAAATAAGATAAATATTTCTGGACATGATCAATGTGGGAATTTATTTTTACTTTACTATACATATTTCTAACTAGAATTTTTTTCCTTCTTTCCCCAAAAGGATAAAGAAAATAAATGCCTATTGAAAAAAATGAATATTTTACAAAAAATCTTAAAAGAATGTATGAACTCATAATGTGATGTATTTTAGAAATCAGAGCAAAGAAACATGGAGAATAATTGACTGAAGAATGAAAGAGGTAGAAACAGTTTATTATTAATTAAATTATTAATTATAAATTAAGTTATTGATTTAAAGTTTATGATTTATTATATATCAAAGTATATAATAGATAGCTAGACAAAAAAAGACAAAACTATGAAGAGCTTGGGAAACTATCTTAGATCTTCCCAGCTGGGCCTGGTGGAGACCATTGCTAGGAAATGCTGGCTCAGGTACAAGCCAGAATCACTGTGTTAAATATATAGCAGGGATAAAGAGGACACGGGAATCTAGAGACCTGTTGATGGGAAGAGCCCCTAGACCAGAAATAGGTTCCAAATCCAGAGCAGCGAAGCTTAAGGAAGCTAACGAGAAATAAAGTATGAAAAAATAAAATAAAATAAAAAGAAATAAAGTATGAAACTGGGTTACAAAGATTTCATTTCAAGTAGATAATGCAGGGTCAAGTCTGCCAAAAAGTTTTCCTAATTTACCCAGGCGGTGAATATAGGCAGTGCCCCCTTTGCATCCGGATTGGCCCTTTAGCTTGCCCTCAATGTGCCTATACAAGATAATTCACAAGTTTTCAACTTTTCTCCTCTCCGTGGCAATGAATAGCAGACACCATCTACCATTGCCCAGAGGTCAAAATCTCATAAGCAAAATCCACATTCTATACCACTTGCCATTGCTCTGAAACTTGGACTCTTTCTTATTACTAGATTGGGATTTCACCTGTTGGTTGTGCCTACTGGCAAGGTTTCATGGGATTGGGTTTCCCTTCCTGCCTCAAGTTAACTATCCTATTCTTCAGGTAGCAGATGACCTTTCCCAAAACTTCTTGAACTCATTTTGCAAATAGTCTATAAAAACTTGTGGGTGAGTGTACTTTTTTCCCTTTAGAATATAACTTCCTTGAGGACAAGGGCTCTTAAACTTTTGTCTTTATAACCCCAGGGTCAAGTGCTGATCAAATAATAATTAAAAATAACTTGTGTTTGAATAACACTTCCTATGCCAAATGCTTTTCAAATATTCTCTCATTTGATTCTCACAACATCCCTGAGAGGGAAGCGCTATTATCCACTGAGAGAGCCAAAGGATTTGTCCAGGGACCGACACCTAGGAAGTGTCTAAGGTTAGATTTGAACTTAGATCTTGCTGACTCCAAGTCCAGTGCTCTATCCACTGCACCACCTAACTGTCCATTGCTCATAGCTGACTGAAGAATATGAAAGGAGAGCGTTGGTATTACAAACTTTTTTGAAAAAGAAAAAGGGGAAACTAGACAGAGCTCCGTTCAGGACCCAGTGTCATTTACTGACCACTTGGTAAGAACTGAGATGGTGAGGTAAAAATGACCTGGGCTGTTCTTCAGACACTGACATTTCAATTAACAAAATGCTTGACCATCAGTGGGATTAAGAAAGAAGCCAAGGGCCTCAGACATTAATAATTGCCTAACTGTGTGGCCTTGGGCAAGCAACTTAACCCCATTTGCCTTACAAAAACCTAAAAAAAAATAGATAGATAGATGATAGATAGATAGATAGATAGATAGATAGATAGATAGATAGATAGATATGGTTGCTGGAATTTAGGCCTACCCAGAAGTTGAAATCACTTAATTTCTTTAGGGGCAGCTAGGTGGTTCAGTGGATAGAGCACTGGCCCTGGAGTCAGGAGGACCTGAGTTCAAATCTGTCCTCAGACACTTAATAATGACCTAGCTGTGTGGCCTTGGGCAAGCCACTTAACCCCATTGCCTTGGGGGAAAAAAAAAAGAAAGAAGCCAACCATGACTCACAGTAGACTTGGCTTGAGGCAGCAGTCCTGGAAAGCATGGAATTATACAAGTTTGCTTCAAAGTTTAAGCCTGGAAATTCCAGGAAGAGGAGGAGCCTGGGAGTATAGGCAGAAAGAGATCTAACTGGATAATACACAAAATTCCAAAGAAACCAACCCATAGTACCACTTAACACCATTGGTGGTACTAAAGAGACTTAATCAGCTCTTTAAGAGCCAGAGAAAGCTTGTTTAATATGGTGTTACTATGTGATTAGTTGTTTATTTACCACTGTTGTTGGTTGCTCATAAAAGGTGAGGATGAGAATTTGACTTAAACCACCCAGGTTTTTTTTGTTTAGGTTTTTGCAAGGCAGTAGGGTTAAGTGGTTTGCCCAAGGTCACACAGCTCAGTAATTATTAAGTGTCTGAGGTCAGACTTGAACTCAGGTCCTCCTGACTCCAGGGCCAGTGCTCTATCCACTGCACCACCTAGCCACCCTGCCCCTACCACACTTTTAGACTGTTTGAGACAAAGCAACTGACCATAGTGGCCACTAGTGGCCACTACCTATCCACTCGCTACTTGTGGGCACCATAGCAAAGATCTTTATTAAAGTGAAGATTTTAATTATTCTGACTCCCTGTAGCCACCATGGTTTTATAACCCTCTCCAAACAGGATCACTCCCAAATGACCCCTGGATCACAACAGGATCACCATAATTTCTTTTTTTTTCTTTTTTTAGTGAAAGATTTTATTCATTTTGAATTTTATAATTTTTCCCCTAAAAGTCTCTTCCCAGACTTACCTTCATAATTTCTGAACCCCCAGCCTGCAACAATACAGGACTCTGGCACCTAGCACAGGGACTCCCTGGAGTGGGGAGATAGGCAATCTGCACCAAATCATTACAATGGATAGAGTTGTCCAACTGCACCAGTGCAATGTCATTGGTGTTGAGCTGATTGTTGTAATATTTGTGTATCAGGATCTGAGCAGACTTCTGTTCTTAGACACAGGGGTTCAAGGAGCCTGACACAATCCACTGAAAATTCCAGGATCCAACCAGCAGTCTCCATTTGTGTAGGTCACTAGAGACAGTCAGTGAGGGACCAGAGCTTCTACTTGCCCATTCCCCTCAGTAAGGACCCAGTCCTTCTGGAGATATCCTTGGGGAGTACGCCTTGAGTCACTTTTATTCCACCACCAGAGAAAGACTCCTAAAAACATCCCTGAAAAGAGACCCATTGAGCAAATCCCTAAAGAGACAGATTTAAACAAATCACTAAAAACAGCCCCCACAGAAACACCTAAAAAGAGAGAGACCTCTGAAGAAAAACTCTGCAGAGATAGAACCCTGGAGAAAAGAACATTGTACACCCTAACAGCAACATGGGGGCGATGATCAACCTTGATGGACTTGCTCATCCTTTCAGTGCAACGATCAGGGACAATTTAGGGCCGTCTGCAATGGAGAATCCCATCTGTATCCAGAGAAAGAACCGTGGAGTTTGAACAAAGACCAAAGACTATTACCTTTAATTTAGGGGAAAAAACTGCTATCTTATTGTCTGATCTTGCTATGTCTTATGCTTTATGTGTCTTCCTTAAGGATATGATTTCTCTCTCATCACATTCAATTTGGATCAATGTATACCATGGAAACAGTGTAAAGACTAGCAAATTGCCTTCTGTGGGGGGTGGGGGAGGAGGGAAGCAAGATTAGGGGGAAATTGTAAAACTCAAAATAAATAAAAGTGTTATAATTCAAAAAAAAAGAAAGAAAAAGATCATAAGTAAGAGAGATCCTGGAAAGAGAGAATGATAGAGCTAGAGAGAAACATCAGGAGATATCAACAGAGGCTGGCAATTCTTGAGATGGGCACCTGAGATGAAAGAGCCTTGGAGAGACTCAAGAGGGAGAGACCCAAGAGAGACAGACCCTAGAGAGAGGCACCCTGGAGGGAGTTTCCATCCAACCCATTCTTTAGTACCCTTCCCTTTTGTCCTTGAAGCAGTGAACAGCCGTGAGTACCCACATAGCTGTCAATAAAGATTCACAGGGTCAACAGGATCATTAGGAGTCAGAGTCAGACTACAGGGATCATGGGCAGAAAAGGAGTCAAATGTCTCCAAGACTCAGTCTCCCTCTTTTCCCCAGTCTGGAGGGAAGATAGAAGAATCAGTGATGATACACCTGCCATGTCTGCCATCAAATTCATGTGTGGCCCCTCTCATGTGCTATTTTATATATATATATATATATATATATATATATATATATATATATATATATATATATATGTTTTTCTTGTACAAACCTGTACATGCTCTGTGTGTGTGTCTCCCTCACACACACACACACAAACATGTTCTGTGTGTGTCTGTCTCTCTCTCACACACAAGCACACACATGCACACATGCACACACATACACATACATATACACATACACATACACATTAAAGGTATTTTCTCCAACTTGTACATAAGTATGAAACCCATACAAGTGACTGGAATATCTGCAGGTGAACCTCCAGCGAAAGGGAATCCTTTGACTTCCTAAGGTAGCTCATTCCCCTTTGTGATAGTCCCTAAGACATCCACCTATGTCTCCAAACACACATTCTCTACATTCATTCAAACTTGTCTCCACTGTTTTCCTGTGTGCCCACCCACATGTGGGTCTTCCTTTATTTACCCAATAGAACCTTCCAGGGTGGGCCCTATAATTCCCACAAGGGATAGAAACAGAATCTGGAATAGCAGCCCTGTGCCTTCCATTCTCCAACCTGGGTTGAAGGGGGAACATTATACAATGTCTGCCACCCGATCAATCCTGGCCCAGAGCCTTTGTGATGACAAAAGAGAACACAAGAAGGCAGGAGATCCCCAAGGGAATTGGGGGAGGGGAACACCTACAGATTTCTGGTAGAGGTATAAATGCTTTTCTCAAAGCAACAACAGTAACAACAACTGCGTGAAGTAGACAGGAAGTTTAACATCTCATTTTACAGATAAAGAAACTAAGGCTCAAAGAAAGCTATATGTTTGGAAGAGGCTGATAAACCCTGTTTATCCAACCCCAACCCAAAATATACATCCCCTTTGCAATTTCTTTAAACAATGCTCAGTCATCCTTTCCTCTAAAACTGACTGATAACAGGGAATTCAAAGGCTGAGGATTCAGACCTAGGATTCACTGACTTGCCACTACCACACCACAACATAAGATTTGGAGAAATGGATTGGGGTGAGAAGTTGGTTAGGAAGAGGGTTGTCTTGGCAAGAAATTTCAAACAAAGGAAACCAAGGGGACACAATCAACTTTCATTTGCCCATTTCAATATTCCAAGCCTTGTCCTATGTCCCAGGAAGACAGAGGTGAATGAAAGGAAGCCTTGAGTTCAAACAAGGGGAGAGAGGAAGAACTCACTAGGATAATGGACATATGCAGGAGTGTGATTAGAGCTCAGTGGGAGCTGAGAAGGGTGGGTAGTGAAAAAGTCACATTAAATGCCCCAGAAGTTCAGATGAGAAGAGTTATGATGCCCCTACTGGTGAAAACCATCATAAAAACAAAAAGGCACCGACCAGTTGTGGAGTCCCTATCAATGAAATCTATGAATAATATAAACCAAGATTAATATAAACTCTAGAAAGAACACTGTAAGGACAGGATGACATGATTCAGGTCATATGTCCAGTCTCAAACTTTGTATAGCCTGAAGTCCAACCCAAAAAGTATCAAGATGGCACCCAAGTATCTGGGACCCAAACCCAGTGATGAGCAGAGTAAACCCAAGACTATCAGCCAATCCACACAAACACACTTTATAACTCCTCTCTCCTTCATCTGATTTCTATAATTACCACTGGGGTTTTGGAGGGTCTTTGTGGGATCCAAATATGTAGTCTGGCCACCATCCCAGACTTCTGTGAGTATCCCACATTGGTTATTAAACTACGTATATAATCAATCTGACCTCCCCAGCCTCTTTCTTCTTAGACTCCCTTCTTGAGGGAGCCTTAAATATCCCACAGCAGAAGGCAAGACAAGAGCCTTGTAGAGTAGGAGCTGTGTGGAAAGGGCTCTCCAGATCCCAACCTATTTCCAGTCCTTGCTTCTTTCCTCATCTCCAGTCCATATCATGACTGACTGGGTCCTTCACTTACAAGGAAGGACTTATTCCTCTCCCATATTCCAGCCGAACCCAAACCCTCCTTTCTTCCTAACTTTGCTCTTTCAGTCCGAGGCATCACCATCCTTCTGAGCACCTGGATTCACTAGTTCAGTGTAATCTCCAACTCTTCTCATCCCCACCTCCCCTTATCATTTGAAGCCTTTTAAATGCTTCTTTCATTTGATCCTCCAACAACCCTGTAGCAGAAGTGCTATTATCGGCCACATTTTCAGATGAAAAAACAGGTTAAGTGACTTGCCCATGTTCATACAGCTAATAGGTGTCTGAGAGTGGACTTGAATCCAGATCACTCTAATTTGAAATTCAGCACTACCCAATGCCCAAATGATTACTTATATGATGAAATCAGTTGGAAAATCTTTAGATTCTATTTCCATAATATCTTTTGAGTCTAACCCCTTTATTTCCACTCATTTCAGACCCTCCTCCTCTCTTGGCCTCTTAATTGATCACCCTGGTTCTATCTCTTCCCTCTCCAAACTATTCTCTCTCTATGCTGACAGATTTATATACTTAATTCACAGGACCTACTAATGCCTCTTGAACCCTAACGCTCATCACTCCAAATGAAAGAGTTCTATTCTACTTTTGGACTTCCGCATCATACAACAGGCATCTTATCACTGGGAAATCACATGAGCTGGAAAATCAAATCAGATTGGGTAGTCATATCTCATCTGATGGGTGGGCGAAGTTCCAAAATCTCTATTTAAGGACAGTCGTCTCTTCTCTTCTCACCATCTGCGTTGTTTTGCGACTTCTGTCTCCTGCTCACAAGCTGGGAACCTTTTCCCTCACCCCCATGCACTTTCCTTTTATGTTTTGGAGGACCCCATTTGATGGTGAATCTATTGAGGGCAGGGGATCTTATTTATATTTTTACCTCAACACTCAAAGTAGTCAAGAAATTCGTTGACTGACCTATCATCCCTGGGATAATAGACAAACTCTTCTGGCAATCAGAAACCTTCAAACTGGTCTCAAATACTGATTCAATTATTTAAAAGTTGTGTGACTCAGTAGGCCTGAATCTCATTCTTCTCTTCTCTAAAGTAGGAATAATAATAACTCCTACCTCGCAGAGTTTTTGTAAGGCTCAGGTAATCAAATGTGCCTAAAACACTCAGTAAATCCAAAAAATAAATGACAGTCATTATTAAATAGATAAATCATTATTAATTATACATTATATTATTAATAATAAAAAATCATTATTAAATATATAAATCAGTTATTATAAATATGTGCACTATTAAACATATAAATATATAGTATAATGTATGTTATTAATAATATATTATTTAATATATAAATTTTTATTAAACACATGAATCAGTTTTTACCATCATCTTTCCTGTAGTGTCCCAAAGTCTAATAATAGCTAACTGATAGCACCTATTACATGCCAGAGGCTATACATCTACATTATTTCACATAATAATAATAATTAATAATCATCATCATCACAATCATTCTGGAAAGTAGGTACTATTACTAAACCCATTTTACAGATAAGGTAACTAATGTAGATAGAAGTCTAGTGACTTGCCCAGCAAGAGAACAGATTGAATTCAAGTCTTACTGACTCCAAGCCCAGAACTCTGCTCTTTGTGGTCCCCCTTAACCCTGAGTCTGTGGTATCTTTTAAAGGTCATGTGGCCCTAATAAGTTAATCCCCAAATATTTGGCATATTTTTATACATAACATTTCTCTTTCTGTCAATTTCTTCTCACTTTTGTTGGTGATGTACTGGGTCAAAATTCTGCTTCTAGCTTAGTAGCCTGGGCAAGTGACCGACTGTGTCTGTGTCCTCCTCTTTAAAATAAGTGTTAGAATGAATGACTTCTGAGGTCCCTTCCAGCCCTCAATTTATGGTTGCTCACTAAAGCTATTTATGATTTCTCACTAAAGCTATTTATTACTTGTTCATATATCAAAGACATCACCCTGCAGTTATCAATATTTATAGATGGTCCAAAAATGGTGGGATCTTTAGCATCTTTTTTCTCAAACCCTCCTACTCTGCTAGAAGCAGAAGGGGCCTCCATAGGACTGGAAGTCAGATTGTAGTTTTCATGTAATGGGCTTCTTTGGAAGGGCATGGAAATCTACCACTCAATGGTCAGTCTACTGGTGATGAGTGGTTCTATATTTATTTGTGTGGATTGGTTCTTGGGAAGAAAAAGGAAACTTTCTTGGGGACCCTATTTGAGGTCTCTTCACAGCAACACCAGCTAGAATGTTTTCAAATAGGAGATCCTACCAGACTTATACTCTGTTGGCTTCACTTTCAAGAACTCAAGAATCACCTCTCTGTCATAGTAAAAGGTGAGATGTTAACTCTGCACCTGGTTTCCTGGACAATAGATATTCTTGGGTTTTTCTTCAAAGTCGGTGGTTCCAACTTTCCTTTGTGTCATTGGTCCTTGGGCAGTCACACAGGTGATGCCTAGGAATCCCTCTCATATCTTGTCTTTAAATGCATATATACACAGGATTATGAAGGAAACCTAAATATTTTGAAATACAATTATCCAAATATATAAAAATGGATTTCATAGATCAAATGCTCTAAGTCATTTACCATTTTGCTTCTTTTTGAATCTTTGAAGTTTCCTAAGATTATACAATGTCATATTATCTACAAAACATGATGCCTTAACCTCTTCTTTGCCTCTGATTTTTGCCATCATTCCTTTCTCTTGTCTTACTGCTGCTAATTAGAATTATGCTTAAAAGTCAGAGTAGGACTTGGTTTATGTAAGCTCTGTTCTTAGTGGGAAGACCTGCAATGATTCCCCATTACATATAATACTAACCCATAGTTTTAAATACTTTTCTTAATGTGTTAAGGAAAAGACCTTCTATTCCCATGGTTTTTTTTTTTTTGATGTTCTGAACAGAAATGACTATATTTCCTTGGTTTACTATTCTGTTTACCAAGAATCCTGCTCAACCATGGAATCATATTACTTGAGTTTATTATCTGAGTAATAAAACCTCCTTAATGTGGGGAAAATGAATATTATTAATGTGAGAGAAATGTGACTGGAGCACCCACCTGCACCTACTTTAATCACAGATGAGGCAAGAAATAAATCAAAGATATTTGAGACCGAAGAACAAAGAGCAGGAGGGAAAAATTATTCAGATGTGCAGAAGTCTCCTCTGAGAGGTCTCTGAGGAGTTTCCCCACATGCATCCATGACATGTCCCACAACTTTTTATGATGGTCCTTGAGGCCTCTTAGCACTTTACCTCCTAGAGAACAGCAGACCTCTCCTGAAGACCTCCCCTCTCCTGCTGCTCCCTACTGCTGCAGACATTGGCAACAAACTCAGAGTGAGCTTTTCCCCAGACTGTAGTCCTCAGGGCTAGTCAACACAGTGTCTACTTCTTAAATGTGTTTCATGATTGCATTAACTAGCACACATAAGGGCCCTCCAGGAAGCTGTGACACAGGTTTTTCTTCATTCCTCTAAGAGAAGGTCCTCCTTTACTCCTATGTGAGGATAAGTGAATTCCTTTTACCCCTTCCTTGTCTCTGGGTACAATGTGCCTGCACATGATTAGCATCTCCTATTGAATCTAAGACTGAAGAAAACACTCATGTCCCTTTCTGAATGCCTTTATAATTCTTGCCATGTCACCCAGTAGGTGGTATCCAGATATACAGTTTGAATTTACAATAAGCCTAAGGTGCTAAAAATACTGCAGATGTGCTTTAAAACTAGCAGCCCTTCCCGAAAGCCAGAAGCTACATATGTGTGTATGTCTTATATAAGTGTCTCTTGACATAATCATATGATTTTAAGTGTTTTTTTCCAAGACTTATAGAGTTGAGGGAGACATGACTTGCCAAACTATTTATTGATATAAAAATAAAGCATACAGCAGTGGCATGATCATGTCATCCTATAACCTATTACATAGCCCCCAAGATTCTATCTTAGATTTTTTTTCTGATCCTGAGGTGTAGCACGATACCCCAACAAATCACAAACCAGATCTAACAAGACTGTAGATTGGATGGCTGGTATAGAGGGGATATTATTCCTTTATCACTGGAAGTAAATAATCTACCTGGTCATCTTTACCATGTAGCAATCAAGAAGAAGGTGAGACTCTAGGACCCTCTTGGCACAAGTCCTTTTATATTTAAGGGAGACAATGAATGTATTCACCAGTCATTCTGGATGTCTCTTGTCAATCTTGAGCCATCCTACCAATTCCCAGCCTCCCTTCAAAAAAGGGCAGCTTCAGGAAGTGCTCCCTCATGGAAGAGAGAAATACTGTCTATAAACTCTACAAAGCCATTGACTTCATGTCCCAGAAGAAAATTATACCTTGGAAGAACTCCATGAAGACTCGAGAGTAAGCAGGAGTTGTGGGTTACCTCTTTGCCATGTTGTCTATAAATGTACCTCATTGCTTGTTGAACTTTGTGCACAATTACTGTGTTGAGTCTATGTATTTTTTGTAAGAATGTGACCTAATCTTGAGAGGGAAATGGTTTTGTAACTAATCTTCTTACTATTTCCATCTTAATAAATAATACCTATACTAAAAATTTGACTGAGGTCACTGACTGATCATTAATGGGAAAACCACCAATAGGGGGCTCATAACTAATGGCACCAGAAACCCATCCCTTCAAGTTTACTATCTTGGATCCTGAAACAAGTAGTAGCCAACCATCCTCTGGGAACTCAGTGTCTGAATTCTAGTGAGTTGGGGGTGGGGTGTAGTTTCACTAGGGATGGTACACTCTGATTTCTGTTCATGGTATAGAGATCATCTTGGACTCTCAAAGATGGCAGCAGGCCCAGGAAGCTGGAAAGGCCTTGAGCTGAGGTCTGGCATAGAACCTATCTTCTCACTAATCTCAGAGGAATTTATTGCTGGGCTTGCTTTCCATAGGGCAACGAATTCAGGTAACAAAAATGTATTGGTAGAAAAGTTGTATTCCCCTTCAATGAAGAAAATAATTACCCTTAAAATCATGACTCCTAGAAAATTCATTCATTAAACGGATTATTTTCCTTATAATGAACAATCTTTTTATTCATCCTTGGATTCTTGGTATAAATCCTTCTTCCACTGAATAAATATCTATGCACATTACTTCATTCTATTTGCAAGCATTTTATTTAATATTTTTTTTACAGATACACATTAACAATGGCAACTCTCCAAGACAAAAATGCATCAAGCTGATGTTGATCTACATTTGGGAGCTCATTATTCCAATGAAGTCATAAATGTAGTTCTCTCCCCAAACTATTAGTGATATTGGACCCTGGTTCATTCTCTGTTTTATCACTTCCAGGATTAGGGATCCAGACTATATTAGGGATCCAGTAATATAATTCTTCAAGAAAAAAATGTTCCACTTTGAAAAATTTATGAGAATTGTTTGTTCTTTGAATGTTTGATAGAATTTATTTGTGAATCCACCTGTTCCTCGTGCATTTTCTATAAAATAACTCAATGCCCTACTAAATTGGCCATTCTATGATCGGTTTCTTTAGGTTATTTTTTAGCTTTCTTAATTAGATAATTTACATATGTTTTAATATTTATCATTTTAATAGTCTCATTTGTTGGTCCATAGAAGCATATTAATTTATGAAAATTATCTTTATTATTTTGGGGGACTTCCCCTTTTTCATTTCAATCATTGGATTTTACTCTTTCTTTTGATTAAATCGTTAGAGGTTAATCATATTTATAGGTCTTTTTTTTAAAGGATCTCTGGTTTTCTTTATTAATTCAATCATTCCTTTATTTCCTGTTTCAATACTTCCTCCTATATCCTATGATAATTTGTTTTGTTTTTTCTTCTATCATATTATTTAATTCTTTTTATAATTTATCTTTTTCTCTCATAATTATTCTGGGACATAAATTTGTCCCTAAGTATTGCTGTGGTGATGATAAATTTTTATAATTTTTCTTTATATCATCATTGTATATTTATATTTTATTTCATCTTTAATCCAAGTATTATTCAAAAAAGGCACTTATAGTTTCCATATTTTTATTTTCTCTGAGTACTATTTTTATTTCATTGTGACCTTATCTGAAAATGTGGTGTTAACATTTCTGCCTTTTTAAATTCATAATTTCCTTGTCCCCTAAAATACAATCAATTTTTATGAATGTTTGGTGGGAATTTTTTTAAACATTCCATTTCCCATTCTGCTCTCCACATATTAAATCCAATTTCCTCAGATCTCTGAATCCTGTAAGTCCTTTATCGAATTTCTTATATTCTATTATTGAGGTTTTAAAATCTGATAATTTCTGATTACTTTTCCTTGACAATTACTTTTTATTAATATGTCTGCAAAAGCTTTTTCTTTTTTAATTGCATATGATAATTTTGAGCATTCATTTTTGTAAGATTTTGAGTTTCACCATTTTTCTCCCTTCCTCTCTTCCCTCCCCCTCCCTAAGATAGCAAGCAATTCAATGTAGGTCATACTTGTACAATCATGTTAAATGAATTTTGATATTAATCATATTGTGAAAGAAGAATCGGAACCAAAGGGGAAAAAATCATAAGCAAAAACAAATTTTTAAAAGTGAAAATAATATGCTTTGGTCTGTATGCAGACTCCATAATTTTTTTTTCTCTGGATATAGATATTTTCCATCAAAAGTCTTTTGGGAGCAGCTAAGGTGGTACAATGGCCCTAGAGTCAGGAGTACCCGGTTCAAATCTGGCCTCAGACACTTAATAATTACCTAGCCGTGTGACCTTGGGCAAGTCATTTAACCCCATTTCCCCTTAAATAAAATTTTAAAAAATCTTTTGGAATTGTCATTGGTCATTGTATTTTTGAGAAGAGTTAAATCTATCCTAATTGATCTTCACGTAATGTTGCTATTGCTCTGTACAATTTTGTTTTCCTAACCCTGCTCACTTCACTCAGCATCAATTCATGTAAGTCTTTCCAGACTTTTCTGAAGTCTGGTCACTCATGATTTCTTATAGAACAATAGTACTCCATCACATTCATATATCATAATTGATCATTCCTCGATTGATGACCATCCCTTCAGTTTCCAGTTCTTTGTCACTACATAAAGAGATGTTATATTTTTGTACGTGACTTTTTCCTCATTTAATGGTCTCTTTAGCATATAGACTAATATACTAATGTTTCTGGGTCAAAAAGGTATATACAGGGGCAGCTAGGTGGTGTAGTGGATAAAGCACTGACCTCGGAGTCAGGAGTACCTGGGTTCAAATCTGACCTCAGACACTTAATAATGACCTAGCTGTGTGGCCTTGGGCAAGCCACCTAACCCCATCTGTCTTGCAAAAACCTAAAAAAAAAAGGTATATAGTTTTACTTTCCTTTGAGATTAGTTTCAAATTGTTCTCCTGAATGGTTGGATCAGATCACAACTCCACCAACAATGCATTAGAGTTTTAGCTTTCCCACATCCTCTCCAACACTGATTATTTTCCTTGTCATTTTAACCATTCTATTAGTTGTTGTGATACCTCAGAGTTGTTTTAATTTAAATTTTTCTAATCATTAATGATTTGAAGCATTTTTCATATGACTATAGCTTTAATTTTTCATCTGAAAACTACTTGTTCATATCCTTTGAACATTTATCAATTGAAGAATGTACTTTTAAAAATTTGACTCAGTTCTATATTTTAGAAATGAGTCCATCAGAAAGTGGCAGTAGGGGTGACTAGGTAGAACAGTGGTTAGAGCACTGGCCCTGGAGTGGGGAGGACCTGAGTTCAAATCAGACCTCAGACACTTAATAACTACCAAGCTGTGTGACCTCTGGCAAGTCACTTAACCCCATTGCCTTGCAAAAAAAAGTGGCAGTAATAATTGTTTCCCAATTTTTCTGCTTTTCTTTTAATCTTGATTACATTGGTTTTGTTTGTGCAAAACCTTTTCAATTTAATGTAATCTAAATTATCAGTTTTGTATTTCATAATGTTCTCTATCTCATTTTGCTATAAATTCTTCCCTTTTTCATAGATCTTATCTATACAGCTCTTTGTTCTAATTTATGATATCGCCCTATATGTCTAAATGATGGACCTATTTCAACCTTCTTGGTATAGGATATGAGATCTTGCTCTAGGTCTAGTTTCTGACACACTATTTTCCAGTTTTTTTAATAGTTTTTATCAAATAGTGAGTTCTTATCCCAAAAGCCAGAGGCTTTGAGTTTCCTAATTATTTTTAATGTTTTTTCCCTTATAAATTTAAGTGCACAGATTTTACCCTAAGACTTATACCTGAAGAAACTTCAGAGTATCTGATCCAATCCCTTCACACCATAGTTAAGGCCAAGAGATGCCAAAGATTTGTCCAAAGTAATCTAGAAAGTAAGTACCAGAGCTAAGATCCAAAGGAATCCTGACTCCAAGACTCTTAGCACCATGGCAGGCTGCCTCTTCAGTGTTATTTTCTCACTTGGATGGGCACTTTTACTGTTTGCTCTTTTAATGCTCTATAATTTGAATTGAGTTTTGTCTGTTGCCATGGCTGCAATTCTCAGTTATCTGGCAATGCTGACATATACTATGTCCTCTCAAACTTGTATCTTTTTGGCATTAGTTGTGTTTCCTGTAAGCAATATATTAGGTTGTTTTTATTCATTTGAGAAGCCTGTTCTTTTAATAAGTGAACTCAATCCATAAATATTCAAGATATTAACTAATTGAATTAATCTATGCTTTCTCAAATCATTCATATATAATCTACTCACCTCAGAGTCACAAATTCTGAGTTGATAGCATGATATAATTTAAAATGGAGGCTTAAAAAGCATTAAAATTGAAGTCACAAAATTTGAATTTCAATTCCCAGTCTTTTTCTATAAGACTCTAACCAAGTCACTTTCCATGGGTGGATCTCAGATTCATCTTTAAAATGAAAGACCCATATTTAATGATCTCTGACATACTTCTCATCTGCATTATAAAACCCTTTTTCAACCTTTACATTCACACACAAAAAGGCAAATATATTGCCTATATTTTGTGTTAACTCAGATTTTTAAAAAATGACTATTTTTTGTATTGCAAAAATACAACTGGTAGTTGCAGCTATAATTTAGTTTCAGTTCAGATTAGAGAAGAAATGCCCTCATCTCAGATTATGAAAATTAAGTTTAATAAGTGGATAAAATCTTGTCTCGGTAGTGTCAAAAGTCTCAGTAAAAATCACAAGTCACGATGAAATCACAACTCACAAGGTTATCTTACCACAACCAGTCTTCACCTGCTGGACAAAAACAGCAACATCTGGACCATTTGGCTGGGAAGTCGCGAGGAACAATCCTTCAGAGTCCCACGGGGAAAAAATGTCCTGAGCTATGCATCCATACCACAGGGGAGACTCCAAATAAAAATGGCCCTTGACTTTCCGCTTAAATCAGTCTCTAAACAATTAAGATTCTGGTTTATGTGATCTGCTTCTGGTAGTGTTTCCAGGATTTCAGTAACTGGACATTTAAAAACACCTCAAGGGAACATTTATACTTGGTGTAATGGCTAGTTCTTCCCAAGCCTCATCATTTCCAAACCCACTTACATACTCAGGTTCTGGCTTAGCTTGTCAGTTTGAGGTCAGATAATGGACAGCTTTTAGTGAGGACAATAAGATTTTTGATATTCCCAATACATCTTTTCATTAGCTATCACCATTATCCTTTCTTCCTCACCATGAGATAACATTAAGGCTTTGAAATTACCTCCCTCTCATTTGTCTTGAGATGTGCTCTCATTTCTGTGCTATATCATCCAAAATTAACTCTACCAACTAGGAGATATCAAGGTTTCATTTAAGACCTTTTTCTTCTCCCTTTTCCTCCCAGCAGTCCATCTGAATTATTCAATTTAATCAAAACATTCTATTTTTTTAATCCCCCTCTGGTGATTGCCTTGAGAATACTAGTTAATCATCGTTGTAAAGTATCTCTTGTTCCCTTCTCAGCTTTGTATGTCAAAAACTGCTTTAAGATTGATTTTCTCAGTTCATTTTTATGCTTTTCACTGACTACCATTTTTCTCTGAAAAGAATGTTTAACTTTGCTGAGGAGAGGATTTGAGAATGATATCCTCTGTCTCCTAACCTTCAGTATTCTAGCTTCTTGGATCATTTCTCATGCTTTTTTGGGGGGAAGGAAGTTGTTTGAAATCTGTTCATCATTTTGACATTGAGATATTTTTCTTCTTGGCTGTTTGTAAGTATCTGTATCTCAAAGTCTAACAATGAATGAATTGAATCTGAGCAAACGCTCTAAACTTTATTGCCTTTCCAGCAGTCTATATATTGTATCATGACTTTAAACGGTTTTGCATCTTACCCTAACTAGTTTCTGGGCTTATACAATCTATATGTAATAATACTTCCCAGTCTCCACCCCCCTACAGCATGATTTGTAAAGTCTCAATATTTATTCATGCTACAATTACTGTTTTCTTTGGAGTCATTTCTTTTTAGAGTTTTTTTTTTCAAGGCAATGGGGTTAAGTGGCTTGCCCAAGGCCACACAGCTAGGTCATTATTAAGTGTCTGAGGTCAGATTTGATCTCAGGTCCTCCTGACTCCAGGGCCGGTGATCTATCCACTGTGCCACCTAGCCTCCCCCTGTGGGGTCATTTCTTGTTTCTGTGAACCAAATTGACTCGATAGCACTGATTCATGGAAGTTATTGTATAAAAAGTCCAGCCCCATACTTACCTTCAGAGACACTATTATTGTCACACAGAGCCTATGTATCTACCAGTTGATATAAAGAAAAAAAAAATCTCTGTTGATATACTATCTATAGCCCTACCTATTCCAGACTTGTGGAACCTAGGACTCTGGAGACAACTGTGCAGCAAAAACAGTTTGTATTCCTGTAGATACATTTTGCCCAATAAACAGTCATAAATGTGATAATATATTCCTTGACTCAAGTCATTTCCAAGAAATATACTGGCCTTAAAAGTCCAGATGGCATAAATCAACACGAAATTGGAATAGAATTCCATAGGGGACTAAAGGACTAAGAAAAGTGAGATTCAGGGTTTTGGCTTGGAGGGCCACGGGACACCGGCAACCATGACCAGACAAGTGATTCCTCTCTCTCCCATGATCCAATGTGATTAGAGAAAAATTTATGGGCAAGGATTAGGCCAAATAGTAGCCATTAAGGGAAAATGACTAAACATACCAGAGAGTGAACTAGATTTGTCTCTTCCTACATCGGCCAAAGAAATAAGAGTCAATGAGGTTGGAAACTGCAAGACTAGGAGAGCAAATGACCGCTAGAAATATGTCTAAACCAAAGGACAAGGTTGGAAACTCCTGTCTGTGAATGGGCCACAGTCCCTTCTCCTTGGGAGGTGAGAGACAGATGGAAAAGGTCAAGGAAGGAAGGGGTCCTATTTATCTTTGGGGATTCACTGTTTTGCAGGAATTGAAGTTCTATTCTTTGGAGTCACCCCACTCCCTGAGCTCCCTCTATGAGGCATTAATATGGGGGTCTTGGCTGATGAAGGTATGTTATGAAGCAGAGCTTCAATTCCAATCTTGGATGTGATCCACTCCAGAAAGTTCCACGTGGCTGTGTAGACCCCTGGCCGTTTTGCCCGAGCGCAACCTGTGCCCCAGCTGGTGATGCCAACCACCATGAACACATTACTGCTTTTGTCCTTGCACATGAGTGGTCCACCACTGTCTCCCTGCACAGAAGGGAAATATGGAAATATTATTACAGATCTTGTGGCAGGGACTCCGGATTTCTGCTCCCTCCCTGACATGCATTTGGTCCTCTCATCTCCCAAGGTCACTGTCCTCTAAAAACATTCATTCGCAGTGATCTTAAGAGGCACCATCACTGCTCCCTCAGGACACATGTACCCCAAATCATCAAGGCACTGTCCCCTCGGGAGAGAGAGAGAGAGAGAGAGAGAGAGAGAGAGAGAGAGAGATGCCCTGGTGGATGAGAGCCTGAGATCCCAAGGCATTCAGGAAGTGCTCAACAATGGCATGAGAAGGTAATGAGGAAGGAATCAAGGACCCAACAGACCTCCACCTCACAGGCCTGGGGAAAGATGTGGACAAGAAGGTCTGCAGGTACCAGAGAACTATATGAATGGTTAGATAAGGGGCTTATTGGGTAAACAGTTTTAGAATTAAGGGTCATAGTTAACTGGAAGTTGGAATCTCAATATCCTCAATGAATGGGTTTAGGGATATAAGCATCTGAGGACCTCAGGGAGGGATGTTACCTGGCAAGTGTCAATTTTACCCTCTGGGTAGCCAGCACACAGGTTGCCCCAACGAATGGCTCCATGGTACCACTCAGTTCCATTGCATGTCTCCAAATTAATGATTTTCACCTCTGCTTCCTGTAGAATAGCTGCTGGCTGTGAAGCTACAACCAGAGTACTCTGGTCAGACGGGTCACCAAAGTCCCAATCCAAGATTCTTGCCCCACTTCAACTCTGACTTTCTATGATCCTCAAAACTGTTCTGACTCCATGACCTTTGATCAACCTCTGGGACCCTCCCCTAAACTTGTCACTCTGGGATCCCCTCTACTCTCCATGATCCAACTTTTACAAAAATGTACGGAATGTCCTTCTTGAAGGGCAAGGCAAGAGCAGCCAAGAGGTTCAGCAAGGAAAATGGCAGCAGGCACTCCGGGTACCTGGACAACTGAGGAAAGACACTGGCCTCACCATCCAGTCCCACATTCCTACTTGTCTTGTGTGCACAGTAAAACTTATCAATGCAATACTTGGTTCAGAGAGAAAGTCAAAGAGCTGGAGGAATGAGTGTCTCTCTGCTCTAGGGGTTATTGAATAGAATGAAGAAATACTGAAGAAAAAAGACCTAAGGCAAAGAGAAGATTCAGGACAGAGGTTTTTGTTTACAGTATGAAACAAGTTACAGTGATACCAGTGAGTCAGAAGGAGAGGTGTCTGACAAGACCGATGTGGCATCACAGAGGATTTACTCACTGAATGACTATGTCAAGTCTTTGCAGAAGGGGGAGAAATGAAAGAAAGTTCTTAGGAAGAACCTCAAAGAAGGAGTCTAGCCCTCTAGGTATAGTATCAAGAATAATAAATCTTCTCTCCCTACCTGATACCTGCCCCTGTCTTGTTCCTCTCTCCTTGGACCTTTCCTGTCCTATCCTGCCCGATTCTGCCTCAATGGTCCCCACCTTCCACAGTACTTTCTAGTTTTGTCCCAATCCTTAATTCTAGGTACTGAGCATCTCCTGGGAGCCTCCTGGTACACCCCAAGAGATGAAATATTTCACAAAAGCCTCCAGGAAAATGCATCCATATTCAGAGAAAGAACTATGGAAACTGAATATGGATCAAATCAGACTATTTTTGCTTTAAAAATTGTTTTATGCTTTTTTTTTAATTTCTTATGCTTTTTCCCCCTTTGTCCTGATTCTTTTACAAGATGACTAGTTTTGAATACGTGTAACATGATTGCACATATATCAGATTACTCACTGTCATGGGGAGAGGGAAGGGAAGGGGGGGAGAGAGAAATTTATGGAACTCAAAACCTTATAGAAAATGAACACTGAGAACTATCTTTACAAGTAATTGGAAAAAATAAAATTTTACATTTTTTTAGGTTTTTGCAAGGCAATGGGGTTAAGTGACTTGCCCAAGGCCACATAGCTGGGTAATTATTAAATGTCAGCAGTCATATTTGAACTCAGGTCCTCCTGACTCCAGGGACTGTGTTCTATCCATTGCACCACCTAGCCACCCCTAAAATTTTAAATTTAAAAAAAATGTAAAGACTTCCAGAAAATGTTACCCTGCTTCAATTAAGTTCCCCTGAACCTTGGGGGAAATCAGGACAAGAGGATCAAATCTTTTAGGCTATGCAGAGATTTAGTGGCCCCTTGGAAAAAGTTGTTTGTTGATTGCTATTTGTTATACTACCTGAATTAATGTTCCCTACTTTATTCATTTGATTATCTCATTAAATCACCTGATTTAATTATCTGATTAAAGATCTGTGCGATATGCTTTAGAAGTAAGAGACATAAAATAGAGGGGATAAAAACATTTCAAGTCATGAGATTAAATTGGGTAATCCACATATTACAGAAATTCTGTAATTCTGGTGAAGCAAGTCACATTCTCTGCCAAAGATCAGAACCATGGAGAGGGAGCCAGTCGCCTGGAAGAGAACCAGAGAGAATTGTCGAAGTACTCTCTGCTCTTGAGTGCTGTAAACAAAAAATAATGATAAACTTTTGTTTTGACAATGCCTGGTCCTTTCTATTAAATAGGACTACACACAGACAATATCTTAGAGTATTTCCTGGGAGGATGTTTCTAAGAATGACTTAGAACATTTCCTATTGACAAAAACATAACAAAAATGTATATTGGCTTTAAGACAAAGCTCAATTGTGACGGAAAATGCCATACCCATCCAGAGGAAAAACTAAAGACTCTGAATACAGACCAAGGCATACTATTTTCACTTTTTTAAATTTGTTTTATGTTTTTTCCCCTTTTGTTCTGACTATTCTTTCACAACATGACTAATATGGAAATATGTTCAACATGATTCAGATTACTCACTGTCATGGGGAGGGAGGATAAAAGAGAGGGAGACAGAATAAAAAAAGACAAAGATCAAATCTGTAGGATTTTAAGTAAAAGTTCTAACCAGTGTTCATCAGCCTCCTTAACACTTCCATGGATCAGTGACAGCATGAGAGTAGGTGTTTTTGTTCATCAGGGTCAATACAACCCCAACCTTGTTTGTTCATCCAGTCATGCACCTCAACTCCATGTCTCAGTAAATTCCCCATAGGCAAGCCACTTAAAATAACAGAAGCCTCCCTTGGATGTTTTTCATCTCATATAGATACCAGGTCATTAGGTAGGCTATGCATCTGCTATCTTCCCTCTCACTGCACAACTAGCTGACCCCCTTCTCTCATTATCCAAGTCCTCAATGAGGTAAGTCTTTTTGAGTAGTTTATATTGGTTGGGCAGAAACCCTTACTCAATATACCAGGCACTTACTAAGTACTGAAGGATACAAAAAAAGACAAAAACAATCCCTGACTTCAAAGAAATTACATTTTTGTTAGTAGAGAGAAGAGAAAGGAACAAGAGGGAAATAGGTACATTTGTTATTTCAGTCATGTGTGACCCCATTTGGAGTTTTTTTTTGTTTTTTTGGGTTTTTTTAGGTTTTTGCAAGGCAAATGGGGTTAAGTGGCTTGCCCAAGGCCACACAGCTAGGTCATTATTAAGTGTCTGAGACCGGATTTGAACCCAGGTACTCCTGACTCCAAGGCCGGTGCTTTATCCACTACGCTACCTAGCCACCCCTGGACTTTTTCTTGACAATGTTTTTAACAGTGGTTTGCCATTTCCTTCTCCAGCTTATTTTATAAGATGAGGAAACTGAGGCAAGAATTGAGGCAGAAAGTTAGGATAATCAACCAGTAAGAAGCAATGAGGATGCAAGGGTGGCAACTATTGTGAAAGTGGAAACAAGATTTGATAAGATATTAGAATTACAGGAGAAGTGAGTGTGTGGAAAGGAGGACACTGAGGCTGCAGTCTGGGTGACCTAGAGGTTGCTGTGAGTCGTATGAGTAATAGGGCAGTTTGTCAAAGTGGTGGGTTTGTAGGAAAAGATGATGCATTCTGTTTTGACCTGTTCTTTGAGATGCTTGCAGATCATCCAGTTGGAGAAGTCCAAGAGACAGTGATGATTCGTGTCTGAGATACATTACAACTTTCTGATGCCTTCCCTACTCTCATGTCACCTAGAGCAACATCCGCAGGAAAATAGGGAGGTTCAGCAAGGTCCTTTGTGCTAGTCTGGCATAGATGGAAGTCCTGACACACTGAAGTCAGAACTATGAATTACTCCAACAAACCGGAAAGCAATTGGGGATTATATGAATTAAGTGACGAAAAACTGGCAAATGGGAGGCGTTAAATAAATGCTTATTCCCTTTCCCCTCAAGGGTTTATGCCCTTGATGCTGACATTCCACTGCTAAACATGTATCCCAAGGAAGCCATTACTAAGAAGAAAGCCCTCTATACACTAGCACTTGTTTTCTAATAGCAAAAAGTGGAAGCAAAGTGAATAGAAACAAAATTGCCCTATTGAATGTGGAATGACTCAACAAACTGTGGTCCATGAATGTTATGAAAAATTACTGTTCCTTCCTCATCAGCTAATATGAAAGCTTAAAGAGGCGTGTGTAGCGTGAATGTGAAAAAAAAGATCCTGGTCTTTTGACTCCTTAGTTTGAGAAAAAGAACATAGCATTCTGGATTCCGAAGAAACTAAGTCTCCAGGAAGCAGCTAATCTGCAGTAGAAAATCTTTATCACATCCCTATCTCCAGCTCACTACACTAGAGATTTCAGGGAATTTTCCCTTGGGTGAAATCTGAGAATCTCTCTCTTGGTTGAGCTGAGTTATCTCACTCCCACTGGGAGTACTCATTCACCCTGCATTGTCTGGTAACTATTCTCCTATGTATACTTTCTCTAATTTCTATTTTGCTTTGACTTGGATAAATGGGTTTTGTGTTCATTATAGAACTGTTATTTGAAGGGAGAAATAAAAAAGAAACTTGGGGGCATGTCTTCTCCATTAAGGGATGGTGATCAGAAACACAAGTTAGACCTACAAATTATTCCCCCTAGACTAACAACATTCTGGCCCAATATACCCTCTCTCTGAGGAAAGCAGTCTCTGACCCAAACCACCTGCTACACCCCTAGGCAGAAATCAAAAGTCTCTTCTCCCTTGAAGAGTGGGTGACTTGAAGAGAATTCTAAAGACATCTAGTCATCTCCCTGAAAGCCACATCTAGAATGACCTAAGTGAGCATATAAAAGTCTACATGGGCAATTCAGCACACACACCTCTCACACATGGAAAAAATTTACATGAACTGGTGAACAGTGAAGTAAACAGAGCCTGGAAAACAGCATACACAATGACTACAGCAATGGAAGTGGAAAAACAATTACAAAAGATTTGAAAATAAATTACAATGAATAGTCATGGTTTCAAAGAAGAGCTAGAAGAAAGCCTTAAAATTAGTGAGAAAGAGAGGAGAGAGAGGAATCCTTTATTGTGAAACATTGTCTCATTTGCAGTTTTTTTAATATATCAACTGATTTTGCTAATTCTTTCCTCATCTTCCTCTTTTTTATAATCTTTGTTATATATGATAGATCCTGGGGAGGGGGGGTAGAAGAAATATCAAGGGAAATTGTGTCAAAATAAAAGATATCAAAGCTATCAATAAAAGCATATTTAAAAACAAAGAAAGTGCTGAATAATTTCCCAGGTTGCAGAGCAATCTACTCTTATTGTATTCTGTATTTACCTCTGACTGGTCTGTCCAAGATACGTCTAAATGATGAAATATGTCTAGAGGCCACCTATCCAGCTGAGGTTATAACCTGGTAGAAGAAGGTCTATTTATATACCTGATAAAACTGAAGATCATTGAAAAAAGCATGGATTCTCTCATTTGTGGCTTCAGTATCTCCAGTGTTGAAGGATGTCTGGGATGTAGTAGGCTTTTAATAAATTCTTGATGACTAATTAATACCCTGGTTAACATGTCTAGAGAAGGCAACCATTTTGCAGGAATGTCACACCTGGGAACTGAGTCAGAAGGTACTGAGTCAGGAGTCCACTACCCTTACCTAGACCTTGGCTGATTTACAGGGTCATGGGGGTATGACTGGAGTAGAATTTCCACAGAGATTCTTTCATGACTAAGTAAAGTTCTCCAGATACAGAGAAGAAAGAATGAAAACTAACAATGCCAAGATCTGACAGAGTGGGAAAGGAATTTCCTAACCCTAAGTCAGCTAGAAGATAGATAGGGACCTGGCAGGCTCTAGCAAGAAGAAAAAAACAGTTCCATAAGCAGATTTAATCTTAGCCTGAGGGCTTCTCCTGGCTTTTATTGGCTACTAGTTTGTATGTGGTTGCAATTCCCTATAAACTATGATTTAAGACCTTATTTTCCCCCCTCAGGAAAAGACTGCCATCCAGAAGGTGGTAGAAGAGAGCAGCAGATGATAATCACCAAAAAGTAGCTAAAGACCAGGAGGTGGCAGCAGAGAGAAGATCAGTAGAAGCTGAGTAAACCAGGGGCAGGGGCAGGGGCAGGGGCAGGACCAGGGGCAGGACCAGGGGCAGGACCAGGGGCAGGAGCAAGGGCAGGGGCAGTGGCGGCAGCAGCAGCAGCATAGGCAACCCTTAGACCACGGAATTGAGCAAAGGGACAGAGCTACAGAGGACCCTGTTGGCACTGAAGAAATCAGAACTTAGGTTGCTCTCCACAGCACTGGAGGCCTGAAATACCCCAGACACCTAGGTGGGCTGGTCGTCTCTGGACCCTGTTTCATTTATTTTCCCCAGTCCCCCAACTGGTAATAAATGGGATAGCCAGCAATAGAGTGTAATAAGGAAAGAAATAGTTTCTAAAATTTTAATTGCTAATTTCTGGAGGGAGAGAGAGAGAGAGAAAGAGAGAGAGAGAGAGATGGACAGACAGAAATACAGACAGGCAGACAGATAGATAGATAGATAGATAGATAGATAGATAGATAGATAGATAGATAGATATAGATAGATAGATGAGAGAGAGATGATAGATAAATAGATGAGTGAGAAAGAGAGAGATGAATGGATGGACAGATAGAAAGACAGACAGACAGACAGACAGACAGACAGACAGACAGACAGACAGAGAGGGCAGCTAAGTGGTACAGTGGATAAAAACATCAGCTCTGGAATCAGGAAGACCTGAGTTCAAATCTTACCTCAAATACTTAGTTGTATGATTCTGGGCAAGTTACTTAACCCCCAATTGCCTCCAAAATAAAATTATTTAAAGTATGCTGGATTTACAATTTTAAAAATAATGTTATATTTTCTTTTTATACATAAGATTTTTTCTAATTACATACAAAATAATTTTCAACATTCATTTTTTTTAGGTTTTTGCAAGGCAAATGGGGTTCAGTAGCTTGCCCAAGGCCACACAGCTAGGTCATTATTAAGTGTCTGTGACCGGATTTGAACCCAGGTACTCCTGATTCCAGGGCTGGTGCTCTATCCACTACACCACCTAGCTGCCCAAGCATCAACATTCATTTTTGTAAGATTTTGAGTTCCAAGTTTATTCCCTCCCCTGCTCCTCAAGATAGCAAGCAATCGGATATGTTATACATGCACAATCATATTAAAAATAGGAAAATATTTCTTGCTCCGTATTTTGCTATCCTGTTATATTGTCTTTTGCTTTGAACTTCTGATTAACATCAAAGAAATCCATGTGTAATCCTTGTGCCCAAGTCCATTGGTATGGGTGAAGATGAATGCCCTAGCCTACCCAAGGGACAAAGGGGGGTTGGTGAGAGTAAAAGAACATCTGTTCTCAACCTGTCCGCTTGGAACTCTTCAAGCATTGAGTCTCATCAAATGCTTTTGGCTTCCAGGCTTCAAGAGGGAAGATGGAAAAGCCAAACCCACTTCAGAGTGTTGAAGACAGAAAAGATTCTGGAAAGTTATTAGGAGTAAAGGGCAGTCCCCATGTCCCCCATCATGTCCCCAGTCCCATCTTGCTATTCTAAAGACTTTTGGGAGTTGTTGCTTGAGAGAGGGATCTAGGATTCTTTCTCCTGGCTGAACTGATTGCCTCACTCCCTGTGGGAGAGCTCTATCACTCTGTATTGTCCGATTTGTATCCTCCTATGCATCTGTTCTATGATTTCTGTTGTGCTGATTTGGATAAATGAGTTATTTGCTATTCTCTATGTTCATTATGGAACTGCTATTTGATGAGAAAGGGGTCAAGTCTTGGATACAGCGCTTAGTGTCCTCCATCCCCCTAAAAGGACAAAGTGAAAAGCATTTTAGATGGAATCCAATCATATCCTCAGACAAACAATAGTTAAGGGAGCAGATACCTGATACCCCTCTGAAAGTATAACCTCTGGCTCCAACCTGCTGCTTCCCCTCCTGGCAGGAATGAAAGCCTCCTTTGGAGAAGGGGTGGGGGAGAAGAGATTAAAGATACTTATTCAGTGTCTCTTCGAATCACATAGTTATATACAACATCCTTGTTGTACCTGGGGACACGCTAAACATTGGTGGGATCATATGAGCTATGGTTTGAATAGTTATTGTCCCTTCTTTAAACATGGAATATCACAACTCTATAAAATAGCAGCATTTGGATAAACATCATCTTTAGAGAATCATTCTTTTACTTGGGCCCTGCATTGCACATCCTCAGTAATGCTAGTGAGGACCTTAGATAAATGTTTCCCTGAATGAACCTCTTATGTGTGGGTATATATGTGTATGTTTGTGTGTATATCTCCCTTGAGGCTAATATTTAATGTAATATTGTTTAAAAAGGATCTCCAAGGTGAAATATGACAGGATTTTTATGATTTTAAGACATATATATTCAACACATCACACTTAATGAGGGCCTTCAGGGAAATGTCTAGTTCTGCTACCTACTTTTTTCCATCAAGAAGGAATAGGCACCACAGGATTTTCTCTTTTCTACATCTCTTAGTCACATCTATGTTTAAAGATGTATGAACTACTCTCAAAGGAATTGAAGAAATTTGCCCTTTTTTCTTATTTGGAGTATTTTTCATGGGTCTGGGTTCTTCTCAGAATTATCCCCAAAAACATGGAAGAGAGAGAGGTATATGAATCCTTCATTAGAAAAATCCAGGAAACTGGACTTCCATTTCTGGCAGATATCTTGAACTTATTATTAAAAGGATGGTTTAGGAATATTTAGAAAGTGAAGCAGAGATCACTAAGGGTGAAGTCAACAGTTTGGTTAAGAACACACCATGTGAATTTTGTTACCTTCTTTTACAGGGTTAAATCAGAATAACACTGTAAGAGAGAAGGAGAATATTATAAACAGAGCCTTGATGGATTCAGCAACGTAGTAGATGAGATACAAAGAAAGGTGAAAAACATGGTCCATCCCCTCAAGTTGTGTACATTTTAATGGGAGAAAACAGCTCATAAATAACCAGATGCATATAACATATAATATATATATATATATATATATATATATACAGAGTAGATGAAAAATAATCTGATAGGAAAGGAAAGGATGATAATCTGAAAGAGAACTGAGGTCTGAAGGAACTAGAAGTCATAGTAAGAAAAAAAGGTGAAAGGGAGCAAGGAATAGGGAAAGATAGAATGATGGAAGATGGCGAATGGATCAAAGAACTGCAGTATTCTTTTTCTTAAAATAGGTTTTTCTCTGTATCTTCTGTTTCTTAAATCATCATCCTAAGTATTATATCCTAAATATTCTTTCTTCTCTCCTTCCTAGTCCATATGGCAAATGGTGGGGGGGGGGGAGAATGAGCACAATTGTTTAATTCATTGAAAAGGTTCAAAAGACATATGTGTTACATAAAGCTGTGGATTTCCCCCCTACATAAAGGGGTGGGTTGGGGATATTTTCCCATATCTGTTTGTTCAAATCACACTTGATCTTTATAATTTTGCTATATTCACTTTTGATTTTTTAGTGTGTGGTTATTCTTTCCGTTTACATTATTACATTGTTACAGTTTGTTTAGCTCTGCTTACTTTCTCTGCTAAGTTCATATAAATTTTTCATGTTTCTCTGTTCATCATACATCATTTCTTATGGGACAGTAATATTTCATTATATTCACATGTCACAATTTTTCAGCATTCTCTTAATTTAGAGTATCTATTTTGTTTCCAAATCTTTGATATCACAAAAAGTTTTACTATAAAATTTTGGTGTATATGAAAACTTTCTTATTAACTCTTAGACTATAAAAAGTCCAGGGGCCACTAGGTGGCGCACTGGCCCTGGAGTCAGGAGTACCTGAGTTCAAATTCGGCTTCAGACACTTAATAATGACCTAGCTGTGTGGCCTTGGGCAAGTCACTTAACTGCATTGTCTCACAAAAAAAAACTTTAAAAAAAAAGAATATAAGAAGTCCAGTATCAGAATTCTGAATCTCTTTATTTGCATAATTCCAAATTGCTTTCCAAAATGTTTATACCTTTTCATAGCTCTACCAACAATGTCTTAGTGTGCCTGTCATTCCACAAATCCCTCCAACATAGACTATTGACATTTTTAAAACTTTTGTCAATTTTTGCAGTGAAACTTCAAGGTTGTTTTGATTTTTATTTCTCGTATCATTAATGATTTAGATAGTTCTTTCATATGATTTTTAATACTTTGCAATTCTTCATTTGAGTATTGTATGTTCATATCCTTTGACCATTTATCTATTGGGTAATAGCTATTTATATATGTTGTGTGCACTTGTATATAAAATATGTGCATGTATATTTTATTTGCATATCTTGGATACCAAACATTTATCAGAGAAATTTGATATAAAGATTTTTCCCATCCTATAACTTTCCTTCCTATCCTAGCTTAATTTTATCTAATTAATTTTAATTTTACCTAAGCAGAAGCAGTTTCATTTAAACTTATTTATTTTATCTGTTGTAATTGCCTCTATCTCTTGCTTGGTAAAGAATACATCCCTTGCCCATAGCTGGGAAAGGAATATGATCTGTTTCTTGCCTAATTCCCATGTCCATTTAGAATATATTATGAAAGGGGAAGCTAGGTGGCACCATGGATAGAATACGCGCCCTAGGGTCAGGAGGACCTGAGTTCAAATCCAACCTCAGACACTAAATAACTACCCAGTTGTGTGACCTTGGGCAAGTCACTTCACCCCATTGCATTGCCCAAATAAAAAAAAATCTAGAATATATTATGATATATAGTATAAAATGATAGTATGCCTAGTTTCTGCCTGACTTGTTTTTTCAGTTTTCCTAGTAGTTTTTAATTAAACACTGAGTTTTTGAGCTTCTGAGTCCAGTCTGCTCCATTTAGTTGTCTCTGTATTATTTAACCAATACCAGATGGTTTTGATGATTATTTCTTAATAACATAATTAGAAGTCTAGAACTGCTCTTTCCTCCATCATTTCTCCTTTTCATCATTTTACATTATTCTAGAATTTCTTTTTCCAAATGAATGGCATTATTTTATCAAGTTCTACTAAATATTCCCTTTGCTATTTGATTTGTATAGCATTAAAAGTATATATTAACTTCAGTAGTATTGCCATTTTTATTATATTGGCATGGCCTAGCCATGAACACTGAATATTCCTCAGCTATTCAAGTTGTTCTTTATTTCTTTAAGAAGCATTTTATAATTGAATCCATACAAAATCTTAGTGTTCTTTGGAAGTTTAATTCTCAAATATTTTTGCTTTCTATTTTTGTTTCTTGGGTTTTGTTAGGAATTATTATTATTATTATTATTATTATTACATAGGAATAAATTCATTTTTGAGTATTTATTTTGTAGACTGAATTTTTGCTGGTTATCTTGATTAAAATCTTTGCTATTTTCTCTAGTAGTTTTCAATTGTCTACATATCAGTGAACAGATTTTTACTTTCTATTTATCAAATCTTTTTGCCTTTTATTTCTTTGTTTTATTGTTGTTTCTATATTGCCAGAACTCTATAAAATAGTGGGTAAGTGGATATCCTTGCTTCACTCTTGTATTTATTATAAAAGATTCTATTGTATCCCCACTGGACATGAGGTTTGCTTTTGGTTTTAGATAGATATGATATTTTAAAGTTTCTTCTGTGCCTATATTTTGTAACGTTTTTGAACATAAAAGAATTCTATATTTTGTCAAAATTCTTTTCTGCTTCAATTGAGATGATCATGTGGCTTTGAATGTTGTAGTTTTTAATATGATTAATTACTTTCCTTATGTAGAACTATCTATGCATCATAAATTCTACTACATCATAATGATTTCTTGGATAAATATTATAGTCTGGTAAAATTTCATTTAGAAATTTCAGCCAATATTCAATCATGAAATTGACCTACAGTTTTCCTTCTGTGTTTTATCCTTCCCTGATTTAAGTATTAGAACTATATAGGATGCTTTCCTTCTCAATTTTGAGAATAATTTGTGATCTATTGGTACTAATTGTTCTGTAAAGTTGGATAGAATTCTCCCTTGAATTCATCAGAATCAGAAGTTGCTTTTCTTTTCTAATTCCTTCACAGCTAAATCTATTTCTGTTTCTGACATTGGGCTATTTATGATCTCCATTTGGTCTTCTAATAGTTTGAGTATTTTGTATTTTTGAATGCATTTCTCTATTTTGTTTGTTATTCTGTGGCTATCACTATGCAATATAACCTAATTGTTTTTCTTCGTTTTGATTTGATTTCATCTTACTCATATGCTATTTTATTCATTGATTTTTTTGCTCCCTTTTTCTTTAATCAAATTAGTTAAAAGTTTATCTTTTTTGCTAGTGTTTTCAAAGAACTAACTTTTGGTTCTGTCATTTCTCTATTTTTTTATTTTCAATATATCTATTTCTTCTCTAAACTTTAAAATCTCTTTCTTTGTGCTTGATCTCATTTATATTTAAATTGTATTTTCTCCATTTTTGTCTAATATTGCAATTTCTCTTACTATAAAAAGTACTGTTTTCTTGAGATACTTTAGCTTATTTTTTAAGGTGGCCCTAGTATTCCCAAGGACTCTTCTTCCATGCCCCCAACCCTCCTCCTCCCATTTAGTTACTCTCTGTTTTAAAGCCTTTTCCTTTATTTTATCTGGTTAATTCCATTTTTCTCTCTGTTTTTCCTCTCCGATTTTTCCTTTCTTTCTTCCCTTCAACTAGTCCTGTTCATTAATTTTTACAATTTCACCTTTATACTCTTACCAGAAAGGGCTTCTTTCACTTTCATTATCCGGCCTCTCCGTCTATTCTAGACCCTCAGTCTCCAGTTTATGACCTCCATTCCTCATGGAACCAAGACTTCCAAAGTATATATTCTAGACTCTTTCTGTTGCTGCCATATAGAGCTGGTTCTCTAGATGACTCTTTTCTATTGTGCCTCCTTTCCAGAACAAAGTCAGCTCCTGTGAGTGATGGATAAGGTACTGCCCAGTAGAAGGAACTTCCCCATATGCACACTAATTCCTGATTATGTGGCACACTACTGATCGAGTCATGCCCTCTCTCCTAGTTACTCCATTTGCCTCAGTATTTCCTCCCTGGGTCCGTGCCCTCCCATTCTTCAAGGCATTAGTTGCCCCAAGAGTTCCAACTCTCCCAACCCCAAGGTAGACAAGCACCAAGTCTTCTAAACCACATTCAGCACAAGATCATACTCTTCCCTCATAAGACATTCCCATCCATAGAAGCATTTATTGGTGGAATTCTTCCTATTCGCAAAGCTAAGCCTCCTTCCCACTTCCCCCCTTATTCCTTAACAGCCCCTCACCCACTCCCCCATATACTTTTTCTCTTCCTGTGACAGGAGGGGCCACTTCATCGTTACCTTGCAATCTGGCTCATGTCCATCATGTATTCTCTTCTACTTCCTGGTTCCCCCTCACCTTTCATTCACTTTCTCAAAGCTTTCCATTATAGAGGGGCAAATCTGGACTTTACATATCACTCTGTGCTATATATCTGCATTTCTACTTGGTTAAAACTCCATAAAACAAGATTCCCAACACTGAGTATCCCCTGGCATATGACTCCCACTTTCAAGCTTCTTTTTCTGTAGGTCTTCTCCATTAGATTGTAAGTCCTTTGAGGGTTCCTTTGAGGTTCTTTTTCTTTTTTTTAGTTGTATCCCCAGTATAGTACCTGGAGCATTGTAGGCACTTTGTTGAATTTAATTGAGTCAAAATTTATAATATATGATATGATGTGATATGATATGATGTGATGTGACATGATGTGACATGGTATGACATGATGTGATGTGACTGACATGTGTCATGATATGATATTATGTGACATGATGTGATGTGACATGATGTGACTGGCATGATATGTGACATGGCATTGTATGACATGATGAGACATGATGTGACTGATATGACATGCTGTGATGTGGTGTGATGTGACATGATATGGTGTGATGTGACATTGTATGATGTGGTGTGGCATATGATGTGGCATGGTGTGACATGATTGACATGGCATGACATTGTATGGTTATGACATGGCGTGACATGACGTGATGTGATATGTGGTATGGTATGGTATGGTATGGTATGGTATGGTATGGTATGGTATGGTATGGTATTTATGGTATGGTATGGTATGGTATGGTATGGTATGGTATGGTATGGTATGGTATGGTATGGTATGGTATGGTATTTATGGTATGATATGGTATGGTATGGTATGGTGTGATACTGTATGATATGATATGATGTCATGTCATGTGGTATGGTGTGATGTGATGATATGATATGGCATGACATGACAGGATAGGATAGGATAGGATAGGATAGGATAGGATAGGATAGGATAGGATAGGATAGATATGAAATATAGTTTCACAGAAGCATTGTTTCACCCATAGACTAGTTATTGCAAAGTTCTGTCCATGATGCTCCAGACTCTTCACTACCACCTCCACCCAACTTCTGCCTTCATCACAGTCATCTCGTGCACTTTTTGGGGGGGGGGGGTGGCAAGGCAATGGGATTAAGTGACTTGTACAAGATCACACAGCTAGTAAGTATTAAATATCTGTGGTTGAATTTCCTTTGACTCCATGATAGGTGCTCTGTCCACTGAGTTACCTAATAAACTCTTTGTATACTTTTCAAAAGGGGAACTTCTTAGTGGTCTCTGCTGTCCCTCCGTTGTTGCTGCCCTCGGTTGCAACATTCATTCATCCCTTTTGCCTTTCTATTGTCTGAGACATTCAAGAAGCAACAACCTTTTCTCTAAAAAGTATTTCAATTTTCTATTAGTTAATGTCCATCATTCTTCATTTTTGGTCTGCACCTTGCACTCCATTGCTCTTCATAATACCTTATCCATTATTAATTAAATTCCCCTTCCTTTGTATTGGAGTGACTTTCTCCTGGTTACTTGCAGAATTTTTTTTGAATTACATTGTTAAATTTGGCCGCATGTGTCTTGGAGTTTGCCATCTTGGGCTTGTTGTGTTGCTGTGCTTCTTCTGGTGGGGATCTCTGAATTCTTTTCATTGGTTTTCATTTTTTATAGATCGATGTTCTGCACAGTTGTCCTTTTCTTACATGATGGTATTTTTGTCCTGTCATGTTTTTCTTGGAGAGTGATGATCTCTCTTTGAGATGAGTATTTTTATTTGCATAGTGATGCTGTTCTTTTTTGCTTCTCTTCTTCTAGGTTCTCCTTCATTTCTGCATCTTTGTATTTCCAGTCTGTTGCTCTCTCTTTTGTTTCTTTGATAAGATTTTCCATTTCAGATTTCATTTCAACTCAGCCTATTGATTTTGCTGTGCAGGCCATAAATTCCGCTTTAATAATTCCCAATTCTCCTAGGTGGTGCAGTGGATAGAGCACCGGCCCTGAACTCAGGAGTAGCTGAGTTCAAATCCGGCCTCAGACACTTAATAATTACCTAGCTGTGTGGCCTTGGGCAAGCCACATAACCCTGTTGCCTTGCGAAAACTAAAAAAAAAAATTCCCAATTCTCTTTTAAGCCACTTATTAGAAGCATATTGTGATCCATATGCTCCTCAAATTCTACAAAGTCTTCTGCCTCTGATTATTAGATCATTTCCCTTTGTCAGATAATATTTATTCATAGAGCTCTGAATTCATTTGCTAAATATGGAATCCATATTTCTTTATGCTATTAAAACTTTTCTTGTTGATTTATCTGAATATTTTCAAGTCTTTGAGTTTTCTTCTTCCCAAGATCTTTGGGGATACTAATATTTTTTCCATTTATTTTCCCCTATTGCTCACTTTCTAATTCCCTCCCCTCTAACTGTGGCTTCTTTGGGGTCTTGGTTTTCAAAGTATCTCTTCTTCCCACAATAGGCAACTTATGACTTTTGGGAAGGAGAGGAACAGAACTGATCCCATCTATATGCTGAACTCTTTTCTCAGTGTTGATAAAAGTATCATAGAACACACATACTGATCTCTGTGTTCTGTCTCATTCATTTTCCTCTTCAGTTGTTTGTTCTGGCATCAGCAATTCAGAAAAATGCTACACTATTATTATGGAGTTGATTTCCACAGCCTGGACTGGGAGTGGGATGGGGTACTGAGCTCTATTTCAAGTCCAGACGTTCATATTTCCCCCTTGTCTCTATTCCTGACTTTCTTGCAGAGATCTTTTTGCAACAAAGACCATTGTCCATCATGGTTCAGGCTCCATGGCTGCTTTATTCTTTTCTTGCCTTCTTTTGGATTCTAGATATACTTAATCATGGAACCAGCTGAAGTTACTTTCTCTTTGGTGTATTATTTGGTTTTGAAAGAGTTAAGAATGGGGAAGGGAGGGTCTTCTCTTGGGGAGAAGTAAAGGGAAAGAATTGTGGGCAAAAGGGGAAGATGCAGGAAGGGAATATTGAATATTTGAGAAGGTACTTGAATATATTATTAAATTTGGTTAATGTAAAAAAAAGAAAGAGTTAAGAAGTCAAAGAATTCAGAGAAAAGTCTAGTCCTTTCTCTAATTAATCATATGAACCCAAAGTGCCAACTTCAGAGTTCTCAGTTGTAGAAGAGGAACATGTATGATGTTGGCAATCAAGAGTGCAACCACCCCTGTGGAAACAATGCCGAAACGTAAGTGAGGGCTAGATCACCAGAGTTAAAAAGAGATTACAAAATGTGGAGGGGCTTTTGAGGACTATCTGGGTAAATGGAGAAGAGATTGACATAGGGGAGAAATAAAGATTGTGAGCCAAGCACGTACATTCACCCTTTGACCTAGAAGCAAATACTTCTGAGAGCCCAGACTGGTGATGTTTATCTTAAGGGAAAGTCCAAAGAATTCACCGGTTAAAGAATGTCTCTATAGGAAAGTGGTATCTTAGTGAGGAGTAAAGAAGGGTGGGTGGATTACCCATGAATTCACAAGAAAGGTTCATCAGAGCAGCTGGCCCAGACTTCGAAGATTCAAAGAGTGCATGAGCGGTCATATGTATCCCTGTTGATTCCCTGCATCTTTTTATGAAATATGTATCTCCCCATCAGCCAAGGTCCCCTTTCAGTGATGCTCCCATGATGATATGTCATGATTGGCTAAGATGTCTTTGGCATGCCTGCATATGACCCTTAATGATTATCATAACCCCTGAAATATCCCCTACATACTCCCAGGGACTTCCAGAAGCTTCCCCGATGATTCTCCCAAAACCCATCTCTGGCTTACCATCCTCCTCTTTGTATCCCCAGCCAGCAATGATACAAGGCTCTGAGTCCTTGACTGGATCTTCTGAGAGGAGGGGTAGACAGGCCACTTGTATCAGGTGACCACAGTGCACAGGCTTATCCATCTCCACCAGTGCGATGTCATTGGCCTCAGTCCGAGTATTGTATTGTTCATGTACCAGAATATGAACTGCCTTCCGCTCCTGTACTTGAGGGCTGAGCCTGGCTGCTGCTGCCCACTGTACCTCCCATGCACCAACCACCAGACGCCACTGTCTCAGATCCCTAAGGAGACAGTCACTGAAATGAGGACCCAGACTGGCCCCTTACCTCCCTCCCCACTTCTATCCACTGAGGACACATCCCTTCTATTAGACTTCCAAGAATGAGCTTCCTGAAGCCCGGAGAGAAGTTATAGGAAAGGAGGAAAAAGGAAAGGGAAGGGGGAGGGATTGATAGGAGAGAGAGAGAGAGACAGACAGAGAGCCAGACAGAGAGAGAGAGAGAGAGAGAGAGAGAGAGAGAGAGAGAAACCAAGACCTGAAGACTTACAAAGGTTAAGATGACAAAAGGGGGAAATGATCAATGTTAGAGAGGGATATTAATGTTGGGATATTAATGTACTATTGGTGGAGTCATGAACTAATCCAACCATTCTGTAGAGCAATATGGAACTAGGCCCAAAAAGCAAAAAAAAAAAAAAACCTGATCATACCCTTTGACCCCAGCAATGCCAATACTAGGACTATAGCCAAAAGAAATCATAAAAAATGGGAAAAGCCCCGTATGTTCCAAAATATTTATAGCAGATATTTCTGTAGTGGAAAAGAATTGGAAATTGAGGGCATAGAGGCAGCTAGGTGGTACAGTGGATGGAGCACCGACCGTGGCATCAGGAGGACCTGAGTTCAAATCCAGCCTCAGACACTTAATAATTACCTAGCTGTGTGATCTTGGACAAGTCACTTAACGCCATTGCCTTATTTTAAAAAAAAGAAGAAAGAAAAAAGAAATTGAGGGAATGTCCAAAAATTAGGGAATGGCTGAACAAGTTATACTATATGAATGTTGTAAAGTGCTATTGTGCTGTAAGAAACCATGAGTAGTTGGACTCTAGAGAAGCATGGGAAGAATCAAAAACTGATGCTGAGCAAAGGGAGAAGCTCCAAGAAAAAATTATACACATTAACTCTTAACATTGTGAGTTGATCAACTTTGACAGATGCAACTCCTTTTAGCAATTTAGATAGCTAGGGCAACCCTAGGAGCCCTGCTTTGGACAACGCTATTCACATCCAGATGAAGGGAAGAAAAACAAAAACCAAAAAAACCTACAGAACCTGAATGAACACCATGTTCACTTTGAAAATTTTCTCTTTTCCTTCTTATCCCCTGGCTTTCTTTCTTTTCCCTTGGTCCTTATTCCTTCTATAGAAAATGACAAATATGTAAACATGTCAAACATAAATGTACATTATTCACTAGACTGTTCACTGCTGAGGGGAGGAGGGAAAGAAGGGAGGTGGAAGAATACTGCGTAACTTAGAACTATGTATGTGAATGAATGCTGAAAAACTTTCATAACATGTACCTGGAAAAATAAAATAAGATATCAATAAGTAAAAAAAAAAAAAAACTTTCAGGAGGGTGGGGGGGGGGGGGGGATTCCCATAGAGAGAGACACACACCAAGAAATTCTGAGATAAATCCCTAGAAAGAAGCCCTTGAGAACTTCAGAGAGAAAAGAGAGAGAAAACCCCAGAGACCCTCTCTGGAGATAGACACTACAGCACCATCCTTGCCTGATCTCCAGAGACAACTGTTGAAGAGATATTGCAAGATAGATTCTAAAAAGATACCTACACTGAGTCAAACCTCAATAGAGATCAGCAAAGTCAACAATTTTAGAGTTAGACCCCTGAAAAAAAGGAGAGGGGAGAAGGAAGGAAGAAAAGAGGGAGAGAGAGGTTTAGAGATGACCCTGGAGAGAGATTGTCTGCCCACCCCTTCTCCATCCCCTTACCTGTTGTTCTTGAAGCAATGTGCAGCTGTAAGCACCCAGGTCGGGGCCAATAGAGAGCCTCCACAAACATGAGACCTTTGCCAACTAGGGGTAATCAGCTGCAAACTCACCATCCAGGGCCAGGCCCCAGGGTGAGTGTCCTTGCCTCCCAAGATTCGACTGTTTGTACTCTTATTTTTAGCCAATGGCCTTAATCCACAGGGGCCACTGGAGGAAAAACAAGAGTCACAGCTGAACAAACAGGAGGTGATGGGGAAGGGAAACAGTAGAAGTTGGAGAGTGTCATTAACTTTTTCCCACCCCCTGCCCAGAACCAAGTGGGAAGTTCAGCCCATTCCCTTCTCCCTGATGGCACCTGAAGGGAAGAAGAGATGCCAAGGACTACCTCTATGTCTTACTCCCAAGCTCATGTGTCCCCCACATTCCTTTCTTCTACAGTGTACCTACCTTGTGCATGTGTCCCCCTCAACATTCTCTCTCTCTCACACACACACAAACCTAAAGGAGGGGAGGGACTACAGAGGCCATCTAGTCTAAAAAGCCCTGGTCAACCAATCTCTTCTAGAAGACCTCAAGCCAAAGGGAATCCCCGCCCTTCAGATGTAGCTCATTTCTCTTTGGGATAGTCCTAACACATATTTCTGTGTCCCCAAACATATATCTTCCACATTCACTCATATGTGACCCAAATATATTCTTGACCTCAATCACATGAAACTACAAACATATGACTCATTGAGTGTCCCCTATTCACTTACTCACACGGCCCCTCATCAAGATCACCCAAATTCCCTACAAGGGAGAACAACAGTGTCTGGCATAACACCTCTACCCTCCTCATCCTCCAGCCTGAACTGGGAGCCAGCATGATATCACAGTACAACCAATCCCAGTCTCCAGTGATGTCAAGATAGAATGTGGGGGATGGGAGGTGTTCTAGAGACACTGGAAAAGGAAAGCCTGAAGCTAAATGGGAGGTACAGATAATGATCATGGCTTTCATTCTCATCACCCTTTGAGGCTTACAAAGCATTTTCCTCACCTCAGCTATCAATCCGACTATTCTCATGGACTCAAAGTCTTTGAACCAGGCTATTGCTCCAAGGAATCAGTCATTTTTGTGCCTTCTCCCAGTTCCTTCATTGACATGGAAGAATGGAAAAGATTACTTAACCAAGATTGAGGGAACAAAATACAAAAGGAGACTTCTTGCTGATCCCTGGCAAATTTTCCTAAAAGTTATTGGAAGAAAAAGCATATAGGCTTTGAACTAACAGAATATACTGGTGTCTGGCCTTCCCTTGAGGAAGAATTGGCCTAGGAATTCAGCTAAACAGAAAGCTATAGGTGATGAGCTGCAGCCATAGTATCTGGCAAGGCTATGTTCATCATCAGGTTGTCAGGCCAGTCCAAGATGTCATTAGAAGACAGAAGATGCCCTTCTAGGCTTGTGCCCTGGCCTCAAATATTCCTGGCACAGGTCTCCCCTATGTTCTTCTCATTGAGGATATATGTAATGGTGGAAAAATGTATAGCAGGTTTATGAGGGAAATGTTTTGTTGCTGTTTTTTGTTACATTGTTATTCCAATATATGCCTTGCTTTTTTGTGTGTTCTTTGACTGACTTTTAAAGGTGAACATCAGGAGGGGTTTATGTGTTGTGGTTTTATTGGATGGGAGCATAGAGTAGTTGGAACCTTAAGTGGTGACTAGGTTGGTCAAATTCAAAGGGAATCAGATCCCTGCAGCCACATGTTGATAACAAAAAAATGACAAATCATTATCATGTATATTTGTTTTGATAAACATTTCCCAATTCTATTTTAAATGGGAAACTAAAATCTCCTCCCCTCCTTGTGTCTGAGAGACAGCATGTTAGCTGGGATAGGGAGCCTATATGTCAGAAAGAAAACAAGAAGAAATGTAAAGGACACAACGGAAATGGTTCTTGTCGACTCTCCTTCCCTTCAGGTCAGACTTCAGACTGCATTGACTTTTACAGCCTTGGCTTCTGACCTAGAGGACCAAACCTGAAAATTGTGCCATGCCAGGGGTTGCTGCAAAGAGATGAAGAAACAGTATCAGAAAAACTCATGGATTTGGGGGGAGCAGGAGAGCCTCAAAAATCATTTGGTCTAACAGGTATTATCTCTCCAAACCTCTTCTATAAGCTCTTATGGAGTATTTTCTTGAAAACCCTCTAATGATAGAGGACTCATTAACTACTCAAAATCTAGAAGTTAAATGACTCCCCTAGGATGAATGGCAATGCTACAACTTACACCCAAGTTTTCTGACTCAAAATCCAGAGTTGCCTCTATCCCAACACTTTGTGAGTTATCATTAATAAACCTGAATTAAACACTTATTATGCACAACACTGTACAAGATGCTGAGATTAAAAAGAAAATGTCTCAGTACTTAAGGAGTTTACATTGTCTCAGGGAATATATATATGTTTCCCAGGTGTGGACCCAACATGGTGACCACACACCTCTAATGTGTCTTTACATTGGAAGGTCTAAAAGGATTTTTAAGAGTTGGGGAAGGAAGAAGGAGTGGGAAGAGTTCAACTAATGTCTTTATCACATGACTACAACCCAATACATTCTGGGTACTCAGGGTAAGTATGATGAGGGGAAAAAAATCAATTCCTTCCACTCACCACCATCACTCCTTTGCTTCCATCAGTATGCTCCCTGTTTACACAAAATAAGTTACAATGACACAACAGACTTTTTCAAAAATAAAATTTTATTATCTTTTGTTTTCACATTGACTAAATTTTCCCTTTCATTCCTCCCCCTCTTTCCCAGAGAGACATCATTGACTCAAATATAATGCATTTACCTAATAAGACAAAGGATAATCATTACATTTATTCAATAAAAGATAAAAGTGGAAAAAATAAAATTGTACATCCATAAACCTGAATTGTACTCTTATCCCAATGTACTTATCCAGACAGTGGGCACACATTTATGAAACTTAGCAGAAAGCCACATGAATAGGAAAACCTATGCACCTGGCATGGCCCTGGACGGCAGATCTTGATGACCCTGATCTCTTTATAGAACAGTCTTCACCAAACATCACTGTTAGGCTAAAATGATTTCTTGGCCATTCTCAGGTCACTAAAGCAGCATCAGGCTCTTTTAACACAACCACTCTTAGCAGGATGCCGAGAAAGTGTTACACTCTTTTGGCAAAGTATATCAACATAATTCAAAACAAGTACAAAGCCAGGCTTACTCCTTTATCTTCTCCTTAGAGAGCAATGAAAGGTAGTGCAGTCACCCCCAGAGAAGTTTCCCTTCTCACAAACTGTTGAAAGCAATAAAAAGAAATAAGGCAGATTTTCAAATAAGCAGAGGGCCCTACATTTCTCCAATTAGTTTTAGAAGGTACAAAGCTGATCTGGTTTCAATCCTTTCTTAACACAGTCTTTCTCCACCCAATCAGCTCTCAGAAAATGAACCCCTCTCATCCAATCACCAAGATTCCCAGCAAAATAATTTCAGTCAGCTTGATAAATCAGCTCCTATCAAATCCTGTAGTCTGTCTTGTGCAAGTAGCTTCTGTATCTTTTTTCACTAAGACCTCACATTCAGCTTCTTCTCCTGCTTCAGTCTTTTTTTTTCCTGGTCAACTTCTGTATGACACTTCATTTTAGAACCCTTTTGTTTTAAGTGTCATAAGCTATGATGTGAAAAAAATACATATGTATTGATACATAGGTATGATCCCAATCGTTTAGCACATTTATGGTCCTTCACATTTTCTCTTCTTTCTTCTTTGTATTTTTGGTGCCTCAGGATGAGTGGTACCTGTAATTTTTTTCTTTTTCTTTTATCTCCTTAGTATTGTCTCTGCCAGGAAGATTGTGTAACAGATGCCCTTTGTTGTTGTTCAGTCATTTCCCATAGTCCCCCAAATAGTGATTTCATTTATAGTTTGATTTATAGTCAATAAATAAATAAACATTCATTTAGCACCAGAAACTGTACTAAGGTCTAGGGATACAAAGAAAAATCTCTGCCTTAAGGAGCTCACTGTCTAACATGAGAAGACAATACATCAAAGAGTAAGGGAGCCCACTATGGAGAACTGATGTTATAGAACATCAATTTGCAGTGGACACATTCAGCATAGCGCCATGATTTTCTCCCATTTTGTTCAGCAGCACCTATTTGGGAGCAAAAACATTAGAGGGTGGGAGACATCCAAGGTAGATTGAATATCAGATATATAGCTTTCAAAACTCTCCAGTCACATGCAATTTGCATCTTTTGGACATAGGTCCTCTGTGACCCTTGTTTCTGCCTTGGCTTAGTGAATAGGTCTTAAGATCCTTTCCCCTTCCAGGAGAAATCAAGCAAGGTCTCCCCTTTTTTCTCTGAGATTTGGATAACTCTTTCCCAGAAAACATTTGGAGGTATAGCATAAGAGAAGTGAAACTCTTTCTGTGATGAATGAGGATTTATTTGGGAAAAAAGATATCCTTCAGGTCATCGGTATCAAAGGGGAATCCCAGACTTAGAAGACTACACACCAACATTATTTTGTGTTGTATTTTTATTTTTTAAACATTTTTTAATTATTTTAATCTAGATCTGAGTCTTGCCAGTGGGCAATGAGTTTGACTTCTCTGAGCTCCTACTAACTTGATGTTATCATTCTGAGGCCTAGGATGGGCCCCCTGAGGAAAGATTTAATCCCTGTGGAAGAAGAAAAGAGATTTTTCCCATAAGACCCAAGGGGGGGGGCAGCTAGGTGGTGCAGTGGATAAAGCACCGGCCTTGGAATCAGGAGTACCTGGGTTCAAATCCGGTCTCAGACACTTAATAATGACCTAGCTGTGTGGCCTTGGGCAAGCCACTTAACCCCATTTGCCTTGAAAAAACTTTTTTAAAAAGACCCTAAAGGGGGGGAAAGAAGGGATGTCCTGCCTCTAATGTGATTCTGAAGTAGGAAGAGGATGTTTTGGTGGGTGACACATTGGAGGTAGAGGGTGGAGGTGAATGGGTGGAGGTAGAGGGAAAACCCTAAGGATCAACTGAGATTCCAAGAGATTTGTATGCAAAGAGGCTTAGATGCCCTGTTAGCCACTTGACTATAGACATCAGGTGTTGAAAAAGTAGTTATTGTGGGCCAAGTGGCATCACCTGTGTTGGGGCTGTGCTCAGGCTCACAGTCACTATCATGCATCAGGAGACCTGAGGAGAATCCTATGGACTCAGTTGGCAAGATCTGAGTCCTGAGCCTTCTGATGGAAAGAAGGAAGGAACACCCAAGGACCAGCACATCTGTCCTTCACATTTTTTTTCTTCTTGGTGACCTCTGGGTTGAGTGGTACTTGTCAATTTTTCTTTTTCATTATCTCCTTAGTATTACCTATACAAGGAGGATCCAGTGTTGTTCATTTTTCAATCATGTCCTCCAACTCTTCCTGACCGCATTTGGGGTTTTCTTGACAAAGATACTAGAAGGGGGCAGCTAGGTGGCGCAGTGGATAGAGCACTGGCCCTGGAGTCAGGAGGACCTGAATTCAAATCCAGTCTCAGACACTTCATAATTACCTAACTGTGTGGCCTTGGGCAAGCCACTTAACCCTATTGCCTTGCAAAAACCTAAAAAAAAAATGACAAAGATACTAGTTGGCATGTTCTTCTCCAGCTCATTTTCCAGATGAGGAAACTGAGGTAAACAGGGTAAAGGGATTAGCCCAAGGCCATATAGATGATAAGTATCTGAGGTCAAATTTGAACTCAATTCCGGATTTCAGGCCTCCACATTCTCCACAGTGCCCCCGAGTGGCCTAAATGTGCTAACAGCATTTAAATGGTGAAAGATCCTCTAGAATAGAGGCGTCAAATACAAGACTCCAGTGCAGCCAAAACCTGATTGAAGTCTAAGTGATTAAGATTTAACAAAATAAATAACATATAATGAAACATAGATAACATTACATTTTAAAATCAGGTCAATATGCAACTTGTATGTGATTTAGTGGCCATTTCTATCTGAGTTGGGACCACTGGTCTCCAAGAGCTTGTTATTATGGAGTGACAAGTACCCAGATTGACTGCCACCTCTCAGGGTTCTCCCACTCCCATGGGTCAAGCAAGCTTATCCCTAAGGGACAATGAAACTGGTGCTTGATTGACCCAGGGGTGGGACAAGCTCAAACTGTGCCTCCCCTATTTAGTTTCTGAAGATACTGGGAAGTATCCTGGATACATGGGGCCATAAGAAGGTCCACCACATGGGGGGGCTGAGGCTGAAGCATTTCAGATTCAGTTTATATCCCAAGACCACTCCTTTTCTGCTAATATATTGGTATAAGGAGAAGCCTAACCCATATCTGAAAGCAGAAATGAGCAAAGCAAATCCCATGTTCCTTATCTCCCTAACCCCAAGCCTTCCAACGGTCAGCTCCAGCTACCAGAGTTCTCCCTTCCCCTCCTATCCCACTTCCATGCTGGTCTTTTTGTATATCCCAGCTCTTAGCTCTTGATAAATGCTGGTTGATTATGCTTGAACCTCTGTCTATAACCTCTCTGCCAAGACAGGCAAGAGAAGTTTGATTCATCATTGGTCCTCGGGTGTGGAATTAGGTCTAGAATGGGTCAGAATTCTGACATCTGGCCCAGTTGCTTTCCTTTATAGGAGTCAAATGAAATGTTCTCTTGGTTTTGTGCATCATCAGTTCATACAAATTTCCCCAGGTTTCTTTGAATCCATCTCTTTCATCATTTCTTATGATTCACTCAAGGCTGACCATGTAGGATGGGTTCTGCCCTTCCACCAGAGTCCTGCTCTCACCCTGGTTTGTGCACCCTATTTCTAGGATGCCTTCAAGATACAAGAATAGAACCTCCAGGGAACCTTCTTGTTGCCTATAATTTGTGTATTTATAAATAGACATTGAGAGCCATGGACTTTACTGCTGGTCCCTTTCTAAGATTCTGTCTCCTGGGCTCTAAGGTCTCTCAAGGGTAATCCTTTCTACCTTGTCTCTCCTGTCTCTAGTTCCTGAACTTGGCAGGTGTTCTTAGCCTGTCTTTCCCTGCTTCTTTCCTTTTTCAATTTTCATGTGCTTTGAAGGTATCTACAGACTTAGTGTGTGCTTGTAGGATTAAGAATGGGCTGAATCAGCTTTCCTGCTTTCAGAAGGGTCAAAGACCTAAAGGGAAGACATTCTTTCTTTGACTGTGAACACTCTTGCTAGTTCAGGCCAAGTTCTCAAAGGGTTGGGTTGAGTTGGGTTGGGTTGGGATGAGTCCCACCTTTATCCCCACTGTTCAGAAATTTCACTCTCAGAGAGAAATGAAGGAAACAGTTGGACTTTGGGAATTCCCAATTTCCCTTTTACAAAGGCAACTGAAACGAATTCGTTTCTTATAAATTTATTACATAATAATAATATAATAATTAATAATAATATAAGAAACATAGATCTCTGTGGGGTGTATCACAACGTCAGGGTCAGGAGGCCCCGGGGCTGGAGAGGGGAGGAGAAATCTCCCCACTGAACTCCATACAAAAGACGGGGGTGAAACTGAACTGACCCTGTCAAGTTAAAAACCCAAAACGGAATGGAACCAAAAACCCACAGGTAGGTGTGTGTGTGTGTGTGTGTGTGTGTGTGTGTGTGTGTGTGTGCGCGTGCCGTGGTGTGTGTGAGACTGTATGAAGGGGACAGAGACTGGGTGAGTTCTGAGTGACTAAGAGACCTTAGGAGTCTCCGTAAGACTTCTGTGATCGGTGGGCAGGCTTTGCGGCCTTCGGTTGTATTACTTTGTGGTTCTGTGTAACTGTTTGTGGCTGTATCACTGTGGGGCAGAGAGGGGAGGGAAGAACAGTATGTGGACAGTGTGTGTGCGTGTGTGTGCGTGTGTGTGTGCGCCCCCAGAACAACCTCAGCACAGACCTGCGTGCCAGGCCCCTGGGGTGTGACATTTTCTATTTTCTTTTATTAAAAAAAAAAAAAGTTAGAAATACAAACAGAACCTTGTGAGTGACATGGACGGAGTTTAGTCCAGACCCCAACCCCCAGATTTAAAAACAGGTCCAAGAGGGCGCCCCCCCACCCCACAGACCCCAAAGGTCATTGCTGAGCATTAGAAGTCACAGTAAAGGGGCCATGGGGGAGGGGGGAGGGGAAGGGATGGAGAGGAGGGGGGAGGGGCATCTCACCATGGAAAACAGCCTCACAGATTCCCGGCGCCCTCCCCTGAGCCGAGGCAGAAGGCAGGCGGGGCGCCGGGCTCCGAGGCCTCCCCAGGGAGCCGCCTCCTCGTCCTGCTGGGAGCTGACGGGCCGCTGCCCCGAGGGGCCGGGCCTCGCCCCCCCACCAAAGCGCTCCTCCTCCCCACCCCGCACGGCTACCCGAGTCTTGGGGGAGCCCCGCAGGTCCTGGGCGAGGGGGCCCGGGCCCGGGCGCGCACCCACTCTCGCGCTTCCATTCACACCGTCAGCAGACCCCGCGGCCCGGGCCCGGCCTGGCAGGAGCCGGGCCCCAACAGCTTGCCGGTCTCTCTCACGCGCAGCTCCAGCCTCGCCCAAGCACAACCGCACGCACCCGGACCCCCGGACCCCCGGACCCCCGGACCCCCGGCCGCAGGCCCAGCCGCCCACGCTCCCCGAGCCCCCGCGACACACGTGCGCGCACACAGTCTCACCGAGGGGAGAGGGGAGGGGAGGGGGGGGGGCCTCTGGGGATCCGAGACCTTGGCAGCTGCGATGGGGGACGGGGCGGGCACCCCCTCCTCTGGTGACTGCTGGATCCGGAGGAGAGACCCTGGCGGGGGGGGGCGAGGGCGGAGACAGTGAAACGAGACTGAGAGGCGGGGCTTGGAGTGGGGACCCCGCGGGGGGCCCTGGGGAGGCTGGGGGTCCTCGCTGCCCCCCTTATTGGCTATTGTCTCCCAAGCCAGCCGCGGCCCCGAGTGTGCTGGGGGCGGAGCAGGATCGGAGGGCGCGAGGCCTCACTCGTCCTTTCCTGCAGCACCTGAAGGGGGTGGGGGGCGGCGCGCCGGGCCCGCTCAGCGGGGGGGCGGGGGGGGCGGCGGCGGAGCCCAGACCGGCTGGAGCGGCCCCGGCCCCCCCTCCCCCGCGCCGGGCCGGGCCCGGGCCCGGGCCGCAGGGGCGGGTGGCAGTGAGGCCGGGCCCCGCAAGGCGCTGCGAGGTGGAAGACGTGGCGGCCGCGGGCCGGGCGCGCCGGGCTCCGACCCGCCCGGCCCGGCCCGACGCGGCCGAGCCGGGCCGGGCCGGGCCGGGCCGGGGGTGGGGCGGGACAGAGACGCTTGTTCCTTTTCTCCTTCCAAATATAGAGCAGATTAAAAATATGCAAACCCGGGGGGAGGGGGGCCCTGCTCAGCCCCGCCCGGCCCCCGCATGCCGGGCCGCCCCGCCCCGCCCTTCAGGACCACGTGCTGGGGGAGGGGGGGCAGGGCAGGGGTCGGGGGCGATAAGCAATGTACAGGGCGACTCTCCGAGCAACGGCAAACAGGACGATTCATGCAACATTCCGGCCCCGGGGCCGCGACGCGGGCTGGGGGGGGAGGGGGGCGCTGGGGGGCGGGGGGCGGCAGAAGGAGGAGGAGGAGGAGGAGGAGGAGTGGTGAAAGGCAGCGGGGCCGGGCGGGGGGGGGGGGGGCGGGGGACCTGACCGCCGGCCGGGGCAGCGGCCTGTCCGCGGAGAGGCCGGCCCCCCGCGCCCCAGCTCGCGGCCCGACGAGGGGGGGGGGGCCCAGGGCGCGGGGCGGGCGGGGGCCCTGCCGGCAGGGCGCCCGGCGGGGTGGGCGGGGCCGGGGGCGCGCGGTCAGCTGTCCGCCAGCGCCTTGAGGGCGCGCTCGATGTTCATTCGATGGCCCACGCGCGTCACGCCCAGCTCCACGTAGTCGTCCTTGGTGAGCGCGGGCAGGTGCGCGCCCTCGATCTCGTGGTCCTCGAAGCGGTCCCGGTGCTCGCCCAGGTGGATGCTGTCCAGCCAGTCGCCCACGTCGAACTTGGTCCAGAGCTGCAGCGGCTTCTGCTGGAAGGGGCGGGTGGGGCCCGGGGTGGCGCCCAGGCCGGGCCCGGGCCCGGGGCCGGGCCCGGGAGGGCCGGGGGCCGGCGTGGGCGAAGGGGAGGGCGAGCGGCTCCGCGCGCTGACGCTGCGCACCACGAAGCGCACCTCTTTGGGCTCGTGGGGGATGGAGAGGCTGGACGACTTGAGGATGGTGGGGGGGGTGAGGCCGAAGGGCCGCCCCACGCCGCCCCCGGGCCCTGCGCCCAGCCCCTCGACGCGCTCCAGCGACGCCGGCTTCACGGGACTCGGTGTCCGGCGGGCCACGGGATAGCGGCTGCCGGGCCGGACGGTGTACGAGGCCCCGGGCCCCGGGGGCCCCACGCCGCTGCGCTGCTGGGGCTGCTGCTGGGGCTGGGGTGACGGCTGTTGCGAGATGGAGCTCAGCTCGCCGAGGCTGCTGAAGAGCCTGCGGGGAGGGAGAGGGTCAGGGTCAGGGCTGGGAGCAGGCTGGGGGGGGGGGGGGAGGGGACCGCACGGAATCCCCGGGGACCTGGGGCTCCCAGGGGCGGAGGAACACATGAAGGGGCTTCCAGAAACCTAGGCCGATGGCCGGGGGGGCTGTCACCTGGCGCCCCCCCCTCCCCTGTGCTCCTCAGGCCTAACAGGGTGGGCAGAAGAGAGAGCCCCGCGTCTCTCGCTCCCGCACCGTGGCCTGGGTTAGGAAGGAGACCTGGTGTCTAAAGGTGGGCTCCTGGGCTGCCCTCTGGAGGCCGCCAGACCCGCCCCTCTCTCCACTCCTGCTGCTGATTTCCCTCAGACTCTGACCCTGCAGACCCTCCAAGGCCTCCTGGACCTTGAGACCTACCTCGATCCTCACGGATTCCATCCCCCAGGCCCCGGAGCCCCGTGGACACTAACCCCTTAGGCAGTCCCTGGATGGTGGTTCCTAGAGCCCTGAGACCCAGCTGCCTTCCCGCAGGGACATGGGGGGGCTTGGATCGGATGGGGTTCTAGGGCAACAGACAGACACAGCGAACGCGGCGGCCCCAGCCCCCAAGGCGGACAGGAGGCGGCTGGGCACCATGGACAGCGGCCGCCTCACTTCTCCGCCTTCCCGGGGGAAAGGCTCGCCCGAGGCCTGCCCGCCCGCAGGTCCCCGGGGCCAAAGGCAAAGAGGTGAGGCAGCGCACACAGCGACCCCACAGCGCAGCGACCGAAGCCTCATGCAGCTCCCCCTGCGCCCCCGACCCCAAGCTGCGCCCCCCGCCCCGGCCCGGCCCGCGTGGAATGGTGAGAGGCGTGGGATGGGGCATGCTCACTTACACGGCCGGCGCTCGGGACCCACCGCCCATCTAGACAGAGCAGCCACATGCAGATGGGGCAAGAAGAAAGCAATGAGAGAGTGGGTTAGCCCGGTGGCCAGACATGGTCCCGCCCCCGCCCAGTCACAGCCCATGCCTGGACACGCCCCACATGCCCCGACAGACGGACAACACATGAGCCCGAGGAGCGTGGCCTGGGCCCTGGAGATGGGGGGACTAATGGGGCCAGGGAGAGTCTGAGGGCAGCGTTCATGGGTCTGAGCAGAGCAATCCGGGGATGGGCCGGCTCCCTCCCTCCCTCCCTCCCCCCCCCCCCCAGTCTTGCCACTGGTCTGATGGGAAGGGTGGGCTGGGGTCTTCCTAGGGGGATTATCCCTGGGGATAGCCTGACCAGGACCCTCCCCAGTCCTCCAAAGAACCTGACCCTCTCTTCTCCACTTCCACTCGGTTACCTTGCTGCCTTAGATCCCTTCTCTCCCTCCTTCTGACTCTCCTGACTCATGCCATTCCAGTCTTATTCAACACTCTGTGACCCCATTTGGGGTTTTCTTGGTAAAAAATATGGGAATGGAATCATTCTATTCTCTAGCTTATTTTACAGATGAGGGAACTAAGGCAAAGAGAGTTAAGTGTGGAGTGGCTAGGTGGTCTAATGGATAGAGCACCAGCCCTGAAGTCAGGAGTTCAAATCCAGCCTCAGACACTTAATCTGGCTGTGTGGCCTCGGGCAAGTCACTTAACCCCATTGCCTTGGGGGGGGGGGGGAGGTAAGTGATTTGCCCAGGGTCACATAGCTAGTGAGTGTCTGAAGCCAACTCAGGTCTTCCTGGTTCCCAGCTCTGGACTCTCTCTCCTCTGTGCCACCCAGGTGCCCTGCCATTCCATCCTATCCACCAGAAACTTCCATCACCAAATTATCTCTACTGTTCCTTATCTGCATCACTAAATCATCAGATATGAAGCAGTAAAGGACCCCAGAAATTGTCTAGTTCAACCTCTACATTTTCCAGACAAGGAAATTAAGGCTCAGGAGGAAAATGACTTGTCCAACAAAGAATAAGGGGCAGGAGCAGAATCAAAGCCCAACTTGATCCAGGAAAGGGCCCTGGAGTCTTATTCTCAGAATTAAAAGAATGATGAGCTAGCATTTAGCAAACAAAAAATAGCAATAGTGGGAAACAGCCTTGTCAGTTTTCTCATCTGCTTGCAACTGAAGTCAAAGACCTGTGTTTGAATGTCAACTTTAATATTTAGCCTCTGAGTGATCTGAAAGTCACTGCGCTTCCTTAGATTTCTTTCCTCATTAATAACATAAGGGGTTGTACTAGATGACCACTAGGAGTCCCTTGGAATTCTCAATCTAGCCTTGTGCTCCAAAATGATCCCTACCCTTCCTTATACATTAAATGCAGACTACAACACAGTGTGACAGGAGAAATGGTCCCCTTGGGCAATGGAACTCTTGGCCAAGAAAGGCAACCAACCAGGAGAACAGATGGAACATCCTCTTTGACCCTCTCTGCCCTTTGCCAATGTGTACTTGGGTGGGGGCTTTCACGCAAATGGCATGAATATAGAATCATTTCTTGATGCTCCCTGAAGAGAGATCGAGGAAACTAGATGGAGCCAGTGGATCAAAAGGAAACTTAGGGATCCAGGAAAAGAGGAAGAGAGGCAAAAAGGAAAGGTTATTAGTGAAACAAGCTGGATCCTGGGAAGCAAAGAGCTTACCTCTCACACCAACTTTCCTCTTCTCTCATCAAATTCAATCAACAAATACCGGCCTACTAGGTCCTAGGCACAAATTCCTTGACAAAGCTGTGAATCCTCTTGGCGCACATTTCCTCACTTGTTACTCTTCCAAATCCTCTGAAATCTGGCTTCTGACCTCATTATTCAAATGAAAATGCTCCTTCCAAATTACCTTCCTCTTCCCCCCTGCCCCCCACATCTTTTTTGCCAAACCAGATGGTCTTTTCCCAGTCTTCCTCCTTCAGGACCTCTCTGCTGCTTTTGACACTGCAGTCCAGCCTCTCCTGGATAGTCTGGTCTTTCTTGACTTGGGATGACTTGGGTCTCTCCATCCTCCTACTGGCCAACTGCTCCTCCTTGGTCTCCTTTGCTGGATCTTCAGCCACCCAAAATTCCATAACTAGGGGTCTCACCCAAGGCTCTTTTTCCCTCTTATGTAAAAGATTTCTTAACAGTTTTGTGTTATGAACCTCTTTAACAATCTTGTGAAGCATATGGATTTCTCTCAGAATCATGTTTTAAATCATTGAAAGAAAGCTAAATTTCCATCAAAAATTAGTGAAAATAGTGCTCGCTTCAGCAGCACATATACTAAAATTGGAACGATACGGAGATTAGCATGGCCCCTGCGCAAGGATGACACGCAAATTCATGAAGCTTTCCATATTAAAAAAAAAAATTAGTGAAAATAAAAATGCCATTTTTTCCTATTGAAGTTCATGGACCCCACTAAAATCTCTCCAGGGATCCCTTAGGAGGTCTTGGGCCCCTCCTTAAGAATACTTGTTCTATAGGGGCCCTAGGCCCCTCCCAACAGTTTTATTTAGCACCTCCATGAAGACAACTCCCAGGTCCACAAAACTCAGCTGTTCCTCCCCTTAAGCTCAGTTCCACATCACCAATCACCTTTCAGACTAGATAACCTAAATTCAACCTGAACAAGACAACTCATCATCTTCCCTCCAAAACCCACCCCTGTCCCTAACTTTCACGTTTGTGTCGAGTTTCCCCATCCTTTCAGTTATCCGCCTTTCTAACCTGTGTTGCTAACTATACATACAGCCACATTGCTTGGATGTACCCGCTTCGCACCACTCCCAGAGCCACACTGGCACTTCTCACTAAAGCCTTTTAAGTAGTGCTGCCACCTCAAAGTTTTTCCTACTTATCTATTCAGCACATAAGCTACCCAGAGGTAACCTTTTGTTGTTGTTTTTGCAATGCATTGTGGTTAAGGGACCTGCCCAAGGTCACACAGCTAGGTAATTATTAAATATCTGAGGTTGGATTTGAACTCAGGTGCTTCTGACTCCAGGGCCAGTGCTCTATCCACCCCAACACCTAGCCACTCCCCAGAGATAAAGCTAAAACATAGATCACATATCTCTATCTCTGTCTCTGTCTCTGTTCTCTCTCTCTCTCTCTCTCTCTCTCTCTCTCTCTCTCACACACACACACACACACACACACACACACACACACACACACCACACACAGTCACCTTTTTTTTTTTGCAGGTGCTGGGGAGAGAGTTGTTTGGAGGAACCACCACTGACCATCTGTAAATTCCCACAGGTCTCTCATCCTGAGTGGGCAAAAGGCTAGTTCACCAGGAACTGATCCACTATGAATATCTAGATTTGCATTCCTACCAGGCCCAGGGAATCTTTAAAAACCTTGAAATTAAGACTCAAAGGAAGCTTGAAGGACTGAACCAGGAGTGATTGATGACTTCCCCACTTCTCCTTATCCCCACTGCTATTCCCAGGCCAATACTAGGCCACCATCATCCAATGGCCTCTCCATCAAGAAAGCCTTGTGCAGATCCTGGTTATCTTCCTCAAGGAGTTGAACCTAGTCTGCCATCTGGTAGCATTCCACTCCATCTAAACTCCTACCCCCATCACCTTAATTGAGTATTGTACATTGTTGTTGATCATTGTGGGGTTGTTTAAACTCTCTTCTCTATAAGAGAACCTCCTACCTCTCTGACCACGAAGTACTGGTTTCCTTTGCTGGCTCATCAGCTATAATGATAGACATACCAAGAGTCCTGTTCTGGGCCCTCTTTTTTCACCCCACATTTTCTCAGTGACCTTGTCAACTCCCATGGTTTTAACAATTGTCTGTCTGCAATAACTCCAGATCTAGGAAACAACAGTTTCACCTGCTGGGTCACCCAATGTCCCAAAGTATCTCAGACTCCCCATGACCAAAACCAGAACACTTCATGACACTTCATGACTCTCTCCTGAATTTCCCTAGTCCTATCAAGGGTGCCAACCATTCCTTGAGTCACCTAGCTTCAGTCAATCTTGAGCCCACCCTGAAAATACAATTGCTAAGAAGTGTCAGTTTTGCCTTCATCATGTCTCTCGCTTGTGCACCACCCATCTTGCACCTCTATTTAAATACTTTGGAGAGGCAGTGTGGCAAAGTGGAGAGTGAGTCAGTTCAGAGCCAATAAGCTGAGGTCCTGCCTCTGACAACTCCTGGTTCTGTTCTGAATGTGTAACTCTGGGCAAATCACTGAACCCATACTCTAAGTACACTAAGCAACACTGAGTTGAACTGACCTTCATTGGTGAAAAAAGAAAAGTTCCCTTACCTGGGAACACCTTGGACCTATAAGATCAGAAGTCTAGCCTCAAAACAATTTCTGTGGATTTCTCATGCCCCAACTAGTTAGGACTGCTTCTGATGCATATACATGTTTACCAGAAACACACATTCTCAGAGCTTAGGAACAACTCAGGAAATCCAGTCCAGTCCAATCTACAGAGCTGAAATTTTCACTGAAATTTTTTTCTTTGGCAAGGAGAATGATCTCTACACTGGATATGATGGACCCAAATGGTCAACAGTTATTGAAACCCAACTTAAGTAAGAAGATAGTAAGAAAGTTCCTTGGCTACTCTTGTGTCTAGTGTACCCATCTGATTAATTAAATCTATTCTCTCTGTCTGTCTGTCTGTCTGTCTGTCTCTCTCTCTCTCTCTCTCTCTCTCTCTCTCTCTCACACACACACACACACACACACACACACACACACACAGTACCATAAGGTATCTCTATTTTCCAAAAAGAAGGGGCGGCTAGGTGGCGCAGTGGATAAAGCACTGGCCCTGGAGTCAGGAGTACCTGGGTTCAAATCCGGTCTCAGAGACTTAATAATTACCTAGCTGTGTGGCCTTGAGCAAGCCACTTAACACCATTTGCCTTACAAAAAACCTAAAAAAAAATTTCCAAAAAGAGACAATAACAGTCTGAAAACCCAAGAACAGTGAACTTGACTTAAATTCCTCAGAAAATTTGAGAACTGATCATAAGGTTGCTGAACATCTCAAAAAGGCAACAGAAATGATGACCAAGAAGCCAGCAAGGGCTTCATCAAGAACAGCTCCTGCCAACCTAACCTTGTATCCTTTTTTTGACAGTATTACTAAAGTAAATTTGATAAAAGGAATGCTATAGATAATGCTTAGCTAAAATGTCACCAAGTTTTTGATAAAATATTCCATTCTCTTATGAAAATGGACAGAGTGGACCAGACAATCCTGTAGTACAATTAGATTCAGAATTTGGTAGGATAAATGCCCCAAGTTGTCATGAATGACTTCATGGCAACATAGAAAAAGGTTCCACATTGGGTACCCTCAGGGATCAGTTCTGGGTTCTGAACTATTTTACACTTGTATCTTGCACAAGGGTACACTCACCAAATCTGCAGGTGGTACCAAATCAAGAATGGCTCCTAACACTGTAGATGCCAAAGAGAAAGGCTCTTAACAGGCTCCAGCTTTGGGTTGAATCCAGGATTATGAAATTCAGTAGGGATGAAAGTAAAGTCCTACACTTGGATATGAACCTTCAGCTTTACAAGAAAGGATTCTGGAGACCCAGTTAGACAGCATTTGGCCTCTCAAGAATCTGGGACTTTGTATGGCCTGCAAGCTCCATATGAGTCATTAAGGGGATGTACCACTGCCAAGTCAACCAACAAAGGTGCCTTTGGCAGCTTTAGAATGTAGAGCTTCCAGGAACAGAGAGGTCATCTGGAGTATTGTGTTCAGTTCTGGGCATCACTGGCTAAGGACATTGAGCATCTGGAGAGGATCCAGAGGAAGGCAAGGGTAATGAAGGACTTTGATATATGAAGGAACCAGGGATGCTTTGCCTGAAAAGAGGAATGAAGAGAGGATATGATAGCTGTATTCAAGTATTTGCGAGGTTGTCATGTGGAAAATAGATTAGTTTTGTTCTGTTTGACCCCAGAGGGAAGAACCAGGAACAATGGTAGGAAGCTGCAAAGAGTCCAATCAAGTCTTGACGTCAAGAAAAACATCCTAACAATGCAAGATGTCCCAGAGGGAATGGCCTTGATGGAGGCTTTGCTCCCCCACTTCTGATGTCTTCAAATAAATACTAGAGGACAATCTGGCTGGGTGATAAAGGGAATTCTTTTTCTGTTTGGGATTTGACTAGATGGTGGTTAGGGTCTTTCCAACTCTCAAAATCTGTGATTCTGTAATTTGTAAAATCCTCAAGCATAGCTAAGATGGCCAAAACACAGAGAGAAAATGATGGAGTTCAAATATGGAAGAATTCTTGGTTTGCCTGAATGATCATTTCTTCCTTCAAAAGGTAAAGGAATAAATGAAGGGAACTTTTGTCCTGAATCTGATTCTCATGAACAAGGAGTAGATTTTTGCTGGGGTAGACATGACGGTGATCTTAGAAAGAAGCAGTCACTCCCTCTTAGAATTTGTCCTGGTGAAGAAGAAAGCTATGTAGAGTCTAACATGCATGCTATATTTGGGGAGAGCAGATCTCAAAGAGGTCCAGGATCCCATGGCTTAGAGTTCTGCAGAGGGAAGTCAGCCCAGCTGGAATAGAGTGCTTTCCAAAAGAAAATTATGAAGGCACTAAGGAAACTAATACTAGTGAAGGTGGAAAATAAGAATTGTCTGAAGAGTCCAATGTGCATGCAATGGGAACTCACCACGTAATTTGGGGTTTTTTTAAAGAAAAAAAGATAGGGAATACCTAATTATGAAGCCAAAAGTCACTCTCTAGTGACAATCAAAAGGTAGGAAGAAAAAGGTCTCAAAAAAAGAAAAAAAAAGCAAGCTATTAACCCTTTGAAAAACTGCTCAAAACAGTTACAAATAAGCCAGGTCTAAATCACAAGCAATTCCAAGGTTTCATCTCCAACTTAGTAAATTGGGAAAGATGTTGTCAATCTTGACCTGGAAGCAGAAAGGCAGCCGTTCTAATGCCTTGTTTGTGGAGCTCTGAATTGGTTCAATCTTTCAGAAAAGCAGTTTGAAATTATGCCTGGAGTGACTAATCTGTTCAACCACTTTGACCCTGAGATTCTATTGGTAAGTACTTGCCCAAGAAAACCAATGATAAAAAGAAAACCCCCATCAATACTCAGACTATTTATAGCAGCCCATTCTACAGGCACAAAGAACTGGAAACAAGGAAAATGACCCCATAGGAAAAGACTTTTAAAACAAGGTATGCTCCAGGAATGTCACAGAATATGATGGTGCTCAAAGAAATGAAAACTGGGATGGATAGCAGGAAGCACTGGCCACAGGTGTTTGAGTGCTGTCCAGAGTAACGGTAAAACCATCTAACACTGAACATATGAAATTATCATAAGCCTGCCCCCAGAGAAGAGATATGATAACTATCGCCCTTCTTTCATTTCAGAGGCTCAGTTTTTTCTGAGTTGCTTAGTCATGACAAACTCAGTTTTTCCTTTTTTTTTTATTCTTGAATTATATGAAATGTTCTGTCTCTGGGATGGAGCTGGGGATCTGGTGCATTGAGAAATGAAAGGGAAATGAAACCAAAAGATAGTAATCACTATTTATTTTAAAGAATAAAAACTATAGGGGTGGCTAGGTGATGCAGTGGATACAGTACTAGCCCTGGAGTCAGGAGGACCTGAATTCAAATCCGACCTCAGACACTTAATAATTACCTAGCTGGGTGGCCTTGGACAAGCCACTTAACCCCATTTGCCCTGTAAAAACCTAAAAAAAAAGAATAAAAGATATACAAAAGATGAAATCAAGGAGAGGTAATAAAAAGATGAAAATTGAACCCATGGCACAGTCCAATAAGACCAACTTCGAGGGTGATAATCCCTGGCATTGATGCACCAGAAGAGGTCTGATATGCCAAAGGCTTTGTAGAACAGGAGAGGTAACACAAAACTAATGGAGGACAAATTTTAGTTTTCAAAAGAGAATGGAGATTGTGTACTATAGGCCAGGGAGCATGAAGTCCATTCCTGGCAAAATTTTCTAATGAATAGAAAAGGTAGTTGCATTTAGCAAAGAAATGATTTTAGGGGTGGCTAGGTAGCACAGTGGATAGAGCACAGGCCTAGGAGTCAGGAGTACCTGGGTTCAAATCCAACCTCAGACACTTAATAATTACCTAGCTGGGTGGCCTTGGACAAGCCACTTAACCCCATTGCCTTGAAAAAAAATCTAAAAAACATAAAAAGAAAATAAAAAGAAATGATTTTAGCAACCATTTAGCAAAGAAATGATTTACCAAAATTCAGCCTGGACTTCTCATTGACTTTGTAGGTGAGTACATTAAAAGGGGTAATGCAGATCCAGGATATTTGGATTTAGTGAACTTTTGGCTTGTGTTCCATGCTATTTTTAGGGGGAAAAGAATACTACTACTACTTCAAGGTTTACATTCATTTCCTAATTCAAACCTTACAGACCTAAGTTTGAAAGGTAGATAATACACACAATTTACAGATAAGGACATTGAGGCTTTGAGTGACTTGATCCTCTTGCTGGGTAAATAGCCCCATGAGGTGAATCAGAGAGAAAGATCCCACGTACATAAAATGTTAATCACAACACTTTTTGTAGAAGAAAAAAAACTAAAAACAACGTGAGTGCCTATCAATTAATTGAGAAATGGCTAAAGAAAACCATGGTACTTGAATGTAATATTTTGTGCCTTAAGGAATAATACATATGATTAATTCAGGTAAATATAGATTTATGTGAACTGATGTGGTGTACAGTAAGCAGAACCAGGAAAACCATATATCCAATGATGACAATTTAAAGAAAGAATTTAACAAAAATAAACCTTAACACTATAATTATACTAACCAGGTTCAGGGAGAAGCCATGGGAAAATGCACTTTTTTTTGTTTTAGGAGTAGGGGATCTATGGCTATGAAGTGCAACATGTACAGTTAATCTTGGGGCTCTATTGGGTGATTTTGATGAATTGATTTGTTTTTCTTAGTTACATGATAAGCTTCTCTGGATTTGGGATGGTGAGGAGAAGGAGAAATAGAACTAGAGAATCCATGTTTTTTCTTGAGAATCCATTTTTAATAGAAAAAAAGAAAAGATGGTGGGTTCTGTGGGACAGTGGGTCATAGGCATCATATCTTCATAATATATAGTGGGGGGCAGTTAGGTGGCACAGTGGACAGAGCACTGGCCCTGGAGTCAGGAGGAACTGAATACAAATCTGGTCTCAGACACTGAATAATTACTTAGTTGTGTGATCTTGGCAAGTTAAACCCTCATTACCTTGCAAAAAAAAAAACAAAACATAGTGGAATCCCAAACCATGAAGACAGACCAGAAGTGTAGAGACCTGGGAGACACCTCAGATTCTCAAATGCCTAGCTCCCCTTCAGCAAGGGACTCTTCCTTGGGGGGGGGGGGGAAGAGCACAGCAGAGGTAAAAAGGACATAATAGTCTTGAGGATTCCTCATGGGACCCAAAAGACCTTGTTCCATGGCCAGTCCCAGAGGAAGTCTGGAATTTTAGCAGTACAGGGTTACTGAAGGATGAGAAGAATGGATCAGGAAACAGGCTCAAAGACTGCTCTAAGACAAAATCCTAAATGACAGTTAGGCCATGGGAATGGGTAGGGCTGGTAGCAGGCACCTCATGATGACCTCTCTCCAAGTGAGTGGATCATTTGGCATTGAGGCTTCTGGAGAGGAGAGGAGACAATCCATTCCATTATTTGAAAGGAGAGGCAATGGGGCAGCTTAAGTAGTGTAGTTGATAGAGCACCAACTCTGGAGTCAGGAGAACCTGAATTCAAATCCAGCCTCAGACACTTAATAATTACCTAACTGTGTGACCTTCAGCAAGTCATTTTAACCCCATTGCCTTGCCAAAATCAATTTAAAAAAAAAAAGAGAGATGCAAGAGACAGAGATCTCCCAAATCCAAGTAAAGGACCTTGACCCATGAACAGGTCTGAATGCTTTTTAAAAGAAGAAAAAACAAAACCTTTGACTTATACAGCTGCAGGGAAAGCAGTTAATCTTCACAAAGACTGATTGCCAAGTCCTCACTCATGACAACTATGTCAAAGAGTGAAGGGCAAAATGATTTAAGGTATGGGAGAGCTGCCCAGTTCCCCTTCAGCAAGAGATTCTTCCTGGGAGGAGAGGAGGGCTTAGCAGGGAGAGAGAAGACATGCAGACTTGGGGATGCCTCTTGGGACCCAGACAGCTGGGAACTAGGGTCTGATAGAAAAGTGACTGGGGTTGGTTAAAAAATGTGTGAAACTGAGGCATGCGTGAGTCATCCCAACTTCTTCCTTTGCCTCTCTTCCTTCAATTCTCTGCCCCAAGAGAGTGCTGTATATAATATAGACTTAGGAAATAGCTGTAGAAAAGAACTAAAATGAAAAATAAACCATCATCTGTTCAAGGGTAAGGTCTAAAAGGACAGATCCCTCAAGGAAAAGGGAAGAGGACTCCCAGAAGCCAGAGGTAGGGATAGGAAACCACTCCCTAGGACCCAAAGGAGGACTCAAAGATAGACATGAGAGGGAACAGAAAGGTCACTAGAGGGTAGAGAAGAGGCCCAGAGTCCAATGAAACTGAGGAGTGCTGAGGGAGCCATAGAACATGGTAGGTATGGCCATACCCAGAGCCCAAACTGGCCTAGTCAGACTAATAGGTCAGGCCAGAGCTGAAAGTCCAGAACCAGATAATCAGGGTTTAGCAAAAGGTAACTGGTTCCATTCTGGAGGACAGAGGTCTGACAGGGCAGGAGAAAGGTTCAAACAAGACTGGGAGGTGAGCCCCAGGGTAAGGGTTGGGCAAGATGGCACCTGATGAATGTCTTCCCAGTCTCTTTCCTTCTCCCTTCTCAGCTATGGGTCTCAAACCTTTCCCCTCTATTAATACAAGGCCCTTCCCATGTGTAGGTGGCTTGTCTATAGATTGCTCTTTTGGTGGAGCTCAGTCCCAAACCCCTCCAAGCTAGAGTCCAACCTTAGTCCCAAACCCCTTCAGACTGAGTCCAAGTTCAGTAGCAATGCAGGAAGCATGCAGAGATGTGAGCAGAGAGGAATGTCCAGGTGGAAGAAATGGGATGGAAAATGGGGCAGAATGGATGGATGAATAGACAATGAAAGGAAAATGGACAGAGCACAAAAGGAAGAGGGACTACCCTCTTACTGCTGGTAGAAACTAAATACATGTGGCAATAATGTGGTTAAAATATCACATCTTGTCAAAATGTAATGAAGAGGTTTGGGGATATGTTCTAGCAATCGCCTCTGAATACTTGAGAGATCGTGAGGGCCTCTGAAGAGCAGGGAACCTGAACCAAGACAGGCAACTCCTTATCTCAGCTTTACAGGCTGGCCAAGAGCTCATGGGATCTGTCATGTGTATCTAAGAAAAGAATCATAAGTACCAGACCCCCTGGAGAGAGAAGGCTGCTCCTGTACTTCAGAGGGACAGGACTGGATATGGACAGGCTCAAGAGAGGTGGTGCTGTGACAGCTAAGCTTTGCACTTTGGACCTGGCTTGGAGGGATTTGGGACTGAACTCCAACAAAAGAGCAATCTGCAGGTAAACCATCCCATGCATGGGAAGGAATTCCAGATGGGAAAACCCCAGGTTTGGGGTGAAGGAGGCAGGATGCAGACAGGTCTGACTTGGTTCCTCACTGTTGGCAGGCTTGACCATTCCTAAGTACTTGGGGTTTGTTCCTCTTAGACAGGGTGATCTGTAATACACACCTGAGCTGTCTGCTTTTTCTGAGAATAAAAGGGAACCACTATTAAAGCTGAGAAGTGAGGCAAGGGGAAGGCTGTTCTACAATCCTTCATTTGTTCTTTCCTTCCCTTAATTTAAAAAAATGACTCAAGTAATTAATTAGCTACAATAGACATGTTTGAGAATCAACCCCTAAGGATTTGGGACAAAGTACACAGGGGAATCTGGCTGAGCAGAGGACAGAGTTAATGTTGGTAGAGTGATTTTGTGAAAGCTCATGTGGACTGGGGGAAAGATACAGAGATAAAGACACAGGGAGATACAGAGAGAAAGAGACAGACACAGAGAGTTCAAGGAGGTGGGTAGATAGATGGCAGTTTTATAAAGGCGATGGGCAAATATGTTGGGGCATTGCTTACAGACATCTATAAAATATCTGAGTGGTTCTAGATGGCCTTTTCCATGTCCGATCTCTGATCCTGACTCCAGAAGTAGAAACTGATTTTGAGGTCACTCTAAGTGAACAAGTCTTCCGACACGGACATGAAAGGGAATGGACTCCAGAGAGGGGCAGAGACATGCAGCCCAGAGATCACATTCAGGATGGATAATCCACCAGCCTGAAGGGCTGGGCAGAACCAGGGAGGACCAGATCAGCCCAATTCAAAGCTTTGTGCTCAGAGGAACACTAGCATCACCAGGCCCTCTACTCCATGAGGATGCTAATCCTCCAAGGTTGCCAGGATCAGATGCTGCATGATGTTGCATGAAGTCTGTTTCTCTGGGCTCAAGGTCCTGAACATTTACCCCAAATGTGGATCACCCATAACTTATTACATTCTCCCTTTTTATTATTATATCCCATGGTGATGAGTTCCATTATAGTTGTGAATAAATATAAAATTCTATATGCAGTCGTTGACAAGTTTTGGGGGTGATGCCACTCCAAAGAACTAAAAGGTTGGACCCCCATGCAGTAAAGGAAGACACAACGAAATGCTCTTGAGCTTGGATTTCCATCTCCTGAGCCAAAGAGAGAAGCACTAAGGGAGGACCACAGACTAATTCTACCTTCCACCATTCCCTCATTGGGCTACACATTCTAAAATGCTATCATTTCTACTTAGTCTGAAGTCTTATCAGTCTTTCTTTAACCATTAATTCCCAAATAATGTCTTGAATAGGAAACTTTTACATCCCTCTTATCTAAGACATAACCAGCTTCTCAAGGGAGAGACCTGACCAGCCCTCAAAAGGACTCCTCTGATAATAAGAGTCATGAGCAGACAAGAGAGAATAAAGAACATATTTGATGGATTCAATTAATAGACGGCTCCCCTTTGACCAGGCTGAAGAAAGACTCCTGGGAAGGAGTGGTCAGAGAGGGATTTAGTGGTTTTAGGGAAATGGTTCCCCGAGGTGCTGTTTGATGAATCAAAACTATTGCCTAGACTTCACCACCACCACCACCCCGAGTTTGATCATGATAATGGAATGTGGCTTTGTTCGTGAACATTATAAATTATAACTGGTGTATAGCTTGGGTGGAAAGACAGAATGAATTTCTGTCCCTTTGGATTTTCCCTCTTTAAGTAAAGCTGCTTAGAATAATTTGATGAATAAATTTATCTTTGGCAGATATGTGACTAGAACATCATGCAGAGTTTCTCTTCCCCACAAGAATAGAAATGGAGCCTCTGGACAGGGCTCCTCCTACCCCACTGCTTGAGGTCAGGTCAGGGGCTCAACAGCCTGCCGGACTCTGCAATTGGGCTGTGCGGAGTGGTTAGAGGTGAGGGCAGAGTATCCTTAGTACCCAAGACCCAGGGGCTGACAATGCTTCTTCCAGACCTTTGAGAGTCTCAAACAATTTGAAAGTTCAGAGGAACCTCTGGGGTCATCTAGACATCCTCCTTCTCCAGCCAAGCCCCAAGCCTGATAAAGGACGGGGAGCTCACTCCCACCAAGACAACACTCCCCTTTGGAACAATCCTCTCTGTGATTGGGGCTGCCACCCTGTAACCCAGACATGATCCCAGGTCTCATGTCTATCAAGTTGGGGGGTTAGCAAAGCATTTTATTCACAACAACCCAGTGAGCTAGGTTGTGTAGCCATCAATAGGCCCATCTACAGATTGAGGTTCAGGAGGAAAAGGAACTAACCCCAAGGAGGTGTGCCTCTTCCCAGGTCTTCCCTGACTCCAAAGCCCACCCTTTCACACTGGCCCCACAGGTTCTCACCCTGTGCTCCTAATTCTGCCCTTGGTGGTGGGGGGGGGGAGGGGGGTCCAGCTAACCCAAGTCTAATTCCCAAGGAGCCACCTGTCAGAGCCATTCTGAAAGGCAACCCCAGTTCCACAATATCATCAAACCCCGGGGAGGCCAGAACCACTCAGAAAGCTCTGAGTTGCCAAAGTCTATGGAGGAAGAGGGCGAGCTTGGGGATCACGGCAACTGGAGGATGGGTCTGAACCGGGATCCCAGGGCAGTGACCCCGGCCTGGGGGTGGGGCTGGCAAGGTGGTGAAGCGAATGGGAGGTAGTCTCCCTCCCCCCACCCCCACCCGGGAGACACCATGGATCAGTTGGGAGAGTCCCGGCAGGCTGGTCAGAAGGGAACTAAGGCCTGGAGCTCCGAGGCTCAGGGGAGGCCCTGTGATTTCTCCTCATCGGACTGGGGCTGGGAAAGGCCTTTCTCCTGGGTACTAGACGGCCAGGGGATGGACCGAGGGAGGACAGAGGATGGACACAGAGAGAGCGGAGAGGGTGCGGAGCATCCACATGCCCGGGCCATACCCGCCGCCCCCCACCCCCGGCCCTCCCCCGGCCCCAGTGGACTCACCGTGCGGCCACAGCAGGCGACTTCTTGAGGGGGTCCAGCAGGCCCCCCAGGCCTCCCACGGGCTCCTCCCCGAGGGAGCGGGTGTCCTTGTTGAGCTGCTGCAGGCGGGAGCTGAGCTCGGTGATCACAGTCGGTTTGTCGTCTTCCGGGCCCGGGAGCCCCCGGCTCTCCACCGGATCCCCCCACAGCTTGGACCTTCTCTGGAAGAGGTAGCGAGGGCGGGCAGGCCCAGCGGCGGAGGCCAGGCCGGCCGAGGCGGCGGCGGCGGCGGCGGCGGCGGCGGCGATGAGCTCGCTGTCGGACGACTGCTTGAGCAGGGGGTCCCGGAAGGTGACGGGCCCCTTCCCCAGGGGGGACTTGAGTTTGGGTTTCGGAGGCACAGGCGGCTTCTCGAGTACAAAAGTGTGTCCGTCGGCGAAGGAGGTGTGCGTGTCGGTGGGCTCGCCGCTCTCCGAGCTCAGGGTGGACATGCTGGACACGGTGGAGATGGTGCTCGTGGTCTCCAGGTGGGGGTCGCTGGAGCTGCGCGTGTCCACCTCCTCCACGCCCGAGTCGGCGGCCGACTCCGGGGCGGGGGGCGCCTCGCCGCCGCCGCCCGCCTTCCCTGAGGCCGGGCCGGGCGAGCCCGTCGGGGAGGGCGCCGTGCTCAGCAGCAGCCCGTTGGCGAACTCGTCGGGGGGCGGCACCAGCCCGATGCGCGCCAGCTCTTCGCGCGTCTCCTCGTCGCTGGACGACAGCTGCGCGGGGGGCAGGCTGACCGCGAAGGCCGGCTCGGGCTCCTCCTCCGAGCTGCCCTGGGCCGCCCCGGGCTCGGGCGCGGGGGGACTGCCGGGGGGCGGCGCCCGGGGGCTAGGCGGGGCGGCGGGGGCGACGGGGGCGGGGGCGGGGGCGGCCGGGGGCGGGGCCGGGCCGCGCTCGGGGCCGTCGGGGGGCGCGCTGGGCTCGCTCTCCAGCTCCCCGGGGCCCTGGCCGTTGCCCGTGGCGTGGACCACGATCAGCCCGGCGGGCCGCTGCAGCGACGTGTCCAGGACGCTGAGGATCATGGCCTTCTTGTCCTCCGGGGGCTTGCGCTCCTCTCGCGGGGGCTTGTCCAGCTCTCGGCGGGCGGGGACGGGGCCCCAGGCCGGGCCCCGGGGAGAGAAGGCAGGGCTGGGGGAGGCCAGGCTGGCGCGCTCGGGCTCTCGACTCTGGATGTCCACGAAGAGAGGGGCCGGGCGGTCCGTGTCCGGGCTGTGCACCGGGGTGGGGGACCTGGAGGGCACCTGCGACGCCAGGGCCCGCTCCCGGGCGGCCAGGGCCAGGGCCAGGGGCGAGCTGGGGTCCAGGGGCTTGCCGGTCAGGGGGTGGATGAAGGTGGAGCCCACGGGGGAGGGGCTGGGGCTGCTGCTGCCGCTGACCAGGGGCTTGAGCGCCGAGACGGGCGAGGGGAGGAGCAGGTCGCGGCCGCCCACGCCGGCGCCCACGCCGCTGCCCACGCCGCTGCCCAGGAGCCGCTCGTCGATGGAGCGCGAGGGCTGCAGGGAGGGCATCTCGGCGCTGGGGGAGCTGCCCTCGATGGCGCCCACCGACAGGAAGACGGTGGAGCGGCGCCTCTCGTCCAGTCGACGGTCTCGTTCCTTGCCGGGCCCGGCGCCGGGAAACGGGAGGCCCGGGGGCTCCCCAGGAGGGTAGTCTAGGCCTCCGAGCCGGTGCCCCCGACGGGTGGGCGAGGGCTCCCGGGGGAAACTGCTGCCGCTGCCCCCCACGGCCAGGGCGGCCCGGTCTTGCGCTTCTTCCACCTGCAGCTGCTTCACCAGAGGGCTCTTCCTGCGCTGCGGCTTGGAGGGGGCGAAGAGGCTGGCGCTGAAGGCGCCCAGGTTGGCGTACGGGCTGTCCTGGCTGCCGGGCACCCGCGCCTTCCTCCTCAGGCGCTCGGGCGGCGTGGCAGCGGGGGGCGGTCGGCTGCCCTCAGCCATGGCGGGTTCGTGGGGAGAGTCCTGCAAGATGATCATGGAGCGAGCCCGCTTCTGGCGCTCGGGGTAAGGGAGAGGCCCGTGAGCGCCTAGGCCCGGGGCGTAGAGCCCGGGGGGGCCCGCCCCCCCCAGCCGGGCCTCCAGCCCCGGCTTGAAGCTGGATCTCACGGTGTCGTAGGCACGGCCTGGCGGGGGTGGCGGTGAAAAGGAGGGAGGTGGTCCGGTGTCGAAGTAGTAAGGGGAGGGTGGGGGAGGTGGGGCGGTCTGGGGTGGGGGCGGGATCCCATGGCCCTCACGGACGGCATCCTGCATAGACGAGCTCCTCGGGAACTTCCCCTCCAGGAGAGAGGCCAGCTTCTCATCTTCCCCTATGGAGGGACCGGCAGTCAGGCCCGGGGCCCTGGGGTGAGGCCTGGGGAGGGAGAGGGGGTGGGGGCGTGGGGGAGCAGTGGAGACTCGGAGGCACTGGGACAAGGAACCTTATGGGAGAGAGCCTGGGAGCCAAGAGGCCACTACCTGCTCTCTGCACCGGTCCCCACTGCTCGGGTGGACTGGGGGCCTAGGGGCCAAGACCCCCTTGGGGCAGTAGAGCTAGCAGGAACTGGCACTACAGTGTCAACCTAGCGAGGTCTCTGATAGTGTGCCCCAGGGCTCTCCTCGCAGCCCCAGTTTAATTGAACATTTTTATCAATGACTGGGCTGGAGGCATAGATGTAAACTTATTAAATAGGCAGATGACACAAAACTGAGAAGGAGAGCTTAACACATCGGGTTACACAATCGGGATCCAAAAATATCTGCAGGCGAGCACGCAGGGCCAAGTCCAACGAAATGAGATTCAATGGCAGAGATGGGTCGGAACAGTAAGACCCATGTAAAAGCAAAAGAAAAATGGCAATTCTCCCACTAAAGCTGAGCCAGAGTGGAGGGGCTGGGCACGGGCTCATGAGAGGTCATCTAGTGGAGGCTGAGTGAACACTGGCCAGACTCACACCCAAAGGGTCCCAGCTCCAGGCCCTTGGAAGCCCCTTCTGCTCGAGATGCTGCAGATGAGGCCTTTCCGCCTTCTCTCCCCAAAAGTCAGGGCTCTGGACCACAACAAAAGTGGTACAAAGAGAAGTGAGCCCAGGCCTCCAGAGAGGAAGCTGAGAAAGGACTAGAGTTCAGGCGGGGGCCAGAAGAGACACATTGCTAAGGTAACCAATGCAGCTGAGCCAGAGAGGTGGATGATCTGAGCCAGGAAGACACAGACTTCTTAGAGGAAGCGTGTATCAAGCTGTGGCAAACATGGAGAGGCATCACGCAGCCCTGAGAGAACATGGCAGAGGAGGCGTCACTGGCAAACCCCAGGAGGGATGACTGGGGCCACGGAGAAGAGGGGAGGGAGGAAAGGATCTGCCTCAGAAGGGAAGGATAAGAGATTGGGGGGGTGGGGATTGTACCAAGGAACAGAGGAAGCAAGGCAAATAAAGACCCAGACAAAAGAGCAAAGGCAGGTAAATGGAGCTCAAGTGTTGGAATACAGTTGTATCACTGGCAGGAAGTCTTTAGGGGGAACGACCCAGCAAGCAGTCTCAGACTTCTGGGGGTGGGGAGGAAGAAGCAAGGAGCACCTTCAGATTTGCAAAGCACCTCCCTCAACAATTCCACAAGAGATTCGGTATAAAAGATACATGATTCTCATTTTTCAGATGAGGAAACTGAGGTCCATGGACACACACACAGGATCACAGATATGGGATTTTAAGGCAAGTCAGAGTCCACTTAGTCCAACCTCATTTTACAGATGAGGAAACTGAGGCACAAAGAAATGGTTTAACTTGCCCAGGATCACAGAACTTGGTTGGCAGAATACAATGAGCTTTTTTAAAAACCATCTTCCAACCAGGTGTCTCCTCTGCATGAGTTAAGTCCATAAAAACATTTGTTGAAAGATGCAGAAACAGAGAGTGTTTTCTTCTGAGATTTTCTGCCTATTAATTTCAAAGTCCAGCATGAACCAAAGAGCTAGCTTTCCACTTGCCAATGGTGTTTGCCTCGACAATGGAGGCCATCCTAGGCAAGTCCAGATGAAAGAAGGCTTCCCTTTAAGTGGTATCCTCCAGATAGCCTTGTGGCAAGGTGTCAATGGCATCAAGAAATGCACTGGGACCTCCTAAAGGAAACTCACCAACCACTCAAAAGAATGTGACCTGACCATCCACACGGGAAACCAAGTGGATGAAGAATGCCTATAATCTGAACATCTGCTCCACTATAGACAAGTGATATCCTCTCTGAGTCTCTATTTCTGTACCCTCAAAATAGGGATACGAAAGTTATAGTACCTTCTGCCCTGTTGTCTGGCTCCCAGGTGACATGTAGGTAAAGCCCATTGCTTATATAAATCCCAGCTACAAATTCCTTTTCTTGTAGTCAGAGTTATCTTGAGTTATTTGGTCATGGTTAGGATTACCTTGGGCAGGTAATACAATGGTCCCAAATTGAATGGGAGGAAGAGAAGAGGCTGTGCCTTGTTCTCAGCAACCCTAACCCTTCAGAAATAAAAATATAGCTTCATTCCCAGTATCCTTGCTATACTGTACCATAATATATTGCACTCACTGAAGAATCTGAATTTCAGGCAATGATCTGAAAGGCTGGGAAGAAGCTTTCAGGAGATGGCTGAATGGGGGATGGGGCGGAGGGAGAGCAGAGAAGGGGAACCAGTCTCATAAGGGGACCAAGGGAAAACAGGTGAATGACTACCATCCTACCTTGACATAGTACATCCCATGAAGAGAGCAGGAAGAAGGCCCTCAGAAAACATTAAGGAGTCCTCTACAAAGAATGTTGGGGTGAACATGGGCAAGAGTCATACAGAATGAGAAAGTGGAGGAAATGAGAGTTGTATGTTGGGGGGGGTACAAAATTGGAGGGGAAAAGCCTTCACCCAGATCCAATAACATGTCAAAGAGGTCAGTGTTTGGGTCATATCACCCTACCAGGCTGTGAACTACCTGGAGGTAGGGACTATGATTAATCTGATTTCTGTAATTTCCTAGCACCAACACAGGGCTCAGTATTCAGTAAGTGTCTAAAAAAATATTTGTGGGCTTGAACTGAATTGAATCAAAGAGAAACAAAGGCCAGAAATGCCTTGGAAGAGGTGCAACTTGCACAAAAAGAACTAATTCAGGATACATGGAGGATAAGGGTAAAGATAGACACAAGATCAGGAAACAACAGTTGAACCCCGAGACTGGCAGAGTTCTGAAAGTCTCTGAGAAATTGATCTGGGACTGGCTGGCAATGGATGCTAAGAACCAAAAGAACTTTCTTTTGTGCCACCTTGAGGACAAGGAAAAAATTAAGGAAGGGATAGCACTGCCGCTCAAAGTTGAGAGGACAATGAAGGCTGAACTATTCGATCTTTTCTGGGTTGGTTTTCTGTACCAAGGAGAATAATCTTCAGTCTTATAAGAACAGAACAGGAAAGTGAAACTCCAGACTTAGGGGGCAGTAAAAAGACATCAAGCTTTCCTAATGAGTTCAAGTCACCTTGACCAGATGGTTAACACATCAGAAGGATGGATGGCCCAGTAGATGGACTTGCTGTAGCAAGATGCTGGGGCATCTAAGAGAGCTAATTTGCCATGAGACCAGAAAAAGGCAAAGGTAACCCTGATTTCTAAAAAACTTATTAAATATTTTAATAAGGCAGCAGTTGAGCACTTAGAAAGAGAAGCATTGACACCAAGAGCCAACATGAGTTCAAGAAAAGGTCACATCCAACTGGTCTTGTCTAAACATAACATCCTGAGATTTTAGTAACACATTGAACAAAGTCTCATGTGCTTCCTTCCTGGACAAGAGGAAGGTGAATGGTGAGACAGCTGGATGGTTTCAAAACTGACCAAATGACCCAAAGCAATGAGTTAAGTTGATATCAATTGGAAGAGAGAAACCCTGAGGGTTCTGCTCCCTCAGGTTCATCAAACCCTTGAAGGAATAACTCCCCCAAACCTACCATCTAACTTGGGCTTCATTGAGAAAGAGACAGAGAGACTGAGACAGAAAGAGACAAAGGGAGGGAAAGAGGAGAGAAGAGGAGAGAGACAGAAAGACAGCTACAGAGACAAACAGAAGCAGGGGGGAGAAGAAAAGAGAAGAGTGAAGGAGAGACTGACAGATTAAAAAGAGATAGAGGAGAGATAGACACATCAGAAATACAGAATATGTCCATGATTGGGTGAGGTGATGTCCTATATCTGCTCAGAACACATCTAAGCACTGCCTTGTAAAAAACACTATTAACAAATGAGCACATTCAGCAGAAGGTAGCCAGGATGAGGAAAGCCTTAAATTCTTTGGGTTTGAAGACCCAGAGAAGACTCTGAGCAACATACATCAATCAGCTGCTTCAAGGTGATGGGCTTTCGTGGGAGAGAAATATCAGACCTCCTGACTTGATGCCAGAAGACAGAACCAAATGTGATGCAGACAGGAAGGTTTAGAGGGGAGGGACAACCTCACATATCAATGGTCCCTTGCAGATTCAGCTAAGCTAGTAGCCTACTCATCAATGGAAGTGTTTATGAGAGGCTCCACAACTACTGATTGGGATGCTATAAAAGTCCTTGGAAGCGCAGCTAGAGAAGATGACTTCTAAGGTCTTTCCCAACTACATCCAGACTGGAAGAGACCATTATTGACAGGGTTGGGGGGGGGGGGGGGACAGAAAACGGATGCTGGGGAAAGAACTAACCATGGACATCTTCCAATTCCCAGGAATCGTGATAAGGTGGAATTTAGGCAGAGCCCCTTGGGTCTCCATATCCTTAGTTCCTATTCCTGGGAGTACCTCATGTCGGGCTGTGACCCCCATATCCCTTCCATCTCTACCCCATGTCCTAAGGATACTCCTTGGAGATCCTCTCACCTTTCCAACAATGGATTCCCCTTGTCCCCTTGTCCCCATAATTCTCATGATACCACCATCAACCTCAACTTTATATATCCATGAAATCCCACTCCATCCCCTCCCCTAGAATCCACGTGGTCATACCTACAGACTTGGTACGTGGGATGCCCTTTCGAAGGGATCCAGGAAGCTTCTCCGAGCCAGGGAGACCCTGGCGTTCAAACAAAGACTGTGAAGAGGAAAGAAAACATAGATAGTGGGAGCTAAACACCAGAGGCCCTGCCTCCACATACTTCTACACTATTTCCAGTCATCTCACACCATTCCTCAAATCCCCCCATGCAGCCACCCACCACCCACATTGACTCCAGTGTCCCCAAATTTGCCTCACTAGAAATCCCCTCTCTGATCCCCTGATTCTCTCAAATACCCCCAAGTCATCCCTCACTGAATCCTTATCTTTATTTTTTTTTAGGTTTTTTGCAAGGCAAATGGGGTTAAGTGGCGTACCCAAGACCACACAGCCTGGTCATTATTAAGTGTCTGAGGCTGTATTTGAACCCAGGTACTCCTGACTCCAAGGCTGGTGCTCTATCCGCTGTGCCACCTAGCCGCCCCTGAATCCTTATCAATCTCCTGATATTCTCAGATCCTTCTCTACAACTCCCCAGGTACAATTCCTGTTCCTAGCTCAATGATATCCCCCTGCTCCCCCTTTATCTCCTTGACCAACTTTATACTCATCTCCTTTGACCCTGATCAATAAAAGCCCTTGGTTTCTGGACTTTGATCCCTGACTCACCTTTCCCCAGCTAGGGGGAACAACGATGCCAAGGAGATACAGAAATAGGACTAGATGTGGATAGTTTCCCAGGCTACAGCCTACAAGGGGGCTGGCCAAGAACATCTGTCTCACACAGTTCACCTTTCCCACATCGATACCGACACGATATCTAAAGTTTCCCATCCTGTGAACCCCATGACCCTGAGTCCAACTCACACTAATTGCCAGAGCACTGGCCTTGTTGGCTCTATTTACAGAAAGCTCCATAATCCCACTTCCAGGGGGCCCATCTACACTGACCTTCCAGACTGGTCCCAGTGAGCCACTCATACAGATCCCAATGAACATGCTTCCCATGGCTCATACCCCCCATTCCCAGTGGATCTCACTGTTCATCCTGACCCCCGTGATCTTGCTCTGAGTTGCCCCTGTGACCCCCCCTCTCAGTGAATTGCAGAGTACAATTGTAAAGGAAGCCTGTATCCCATTCCCAGTGACTCATATTCCCTATTCCTTGAGGTCCCTGTGGCTCTTTTCAGAGTGACCCTTCTTGTCCTACTGATGATGCCCTCCATGGCTCCATATATAGGATCACCTATGCTGCCTCTCTCAATGGTCCCGCTGCCAAAGGCCCCCATTCCCACTCCCAGTGACCTCCACAACTCCACTCACACTTATCTCTGCAGGAGTGATACGTCGACTTGTAGGCCTCTGTTTGACAGTGGCCGCCCTGGAATCAGCATCTGCGATGTCCGGTCTCAGTGTAGGCTCTGCAGCTGCCGCCAGGATCTCATCCAACTTCTCTGCAGAATTCAAAGGAAGGAGAGATTGAGTGGCCCATGGCTTCTGGTCTTTGAACCCTGACTCACCTTTCCCCAGCTAGGGGGAACAACGATGCTAAGGAGACACCAGAACTAGAACTAGGTGTGGACGAGGTGGATAGCTTCCCAGGGTACAACATACAAAGGGGCCAGCCAGGACCATCTGCCTGGTCATAATTCACCTTTCCCACAAAACATTAATTTTGCTTTAAGTTGCTCCCATTAGAGAGATGTCTCAAAGCATCCTGGGGCAATGCAGTTCTGTAGAGAAAGAACTGTCAAGCCTTTCCCTGGATTCATGAATGGTGGACACCCCACCAAGAGGCTTCTCCCTTGGTTTTGGCATCACTTCCTCCATTCTCCCTCCCCCCCCCCACCACCACCAAGACTCATATTATGTCCAGTTCCCCAAATCAGCCTCTGCCCCTATTCCACCTTCAAGCTTTCCTGGAGCCCAGGCCCTGGGGCTAGACCGCACCAGAAATATCTCACTCCAGGTAGGTAGAGGACAGCTCTGGCAGCCTCTCTTTTGTCTAGTCCTTCCAGGTCTAATCAAAGCCTTGAACAGTGAAATGGAGAGAACTGTTCCCATAGATCAGAGCTTCTCCCGAAGCCTCTCGACTCCCATCAGGGGCCCTTTTAGGGATCCCTCCTCTTGGGAATTTATGTAAACTCTCATGACTTCAGAGGTGCCTCCATTATTGAAGCCTCCAATCCATCAACCAATCAACCAATAAGCATTTTATTAAGGGAGTGCTCTGTGCTAGGCAGGGGAGGGAGGGGTCCAACTCTCCTCCCTCTCACCACCCCAAGGACAGAGGTCCATGGATCAGGATCCCGGGGTGCACCACTCCATGGAGAAGGTGGGACACAGGAACAGAATCCCTCCCCACCATGGGAAAACTCCCAGCATCAAGGTCCCCAACGGGCAAAACATCCAAGGCTGCTAACCACACAAACCCTTTTAAACAAGTTTTTTTTCAGAAAACTCCATTGTGTCCTAAGGGTACAGGCCCTGGCTGAGTTCTGGCAGCTACCTAAAGACCCTGCAGACTAGCTGAGGCACAGCCAAAGAAGGAAACAGCTTTGTTAGGCAACCAGGCAGAAGCTTCCCAGCAGATAGCAGCCTGGAGGGGGGAAACAAGAGAGGAAAGTTACCTCGGGCAGACTGGGGGTAAGCTGGCGTGGGGGCTTTGGTGCTCTCGGCTGCAAGGCGCCCCAGGAAGGCGTGGCTTTCTCTTTTCTCTTCTGCCTCATGTGGAGAAAGGAAGAGGAGCTCTGAGGGCAGGGAGGTTGGAAAGGCAACCTAAGGCCATCCCTGTGATGAGCAGGAAGCAGTCACAGAAAGGACTCTCTCCTCAGAGAAGGAAAAGGCGCAGGCAGCTGAGGGAAGCAGGCTGGAGGGGGTTGTGCTGAGCTAAGGTAAGCAGGCTGGGTTACAAAGGAGCATCCTAACCAGGGCTGCTACATAAGAATAACATTAGCACAGTTCAGCAATGGTGAGAAAGGTACTAAGTGGTACCTCAAGCCTCTATTGCCTTTCAAATCTGGCTTCAAAGAATTATTGACAGTAGAGGTCAATACTATTTAAAGTACCATTTTTAATTTTACAAAAGATTTCTTTTTAATAACATAAACTAAGTAGTGGAAGTTATTAAATTAATTAAACCAGTGAGTGGGTTGGAGCAGAAAGCCACCATCTGGAACCTGTCTCCCAGCTTCCACTATCACCTCCAGGTGGCCGATGCTCAAGTCTGCATCTCCTGCCATGCGTCTTCACAAGGGGAAGGAGAAGGTCACATCTCCTATTTCACCTACATTTCCGGCTATCTCGCAGGCGCCTGTGCCTTGATGTCCCACTATTACCTCAAAACTCAACATGTTCAAAACTGAATTTCTCTTTCTCAGCAAACTATCCTCTTCTGATTTCTCTATTTCTGTTGAAAGGATCAGCTATCATTCATTCATTCATTCAACAAGCATTTATTAAGTCTCTCTGATGTGTGAGGCATACTGGGGATGCAAGGATAAAATGATCACTAGCCCCCACCCCAAAGTTTCCAAACATGCCCCCAACCCCAACTTCAACACTCAAAAACCACCCAAGGCTATCTTCTATAGGCCATCTATAGGACAAAGTCCAAATTACTCTGTTGCGCATTCAGAGCTAACTTCCTAATCCCCCAGAGGCACACCCTCCACTCCCTACAGTTGATCCGCTCATTCCCACCTCTGAAAGCTGGATCATGTGAAAATGTTCCTTTGTCTCCAAGACCTTGTGGTAGAAGAGAAGGCACTTCGACAAAGGTGCGTGCTTCCTGTTGCCAGGAGCCAGGAATTTCCCTTTCAGTCCCAAGCCCTACAAAGTCTAGAAGGAATGTTGTTGGTGCAGTCAGAAGATCTGGGTTCAAATCCCAGCTCTTCCACTTGTTATCTGTGTGACCATGAACAAATCATTTTAACCTCATCTGAAAAGTGAAGGGAAGGGACTTAATCATCTCTAAAGGCTTCCATTTTTAAACAGTAGGAGTTCTTTAGGGGGTTCAGTATCTGGGAACACCTGATGGAGTTTGCTGGCCAGAAGGGATAAGGTCAAAGGGTAAATGGATCATCTCAACTGGCCTGGTTGCAGAATGAAAAGTATTAGAAATGACCAGTGATGTGGGGTTACCTCGCTATCCCTGTCACTAAGGTTTTTTCAGGTAGGGCCCGGGTAACACAACTTGCAAGCTTCTTCCCTGACCTCAACCTCAGTTTCCTCTCAGTGGGACATACCTGGACAGCTGTTGATCTAGGTTCTTGAGACTTCTAGATAAGGATGGGGACAGTGACCTCAGCATTAACCTTGGAGGTAGGAATTTTAATTCTGGGCTAGAATTCTGCCTTAGATGCCATTACTAGCTAGGTGACATAAGGTTACATTCCTTCCTCTCTCTGGGCTTCAGTTTCCTCATCTGTAGAACAAGGGGAGTTGGATTTGATGACTCCTGGGGTCCCTCTCAGCATTAAGTTTAGGATCCTGTGTGATCCCCTGACATTCTTTCCTACACTAAGCCTGAGATTCTGAGCTTCCAATCGCAGACCAATGAGAGCAGTGAGGATGCCAGTCTTTACACCCTCTTCTAGTGAGAAAGTCAGCCACAAGAAACCTTCACAAGGAAAAAAAACTGGCAAAGCCAGGAGGCCAGCAGCAAGCCTTCTGACTGCTTCTGTGGCTTTCCTTAGGTGTCTTTTATATTTTGGTTAACAGATGGTGCTCAGAAAATTCAGACTTCCTCTATACACCTTCTCTGGGGAAACCTGAGTCCAAATAGTGGGATGTGGGAGGCGTGAGGATGCTGCTAGATGGCCTGCAGCCTCCAGGAGGATGGGCAACAAAAGATAGGGGTCGAGGCCCACTGAAGGTTGCCCATTCTGTCCCATCCTTGACTGATCAGAACCCTAGCTCTCCTGCGGGGAGGTCCTCTCTCCTCCAAGCAACCCACACTGACATCCCTCTCCCTCCTCTTTGCTCCCAACAGCCCCATTCTCCTTCAGAGGCCTGGTCTTTGGTTTAGCCCCTATTATGGCCCATCCTGTTACTGAGCAGGGCCTATATGGGTCTTGCCTCCCTAAAGAAGCCTTGTATTACTGGAGAGGACCAGGGTTCATCTATTTTCCTTTTGCATCTCCCTCAGGGTCTCAAAGAGAGCTCTGCCCAAGCAGGTGCTCAATAAAAATGAATCTAACAAATGAAAGACCCTGAGAAAAGATCTACCTGGGGGCTCGTGTCATATCCCCCCCTCCCACCACCTGGTGACTGCATAGAGGACTCCCTTGTGGCAGCTGGAACTATGAAATAGAAGCACAAAATAACAACAGACACACATGAGGAGGGAAGTTGAGGCATGGGAAGTTTGTTCCTTGGGGGAAAGAAGTGCTCAGGATTCAGCTGCTGTGAGCACACACTAGTCTCTAGGCCTAAAGCCAGGGACCTCAAAGATTTTGCAGAAAGAATAATGGACCCAGGGTCAGGAACCTCTGATGAAGAAAGAAGAGGAGATGGGTTCTACAGGGTTTAACATAGTCAGAGGTTAACCCAATCTTCAAATGGGGGAGAAACATGTCTTCTACCAACTAAAAGCTTAGGAGTTGGCAAAATATTAGAAGTATTAGAGGGTTTGATCATGAGCATTTAGAAAGGGAAACAGCAATCACCAAGAGGCAGCAAAGGGTCATCTCATCAAGCCACACTAACACAGTCCCTTCTTTGGCCAGTGTGGCACAATCTGTAAACAGAGGCTGTCTGCATTTCAGCCAAGTGGCTGCCCGAGACTCTCTTGATAACCAGGTGAACAAGCTGAACCTTTTGAATGGCCAAGTCCCAAGAGTGGCAATTAATGACTAGGTGTCAAGCAAGTTCAAGTGAAATGTTCTCCACTGTCTGCTTCTCAGTGACCTATCTGCAGGAACAGGTAGCATACTGATCCAGTTTTAAAATGACAACACAAAGCTGAATGGGACAGCTCCCATTCCCAATGAAGAGATGCTCAGAGATATGAATGAAAAGCAGAAGCAACAAGGTGAAATAAATGCACATTGTAGTCCCCAAATTCAAATACACAAATACAAAATAGAGATAAGACTAGACAGTCCATAGATAACAGAGGTGGCAAGATAGCTCACAGTGCTGGGCCTGGAGTCCATAAGACCCGAGTTCAAATCTGGCCTCAGACATCTATTAGCTATGTGACCCTGGGCAAATCACTTCAATTTTGCCTCAATTTCCTCATCTGTAAAATGAGTTAGGCAAAACATCTTGGCCAAGAAAACCCCCTGGAGAGTATGGATCATTGGATCACAAAGAGGCGGACACGACGGCACAACAGTAAAAAGTTGTAGAACTCACTGTCATCAGTACAATATGAGAGCCAAGCAAACGAAAAACCCCAAAGCTGACTTAACCTTAACCTTCATCGATCAAACCCACCGCATGGGTCCTGTCCAGTCTGCAGGTGCACTGTGCTCAGTTCTGAGGGCTGAATCATTGTTAAAGGAGTTGGGCAACCTGGAGCACATCCAAAGGAGATGATCACAATGGTGGAAGCACCAGAGACCATTCTAGTGTTGGAAGGAGCTGAAGGCATTTAGAGAAAAAATGACCAAGCAGGGAAGTGATGGCTGTTTCCAAATGTCTAAAGGGCCACCATGTATTAGTGAAATTAGCCAAGTTCTGCTTGGCCCCAAAGTGAAGAACCAGGGATAAGGAGGATAAAGAGCATATTTTGGTTTAGCATAAGTAAAACGGAGGTTGTCCAATCATAGCTCATGGATTTATCTTGTAGCTAATGAGCTCCCTGTCAGGAAAAGTATTCAAGGCTAGTTGTCCCCTCTGCATCTCTGGTCTTTCCCTAACTCATTGTATAATACAAAGATCATTGATCTAGAAATCAGTTCTGATCTCAGTTCTGCAATAAGCTAACTGTCACCTTGGATAAGTTCCTTTTCTCTCTGAGCCTCAGTTTCCTCATCTGTAAAATGAGAGGGCTGGATTAGATGGCCTCTAAAGCTCCTCTTGGTTTTCCAACCTTGCCTGCCTCCTTTTTCTCTACTGGGCAGAAAAGGTCGCCTCCCAAGAGGACTGTTGCACTCAACAGTCTTTCCTACTGTCCCTCCTCTGGTTGTAGTGTGAGATTTTATCTTTGGGCCGCGGAGAAGGTTTTGGATTAGCCCTCTGAAGGACGGAAGATAGTCCTTCCCCAGGGGAGGACATGAGGGGTAGAATGAATGGGAGGGCGAGCAGTGTCAAGGGCTCAGTTTAAAACTGCTTTCAAAAGGAGAAAGAAAAAGTCCTACAGTTTTCCATCAAGGGAATTGGGGGGTGGGGAGTAGAACAGTGGCAACATGGCATGGACCTTGGGGTGGGGTAGGGGGGCAGATGGGAGGGGAAGATGAGAGGGGAAATCTGGAGAGGGAAGGACAGCTGCAAGTCCTGGAGGGCCATGGGTTCCTTACAAGCAGGTGACTCACCCCCTTTCCTCCTCCGAATTGAGGCTTGGAATCAAGAAACAGTACAGGGGGTGAGAGGCAATCTTCCTCCCTCAATCCCTTGGAACCCCAACCCTCTATTCCCCATCCTTAAGATTCTCCCCAATTCCACATCTCCCTCTTTGAACTCCTACCCCCCAGATCCCCAATCTTCCCTTATCCCCCCTCTTTTAGCCCTTACTCCCCCCTTCTCTAGCACCCCATCCTCCAGGATTTCTTCCCCCCCTCCTTTAGCACCCCATTCCCCTCTTTTCACACTCAGTCCTACAATATCCCATCCCTCAGCACTTTGGTTCTCATGCCAAACTGTGGGCAGAGGATGCTATAGAGGCTTGGGAAGCCCCTATAGTGGGTAAGGAGGGGCATGAGTAAACCACTCCAGAAGAAAACAATGAAGAGATACACACCCACAACCATGCTCACTCGCACAAACACACCCATATGCACACAACCTAAAGAAAGGGCATAGCCACCATTCCATAACTATAGAGGTTTTGTAAATATTCCAAAAGGAAAATCCCCTTTAAGAAGCAAGTTTGGAAGGGAAGCCCTTGGGCTGGTTAATGAATCATCTTTAGAATTCTGCAGAAAGTAACTAAACAAAGGCAAGCCAAGTGTGGCAGCCAAGGAAACCATTTCCTGATTGGAAAAAGTCAGTCCCAGAGGGCCTTGAAAGTGTGAGGACATGGCTAAGGGCTGTAGCCTCTTCTTCTCTGCCAGGAACCCCCCAGGAAGGAGAATGAACAGAGAAGGAAAGCCTAGGGGAGCAAATGGAGGGCAAGAGGAGGCAAATTAGCACCTCTTTTCCCTGGAACAGCTAGCACAGCAGGCCCAGGTCTGAGAAAAGAGGAGAATCAGGCAAGAGCCAAGCTCAGGCCCAAGGTCCATGCTTCTCTAAGGTCAGAGCATAACAAAGAAAATGAGAAAGTATTTGGCCATATTGTTTGCCTTTGGAATTCAAAAATTAATCAATTTGTCCTCATTAGGGAATCATTTGTTGAGGGCTGAATATCTCCTATAAACTCCCAAACCTCCAGCTTTTAGGGCTTAGGACTTGAAAAGTCTGTAGAGCTGAAAACTGGTTCTTAGAGAAGTTAATGACTTGCCCAAGGTCTCACAGGTAGTAAGAGGCAGAGTCAGGTTTAGAATTTGGTTCTGCTTCTTTTCTTGCCTCAGAAGGAAGAGTATGTGTCCTCCTGTCCAAGGCCAATTGCTTTCCTCATGCCCTCCATCCATCTCATCCCACCTTTCAGGGTCTTTCTTTCATCTTTGATCTTGCCCCCTTTTGGAGCTCCCTTCCTTCACAAGCCTTCTCAAAATTGTGCCATCCTTTGTTCTCTCCTACCTAGACCCCCAGTCTTGACCTGCTCACTGTCCATTCTCTCCTTTGTCCTATGTAATTTGGCCTCTCTTTTTTCTCTTCAGGCCACCAACTGGGTGGTCCTCCTGGCTACCCATCAACCTCAACATACCTCTCTCTGGAGGACTGGCCTAGCCCACCCAGACCCTTTCTTTTCTCAATTCTTCTCAACCTAGTGAAGAATGGTGCCTCACATTCGACATCCACTCTCCTCAAGGCACTCCTGTGGGGCAGGAGGGCAAACATGACTCTGGAGCAGGAGTGGGGAGCCTTTTTTTTTTTCCAATGGCAGATTTGTAACATTATTTGCAGGCTATATTTGGTCAAACATTTAATTAATTCACTCCTTAAAAAGCTCCTACATTTATGGAATTTCTAGTTCCACCTGCAGTTGTCTTGGCAGCACCAGACAATTATGATCCACAGGTCAGAGGCTCCCTATCCCTGCTCTAGAGGATCATGATTTCTCCAGGATAGCCCTGCAAGCCTTGTAGACAGCATTAGAACCCCAGTTTTCTAACATTAAGTTCAATGCTCCATTCATTCTCCCATGCAATGTCTCACACACACACACACACACACACACACACAGCATACACAGAACCACACCTGGGTCTACACAAGGACATGTACTTTTTATACATGTAAATACAGAAAGTCACAGAGTGAGAGCAGGAAAGGGTCCGTACACAGTATCACTACAATACCAAGTAAGAGGCTGACCTTGCACAAGAAGTTTCCTCTTCCCCCCATTATTTCCACAATTGGGCCCCAAGGTGCACCCTAAGGTTCACCTCTGGTCCCCCCCCACCTAAATGTGACCTCCTGCTCCTTCAGGGTTCCTGAGACTTTGGCCTGGATCCCTCCTTCATTCCTACATAACATCCTGCCTTAACTGAAACCAGTGGACACATCCTAGGGCTTCTAGGGAATATAAATTCCCCAAGGGTAGGGAGTATGCTTTTTAATCGTTGTCCCCAGTGTCTGGCATCCATAGGCATTTAACTTGTAACCCAAAAGCATATATTCAGTATCTTCTGTGTACCCTCTGTGCTAAGAGCTAAGGGTACAAAGATCAAAACAGCCCTAGACCTAGCCTTTCAATGGAATGAAGCTCAACTGTTAAGTGTTAAGAGCTTTCTCAGTACCAGGGGCTGAGTGCCAGAGCAGGAGGAAGAACTACATATGAACCAAATCAATACCATTGGGGGAGTGTGTGTGTGTGTGTGTGTGTGTGTGTCTGTGTGTGTGTGTGTGTGTCTGTGTGTCTGCGTGTCTGTGTGTGTGTGTGTAAAGAAAGACAAAGAGGGAGAGAGACGAGACGGAGACAGAAACAAAGACAGAGAGAATAGTTGTCAAGGTAAACTCTGAGCCACCAGGCCAGCTGGAGGACATGGATGATAAGTTCTTGACACAGATCACAAAGGTGAAAAAGCAAAGACTATAACAATGATGAGAGGTTCCAACCACCAAGACATCTCCTCTGCTTCTCTCCTCTCCTTCTCCATCTCTCTCTCAAGCTGATAAATTCCTGATTCTCCCAACTCATCTTTCAGAAGAAAAAGGATGTGCCATTCTATACCTCATTCTAACCAAAAAGAAAAAACTGGCTGAGAGAATAAGGTAGCAGACTACAGTTGAAAGAACACTGGACCTGGAGTTAGGATTCTGAAGTTCATGACTTATTTTAAAGCTTATTAGCTGCATAGCCTAGGACAAGGCCATGCTCCTCAATCCCTGTTTCCTCAACTATAAATGGGGCTACTACTTCTCTCATGCCCTATCTTATCAGTAAGCAAAACACTTTGCAAACTCATTGAGTTATCAGACAGAGTCTATCTGAGCAGTAATCTAAGAACCAAAGGCCTCAGAATTGGCCCTGTTCTGTTTGACTCTTTAAGGAGTAACTAGTATGATAGCCTAGATGTACTGCTTATTATCACATTTTATGGATAGCAGAAAGTTGGTTGGGATCAATAATGATCCTAAGAGATCTTGACAAGATGGAACCTGAGGTTAACACTCAAATATTTACAAGCCCTAAAGCGGAAAAGGAGATGGAATTCAACCCCCTCATTTTATAAATATGATCCAGAGAAGGCAAGGGTCACTGACCCAAGATCATTCACAATGAAATTCAATAAGGATCAATGTAAAGTTCTATACTTGGGTTCAAAAAATAAACTTCCCAAATACCAGATGAAGTAAGATTTGCTTCACAATTGATTCCTAGGAAAAGATTGGGTTGGTGAGTGTCAAGAGGGGGTCATGAGCAGTCAAAAAAGCTTCCAAGGTCCATTAAACACCAGTTGTACCACTGCACCCTAAGACTTCCCAGGTCTTTCCATCAGCCCTGAATCTGAAATTCAACTATGTGCTGACTTTCTCCTCCATTAGAATGAGAGTTCCTTGTGGACTGTCTAGTTTTTCTATTGTATCTTCAATGTTGGCACATAGGAAGTAATTCATGCTTTCCTTCATTCAGTAACAGAAATACATCATCCAAAGCAAAAGAGACAACTCTTCTCTTAACCCTACCCTCCTCAGACCACATCTGGAATATTAGCATCAGTTCTGGGTGCCACTATTAGAAAGAATTAAAAAGGGAGACTGGAAGCCTCAAGAAGGTGGCTACCTAGCTGGATGCTGTAGGTGCTAATTAATGGATGAAGGTTTTCAGCCTGAAAAGGAGAAGACTCAGGGAGACCGTCCTCAAGCATCTGAGGGGGGATTAGACTAATTGGGCATGACCACAGAGGGCAGCAATGGGTGACAAAGAAACCAATTTAGATTTTGGGTCATAAAAACCATGTTAACAATCATAGCTGTCCCAAAATGGAATGACCTGCCTTGAGGATTAGGGATATTCATGCCTAGATATTTTTTAATTGGATGGAAGGCCACTTGGGAATGCTGGAGAAGAGCCTAATTTGGGATCTGGAGAATGATTAGCTGGCTATCTCAAACACTTCCAGCTCCACCATCTTAGGTTTGATAGAGCAATGAGTTATGACATCCTTCCTGTAATGTAGGATAGGAACCCTTCCCCTGAGACACCAAGAACCCAAGCTAAACTAAGCCTGGTTTCATTTCTGTCGTTAAGTCTAGGGTTCTAGAGTCCTGGGCCAGGCTCTATAGACAGAAATGGCCCTGGGCTGATGGGGGCAATTCCCAGGTCACCCATAGTCCCAGAGCAATCCAGAAGGCTGCCTTCTTATTGCACCATGGAACAGTTTGTCAAGTGGTCCAAGACTTGGCCCTCAAAGAAAGAGAACTAACTGGTCACTGGCCCACGGATCCATCTGGTCAAGGCAGCTCAGCCCCAAGCCCTCTGGGACACGCTGAGAAAAATCATGCCTCTGAGGTAGCAGAACTAAAATATTCCAGATCCAAGACCAGGACAGTCCCTTGGGTCCCCAGCTGCCAACTCTCCCCTCATTTAACAACAATAATGCAAGACAGTCAAAGTGAGAGAGCTAGGGTGTGGCCAGACACTGATGGATGGAGTTCTTTGCTCATCACAGAGACTACAGCATCACAGGATTACAAATGAGGGATTTCAGAGGTCTTCTATTCCTAGTGCACATTTTGTAGATCAGGAAACTGAAGCCCAGAGAAGCTTAGGGACTTGACCAAGGTCACACGGCTAGTTAGTGGCAGAGCTGAGGCTCGGACAAAGTTCTCTTGACAGTCCAAGGCCCCTTGTGACTAAATCACCTCAGACCTTTAATATATCTACCTCATGCTCTAGTCCGTCAAGGATGAAGTGAACATTCCAATAAGGAGAGAACGAGGGAGACAAAGAGATGGAGAACCCAAGAAGAGATGATGAGACATGGACACAGACACTCAACACCCACAACCACCACTCACACATGCATTCTTCTTGCTCTAAAGCTCCAGTGGAGTCCTGTCTACCACTGAGACCGCCCAGGACCCAGGACTCTCACTCCTGTTGCATTTCTCCCCTTTCCACCTCAGTCTGGGTTTCAGATGGTTCTCTTTGAGTAGACCAAGTCTACCTGGATCCTCACCCTCTCTGTCCCCATGGCCACCCTCCCAGAGCCTCAGAACTGACAGGTAGGGCCTCAGACATCATTAGTTCAAGCCTTCCATCCAAAGCTTCTAAATGAGCACCTGTTTGACTTTGGGCAAACTCCTCTCTGAAATTCAGTTTTCCCCCCCCTATAAACGAGGGGGATAGACTCAGTGACCTTTAAGGATCTTCCCAGTCTTAAATCTAGGATCCTAGAACACCTCCATAGAAGAGTCTGCAGATAGAGGGAACTTGCCACCTCCTCAAGCAGCCCAACCAGTGTTGGACAACTCCTTACATTGCACTGTGAGAGCCCACGGAGTATGGAGTTCTGCCAGAGAATCCTCACAGTCATCCTCATTCTCCACCCTTTCTATCTATCTGCTCATCCCAATACTCTGCCCTCCTTCCTCATTTCCCTGTCCAACCTTGGTCTAGCAACCATTCCTATGCCTAGTTCTCTTTACTCAGGGCCATCCCCATTCTCCACCCTTTCTATCTGTCCTGCCCATCCTCGTCCTCTCACCTCCTTTCTAAATTCCCTGCCCAGGCTTGGAGCATTAAACATTCGCATCCCTGGTTCTGTCCCTTTTTCGACATCCATCCTCATTCCCCTGGTCTGGCCTCTCACATTACCGCCACTCCCGCATTGTCTCCAGCCCTCCTATCTGCTAGTACTCCTCCATTGCCTCAACCACTACTACCCTCCAATCCGTGTCCAACCTTTGGACTGTCCATCTGGACATATCACCGCCATCTCTTGGTCTGCCCTCGGTCCTCCAGCTGCCCAGGCTATCCTTGGACCCTGACGTTCATTCCCAGTTCCCTCGTCTGTCCCTACCAGTAGCCACCCCCACCCCTAGTTGTAGCTGTCCTCATGTTCCCCAGGGTATTTCTTCACACAGATTCGTATCCCCTGGGTTAACCTTTTCTCCAAATTCACCCTCATTACTAAGTCTTCCCCGACCCCATTGTGCTGTGCCCCCATCCCCTCATTAATCCTCACCCCTCAGGCTGCCCTTACATGCAGACATCCATTCTTCACACTCCCCTGATCAGTCTCTCTGGCCCCAACACTCAGGCCCCCTCCCCAGTCTCTCTTTCTCCCCTTCCGCTGGCCTTTCTGTCCATTCCCACCTTCATCTCCAACCGCACTCCCCTAGGGTGCCCCAGGCTCCCATTGCCCCCCATGCCACCCCCCCACCACTCACCCAGCTCCTCCAGCTCAGCAGTCATGGACTTGGAGCGCAGAGTCAGCGTGGTACTGGGGGCCCTCTTGGGGGGCGGAGGAGCTGGAAGGAAGAGGGACGACTTGGACTTCCTGTCCAGCAGCAGGAGCCGAGGGGTGGCCAGGTGCAGATGCCACTTCCGCTCCACAGCCTGAATCTCCTCGTACTCGCGGGAGGACGAGTCACACTGAGCCAGGATCTTGTTCAGGCTGCGGCTGGAGGCGAACTTCTTCATGATGTTGGGAGGGATGGGGGTCGAAAGGGAGGGGGGAAAGGGGCTCCTGGGTCCTTGGATTTCAGGCACTCTGAGGCGAGCCAGAGGGGGCCCTGAAGGCTAGCAAAGGCCCAAGGGGTCAAGGGCCCCAAGGGGTGGGGTTCAGGGAAGTCAAGGCGCCTCAGGAGGGTCTAAGCCTCTGGGATCCCAGCTAGCTTGATTCCCTTGGCCTGAAGGTGGCTGAGGGGCCAGAACAGGCTGGGGGTTCAGGAAAGAGGGTACACCAGTACCATGAGGTCAGAGGGTGAAGTGGAGGGCAGGGCCCAGCTCCCAGATCTTGCAGGGCCTATACCTGCCCCTGGAGGAGGCCAGGGCTCCTCCCTTGGGCCTGACACAGGCCCAGCCCACCAGGAGCTTCGGGAGGGAAGGGTGGGGCCAGGAGCCCAGGGATGGGGAATTCCGGGGGCCTTGGGGATGCCCAGCTGGGCCAAGGGGCCCTTCCCAAAGCCTTCCAGGCCCTGAGCTGCAGCGGCTGCTAAACAAATGTCTCTCTTCTTCCCTTCAGGTACCGCCTCCTCCCCTTCCCCCCCCAACAATACGGTGGCTTCAACGCTCACTGTTGCTACGGCAACGCAGGCCTCCAGGCAGCTGCCACCACTGCCGGAGACTCCCTACCCCCCCATTCCTCCGCCCCAGGGCGGGGAGCCTGACGCCAGAAAGGGGGGGGGGCACAAGAGAGGACATCTAGGAAATGAAATGGGGGCCTCCCGGAGCCCCAGCCCCTTTTCTTCTGGCTCTCCTCTCCCCTGAAGCTCCCCACCTTTCCAGAGAGTCCTTCAGACCCCCTCAGCCCCCTCATCCGCTTGCAGCTCCCCAGGCTTCCAACCCTCTCTGCTCTCTCAGTCTCTGGTGCCCTTCCTCAATTCTCAGCCCCCCATGCTCCCCTCTCCACCCCCCCAACCTCTCTCCCTCTCTCCTCTGCTTGGTCCCCTAGGGCCCCCTTCCCTCTTGTTCTCTCAGCCTCCCTCACCCCCTACTCTGCTTAGCATCCGTCCAGTCCCTTGCCCCGCCTCCTCTGCTTTCAGCCCCTGAGACACCCCTTCTCCTCTCTCAGGGCTCCAGATTCCCCACTGTCTCCATCAAGGCCCCGCTCACCTCTCCGCCGTGCCCCCTCTTCCTCCGGTTTCCTTGTCACTGACACGACCTTCATGAGCAGCCGGTTCCCACCTTGGCGGATCAAGGCCACAACCTGCTTGTGTCCAACCTTCACCACATTCACTCCATTCACCTGTGGATGGATTCACCCCAAAAAGGGAGGGAGAGAGGGAGGGGTGACCTCCCTGACCCTGGGGCTCAGTCCCCACCTTCCCCATCATCTGGGCTCAGCCTCCCCAGCCTGCTAGGGCCCCAGATCCTGTCTCTGACAGGAGGCTAAGGGGCCAATGTGGGGAGGCCATAGGCACTCACCCTGGTACAGAACTGTGAGGTCAGGGTGGTCCCTCAGGGTGCATATGACCCCAGGGGAGTTCCCAGCCGGGACCTGCTGCTCCTGGGGGAGGGGAGGCGGAGCTTGGAATCGATCTTCGACACCGCCTTCCTCCTCCCAGGAATCTGCTTGGGTTATGAGGGCTTGGGGGCTGGGGAAGAAGCAAGGTGCTGGCAGGGGGAGCCCGGAGGGCTGCAGGCTAAGGCCTAGGGGAACCACAGGAAAACTAAGACTAAGGGAACTACAGAAGGGGTGAGGGGAGAGGGCCATGGACTTGGGGATACAGAGAGAGAAAACACTAGGGGAATTAGGATCATAGTGGAAAGGGGACTGGGACACGGATCAGGAAGGCAATTACAGGATCACTGATTTAAAGTAGAAAAGGGCCTTAAAGACCATATAGTCAAAGCTTTTCTTTTCTTTTTCTTCTTTGGACAAATGAGGATCAGAAAGGCTAAGTGACCTGCCCAGAGGCACACAGCTAGTAAGTGTCAAAGGCAAAATCTGAAACTAGGCCTTTCACATTGCAAGTCCACCAAACCATCTGTCAGGTCACACAGAAGACCTGAGGAGGGAGGGGAGGAGGAAGGGAGGGGAGGAGGACAATCTAAAATGACCCATTTAATGGAGCTCAGAGGAAAGGAAAATGAGCATGACCATGGGAGGGGTTAGGAGAGGCTGAAGGGGAGGGATGACTACGGGCGTGGAGCTGGGCAAAGACTAAAAGAAGCCTTGACAGAATGGCTTGGGCTGGGGCAAGATGAGGCGAATGGTCTAGCAGTGCTGAGGGCAGCAGGGGTCCAAAGACTGGAAAAAGACAAAGGTGATAGGGAAGGGGGAGGCTGAGCGGGCTAAAGGGTGCAGTGTTACTGTGGGGCCACGGGGATGGGATAGCTTGTAAGTCCAGGGTAATGTTAGTCTAGAATTGGGGAGACTTGGGTGAGCCAAGAGAAGAAGGGCTAAGGAGGAATTTAAGATCAAAATTAATTTGCATTTACATGAATAAAGTATTTTATAAATATATTACATGATTCTCACAATGACCCCAGGAGGGAGGTGTTCTTAGATTCATTTCGCAGTTAAGTGACTTGTCCAGGGACACATAGCATGGAAATGTCCAGGGCAGAATTTGAAATCAAGTCTTCCTGATTCCAAACCAAGTGCCCAGTTCTTAGAGAGGGTTAAGATGGTGGTGGAAGGAGCTGGTAAGCTCAGTGGGAGATGGAATAAATTAAGAGAGCAAAAGGGGATGGAAGGGTTGCAAGGGAGGGAAGGAGGACACAGGTGATGGATCTTGGGGGATGGATAAATCCCATAGAGGAAAGATTCCTTTCTTCCTCAGGTGTCTCAGAGCCCCCTTTTTTCTGAGTCTCCTTTACATTTCAATTGCTCCATTTGGGGCTCAGGTTAATTCATAGGATCACAAGATCTCAAGCAGAAAGAGATCTTAGAGATCACTTGCAGAGGAGGAGACTAAGGTCCATCCAGAAGGAAAAGATATGGACTTGTCTGGTGTCATGAGGCAGAACAAAGTGGAAACTGAATATTATGGGGCAGCTAGGTGGCGCAGTAGATAGAGTACTAGCCCTGGGGTCAGGAGGACCAGAGTTCAAATGTGACCTTAGACACTTAATAATTGACTAGCTGTGTGACTTTGGGCAAGTCACTTAACCCCACTGCCTTAAATAAATAATTTTTAAATGGATATTATTTAGCCCCCCCCCTTCCTCTCTTTAACATCTCTAGCTTCTTTTCCCCTTCTTCAGTTTCTCTGTCTCCCCCCCCCCTTTAATTCCTCTGGCTCCCTTCCCCACTTAACCTCTCTGGCCTCCCCCCCTCCAGGTTCAAGATCAGCAAATGTCCCGGGGCTGGACCCTGGGGGACACTGAGGGATGTACATGTGGCCTCTCCCCATGGGCTGTGAGTTCCTTGAGAGTAAGGTCCATGTCACTTGGTCATTTGCTGTCCCCCCAGGCCCCAGTCTGGAGCTCTGCATACAGCAGGTATAAAATACGTGTTGGATTGCTCAATCAAGGGAGGGAGGGCACAAAGACTTACCTCAATAAGGAAGTCTCCTGTCCGGAGTCCTGCCCTCCAGGCCACACCTTCATAATCCACAGATTCTAAGTACTGGAGAGCAGGGAAGGCTGGGGTTGGTGTGAATTCTTCAATGGGGGTCTCTGCTGTAGAGTGATGCAAAGAAGAGACATGTGGGTGCCAGGAGAGAGGGAAGTGGGCAAAGCAGAGAGATGAGGATCAGGGAATCAGTGGATCAGGTAGCCAGTCAATCACTCAACAAGTGCCTACTGTGTGTCCAAGGCCTTAGAAGCAAAGGCAAGAATGAGAGAAGCCCTGGCCTTAAGAAACTACCATTCTGTTGGGTGAGAAGGCTAGCAGGCAAGACACACAGGAGAAAGGAATCTGGGAAAGGACTGGGGAGAGAAGGGAGAGTTCTGTGGAGGAAGAGTCCAGAGAGCGCTGCCAGCTGGGAAGAAACAAGCATGGGGAAGGGAGGGGACAGCGTGGCTCTGGGGGAAAGGAAGTAGGGGTGGTAGGGCAGCACGCCAAGTGTGAGTCAGGGTTCAGACCCTCCGGGATCTAGCTGGGGACAGATCGGGAGGCAGCAGGCAGCCCCATTGCCCACCCCCAGAGCGCGCCCTCCCTCCCCCAGCTCTCCACAATGATCTCTCTCCTGGGGAAGAGAGGGAGTCTACGAGTTAAGGGTTCCTGAGCCCAGAAAACCAGCCTTTCAATCAGGGACTGGAACACAGGAAGCTCCAGCTGGTTACACTGTAGCCAGTCGCCCTACAAGTAGCTCCATTGTAGCCAGCCCTTCTCCCAAGTTGCCTGGAGAGGGGAGTAAGGAAGAGGGAAGGGAAGAAGGCAAGGGGGTTGTGGGGGAGGCAGAGGGGCTAAAGGGGGGGCTAAAGAGAGAGAAAGGCCAGAAGGAGGGTAGGGCAAAGCCACAGGAGGGAAGGGAAGCCAGAGGGACTGAAGTGGGGGAAGAGGCTAGAGGGGCTAAAGGAGGGGGAAGAAGCCAGAGGGGCTGAAAGGGGCAAGGGTTGAGGGAGAAGGGGCAGGACAAAGGGGTTCAGGGGAGAGGGGAACCAGAAGGGCTAAAGGTGGGGGGGGGAATCCAGGGGGGCTGAAGGGGGGAAGAGGCCAGAAAGGCTAAGGGAGAGGGGAGAAGTCAAAGGGGTTAAGGGAAGAGGGGAGCCAGAGAGGCTAAATGTGTGGGAGGAATTCAGAGGGGTTGAAGGAAAGGGAAAGAGATTAGAGGACCTAAAGTGGGGGAGAGGTCAGAGGGACTAAGGCGGGGAGAGACAGAGGAGTTAAGGGGGTAGGGAGAAGAAATCAGGCCCTTGGGCAGCTGCCAGAGGACAGGGCAGCCCCAAGAGTCAGCTCAGTCCGCAAAGTACAGGATCCCAGAATCTCAGAGTTTGGACTGGGACATCAGGATCCCAGAATCTTAGAGTTGGGACATCCCTGCTGGTGAAGTCCAATCCCTTCGCTTTAACTGAAGACTAAAGAATTGAAGTGATCCACAGATTTTGGGGGCCATCAAGGGTAACTCCTTCAGTTTACAGATGATAAAACTCTGCCTCCAAGAGGTAAAGAAACTTGCTTGAGGTTTCATGGCTAATAAGCATTGAAGGCAGCATTTGAACCCAGGTCTTCCCCTCCAGAATCAGTGGGCCTGTCCCCCTTTTTTATACTTCTTTAGGGTTTGCTATAATTTCCTAACTAACCCCTCATGCCACATGAGGATCTTAGGAGAGGAAGTACTCTCCCGGTCTAGGTGGGAGAAAAGGGAGCTGTCCTCAACAGGGGGACCATGCCCACAGCTAAGTGAAGGAGTTCAAAGGGGAATTCCCAGTTGGAAGGGACCAAAAAGGGGTGAGTGAGGAGCCACTGGACAAAGAGAGGAGGATCTGGGTCGGACTTCTATGGGATTTTCATGGCAAAGATACTGGGATGGTTTGCCATGTCCTTCTTTAGTGTCCCCCCCCCCATTTTACAGATAAGGAATGGAGGCAAATAGGGGTGAAGTGACTTGCCCAAGTTCACACAGTTACTTAAGGATCTGAGCCTGGATTTGAACTTAGATTTTCCTGACTTCCAGTCCAATGCTCTATCCTACCTGATACTTTTTATCTCTGTGCCTTCAATATCTGAAAAATAAAGAGCATGGACTTGATGGTCTTTCAGTACTCTTCCAAAGCTCTAGCTATGATCTCATAAGTCACTTAATATCACTATTCCTCAGTTTCTTCTCCTGTAAAATGAAAGGGTGGGACTTAGCCTCCAGGTTTCATCATTCTTACCTGAATGAAACTTCCCCTACCCAATGGCCATCCAAACTTTGCCCGAAGATGCCCGGGAACAGAGAACTCTTACCATCACCACCCACAGTGTCTACCCCACCCCAGCTTTATTGTTAGGAATAAATGAGAAGATACTGAAAGTCACTGTCCTGGCCCAGGGGTCTCAGCACTATTCCATTCCCTCTGCCTCTTCATGAGAATATCTAAAAAGATTGGGGCTGAGCTAGTGACATTTGTGCTACAAACTGAGCTTGGGCCCCTCAAATGTCAGCCCATGGTCTGGGACTGTTTCTGGCCTCATATCCCTTATCAGACCCCAAGTGGTACTACCATCCCAGGAGACTCTAGCTGGAAAGGGTGTTGAGGGACTCTGGTCCTATCCGTATGTGAATTAGTATCCCTCCCCACAAACACACCACCAGCACCTCCACAGCCATCCCAACAAGGAGGTATCTCCCTTCTTCTTTAGGAATTAAAAATCCTTAGAAAATGGCAGAGTTTTGTGCTTTTGTCAGAAGCTACCACAAAGGAAGGGCCCAAGACTAGGAACTAGCTCCCAAAGTGGACTAGGAAGCTTCCCTCTAAGTGGTCATTTTAAAGGAAACTTTGGGGACCTGAAGGAGCTTGCCCGGTCCTAGGGCCTGCCTGTGAGAAAGTGCCTCTCAGCCCAGAATCACTTGTCTGTGGATAAAACCAGAAACATGGCATCCGGCTCTACCTACCAAGAGCCCAGATCTCTTCTACAACTAGTCTCTTACTCCCTCCTCATCTGGGACTACTATGGGAATGCCCCCCTCTTCCGCATCTGATCTCCCCTTCTTAAAAACCTTATTTGTAGCTCCCTTCCCCTCATTCTCGGTGTGCTCCCTACTTCTCCTGCCACTCCCCTGTATACCTATTTCCCCAATAGCCTCCTTCCCACTTCCCCCGTGTTCCTTCCCTTCTCATCCTCATTGTCTCCATGACGCCCCCTCACACTCAGTTACCTTTGGCTCCCCGAAGGACGAAGCCAAAACCCTCCTGCTCTCTCTTCTGCAGGACAGCCACTTTGTCCTCAATGACGTAGTCACTGGAAGAGGGGAGGAAAGGGAAGGGGGAGGGAGAAGAGGGGGAAGCTTTCTCAGCTCAGGTCCTCCCAGGCCCTAACTCCCTTCCCCAATTTGTGACTGCCCCCAGTGGACAATGTGGGAGAGAGACCTTAGAGTGTGCCTCTGGCCTATGGAAGATGTCTGTCCACCCAGAGAGGGTGGTCAAACATATGGGGAAGGCAAATCAGCATACGGGCCCCCAACCCCCAAATACCAAGCCTATATCCCCCTTTCTTCCACCTACCCCTTCCCTCCCTTCTAGCCCTCTCCCCCATTCCAGGTCCATACCTGTGTGAGGTGAGACTGTCGTAAGAGCCCACAGTATAATGTCGGAAAAGGCGCTTGGTTCGGTCCTCTCGTGTTTCTGGGAGAGGGGGGACTTTCAGGGGCTGGAGGGAGTCCTCTTCCCCTCCCCTCCCAAACCAGAATTAGCTCCCAGGAACCCCTGTCTCAACCCATTGACCAAGAGGGAAAGTTTAGAGCATGGAGGAAGCCCACAGACCAGAGGGAGACTAGGAGGCAGGGGCTAAGAAGTGAATTAGGCTAGGGCCTTCCAGTCTTAAAGTTTCATACTGTGGAACTGGGGGGAGCTGGACCTCCCCTGGCCCCAAGATCAGGCCAAAGAAAATCAGCCTCCAGTTAGTCAGTGAAGGGAAGCTAGGCATTGTGTGTGTGTGTGTGTGTGTGTGTGTGTGTGTGTGTGTGTGTGTGTGTGTTTGTACTCTGTGAATACTGAGATTCACATAGGCCTTGTGTTTGAATTGTCATATTATCCAGACAGAGAAAGCTCCAAGTATCATACCAGAAGACCTAGTTTTGCGTCTCAGATCGGCTACTTAAGGCTGCAAGCAAGTCTTAACCCCTCTGAGCCTCAGGTGACTCCATGCAAATGAGAGGTTTGGTTTCCATGAGTTCTTTCAATTCTCCAGTAGAACTGCAAGCTCCCTGTGGGCAGGAGCTGTGTCTTCCCAAAGCACCCCAATGCCAAAGTGTCACAAGAGGTCCAGGAGGAAGTCCCCTGCTCAGGTCACCTGTTCTTACTGGGAGAGAATCCTTAACTCACTTCAGCACAAGCTTCTGGCTTCCTTTCAGGAACAATTAATTCTGGAGGCACTGCCCACTACTACTACCACCACCACCACACATACTGGTCCCTCAGGCCTCGTCATGCCCACAGAAAGTAAGCTCCAAGAGAACAAGGACTGAGGTACTTTTGTTTCTGGCATAAAGAACAGTGTTTATTTAGTTGTTTAAACCGCCTTCCTTTCCTTCACAATGTCAATCAGGTGCCAGGCCCTATATTTTTTTGCCTCTTCTACCTGGCCTCTGCCTACAATCTCCTTTCCAATCAATCCCTCACGAGAAGGCACGATGCCCAAACTACACAGGTCTCAACATGTCAGAGCTGTGCTCAAAATCCTTCATGTCTCTGAACAATCCTTAGCTTTCTTTCCCAGGTTTTCTCCATTAGACTAATAGAAAATTGTTCATTCTTCATATTGTATCTACAGGGTCTGGAATGGCCTCTTCTCACTCTGTATTTGCCTGCTGTGATCCACTTCTCTCAAGGTTCAGCCAGGCCACCATTACATGAACCTTCTCACGGAAAAGAATCCTTCCCTATGAATTGCCACCTATGCTCTGGGTCACCCTTCCTGATACACATAGCCACTTTCTAATTTATATCTGAGTTATTTGTGGAGGTCTCAACAGCTTCCAAACTCCTTGGGAGGGCAGGACCTATTGTATACAATAGGAGATTAATAAATATTCTTTGCATTGCACTAAGTCTTGTGGGTTGCAATTCTGCTGAATCTTGGTTGACCCTCCTTCTGTCCCTCACTACCTTTCCCATTCAGCTTATAGCAAAAAGAACACTAGTTTTAAGTTGAAAGCCACTGGGCTGCAGACTTAGGTCTCCCATTTCTTTGCTGTGCCACTCTCCCCTCGCTGGGCCCGGTCTCAGTTTTCTCCTTTATAAAAATGAAGGGACCTGGATTCAAGGTGTCCACAGTCCCTTCCATGCCTCACATCGGGATGATTCCCAATGATTTCCACAGCTAGTTTTCTGACATCATTGCTCTGATCTACCCCATCCAGTCGAGTAAAGTTATCTAATGCATTAGTCTGACCCAATCACTCCACTGCTGTACCCATTTCACAGAATCACAGACATCAGCAGAGAAAGAAGCCTCCCTCAGAAACCATTCAACTCAAAGCATATTTTCCAAATGTTAAGCTGAATGTATTCTATTCCCAATAAACTAACACTTTCCCGTGGCATTCAAGGCCCCCTAGAAACATGTGCACATTCTCCCCAATTTCTTTTACATAGTTCCCTATTCCCTAATTTCTGCTCACGTTTTAGTACTGCATGAAGGCTTTTCTAGTTGAAACACCAATGCATTACGGAGGGAGCCAGCTGAGGGCCCAGCACTAGGCACGTCCACCATCTACAATCTTCCTTTGGCAGCTGCAGAGATTGTGTAATTCTGCTATTTGCCTCCTTCTTTCTTTCCAGACTGTCTGCCTGCCACCTGGGGCTAAACCCCCAGAGGGGCTCCCCCCCCAAAAGTTAATGGAACTTAGCCCTGTGGCACCTCTTCATTCCCTTCTGCCTTAGCTGACCAGGAGTTCTGACCTGGTCCTGACCCTCTCTGCTTAGCCAGATTGCCTGTACTACACAAGAACCCCAGGCCAGAACTTGAATTAGACACTATTCAATGCCATCCTTGGTGTGATCCATTGTGGCCTTCTCCAACACATCCCCCCACCCCCACCGTGGAAGGCAAGAGAGCCTAGGAAAGGCTGAGAACCGACCCTACCTAGGTCGAAGAAGCCAAGTTTTACTGGGATTTGGGTACCACACCTGTACCCCCACACCTTGGCTACATCCCCTTAAGAAACCTTCTTGACTGTCATCCTGTCCCTCTAAGACCTCTACTTTTCAAAGCTAAGTCTCCCTGACTCACAAAGTCAGTTCTGGTCACTAAAATGAGCTCCCCTCCAGGGCTGATACATCGCCCCAAAGGCCATCCTCTAGACATCCACAGTCCTCAGACAGACACCCCAGGTAAGGACACGATCTCCAACCTCTAGTCTGACAGTGCCCAGTCTTCCTGGGTGGCAGTGCCAACAACCCCCGGGAAGGGCATTTGGCATCCTCTCCCTCCCTTCCTCAGAGCAGTTTGTCAGCCATTCCTCAGTCATTCACAAGAGGGAAGGATGCTGATTTTTGCCTTTATATTTCCCCAACTTAGTCCAGAGCCCAGTATCCAGTAGGAGCTTGGTAAATGCCACTCCCTAGCTCTGTTCGTACCATCTAACCTTGAGTACGTCTCTTCTCTGGGGCCTTTGACCTCCTCAGCAATTAGAACATACCCAGGCAGGCCAGCACTGGTCCTCAGAGGCCAGTTACCATCAGAGAAACGAGAAGGGCACCAAAAGAAATGGTCATTTAGCCTGATACTTCTTCCTGTCTCTAAACTGCTTCCTTAGGCACAATTTTAAAAGCTTCCACCATAACTCAGCTGACTTCGGTGTGATTAGATCCATGATCAACACTGATTTACTCCCTCCCAGAACCCCAAAGACGGAGACCCCTACCAGACCCCAGCAGCCATTTCTACAGTCCACTAAGAGATCTAATCCATCTCTGACTCACCAATCTGGAGTTCCCAGAGACCACCTCTGGAGGCTTTCTCATAGACAGGAGTCCTACAGGCCATGGGCAAGGACCAATCCAGTTTCCCCTTGGTGATTGTTCACAGCTAGAGATGCTAACCCTTCTGAGCCCACAATTTTCCCAGGAGATCATAGGATTTAGAGCTAGGAGGATCTTCTGAGATCAAACTGAGGTCCCGAGATTCAGTGACTTGGTCAAGGTCCCACAAACAGGAAGTGGAAGAGCCAGGCTTGACTGCTGGGGCCTCAGATGCTAGCCAGGTCCAGTCCATTTCCCCTTGCACCAGTCTGTCTTTTAAATCCTCTAGGTCCATTTAGAGAAAACATCCCATTACTTTTATGTCCCTCTATGTAAGCCAGCACCAGCTGCCTCCAGAGACAGAGGGATGGGGGAACAGCCTCCCCGGCCCTTTCCTGGCCCTGGCCCTAGCATGATTTCTTCTTCATCCCTACTGCTCTATCCTCTTCTTGCCTTCGTCTATCAGGCCCCTCCCTCTCCAAGGTGCCAGGCCCTCTCCTGGGCTTGGAGGCCGCCCACAGGCCGCTCCTCCCAGTCTCTGGCCTAATTTCTCCTCTGCCCCAACAGGCCATGCTCTGTGGGCTTCCCTGCTCTGCTCGCTTGGGCAATCTGGTCATTTGGAAAGGCGCCTTTTGTCCTACAGTGACCTCCTTCTTCCCTCCCTCCCTCCCTCCTGTCACTTGCCTAGGCAGGAGCTTCTCCCCCAAGCACCTGTATGTGGACACGTGAGTGAAATGTTCACAAATTGTGCTGCATGTATGACCATGCAATGTGTATCATATGAACTTGTGTTTGCTGTGCATCATGGACTGTGTGTTGACATGTGTGTGTTCATGTGATCTATGTGTTGGGAAACATCACAGGTATGTGTATGTAGCTGTATGTTTCTGTCCTAGGATCCTCTCTGTCTCAGAGAATATCATGTGCAGCTTCCCAAGGAGTTAGGTGAACAATGGGTCAGGTCCATGTAAGGGAAGGGATCCCTGTGGGAAAGCAGATAGTGGTCACTCACCATGTCTCGTGTCATATTGGCGCATCTGGACCTCCTCCACGCAGTCTGCTGGGAACCAGCCTGTGCGGCCTTTCACTGTTCCCTCCCAGAAACCGCCCTCCCCGATGCTGAGCACTGGGAGGACAGACAGACAGATGCATCACCCAGAACACCCCCCCCCCAACCTGCTCTGGGTCCCTTCTTCCCCAATGTCCCCTCCCATCCCCCTCCTCCAGTTCTGTCCCTTAGACAATTTGGGACTAGAGAAGTGAGCAGATGGAAACCAAACAGAATCAACGAGTGGGGGTGCGGGGAAGGGAGGGGAAGAAGGGAAGGCAGAGAAAGAGGTAAAGAAGGAGGGGGAGAGAGTTCAAGGGCACACAAGGAAGGGAAAATAGGAAAAAAGACTGAGATGGAGAAATAAGAAAGGCACATGGAGAGAAAATTAGAGAGAAACAGAGTTGAGAGGCCAGAAGAAAGGGGGAGGGGAATCTTGGAAAAAGAGTAAACATCCCTCATTCCCATCCTGCCTTCTCCATCCCACTCCTCTTCCTTCTCCCTCTCTTCTTCCTAAAGAATCTGTCTCATCCATCTCAGCTCCACCCCCTTCCCCAGGGGACTGAACCAGAAACACCTGGATGGAGCCAGAGACCCAGACCTTCTGACTGGAAACCAGAGTCCCAAGGCCTATATGCTCCAAAAGGAAGGATGGCAAAGAGTCCCAAGACAGGTCTCCAAGATAGAGCTAAAGAGCTGAGTTTACAATAAGACAATTCATAGTGACATAGGGGCCCTCTTATTGTAACACAAGGAGCCCCCATACTGCCAGAGGGGTCCCATATCTATGTATGTAACATGAATTTGCATATAGAATAAGCTAAGGATACTCTCCCTGTAAAGGACACAGGGAACCCCCTCTAGTAGAAAGGAGGATCCCCCCCTTCATAATGACACAGGGATTCTTAAAAATGACTCACAGTGTATAAAACCACAGGTATCGCCCATGTAACACTGAACTCAAACTAGCAACGGAGGGAGCCCATTGGCATGAGGACCTGCTATACCCCATATCGACAAAGATTCCCTAATAAAGTGACCCAAGGACACTCTGAAGTAACTGAGGACTTCCTCAAATGATAAAGAAACCTTTCTTTAGTGCCCCAGGGAGCCTACCCCAATGACAGAAGGAATTTCTCAAAGCAGCAAGTCACCCCCTCCCAGCCCAGGGACACAGAGGCATGCTTCATCAGGAATCCTAGCCCCCCTGGGCAGGGGTCCCCATGATGAAGCCCATGATGAACCCTTTCTCAAAATCATGTTTGTAAATGAAGAGGATGAAATGTGTAGACTTGGCAAGAAAAACCATTATGCTGAAATACAGATGGTAAAAGATGAAGGCCCCCCATACACACAACCACAAACCCCAGGGCCTGAAGTCCCAGGGACCTCCTCATAGAACACTGAAGAGAGTGAAGCCCCCCCTTTAACTACACTGACTACCCACAGTCAGATACAGAGATGAGAGTGACTTGATGTTCCAACACTGGACTGCCCTCAGAGTGGCAGAAGCCCCTGTTAATGACCACTCAGAGTAGCAGAGATCTCCTCACACTGGCATGGATCCCTGAGCAGAGTAACAGGAGGACCCTGGCAGAAGGAGGAACCCCCTCATAGTTGTCACAGACACACCCTCGAGGAAGAGAAGGTCATCCTCTAAGAGTAACGTAGGAAGCCCCCACTGTGGTGACATTGAGCGCCCCCAGAGAGCCAGGGGCACCCCCATACTGCCCTAGATACCCCACACAAGGAACCCGAGACCCCTTTAGATGGCTAAGGGGATTTCCGGAGGAGCAGATGCCCATCTTAGCGGCCCAGGCAGGCGGCCCCTCCCACTCCCCCGGTGACACACCCCCCTCTTCCAGCTCGTGGGTCCCCCGCCCCCCTTCCCCCACTCACCTTGGCCGGCTGCAGCCCGGGCCGAGCCCCGGCCGGAGCGCCAGCCCTCCCTCCAGCCCGCCCGCCCGCCGGAGCTGTCCATGGTCCCTGCGCCCGCCCGCCCGCCCGCCTGCCTGCCCACCGGCCAGACCCTGACCGCCGGCGTCCCCAGCCCCCTGCCCGTGCCCCCCGCGGGCCCGGGGGCCCCGCGGCGCCTGGCTCACCCTTGACGGCCTCTCCGCGGTGCAGCGGGATCTCGCCCTCGCCCCGCGGGCTGTGCGCATTCACCACGATGAACTTGCGGCCGGGGACCGCGCTGTAAAGTTTGCGCTTCGGGCCCCGGGGCGGCGCGGGGGAGGGCGCGGGCGCGGGGCTGGGGGCCGCCGCGGGGCCCAGGGCTCCGGGGCCGCTAGGGCCTCCGGCTCCTCCTCCTCCTCCTGCTGCTGCTGCTGCTGCTCCGGGGCCGCTCGGGCTGTAGACGAACACGTAGGTGACGGAGGCGATGCCCGCGGGCAGCTCGCAGGCGAAGCCGGTGCCCGGGGCCTCGGGCATGGCCATGGCGCCCGGGCCGCGGCCTGGGCCCGGCCCCCCGCTCCTCCGGCCCCGCCGGCCTCACCGCTGCCGCCGCAGCCGCAGCCGCTGCGTCCGCCGCCCGGGGCCGCCGCCCGGGGCCGCCGCCGCCTGGGCCTCCCGCCGCCGCTGCGGCCGCTGCTGCCGCCGCTGATGCCGCTGCTGCCGCCGCCACCGCCGCCCGCCCGCCGGGGGCCGGGCCCGCGGCCGCCGCCGCTCCATGCGCCGAGCTCGGCTCCCCGGTCCCGCTCCGCGGCGCCCCGCGCCTGGCCGCTGCGCCCGCCCGCCCGCCGCCCCGCCCCTCCCCTCCCCTCGCTGCTCCCCCGCCCTCGCCGCCGCCCCCCGATTCCCTCCTGTCAGCGCCGGCTCCGGACGCACGGACCTGCGCGCCCGGGAGCGCCCGGCTCGCCTCTGCCCTGCCCGCTGCGGCGGGCGCGCTGGGGGGGGGGGGGAGGAGCGGGAGGGGGGAGGCAGAGGAGAGGCGGGATGGGGGGGAGCGGGAGGCGGGGGGCAGAGGAGAGGCGGGAAGCGGCCACCCTCCGGCCCCCCCCCCCGGCCCCCCCCCCGAAGGGCAGCATCCCTAGGATTCAGGCCCTGTGCGGGCTCGGGGCGGGGACGGGGGGGGGGCGAGGAGAGGAGGGGCGCCAAGAGCAGAGAGCGACCCGCAGGCCCCCGGGACCGCGGAACTCCCCCCAGGCTCTCCGGAGAGCTGCGGGCCTCCGACCTTCCTTTATGGGGGGGGGGGCGGGGGGCACCAGACTGAGCTCTGCCCTGCTCACTGGCACCAGGTTAGGCTTCAGTCTCCCCAACAAGAGTCGGAGCCCCAGGGAGATCCCTAGAGTACAAGGCCAAAGGGCTGAGCCCCGCCTTCCCTTTGCTGCTATCTAGCTCTCTTGCCTGCCTCCTGTGACCTTTCCCACACTCCGCTGACAGCCCTTGGATCTCTGGTCCGTCACTGAAAACACCTCACTCACCCTAGGGGTTCGCTGATGATTCCCCAGCAACTCCCTCCGGAGGACTCCCAAGTTTTCCACTGGGGCTCCCAAAGAGCAGCCTCACAGGGACCATTTAATGGAGCCCCAGTACGGTTGGAGAGTGCTAAAGTTCAAGTGAAGGAGATCTGGTAGTCCTCAGTGAACCACAAGCTCAATCTGAATCAAATGTCACAGAACCGCTTAAGAAAAGCTAATGTGCTTTGATCTATGTGGGGAAAGACATAAAAATCGAGGCAGGAGAACCTGGGTTTCACCTCCAACAAATATTGGCAGGGTGACTTGGGCAAGTTACTGCCATTCTGAGCCCCAGTCTCTTCATCTGTTCGAGGAGGGCACTTGAAGGGCCCCCCTAGCCCTCCCCTGTGACCTAGAATACTTGAGCAGGAGACTCAGGAACTTGTGACTACACAGTCTATGAAACGATGAGGACTTGAAGATCCCTTTGAGCTTCAGTCTGTGATTCCCTGTCCCAGACTCTTTTCTTCAGCCTCAGAAAAGCAGGTCCAAAGGTCTACTGGGCATCTCCATTGGACCATCTCATTGTCACCTCCAACTTGACATGTCCAAATCTGAAGTCATCATCTTCTCCACTCTCCCCTTTGCTCAACCCTTCTATTTCTGTCCCAGGAAGCTCCATCATCATTGTTCCCTCTGCCTGGAGAGGCCCTCATCCTCCATGTCCTCTCCGCTCTGCTTACTCAATTCACTTTGGTCCCTTTTCTACTCCATCCAACAGACTCCTGTCTTATTCAAACCTTTGGCACACCATTCTCTACCTCAGTAATCTTCCTAAAAATCTGATAGCCATAATATGTCTTTGCCCCCGAATGCTGCCTGATTTCCACTACCTCCTAGCCCGGCCCTTCAAGTCCTCCTCCAGTCCAGCCCCTGTCCGCTCATACCACCTCACCCTTATTGCCACCTTCCTCCTTTCTCTGAGGCAGAGCCAAAGTATGACCATCTGTAGCCATAGCCACAAAGCCATTCCTGAGGAATCAACCCAATCTCTTCCAATATATACAGCCTAGGGAGAACCTGCCTTGGATTAAATCTTGGTTCCTCTACTGAAATTCCAGAGATCAGTTTCTCCTCTGTCCCTTAGACTGGAAGGTTGCAGAAGGCAGGACCCCTCTCTCTTTCTCTGTGGTCTCCCCAACCTATGGGTTCCATAGAGAGGGTGAGGGACTAGACCTTCTCTTCCTCTTCCTGCCCCAGAATGAGATCTCCCAGCAGTACTTGGAGCTGTCACTCAGTCTCCCCAGGCTGTGTATCTTCATCTGGGTCAGGTTTCTAACCGACTCCTAGATGGGGAATCCCTGAGGGCAGGCAGGCCTCAGTTTTTTGCCTGACCCTCCTACAACAACTGAGAACAGAACTGAGTATGTAGAAGTCAATAGTAACAGCATCAATGACTTTAGGCCAGGAAGGACCTTGTTGAATCCACTCCCCCACCCCTACCATTTTACAGATGAAGAAAGTGAGGTTTAAAGAGGTTCAGGGAGGCCACACAGCTCGTATCTTTCACATGCTATCATAGGATTTCAGACCTAAAGGGACCTTTAAGGTTGTCTTCTAGAACTCCTTCATTTTGCAGAGGAAGGGCCTGAGGTCCAGAGAGAAGTGACCTGGATCACCAGTCACCAAGCTCATTAGTGGCATATCTGAGATTGGAACCCAGTGCTTTCTGATTACCCTACATTGCTATCAACCAAAGAGTCTACAGAATCCCATGATCATTAGTGCCAGAAACAATCCTGCCCCAGGTCTATATCCATGCCCCTATCTCCTGAAACTGTCATACCCTCCAAGCTGCTGCCATCATAGTCTTCCTCACCTTCTTTCACTAACCCACACTTGCTAAGGATGGGAGGAGGCTCCTAGGGATGGAAACCCAAAGAACCAGAAGGACTGAGGGAGGTGCCCACGGAACAAAGAGAAAGGACCCTAACATGGAGTTGCCCAATCGTGAGTCCCATGATGGAAAAGTCATCAGCTCTAGCTATAGAATCTGGGGCTAGTCTGGAGCCACAAGATGCCCCTGCTCAGCCTTTATTCCCCTGCCCTAGGACCAACTCTCCCCACACCACCGCTCCCCACCTTTCCCCTCCTCACCCATCTCAGCCGTCTCCACACTTTTGGCTCACCTCTCAGTCCCACTTCCCTTGTCACAAGTGCCTTCATCCCCCAAGCCATGTCCTACCTGCTCTTGCTTCGGCCTCCTCTGACCAGGGTGTGACCACTGGGCTCCTTATCCCTCTCCTTATCCTCCTGCAGACGCTGAAGGGATGGGGATCGGCTTTGGGATCCTCGGATCCCTGCCACAGGTCCCATGCCTGCTTCTTGCATCTGGAGTAGTAACTGATGAGGGAGGCTTCTGAGTGAGGGACCCGGGGAGGGACCAGACCGGCCTTCAGCCTTCAGATCATTATCACTGGCAGAGCGTTGCAATGGCCTCGGGGAGGCCAGGCCACTGGGACCTGCCAGGCGTCGCCGCTTTGTGTAGCTGGGAGTCTCCCGGAATGGCACTAAAGGAAGGGGCAGGAAGTGAGGGGAGGCTGATGGCCCCTAGAGATTTCCCCAGTCTGATGCTGTCCATCAGCAAACCACTGGCATTACTCATCAGTACATACAAAAGCCAACATTGCCCAGGAATGCCCACTAGCTCAGATGGTACCCATCAGTGTGCTCAGACATTTCCCATCACTGCTTACAAATTCTGAAATTATTCATCAGAACATATAACCAGGACCATGAGCTATCAGTGTACACCAGTGCCAACACTACCAGCCAGTCAGCCTGACGTTAGCATGTCATGATCAATGTTAGCCATCAAGACAAGCAAATGCTGAGATTACCCAGAGGCAGATAGTGCCAACATTACATGTAAATATGGTTGATGGGTGTGTGTATACACACAATCACACACACATAATCGCACAACCACACACACACACACCCTGTCATTATTCATCAAAATACATCAACTCTGATATTACCCATCAGCATATCCAAGTTGCACTATCCCCTCCTTAATGAACATCTACCATGATGTCAGCTAGCAGAGCATGGAGGGCCTATCACATATGGAGTTCAATATTCCTTGCTAGCGCCTAGAAGTTCCAGCAGTATCCAGTGCTGTAGGTATTAACCTTCACCATATGGGAGCCCAACCCTTGTCCACAAATGCATGGAGGCATTTCACCCTCCTTCCCCATCAGTGCTCATAATTCATGGCATGACCCATGATAGTACAACGAACCACCCGGCATTATCTAAGAGCCCAAGAATCCCCACTTTACCCATGAGCACCCAGCCGTGCCTATGAGCAGCCCTGTAGAACAGTGTGATTGTGTCTCTGACAGGATTGAAATACCATCTGTGTGTGTGTAGTCAGAGGACATACACAGAAGAGAGGTTTCTTGTGGGGGAAAAAAGGATCATAGGGACCACAGCACTAGAATGAGAGAGGGAATCAGGAGGCCATCAAATGGATTTTATAGGTAAGGAACTGAGGCAAAACTGTCCCAAACCGTCTCTAGTGAGATTAGAACCTGGAATTTTCTGTCTTCAAGTTCAGTGCTCTATTCACTAGATGATGCTGCCTTTCAAGGGAACACAGGGACGAGGATTCAGTACCACACTTCTAAAAGCCTGTCCTTGTATTTCTGCCAGGTCCGGGCATTCTGAATGTGGGCATATCTATGTACCCTCCAGAATTGGGAACTCTGAGGGGTAACTTATGACCCCAAAGAGAAGCAGAGGAGAATTGGAAGTGAAGACAGATTCCCTCAGGACTCAGGGAGAGAAAGCCCTGAATGTTGAGAGGTTAATCCCGATCCCAAGGCCTCTGTTGCTTTAACCGAAGGTAACGAACTACATTTTCTGCATATGCCCTCCTTTGTCTTAAATTACAGTTTCCCCATGGAACCAATGTAAACACTCACAGGATGCCTTCTGTGAGGGGGGAGAAGCAAGAATAAGGGGGAATTGTAAAACTCAAAATCAATAAAATCTTTCATTAAAAAAAAAAGAAAAATAAATTATCAATTTGAAAAAAATAAATATTTTTGGCACAAAAAAATACAGTTTCCCCAAATTTCAGCTTTAAGAAAAAGAACCTTTCAAAATGGGGAGGCTTTGTGCCCCCAGCCTCAAAAGAAACATCCAAGGAATATTAGCCATAGGAGAAGCTATACTAGAAAACCCAGGAGAAAACACTGGTCAGGCCTGGGGCCATGACCAGGCCACACTGGAGAAGACTGATCAGACCATGGGAAAGAAGGACTGTCAGAATACATGGCAAGCCACATGGCACAGGACCCAGGCACGATCATATTAGAGAGCAAAGCTCAGACTCCTAAGAGAATAGGACTTGGGCCCCATGACTGTGTCCTGATCAAAGGGAGTGGATAAGAGACTACAGGCCTCGGGAGAGAACAAGGAGCAAAGACCAAAATACTGATCCAATTCTGTGAAGGAATGCAGACCAAGTGGAGAGACAGAAGGCCAAAAGAAAGGGTACTAGCCCCTGGGCCACAAGGGAGAATGGTGAGTGACCCACAGAACAGTCCTCATCCACGGCAGCAGCAGCAGGATGATCAGCCCACTGAGAGAATGCAAATCACCCCAAGACCACACATGTGAGACAGAGGGTTGAACAGAATGTGTGATAGAGTGAAGACTTCCCACACTCCATCCCGACCTCTCAGGGAAAAATCAAAGCCCAGGGTCCTAAGGATTCACAGGTTCACACCTCCTTTCCAATACTGAGAAGGAGTGAGGAAATCAGATAACAGACTGCCCCCCCACCTCCCAAGTGACCGCCCATAAGGAGGCTGAACTGATTTCCTCTTTAAGAGGCAGAATGACCTCAGGGACTTGGGAACCTTCCTCATACCCAGATAGCAAGAATTCTCAAGGGGCATCTCCTGGGTGTTGTCTTGGTCTCAACCTCACCCATGAATTTAGCACTTTGGAGTCTCAGCATTGTCTAGTCACCAGTTTATCTTGACAGCCCAGAGTGGAACCCTGGGGCTCCTGACCCCAACAGCACACTACCACCACCACCCCACCCCCAAGGCCTCATTCTCACAACTGGACCTAATGAAGACCACAGTCCAGATGAGAAGAAGAAAACCATCAAGTGTTGTGATGGAGAGGAACCCCAAAGGTCTACCCCACCTCTCCTTTGACTGCAAGGAGGAAACTGAGGGTCCAGTGTTCTCTGACTTGCCAAGGATCCCCTGGACAAGGTCCTTACCACAATCTCACACTGACTCCTGCCCCAGAGCCAGGATGGGACACCCACAGGCTCTCAGCAGGGTGACGAGTCTCTGTCCACAATGAACACTAACACTCGTTACTCTACTCCCCATCAGAGCAAGGCCCTCTGAACTATTCAAAACTGTTGGTTAAAATACATTATTTTACTTTTAAAAAATAATATTTCAAAGTGTCCCTGATTGAGGGTTCCCTAGGACTGACCTGCCCCCAGGGGCTGCCTACCACCAGTGCTGACCCTTTCAATGGCTACAACCTTAAGGTTAATGGAACTCAACCTTAACCCTAACTCCAAGTCCAACCTGACCTGAGCCCAAAATCCAACAATGATTCAAAGCCTAACCCTCACCCTAAAACCAAGGCTTTGGGGGCCTCTCCTGTATTGAGTCTAACTAACCTTAAGCCAAATATAGACACCCAGGGCTTGGGCATGGAAACAGAAAATATGCTGTATTCTTAAGCCATATCAGAACTTCAGAAAAGTCTTGAAGACATGATGTTTGTCCTTCATTTTCAAAAAAGACCATGCCATCAGGGAGGTAATGTCATGACAAGCATGTGAATTGGATGTAGGGGCGGGGCTGTGCTAAGCCGACAGCCTCACTTTCTCCTCCAGTGCCTTCTGGGTCCAGCAGCCAGATATGAATCAGAATGACTGGAGATGGCCCTGGATGTGAGGCAATCAAGGTTAAGTGATTTGCCCAAGGTCATGCAGCTGGTAAGAGTTGAGTATTTGAGGCCAGACTTGAATTCCAGTCCTCCTGATTCCAAGGACAGAGCACTATCTACTGTGCCACCTAGCTGCCTTTGAAGGCATAACAGTCCTCAAATGCAATGTTCTCCAAGAAAAAGCTGCCAATATCCATGTCCTGAATCAGATTAGTAATCCTGGGCCCTGAGAAGGTCCCAAAGACATTTATAAATGCTGGTCCTTCAAAGGCTAAGCTAACCTCAACCTTAACGACACTGCAACACCAACCCAGGAGAGATCCAACCAAGCTCTGGCCAGCCCAAAGGTTTAAAATCATCCCGGCACGGATAACAAAAACAAGTCCATTTCTAGCACACTTCCTGCTCACCAATATCTTCCTTATACAGCCCTGAGGGAAATGACAAGCCTTTTTATCCCGTGTTAGAGATAAGAAACTAAATCATGGGAAAGTGAAATGACTTACCCATGGTCACAAAGCATAGATGACAAGTGTCATAGCTAAGATGGAGTCACCAACTCCAGGAGCCCTTCAGCCACCCTTGGTTGCCCCTTTGCAGAGGCCTCCTCTCTACACTGCCTAATCCTCCTACACCCAGGAAACTGTGACTCCTCACTCACCTCCCCCTCCCCAGAATCACTGACTGGGTAGTGTAGGACCCGACTGAACATGGACTCTGAAGCCAGGCCAAGAAAAGAGTGAAGAATTCTAGCCAGAGGAGAGGATTATGGCCAGTGAATATCTCCAATCCCTTTAGATCCTCAATGGCCTTCTCTTGCCTCCATTTTCCTTCACTGATGTCCGCTTTCCCCACTCTGAACCCATTCACTTTCCCAGACCCCCTAAACCTCTCGTTAACAATCTAATGACCAGCAAGGACCCCTCCAATTCCAACAGCTCTAATTAGTCTTTATTGATCCCACTGACAAATGACCCCTACCATACCCAAGTGAACTCCAATGCCTAGTCATCCTAATGCAAGGGGAGCGGAGGAAGGAGGAAAGAACTCACCAACATCAGAATCCTTATGAGTTTTGATGACCTCAGCAAGTTCAAAGTTCCCAGCGATGATGGCCACCTTGGAACCAAAAGAAGGGGAAGTGAGTCATCCTGTTTCTCTCAGCTACTCCCCCTACCCACTTCAGTTCCCTGAGCCTCATCCTAAACGTGCTCTTTCCTAAAACCCCCCAAGCACCCACAGCTCCTGCTATGCCCATACCTGAAAAGCTGTTTGACTGTTGTAATTGCGAACATCCTTATTGGCTCCTCGGAAGAGGAGAACCCGGGCACAGCTCTCCTGGTTGGGGGATGGGGGAAGAGAAGACAGGGTCAGGCTCAAATAGAAGCAATTTGGGTCACAAGAAGTAAAGACAGGGGGCAGCTAGGTGGCGAAGTGAATGGAGCACTGGCCCCGAAGTCAGAAGGACATGAGTTCAAATTTGACCTCAGATACTTAATAATTAGCTAGCTGTGTGACCTTGGGCAAGTCACTTAACCTCATTGCCTTGCAAAAACAAAACAAAAACAAAAATAGTAAAGACAAAACTGGTGTACAAGGTACACACACACACACACACACACACACACACACACACACACACAGGTCATGTGCAGATAGTACCCACAGAATGGTCAGAGTTTAATGCAAAATATTCATATGTATTATCCCATTTACTCCTCCCAGCACCCCAGGGAGATAGGTACTATGATGACCTCTGTTTTACAGATGACGAACCTGAGGAAGGCAGAGGTAAAGTGACTCACCCAAGATCCCACAGATTGCCCCAGCTCTGAGGCAAGTTTGCCTGACTCTAAATCTAGGAGTCTAGGACTCTGTGTCCATTTTCATGCATATAGACTACATCCATTTGTCAAATACACATGGGTCCCATTTGGTTGTTCAGGACACACACACACACACACATACACAGGTCTCACACCTACATATACAAAGAGGTCACCCAGGTATCACACACACAGGTGTCTCACACACATCTTACACATACACACAAGTCTCTCACATACATACACACACATAAATCACACACAGGTTTCTCACACACAGATCATACACACAGCACTCTCTCTCTCTCTCTCTCTCACACACACACACACACACATCACACACTGGTCCCACCTGGTTGTACAGAGCACAGATATGCAGGGCCGTGTTTCCTGATGCATTCTGGGATCTCATGTCAGCCCCATAGAACAGCAAGTGCTCTAGGTGTTGGACATGCCCAAAGCGACAGGCCTAAAGAGTAGCAGAACAGAGAAGATGAAGGAGGATCTGCATTGCTCTCCATGCCCCCCACTTCCTCCACAGAGGCCCTATCACTTTTCCCATTGCCACTTCCCCCAGCAGCTCACCTGATGGATCTCTTGCCATCCGTTCTCATCAGATGTCCCAATTTGTGCATGATCATGGAGCAGGAGCTCACAGCAGAGGGGGTCCCCACCCCCCAAGGCGCTATGGTATAGGGGGGTCAGGCCACGGCTGTCTTTGTAGTCAGGGGATGCTCCAAGATCCAGTAGAGTCTATGGAGAGATGGGGGGAATCACAGCCCAGGGCTAGGGTCACCAAAGCCTTGGGCTCCCCCTCTCTCCCTCCCCGCCTCCTTCCTAGTCCTTTCACACACTGACCGTCAAAGCACTGGGGTTCCGGCAGCGTGTGGCAATGTGCAAGGCCGTCAGCCCTTCCCTCGTGCGGAAGTCCAGATGGGCCCCACCATTCCTCAGGACCTTCAGTAAATCAGTAGCATTGTCCATCTGGGCAGCCAGGGTCAGGGGGCACTCTGGGAATCATAGTGCATCACAGAACACAATGAGAACTGGTCCTCACCTAAGGCCTCAGCCGAGGTAAGAGTTAGGCTGCTTCCCTCACCCTGCCTTGGCTGCTCACCTCCTGTGTCAGGATCATGGAAGTTGGGGTCCAGCCCCTTGTCCAGAAGCCGGGCCAACTTGTCTGTGCTGTGAAGCTGGACATACTCCATGAATTTCTTGAGGTTCGCCTAGGATACCAAATTACATCAGACCCAGCCTGTTGGCCGAACCCCACAGTGACCTCCACAGCCCCCCAGAGTCTGGTATCCAAAGCCCTGGCCTGTGGAGCCCCCCCCCAGCGATGGAACTGTGAAATAGAGCCCTACTGAGCTCATCTCTGACCCAGTGGGCATACTTTGAGGCTAACCTAGAGGAAAAGACATGAGGAAAGGACTGAGGAAGGTCATATTCTTGGGTTCTTTTGGCAAATCTTGAACCCCTTATCTGGGTTAGGGGAAGGAATGCCTGCCTAGAGTCAGGGGATTGGCTAGAATAAACTCTGGAAGGGCCCTTTCCCATCCCTCCACTCTAGTCTTCTCAGGATCCTCCCAGGGCCTTGCCAACCTCACCTTGGTGTGTAACTTTGCAAACTGCTTATCATCCAGCAGGCTCTGGGTGTAAACTCTGCGTTTGTAGCGGAACTGCCCAGGGAGGGGGAAGAAGGGGGGGCAGTGTTTCAGCCCAGTCACTGACCTCCCCAGGTCCATCTCCACCCATCAGGCTTCAGGGATCACAGGGAACTGGAAATGGCTAGGTTCCCCAACAGGGCCCTCACTGGGCCCCCCGGGCACCCCTCCCTGAGAGCCAATGTCCTCCATGTATACATCCCCTTTGGTTGAGCAGGTCACCCCCTCTACACACACACACACTAGATGCACAGAGCTCTGTCCCTCTCTCTCTCTCTCACACACATACACACACACACCACCCCTCTCTAGTGCTAACACACACACTTGCAGAGCCCACAGTATGAACACATCTCTCTTTGCATGCACACACACACACACAGGACCTACACATATCTCTGTACACACACACACACACACACACACACACACACACACACCACTTCATAGATCTCTCTTTGCACACACACATTCCCACAACCCCCATAGGATCTATCTACACTTCTCTGAACACTCACACAGATTCACCCCACCCCACTGTACCTACAAACAAGCCTCTTTGCACACACACACGCACACTGACACACTCCCCAACACTTCATGCACCTTTGTGAACACTCACATGACACACTCACACACACAGAGTCACATCCCCCCACAGGGCCTGCAATAGTCCTCTTTGCACAAACACACTCTCACACTCCCCCCACAGAAGCTAACAAGCCTCTTTGCACGCACGCACGCACACACTCACCCCCAGACATCCCCCACCCCCACCCCAGGCTGGCCTCTCGCAGCCGGCACTCTCTCGGGCCTGGGTTCCCCTCTCTCCTCCCCGGCCCCGCCCCCGAGCCCCACCTCCAGGTAGGGCAGGGGCGTGTCCATGTTGGGGGGGTAGTCCCGCAGCAGGCGCTCCTCGTCCAGGAACTTGCCGGCCCGGCCCTGGGAGGGGGGCTGGAAGAGGCCGTAGTTGAGCACATCCTGCAGACTGTGGTTGAGGGCACAGAGCACCCGCTGCTTGGCCACCCACACGGGCGCATCGGGGTTCAGCCGCAGACACTTCTGGGGACGGGAGGGAAGGGGGAGCTCAGATGAGGCCACCCCTGGGGGGCCCAGAGCGCCCATCCTGGTGACGCCCTCTGCTGGACACCGTGGAGCTGGGCCGGGGGAGGGCTCGGGGGGGCGGGGTTTAGGACCGCTCCGCCCGGGCGCGGAGGGGGGGGCAGATCCAGAATGGGGGCAGGGCGAGGAATCCCGGCCTCAGAAAGGGATGGGGGGGGGGTTCCCAGGGCAAAAAAGGAAGCCAGTAGCAGAGGGCTCCAGGTGGAGGTTTCCAGGACAGGGATCCCAGGGGAGGGGGAGGTGGCAAGGGCTCCAGAGGGGTGCCCAGGTTGCGGTGGACCCCAGGACCGAGAGGGACTCTGTTCAGGGCTTTGGGGGATCGTTGAGAAGGCAAAGGAAGAGTCGGGGTGCTCTAAGGGCTGGAAATAAGGGGCAGTGGGCTCAGGCTCTGCGGGCATGCTGGGGGGGTTGGGGAGGAAGAGCGCCAGGGTTGCCAGGGCTCGTGGAGCCAGCGGGGGAGATAAGGTGGTGCTTCCAGGGACCAGAGGCTGAGGGAGGGATCCAGGCCTGGGGGGAGGTCAAGGGGCCGAGGAGGGGGCGGAGGGAAACGGGGTGCCGTGGTTGCAGAGCGTCCCGGGGCTGAGAGGAGGTCCAGGGACTGGGGGGTGGAGATCCTGCGGCTGGGAAGAGGGAGGGGAGAGGGGGGGGGGCTGGAGCAGGGGAGGGGGGGGGTCCCCGGGGGCAGCCTCGCTCACCGTCTGCTGCAGGTCCGGGATGCCGATGCGGACCACCACGGCGTTAGCCCCCGGACCGTCCATCCCGGGGCCGGGGCCGGAGCCGGGGCCGGGGCCCGGGCCGGGGCTGGCCGCTCCCGGGGCCCGGAGCGAGTCGTGCGGGGACTCCCCGCTCCGCCCCGCCCCCCCAGGCCCCCCCGCCGCCGCCGCCGCCGCCGCCGCTGCCGCCGGGGCCGCGCTGCGAGGGAGGGGGGAGGGGGCCGGGCCGGGGCCCGGGGAGGGGGAGGGGCAAGGCGAGGGGGGAGGGGGAGGCAGGGCCGGGGCCGGAGGCCGGGCCGGGCAGCCCCAGGGGCTCGGCGGGGGAGGGGGGAGGGAGAGGGGGCGGCGGGGGCGGCGTTGGCCGTGGGGCTCAGCGGCATGGGCTCGGGCTCGGGCTCCGGCTCCGGCTCCGGCTCCGGCTCCGGCTCCGGCGCCTTCGTTCCCGGGGGGGCGGGGGCGGTGAGCTGGGGCCCGGGGGGAGGGGGGACTGGAACCCGGGGGTCCCAAGGGGAGGGGAAGGCGATCTGGCGGGACCAGGGCCCTCAGAGAACGCCGCTGGGTACAAGGGGTGGGGGCATCGGTTGGAACCCAAGTGGGGGGCTCGGAGGAGATGAAGGAGATCGGAGGGTGGGGGGGTTCCACAGAGGAACTCGGGGGGCCTAGAGGGGCCTGGGAGCCCTGAGGGGGCTGAGCTCCCGCAGCTGGGAGGGGAGAAGGGGAGGGGGGCTTGGGCTCTGAGGCTCTGGGGGTCAGATCCGAGATGGGGCGGGGGGCTCTTCGCCTCCGTTGCCCTGGAGTACCTAGGGGCCTGCGGAGGGTCGGGGCAGGCTTGGGGGTCGTGGGGCCGCCGGGCAGAGGTACCTGTGAAGATACAGGGGAAAGGGGGAGGCGATAGGAGGGGAAGAAGAGAAGGAAGCAGGAGTTAATTGGGGAGGGGGCGGCAGGCTCCCCCTCCCTCATTCTTCTTGTGGAAGGCCCGGGGAGGGGAGAAATCGCGGCCCCTCCCCGCCTGCTCGGGGCCTCTGGATCCCCAAGGCCAGGCAAGGGTTAAGGGGGGGGGACCGATTTCCATCCAAAAAGGGCGAAGTTTTCCCAGAGGTTTAACTCCTTAGGTGCCTTTCTACCTCCCCCCCCCCCCCGTAAGGAAGCCTAGTTCAGGGAGTTTATTCTTTGCCCCCCCACCCCCTTCCCTCTCTACCCCCCCCATCCAGGACTGACACCTGCCCCCCCATCACCATAGTAACGACTGGGTGGGGGCGTTGCTGCGTGGGGAGGGGGGAGCGGAGAGGAGGGGGCGCTCGGAGCCTCCTGCCACCCGGGAGTGATTTTTAGTTTTACACGTTGTCATAGCAACGCGGGGGGGCCGAGTGGGCGGAAGGGGGGGTGGGAGACCAGGAGCGAAGACTAGAAACTCTCTCAGACGCCCCACCCTCGCCCCCGCCCTAGAGAACAGCCCCTGATCCACCCCAGAACGGCCCAGAACCTCGAGAGGAAACCTCCTAGGACCCAGCCGAGTGGTCCTGGATCACTCACTCGCCATAAAGAGCCCCTCCCCATTGCTTCCTTCCTCTCCCCACCCCGCAATCCTGGCTGCCCCAAATCAAAGAGACCACAACCCTCCCCCGTATCACCGGAGGCCTCCTCAGCACCCCCGCCCAGGGAGGGACACCTGCTTCCCCAAGAATAGTCTCTAGCTACCCCCTCTCCCTCAGCCCTCGGCCCCTCCTGAAGAAATCCCTCACCACCCACTGATCCCCGCGAGAGAACAGTCACTGAACCGTTGGTCCCTAAGATCAAGCTCGTTGCCTAGCAGGCTGAACAGTCCCTCATTCGCCTCCCCCCCCCCAAAAAAAAAACCATCCATCAGCCCCTGACCGCCTCACACCCAGAAACTAGCCACTGCTCCTTACCCAGAGATAAAACCCTCCTCCCAGAGAATCATCCTCTGAGACCTCCACGTGGAGTAAAGCTCTGGACCCCCGCCCCTCACCCCAGAATAGACTCTGACCCTCCAGAGAATAACCCATAACACCTTTGGAAGAGATCAGCCCCAGACTTCCCAGGAGGACTGCCTCTGCCCTTCCCATCAGCCCCCATCCCCACCCCCAAAGAAATAAGTTGACCCTCCAGCCTTCCCAGGCCTTTCCAGGGAGATTGGCCTTTAGTTAATAAGCAAAATAGCCCTACCTGACCCTTTCTCCAGAGACCAACTCCGCAGCACCCAGAGATCAGACCCTCCCCATTCCCATCAGCCCCTAAACTCCAGAGGGAAAAGGATGTCTTCCTCCCCAAGAGAAATCGCTCTGATCCCCACCACCCACAGGGACCACAGCCAAAGGCCAAAGGCCTTTGACTATTGTCTTCTGACCTTCTAGATAGCTCCTGATGCTTCTGAAAGGAGAGTACCCCTGAAACCATCCCCACAGAGATCAGTCTCTCATTTCCCAAAGAAAACAGCCTCCCCCCAAACTATCCACCACGACCCAGAAAGATCAGGTCTTTATGTCCACAGTCACTGCCCTCTCTCCAGCCCATTCCCACTACCCCCAGACACTCCCACCCCCTACATACATGCCTCTGGACAGTCTGGGCCCCCACTGACCCCTCTGTTGTCTGCCTCCTGCCTCCTCAAAAGTCAGGATAGCTGAAGGGAGCTGAGTCTGTCCCTCAAGCTGACCAAGAGCCTGGAATCTTTCCTCCCCAGGAGCAGGAAGACTCCCCCCACCCACCTCTGCTTTGGGATGACCAGTCCCTTTCAAGGCCAGTGACTATTGGGCCGGGCTAGACAATGGGGGGGGGGAGGGAAAGCAGGATATGTGACCCGAGAAGAGAAGACAAGAGAGGGTGAGGGATAGGGGCGGGGTTAGGATGGAGGAAGGTTACTCTGACTTATCGGCAGGAAACACCTTAGGAAAGACCAGGATTGAATTTCCTGTGGCCCAGCTCTGGAGAGAAAGGAAATTGCCCTTCCCGCCACTCCTCTCAGGCCAATTACTCTCTGCCCCACCCCCATTGTAGGCAACTCCCAACTTTGCTTTTTCCTGAATAAATAACCAAACTAATTGAAAAATGGATGGATGAATGGACAGATGGATAGATGGATGGACATACAGACTCTTGAATGGATGGACAAAGGGATGGATGGATGGATGGATGGATGGATGGATGGATGGATGGATGGATGGATGGATGGATAGATGGATGGATGGATGGATGGAATATTAGTAGAGAGATGAACTCCAAAAGAAACCTGAACCTCAAGGTTCTGACCCTCTCTAGTATCTACCCCTACTGTTGCCTCTGCCAGCTGAGGCCCAAGAATCTGCTGGCCCTGTAAAGAGAATTCTCAGCACATTCTTCGTGCTCTTTGAAAGACCATGGAGAGGAGAGATACCACAGGACTAGAGAAGGGCAAGGTTTTTTAAAAAAAAAAAAAAAAAAGGAGTCAACAGTTTATAAACCAGTGGCCAAGAGCTTTCATTCAATTTTTGGCAAATTCTATAATGTATTGGTCTATAACATTTTTTAAAGAGGGGTGAATGTTGAGAAAAGCAGGCAGTGATGAGAGTCAGCATGGCTTTATCAAGAATAGGGCAGACAAGGTTGGGCTCAGTCAACTTAACAGGATTCACCAGGCTGTGTGATCAGGAAAATGACAGATTTTTGGCAAAGGTTTTGTTCTTCGTGGGGCTGACTGTTGAGGTATGGGCTAGCTGGTCTGAGAACTAAAGGGCCAATCCCAGTGAATTATAATATAATGATTTGAGGCAAGCTTAGAAAGAGCTCTCCAATGAAATAGTTCAAGCATCATTATTTGTCACTGACTCTAGGGTGTCCAAAATTTTTATCAATGGCTTGGATAAAGGCACAGATGGCATGCTTATCAAATTTGCAGATGACATAAAACTGAAAACCATAGCTAACGTGTTGGCTGGAAGTTGAGATCCAAAAAGAATTAGGTAAGCTAAAAGCCTGGGTGGAATCTAATCCTATAAAATCTAATAGGGAGATGTAAAACCTTCTACAGGGGTTCAAAAAGTCTCCTTGATATTACAAAGGAGGCTGAGATGTGACTAACAGCAGTTCATCTGGGAAAAACCAGAGATTTGAGTGGATAGCAAGCTGAAGAGGAGTCACCAGTGGGTTACGGAAAAGAAGAAAACCAGTGTCATCTTAGAGTGAGTTAGGATAGATCGAGTATCCAAGTTAGGGAGTATTTGGTCCCACTATATTTCCCCACCCCAGACCGACTGGATATGGAGCCCTGTTTTCAGAACAGGGTGCTACATTTTAGAGAAGACATTGCTAAGTTGGTGAGTTAACCAGAGGGAACAACCAGGGCAACCAAGGACTTTGAGACCATGCCAGACACAAGAAACAATATAGAGTCTAAAAAAGGCAAGACTTTATTGAGGGGAGATGGAGATGATCATTCTTTTCAAGGGGCATCCCATGAAAGAGAACCTACTTGGCTCTAGGAAGAATACAAGTTTTAGAGAAGTGGATTTAGATTTCATGTGAGGAAAAACTTCCTAACAATTAAAATCATCCCAAAGTATTGCCTAGAGAGGTTAACAGGATACCTCCACTTGTAAGCCATTTAAAATTTTTCTAATTTGGGGTTTTGAATTTAAACAGACATAACCTATTAAAAATAAATAAAGTTGACATAATAGAACATAAAAGAGGATTCTAGAGGAAGCTGAATATCAATGTGCAGTTTGCTTTTCCATGTCAATATAATCAGTTGTACATGTCACTGTTCGGAACTGTCCTTGTCCATGGCTCTTCTGGCCTTCTGTTCTCTTCCATATTCTTTTCTTTCTTTTCTTCCCTTTCTTCAGTCATACAAAGGCAAATTTAATATTACATTGATCCTTACCCACCTGTGCTACTTCTCTCCTAAGAAATTTTGACATTTTTCTATCTGACCATTGCTCCTTTCATTCTGCAGTTCCTAAATGATTCCCTTTTCTTCCATTTAAGCTCTTAGGCCTCATCAATAGACTCCCTCCACGCCAAGACTTTCCCAGTCAGTGTCCCTGCCCTACCTTTATTACTCTTCTCTAGCTTCAATCCACAAGCTAACTCTTTCAGCTCGATACTGTCTTCTGCTTTTGGATCACTTCCCCCATCCTGTCACTGCACTTTGCTTTTCAAACCTCACCCTTGGATTACTTGGCCTCCATCTACCTCCTCTGCTCGAACTTGCCAACTTAGCCACAGAACAAAGCAAGAAGACATCTTACAACAATACTGATGGGATTCTTTTCAAATTCCTGTTATCAAACCTTAGAGGGGTCCTTGCTACAGCAAGGCAGTCAGTCCATGTATTGCTCTTTAATGGATTCCCTATCTCACTCCCCACAGAAGCAATTCTATATTTTTCTCTTCCCTCCTCAGATTTCCCACATCTTCCCCTCCTCAGCTGAGGACATTGCCTCTTCCCTGGCTGAAAAAAATTGAGATTATTCAAACATTAGTTCCCTGATCTTCTATTGTCATCTCAGAAGCCCCGGACACCCTCTTCTCTGGCAAATAGGTGGCCCTTCTCCTTTCAAAGGTCAGTCCCCTCTGCATGTAATGATAATTAATAATAATAATTAGCATTTATATAATGCCTACTGTGAACTGCCTTTGTGCTTCCATTTTACAGTTGAGGAAACTGAAGTTAAAAGATTTGCTCAAGATTACACATCTAGCTTGTATCTGAGACTGAATATGAACTCAGCCCTTCCCCACTCCAGGCCCAACATTCAATCCACAGCAGATTATACCCAGTCATTTCCCCTTTTCTCTAAAATTTTCAGTATCAATGGGTTTCTTCCCCACTGCCTTCAAGCTTATTCACATCACTTCCAACAGACCCTTCATTGGACCCTCCCATCCTCTCAAACTATCATTCTGTATCTCTCTTCCCTTTCTCACCCAAACAGGCAACATTGTACATAGCAATAGCAATATTGTGAATAATCAACTGTGAATGACTTTGCCATTCTCAGCAAAACAATGAGCCAAGACAATGCTGAAATACTCCTGATTTAAAAAAAAATGCTACTACACTCCTCCAGAGAGAAACTTTTTTTAATTTTCTTCTTTTTTCTTTTTGGTCTGTGTTCTCTGTTGTGATATGATTAATATAGAAATATGTTTGTATATCTATATCAAAGTGTTTGCCTTCTCAAAAAGGGAGGAGGAGAGGAGGGAATTTGGAACTCAAAATTATTTAAAATTAATATTAAAAATTGTTTTTACATGTAATCAAAAAAATTTTTTTAAAAAGGAAAGAAAAGAAAAGAAAGTTATCTATGCTAACTCCACTTTTTCTCCTCTCACTTACTCCTCAGCCTTTTGCAGTCTGGCTTCCAAGCTTACACTCAACTGAAATTGTTCTCTCCAAAAATACATCATTCTCTTTAATTGCTAACTCTGAGGGTCTATTCTCAGTCCTTATCTTTCTCAATCTATTTGTTGCATTTTGGTCACTCTCTCCCTGGGTTTTTGGGACATTGCTTTCTCTCCTGGTTCATTAATTTACCTGTCTAATTCCATTTCTTCAGTAATTTTTCTGAATCATCAAACACATCATGCCCCCTAACTGGATATTCCACAAGGCTCTGCCTTTCTGTCTTCGTATCTCTGTCTCTTTCTCCATCTCTCTTTGTTTCTGTCTCACTGTGTCTCTGAGTTTCTGTCTTTGTTTCTCTGTCTCTCTGTCTCCCTCTTTCTCTATGTCTGTCTCTGTCTCACTCTGTATCTCTTTCTGTCTCTTTCTCATTTCCTTTCTCTCTTTTCCTCTAAAAATGACTCCCAAATCTATATATCCAACTCCAGTATCTCCCCTGGGTTTCAGTCCTATATGACATTTGTGATTATATATCACAGAGATATCTTAAAGTCAATATATCCAAAATCCAATTCATTTTCTTTCTCTACAGAGTCCCCTTTTTCCTATTTCTGTAAAAATGAATTTTCCTATTTCTGTAAAAAGCATCCTGTCCATCTAGCATCTTCCTGTTCATACTTTCAGTTTAATTCTGAACTCCTTGCTCTCCTTTACTCAATATTCATCATTAGAAATCTTGCTTTTTGGCCTCCACAACATCCCTAGCATCTGACCCCTTCTCTCTCCACATAGCCATCACCTTAGTAAGGGTCTCATCACCTTTCACCACAGCCTCCTAATTCATCATTCCTCATCCTACTTCATCCTTTGAATGACTGTCAAAGTAATTTTCCTTAAGCAATGATCTAACATTGGATTCCATCCCCCCCCCCCACTTAACCAACTCCAGTGGCTTCCTAGGTAAATTAGAAAGTACTCTCTTTAGCTTATATAGTCTATATAATGTGATCTCAACCTGCTTTCTCAACTTCATTGAACAGTACTATCCCTTTTGCACTCAAGGACCTTATGAAACTGTCCTTTGCTCTATCCTTCCTTCATCTTCCACCGAAATGGGATACCCCAGCCATCTCTCATGCCTAGAATTCACTCCCTCCTTACCTCATCATTTTTTTAAAGATCCACCTCAGACATGAAGCTTTTCCTGATCCCTACAACTTGATATGCTCTTCCTCCATAATGTCTTTGTATTTAACTATCTTTAACTAGATGTGGAGCTATACTATAGATGTTTTTATGTGTACATATTGAATCCCCATTGGAATATAAGCTCATGAATCCAAAGATGAAATATGAGAAGGCTCCCCATCTCACTCCTTTGAAGAGGTTAGAAGTCCAAAACAAAAACAAAATAAAGCCCCCTCCAACATATAGTTATACATTGATCAATATGTGATGGTTTTTTTACTCTTCCTCTTTTTCCTTTAAAAAAATTACATCTTTGTAACTGGAAAAATTTTTAAATAAAATAATTTAAAATGTTATGGGGGGCAGCTTAGGTGGGGCAGTAGATAGAGCACCCATCCTAGAGTCAGGAGTACCTGAGTTCAAATCCAACTTCAGCCACTTAATTACCTAGCTGTGTCACCTTGGACAAGTCACTTAACCCTATCGCCTTGCCAAAAAAAAAAAAGAAGCTTACAAGGGATGGCTTCCTGGGAGAGGGAAAGAGATACTGGGAGAAAGTTTAGTAAAATTTAAAAAAACATTAAAAAAAACATGTTCATTGTAATTAGGGATTGCTATATTCTTTGTGCATGTGCATTATCCAACGGACTCACAAGCAGATGAACTTTTAAACCCCAAAATAATATTAGAAAACCAAAGAAACACATAGAGATGATGATGTAGGCACAGATGTTGATGTAGATATAAATACATCACTCGCATTCTGTTACAGTTAACATGTCATTGAATAGTTTATCGATGCTTTCAAGTCATTTCTAACCAAAATTTTTTGAGGGAGACTTTGTATCCATTAAATTGACAAAAGAAAAGTAATGAAACAATATTGACAGGACTATGGAAAAACAGGTGCATTCTTATACTATTGGTGGAAATAGAAACCACTGGAACCTTTTTAGAAAGTAACTTAGTAAATCTCTGCAAATGTTACAAAAATAAATCCTATCCTTTGACCTAATAATTCCATTGTTGATAATACATATGGAATACTCCGTCCAAAGATATTTATAGCAGCATTTCATGTGATCATTAAAAAAAACCTGGAAACAACCTAAAAGTCCAACAATTGGGAAATGATTAAATAATTTCTGGCACATCGTGTCATGGAATATTATTGTAACAGGGCCTGCTCAGAGTTAGCCTGCAGGCTTACAGTTGATGGAGTGTGCTATCTGAGCACCCTAGCTAGCTCTTTGATGAACTCTCTGGGTTCTTTAGGCCAGCTGAAGGTGACTCTAGCATCATATACTCAGGACTTCCCATGAATGGTCAGGAAGGATGGCCCTTCTCCATTCTGGCTTCAGGTCAACTAATTTTTGTCCTTCATTCTCGAATAAGATTTGCCATCAATTTAACTTTACTTCATTGTTATTCTCAAAGAAGACCTCAACATCAGGGAGGTGATGGCATGACAAGCACATGAATTGGATTTGAGTGAAGGGGGGCTGTGCTAAGTCACTAGTCTCACTTTCTCCTCCAGAGTCATTTGAATCCAGTGGCCAGATAGCAATCAGGACGACTAGAGATGGCCCCAGATGCTAGGCAATCAAGGTTAAATGACTTGCCAAAGGTCACTCAGTCAGTTAATTTTGTGTCCGAGGATGGATTCTAAATCCTGTCCTCCTGACTCTAAGACCTGTGCTCTATTCACTGTGCCACCTAGTATCTACAGCAAGGAGGTTAAAATAGGGGAATTGAAGCCTGTGCCTGTGTTTTCTGATTAGTGTTTCTTTGACAGATCCTAAGAGATCAACATTAATCCTGTGATTCACTTGTCCTAACTTTGAGTCCACCTTGTAAATCTGAGTGCTCCAGAGATCTAGAACCCCTGGTTAGTACTCGCTACCCTTCAGAAAGAGTCCCTTGCAACTCTCACTCTTTGAAAAGATGGCTGCTGTCTGAAAGACAAATTTTCATCAGTTATCTACCTCGAGGAAGACCGCATAGAGCCAGAGTGAAACATTAAATGTCTATTAATCAGTCCTGGAAAAGAATTTTTATCTTGGTTTTAAGTCTCAACCTTCCAACTGAGTAAAGTAGTAGTTATTTCTATCTTAAACTTATTTATGCTTTTCTGACAGTATACTTATGAGATTCTTTTATATTAAGAATTTCTTTCATATGTAAGAAATAAATACCTATCCTCTATCTCATTTACATTGTACTTGGAGCTCTCTCCCCTTTGGAAAGATCAGAGACACGAGGGGAAATGGAAGTTTTAAGTATATATCAAGGCAACAAGGTGGGAGCTTAATGAACCCAAGCATTTGAAAAAGGAGTCTGACTCCTCTGGCACATAATAAGGACTCAAAAACTGTTGCTGATTGACTTCGAGATGATTAGCTTTCCCCCAAGATTAAGCATTGGGAGGGGGGCCTTAGTGGAGAAGTAGAAAGGGTATGGATCTCAGCTCCATATAGGTCCAGGTGCAGGTCTAATGCTAGATTCTGATTCAATTAAGACAGATACAAATGAATACAAAATGTGTAGAAACTCTATGGAATTATGAAAAGGGGGGAAGCAACATCAGAAGAACAAACACTTTATAAAATGAATGAATGGACATTCATTAGGCTTCTACTATATAGACCACTAGGAGGCACCATAGTGCATAGAGTGTCAGATCTGGACTCAGGATGCCTCCCTTTCCGGAGTTCAAATCTAACTTCAGATGTTTCCTATGTGACCCTGGGCAAGTCATTTCACCCTGTTTGTCTCAGTTTCTTCATCTGTAAAACTGGATTTGGAGAAGAAAATGGCAAACCAGTCCAGTATCTCTGCAAGAGACCCAACTGAAAAGACTGAACAACAGCATCATGAGCTCCAGCATTTGTATTAAGTGCAAGGAATATAAATACAAATGGAGCCCTTTACACACCAACTCCCTATTCAAAAGTGAGTGTGTGATAAAGCTTAGCTGAGGCCAAGACTAGATCTATTGGGAGGATGAGGCAACTCCCAATCAAAAAAAGAGTAAAAATGGAGAGGAATAAATACAAAGGAAAGAATTTTGATGGATACTCAGAGAGACTGAATAGTTAAGTTCTTAGGGACATTTCTCAGGTTGAAATTCATTTATTCAAACAAATCATTATAAAGCCTATTCATTTTGCTTCAGTGATGACTAAAGTGGATTTCCTAATAAATATGAAAATAAGTAGTCAACTCAATAACAATGTAGTAAAGTTAAATTCATAGCAAACCTTATTTTTTATAAATGTCAAACAGCAACTGGCCAAGAATGAGGCAATCCATTCACTAGAAGCTAGGCTCCAAGCTGCCATTTCATCAATAAGGCATACCCCTTGGGTGCAGACATCCTATCAGCTCCTAACGCACCTCACTGGACTCTCATATCTCACCAGTTTTTCTCTAAATTGGGATGAAAGATTTGGTCAAATCGAGATCTGGGTCTAGAATCTGGGTCTACAGCAAGAGTTCCTGGTCTATTTTTGGACATCAGAGACACCTCTGCCATTTAGTTTGATGAAGCTTAAAGACCCTTCCCCGGAATCATGTTTTCAAAAGGACAAAATAAAATAGAGATGATTACAAAGTGAGGAAAATAAATATGATGCTTTATCATTTGATGATTGATCCTTTATTTCATTTTGACCAACCCCCCTCTCTTAGTCTAGCTTAAAAGGAGACCTCTTCCAGTCCAAACTAAAGTGTGGTTGAGGAACATGATCGCTCCTAACTCCTTCCCCCAGCATGGGCATCTGATGCTTAAGTGGGACACCCTTCTTCCCGAATTTAGAAAATCATTTTGGGCTACGCCCTTTCCAGGGAATGACTCTCCTGGCCAAGCTTTTCCCTCATTAAAGTTAGAGATAACTTGGTCTCCAGAAGGAAGACCTAGGAGTGGGGGAACACATGACTGAGATGGTTTTTGTTTTCTAGCCAAGATTGCTAGAGGCAGCTGAATTTCATAAAAAAAAAAAATACCTTCCTTAAGTGTCAGAGCCTAGAGTCAGACACCTTCTAATTGTGCGACCTTAGGCAAGTCAACTAACCCTGTCTGCCTCAGTTTTCCCATCTGTAAAATGAGGTGAAGGAAATGGCAAACCACTCTAGTATCTTTGCCAAGAAAACCCTAAATGGGGTCATGAAGAGTCAAAAGCTTCTGAAACAAGAGAACAATAACAAGAAGGTATCAAAGGAGACGTAATCAGCCCCTTCGTCCCAGCTGTAGAATAAGCCTGTCATCTGACAAATACTCTCATCTTTCAACGAGGAAGTACTAGGATGGGGCTGGGATGACTCTTAATGAGCCTCCTCAGTCAGGATTGTTTTACCTTTGCCTGCGGAGGTCCAAATGATGTACTTTGAGTCAATCAGAAGGAAGACACATCTGGATCAGCAGATCCTCACTAGGGCTCTTTGGTCATTAAGAGCATCCATTAACCCAATCTTAATCTTAATACTACCTCCTTAGTATGAAAGAAGACCACAACCACCAGCCAAGGGATTGGTGGTGTGACTTGTACGATTATGTTTATTATAGTGAAAGGTATTCAAAGCATCCTTCTCACTCATTTTTTCCTGAGCCATTTCACCTCATGGCTTTATTTGAAAGGAAACAGGACTATTGGTGGTGTTCAGATACTGTGGGAGTCTCTTGGCCTTTGAATTGGCTTCTCTGCCTCCTGTATCAGTGAACACCTCAGCACTCCATCAGTTTTCAGCAAGCACCAGCATGTGATTCCTACTGACAGAATTCAACAAACCAGTTTGATTAAACCTGTCCCTTGATGAACCAATCATCATTTCAGTCTTTCTTCTTCAACCAGGCTTCCTCTGGAACCCAAAGACTTTGGTCTCCCAGAAGCTGCCCAGTGAGGATTACTAGTCAGCCTCATTTATGGTTGGAACTATGAGGATACCTGATTGTCTTTGAACTTCTGTCTTCAGTTCTCTTAATTTTTGGAACCAGGGCCATGATTAAGAGGGACAGCCAGGGCATTTCTATTGTGCCACTAGAGCTGAAATTCTTGGACCATCGCAAGATGGACTAGAGCATAAGCATTTGCCAAGAATGTTTTTGTTAATCAAAGATGAAAGAAAGAGGTACCCAATCTACCGGTTATTGCTGGCCTTACTAAAAATTGATCATATTCAGTTCCCTGGCATTTATGCCTTTACTGCTTTATGAATTATGATTAATAAAATGTTACCTTGCTCTGGAGAAAACTGTGTCTCAACCTGTCTTTATTGGAACTCTACGTGCCACAAAAGGAAACCAATTATGTTAAAATAAAGATGTAATTTTTTCCCATCCAAGTTCTGGAGTTTTTAGCTCCCAGATTAAGTGCTTTTCCTGGTCTAAAGAATTCCTTTGATCTATCAGTGCATTAACTCTATCAAGAAATGCTATCTCGTGAGCAAACCAGAAGACCATTGCACCCTAGCAGCAACAGGAGGCTGATGATCAGCCTTAATGGACTTGCTCATTCCAATCAGTGGAATAATCAGGGACAATTTTAGTGTATCTGTGATGGAGAATACTATGCATATCCAGAGCAATAATCGTGGAGTTTGAACAAAAACCAAGGACTATTACCTTAAATTTTAAAAACAAAAGTTGTCATGGACTGTGTACTTATGTACTATAATTTTGCTATCTCTAATATTTTATTTTTTTCCCCAAGGATGTGATTTTTCACTCAATACATTCAATTTTGATCAAAAACAATGTAAAGATTATCAGATGGGGCAGCTAGGTGGTGAAGTAGACAGAGTACTGGCCCTGGAGTCAGGAGGACCTGAGTTCAAATCTAGCCTCAGACACTTAATAATAACCTAGCTGTGTGGCCTTGGGCAAGTCACTTAACCCCATTGCCTTGCCAAAAAAAAAAAGATTATCAGATTGCCTTCTAGGGGGGAGGGGGAGGGAAGGGAGGGAGGGTGGGAGAAAATGAGCAAAATTCAAAAATTTTACCCCAAAACTCATAGGTAGAAACTACTATTGTATATAATTGGAAAACAAGCACAATATTTATATAACTAAGAGAAGAAATGCCATCTTGATTTAGCCTGTTATGGTCTGTCCTTGATTGACAGCTGCTATTGATGACTGTTGCCCTTTTGGAATGTTGACAACCCTCTCTTTAATAATACCCTCTAGAGTATTGCCAAAAATTGAAGTCAAGTTAACAAGCCTCTATTTGCAAATTCTATTTACTTGGATTCTTTTTCAAATAGGGACACTTTATCCCTTATTCATGTCTGTGGTACCTCTCTCATTCTCCATGTTATTTCAAAAACTGCCACCAGTGGCTCAGGAACAACAGCTGATGGTTTCTGTCAGAGACTTGGGATTCATTTCATTCCTACCTAGTTACTCAGACTCACTGAGGACACCCAAATTATCTCTTCCTTCCTTCTATTCAATTAAACAAACAAAACATGGTTCTCCCATAAGGACAATACATGCCTTTTAACATTCTCTGCTAGTGGCCAATACTATCCTCCTTGATTCAGAGGGTCAGGCAGGAAAAAGACTGACTATGCACTTTACTCTCTGTAATAGGCTTATTAAGGGTTAGGGTATTCGCACTTAAATAGCCTGTGCTAAGCACTTTGACAAATAGTGTCTTATTTGATCATTACAATAACCCTGCAAGAGAGGTTTTATTATAATCCCCATTTACAGTTGAGGAAACTGAGGCAAAGAGAGGTGAAGTGATTTGTCCAAGGTCACACAGCAAGTAAATTTCTGAGGTTAGATTTGAATTTGAGTCTTCCTGACTTCAGGCTCATTAGACTGTCTGCTTCATCTAGACTCAGGAGAGAGCATATCTATAAAGAGGGGAAGGTGATTGACAGGGTTAAATGCTACAGAGAAGGTTTGGCAGTAGGGATTTAAAAACTGTTCATTTTGGCAACTGAGAGATGACCGGTGAGTTTGGAGCAAGCAGCTTCCATTGTGTGATGACTGAAGCCAGATTGCCAAGAACTGAGTGAGTAAATTGAATTAGGCAAAGTTATAACCAACTTTTTCATATTTTGTTAAAAAAGGAAAGAGGCACAGGACAATACCATGAGGGCTGAAAAAATGGAGCAAGGACTTTGTAAGGCTGGAAGAACCTAGGACATATTTGTGGGCAGGACAGATGAGTAGATAAGGAGAAGAGGCAGATTAGTGGGAGAGATCATACTTTGAGTATTGGGAAATATATCAAATCTTTCTTCCAGTCTTTGATCCTGAACCTATGATTTCCTCAAGGGAGTGGGAAACTTCCTTTTCTTAAAAGGGATCTTCAGTTGTTCTGAAATTTGTACTCAGATTTGTTTGGGTAAATTAAGAGGTTAAGAGACTCCCAGCAAAGGATCATTCAGTCTGATATGTCAAAGGCAGGACTTGGACCTGGATTTTTCCCTTCTCTGAGGCCAGTTACTAGGTTGTACTGCCTTTCTATTCATAAGAAAGATTCATCAGGCAGAGTTGGATTCAAGTCAAAGAAAGAGTAGAGATACAAAGACGTGCTAGGAGCTTATTGCAATAAGACTAGGTGAATGGGTAATGAAAGCAAATGTGGGAGAGAGGAGAGAAATGTGGTAATGCAGAATTAGCAGGATTTGGTAACTAGTAACTGAAGGGTTAAAGAAAATACTAAGATTCTCAATTTGGAATGTGCATACCCTTTGATCCAACAATCCTGCTACTGGGCCTATAACCTGAAGAGATGATGAAATAAGTTTAAAAACATCACTTGTACAAAAATATTCATAGCAGCCCTGTTTGTGGTGGCAAAGAGTTGGAAATCAAGTACATGTCCTTCAATTGGGGAATGGCTTAGCAAACCATGTTTTATGTATGTCATGGAACACTATTGTTCTATTAGAAACCAGGAGGGATAGGAATACAGGGAAACCTGGAGGGATTTGCATGAACTGATGCTGAGCAAGATGAGCAGAACCAGAACACTGTCCACCCTAACAGCAACTTGGGGGCGATGATCAACCTTGATGGACTCGCTCATTCCATCAGTGCAACAATCAGGGACAGCTTGGGGTTGTCTGTGATGGAGAATCCCATCTGTATCCAGAGAAAGAATTTTGGACTTTGAACAAAGACCAAAGACTATTACTATCAAATTAGTGGGGGGAAAGTTAATTATTTTGTAGTTTTGCTATCTCATACTTTATTTTTCTTCCTTAGGGAAATGATTTCTCTGTCATCACATCCAACTGAGATCAATGTATAACATGGAACCAACTAAAGACTAACAGACTGCCTTCTGTGAGGGGTGGGGGGAGGGAAGCAAGAATGGAGGAAAAATTGTAAAACTCAAAATAAGTAGAATCTTTCTTAAAAACAAAAAAGATTCTCAATTTGGCTGCCCTAGTGAAGAATGGTGTCATATAGAGAAATACACCTGTGTAGGCCAAGTCAAGCTACCTGTTGATCAGAATACTGTGATGGGAACTCAATTCTACCTCTTGCCCAGTTCCTACAAGTTAGGTATTGGTAGGAGATCCTGGATCATCCTGAAGTCACTGGGTCCCATGGTGCCTCCAGTTTTCGATGATCAGCTGGAGAGCAAGAGGGCATCATTCAGTTTAGATAAATTGCCTTTGGCATGCTGGAAGCTTGAGACTCTCTCCAGATGGGATCTCAAAGACTTGTCGAAGTAGAAGATATGGGGACAGATCCCCTCCTCCTTCAGGATATCTGCATTTCTGACTCAAAGAGTGAAGAGAAATCCCGGGTGATAACAGGATTCCAAGAAGTCATTGTCCTTCTGGAAACCGAGAGCCTGGAGGAAGAGTGAGGGCTAGTGGGGAAGGCCTGCCAGGAGTTAAATGGTTAACTTCTCCAAATGATTTCTGAGAAGCAGAACTTTCCCTGAGAACAGAAGAGGGGAAAGGTGGAGCAGCAACTGGAAAGGAGAAAATGAACAATGTCAGGTGATAGGAAAAGGAGGACCAAGGGGAACTGCTAGACTCAGAGGAAAAAGAAGGCTCAGTCTAGAGGCAGACAAGAGAGCATGTGAGAAAAGCATGGAAAGTCTCCACGATGGAAGAATCGGAGCTGAGAGCCTAAGGAAGCAAGGTGTGGGAGCTAGTTTCTAGAAGGGAGTGTGCTCACAGTTGGCCCATTAACCAGGTGAGGCAGGTTTGACCACAGGAAGAGGCCAGAGAACACGTAGCAATCATTTACACATCTGTTGATTGTAGGAGATTGAGTTGGTGCTTAGACAAAAAGAAGAGGCCGGATCTAGGATCTATACTTGCAACAAGGGAGAAGGTCCCGAGGATCTTCGGAGACCAACAAGTATTGTTCTAACAGCTCTGGTTTCTAGAGCTCTTTGAGGCTGACACAACAATGAAAGGAATTCTGTCCAGTGAGGATCCCTGTGGGAGGGCCTGAGGTTGGGAGAGTGAACCCGAGAGCCAGCAAGAGAGAAGTCCTTCTACCGAAGACTCAGAGTCCCACAGAAAACTGGGAGGGAGGAAGCCAGGCCCGAAGCCCACTGGGAAAAAAAATCTGGATACCAAGAGCACCTGAATAATGATTAACATTTCTCTAGTCCTTCACCCCTGTGGTTAGGTGGGGAGAGAGGAGCTTAGCAGGGCGCTGGTGCATGCTGGGGAGGACAGCAAGAAGAGTGTTGGCCCCAGGATCACAGGGGCAGAAGGTCCCATTAGGAGACTGGGAGGGGGCCAGGGAGGGAGGAGAGTCTGCAGATTCAGGAACGTGAATGAATAGCCACCATGGGGAGCAGTCATAGGGCAGTCCAGAGTCATGTGCCCCAGCTGGGCCATGTAAGGAGGAACCAGATCATGTGAAACTCCTAAGGGGGCCCAGGGAGTTGAATGAGAGAAAGGGGAGGAACTCGGGGAGCCCATCCGCCAGAAGTCTGGAGTAGAACCAGCCCAGGCCACTTGGATGCCAGTCATCACCACAGGCTTCTGGGGGAGGTTGGCAAGAGCGTTCCTTCGTGAGGCAGGGACCTGGAGGAGATGCCTGCCGGCCACGTCCCACCGGAGATGGGCACCGGCGACTGCGGCTTCTGCCCCAGTTCTGGGCACACTTTAGAGAGGCTGTGTGGGCAAGCAGGCCAGTGAGCAGATGGGGGGGGGGTGTAGACGCATTTAGCCTGGAGGAGGCTCGGAGGCATCCGAAAGAGGGGCGAGCCGGGGTGGCCCCGGCCCCTTGGGGCTGAACCAGGAGCCGGAGCTGGGCCTCGAGTCAGGCCAGCTTCCTCCAAAGCAGAGCTCTCCGGCAGCAGGAATGAATGGGCCCCTCGCAAAGGGAAGTTCTGGGGAGTGTCCTAGAGGCGGAGGCTGGCTGGCCAGGAAGGGAATGGCCAGGGGGGCCCGGCCCCGGCCCCGCTCCGCGGGCAGGGTGGGGAAGGGGGTCCGAGGCGGGCCCCGGGCCGGCTCCCTGGGGCTCCCCCATCCCGCGGGGCCGACCCCCCAACTCCACCTCCCCCCACCAGGCTGCCCCTCCCTTTCCCAGGATGCTCCGCTGCCGGCCCAGTCACGGGGCTCTCCCGGGGAGGGCGGGGAGGGAAAGGCGGGGGCCCCCGGGGAGGCGGAAGTGTCCCCGGGCCCCAGGGGCGACCGCACGGGACAGCGCCCCGCAGCTGCCCGGCCTCCTCGGTCAGTGTGGGCCCTGCGGCCGGGCTGCAAGGGGGAGGGAGGGTGGCAGCCCATGGGGGGCTAGAGGGGCCCTACTCCCCCCCGCAGTGTCCCGAGGTCCCCCCCTACATTCCCAGCAAGTGGGCGCCCCGCTTCGGCTTGGGGGAGCCGAGTCTTCCCCAAACCTGCCCAAGGCCTCCTGGTGGCTGCCCTCCAGCGGGGGCCGGGCGGGGCGAGGAGACCAAGCCCACGTGGGCAGGGGAGCCCTGCTACCCCGGGCACTTCACTTTGACCTTCTTGAGCCTCAGTTTCCCACTTGTAAAAACCAATCCATTCCCGCTCTGAATCCTAAAATTCTCGCCGTGATCAGGTCCAGGGACCCTGGGTTTTGGCGGCTGGAATGGGGTCGGATCTGGGGTTTGAGGGGGACCCTAATGGAGATGTTGAAAAGGCTCCAAGGATCATGTGTAGATTTTTCTGGACCAGGTTCCGGACCAGGTTCCTGAGCAGGGACTGCTGCTCAGCAGGCAGAGGGCACGATGGTCATTTTGTGGCCCTTGGCCTTGGCCTTGACCACAAGTCTGGTCATTGCCCACCCCCCCAACATCATTCTGATTTTTGCGGATGACCTGGGCTACGGGGACCTGGGTAGCTACGGCCACCCCAGCTCATCGACACCCAACCTGGACCGCCTGGCAGCTGGTGGCCTCCGTTTCACTGATTTCTACGTACCTGTCCCACTCTGTACTCCATCTAGGTGAGAGTGATGAATCCCAGGACACTGCCCTTGAACCCCACCTCCCCAGCCTCCACTGACTCCCCATTAGTACCTTCCCAGTACCCCCAGCTCCCCCTCTCTAAATTCTGCTGCCAGCCTGGCAGCAAGCCCCTTTCCCGCCCTCTCTCCGTCTACCCCACCTATGAACACATAGCTTTCTCTTGCCCTTTGCCTCTCTCTCTCTCTCTCTCTCTCTCTCTCTCTCTCTCTCTCTCTCTCTCTCTCCAGAAAACCACCAAGGACTCCCTAATTCCTGTTATTTCCTTCTAGGGCAGCACTGTTGACTGGCAGGTACCCAGTACGTTCAGGACTCTACCCAGGTGTCCTCTACCCTGGCTCCCGGGGTGGCCTTCCCCCAGATGAGGTGACTATGGCTGAGATCCTGGCTGACAGGGGCTACCTCACTGGGATGGCTGGCAAGTGGCATCTAGGCGTGGGGCCCAATGGCTCCTTCCTGCCCCCACATCAAGGATTCCACCGCTTTCTAGGAATTCCCTACTCCCATGATCAGGTATGAGGTTAGGGGCTAGGGTCAATGGGTAGATGGGAGGTCCTAGGGAGGCAGCACATACAGGCTGAGGGCCAGGATAGGACTGTAGAGACTAGGGCCTGAGGGGGTAGTGGATGAGGGGCAGGAGCTGGGGACAGTGTGGCCAAAAGTCTGCAGGCCTAGCCATTCTCCCTTCACCTCCTTGCCTGTGTCACCCCAGGGCCCTTGCCAGAACCTGACCTGCTTCCCACCAGCCACCCTCTGCTTTGGAGCCTGTGATCAGGGCATCGTCCCTATTCCGCTGATGGCCAACCTCACGGTGAAGGAGCAACCCCCCTGGCTACCAGGGCTAGAGCAACAGTATCTGACCTTTGCTCAGAACCTCATAGTAGACGCTGCCCACCAAGGCCGGCCATTTTTTCTCTACTATGCCTCCCATGTGAGTGACTGAATATCCTGAGATGATCTTTCCTGGCCTGGGGAGGGAGGGAGAGAGGAGGATGCCCAAATCCTTTCCCTAGAGACAGGAGAGATGTAGCTGATTCTTTCACATACAAGCCTGGCTGTGACCCTGTTTTTGCCCCCCAGCATACCCACTACCCCCAATACAGCGGGAAAACCTTTGTGGGGCGCTCTGGCCGGGGACCATTTGGGGACGCCTTAATGGAACTGGACTCGACTGTGGGGGTACTACTGAATACTGTGGAGAGCCTCGGACTAACCAAAGAAACTCTGGTCCTTTTCACAGCGGATAACGGGTACAGGGGCTGGGAACGTGGTCAAGTAGACATTTGTCATTGTCACTGTTTTACTCTCACACCAACCCTCTACGTTTGTCACTATGTCTCTAGCCCTGAGACCTTGCGGATGTTTCGGGGTGGCTCCTCAGGCCTTCTGCGCTGTGGAAAGGGAACAACCTATGAGGGTGGTGTCCGAGAACCTGCTCTAGCCTTCTGGCCAGGCCACATTACACCAGGTCAGTCTCTGACCGGCCAGCTTTCTGAACAGACCCTTGGTCAGAAAAAACCCAGGAAATAAGTGAGGGGGGACTCGGGACGCTGACCCCCAGCTCCTTCTCTGAGATACTCTTCTGATTCCTGTACCCTGGTGCCATTCTGTTGGGGATGGACCCTTCCAGTTTGCCTTCTAGCTCACAGGGGACCCAGACATCATCTATTCTAACCTGATCCTGAGCCCCTCTCCCATCTCCAGTGACAGGGAGCTCACTACTCCCTGCTTCCCCCTTTCCACCTTTCCTATGTCCAGACCTGTTGGAGAGAAGGGAGGGGAAAGAAAGGAAGAAGATCCTGCTTCCTGGCTTCTCTTCTTCTTAGAATGTATATGAACACTGACCAGGGCTCTTAAAGGATTACTTCAGTTGTAAGGAAGGAGGCAGCATAATGTCACACCCCCACTTTACAGATGAGAAGCAGCACGGTCCCCCGATCACACAGCCAGTAAGGGCTGAAGCCAACAGTTGAACCCCCTGACTCCAAGACTCATGCTGCCTCTTCTAAGGACATTGACTGTCCATGGGCTCCAGATGTCCACCTCCCCCAGCCCATGCCTCCCTAAGGGGAAAGGGGCTCAGCAGAGAAGAGAGCTAAGGCATTTTATTCCCATCCTCACCTGGTAGGCCCTATGAGAGGCATCTCCTGCTGGAGGCTCTCCTCACTGGCTCCTCCACACAGGGGTCTCCCATGAGCTAGCCAGCATTCTGGACCTGCTACCCACTGTGGCTGCTCTGGCTAAAGCCCAGCTGCCCAATGTCACCCTAGATGGAGTGGACCTGAGCCCTGTTCTGCTGGGCACAGGCAAGGTAAGAGTGCTGGGCCCCTGGGTGGACCTGACTTGTTAGTGGTCTTCAAGCCCCAGATTCCTTAGCCACTATGTCCCTGTGTTTCCAGAGCCCACGGAAGACACTCTACTTTTACCCTCCAGCCCCTGATGAGACCCAAGGTGTCTATGCCATCCGGCATGGGAAGTACAAGGCACATTTCTTTACCCAGGGTAATTCTGGCTACTCACACCATTCGACCCCTGTCCCCCAATTCAAGACCCAAGGGTTCCTGGATCCCTCGTTGTCCTTTCTTCCCTCCTCTTCCCAGGGGCCTGCACCCTCCCATAGCCCTGTCCCCTTCCAAGTCCAGCTGACCAAGTTCCCTTGATCCCCTTGTATACGACTCTAACCCCTGCCACTCCAGGATTTCCTCTTCTTTATACCCCACCCTCCTTACTATCTAGGTTCGACACACAGTGACATGGTTGCTGACCCATCCTGCCATGCCAATACCCCACTGACCGTCCATGTGCCACCATTGTTGTTTGACATGGAGACTGATCCTGGTGAGAACTATGAAGTCCTGAGCCACGGGCCCAAGGAGGAGATTAAAAAAACTCTTGAGATCCTGAAGGAGATGAATCTACTCAAGGCCCAATTTGATGGTGCCATGACTTTTGCAGGAAGTCAAATTGCCAAAGGCTCAGACCCAGCTCTGGAAATTTGCTGCCAGTCAGGATGTTCCCCCTGGCCAGAATGCTGTAACTGTCCTGGCCCTCAGTATGACACTCCCCCCAAGCGACTGCAGGGACCTCAGAGTTGAACTTGTGGTGTTTCAGTCACCCCTACATGCCCATTGACCACTAATCCTTGAAAGTGACTTTCAAGGACTACTCTCAGACTCGTGACTAAGGGCACATGGATCCACAAATCTCAGGCTCAGGCCACTTCACTGAATGTTGAGAATGTACCAGGATTGGTGTGTTGTGGGCCAGGGTGATGAGAAGTGACCAGGGGTTCAGACACTCTCTATGCAGCAACTTGAAGTAACAATTTTCACAGTACTCTGGGATCCCTAAGGATCCACTATTTCTGCTAAGATCTATATAATGTAGAGAATTCCAACATTTACCCCTGTCTGAATGGAGAATGCTTTGGGTTATGCAATACATTGTCATTTCACTTCATTGCCATTTGTGAACATTTGTGAGAGAATTGATGAAAACCCAGCCTCCAAGTTCTCAATATTCCCTATCAAAATAAATTCTTTACTAAGATAGTAATACAAGTATTATATTATGCAATAATTAAGAATTTCATTACCCAGGGTAATTCTAGCTACTCACAACTCCTTGAGAACCCCACCCCTAAACTCAAGACACAAGGAGTTCTTGCACTCAGGGACACAGCCACTGATGAGGTTGGATCACCTGGATCCCTCATTGTCTTCCCAGCGGCCTGCACCCTCCCATATCTCTGTAAATTAAGGGAAAATTAAGGGAATAAAAATTAAGGGAAAATACCGTTTGGAGCAAAGTTTAAATAAATGCCAAACTCAAAGCACAATTTGATCCCTTTCCCTTTTTTTTCCTCACCTATTTCAAAACTCTTTTTGAATGTCACCATTGCCTAATCATTGTCATGAAAACCTTAAATTTGTGATCTAGCACTGCTTCCTTGTATTCTAGGGGAGAGTGTCATGTTCTTCCTTAACTGTTTGCCATACTATTCTCTCTCAAAAAATCTTCAACTCTACTGCCTCTACCATACCTAAACAAAGAAGTTCCTTTCTTCCCTGTGAATACACAGGGACAGCCCATGCCACAAGCTATTAAAAGATGACTTTTTTAAAAAAAAGTTGTAAGAGTGGTAAATTGACAATAGCCATAAATACCTCCATTTTATCCTGTTTGCCGTTTTTTTTTTGCTATGAATTACTCTAATAATCAGAATTCCTCCATTATCTTTCTTTATGACTATCAAAAGAAAACCTGGAGGACTTGATCACCTCAAGAAAAATGTTCTTTCTCTTTCTCTTATCTGACTAGGAAATGAGGGTTCCCTAAGAACTAGTGGGAATGATTGCATTAATAAGGACACAACAGTAATAAGTAACCTCCTTCAATGACCTACCTATCTTCTACATAAGGCAGTTTACCACAATGGATAGAGCACTGGACTTGGGGTCAAGTCTTAGAAACTCTGTGTCCATGGACAAATTACATCCATTTAACTCAGTTTCCCCAACTGTAAAATGGGAATAATAATAACTCAGGGTTCTTATGAGCACTAAATGAGATGACATTTCTGAATTGCCTGTAACATAGGGGACACTTTTAATATGCAGATTTCCTTCCTTCTTTCCATCCTCCCATCCACCCACACACATGACCAAAAAGAATGACTCCTTTTTTAATGCATTCTCTCTCTTTCTCTCTCTTTCTCAGATAGGCTTGACTAGGAGAATAGTCTAATAGTCATCTGATGAATTATGACACACACATATCCATCAGCTTCTGATAGTGACTCAGAATGCATAAACTGAGTGAATAAACCACAGTTTCTGCATTGTTCATTCTTGGCTGTACCTAGTCAATGGACAACTGAAGAATTTTGTCACCCCACATTCTCCACAATTTTTCCTTTATGAACATTTGAAAACATGACTTAAAATGATGTCATATTCTTTGAGTCCTTGTTCCCTAGCTAAAGAAAAGTTCGTTCCTACTTAACAAATCCTCTGCAAGTGTGAGGTGAATTGGCATCCTTTGCATGTATTCTCATAAAGTCATTTACTAATTATGCTAACTATTCTCACTTCCGCCAAGACTTCTTTAGAAAAAGATATGGTCTTCCCCCCGACCAAGCCCTTTTAACCTGTAGGACAAAAGCAAGCAAGCAAATTTGAACACTCATATAGGATGATTTCTTGCAGGAATGTAGTGGAAGGAAAAAACTTGCAGTTTATCAGTGGGCTGAGTTGGATGGGTCCTTTGGACTCCCATTCCAGTTACATAACTTCCAACTACTATACTAAGAAGAAGAAGGAAGAGAGGTGGGAGTCACAAGAAGAATTTCAAGGGACTTTGAGTAAGAAAAGAGAAGGAAGAGAGTGATATGGTCTAAGTTGTAATCTGAAAGTCCTAAGTTCAAACCTAGTTTCAGATACTATCTGAATGGCGCTGGACAAGTTACTTCTGTTTGTCTTAGTTTTCTCATTAGTAAAGTTTGGATAATAATAGAACCTACCTCCTAGAGTTATTTTTAGGATATAAATACTAGCTATTAATTAAAATGTTACCTATGAAAGGAGAAGAAACTGCTTTAAGCTGGCATATTGAGTGGAAGATGGTGACTGTCCAATCCATTCTCCATCTTCAGTTTTTCTCTCTCCTCCACCATGCATCTGTTCCTGCCTTAAGTAGATATAACATGAACATTGATTCTATTTTTATTTGTTGAATTCATTTAATAAAGTTCTGTGCTCTCTTCTTAATTTTTAAAAGCAAGTGAATTGGACCTATTCCTTTTTTTCTTAAAAATAAAGACATTGATTTTCTTTTTACTTTTGTGTGACTCTTGATTAATGCTTGCCTGTAGGACAGTGTACTTAATTAGAGAGAGGATTAAATAGCTGGTGGTAATTTTGAGATCCAAGACCTAATGAGGGGATGGAGTTAGCTCCTTGTACTCTGAAGGCTACTCGAAGATCTCAAAACTCCTGCAGTACAACAAGGATTTGTAGGGCAAAGAAGAGATCAGCTGGAATGGTCAATAGTTCCCCGATGAGGAGTGCAGAGGTGAGTTTCAGGTAAACAGTGGGTAGATCTATTCTCTTCCCAGGGTGAATATCTAAGATGAAATGGCATGCTTCCTGACCTTTTGCAAACCTGATGATCATTACTCTTTGTGAGACAAATGACATCATCTGAAATAGCCTATAAGCTGTTGATAGGGATAGCCATATGATGAGTAAAAAAAAAAAAATGGAAGTCCAGAGGAGCACAAGAGGCATTTCAAGTCACTGATGAAGAAAGATTGGCTAGAGAAGGCTGTGGGTAGTGAGCATCTGGTGAAGGAGATAATAGGATTTTCCTTTCTTAACCAAGTCTTAAAGGATGATGGATTCTTAGTCACAACAGAAAAGAACTTATCAGGACCCAGAAAGAGACATTTTACTAGAGACTTGTCTACTCGAGAAGTTCCAAAAGGGCAAGTAAACTAGGTACCATGGACAGTAGCAAATACTTCTGAGGAAAGAAAATCACAGTAGAGGGGACAATATACAGGCAGAGGAGCACTGATAATAATCATGTAATCATGGTTCTGATTATCTATGAAAGCACAGAATACAGGCAATAAAGTGAACAGGAGATCTGAACATGAGGAAAGTAAATGCACACTCATCATTATCAGGGATTTCAGATAGCTACAATATAGTGATAAAAGCATAACATAGACCCTCAGAATTAAAAAGGACCTGAGGCCGTTGATGCCAACCAAGCTCTAGGGAGGAATTTCCTACATAACCCCCCCTTAGAAGTGACCATCTAGCCTCTATTTGAATCCCTCTTGTGTTGAAGAATTCACCAATAAACAAAGAGTCCATTTTTCCATCAGATAACTCTAAGGATTTTTCCTTATGTTTAACCTAAATTTCACAGAGTTATTGTTAGGATCAAATGAGAGAATATATATGAAGTACTAACATGCTATAAATTAAAAATTATATGTATGTGGCCTGCATATTTATAATACATGAAATAGACATCATCATCATCATCATCATCATCATCATTATTATTATTCTGTATTGCCACACCATGCAGAATAATTCAAATCCCTATTTTCCATTACTAACCTTCAGGAACCTGAAGACAGTCATGTCACTAGAACGGAAGCTCCTTGAGAGTAAAGACTTTTTTCTTCATTGTCTCTGTCCAGCACTTGACCCTGTGGAGGTGCTTCTTAAATATTATTGATTGATAGATTGATTATGTATGCAGATCTCAGTCTACTCACCATTCCAGACTCTCTCTTGCTCAAATGGGACACCCAGAACTGATTGTGATTCTCTCAATGGTATGTACCCAGGGTAGTGAAGCTCTCAACCAACCTTGGACTAGATGGAAATAAAGCATGGGGGTGGCTAGGGGGTGCAGTGGATAGAGTACCAGCCCTGGAGTCAGGGGTACCTGAGTTCAAATCTGGCCTCAGATAATTAATAATTATGTAGCTGTGTGGCCTTGGGCAAGTCACTTAACCCCATTGCCTTGCAAAAAACTTAAGAAAAAGATTGTATCATTAGCCTTTTGGTGCCCTGAAGTCTCCCACTGAACCTAGGGCATGATCAAACCCCAGTGGATTTCTTTAAGTTTAGATACATAGGTAACTTTGGCAATCTTAAGGAGTATTTGTTATGCACTTACTTTTTTTAGACACTAAGCTAAATGCTTTAGATATACAGACTTTCTCCACTCATCCTACAGAGAGGAAAAAACCATTCCCTGCCTTCACTGAATTACATGATACTGAAGAGAATACAAAATATGCATGAATAAATAAATAAATGTGAACTCGTTAGAGTAGGGAGAATAACACTAACTATGGGAGGAAAGTCTCCCCATGGCCGTGAGGACCTGAGAAGAGCTTTGAAAGAAGCTCAGCGTCATCAGCATCCCCTTCAACCGAGGAGGAAGAGCATTCCAGGAATGAAGGCCTGGGCAATGAAACATGAACTGTGTTTATTCCCAAGTTCAAAGGACTGAAGAAGACTGGTTGGGCTAGAATACAAAATAAATAAAGAGAAACGATGCACAACAATCCCAGAATGTCAGGCTGGAGCCAGACTCTTTAACAGGGTGGGAAGAAGGAGACATAAAGTAGCAGCTTGAACTTTATCCTCAAAGCAATAGAGTCACTGAAAACTCCTGAGCCAAGACATTGATATGATCAGATCATGTTAAAAATTGCCAAGTGATCAAAGTGGGAGGCGGGGAGTCATTTGGTTTAGCAGTTGGGAGATACTGAAGTAGGAGAGTGGTTAGTTTGAGACAAGTGGTGGAGATGGAAACCAGATTGTGAAAGGTTGAGAGGAGAGAAGGTAATGAGGGAGCTGAGGCAGCAACTCAGCTTTCACAAGATTTGTTTAGCAGATTTTGGGAAGATAGATTGGAGAGGAGAGAGACTTGTTTAAATAGACTAGGTAAGAGGCAGAAACTAGCTGTTTTGGAGATAGATTTGACCAAATTTGACAAATGACCTGATAAAGGGAATACAGAATAGAGAAAATTCCATGTCAAACATTGGGGACCAAAATATTGTGGTGACATCAACAGAAATGGGTGAATATGAAAGAGGGAAAACTGTGGCTATGGAAGTTAGTTCCATTTTTGGATTTGTTGCAATAAAAATATCTATAGGACTTCTAGAAGATTAATGAGCAGGAAGTTGTCCATATGATAATGGAACTCAAGAGAGATATTAGGATTGGGAGATTTGAGCATCACGTACATAGAGATCATTTGGAAACACAATTTACTCTGGGAAAGAGTATGGAGTAAGATCAGAGAAAACAAAGACACAGTACCAAGATCTGTGGTACAATCATGACAGGAGAGAGAGATCAATAATGATTCAATGAAAGAGGCTGAGAAGTCAGGAAAGTAGGCGAGGAAAAATAATAAAAACAAGAAACCATCATGAAAGTCAAGGAGATAGAAAATGGGTCTTGTAGGAAAGAGAAGTCAATTATGTTAAAAGCTGCTAAGTGATCAAAGTTGGGAGGGGAGCCCTTCAGTTTAGAAGTTAAGAGATAATGAAGCAGGAGAGTGGTTTGTTTCAGACAAGTGGTTGAGATGGAAGTCAGATTGTGAAGGGTTGAAAGAGAGAAGGTAATGAGGAAGTTGGGGCAAGAAATGTATCTCATGATTTCACTGAAGACAAAATTGAGAACAGGACACAGCTGAGGTGAATTTTGAACTTATTAAAGTCTCCAGACTCAAAGAGTAGAGATTAAGAGTTAAATGTTGAGTTTTAGGATGTCATCATTAATAGTGTGTCTAAAAGATTAGTCTTGGTCAAATGCCATGCAACCTGGATGAAGACATAATTGGAGTGTTCATCCAACATGAGGATGACATAAAACTGGGAGGGATAGCTCACAAACCCATAGAAAGATGGGCTGGGGGCAGAGGGGCAGAACCCACAGAAAGACCAAGTGATACAATTTCCCAGTCCAAGACAACTTAGAAGTTCCACAGGAAAGGTCTGTTTCACCAGGACCAGGGGCTGGAAAAAGTCACAGCACAGCCACAGTCACAGAGCAGAACAGTCAGACCAGGTGCCTGGGTCCATGGCAGAAAGGCCAGTTTCCAGACCTCTTGGCCCAGGGATCACCTGGGACAGCTGAAAGGGGTGGTGAGAGAACTCTGCTGCATCAAAGTGAGTGTGAAGAGGAGCTCTGGCCTCAGAGAAGCCTTGTGGTGAGAACCTGCAACAGGAGTAGGCAGAGTCACGCAGCACATCCAGAGCTCTCAAACCATGGACAGTAAGTGGGTCCAGGGAGACTGCAGAGGTCTCTCTGCTCTCCCTGGGGCAGGACTTAGCTGTTTGCCCACACTCAGATCCAGGTTGCAGTCTGGGCCCCCACAACACCATAGCCAAGCAGGGATCATCTTCACAGCTCCAGGACAGAGAGAAGGGCAAGAGAACAGTCAGAGCCTCTTGGAGGAATTAAGGTCCCTGGGGTTGTCCCTAAAAACCCCCCAAAGTCTTGGAAGCATGGTAAATCAGTCATAGGATGAGGAAATGAGCAAACAATAGAAAAAGAAGAATCTGATCATAGAAAATTACTTTGGTCCCATGGAAGATTCAGAAGATGACAAAATTGATGCTTCTGTATCCAAAACCTCCAAGAGAAATAGAAAATGGGCTCAGTCTATGGGATGAGCTCAAAAAATCCCTTGAAAAGCAATCAAGGGAGGTAGAGGTAAAATTGGGAGGAGAAATGAGAGCAATGCAGATAAATAATGAAAACCAAATCAACAGCTTGGTGAAAGAAATACAAAAGATACTGAAGAAAATCACATATTAAAAACCAGTTTGGGCTAAATGGAAAAAGCAAACAAAAGGCAAATGAGAAGAATACCTTAAAAAGCAGAATTGGTCAGCTGAAAAAGAAGATAAAAAATCTCTCTGAAGAAAATAACTCCTTCAAATGCAGAATGGAACTAAAGGAAGCTGATGACTTTGTGAGAACTCAAGAAGAAATAAAACTATACCAAAAAAAACTAGAAGAAAGTGTGAAATATCTCATTGGGAAAACAACTGACTTTGAAAACAGATCCAAGAGAGATAATTAAAAAATTATTGGACTACCTGAAAGTTATGACCAGGAAGAGAGCTTGACTTCATATTTCAAGAAATAATACAGCAGAATTTCCCTGAGATCCTAGAAGCAGGGGGCAAAATAGAAGTTGAGGAATTCATCTCTGAAAGAGATCCCCAAAGAAAAACCTCTAGGAATATTATAGCCAAATTCCAAAACTCCCAAATCAAAGAGAAAACTCTAAAAGCTGCCAGAAACAAACAACTCAAGTACCGAGGCTCCATAGTCAGAATTACACAGGACCTGGCAGCATCTACATTAAGGGCTCGTAGGGATTGGAATATGATATTCCAGAAGGCAAAAGATCTTGGTTTACAACTGAGAATCAACTGCCCAGCAAAACTGAACATCCTCTTTCAGGGGAAAAGATGGACTTTCAAACTTTCCTATTGAAACAACCAGAGCTGAACAGAAAGTTTGATCTCCAAGTACAGGACTCTGGTGAACCATAGAGGGGGTGGATGAGAAAGACTAACTATGAGAAATTTAATGATATTGAACTGTTTATAGTCCTGCATGGGAAGGAGATACTGAAAACTCATACGAACTTTGTCACTTATAAGAGCAGTTAAAAGGAGTATGTATAGACAAGGCACAGGAAGGAGCTGAATATTATAATAGTATAATATAGTAAAAAGATGGAGTCAATGGGTGACAAAGGAAAGTACTGGGAGGAAGAGAAAGGAGAGGAAGAAGGGGCTAAGATATTTCACATAAGAGTTAGGAAAAAGCTTTTACAAAGGAGTGAAATGGGGGGAGGCAAGGGGGAATGAGTGAGCTTTCGTTCTCATCAGAAATGGCTCAGAGAGAAAATAACATACACACTTAATAGGATATAGAAATCTATCTTACCCTAGAGAAAATGAGAGGAAAGGGATGGGATAAGAGGAAAGGGTGGGGGGAAGGGGGAATAGGTGATAGAAGAGAGGGAAGATCGAGGGAGAGGGTACTCAGATACAACACACTTCTGAACAGGGACAGGATAAAAGGAGAGAGAGAATGAAATGGAAGAGAGTGGGGAGGAATAGAGTGGAGGTACAGCTAGTAATAGCAACTGAGGGGAAAATATTGAAGCAACTTCTCTGGTGGACTTATGATAAAGAAAACAACTCACCTCAAAGACAGAGTCATTGGAATCTGAACACAGACTGAAGTAAACTTTTTTCTCTCTCACTATTCTTGAGGTTTCTCATCTCTTGGGCGGGGGAGTGATTACTCTCACAACAAGATTATTATAATAATATAAAATAAATAAACAACAAAAAGAATGACTGAAGAAACTTCAGTAAAACAAAGAAAGATGGGCTTTCAAAAGATCTCAATGTACAGAAAGATGGGCCAAATCTAAAATGATTAAATGTAATTGCAAAAAGAGTTTCTAGGGCATGGAAGCAGCAAGCTGGATAGCTAGACATTTTCTCTAATCCTCATCACCTCTCAGAACTCTCTAAAATAGGAAGTGTGTGTCACAGGTAAAGCAATATCAGTTGTTTCCTTGGTGTAAGAGACCCAGAATCCAAATGATCTTTTTTAAAAAACCCATAAACTGATATTCACTGACCCTGTGCTCTCTCAGTTCTCTGTCTCTCTCCCACACTATTGGCAGTGAAGTTCTATTAGTAGACCAAAGGCTCTTCCGGAGGTATACAACAAAATCCAGAACCTTACTCTTTCCCCAATCCATGGATACCCTGGTTCCAGGCTATGGGAGTCTTCTCAGGATGCAACAGATAGCCAGCCAATGGAGCTGGACAACCCTATAGCATGAGTACTACAAAGTTCTGAACTACCAGTGCTGAGGTGGATAACCACCTGTAGAGTCAGCTGGTGGGCCACAGAATTAGAAAAGCAAAGTTAGAAGGACAAACTGCCATATTGCCCATTTGACTCTCCCCTAAGCTAATGAAAAAACTCAACATCCAACTGGGGTTAATTTTATGCACCTAAAAGTCACCCATGGGAGAATGTTCAGATGCTTTGAGATCTAGTCCCCAAAGAAACCACTGTCATCAGAGTGAAGGGAGTCAGAGAGTAAGAAAAAAAAAAGGAAATTACCAAAGATTGCAGAAAGAAGAAAGCTCAAAACCCTTGAACATAAACATATAAAGCAACAGAGAAAACAATAAGAACAGAAAAACATAGCCTCCAGATCTAGAAAACCAGTTGAGGCATCTATAAATAAATACTACAAAACAAAGGAAAATGATCCAATGCTAAATGAGACAGAGGACTCTGTGGAATGAGAATAACACTCTCCCTGTATGTTCAAAAAAGAAATGAGAATTATGAGAGCAGAGTATAAACCTGCATAGCAAAATTATGGGCAAAACAAAAAACTTGCCTGTGATGGTAAATCTCATTTCATATTACAGATGAAGAAAATGAGGAAAACAGGGTTAAATGATTTTCCCCAGGGCACCCAGTTAGAGAGTGTCGGAGGTCACCCTTCCTGACTCTTGTCTTGAACTCTATCCATTATACCATTTTGCTGCCTCAAATAAATCACAGTAGACTGGAAATGCAAATGCACAGAAATGAAGACAATCTAGAAGAATAAAAGCAAAAAATGATCACATTAAAAGAAAATATGCTCACTATGCAAGCACAACATTCTTATCTCAAAGACAGAACGCAGAGAGATGATCTAAGCTTACATCAGAGATCTCCCAGAATACAACAAAATGGAAACCTTAACATCCTAATGATGGAAAAATTGATGAGAATTACTCAGAATTTCTGATTATAGAAATCAAAAGAACTCAAAGATCAAACAAACAAAATAAAGACTACAAATTCTAGAACACAGTGTAATTAAATCCAACAATTCAATTCAGAATCAGGTTCTGCAAGTGATGAGGAGAAAGTCCCTCAAATGCAAAGATAGGCTATTGAAATGACATAAAATTGTTCTGTACCCACCCAAAACTTTGAGAGGAATGCAACCATCTATTCCAAAGAGTTATATAGCTCTAGATACACAACCCAAGACTGATTTATATTATAAATAAGAGAAAAACCTGCTAGAATGAGAGAAAATTATAGATTTTATTCATGAACCTTGCAAGATACAAGTACCTCACCTGGTGTGAGGAACGAGGCGGCCTTGGAACATCAGGACATTTATAGTCTTCAGAAACTCTTTCCCCTCCTTCTGGGATGGTCATAGGCTCTGAGTCTGAATTACAGTCTAAGAGGTACACCCATCCCATGACATGCCCCTAATAAGATCCCCTCATCATATGACACATGATATGCTGATGGACCCCAATAGTCACAGGGGGTGTGGGGGGATAATATTCAATTACCTAATTGGGCAAACTCAGTTGCATTAAGTCGAGATCTCTAGGTCATTCTAGACCAGTTAAGGACTAGTTTCTTCTAATCTTGGGTTTGTCATTTTTGAATGGGATTAGGAGATCTCTCCCAATTTTGTGACTGGTTGGGGCCATTCCCCTTTTGTCATGGATTCCCTAGGGACGCCCCCCTCCACCCCCTGTGAAGACCAACAATGCTCTACATTCCTCACAACTTACCCTGAAAATCTCAACTTATATGTTATAAATGACTTGCGAATACTTAGTCCAGAGTGATTAAAGTGGTTTTAATTAAGATATCTTAACAAAATGGTACATCTCTCTCATGGTGGGAGAGAGAGGGGTGGGGAAATCCCCAAATGCAAGGTCTTTTATGCAGCTTGAAAGGCCTTGTTCCTGCCCCCTCATGCCAATCATGGGCTGGGTCACAATCTAAGGGATACATTGGCTCTCATACATTCTCCCCGCCCTGCTCCTTATACTAATGAGCCAGAACAGCTAGATCTCCTTGAGCATGTGCAAAGGGGAAAGCCAAGACTAGGTTAACTTAAACACAGGTGGGGTGCTCTCATCAGTTTTTGATCAGACTGAGATCACCTGCCCATAAGGCAACACGATAGGCAAAGCCCAGTCTTTGTCATGTAAACTAACAATCCTCCTTACACATTCTTGTGGAACCCAAACACCCCCATATTTCTCATATTTCTCACAGTATGAATGTTCCTGTAGGTGAAGAGAGACAGTCTTTGAAGGGAGTTGGGGTTCAGGGAATTATTTGCTTGAAAAGTCCATTTATCCTTCTTCAGGATGGGGGGAGTTAGATCTCCTGGAGATGTAAATGGCACCTGAGGGGACAGGAGAGCATGGGTCCAGGAACATTTTGAAGCAAATGAAAAAAGGTAATCTGAGGAAATCACTATTTGACTGCAAAATCTGGGATGAGGTTGGGGACAAACTGCCCCAAGAATTGTTTTGGGAATGAAACATAATACAAAAGGGAAATCCTTGGGGCAAGCTCTACGAGGCAGTGGCGGAAGCTGCCTAGAGGCAAGACCTATAAAAGATACCTTGGAAATTGTGATTGCATGAGGAACACAGAGAATAAAGACCAGATAATTACAGGGTCATGAATCAGAGAAGGAAGGTCTAGAATAGAAGGAAGAGGTGGCAAAATCAGTTTGGGAAAAGGGAACAGAAAGTTAACAAAACTAATGAACAGAAATGGTTGAAGGGGAGGAGAAGGAAAAATCTATTTGACTAACTGAAAGGAAAATAGAGGGGGCAGAAATATATCACCAGATAAAAGCAGGAGCGAAAAAGAAGCTAGTCAGCAAAACTCCAAATGAGAAAGGGGGATCAGAGGGGAGAGGAAGAGAGTAGGGCGAAATGAGCCACCTTAAAAAAATTAAGATTACATAACTGAAGGAACACAGTATTGTGTTCATAGCAACATAAACAGAATATATATATATATATATATATATATATATATATATATATATATTATATCAGAGGGGAGAATCATAATCTGAAAAAAAATTAACCAAAGGAGAAGACATAAACCTTTCATAACTTACAAATGAATAGGTTAAAACTTCAATTAAACTAGAAAAAAGGAACTGATTGGTTAAGAAAACAAAACCTTAGGGCAGCTGTATAGAGCCCCAGTCCTGGAGTCAGAAAGACCTGAGTTCAAATTCAGCCTCAGACACTAATAATTACCTAGCTATGTGACCTTGGGCAAGTCACTTATAGTCACTTAACTATATTGCTTTGCAAAAACCAAATAAATAAGAAAACAAAACCTTACACTCATATTTACTAGAAACAAAATTTAAAAACAAACATATAATAAAACTTAGGAAATGGGAGAAACATTTCCTATGTATTAAGTGGATATAAAAAAAGCAGGAGTTGCAATCATACTGCTTTACAAACAATTAAAAAATAAAAAAGAATAAAGATGACATTATGCTGAAAGGAACCACATCAACAAACCAATATTAGTAATGTAAAAGTTCCAAATGCCCTAACATCCAGATTCATAAAGAAAATATAACTTGAATTACAGGAAGATAAAATAAGACAATAGCGCCAGTCACTATATCTCGTTCAGCTTTGGAGATGTCTAATAGAAAGAAAAAACAAAAGGGAAAACATGGAACTAAACAAATTAGAGAAACTAGAGCTAAAAAGTCATATGTCATCTTCTAAATAGAATTGTAAAAGAATATACATATTTCTCAGCACCACGTGGAACTTTGACCAAAAAAAAAGATCATGTTCATTGAAAACAAATATTTTAAAGAGCAGAATTAATTAATACATTTTTACAATCCATGGTATAATAAAAATAGTGATTGGTTCAGGGCCACAATCAAAAAATACCAACTGAAATGGAGACTGAACAATGATTTCATAAATAATGGACAGAAAAAAGAACAAATCATAGAAGTAATTAATAACCATATAAAAGAAAATGATGATGATGAAGCAACACCAAAATTTCTGGGATGCAACTAAAGTAAACCTCAATGGAAAATTACAAATACACATTAATAAGAATGGAATATGCCTTTTAAATAATTAAAAGGTCAGCAAATAAACAAACCTAAAATACATACAAAAAGAAAATATCAAAAATTAAAGGAGAAATAGATAAATTAAAAAAATCATAGAAATGATAAATAAAACTAAAAACTGATTATTTGACAAGACAGCTAATTTGATTAACAAGAAGAAAGCAGAAATTAAAGCAATAAAATATCAAATGAGCAAAGTGACATCACAATAAAGTCAGAAAAAATCAGAATGATCAGAATATTATATAGTTAAATGCTAACATATAACTGAAAATACAAATATGGAATATCCAAAATATTACAATACCAGACCAAGCTCTTAAATGACCAATATCAAAAAAGGAAGTAGATCTAGCCATAAAGGAACTACCAAAGGGTGGGGGGGAACTCCTGCCCTTGGTGAATTCAATGGAGAATTCAAGACTTCCATTGAAATATTAAAGAGCAATTAATACACATACTTCAGAAATTATTTTCAACAATTGTGGAAAAAACACTTTACCAGTTACTTTTGTATTTTACATAGATAGAGAGATAGATAGATAGAGATATAGACATAAATATAGATATGCACATATAGTCCCAATACCTAAACCAGGAAAAGATAAAACACAGCAAGAAAACTGCAAGTCAACATCATCAATGAACATTGGCTCAAAAGTTTTAAACAAAATTTTGTCAGATTACAGTGATTTATTCAAGAAATTATTCATTATGAACAACCAGGATTTATGCTAGTGATACAAGTATGTTTTAACATTAACAAAATAATTGACAGAATCTTGTCAAAAATCAAAATATTCAAAATCACATGAGCATCTCAATACTTGCAGAAAAAGCCTTTGACAAAGTATATACTTTTTTGTGCTAAAAATCTCTTAGAAGATACACAGAGCATGTGAGTCCAACCTTTAGCTCTTCTGGGCTGCGCTGCCCAAGAAAATCTTAACAAGAACCAAATACAGAGCTTAATATTTATTTATGACTACAATGTAACCTATATTACCACTGAGTATAATAATAAAATGTTATAATGTAATAAAGTATAATAATAAAAGTAACAAATAGAATAAAACACTTTCAACAGAGAATAAGTGCATTCCATTTTTTAGTGTGAACACTGAGTCTGCTTTTTGATATCACTGCATCTATATCTGACTTGATAGAGGTTGTGGTAACGTGGAGAATATTTTCAAGATGCTCGACGGAAATTTTTGCTTATTCTTAACCAAAGACATAGAGCTCATTACAAAAACATAAAAGAAACTGAAAAACTTATGCACAAACATTAGTGCATCTAGGATAAGAAGTGGAATGGTCAAATGGATTAAAAATAATTTTTAGGGCAGCTAGATGGCTCAGTTGATAGAGCACCAGCCCTGGAGTCAGGAGTCCCCGAGTTCAAATGCAGCCTGAGACACTTAATAATTACCTAGCTGTGTGGCCTTGGGCAAGCTGCTTAACCCCATTGCCTTGCAAAAAAAATAAAATGAATAATCTTTATATCATAAAAGTCACTAAGTTACTAAATATATGAAGCTAATGGTTATTCTGCAATAACTAAGACTGTCAAAAGATATGAACAAACAGTTCTCAAAAGAATTGCAAAATTATTCACAAACAATTTAAAGAATGCTTCGAATCACAATAAGAAGAAAACTGAAAACCAAAATACCCCTGAGATTTTAACTCACATCTTGAAAATTGTGGGGAAATATAAAAAAGGGTAATACTCAATGTTGGAAGGATTGTAGAATAATAGCAGACACTACATTGTTAGTGGAACTGTGAAGAGTTCCACTTTATTAAAAAAAGTAGAATTTATTCAAATAAAGTGAGTGAGATGTTCATAGTCTTTAAACCAGAGATCCATTACTAGGAATACTCTTCTAGAAGTCACTGATAAAAAAGAAAGTCCCCATAATGGATTCATCTAAATATTTATAGCAGAATTTTTTCTGATAGCTAAGAATTGGAAACAAAGTACAGGCCCATCAATTGAGGAATGATTACACAAATTGTGGTACATGAATACAATGGAATAATACCATCCTGTAAGAAATTTTTGTTTTAATTTGCATTTCTCTAATCAATAATGATTTAGAAAATTTTATGTAATGCTAAATAATTTTGATTTTTTCCTCTGAAAACTGTCTTTTTATATCCCTTTATCAATAGAGAAATGACTCTTATTTTTATAAATTTGACTCACTTCTATATTCAGTAAATATTTTAAAAATTAAGCCATCGGCAAAACTTACAAGCAAAACATGTAATGTGTGTGTAGCATGTAATGAATATAAAAAAGCATGTATACCTCTAACTGAATTGATCAGAGCAAGTAGTCAAGCAACCACTGTGTCCTCTTAGGACAACAATGAAAATGGACAGAACAATGACACATTAAAAAAAAAAGAAATGTAAATAGAAAAAAAAGAGGAAGAAACTAGAAATAATGGGATAGAGGGAAATACACAGTTAGCAATCACAACTGTGAATGTGAATGGGATGAGATCATCTATAAAACAGAAGAGGACAGCAGACTAGATTAGAAACCAGAATCTACAATATGTTGTTTACAAGAGATACACTTGAAACAGAAAGACACACACAGAATTAAATAAAGGTCTGAGGCAGAATTTTAAATAAAAAAATTAAATTAAAATCTTAAATTAAATCTTCAGTTGGTGTTTTAGAAAAAAGGCAAGGGTAGCAAAACAACAGCAGAAATAGTCCTACTCCTAGTCCTTTGCCATGTAAGAGGACCACACCAACCAATCAAGTTATCAGTAGTGGGCTTGCACAGTTATGCTTATTACAGTTAGGGCTATGATGTGCAAGGCAACCTTCTCACTTGCCTTTTTCAGAATTGTTCCATCCTGTCGTTTGATTAACGAGAATAGGACTATTAGAGATGGTCTGGAAATTTCTTAGACTTCAATTGGTTTCGCTTTCCTATCAGTGAGGCACCATGGAGCATCATCAGCACAGGACAAGCACCAGCATGTGGTATCTGGTAACAGAATATGACAATCAATATATCCTAATCCATCTCTCAATGGACTATTCACTGTGGCCTTTCCCTTCAGACTTTCCTTGGTTTCGCTTCTTCTTGTATGAAGATCAGAGAAACTACATTTTGCTAAAAAAGATACCATAGACAATGAAGTAATAGCAACAATTTTTACAAGTTACTCTGATGAAGATCCCATTTTCAGCTATATACTGAGTAAAGAACTGAGTCAAATTTATAAAAATAATTCTCCATTTGATAAATGGTCAAGGATATAAACAGGCGGCATTCAGAGGAAGAAATTAAGGCTATCTATAGACATTAAAAATTGTGGCAAATAGATAAGTACAAGTTAAAATAATTCTGAGATGCCACCTCTCACCTACCAGAAATGACAAATGCTGAAAAAATGCATTAATGCATTGTTGGTGGACATGTGAACTGGTCCAACCCTTCTTGAAAATAATTTGGAACTCTGCCTAAGCACTATAAAACTGTGTATATCCTTTGAACTAGTGACAAGTCTGTATTACTAAGGGATCAACGGAAAAGGAAAAGGACCTATATGTACAAAAATATTTTTGGCAAATTTTTTTGTAGTGGCAAAGAATTAGAAACTGAGGGAATGCTCATCAATTAGGAAATGGCTGAATAAATTGTGGCACATGATCATGTGGTGCCTTAAGAAATGTGCTATAGCACTGCAGTACTCTAAGAAATGATAAGAGGTGGGGCAGCTAGGTGGCGCAGTGGATAAAGCACCAGCCCTGGAGTCAGGAGTACCTGGGTTCAAACCCAGTCTCAAACACTTAATAATTACCTAGCTGTGTGGCCTTGGGCAAGCCACGTAACCCCATTTGCCTTGCAAAAACCTAAAAAAAAATGATAAGAGGGATGGTTTCAAAAAAAAAAACATGCCAAGAACTGATGCAAAGGGAAATGAGAAGAACCAGGAGATTATTGTACGCAGTAACAGCAATATTATAATGATGATCAACTGTGAAAGAATTGGCTACAATGATTCAAGACAATTCCCAAAGATTCATGATTTTTTTTAAAAAATACTATGCACCTCCAGAGAGAGAACCGATGAGCTCTGAGTAGAAATTGAAATATAATTTTCTTGCTTTCTTTATTTTTCTTCCTTTTTTTTTTGAGTGTATATACAATTGCTTGCCTTCTCGGTGGGTGGGGGAAGGGTCGGGGAGAGGAAAAGAATTTGAATGTTTAAAAATGTTTAAAAAATTAATAAATAAAAGTTTTTTAAAAGACCATGAATAATAAAATTATAAAGTAGGACTCAACCAAAGAGATAATAAATTATAAATTCCAAACCCTCCTTTTCAGAGGTGAGAGGTCCACAAGTATTAAACATGCTTTTGAAGTTTCAAAGAATCCATGATTTTTTTTTCTTTAAAAACATTATTTGTTATATGAAACAGCTCTCTGCTATGAGCAGGGGAAAAGGTATTTTGGATCATTGTGATGATTAAAAAAACAGAAGACATCAACAAAATGTATGACTTTTATGAGGATCAAATAAGTTAAGAATTATAAAGCATTTAGCACACTGTCTGACAGTATATAAATGTGCTTATGCTAATCGTATTTGTTCAAGAGGAAAAATATTCAGATGGTAAGTTGAGGAAGAAGAAAGCTTTCTTTCTCCTCTCCCCTCCCCCACTAATACTCTCATACACTGAAGGGTAGATTCTTCCATAGCTACCAGTGGGAAAGGGGGCAGAACTAGGAACTATGTGAAGATATTCATGCTTCAAAGGTATCCTCATTGTTGGACTCCTCCTCTGCTTCCAGTGCTGGCCCTTGATCCCTTATAGAACCAACGATGCCTTCTGATCATGTTGGCGAAAGCTGCCCTCTCTCCAGGACCAGGTCCTTCTGCTATTCCCTGCTGGTCATCACCGTTGAGCTGCTCTCTTCTTTAGCTGCTATGCAGCCTCTTCTCTGCCCCTACAAGTCATATCAGAAAGCTCTTTTAACTTTTATCCCAGGGGCTATTTCAGCTCTTTTGTGATAGGATGTAAGTATTTTTAGTGCTTTTTTTCCCCTTTCTAGTGCTCAGACTCTTAGTTCAAAATCTGAGTTATGGTTCTAAAAATTCATTTTGATTCCTATCACGTTGCTAGGTTGGAAGATGGTTCCTTTCCTGCATAGCAGGAACTTTCAACTACAGAAATGGATCCAAGGTGAAGAGTCCCATCTTGCCTCTTCTTTGTAGCAAACCTGAAGGGTTTCCGATAACCCTACTCTAGCCTACTACACTACCCACAATTAAATCCCTAGATCCTGGACTCAAAAATTTTGGGTCAATTTTCTCTGGCAACCAAGTTGCTCCTCTCTATATATCACATTGTTGTTCATGCTTTATTTTCTTTTTTTAGGTTTGGGTTTTTTTTTTTTTTTTTTTTGCAAGGCAATGGGGTTAAGTGACTTGCCCAAGGCCGCACAGCTAGGCAATTATGAAGTGTCTGAGGCTGGATTTGAACTCAGGTACTGCTGACTCCAGGGCCGGTGCTCTATCCACTATGCCACCTAGCCACCCCCATGCTTTATTTTCAAAGAGAAAATAAAGAGGACCAAAGATAATTGATCCAAAGAGGACCAATGACATCACAATGTTGGATGAGGGATGATATCTTGACTTGTCTGTGAATGGAATTTGAATGAGGCAGAATTATGTAAGGATATGACCTTAATGTTTATTTGATATAAGATCCTAGAACTTAAAAACTGGAAGAAACCCCAGGGAGAATCCAGTGCAATCCACATATAACAAAACAAATCTTCACCATTAGGCAGTGGTCATCTACCATGTGCCAGAAGATCTCCAAGGAAAACTTCTCATTGATGTGAATACCCTTTTGCCTCCAATGGCTCAGATCTCAATCCATCCATATCATCCTAGCCTATGATATTCAGCTCATAAATGGAAAGTTCAGGTGTATAAGTAAAAATCTAGTGGCCAGGATGAATCCAAACTCCATCATCCAATAAATTAATGAGGCGGTGGTGTGCCAGAAAGAAGAAAATTTTCCCCCCCTCTAACCTATGCTGTTTAGGTGATCATGAACTTCATTTCTCAGTTCCCTATGTGACTTTCCCAGACTATGAGTTGAAGAGAAAATACTAAACTGCATTGGTGGGGGAAATTTTCTTCCCTGGAGCCCCATAAACCAATAAAATAACAAGTCCAGTTTAAAAAAAGCCCCAACCTAAAATATTCTTTCCAGTTTTGTGTCATCTGCAGATTTTGTTATCTTTGCCATCCACACCATAGAACAGTACAGGGCCAAGGGACTCCTCTAGAGTTGTTCCCAGAATGCCTCCTCTAACAATAAATCTTTTGTTCTGCTCCTCAACTAGGTCGGCATTCAGCGCTCATCCTTCCCACTCCCTTCTAAATAGTCCGCAGGGACACTGTAAGACTGAGTAAGTCATTAAAATCCAGATACCGTCTTCTGTCTTTACACCATTACTTTTACCTATTGCTCTAAATGCCCTGTCCAAAAAGAAGTGACTTTGGTTTGGGAGATAGGACTAGGTCTTCAAGAATGCGTGCTGAATCTTAGAGGTCCTAGCTTCTCTTCCAAGGATATACAAACTGTGCCTTTAAAAATGCATTTCAGATTTTACCAAGAATTACAGAAATTCACAAAACCTCTTGTTTTGAAATCAAGGTAACTTTTACCCATTTCCAGGTTCTAGATCACTGATGTAGGTTCAGCAATTGTCCCTATGAATTCTTTTTGTGTGCTGGGATGTATGGTATCCAGTTTATAAAAGTTAATGGCAGCTCAGTGTTCTCTTGCCATTCCCTCACTTATCTCCATGTAATCTTGGAACTGGAAGGAGCATGAGATATGTAGTCTACCTGTACCCACAGCATCCCCGATTCATGCTCACTTAAAGCTTTCTACTGAGAGGAAGCTCACACTGCATCTCCAACAAGCCCATTCCACTTTAGTACAGCTCTGACAGGAAGTTTTTCCCAACATTGAGGCAGAACCTATTGTCATCCAGTCATTCATAGTCATGTCCAACTCTTCATGCCCCCATTTGGGTTTATCTTGGCAAAGACACTGGAGTGGTTTTGTCATTTCCTTCTCCAGCTCATTCTCCAGTTGAAGATACCAAGGTGAACAGGGTCACACAGCTAGTAAGTGCCTGAGACTGAATTTGAACTCAGGTTGATGGGTCTTCCTGACTTCAAGTGGGTTCTTCTTTGCACTGTGGCGCCACCTAGCTGTCTGAGTCAAAACCTATCTCTGCAACTTAGTTTGAAGACTGTCTACTGGGGTAAGACACAGTAAACCCAATTGCTCTTCAACAGGCAGTGCCCATCCCCTGTGCCCTCAGTCTCTACTTCCCCAGGCCTGACTTTCCCATTTTCTTCAGCCAATCTTCATATCCTCTCCTTTATCTTGGGTTTCCTTCCATTCCACATTAACCACCTTCGTTTCATTTTTCTACTCTGAGAATTGTTCTTATTAGAGAAAAGAAAAGGTATTTCCACATCCTTTCAGTTATATTCTCATCATTCCATGCACCCTAAGGAGGGTTCTTAGCCCTTGTTCTTCCTTTTTTATCCAATATAGTTTTAACAACCCCCCTTTTTAAAAAAAATCCTTAGCTTTTTTCCCCAAGCTTCAATTCCTGCTGGGCTTTTAGCTTTTCTGATACTATTCTTATAGGACTGTGCCACTTTTAGCTTTGTCCTCAGGTGTGTGCCCTGGCTTCTGTATTTTAAATAAACTTGAATGTGTCCTTTGAAATCTGAGCTCCCCATGCGGTAAGGCAGGTCTCTTCAGATGCCTCCTCCTTTTCTGCTTCATCAGAATTCTCTCCTGAGAGTTTCCCCTTGGAGCTTCAGGCTTCTCTTTTCTCTGAACTTTGAGAAGGATGCTTTGCTAAAGTTTCAGGTAGATGTCTGACTGTGACCTCACCTGCCTTCTCTGCCAAGAGCCCTAAGATTAATAGCTTGCTGAAACCACCTTGTACCTGTTCCAGGTGATTATTAAATTTTCTGTGTGATTAATGACACCTCAAAAATGGGCAAACAATACAAATCAGGGTCTCGATTTGTTGTCTTTATTGATTATCTAGACTTCAGAAAGCATTGGAGAAAATGTTAATGGGATAGAATCCATCTTAAAGTGTAACATGAATATAATCCCTATCCCCCTCAAGAACCAATTATTACACATTTACTAACACTCTTCTACCTAAAGCCCTTTGACCCTGGAAACAGATGCTTTCTCTTCACTCCCCTTGCTCTTTCTCATTATTCAGAATCAATTCCAGCTCCTCCCTCCCATTGTCCTACACATGATGAAAGATGACCTTCTCACCATTAGGAGAACTGAGAATGTCTTAGGTATTCTTCAACAGAGACAGACCTTAAGCAGATTTTGAAATCTCCCATTACTATAGAATTCCCCTCCACGGCAATTCTGAGAGCCAAATCAGGAACCTATCATTCATTTCCTCCTTCTGGCTAACTGGTTTATAAGATATTCCAACTGTGAAAGTGACTTATGATTCTCCCTCCTTTTAGCCTCACCTGAACACTTTCCCCTTGCTTTTTCCCCTCAAGTTTGTTTCTATCCAGAAAATGAATTATTTATTCAACATTTATTTATTCAACTAGAGGACTGGGAATACAAATTTTAGATAAGACTTGATCCCAGGGGCAGCTAGGTGGCACAGTGAATAGAGCACCGGCCCTGGAGTCAGGAGGACCTGAGTTCAAATCCAGCCCCAGACACTTAATAATGACCTAGCTTTGTGGCCTTGGGCAAGCCACTTAACCCCATAGTCTTGCAAAAAAACCTTAAAAAAAAAAGACTTGATCCCAGTCCTAATTGCAATCATGATCAAATCAAGGAATATCACTCACAGATAGTATAATATACATTATAGAATGAGTGTTTCCAAGAGGTACAAAATCAAATGCTTCGTAAGGTATAAAAGTGAGAGTCATTACTGAAAGACAGTACTGGAATTAGGATTTAAAAGGTCAGCAAGAATCCAAAAAGAGAAGAGTAAACATTCTGGACCTGAAGAACTGTATATGCAAAATCATGATCAATAACTCTTAAGATCCTGGAGATTCTAGAACTGGAAGGACTTCAGAGGTCATCTACTTTAACCCCCTCATTTCACAGAAAGGGAAATTAAGGCCCAGGGAAAATGAATTACCTGATTTTTATGAACTGATGCAAAGTGAAGTAAGCAGAATCAGGAAAACATTGTACACAGTAATAGCAACATTGCAATGACAATCAACTGGGAATGACTTAGCTAATCTGTTTGATACAATGATTCAAGATAATTCCAAAAGATATAGGATGTAAAATGCTATCCATCTTCAGAGAACAAATGGATGGACTTGGAATGCGGATTGAAGCATAATTTTTTTTCACTTCATTTTTCTTGCTTTTTTGTAGTTTGGCTAATAAGGACATAGGTTTTGAATGATTCCACATGTACAAATGATAACTCATTTCTTGCTATTAAAATGGGTGGCATGGAGAGAACTCATAGCTCAAATTTTCTTCAAACTACGTAAAAAATAAATTTCAAAGTAATAGAATAAATAACTTTTGAAATTAATTAAATCATAAAACAATAAATCTATTTTTAGAAATAAATAGATCCTGTGAGGAAAAAAGAGAAAGCAAACAACCCAAAGTCATGCAGGCAATAAGTGACAGAGTTAGGATTTGAATCCAGGGCTCCTAGTTCCAAATCTGACACTCTTTCCATCTCTGAACATTCACACTGATTCACCCTTTTCTCTTTGGTCTCTCTTTTCCTTGTACTCTATGATGTATTTTGGAAACAGCACTAGGACAATTTTCTCCCCTCCCATTCATTTTTCTTTTGAGCTGACTAACTGGCATCCAGATAAATAGGTCTTTCTGGCCTTCCCTGGTCAAGAGGCCATCCTGCCGAAGCAGAAATTTCATATCCTAATACTATAGTAAAAAGGTCTGTTTTCCAAAGAGATCATAAAAGAGGGGCAAAGATCCACATATGCAAAAATATTTTCAGCAGCTCTTTTTGTAGAGGGAAAGAATTGGAAATGGAGGGGATCCCTATCAATTGGGGAATGGCTGAACAGGTTGTGAGATATACAGGAGATATGCATTGTTCTGTAAGAAATCATAAGCAGGGGGGTGGCTAGGTGGTGCAGTGGATAGAGCACTGGCCCTGGAGTCAGGAGTACCTGAGTTCAAATTTGACTCCAGACATTTAATAATTCCCTAGCTGCGTGGCCTTAGGCAAGCCATTAACCCCATTGCCTTGGAAAGAAAGAAAGAAAGAAAGAAAGAAAGAAAGAAAGAAAGAAAGAAAGAAAGAAAGGAAGGAAGGAAGGAAGGAGGAAGGAAGGAAGGAAGGAAGGAAGGAAGGAAGGAAGGAAGGAAGGAAGGAAGGAAGGAAGAAGGAAGGAAGGAAGGAAGGAAGAAAGGAAGGAAGAAAGAAAGAAAGAAAGAAAGAAAGAAAGAAAGAAAGAAAGAAAGAAAGAAAGAAAGAAAGAAAGAAAGAAAGAAAAAAGAAAAAAAGAAATTATAAGCAGGGGGAAGCTAGGTGGTGCAGTAACTAGAGCTCTGGCCTTGGAGTCTGGAGGACCTGAGTTCAAATGCGGCCTCAGATATATAATAGCTGCCTAACTGTGTGACCTTGGGCAAGTCACTGAACTCCATTGCCTTAAATTTTTAAAAAATTTTTAAAAAGAAAGAAAGAAATCATAAGCAGACCAATTTCAAAAAATGTCAGGAAAAACTTGCATGAGCTGATGATAAGTGAAGGGAGCAGAATCAGGAGAACATTGTACATAGAAACTGCAACATTGTGAAATGATGGACTATATTGGATGCAGATCCCTTCAGCAGGTCAGTAACCAGACAATTCTTTTTTTTAGGGTTTTTTTTTTAGGTTTTTGCAAAGCAAGGGGTTAAGTGACTTGCCCAAGGCCACACAGCTAGGTCATTATTAAGTGTCTGAGATCAGATTTGAACTCAAGTACTCCTGACATCAGGGCTGGTGTTCTATCCATTGTGCAACCTAGCCACCCCACAAAGACAATTCTAAAAACCTTGTGATGGGAATGCCATGCACATCCAGGGGAAAACCTTGGAATCTGAACACAGAACAACAACATTTTCATTTTTCTTTAATTTTTTTTATGTTTTTCTTTCTTTCTCATGGTTTTTTCTCTTTAGTTCTGGGATTCTTTTGTAATATGACTAATATGGAAATATTTTAAACATGATTCTACCTGTACAACTTTTATTAGATTGCTTGCTGCTGTTGGAGGGGGGGGGAGGAAGGAAGGGAAGGGAGAGAGGTAGAAAACTGTAGAAATCCAAAGCTTATCAAAACATGAATGTTGAAAATTTTTTAAAAAGAAACGCCATCTTCTTAGCCAGTTGTCTACCTCTCAAATCATCCTTTCTTTCAAACATCTTTGGTCTAAAATAGTGACCAAAATACTATGATCCTGAGGGCCTGGGATTCCTACTACAGGATTCCTAGGATTCAATTCCCTACCCAGGGATCTCTAGAAATTAATCTTACGTAATTTATTTTGTGTAATGAAAAACTCCTAAGAAGGAGTACATAGGCTTAATCAGTCTGTCAAAAGGGTCCATGATAAAAAAAAAAAAGATTAAGAATTCCTGCACTAGAGGGTCAGTGCCACATCCTAGGCACATACTTCAAGAAGATAATCTTCATCATTGGTCCAAAATATATTTGCAGCAGGGTATCCTAGAGAAGCAAGAAGGAGGTTGTTTTATGGATATCTGGGACAAAATGTGGGTATCAGTTTGTATTACTTATTTATTCTTTTTTGCAAGGCAAGGGGTTAAGTGACTTGCCAAAGGTCACATAGCTAGGTCATTATTAGGTGTCTGAGGCTGGATTTCTATTCAGATCCTCAGATCCTCCCAAGTCTAGGACTAGTCCTCTGTCCATTATACCACCTTAGCTGCCCTGATGACTTCATTTTTTAGATGATGAGAAACACTTGGATGACATATAATGTGGGTTTTGATACCCCTTTTCCCCAGAACAGAGACTTTATTAGAGAGATAGAAATGTAGGCAGAGCATTCCCAAACCCATCTACCAAACAGGGAGCTTCCTCTGTAACAGAGATAAGCATGAGATGATAGAATGAATAGAGTGAATCACTGACTGAATCACTGAGGTCCTATGGTTAAGGCACTGGGAACTAAGTCATCCTCAGGAAGACCAAGGGTATGCAGTTGTCTTCACCAGACTGGGAAAGGCTTATATGTGTGAGCCAAGCTAGGCTGTCCAAATCAAGACAAAGAGCATTATCAAAATTCTGCAGAAAGGAGACCATTAATTGAGCCAAAATGATGGAATAGAGGCAGCCAACCAGCCAAATTTTCCCAATATTCCCTTCCAAACAACTTTAAAATAGTGCCTCAAATGGAATTCTGGAGCACCAGAGTCCACAAAAAGGTGAGGGTGAAGGCATTTTTCCAGACTAAAACAACTTAGGAGATCATAAGGATAGATATGTGACATTGGCATAGAATCAACACAAAACTCATGTGGGGGCAATGCAAGCATTGGGTCTTGGGGGATGGCTGGAACAGCAGTTTCTGCAGCTTCAGAAGCTCTCAGCCAAGAGCTCATAGAGACATCAAATAATGGGTCAGAAAGATCACAAGGGAATCTGGGCTGACAACAGGGTAGCACCAGATTATATTTGGAAACTGCCTTGCCCATATGCAGTTCTGAATCACAGTTCCACGGTGGAGAGGATCACAAGAGCCTGTGGCAACAGGAGAGCAGGAGATCTTGGGAAAAGAACAGAGCATGAACCAGGAGAGCAGCGACCACATCTCTCCCAAGATTATACCACCTTAGAAGGATCAAAAACTTGCAGATATTTAAGTTAATTCTAAAAAGCATATACACATGTGCAAACACACACACACGCACAGACCCTAAAGGTTGGGACACTCTTATCCCCAGGTAAGAGCTCAACTTTAATAAAAAAAAATTCAAAGTCAGAAGTAAACTAGAAAAATAAGCAATGAATTTGAAAAACACTTGGTCATAAAAAAACTACCACAGGGGCGGCTAGGTGGCGCAGTGGATAGAGCACCGGCCCTGGAGTCAGGAGGACCTGAGTTCAAATCCCACCTCAGACACTTCATAATGACCTAGCTGTGTGACCTTAGGCAAGTCACTTAACCCCATTGCCTTGCCAAAAAAAAAACCTAAAAAAAAGCTACCACAACATCAGGGCAAACCAAGACACAGATTCTAAAAGAGACATCAACATGAAAAGTCATGAGCAAAGCTTCAAAGAAAATTGTTAATTGAACAAAACTTCAACCAAAAATTCCTGGAAAAGTTATGAAGAGATGAGAGTGGTGGAAGAAATATTGATATAAGAGATGAGACTGATGCAAAAAAATTAAGAAAAGAGAACTAATAGTTTAATAAGAAGCACAACAAATCCCAAAGGAAATAACATTTTAAAAAACAGATATGGCCAAATAATAAAAAAAGATGCAAGAATTTGCTGAAGAAACTTTTTTTTGTTTGTATTTTTTTGCAAGATAATGAGGCTAAGTGACTTGCCCAAGATCATATAGCCAGGTCATTATGAAGTGTCTGAGGCCGAATTTGAACTCAGGTCCTCCTGATTCAAGGGCCGGTGCTTCATTCACCATACCTGCCCTGGAAGAACCTCTTTTTAAAAAGCAGATTTGGTGGCAGCTAGGTGGCTCAGTGGATAGAACACTGGCCCTAGAGTCAAGAGTATCTGAGTTCAAATCTGGTCTCAGATACTTAATAATGACCTAGCTGTGTGGCCTTGGGCAAGCCACTTAACCCCATTGCCTTGCAAAAAAATAAAAAAGCAGATTTGGACAAATGGAAAAAGAGGCACAAAATCCGGAGGAAAAACATAGAATTTGGCAAATGGAAGCTAATGACTCCATGAGACATCAATAAACAGTAAAACAAAACAAAAAGAATGAAAATACATTAAGGAAATGTGAAATCTCATTGGAAGAACAGTTGACTCCAAAAATGGATTAAGAAGAAATAATTATTAAACTACCTGAAAACTATGATCAAAAAAGAACCTAGACATCATATTTCAAGAAATTATAAAACTGGTAAAATAGACAATGAAAGAATCTACTAATCACCTCCTGAGATTCCAAAATGAAAACTCCAAGAATATTACAGGCCAATTCAAAAGCTTCCAGGTTAAGGAGAAAAAAAATTGCAGTAGTCAGAAAGAAATCACTCAAATGTCATAAAACTACAGACAAGACTACACAGAATTCAGCAACTACCAAATGAAAGAACTGGAGGGCTTGGAATATGATATTCCAGAAGGCAAAACAACCAGGATTACAATCAAAACTGAATGTATAATCCTTCAGGAAAGAAAAAGATATTTTATGAAATAAAAGATTTTCAAGCATGCCAATACTAAATAGAAAATGTATCATTTAAACACAAAACTAAAACATTAAAAAAGTCAACATGGAAGAGAAATCCTAAGGGACTCAATAGGGTTTATATATAGGTTTACATTTACATTAGATTTACACTAGGAATGTTTACATTCCTTTATGGGAAGATGATGCATGTAGCTCCTAGGAACCTTATGGTTAGAAGCAATCTACATAGAATGTATGGGGTGAGGGCCATCTCCAGAAGAGTATGTTGAGATGATCTTAAACATAAATAACTGGGGGCAGCTAGGTGGCGTAGTGGATAAAGCACCGGCCTAGGAGTCAGGAGTACCTGGGTTCAAATCTGGTCTCAGACACTTAATAATGACCTAGCTGTGTGGCCTTGGGCAAGCCACTTAACCCCGTTTGCCTTGCAAAAACATAATAATAATAACAAATAACTGAATGAATGAATAATAAAGGAGTAAAAAGGCGAGAGCATTGGGTTGAAAGGGAAAGGCAATGGAGATTAGGTAAGGCTCTGTATGTCTCTAACCTTCATTGCTTCTCTCTTTCTTTGGAGACTCTGGGTCTCTTTCTCTGGTGAGGAGTGAAGACTTAAATGCTGTTCTTCTCACTGCCATAAGGGAATGGGGAGGGGGGAGGGGGTCAAGACTCCATAGTTTGGGAGGTAGATGCAAAAATAAGAGGCCATAGGAAGCCACAGCAGCCTCCAGAGCTCCTGAGTACTATCATCCCATGGCCCTGCATGTTCTCTCTTGAGGCAGTGAATCAGAAACAGGCAGGATCACACCAAGCAGATAGTTTATTGAGGGCCCCTTGGGCCAGGCCTGGATATACAGCATGGGGAGGGGGCAGATACACTCGCACTAGACAGCTGTGATCGGGCCAGTGGCAGCAAAGCAACGGTGTGGTCAGGCACAGCAGGGCCAGGGAGATGCTGAGGGACCCCCTCCCCTAGACTCTGCAGGAGGGGCCCTTCTATGTCCCTTGGACTCAGGAAGGAGCAGGAAAGCCCCTCCTATATCTCCCAGGCTTGATTAGGGGCAGAGAACACCAGTATATTTCCTGGGCTCATTGAGGGGCAAAGAATCCCTCCACTTATCTCCTGGACTCCCCAAGGGGTGGGACAGGGAACATCCTTTCTGTATCTTCTGGGTTCTAGGGGAACCAAGACTCCCCTCTATGTCTCCTGGGCTCTATGGGAGCATAGAACTCTTTCTGTAGTTCCTGGTCTTGGGAGAGGCTGAGCTACCCACTCCCTTGGGGTGTGCCCTGAGCCTGGCCAAGCTGGACAGAGCAGGATGGGGAAGATAGCTAGCTGATCCCTCTAGATTCTCTATAAAAATTAAAACTCCTTTAGAAATGAATGAGCAGGGAAGTTAAGGAGGAATTCCTTTTGGGGGGACAGTCATTGCAGACAAGAGTGCCCTACCAGAATTCCCAGTTCTGACTAAGGGCTAGTGGGGGGGGGGTAGGGACAGACATGAGGAGAGAAAGGTAAAGAAAGACAGACACAGAGAAAGAGAGAAATATGCCACGATAACAGACAAGGAGAAAAAGACACAGAGAGGAAGAGACACATACACAAACACACACACTCAGAGAAAAAAGTGGGGGGGGGGGAGAGAGAGAGAGAGAGAGAGATTGAGAGAGAGAGATTGAGAGAGAGAGAGAGAGAGAGAGATTGAGAGAGAGAGATTGAGAGAGAGAGAGAGAGAGAGAGAGAGAGAGAGAGAGAGAGAGAGAGAGAGAGAAGAGAGGAAGGGAGAGACTCAGAGAGGCACAAATAGAGACTGGGAGAGACAGATACAGAGAGAGGGATAGCCAAAGATAAGGGAGGGATATGGAAGGGGGAAGTCTCAAGTGATTCCTGGATCTGCTCAGGGCCCCCATTCCTCAGGGAGAAGGCCAGTGTCTCCCCCTTAATGTGTCCTGGATGGGAAGGGGAAAGAATAAGGGCCAGAATTCCCAGTGCAATCTCAGAGATCTCTAAGCACATAAGGTCATTCCCTCCTCCTGTCTCCCTGGAGGAGGAGAGGGGCCCAGGCAGGACTACTCCAGGTAAATGTCTTCTGTGGGGCACGCATATTCCAGGTGTTCTTGATAATATTCCAGGAAGGCTCGACTGGAAAAAGGGCAGGGACAGAGCAAGAGAAGGTTGAGTCAGGGTGGAGGGGGGAGTCTAAATGATAACATGCAGGCAAGGTCACCTCCCAAGCTCAACCCAACCCTCTCCACCCAACTCTTCACCCCCTGCCCCAATTCTCCCACCTCTTCTCTTAGGTGCTCCACCCCTTCCTGCATACACCCCCTACTCACCCCACACTCTGTGCAACAGGCCGCATGGACTCTTGAGAGACGAACACATGGCAAGCAAAGCGGCTGAGAACTGGGTGTTTGGTAATGAAACCAAAATAGCTGTGAAGGAAGGGGCAATGAGGGGAGGGAGGGGGTGGATGGGGGCACATCTCTGAGGCCCCTTCTCCCTCCCCCTTCCAGGCTCCCATTGTGCTTCCTAGAAGACTCCTGTCATGGCAGGCTGCCTCAATCTTCACTCCCATTGGGGGCCATCATCCTCCGGACATATCAATATTCAACTTTTTTCCTGTCCACCTACTCTATCCTCAGTGGCTCAAAATCATTCACTTTTTTAATGTTTGTGATCTTTGTCTCTATGGGGGGGTGGGACTAGAAGAGGGTCATACTAAGGACCTCATGCCAGCATTCGCCACTGTTTGTCGTGAACACTGAATTTCCTCTCTGGCTAGAATATCATGTCCTTTCATTTTTCCTTCCCCCTTACTCCTTAAATACATTTCTCTACTTTCCTCATTCATTGTCTTTGGGACCTCGGTTTTCCCATGTTGTTCCATCCTATTAACCCTGTCCTGATTTCATTTCCCTCCCTCTGCCGTTGAACCCCATGATCAAGGATTCTAATAAAGCTCTTTTCCTCATGCCCCGACCTTATGTCTTGATAACCTTCAACACTAGATAACTTTCTTACCACCTCTCTCCACTCCACTTTGACTCGGGAAATTGTGAATGAAAATCATGAAACCGTGTCATCTAACTACAGCTGGGCCCTTGCTGCCACATGGAAAATCTTTCACTCCTCTTTGAATGATTATTAAATTAACCTAGCCAGGGTAATTTAACTCTCCCCAAACTCTCCTCTTTCCCCAAGTTCCTACCATCATGGTTTCTCCCCTTACTTTCAGAGATTTTATTTTACTGAGGAAATTAGAATCTAATTTTGATCTTTTCCTCTTAGTCTCTCAATGTCCTCTCTTAGGTCCTTCCTTCAAACCCTCCAGTCTCAGAGGAAGATACTGCCTCCTCACCAAAGGTACCACCACCACTTAGAATCTTCATTGTAACTCTCCCATGACTGTACTCCAACAGAAAATGAGATAGACGGACAGAAGCACAGAAAGAAAGAGAATGAGAAGGGAAAGGAGAGGGGGAAAGGGAAAGGGAGAAAAGAGACAGAAAGAGAGACAGAGGCAGAGGGAGATGCTGATATGCTCAGGTTTCCACAATCTTAAAAAAATAAAAGAAAGAAAACAACCTTCCCTTGAGAGACTACACACCCTCCACACCCTCAAGAAACCTATTTTTCTTCTTTCTCTTATTTCACTGAACAACATCTAGGAGTATTACATTCTGTATTTATTCAGTCAACATTTACTTGTGATCCCTCCATCCTACTAATACAGTTCTCTCTAAATAAATGAATGGCTTCTTATTACTAAACTGCTCTTATTTCTGTCCTCAGTCTTGCCCTCTCTGTGAAATGCAACCCTTGACCACCTCCTCCTTAATTCCTTCTCTTCCTTTGACTTTCATGGAGAGGCACCCTTATCTTGATGTCTACTTTCTCTCTCCTCTTCTCTTCTCTTCTCTCCTCTTCTCTTCTCTTCTCTCCTTTCTTCTTCTTCTTCTTCTTCTTCTTCTTCTTCTTCTTCTTCTTCTTCTCTCTCTCTCTCTCTCTCTCTCTCTCTCTCTCTCTCTCTCTCTCTCTCTCTCTCCTTCCTATTTCTCCTCTTTAAATGTGGCCATTCCCCAAAATTCAGGTATTAGGGAAGCTTTTTTCTCCCCTTTTAATCTTTCCTTTTACAATTTTATCCATGGCCATAATTATCACCTCTTTGTAGATGATTTTCCAATCCAGATAGCCACCTACAGCTTCTCCCCAGAATTTCAGTCCTCTGTTTCCAACTGTTTATTAACACACCCACCTGAATATCTCAGTGACTTCAAACTCAACATAACTAAAACATTCACCATCTTCCCTCACCTTCTCTAATTCCATTATAGACACTATTGGTTTCCCCAGTTCCCTAACCCTAGGATTGCTTTTTCCTCTTCCTTCTCCTTCATCCTACAAAGAAGTCAATTGCAGTCATTTTGACCTATTTCACGTGCATACACTCTTCCTCAAATCCGCAGAATCACAGGATTTCAGAATTGGAAGCAATCTCTGAAGTCATCTAGTGCTCATTCAGGTGAACTTCCTGACATCATCCCCAACAAAGGATCATTCAGTTTTTGCTGGAATATCACCCATGACAGGGAACTTCCTACCTCCTGAATCTACCTCTTCTTGAAACAGTTGTTAGGAAAACCTTGACCTACCTACCAAAATGTCAGCATCTCAGGGTTAGAAGGGATCTCAGGGACCTACCTATTCCAATTCATATCCACACTAGATCATCCCCGGTAGGAGGCCCCAGTATGAATACCCAAGCCTCCTTTGTCCCCAACTATTTTAAACTCCTTCTCTCAAACCTGTCAATTTGGCTGAATTCACCTGATTTAAGATAGAAATAAGTACAGAGAGAGATCATGGAGGTGGCCACCCTTCTGTATTCTTCCCTGCTCATACACCATATGGAAAACTGTCTTATGTGGAGTGACCCTTTGTAGGGAGGACACTGACAAACTGGAACATATCCAGAGGAGGGTGACCAGGATTCTCAGGGAAGCAGAGATTATGCCACATGAGAATTGACTGAAGAAATTGGTGACACTTCATTGGGTATGGTCATATAATATTAGAATTATCTGTGTGGCCCCAGAGGAAAAGGGGGGGGGCGGTTTCAGAGAAGTTCGCCAGAAGGACCAACCTCCTAAAAATGAGAGCTATCCAGAACTGCCATAGGCTGCTCTGGGTAAGCAGGGTTGTCCAGCTCCAGCCTTGAATTCTCCCTTCCCATTTCTTCTTCTTTTTTTTTTTGCAAGGCGATGGGGTTAAGTGGCTTGCCCAAGGCCACACAGCTAGGTCATTATTAAGTGTCTGAGGCCAGACTTGAACTCAGGTGCTCCTGACTCCAGGGCCGGTGCTTTATCCACTGTGCCACCTAGCTGCCCCCCTTCCCATTTCTTACAGTATCTCCCACTCCCTCTTCCCTTCCACTTTCTAACATTCTTAGGTCTTAACCCAAGCCTAAAATTAAAATAAAATGCTTTGTTTGTTTGTTTTTGCAAGGCAATGGGGTTAAGTGACTTGCCCAAGGTCACACAGCTAGGTAATTAGTAAATATCTGAGGCCAGATTAATAAAATAAAATGTTAAAGTCTTTGACTCTGCTGCCCCCTTGTGGGTAATCCTAGTAATAATTCTCAGGAATATCAGCATTTATATAGGCAGCACATTGAGTTTTGCAAAGCCAAGTGAATCTCATTAGATCTTTACTACGCAGTAGATGCCATTATTGCCATTTTACATGTAGGGGAGACTGAGGCTGACAGAGTGTAAATGGCTGCCCAGAATAACATAGCTAGTAAAGTGTCTGCAGTAATACTTGAATTCAAGGTTGCCCTTCATGTGTCTCTGGGGAAGGTTAGGACCCAAGTCTCCCAGGAATGTGCAGCTATTCCATTACACTGTAGTTGGCACAGAATGGGCAAGCTTTTAAGATGAGGAGGAGGACATTCTACAGGCTGACAGAAGGGGGAGGCATCAGCCTTGAGGAAGGGAAAGGATACTTCATCCTCTGACGTTAGAGGAAGCAGAAGAGACTTCCGTCAAGGGAGGAGCCCTCCATGGGTTGTGACAATTCAGCACCTTGGCCAGAGTCACTGTAATTATTCACCTTTCTCCCCACCCCTCCCCCACCTACTTCCTCAAAGACTCATCTACTTCCAAAGACTTCCATTCTTTATCATCTCATCAATCCTTCCTTCCCTCTCCCATCAGGTTTTCAATGGTCACCCAACTCAAAGACCTCATTGAACCCTTATCTGCCCAAACTTCTCCGATGCTTTTGGCAGTGTAAAACACTATCTCCTAAGGCACTCTCCTTAAAACACATACACACACACACACACACACACACACACACACACACAAAACCACATTCATTCCAACTCTTTCCTGAGCCCATAGGAAATACAGCCCCATCACATTCATTCATGCACTCTATATACACAATTTGTCAGCCATGCAGGAGTCTCCTAGAATGGACACCAAGGTCTATAGTGGGCCTGAAATTCACAGGTACATATTAGACCCATAGAGGCACCATATGGCATATCCATATAAGATTATATGAGGTTCATGGGCATATATGTCATCACTTGAGGTCATAGATCTTTCCTGAGAATAGACAATCCATAGCAGGATAGAGGATCCAAGAACACAAGCAGAGACACAGGGATGATCAAGGAGCTTGTGGAGCACATGGGGACAAACACAAGGTTATGGAGAAGCCCACAGGAGCCCATAAGAACATATATAGATTATAGAGGACTACAGGAGCTGTGGGAAATGGGACGAAACTGCTGCCATACAGGTCAAAAATCCAATAAAAGGTTTTGCAGTAACTTAAAGAGCAATACTGGAATCAACCACCAAGTGGTGATCAAAGCCCAAACCTTTCCCCACAATGGACAATAATCGTTTTCACCCTTCATATTCCATGGGAAAACCTCCAGACAGGTTTTTATTTCCAGAGTTAAAATCTAAGGGAACATTTATAAATATAAATGTATTTTAAAATATAATTGCAACAATTATATTGGTTCTGCCCCTGCCCCTTGAAATATTTTGCACTCATAATTCTATTACCATATGTATCTAATAGATTCAGACAAACAACACAGGAATCACTGTATCAAATTAAAAGTGACAAGTTCTCTTACTTCTCCACCAAGATAGGCAACATTGTCTCTTTGGGCTTTTTTCTTCTCCCATTTATGCTAAAAATAGCCATACATACTCCCATGACTATAGAGTATAGTGGCAAAGGAGATATTTTTCTCAACATTCCTTCAGTTATAAGAGAAGGTGGGAATCATCTTATACCCAAGTATAGCTTTCCATCCATGGGAGGCTCTGGGTGAGGTTGATTCCTTGTGCCAGGTTCACCCTCATTTTGTCTTGGTATTCCTTCCTACAGCCATAATGGTGGTATCTTAACTCTTCCAAAAGACCATAAATTATAGCTATCCCCTCTTGAAAAAATTATCTCTCATAGAGAGAATTAGAAGGATTTCAGGCAGTCCTTTTTTTGGCAAGGCAGTGGGGTTGTGATTTGCCCAAAGTCACACAGCTAGGTAATTATTGTCTGAGGTCACATTTGAACTCAGGTCCTCTTGATTCCAAAGCCAGTGCTCTATCCACTGCATCACTTACCTGCCCCCAGTTCCTTAATTGTAACAAGGTCTCAAATGTTACCTTTTTCACTTTTCAAATCTCTTGGGTCTGTGAAAATTCATCAGACAAAACTGACCTGGCCTCTTCTTCCCAGGTCTATTATCCAAAGATCTTAAGGCCTTTCTTAGTTGCTACCAAACTTGGTTGCTTGGTTGCGGTTGACTCCTAATGAACTTGCCTTTACTGAAACTTAAATTAAAAGAGAGAAAGTACTAGAATTAAGAGGTCTGAGAAAGTTTCCTGTAGAACAGGAGTGGGGAATGGCTGGCCCATGGAAGAATGGAGAAATCATTTGGTCTGGCAAGGCAACCACAGGTGGGACTTGAAATTCAGTAAATCTAGGAGCTTTTTAGGGGTGAATTACCTAATATAACAGGCTAATTTTTATTAAGCTTTGGCAGAAAAAGTTTCCCCAACCCTGCTGTAGAAGATGGAATTTTAGTTAGGAATTAATGAAGCCAGGAAAGCCAGTAGCCAGAGATGAGGAGGGTATTCCAGGAATGGGGGACAGCTGGAGAAAATTCCCAGAGCCAAGAAATGGTCTATCTTGTTCCTGGAACAGTCAGGAGAGCAATAGCCTGTATCAAAGCATAAATTTCATGGAATGAAGTAAAAAAAATGGAAAGGTAAGAGGGAATTAGATTATGAAAAGCTTTTAATGCCAAAAAAATTTGTAACTTGTAAAAAATGTTAAACATATAGGAAAATTGAGACTGAGAATTCTTCAGTGTATAAGTGATCAAAGGATATGAACACTACTTCTCAAGAAAAGTGCAAACCACTCACAACAAAAGGAAAAATTGCTACAAATCACTAATATAAAAAATGGAAAGCAAAGGTCTCATATCATGTCCAGCAATTTGTCAAAGATGATAATAGATGGAAATAGTTAATGTTGGAAGGACTGGAGAAAGATAGCCACATTGATACAATGCTGATGAAGAAGTGAATTAGTCCAACCATTCTGGAAAACAAATTAGAATTATGTGAAGAAAATTACTAAAATGTGCATTTCCATTAATCCAGAGATTCTAGCTTGAAGCATGTCTCCCAAGAACATGCTACCACAGAAACCAGCACTGAAAAAAAAAGGTTTTTTTTTTCAAATAAATAAGCATATTCAAAAAACATATCTACTCATTTCTATGCCTTGAGTCCATGGACCCCTCTGTCAAGAGAGAAGCAGCATGTTTTTTTTCATCTGCCCTGAGACCTGCTCAGGTAGATGACCTCTAATACCATTAATGGGGACTGAGTACTTCTGACATCCTGAACCTTTGTGAAGGTCTGGAGGTCTTAGCATAATTGATAAGACACAAAAATTCTGGGAAAAAAAGCCATTCCTCCTGGCATATCCTCTTTGACATACCTATAGGAGGTGTGTCTGATATCCAGCTCCATCCTGAGTTGAGGTCAGTTTCTTTGATGGATAAAGTTTAAGATACTGTCTTCTGAGAATGAAAGGTATAACACCTTTCCAAGACTCCAATGTGGGGGGGGCAGATTTCCTAACAAATGTACAGAAATATTAATGTGTATGTTAATCTAAATCTGTTTGACTCTTTCTTGAGATGAAACTCTGGAGGTTAACATTTTTCCCTAATTAGGACAAACACTGAAGTTTAGCACATATTAATTTAATCATTATTTTTATAACCTTTATTTTGCTTCATTTTTTTCCATCTACATGCACAGATAGTTTTATCATTCATCTTTTTGTAAGCTTTTGAGTTCCACATTTTTCTACTACACTCCCTTCCCTTTCTCCTTCCCATGGAAATGAGTAATCTGATATAGGTTGTACTGTACAATTGAGTTGAACATATTTTCATATTAGTCATGTTCTGAAAGAAGAATCAGCATTAAAGAGGAGAAAAACCAAAAGAAAGAGAATGGAGAGAAAGAAAGAGAATGTGGAGAAAGAAAGAAAGAGGGGAGGCTAGGTGGTGCAGTGGATAGAGCACTGGCCCTGGAGTCAGGAGGACCTGAGTTCAAATCCGGCCTCAGACACTTAATAATTACCTAGCTGTGTGGCCTTGGGCAAGTCACTTAACTCTATTGCCTTGTAAAAACTAAAAAAAAAGTGAATATAGTATACTCTGCATTCATAGCAAAGTTTTGACTCTGGATGTGGTTGGCATTTTCCATAACAGATCTCTCACAATTATCCTTGATCACTGACTTGCTGGGAAGAGTTGAGTCCATCACAGTTGATCATTTCATTATACTGTGGTTACTGTGTACAATGTTCTCCTGATTCTGTTCACTTCAGTCTGCATCAGTTCTTACAAGTGTCCAGGCTTTTCTGAAGTCTGTCTGCTCATGATTTCTTTTTCAAAATGTTCTTTATTTAACACAATGGGGTTAAGAGACTTGCCCAAGGTCACACAGCTAGGCAATTATTAAGTGTCTGAGGCCGGATTTGAACTCAGGTCCTCCTGACTCCAGGGCCAGTGCTTTATCCTCTCTGCCACCCAGCTGCCCCTGCTCATGATTTCTTAAAAAACAATAATACTCCATTATATTCATATACCATAATGTTTTGCCATTCCCCAATTGATGAGCATCCCCTCGATTTTCAATTCTTCGCCAAGAAATGTTACATTTTTGTGCATGTGAACCTTTTCCCCTTTTTTATTGTCTCTTCAGGTTATAGACCTAGTAGTGGTATTGCTGGATTAAAGGGTATGTACAGTTTTATTGCCTTTTTTGCATAGTTCCAAATTTCTTCCCATAATGGTTGAATCCGTTCACATCTCCACCAATAGTCCTTAATTATTTTGAAGGTCACACTCACAGAGGTCATCACAGATGATCTTTTATACCTAGCCTGACAGTCAAGGTCTTCCATGATCTGCTATTCATCCTATCTCTCCTGCCTAATTCATTCAACAAACATTATCAGAAGCCTGTAACATGCAGATTATTCTAAATGGGGGCGGCTAGGTAGTGCAGTGGGTACAGCACCAGCTCTGGAGTCAGAAGGACCTGAGTTCAAATTTGAACTCAGACACTTAATAATTACCTAGCTGTGTGACTTTGGGCAAGTCACAACTTCATTGCCTTGAAAAAAAATTTTTTTTTAAAGACGACTATTTTAAGTACTAGGGAGATACAAAGTCTAGCTAAGAAACCATTTCTGTTTTCACATAATGTGCATAGCATATCAGAGCCCAGGGTGAGAACAGAGAGAGTCAGTCTGCCTGGCACATAGATTGCATGGATGAGAACCATAGGAGAAAAGATTTAAAAAGGAGCTGATACTAGATTGTGGAGGGTCTCAGTTGCCATGCCAGGATGTCTGAACATTTCTGGGTACATAATGAGAACCATCTCCAGCTCTCCCAATCCATAGCTGGCCACTGGACCCAGATGACTCTAGAGGAGAAAGTGAGTTTGGTGACTTAGCCCAGAACCTCCTCACTAAAATCCAATTCACTTCTGTGTCATGGAATTACCTCCCTGATATTATGGTCCTCTAAAATCAATAAGATAATAGGGAGCCACTTAACATAACTGAATGAAAAAGATAAGTCAGGTCTGTTTTGTTCCATTCAGTTCCACAAGCCATTATTAAGTACTTTCTGAGGGCAAGATGTATGCCTGTGAGAGATGCCTCTGGTGGCAAAGAGAATGGAGTCAGGACCTGGAATCAGGAGATCTTCAAGTGCCTGCCCCCACTTCAAGAAAAAGGGATAGTCATCATTCTTATCAGGGACCCATGAGCTCTAGTGGTTTCCAGGTGTAAATGGCCTCTCTCCCCTCTTTGTTTAATTACTGATTCTTGAAAGCCTAATTCCAAGGTTGCCTCCTCCAGGAAGCCTTTCTTGATCTGCTGGTTGGCAGGTCTATCCCCTCTTCCCCTCTAGAGGTCAGGAAGGATCCAAGGATGTCCCCTATTCTAGAGCAGAGGACTTGGTAGGCAGAGAGTTTTAATAAGTGCCTTTGGAATCAAAGTGAATTGGGCCCTTCTGCCTTCCCTGACCTCTGATTCTTGGTTGTCTCTGACTCACATGTGGTTCACCCAACTGGCCCCCTGACCTCTGCTTATCTCTACCTCTGATGGAGCTTAGGACCTGGGAGAGCATGTTGAGCTCTCCCCTGCCTGGCTCCTTCCTGCTTTTCCAGATTGCACTTTGTTCCCCTTCTCCCCTTCTAAGACTCACCTTCTTGGAGTGACTCTACACTGGCCTGCTTTTATTCTTGACTCACAACATTCCATTTCCTACTTCAGGGCCTTTCCAAAGGCTGTGCCCCATGCTAGGAATGCCCTTCCTTCTCATCTCCACTGCCAGCTTTCCTGACTTCCTTCAAGTCTCAGCTCAAATCCTGCTTTTATAAGAAGTCTCTCCTGCTAGAACCAGCCTCTCCCAATTTAGCTTCCATCTCCTCTGCAGGTATATATATTTCATTATTTACATGTCTCCATTGAAATGGGGGCTCTTTAGGGGCAGGAACTGCTTTACCATTGCTTACGAAGTTTTCCCTTTGTGTCCTCAGCACTTGGCCAAGGGCCTGGCTCCTTTATTAAAGAAAGGCTCTATAAAAGTTTGTGGACTGACCACTTCTTCCTCTAGGATCTCAGTTGGATGCTAGGAAGCCCAACTTCTTCCTTCACCCAGGTCATTTCATTCTAAAGGCAGAGGGTCATAGTGGAAAGTGCACCTTGGAGCGGCCTCAGATGCCATAATTGGAAATGAGAGCATTAGACCAGATCAATCAATCAATTGACCTTTATTAAGTGTCTACTTAGGTGTCTAGAGTTAGCCAGAAAAAAGGAGACAGGAGCCAGTGAACTCTTTGGATCTCTCTCAAGCCATGACCTTCCCTCCCCAAGCTAGGTTTCACTCCAACACACACACACACACACACACACACACACACACACACACACACACACACACACACACAATGTTTATACTCTCCTATGGCTTGGGTGATCTGGGGGGAAGGAGGGTTTGTTCTCATTCAAGCATGGTTTTCCCAAGGGACTCACTATTTTCCAGAAATCTGTTGGCAGCTTCTCCAGTGAAGAAATAGTTTGAGGATTCTGATCTCTCAAAGACTGCTCAAGTCTCCTGGGGACTGGTGGGAGAATCTGTAACTTCTCCCTCTCAGCTTTAGCCTCCTGGGTCCATGAATCAAAGAGACTTCTAGCTAAGCTCATCAGGGGAAGACCTAATGTGGCAGTGGCAATCTCAACTGAAGGGCACTGCCCCAACTCCAATCAATCTGGGCAAACTGCTAGGGGGAGACCTCTACCTATGACTTCTTGTAGGAGAAGAAAGAAATATCAACAAAATAGAATAGATTCTAGAAAGAGACAGATGTATACCAAATATTAGTTTGACAAATCCAAGAATTTTTAACATTAAGAGAAGGACTTCTTGGGATTATTGGAAAGCAGAGAGGTGAAATGTTTCTAGATTTCACACCGTTAAAATACCATTTGGTCCATGAATGAAAGGAAAGAAGAAAAGGGGAAACTATAGTTATCCAAGGAGGGAAGGGGAGGGGAGGGAGAAGAAACTTGTGTGCATATAGTAGGGATCAGGAGAGTCTGCCCACACTCAAGTTTCTGGAAGAAGAGGGGAAGTCAGCAAAGATGAGTTGAGGAGGTAGTTCAAAGACCCCTGGACTGGACTTAAAATCAGAAGGCCAGGTGACCTTGATCTAGAATATGGAAAAGATACCACTTTCCTCATTTGCTTCACAGGGTTGTTTTTACAAAGAAAATGCTCAAAACCCCAAAGCAGGAATGGTTAAAGGGATGGGGGTGAGAGGAACAGGAAAGTATCGTGATCATCAGTCATCAAGCATTTGTTCTTACCATGTTCCAAGCTGGGGATCCAAAGATACCACAAACAGTGCTGGGTTCAAGGAGCTTCTATCAGAAGAGGCACCATATAAGTAAGTAGTTGCATAGCTACATAAAATAATCTACCTACCAGAAAGAATGTAACCCTCAAGGGGGAGGCTGAACCTCTTAATCATTTAGTAAATGATGAAGAAAAAATTAAGATAGATATAGATGAGAACTTTTATGTACTTACACTGTATTAGAAAGTATTTTTGCCATGCCTTTCTGTGTCTTCTCTCCCCAGTTTCTTCTGACTCTTCAACTTCTTACTTCCTCTGTGTTCTAGAACATCTATCATATGTCAAATCCTTGTCTTTTGTGATTGTTTTGTCTTAAGAAAACTTAAAAAAAAAGATCTACCACCTTTTTTTTTTTAGTTCTTTTTTTTGCAAGGCAAAGGGGGGTTAAGTGGCTTGCCCAAGGCCACACAACTAGGTGATGATTAAGTGTCTGAGGCCGGATTTGAACTCAGGTACTCCTGACTCCAGGGCCGGTGCTTTATCCACTATGCCACCTAGCTGCCCACTACCACTTTTTTTCCAACTGTGACCTTGCCAGTCCTTATATAAATCATCCCATCTTCCCTAAACAGTGGCTTGATTTCTATTTTGTCAGTCATATCCTTCAAACTCTGTAAATAATGCTATATAAATGAGTTGGTAGATCATAAAGCTTTGCAGCCATCTTTACCTTCGTTGGTGCTCAGCTTTTACACAGATTCAGTGTATTCAGCAAAGCGGTGATTTTTCTCTCCAGTCCCCAATCTTTATCTCTATTCAAGAGCTTTCATCTGAGGGGCTTTTCTTCTCAAGTTAAATTTATCCATGTTCCATCCTCAAATGTCCTTTCTGTACCAATCAGTACCCCCACACACACTAACCAGCTGACTAGTATATATATTTTTTTATGTGAATATCTACATATGAATTTGTGTTTACAGTCATATGCTTTGTTTTGGGTTACAGAGGTCCTTGATTGTGTCTGCATGTTTGTGAGATATTTTTAAGCTGAATTCCACCCTCCACTGCTCCCAATTCTGCCCTTTGGAGAAAAGATAAATCCTTTTTCTAGTGAAGGCTCTCTAAATCCTTTAAGACAGCATCCTGTTTCCCCTAATTATTTCAACTGATCCTCATATGTCCTGATTTTGAGTAACAAACATTAAAGATTTTCTCTTATTGTTCAGTTTGTGTCCATTTCTCTGGGACCCCATTTGGGGCTTTCTTGGCAGAGATACTAGAGTGGTTTGCCATTTCCTTCTTCAGTTCATGTTAGTGATGAGGAAACGGAGGACAACAGGATAAAGTGACTTGTGCAAGGTCTCATAGCGAAGAAATATCCGAGATCAAATCTGTACTCAGGAAGATGAATCTATCTAGAGATACAGCTCTAACTTTGCTGGAATCCAGGTTTGTTTTTTTTTAAGGTTACAGCATTCCATTAACTCTCCAATCTGGCAACCTTGTTAAAAATAAAGTAAAAATAAAAGTTCTTTCATTCTGGCCTGGTCTGTTCTTAATAAACAAATACTGGCTCTGTGTACACTGAGTCCTCTTTTAAATATTCACAGGCCAATACTTTTAACTAAATGATTGTTATTGGCCATGTTGAGTTTGTTGGGGATGTCTAGAAGACAGTTTATCTAGAAAGGGATGGAGCAGGTTGGAATAATCAGTCTACAAGTGATCACTGAACCCCATGTGGAATGGATGGAAGAAAAAAATGTCCTAAAATTGGGAGTGGAGAGTGGAGAGGGGCAAAAAAGAAGAGACATCTGAAAAGGAGATTCAGAGAACTTGCTAGATAGGCAGGAGGAGAGTGTCATCATGGAAGCCCAAGGAGGAGAAGGCACTCAGCAGACATGCTTGTCAGGATTAACATCAAGGAAGATAAAACTGAGCCACAGCTGCTGAACCATAAAGTCGACCTGCTGTTGTAGGAAGTGTGATGGGGAGTTTGGTGACATCCTGGCCGGAACTAGAACAAAGTATGGACATCAGCAGGAGAAAGACACACAAGCAGCCATTTTAAATCTCATGCAGTCTGTCTGCAGACATTTCTTCTAGAAGAAACTCAGGGCAAAGGGAATCGGGTCACAGAGAACCAAGCCTGCAAGGTCAGCACGTTGAATCCATTGTCTAAAAATGGGAACAGAGCCGAGGAGAAGCAGATGCCAGGAGAGGGAGGCTTCCTAAAACAAGCTCTGACCTCCAGGCAGCTACAATATGGAAATATTTCTAATAAAAGGTGTGCAGATCAGGCAAGTCCTGGGTAGAGCACAATAGGGCAAAGAGCAGCAAAAAGACTTTGCAGGAAAGGGGAGGAGTCTTTCACTTTTGGATTCAGGTGAATTTTCTTCTTTGGTAAAATGCCATGTGAAAAATAATTTCTCAACACTTTATTGTGATGAGAAATTTTCTTTAGAGGATACCTAGGTTTCATATCAATCACCTTGCCAAAGACCTGGGAAGAAATGCAGACTCCCAAGGTATCTCCCCTTTTGTGAATTGGGACAATTGGCAGGACTAGACCTTTCTCCCAGGAAGAGAAAATCAAGAGTTTCTATTCATCTTTGAAAAGCAGTTTTGGATGGAGATATTGTGTGACTTCCACGGTTAGGCCCCTAAGGATGGGTAATGCTTTTTCCCTAGTCTCTGTTTTTGGATAAATATGACTGGGTCCCCCTTAATTCTGGGAGACCATCTTGAATAGGTTTTAACCAGAGAATAAAACTTCTGGTTTAATATATATTTTTCCTTTATGTCATTTTAACTATATTCTTAAGGTTTTAGGGTTCACAGGCATTTGAGGGAAAAACTACCCAAAGCCCAGTCCAAGTGGTGTTCCTTAGTTCATGACCTACCAGCAAGGGCAGTGGTTTGCCCAGGGACAAAGTCAAGAAGCTTGCTTGGGGAGAGGGGGGGTGGGGCGGGAGCAGCAGAGACTGGCCACATCTACTGTAAAGCCCCTTCCAAGTTAGGCTAGTCCCACCCCTCCAGGGGCTGCTCCTGTCCACCGGGGTCCTATCACTGCTCCTTCATGGATGGAGGAGAGATCTCTGAGATGGGCCCAGTGTGGGCCTGCAGGGTGAGAGCACCCACTCCCCAAACCTGTCTCTTTGAGGTCCAAGTCCAGGGTGCCAGCTACTTCCCAAACCTTGGCCCCTTTGGACTCTGCTCCCTGGCCCTTGGGCTTGAGGCCACAAGGGCTGGGCAAGCGGGGGGGGGGGGAAGAGAACCTCCCTCTCCCTCCCCAGGGAGGCAGCACTTGGGGTCCTCAGGGTGGGGGGGCCCCTCAGCTCCCAGGGCCTCATCGTGCTCTCCCTGGTGTCCTGACTGCAACCTCCATCCAAGTGACAGCACATTACCCAGCCCCGCCCATGGCAGGGTGTTCCTCATCCTCTTGTCCGGGGGGCACGGATGGGGCCAGGCAGGGCACGGATGGGGCACGGATGGGGCCGGGGGACATGGATGGGGCCGGGGGCATGGATGGGGCACGGATGGGGCCGGGGGGCACGGATGGGGCCGGGCGGGGCACGGATGGGGCACGGATGGGGCCGGGGGGCACGGATGGGGCACGGATGGGGCCGGGGGGCACGGATGGGGCTGGGCGGGGCACGGATGGGGCCGGGCGGGGCACGGATGGGACACGGATGGGGCCGGGCGGGGCACGGATGGGGCCGGGGGGCACGGATGGGGCCGGGGGGCACGGATGGGGCCGGGGGGCACGGATGAGGCACGGATGGGACACGGATGGGGCCGGGGGGCACGGATGGGGCCGGGCGGGGCACGGATGGGGCCGGGGGGCACGGATGGGACACGGATGGGGCCGGGCGGGGCACGGATGGGGCCGGGGGGCACGGATGGGACACGGATGGGGCCGGGCGGGGCACGGATGGGGCCGGGCGGGGCACGGATGGGGCCGGGGGGCACGGATGGGACACGGATGGGGCCGGGCGGGGCACGGATGCCCCCGCCCCCAGTCCCGAGAGCGGGAGGCCCGGATGGCCGGCGGGGGAGCCCCGCACCCGTCTCGTGCGGCCCGCGGGAGGCCGGGCAGCGGCTCTAACGGCCGGGGGTCCGGGCGGGGCGGGGCCGGGGCGGGCCGGGAGCGGGCCGGGGGCGGGGGCGGGGCGGGGCCGGGGGCGGGGCGGGGCGGGGCGGGGCCGGCGCGGCCTATCGGGAGGCGGCGCGGCCTAGCGGGGCCGGCAGCGGCGGCGGCGGCGGCGGCGGGGCCGGGCCCAGCGCGGCCCAGAGCGGAGCGGCCATGGCGGCGGCGGCGGCGGGGGCGGCGGGGGTGGCCAAGGGCGGCGGGGGGCGCGGCCCGTCCGACCCGTCCCTGGGCCTCAAGTGCTTCAAGATGGACCGGCGGAAGTCGTCCATCTCCCGGGAGGGCGAGCGGCGCGCCAGCCAGTGGTGCCGCGAGTTCCTGGGCGGGGCCTGGGGCCGGGTGCAGCCGGACCGGGTCCGGGTCACCCCCATCAGGTGAGGGCTGGGGTGGGGGCGGGGCGCGGCGGGGGCGGGGCGGGGCGCGGCCGCCCCTCCCGGCCCGAGCCGTGCCCCTGTGCCGCCCGCAGCGGGGGCCTCAGCAACCTGCTGTTCCGCTGCTCGCTCCCGAAGGACGTGGGCCCGGTGGGCGACGAGCCCCGGGAGGTGCTGCTGAGGCTCTACGGGGCCATTCTGCAGGTGGGCGGGGCCGGGGGCGGGGCCGGGGCGGGGCCGGGAGGGCGGGGCGGGGGCGGGGCCTGGCGGCTGACGGGCGGGGCAGCCATCCTGGAGGGGGAGGGGCATGATTCCCCAGGCTCTTGGCGTGGATGAGGAAGGGCGTGGACCTCTATCTCCCGCGTTCGCCCTCCCCCAGGGAGTGGACTCCCTAGTCCAGGAGAGCGTCATGTTCGCCATCCTGGCCGAGCGCTGTCTGGGCCCTCGGCTGTACGGGGTCTTCCCGGAAGGGAGGCTGGAGCAGTACATCCCGGTACGGAGCCCCTCTCCCCGCCCCCCCCCCCGCCCCGACCCCTCCCGCGCAGGCAGAGCCCCGCCTAGGCCCCGCCCCCGGGAGCTGCGGCCCCCCGCCCCCCCGCGCCCCCGCCCCCGCCCCCGGCCCCGGGCCCGGCCGCCCCCCCCTGACGGGGCTCCGGGCGCAGAGCCGGCCACTGCTGACCAGGGAGCTCAGGGACCCGCGGATCAGCTCGGCGATCGCCACCAAAATGGCCCAGTTCCACCAGATGGAGATGCCCTTCAACAAGGAGCCGCACTGGCTCTTTGGGACCATGGACCGGTGAGGGTGAGGCCGAGGCGGCCTGGGGGCGGGCCCGGGGCGGGGCCGGGGGCGGCCCCTGAGCCCCTGCCCCCCTCCTTCGGGCCCAGGTACATGCAGCAGATCCGAGATTTGACGCCGCCCTCTTCGACCAAAGAAAACCTCCTGCACACCTACCACCTGGAGGAAGAGATGGGCACGCTGCGGTGGGCACTGGGATCGGAAGCGCCCCCTCCCGTGGGTGGCAGCCAAGGGGCTGCAGCTGGGGAAAGGCCGCCGTCTCCACTTGATCTTTCTGGGGGCTGAACCCCCCTTCTCAGTCGGGCCCCCCATGCTGGGGAAAGGCTCTGGTCCCCTTCCCCTTGGCCTTCCTTGGGGCTGAAGCCCCCCCTCCCCAGTCACCCCTACCCCCAACAAGGCCCTGCCCTCCCAGTTCCCTACCCCCAAGACAGAGAAGCTCTAGGAGGGAGGGAACTCTACCCTCTGCCATCCCTGAAAAGCTCAGCATCCATCCCTGTGCCCCCCCCATTGCAGGAAGATTCTGGATTTAACCCCCTCCCCGGTGGTATTCTGTCACAACGACCTCCAAGAAGGTACAGGGAGTCAGGGGAGGGGGTGCAGAGGGGGGCCCTGGGCTTGTCCCCTGACTGACCAGCCTGTCTCCCCGCCCCTGCCCCCCAGGGAACATCCTGCTGCTCTCTGACCAAGAACCTAGTCTCATGCTTATAGATTTTGAATATAGCAGCTACAATTACAGGTGAGTGGCCTCGCCCCCCTCCTCTCCCATTTCCTCCCATCTCTGCACTCCCCCAGACCCACCTACTGTACCATTCCTCCCCACAGGGGATTTGACATAGGTAACCACTTCTGTGAGTGGATTTTTGACTACACCTACAACGAACCTCCCTACTTCCTAATGAACTCTGAAAACTACCCCAACCGAGAGCAGCAGGTCTGTGGGGGAGAAGGAAGCAAGTCCTTGGTCTTGGGGTCTTTACCCTGGAAAGGGGCTGAGGGGCAGCTTTTTCCTTTTTCCCTGGGCCTGGGATTTCCTGGGTGTGTACGTTTGTGGGGGGGGGGGGCTCTACAGAGAGCTGGCTAGAGGGATCTGGCCCGGGTCACCCAGCCTGAGAGACAGAAGGAGCCCGAGGCTTCCTGGCATCTCATCTTCACCTCATAAATGTTTGTTGGGTTGGAATGCATTGGATTGGTAGAGTGGACAGGGGGATGACCTGGCATGAGTCCTCCTGAAGGCCTCTGATTTGTGGCCCCCTCCCCACTGTAGCTTCACTTTATCCGAAATTACATGTCAGTAAGACAGGGGGACGAGACACTCTCCCCAGAAGAGCAGAGCAAGCTGGAAGAGGCCATGCTGGTGGAAATCAACAGGTGAGGGCTGGGGGGCTGGGGAGAAGGGGGAAGGAGGAGCCATGAAAGGCAGGGGGCTCCAAGAACATGTAGGTTACCCAGCAAAACTAGGCCTGTGCTGAATTTGCCCATAGGTATGCCTTGGCATCGCATTTCTTCTGGGGATTGTGGTCCATCCTCCAGGATATTATGTCTACCATTGAGTTTGATTACCTGGTAAGCTCCTACCCAGAGAATTTGGGGATGGAGGCCCTGGTTGGGGATCTAGGGTTAAGGCAAAGGATGAGGGCTGAGGCCTCTTGTCCTGAGGTGCCCAATGGGGTACTCCCCCCCACCCCAGAATCTTCTCCCTGGTCTCTTAGTTAGGCTTTCCTTCCCAGGAATATGCAGGAGCACGCTTCCAAAACTACTTCAATCTGAAGGAAAAGTTGGACCCCAAGTTGACGGGTCTTAACAGCCCTCCTCCTCCCTGATTTCACCTCTCTAATGGGACACCACAATCCAAGGGACAGACAGGATGGAGATGGGGTGGGAGAAAGAGTTAGAAGGGAAAAAACGAGGCCTGAGCTGCCCCCACATGGTGAGAATGGACCAAAAACCAAAGGATCGGCTGCCCACAGAGCAGTGAGAAACCCCAAGCCTCTCTTAGCACCTAGAGAACCTGTTCTTCCTGTCCCTGCCACCCCTGGTCTGAATTGTGATCCCGAGGGGGCGGGGGGAAGACATCCATTGGGGCCTGCCTAGCCAGAGGCAGCCACTCTTGTACCCGCTGTAACTTCAGACCAATAAAGACTGGCACCTACTGGCATTGCCCAGCTGGGTCTCATCTCTCCTTTTTTTGATTGTTCCAAATACTGAGTGATTTTGGAGGGGGCTAGGGACCCCCATAATTAAGGCTGCCATGGAGAGCAACCTGCTGGGCTGGGGGGGGGGGAGCCCCCCGTAGGGCCCTGAGAGCCTGGGAGGGGTGGGGCCCCAGGCTTCGACCTTTCCCCCAGATTGGGCTATTTTTAGGTTGGGCGGCAGACCTCACGTGAGGGAAGCACCCCCACCCCAAGCCTCCCGGCCACCTCCAGGTCCGGAACCCCTGCCCACAGGACAGCCCCCAGAGGCGGCCATCTCCGCCCCTCGAGTCTCTCGACCCCAATTTGGGAGTGAGGGATCAGGTTGCGGCGGGGAGCGGGCGGGGCTGGAGGCTGCCGCTGAAGGACGGACGCGAGGGCACAAGCCACAAGTGCCAGGCCTCTGCCCGGAACGGACCCCCGCTCCTAGATCGAGCCGTGAGTAGGGGGCTCCCACGCGGCCGGGGAGCAAAAGGACAGCCCTCCCCAGCCTGTCCTGCGGCGGCCACTCGCCGGGGCCGGGGCACAGGATGGGCAGGGCTGAAGGGGGTCACTCGCGTTCTGCGCCCCCTCCCCGCCCCCGCTGCACTCCTCTTCCCTCTCCTCCCCGGGTTCTATATGGGGGTTCTTCAGAGCCCCGGCCTGGCGATGACACCCGAGGCCACGCGGGGCCCCGGCACCCCGGGTTCCTCCCAGCCCTGCTTTGGGACATCGCCCCTCGGGGTCCTTGGAGGCAGTCCCGCCTTCCGAGTGGGTGGGGCCGTTGTGGTCCCGCCCCCTCGCGTGGGGTCGCTGGAACGAAGGGACTGAGGGGCTCGAGGCTCGGCGGCCGTTGGCGGCTCGGGGCTGGCCATGGGGCGCAAGGCGGCCGGCCGGGGCCGGGGCCAGGGCCGGGCCGGCGTCTGAGGGCGGCCCCACAGCCTCGAAGCCCAGCCCGGCGTAGCCCACCCGGCAAGCCCGGGCCGGCCGGCCGCGGGGGCCGGGGTCGAGCTCCGTGGTGAGGGGCCGGGGGGGGGGGGGGGGGACAAGGGGGCGGAGCGGGGCCAGGGCTGCCCTGGGGAGGACTCAGAGCTGGGGCCCCCAGCCTCTGGAACCGGGGACGGGGTCGGGGGGAGCTTGTGCTGCATCCTGGGTTGGGGCGGAAGGTCCTGAAGCTGCCAGGTAAGACGGGATGCTGGGTGGAGGGGGAGGCCGCCACACAGGGAGATGCAGGATTGGGAAAGGTCAGTGGTTGCAGGACTCGGACAGGCACAGTCACTAAGGCTGGGTGCGGGGGTGTCCAGAGATACAGGGCCAGGCAGGCCAGGAGCCGGATGAGAGGACCCAGGCCCGAGGGGGAAGGGGGCAGAGCCCCTGGGCTGGAGTAAGCCAGGCTTCAGGGAGGCTGAGTCCAGGAAAGGAAGCTGGAAGTTGAAGGGAGAGGCACCAGCAGAGAAAGCTGCTCTGATGGAAAGCATGAAGGAAGGAGTGGTAGAGCAGGGAAGGAAGGTCCAGGTGGCTTGGCACATCACCTAGGATGTTGGAGTGAAGGGAGAGTGAAGGAGTGCAGCAGCAGCTCCACTGGGAGGCCTGGGGGTGAGGTGCGTTCCATTTGGGGCTTAAGAGGGGCTGAGTGGTGACTTATTTGGGACTCCCAGGTAAGAAAATGAGCTCCACTAGTACAGACTACCAGTCTCTAAGGCACCTTAGAAGAATGAGAGGGAATTGCCCAGGGCCTCACGGTCCTAGGTCAGAGGTGGGTCAGAACACAGGCTCTGAGGCCAGCTCCTGTTGGACCAAGCTGAGCAGTCAGGTGGGAGTGAATCTCTTGGGAGAGTTGTTTCTTTCCATGGGGAGAGATGAGATGGGACCGGGCAAGGATAGGAAGGGGAAGCAGAGGAGGCCTGGGCCTTCTGGGAGGTAAATGAAGAACTGTCCAGGACTGGAAAAGTGGGAGGGGCCAAGGCTCAACAGGACCCAGGGGGCTGCACCTCTGCTCCTTAGTTAGGCATGGCTTCATGTCCCCCGAAGGCCACAACTGCCCTCCAAGATGGCAGAAGCCCACCAGGCCGTAGCCTTCCAATTCACAGTGACCCCTGATGGGGTGGACTTCCAGCTCAGTCGAGATGCCCTGAAGCATGTCTACCTGTCTGGCATCAACTCTTGGAAGAAACGCCTTATCCGCATCAAGGTAAAAGCCCAGGCAGGGCCAGGGGAGGGGGCTGGACTGTCAAATGCTTTCTGCTCAGTGCCAGGGTTCCCAGAGGCAAGAGGGGAAAGGCGATTCTTGCCTGGTCCTGTCTCACCTGGCTCCCGCTAGGCTCCCCTTCCTCTGTTGGTCCCCACACTGGCCACATGGGGGCAGCACTCCTGTTTCCTAAATTTCTCTCGGCTGGCCTGTTGGTCTCATGATTCCCCGTTCCTTAAGAGCCCTGGGGGGCTCTGCCCCCGCCCCCCCCATCCCCACAGAATGGCATCCTCAGGGGCGTGTATCCTGGCAGCCCCACCAGCTGGCTAGTCGTAGTCATGGCAACAATGGGCTCCTCCTACTGCAATGTGGACATCTCCTTGGGATTGATCAACAGCATCCGGAAATATATCCCAGAGGGGTGAGGAGGCTGAGCCGGGGAGGGCATGGAGACGGGTTGTGGGCTGGGCCATGGGCATCGGGTAGGTTCGGCTGCTGGGTGTGGAAGCGAACCCTGGCTTGGGCATCACATCCCCTCATTGTTGCTTACCGTCTGGATCACATCATTTCCTGGGCTTGGGTTTCTTCATCTGAAGAAGCTGAACTTCTGAGAGCCCTCTGTCCCTAGACTGAAGAGCCATTGTCACTGTCCAATTAGACTGGTCTCTTGAGACATCTGGGAGTCTCAGTCCAGAGCTCTCGGAGCACCGTGGATCGCTCTAGGACTTGTGGGTTTGGGGAGGAAGGAGGATGGATGAGATGGAGAAAAACCATCATGGAGAAGGTTGTTGAATCAGCACCGTGTCCCAGCTCCTTTTTCCAATCCCTGGACAGAGGCAGCCATTACCTGACCCTGCAGACCCGAACGCTCATCAGTGTGGGCATCTTCTCCACCGGAGTCTGGATGACTGGCATCTTCCTCTTTCGCCAGAGCCTGAAGCTGCTGCTCTCCTACCATGGCTGGATGTTTGAATTGCATGGCCACACCAGCCGAATCACCAAGATCTGGGCTGTGAGCAGGGCCTGGCCTGGGTTGGGAATGGGGGGGAGGGACCCTGAGAACAGGAGGCAGAATAGAAAAGGGCACCCTGGGGAGGAGATTGCCAGGAGAATTTTAGACCTTGGTCCCCTTTGCTCTTAAGCCCTTTGGTCTCTCTCTTGACTTGGAATTCAGAAGACTGGGCACTTCCCAGACCCCATAATGCTCTCATAACCTTCAGATCTGCGTCCGGCTCCTGTCCACTCGCCGACCCATGCTCTACAGCTTCCAGACTTCTCTGCCCAAGTTGCCAGTGCCTAAAGTGGCAGCCACAGTCAATCGGGTGAGGGACCCAGACGGGCTGTTGAGGTTTGGGGGAAGGGGGTGGCTTGGCTAGATAGAGGGTGGGCCGTGTCTCCAGCCCTGACCAGTCTCAGAGAAGGCCAGGCCTGGCATGGAGACAAGAGCCAACCCTGATGAGAGCTTGGGGGGGTGGGGGGCAGTACCTAGAATCTGTGAGACCCTTGTTAGATGATGAGGAATATTATCGAATGGAAATGCTGGCTAAAGATTTCCAAGAGAAGACTGCTCCCCGGCTCCAGAAATACCTGGTTCTCAAGTCCTGGTGGGCAACCAACTATGTGAGTGCTCTCCCCACCCCCACCCCCATGGAAGTTCCTCAGTTCTCTACTCCTCCCTCTCTCCACCAATCCCCAGGACCCCTCCTCCTACTACTACCAGACCCTGACCTCTCCCTCCTCCAACCTGACCCTGACCTCCCCCTCCCCTACAGGTGAGTGACTGGTGGGAAGAATACATCTACCTCCGAGGCCGGAGTCCCATCATGGTGAATAGTAACTACTATGTTATGGTAAGAGCTGCAGCCCCAGGGGACTCTGGGGCCACAGGGCAAGGGCATCCCACAGCTTGACTTGGCCTCTGATCTGTTTTCTGCAGCTTGAGCTGGGAGCCCCCAAAACAAGACAGGCCATGCTGGTCAGTTGCACAGAGAGGAGAGTAAACCTTGGGATCCCAGCAGGGCCGCCCTGGACACCCTGAAAGGCCATACATGCTAGCCATGTCCAAAGAGCAGACAGGGGGATAGCAAGTGCTAGAAAATGCTAGGGAAGAACCTAGAGCCCCAGGGCCAAGGGCGGGCTTCTAAGGGAAGTGGGATGCCAAGGGTCAGAGGTCAGGAAACAGATCCTTTATTAGTGCCTTCCCTTCTTTTGAATTCTTCCTTAGTCCAGTATCCCACTGGAATATTTCAAGAGGCTCCAGCTAGTCTCCAGTGATATCTGCTCAACCCTCCTCAGAGCCAACCCTGCCCAAGAATCTCTGGGAGCTCTTCATTGCTTACTGGCTAAAGTCTTAAATAATTGCTCCTGCCATTTAAGACCCCTAACCAACCCTTCCTCCTCCTCCTCCTCAGCACAGTGCCTCAGCTCCAGCCAGGTGGGGTCATTCATGACCATGTGTCCTGCTCCCCACCCAAAACCCTCTCTAAACTCTTCACTGCTAACCCAACCGTAGCCACCCTTTAAGGGCCATGTTCAGTGCCACCTCCTTGGCCCAGTTTTCCCCGTCTCCTCTCCCTTCTAACTTCTAGCATGTATCAAGCAGGTCCCCAGCTGGGTCAATGGCTTTGTCATACCCCAAAACCTGGAAGCATCAGGGCAGCCTGGGCCTCAGGGGAGCCTCGGTGGTTAACCTCCACAATCTTCCATGAGCTTCAGGGTTGCTGCCCTGTGAATTGGTTCTTGAATGAAGAATGGCAAGCCATGTGCTAGGCTTGCAACTGAGAGACAGACAAGGTCAAAGGGTGATGATGGCATTGTTGTTCAGTCATCTTGGTGACCCTGTTAGGAGTTTCCTTGGCAGAGATACTGGAGTGGTTTGCCATGTACTTCTCCAGCTCATATGACAGATGAGGAAACTGAGGCAAACTTGCCCAGACAACTAGTGTTTGAGGTGGTTTGGAACTCGGGGAAGCTCAATCTTCCCTGACTGCAGCCTCTCTGTGCACTCTGGCACCCCTAATCATAACAGCTAGCATTTCTGTAGAGTTTTAGTCCATATGGAAGCTGACTTGATCCTCACAACAATTCTGGAAATCAGGGAGCTATTAGCTGTTTTACTGATGAGATTTCAGTTCCTTGTTTAGGGTCACACAGCCACATTTGAACTCAGATCTTCCTGACAACCAAGTCTGACACTTTTCACTCTACCATCCAAAACCCTTCAGTATGTTGTCTCAGAATTTCACCACAGCCCCAAGAGGGGTGTTCTTTTGATTGTCATTTTACAATCGAAAAAGCTGACGCTGTGAGAGGCTAAGTCTTTGGCTTAGGAAGTGTCAGGGGCAGGTTTTGAACTCAGCGTTTCATGACCCAGGTAGAACACTCCAACTGCTATACAATGCCAGAGCCAAGGGAGATGGATGCAGCCAGAGTGATGTGAGAGAAACTTTTTTTTTAGTGGGAGCAATCAAGGAAGGCTTCTTAGAGGAGAAGGTAACAGATTGGGCCCTGAAGGAAGCCAAGGACCCCCAGCAGCATTGGAGGGAGGAGAGGCCAAGGCAAGGTCCAAGAGAAAATGCTAGGACAGCTTGTGAGGATCAAGGGAGCCCCAAGGCTAGAGCTGACTTGGAGAAGCCCTTGAAGGTCAAACTACATTTGGGGGCTGGGAGAGGGGCACATTCACACCTTCATTGTCTCCCGGACACATCCAAGTAGGTACAAAGGGCCAGCTAGGGCTTGGGCAGCATGGCTTCTGGGATGCTGGGAACAGCATGCCATAGAAAAGGAGCCAGAGGAGGCTGAGTTGGCTCTCTCCCTGACCTTGATGGTGACTGAGCAGAGGAGCAAGAGACCAGAACTGCACTTTTCTCTGCTTCCCTCTAGTCATGAGATTGGGCTCTTGGGCTTATGGTTTTTGGCCCACAGTTTGGCTGGCAGCTTGGTGCCATGGAATGAATAGTGTTTTGGGGATTTAGAGAGAATTGGGGATGAAATGCCACCTTCACCTGACCTTCACCTGAGCTCTGAGACCAAAGGTGGTACCAGCAGAGATGTTGGAGTTGGAAGAAGGGCCAAGAATCCACTTTGGATGTGTTCCCTACTTCTCTCCCATGTCCTTGAGAGTATGTGCTTCCCTCCCAAGCTCAGCAGGTCCACACTCATGGGAAGGGTCCCACAGGGTGACTTCATGGTCCTCTGTAAGAATGCGATTCAGGAAAGGGGAAATGTCAGATGGGGAGAGAATATGGGTTCAAGAACCTGACCAAGGAAAAGGACCAAGAGAGTAGAAGTGGTGAATTTACAAGGAAGCAACAGATGGGTGCAGAAGGGCAGTCAAGAGACCCAAGGGTGTGAGAGATGGCCAGAAGCTGAGGCCTAGGAGAAAAGGAAGGAGAGGAAATAATGGGTGGCACAGGCCATGAGGAGGCTGAGGGTGGAGAGACTTTCTGGAGAGTATTATCTCTCCTTAGGATTAGCAAAGGGCTGCCAAGACTAGAATGAGCCGGCTAACCTGGGAGTCTAAAAGCTAGTCTTAAGGGATTTGGCCAGCAACTTGTAGTTTGCCTGCGGGTGGGGGGTGGGGGGCGGAGATTTGTACCTGGAATTCCTTACTGCAACAAAGAAGACTTTGTCCCTAAAATAACAGGATGGCACAGCCCAGACCAAAATCGATTGTTCCTCATCATTCTACAATCATTAAGCATTTACTGGCAAGTGAAATGAATCTCGATCCCATCATCAGCTTCCACTTGAAGATGGGAAGATAGCATCCACAGTTCTTGACTCTTGGGTCAAACCCCCTCTGCCCCCTGCAGCACATCTCTTGCCAATCACTCCCTACCCTACTTTGCTGATTTGCTTCCTCCTGAACATTCTGAGCCCTTATGACACTGCTCTCTCTTGGGTCTCCTGCCAATCTGACCACTTCCTCTCCACCACCTGTGCTGGTTCATCCTTCAGGTCATGTCCCCAAATGGTGGGTGTTCCCCAGAATCTCTACATTGTGATGTCCTTCATTTCCTTGAATTTATCTGTCTGCCAATGACTCCCAGATCTATCTCCCGGGCTTCAAGTGCCAAAAACCTATTTGACATTTCAAACTCAAATGTCTACAACAGATCATTCTTTAGCCCTTGACCTCCATGAAAATACCACAGTCTAGGACTTCCAGATCAGTTACCTTGGCATTCTCCTGGACGCATCCTTTTTTTTTCCACCCCATATGACCAATCAGTGACCAAATCTCACTTCTCTGCCATCACAACATGGCTCCTATCTGATGCTTTGTCACCACACCCAAGTTCCTGCCTCAGCGAGATTCTGCCAACACCTCAAATCTCCCCATTCCAGTTCAGAGGGCCATTACTGACTGTCAGTGGCAGTACTTCTTGCCTCCCTTGTTTGGTTTCCTCACCTGGTGCCAACTTGACCTTCCAACCACCTCAGGTGTCACTTCTCCTCCTGAAGTGGGGGATGAAAGTAAACTGACATGACCCCCATCTCTGTCCTGTGCCTCTACACTGTCCCCCTTGGCTTCAGTCTCAAAAGGAGACCCCATCCTCTGCATGAGACTTTTCCTGGGAGAGGGGCTCAGCCAGGGCAGAATTGGTACCTAATACCTCTTGGTTGAATCAGAAAAGAACTGATTGATGCAATAAGCAACTGGGAGCCTCTGTTGATTCTTGAGAAGGGGAGTGACCTGAGGAAATGAGTGTTGTGGGATTCACGTAGGAACTGGTAGGGTGGATCAAGAGGGCAATAATGGAAGATTTGGCAGGAATTTACTGGCTCCATCATTTTCAGAAATTAGTTTGCACCTATGTAAGATTATATATTTGTAGTTCTTGGGGCTTGTCTCTGGTCTTGAGTCAACAGTGAGAAGCTTTAAATCAGGGGCCATGCCCAGTGGACATCTGAATCCCTTTGCCTGTTTAATTAGCTCTGGGGAAGTAAACCGAGGCCCAAAGAGAGGGAATGTCTAAGTAGCCCACTTAAAAAGATTTGAAACCAGATGTTTTGGCCCAGACCCATGAGAGAGGAGGGGTTCTTTCCTTCCCCTGAATTGGATATTCAGGGCAGTAATCTCAGGAATTTGGGGAACCATTTCCAAGGAAGGATGGACAGGACTAGAGACAAGGATGAGAAGAGGCCATCTGTGGTCTGACTTGGTGGGGTTCAGAGGCTCCCCCCACCCCCAGCCCACAGCTCCTGCTTCATTCCCCCCCCCCAGGATTTTGTCATGACCCAACATACCAACATTCAGGCAGCTCGACTGGGCAACGTGGTTCATTCCATGATCATGTACCGACGCAAGCTGGACCGTGAGGAGATCAAGCCTGTGAGTGTGGATCCAGGGGCCTGGACTCAGGAGGGCTGGGGGCCAGCAGGCCCCTTGATGGGCCCCTGAAGTCTTCCCCTCTCCTGGGCCTGTTCCATAGGTGATGGCTCTCGGCATTGTTCCCATGTGTTCGTATCAGATGGAAAGAATGTTCAACACCACCCGAATCCCTGGCAGAGATTCAGGTACCCAGTGCTGGCTTCCCAACTTCCCCCCTCCCCCTTCCCCCCCCCCCGTCAGCCTTGGCCCTTGGCCTCTGGGAGACCAGAACAGTCTCCAACCTGGAAAGAAGCCTATACCTCTATTTCCTCTATTTCCCAGTGGGACCTCATCTCTTGTCAGATGCCAGACCCAGAATACCCACATATAGAGTCAAAATCTATGTCTAGGAGGTGTGGGGAGGGCTGAGAATGAAGGAATTTGGGGAGAAGAGCATTCAGCCCTGTGTGCCAACCATTTTAAATCAAAGGCACACAAACACACAAATCCAAGGCCAGCTCATCAAGGTCCATTGAAGGGGCAAAGGCAGGGGCATGTAGTGAAAGGACTGTAGGATCAACCAGTATAGACTTAGATGACCTGTAGGAAGGGTGAGCCAGCCCTTCTTGGGGATGCTGGGAGAGGGGCCTAGGTCAGAAGAATCATGAGTGGTGGGAGCCTGTGTGGGATGGACAGAGGGCCAGAAACCGAGGAAGCAACAAAGTCTCTGTTGGGGCTGGCTTGGCTATAGGCACAGGAGCACAGACAGAGAAGGTTGAGTCGCAGCAGGATGGAGGATTCTCCCAAAGGAGCTGTCTGGGTCCCATTCTGTCCCCACTTCTCCAGGCTTCCATCCTCCATCCTTGCAGTTGGCTGGCAGCAGTGATGCTGCCTTCCCTGCCCCCATAACCTTTGGCTCCCCTGCCCCCAGATGTGTTACAGCACCTTCTCGACAGCAGGCACGTGGCTGTCTACCACAAGGGCCGCTTCTACAAGGTCTGGCTCTACCAGGGAACCCAGCTGCTCAAGCCTCGGGATCTTGAGATGCAGTTCCAAAGGATCCTGGATGACCCTTGTCCCCCCCAGCCTGGAGAGGAGAAACTAGCGGCCCTCACAGCTGGGGGCAGGTATTGGAGCTGGGAAGGCCTGAAGACCCTGGGGGAGCGTATACAGAGAAAGGGAGGACAAGCAGTGGGCAAAGCCATGGGGTTGGGAGGAGTCCCCTAGAACTTGGGTACATTGGAGCTTATCTGAAGATGATGCCTGCTTCCTGGGAGAAGCCCACCTGAATGGGGCCTTCTCACTCCCCTCACTGGCTTCCAGAGCAGAGAGCCTACCATCCCCTCCTTGCTGAGCTATCCTAGATAAGTCATTTCCAAGTCCTCCTTAGGAATGGAGGGGATGGATTCAGTGGCCTCTTGAGGAACTCCCATAGTGCTCCCCAAGGCCTCAGGTGAGCCTAGGGGCCCCCACATCCCACCTGATGCTTCCATGGTCCTCCAGGGTACAATGGGCAGAGGCACGCCAGAACTACTTCAGTACAGGCAAGAATAAGGTTTCACTGGAGGCGATCGAGAAGGCAGCTTTCTTCGTGGCCTTGGATGAGGAGGCCCATGGCTATGACCCCGAGGACGAGGCCAGCCTCAGCCTCTATGGGAAGGCTCTGCTCCATGGCAATTGCTATAACAGGTACCACCCCCTCTTCTCCTACCCTGCTCCTCCCTTATCCTTATCCAACTGCCTCTCTGGACCTCCTGGCTGGGAGCCCACCATAGCCCCACCACTCAAGCCTACCCCTGTCTTCCCCTGCCTGTTTCTGCCACACACAGGTGGTTCGATAAGTCCTTCACCCTCATTGCTTTTAAGAATGGTAAGCTGGGCCTCAACACTGAGCATGCCTGGGCTGACGCTCCTGTTGTTGGACACCTCTGGGAGGTAAGGATGCCCAGGTCTGGGAGGTGATGGGAAGAGTGAAGCTTCTGCTGGAGTCCTCATCCCACCCCCTTCTGCAGTTTGTGTTGGCCACAGATGCCTTCCACCTGGACTACAATGAATCTGGCCATTGCCAGGGGAAGCCGAACCATGCCCTGGCCCCCCCTCAGAGGCTACAGTGGGATATCCCAGAGGAGGTAGGTGTTAAACCCAGGATGAGGGCCCATTCCCATCAGACAAGCTGAGGCAATTCGTGGTATGGGGGCCAGGCCATCCCCCTTTCCTTCCTGTCCTGGCCTCCTGAGGGCCACTGGGGGCTCAGTTTCTCCCTGGGCTCACCCACAGGGCCAGAAGATGATCGAGAGCTCCTACGAGGTGGCCAAGGCCCTGGCAGATGATGTGGAACTCTACTGCTTCCCATTCCTGAACTTCGGCAAGGGCCTCATTAAGAAGTGTAGGACCAGCCCCGATGCCTTTGTGCAAATCGCTCTGCAGCTGGCCCATTTTCGGGTAAGAACCCAAAGGCCACTCTGGGCAACTACTTGGGGTGATGAGGCAAGTGGAGGGGAGGAGGAGAGCTGGCCCGAGAAGGGCCCCAACACTTGAACTCACTCCAGGACAAAGGCAAGTTCTGTCTGACTTACGAGGCCTCAATGACACGGATGTTTCGGGATGGCAGGACAGAAACTGTGCGATCCTGCACCAGTGAGGCCACGGCCTTTGTTCGGGCCATGATGAACAATGGGTACATGGTGAGTGCCAGCCTGGGGAGGTGGGGACTGGGGCTGGGGCCTCCCTTGGAGGTCTGACTGGCCACCGGTTTCTGTTCCTCCCCTGTAGAAGCTAGATCTCCAGGATCTCTTCCGCAAAGCTGCTGATAAGCACCAAAACATGTACCGGCTAGCCATGACTGGAGCTGGCATCGACCGGCATCTCTTCTGCCTTTATATAGTCTCCAAATACTTAGGCCTCCACTCCCCTTTTCTGGCCCAGGTGAGTGACCCCTGGGAAGTTCTGCTGGGGAGGTTTCTGGAGCTTCCAGCTTCTCCCTTTCCATCCATTCCACTTTCATCATCCCCTTTCCTTTGCCTCAGGTCCTGTCAGAGCCCTGGCGCCTCTCCACCAGCCAGACAGCCCAGTTCCAAATCCGCATGTTTGACCCAGAGAAGTATCCTAACCATCTGGCACCTGGAGGGGGCTTTGGCCCAGTGAGTGACCCCTCTGGGACCAGGGGAGGGGGTCTGGCCTCTGTAGGCAGAGTCAGCAGCCATGGTGGGCAGCCCATCCCAGAAGTACAGATGCAGGCCCCTTTCTGTCCTGGCAGTGTACCATTCTTTCCCCTTTCCTAGCTGGAAACATTCACTGTCCATTGATGTCCATCAGTCTTTAGCCTTAGACATGAAATCCAAGGGCACTGTCTCCAGAAGGTTCTTCTGAAAATGGGTGTTATCACCTGAGCAGGGCGGAGTCACAGGGCCTGGTTCTTTGCCATTAAGTTTGTCAGGTTAGCTCACTCCCTCTTGGAAAAAAGATGGGTGAGAGTTGACTGAGGCTGTAGTGGAGTCAGAGTGAATGGCTCTGTGTCTTTTGGATGTTGGGGCTGCTTGTACATGGAAGGCATGAAGTGGCCACATCCTGACCTTGCTGATCTCAGGAGCTAAGACTGGGCCAGAGACCGGCCCTATTTTTAGTCCCCAAATTTCTCACCACCTGCACTCCTTCTTCTTGGTGCCACCCAGGTAGCTGATGATGGGTACGGGGTTTCTTACATGATTGCTGGCGAAAACACCATCTTCTTCCATGTCTCCAGCAAATTCTCAAGTTCAGAAACAGTGAGTTGAATGCTAAGCCTGGGACCTGGGCAACTGGGGAGGAAGGGGGGAGAGGAAATAAGGAATAGGTGCTAGGAGCTCCATGGGCCCTGGGGCAGTGAGGGAACCCTGCCTGGAACAGGAGTGGGCAGTCCATGTGGAGATTTTAGAGAATGGCTATGGGGGCTTGGTGGGCCTGGGGCCTGCCTTGCAGTGACAGGGAGCTTTGCCCCAACAGAATGCCCAACGCTTTGGGAATAATATCCGCCAAGCCCTCCTGGACATCGCTGCTCTTTTTGAGCTTCCTGTCCTTAAGCCAGAGAGCTGAGACTGGAGAAGGTGGCCAGCTGCCCTTCCCTTTGCCCCTGACCCCAGTGGCAGGAAGGGAGGGACCTGTGGCCCGCTCCCAGGGATAGGGAGGCAGCCACAGCCCACGAGCACGCCTCACCTCAGGAGAGCAAGGCCCCTCTATCCACCTGGCCAAACACTGACCCCTAACAATAGAGACACAGGAGGCGGGAGTGGGAACAGAATTTGTATTTTTTTCAGTAGATGTTAATAAAAATAAGGCTCTTTGTGGAATTCTGTCCTAACCATTAGGTAACAGACTTTGGTTTCTGTATTGTGTGTGAGCTGACACAAGCATGACAGTGGGGTGGGGATGATGGAGCTGAGATGAGCAGATTGGGAGGGCTGCGGCCCCTCCCTGAATTGTTCCCCAGGATTGAGTGTGTGCTGGGGTACTCAGACTCATGGTTACACATTCAATAAAACTCAGGTTACAGAATACTCACAATTCCTTGTGTTAATGCTCTGCCTCTCTCCTGCGTCAAGGACAGGGCCATTGGACAGCCCTCTCTAGCCTGGGCCCAGAGATAGAACTCTTTTGCAAGGCAATGAGGTTAAGTGACTTGCCCAAGGTCACATTTGAACTCGGGTCCTCCTGGCTCCAGGGCCTGTGCTCTATCGACTGTGCCACCTACTTGCCCCATAGGTAGAACTCTTGAGATTCACTGCTCTTGAATTCAGATAGGGCCACTGGTTGAACTGGCCTGTGGGTCCCATGAATAAAAGAACCTCAGGAGACAAAGGATGCTCTGTTCTGGTCATTCTTCTCTTGAAGGACCCACTCATCTTGCTGAGCTATTTAGGTTTGGGCAGAGTGCCCCAAATCTAGGGTCAACTGGGGGAGTTCATCAGTCTTGGAGGGATGGAGTCCCAGGTGGAACGCTGTGGAGCAGGCATCTATTGGCCTACAGCTGGAGAGGCAGGAAGAGGCCTGGAGGAATGCAGGGCCAGGGAAAGGAGTCTCAGAGTAGTTGTATAGTTAAGATGGGTGGAGGGATGGGGAAGGGAAAGAGGCAGGACATTGTGGCAGCCAGGGAGACTGTGGGCTCTTCGTGGAAGGGCCCAGGAACTGGGACTTGAAAGGCTGAAGCAGCTTGGAAAGACAATGAGGGGAAGGAGCAGGGGAACCCTGGGAGCCCACCCATTAGTGTCGTTGTATACCCAAGACTGAATTGAACAATCTTTACCCTGAAAGGGAAGCAGGTCTGCAAAGACAGATGATAGCACTCAGGCTGGGCTATATCCCTGAGGGCACCAAGGTTAGAGTGGTGTGACCTGGATAAGGATCCAGCCAGGGACAGTCAGAGAGGCTATGAAAAATGACAAATGAGCACCTGGGTCTTTTCAGGGAAGGCATTCTTTCCGGATAGGGTGGCTTGATTCAGCAGCCGGGTGGTGCCAGGAGAGAGTGTTCATGGACCTGGGGGGAGGGAACAAGACAGAACCCCAGCTGCTCCCACTTCCGGACACTAGCTCCAGACGTTTGTAGGGCACCTTTGATGTATTTATTTGGTTGACCTCTAATCCCCATCGATGGTCACGGGGTAGGGGGTGCTGCCCTCCAGGAGGGGGGCATTCACATTGCTTGCGGGCCTTGGCATAGGGATCCTAGGCTCATCCCTGCTGGACGAAGCTCCCGGGAGGCGTGTCTGCCGTCCCGTGCCATCCCGAGTGGGGGGACAAAGCCCTTGGACCCAGCCCGAGTGGCATGAAGAGCTCTGGTCTTCTAGCCCGCCCCACCCACAACCCCCGAAGGAGCTAAGCCAGGGGAGGAGACGAGCAGCTGCTGCTGTCCACCGAGGCCAAGCTCCCACCTCAGGACCCCCCCCCTGTCGCGGGATCCCAGCTCGTCCTGCCCCTTTCCCATTCCGGCCGTCGGGGCCCACTTTGAGGTTATCTTGGCCAACCCCTGAGGGGCCTGGCGCATGGGCCCGGCAGCTGTGCTCTCCGCCCACCGCCGGGCTAGGAGGAGGCGCGCCTCCCCGGGCGCACAGCACAGGCTTGGCCCAGCAGGAGGCCCTCCCCCGCCCCCCCCCCCCCCCGCCGGGCGCCGGGCGCGCATGGGCAGAGGGCGACAGCCTCGGTCCGGGGCGGGCTCGAGCAGATGGGGCGGAGCCCGGAGCCCGGCCACGGAAGGGATGGGCGCGAGTGCGCCTGCGCCAGGGCCGAGCGGGGGCGCGGCGGCCCCGGGGGCAGATGCGCCTGCGCCAGGGGCGGGGCCGGGGCGGCGGCGCAGGCACGACTGCGCCTGCTCGAGGGGCGGGGCGGGGCGGCGCGCCTTTGGCGGGAGCTCAGCGGGCGGGGCCGCCAGTAACGGCCGGGGCGGGGCCGCGGAGAGGAGCGTCCGGCGGGGTCCGCCCCATGAGCCCGCCCGGAGGTGGTGGTGAGAGAGGGCCGCGCCCCCTCGGCTGCCCGGCCGGGCCCGCCCTGCCCCCAAGACCAGCCCCCAGCCCCCTGCCCAGGCCCCTCTCTGGAACTTTCTCCCCCCGGCGCCCCCCAGGCCAGGCCCCTTTCTCGAACTTTCTCTCCACAATGACCCCTGGCGCAGGCCCCTTCCTGGAACTTGCCCTTCCCCCCCCTCACGGCCCCCCATGCGGTGCCCCCAGACTGGCACAGGCCCCCTTCCCCAAGCTTCTCACCTCCTCGGGTGCCCCCCGGGGGCCGTCACCCGCTCCTCCAGCTCCTCAGCCCCGTGCCCTCTCCTCAGAACTAGCCCCCGGGGCCCCCTCTAACCGCCTGCCAGGGGCTCCTCCCCTCCTCACCGGCCCAGCCCCCCCAGATCACCCCCTCACGGGGTGCTGCCCCCCCACTCCTCAGGCCCGGGAGGCTGCACCCCACCCCGCCCCTTTCCCATCCCCCAACTCCCCTCTGATGCCCCACGGGGACCCAGCCCTGAACCCCTCCCCCAGACCCTGCAGCACCCTCTCAGCCACCCAGCCCTCCAGATCTCACCCCGATGCCCCCTCACCAAGCTCACCCACAGTCTTCTGAAACCCCCCACATCCCATACCACCTCCCAGTGATCAAAAGAGACCCCCCATGCAGCAGCCCCCAGAGCCCAGCTTGAGTCTCCCTGCCCCCACCCCCAGATGGCTGAGTCCGATCCTGGGGACAGAAACTATGACAACATGCTGAAGATGCTGTCCGACCTGAACAAGGACCTGGAGAAGCTGCTGGAGGAGATGGAGAAGATATCGGGTAGAGCCGCTAGCCCTGCTCCCTCCTGCCGCCCTCCTCCCCTCCTCCTCCTCCTCCCCCCTTCCCCTCCTGCCGCCCTCCTCCTCTCCTCCTCCTCCTCCTCCCTCCCTCCCTTCCCCTCCTGCCGCCCTCCTCCCCTCCTCCTCCTCCTCCCCCCTTCCCCTCCTGCCGCCCTCCTCCCCTCCTCCTCCTCCTCCTCCCTCCCTCCCTTCCCCTCCTCCATCCTTCCTCCCTCTACCTCCTCCCACCCTCTCCTCCTCTCCTCCTCCTCCTCCCTTCCCCTCCTGCCGCCCTCCTCCCCTCCTCCTCCTCCTCCTCCTCCCTTCCCCTCCTGCCGCCCTCCTCCCCTCCTCCTCCTCCTCCTCCCTTCCCCTCCTGCCGCCCTCCTCCCCTCCTCCTCCTCCTCCCCCCTTCCCCTCCTGCCGCCCTCCTCCTCCCCTCCTCCTCCTCCTCCCTTCCCTCCCTTCCCCTCCTGCCGCCCTCCTCCCCTCCTCCTCCTCCTCCTCCCTCCTGCCGCCCTCCTCCCCTCCTCCTCCTCCTCCCTTCCCCTCCTGCCGCCCTCCTCCTCTCCTCCTCCTCCTCCTCCCTCCCTCCCTTCCCCTCCTGCCGCCCTCCTCCCCTCCTCCTCCTCCCTCCCTCCCTTCCCCTCCTGCCGCCCTCCTCCCCTCCTCCTCCTCCTCCTCCCTCCCTCCCTTCCCCTCCTCCATCCTTCCTCCCTCTACCTCCTCCCACCCTCTCCTCCTCTCTCCTCCTCCTCCCTCTCCCTCCTGCCGCCCTCCTCCCCTCCTCCTCCTCCTCCTCCCTTCCCCTCCAACATCCTTCCTCCCTCTCCCTCCTCCCACCCTCTCCTCCTCTCTCCTCCCTCCCTCCCTTCCCCTCCTCCATCCTTCCTCCCTTCTCCCTCCTGCTACCCTCCTCCTCTTCTCCTCCTCCCTCCCTTTCTTCCCCTCCTCCATCCTTCCTCCCTCCTCCCTCCTGCCTCCCTCCTCCTCCTCCTCCCTTCCCCTCCAACATCCTTCCTCCCTCTCCCTCCTCCCACCCTCTCCTCCCTCTCCCTCCTGCCACCCTCCTCCTCTCCTCCTCCAGCCTTCCTCCCTCTCCCTCCTCCCACCCTCTCCTCCTTCACTCTCCCTCTTCCCCTACCCTCTCCTCCCTCCTCCCTCCTGCCACCCTCCTCCTCTTCTCCTCCTCCCCTCCCTCCCTCTCTTCCCCTCCTCCATCCTTCCTCCCTCTCCCTCCTGCCACCCTCTCCTCCTCTCTCCTCCTTCACTCTCCCTCTTCCCCTACCCTCTCCTCCATCCTCCCTTCTTCCTCCTCCCTGCCCCTCTCCTCCTCTCTTCTTCTCTCCCTTCCTTCTCTGCCCCCGCTCACTGTCTCCTGGGCACCACCTCCCCAGGCCCTTGGGGAATATTGATCTTCTCTCTGTGGAATCATTTACTTAGTGTTGATGCAAACTCAACTTGAATCTTTTAAAGTAAACTGAAACTGTGGGGTGTCCAGAAGAGAGTCAGGGCAACGACTGGGCCCTTTCCCAATTGGGGATTTATAGGATCATAATTTGTGGCGTCACAGCTGAAGAATCTGGGGCTCCCAGGACCAAAACCAGAGGAACAGGAAGTGTGTCCCAGGCAGGAGGGCCAGCTTGGGCAAAGGTCCCTAAGACCACCGATGGATTTGGTTTGTAAGTGGAGAAAGGGGAGAAATGTAAACTGAGCCTGGGGAAGGAGGCCAGCAGACACAAGAGCTGACATGGATCTGAGGGGCCCTGGGGAGCAGGCCAGTTTTCACCCTTGAGGCCTGGTGCTTGGGCAGCTGCGGGGTCGATGGGATTGGGGAAAGAGAGAAACTTGAGCCGGAGGCCACACCCTAGTCCAAGAGGAGGGAGGAGGGGAGAGGGGCTCCATTCACTTGACAAGGACCTGGTTGTCTCAGGAGCAACAGAGTTGGGGAACTGGACAGAAAAACCCAGAAGAAAGAAGAGACTGGGCTCCATTTTGGCTGGATTAAATTTGGGAACCAGTAGGGACATCCGGAGGAGAAAAGCTCCAGCAGTTAACTAGTGAGAGTAGGCCTGGATTTGGGAGTCATGGGAGCTGTAAAGCTCACCAAGAGAGGCTGGGAAGAGAGAAGAGAGCAGGACCCCAGTACCTCTGCTGGATACCCGTGTTTGGAGCCCCCAGGGGGCCCAAAACCTGAGTTCTAAAGTGACCTTGGACACTTCTCATGTTGAAACCGGACATGGTTCTTATCCCCTACCTGCCTCAGTTGGGCATCAGAATAGCATGTGCTACCAGGTTTGTTGGAGGATCAAATGATGTCATATGGGTAAAGGGCCTGGTCTAGGGCTTGGCCCAGAGGCTGTTGTCCCTTGAGGACAGCCAAGCATTTCCCCTGGAATTCTTCTCCAGGTGCTTTATCCCTGGGAGGATCATTGAGACCTGCCTGGCTGCCTTTGAGCTATAGAGAAGTGGGGGCCTGCCCAGAGAGTAGCCCAGGGAGGTAGGATTCACACCTGGCTCTCCTGATTCCAGCTGCTCCAGCCACATTCTCCCAGCTCTTCTTCTCTTCCCTGACTTGATTTCATGTCTTGACATTCATCCATCCCACCACCCTTTCAGACAGAAAGGGCATTTCCAGTTTGACAAATAAAATCATGAATAATTTCATATCCATAAATTTCTTTCTCTTCCCTTTTCAAGTCCCATCTTTGAAATGTAGCCCTCAGGCTCAGGAAAGAACTGAGCAAAACCACCAACATGCCCAGTTGTGGTAGAAGGCAGATCCTCAGGGAGGCAGCTGAGCTACCATGGTGCCCAGAGCTCCAGGCCTGGAGGCAGGAAGAAGACTTCAGCTTCCTGAGTTCAAATCCCAGATACTCAACTAGCTGAGTGACCCTGGGCAAGTCACTTCCCTCTGTTTGTCTCAGTTTCCTCATCTGGAAATGACAAAGCACTGCAGTGTATCTGCCAAGAATGGGGTCTCGGGACTCAGGCACAACAATGGACAAGGCATTTGCTAAGTGCACCTCCCACCAACCTTGTGAAGCAAGTGTTATTATGAGACCTCCTTTACCAATGAGGAAATCCAGACAGTCTTTGGTGCTCTTTTCTTCCTTCTCACTATTCTCTTTAAAAACTTTTTAAAACTTTCGTAGTTTTAAATTTAGGTGACTCCTAAATCGGAATCTCCAGACCCAACATATCTTCTCAGGCCTTTACATCCAGAAACCTACAGGACACCACAGTTTTTCATGTGATTGTCATCCAACTGTCCTGCTGGTGCCTTTGAGGTCCCAGATGGAACCTGGTAACATCTTCCCTTCCTCTTCCTGCCTGTGTCATAACCAGTCACCTAGGCTGTCACATTCTTCACTTAGACACCAGACACCTGTCTGGGTTTTGTAGTTACTAAGTCCTGATCATCCCACCATGAGAGCAGAGGTCAGAGACATTGAAGGCCTTGGAAGAACATGTAAGACAGCAAGCTTACTTTGTAGATGAAAGACTGAGACCCAAAGATGCATGGCATCTGGCAGAAAGCCATATCTAGGATTCTTACTTGGAGCACTGGCACATCCTGAATCCGTCCTCCTTTCCCTCCTTACTCCCAACTAGGGGATTAGCACCTGACTACACTGTTACTGGGACCTTTTAACTGGGCTGTCAGACTCCTTTCCTAGGTCATCCCAGAATACCTCCCAAGGCCATCCAAGTCAGATATTCTGGAAAGGAGCATGCACTAGAGAAGTAAAGGAAGATTAGGGGTTCTTTTAAAGTGAGAGCTGAGGAAAATACTGTCCTCCAAAACTCTGGCTTGGGTCTGGAGAGAGTCAGGCAAACTTTTCTTTCCCACATAGCCCCACTAAAAGTTGGGAAAGTCGATTCTTGCTTGGTGATCTGCTTTCTACCCTTCAGGAAGTCCCAGGCACCCACCAGCTTCCTTCTTAATTCATCTAGGAAATGAGGGAGGTCTTCTAAATCAAACAGACTTTTTTGGGAATACTGTATGGGATGGTAATCTGTGTTGACATCTCATTAGACTAAACTCTATGCATGTGAGAACTGGGGATTATCCCAATTCTCTCTGCATACCATAACCCAGAACAGACCTGGATATTCCCCAATAATTTGGTGAGTCTATGATTTCTTTAACATTTCCTCTGATAGTGAAGATGCTCTCCACCCAGGCCTTCTCCTGTGTGATTCATATCACACATAAATATTCCAACATTCTAGGGTCCTTGCCTCTAGACTTCCTAACATGGATTCCTGTAGAGCCCATGGGCTCTTCCTAGGGGTGCTTCAATCTCACTATATAACCAACTTGATTTCCACATCATAAATCAGTTTGATAGTACCATTTACACCCTTTCTCCTGTACAATTCTTCACTAGTCATAGGCTGAAGTCTCCTTGGGCCCACCATTTCCCACCCATTCCCAATGTCCTTTGTGGGAGGGGCCTGCAGTGTTTGGAAACCATTGAGCTTCATGATTCAATCCCCATTCAGTATTACTGAAAGAATACTAGTTAACACCAGTATGATCTGGGATTTCAAGGTCAGAATCCAATTCAGTTGGTCCAACTCTGGGTTTATTAAGAGTGTAGATATTAAAGTAGGGAGGATACAGGTGCCCTGTTTGACTTCCTGCCACCTCAGGTCTCAGTGTTGACTTGAGCCAGGATATTTTCTCTGTTTCTCAGGAGGATTCCAAGTGGCTTCAGGAAGCCCTGGGGCTTTGAGGGTGGAAAATAGCCAGGATGAAGAGGAGAGCACTGTCCCAGGATCTGCAGAGCCCAAGGTGGGCATCCTCCCATGCATGATAACAGTTTAAAGGGTAGAGCAGAATGAGACAAGACCAGCTAGGAATGAGAAGGGAGGATCCTGGGGAGTGCCCGATGTTTTTACTGAGTGCTTCACTTCCTCCATGATAGCAGCATCATCTTTGACTAAGACGACTCCTATTTTAGGCCTCACTTGATTTTAAAATCAGAAGGACATCGAACAAGATTCTTACCATCACATCTTTCCAGGAAGCCTCTATAAATTTTAATGCATGTGAGGGAAACAGTTTGTTGGAAGACAGCCCTCAAGGCTACACTATACTCTTCCAAGCTAATTAATTAATCCTGCCTAGTACATAGTATGCTTTTCATAGAAGCTTGTTGATTGATAGTCAGTAAATAGGATCCTTTTTAAGATTTTTGCATTCTCTTCACCTTTCAGTCATTTGTATTACAGGAAACACATCTTTTGGAATAGTATTTTTGGGAACTGGCACATTGTTCTTTATGCCTTTATCAGGTGCACCCTCCATACTCTTGGGGTGAGATGGGAACAAACACAGAGATGCTTGGCTATTGGTACTTTGTTGATCACCATTTAGGGGTAATAATAAAGGTCATTATTTTTTTCCAAGTCTTTAAATATTCTCCCTTATTTTGTATATTTTGAACATTTATCTCCCGGTGACTTCAAAATAATTTCCTCATTGTGTCCGGACCTATCTGGACTCTTATGCTTTTGTCATCCCTGTTTTCTCTAGTATCTTTTCTGCTTTCTCAGGCATGTTCACATCAGAGCCATGATATAAGGGGGATCTCACTGGCAGAAAAAAGTTTGTTGGAAAAATCCTAGTGTACCTTAGCTATGTTGAATCTGTTTTGGGCCCTTTCCGTTTCATCCTTAAACTTTCTCAGGAGCTTCACTGGTCTTGCCAAAGTGGGCAAGCTTTTCTTGCTAAGCTTTCTGTAAGTCTAGTGTTCCTCTGTGTTTCCCTCTCTTCCACTGTCTTCCTCTGTTAATAAATGGCTTGTGAACATTTAGTCCAAAGTTATTCAAGTGGTTTTTTATTAAGCCATCTTTGCAAAGATGGACCAGCTCTCTCTTAAGGGGATAGAGGCACCCAAATCGGGAAATTCTAGGTCTTATATGCACTTTAAAGTCCTTCTCCTTTGTGCCAATCATTGGCTGGAGTCACAATCTAATTGATACGTTCATCCCCAGACGTTTCCCTGCCCCTGATTATACTAATGAGCAAGCACAACTACCTCCTTAAGCATGAGTGAAGAAAAAAGGACTTAAGACCCTAGGTTAACTCAGAACTAAGTGAGGCAAACTTGATCTAATCTCAGTTCTTGATCAGGTTGAGACTAAATCTTTTGTCTTACACTCACATACCTGCCCACAGGTAGACCCCAGTCTGTGTAATGTAAATTAACAATCTCTCTTCACATTCTTCTGGAACCCAAACACCCCCATATTCCTCACATCCTAAGATCATACAAATGTATTCTAAAATGACACTAGCTTTGGCTCTTTACTTGCCAGGTTAATTATTTATTGAATAGCATAGCTTCTAAGAGCTTTTGTTGTTCTTATAATAATTGATTTATATTACATTTTCTTTAGCAGTGGCAGTGGTCTGTGGGCAGCTAGGTGGTGTAGTGGATAGAGAGCACTGGCCTTAGAATCAGGAAGACCTGAGTTTAAATCCTGCCTCAGACATTTAATAATTACCTAGCCAGTGGCCTTAGGCAAGCCACTTAACCCCATTGCCTTGCAAAAAAACCTAAAAAAAAAACCAAACAAACAAATAGAGTCTAGCAAAACCAAATCCCCACTATGACCAAGTCTAAAAATGTATCTTATTCTGGATTTTAAATCAATCAACATTTCTGGCCAGAGTAATCATGGGTCATGATTGTATTAATTAGTCTGAAGTCTTTCAAAGTTGTATGAATTGTTTGCTTCTGCTTTGTTTACTCTGCATCAGTTCAAAGAAGTCTTATCAGTTTTCTTTGAAGTTGTCCATTTTCTCCTTTCTTATGGCATGTTATGTTTTATTTCACTCATTTCAGAATTTGAATAGTCATTCCCCAGCTGGAGAGACCCCCATACACACACTTAGTTTCCAATATGGGACTATTATGAAAAGAGATGCTATAAATATTTCTGTACATGAGTCCCTTTCATGGATTTCATTGGGATAAAGACTTGGTAATTGTATTGCTGGGTTAGAGGATATGCAGAATTTAGCAATCTTTGGGACCAGTTCCAAATTAATTTCCAGAGTGATTGAACCAATTCACAGATCATCAGTAATGCATTCCAATATTTATCATTTTCCTCTCCTCTTTGTCAAACTAATGGATATAAAATAGAACCTGAGTTTTTTAAAATTTGCGTTTCTCTAATTATTAGTGATTTGAAGCACTTTTCATATGGTTATTAAAAACTTAACTTTCTTCCCTTGAAAATTGCCCATTGATATCCTTTGATCGATTTTTCTATTGAGGAATGACTCTTAATTCCCCAAAAGTTTGAATAAATTCCTTACCTATCTTAAAAGTTATCCTTTTATCAGAAAAAAAGTTTTCCCAGTTTCTTATTGCTTTTCTAATTTTAATTGCATTAAATTTGTGCAAAATCTTCTTAATTTTATATCATCAAACATCCATTTTATTTGGTATTATCTTCTCTATCACTCTCCCAAGAGTCATACTTATGATTTCATCTTTAATGTCTAAGTTCTGAATTCATCCAGTTGGAGTTTATCTTGGATTTCTTGCTAAGACAGTTCAGGTAGCTCACCCTAAGTTTTACCCCTTGGCCCCTGACTCAAATACTCTAAATCTGCAATTCCTCCCAAGTCTTGAGACTTTCTCTGAGATTTTATCAAGGTCCCATTAGTGGGTTTTGGTCAATATTGGCAGTGTTTGCCGCTCTCCCCTACCAAGTCTATGTTCCTCCCATTCTTTGATGGAGCCATCTCAAAAAAGTCTTCCCAAGTGACACAGAGTTGACTCCTCCCACTGTGCTTTCAGTCGGATTCAGAACTGCAGGTTGTATATATTTAATTTAGTTGATTGGTGTGTGCTGAACATTTCTCAGGGATGTGTGCATCATGAAGGTGAGATTTATGTTATATTAATAGTGTTTTACATTCCACTCCCCCCCCCTTTCTTTTCCCTAGCACTTAGGCTAGAGGGTGATTTTTATTGGTGAGTATTTGAAGCACCAACCCTTCCTATCTAGAAGAGGAGAAGAAGAATCTTTATTCTATATACTAACATGGGGAAGAACTGGGATAGAATTATGGGACAAATTAAGAGAAATTATATATGGATATAGATATGAACATGGATAAAACTGAAAAGGAATAATGAGTCAGTAGCCCACAAATACCAATGATGTGGGGGGCATGATTGGATAGTAACTGGTATGGGAAAAGACCTGAGGGTCATGGTGAACAGAGCTCAGTTGGAATTTTCTAATGGGTAGAAGTCACAGGAGCTCAGCATGAGACCGACCTTTCTAGCACTGAACCTTAGAGAAATGAAAGGGGCAGCCCAGAAAGGCAGCCCAAGCAGAGGTTGGCAAAGCCTTTGTCAAGGAGGGAGTACAGACAGGAAGTATAGCCCACCAGACACCTTCTGCAGGACCTGGTTCAAAGGATCTTAGTGCCGATGGCATCTCTGCCCTACTGAGTCATGTCTTTAGCTTTCTACTGCCAGACTAATGGTTTGCAGTTTTTGCGAAATGCTCAGTTCTCTCCACTTTCCAATTTCTGGAGGCAGCATAGTCTATAGGACAGCAAGACAAATCCTGCTTCAGACATTCACTAGTGACCCTGGGCAAGTGGTTTAATGTCTCTTGCCTCAGTTTCCTCATTCATAAAATGAGGGACTTGAACTTGATGGCCTCCAAGGTTCATTCCAGCTCTGATCAAGGACCTTCTGATTTTTTTTCTTTTCATTTCCCTCTTGCACCTTACATGAGCTCTCCCAACCTGGCTCTGGCTCATTTGGGCCGCTGACATAGAACCTGGATCCCTCCCTGTGCCTTTGTGGCACCTCCTAATACCCCTGTCTGATTGTTGCAGTTCAGGCGACCTGGATGGCCTATGACATGGTGGTGATACGCACCAACCCTGCCTTGGCGGACTCCATGCGGCGACTGGAAGATGCCTTCTTGAACTGCAAGGAGGAAATGGAGAAGAACTGGCAAGAACTGCTCAATGAAACCAAGCCCAAGCAATAGGCCACTCCCTCTACACCTTCACGTCCCTCCTGGGCCTCCAGGACTCCCAGTCCGTCTGGGTCGGGTGAGAAGTCGAGACCCCATATATAGATGTACATACATAAGTGCTCACTGCCCAATGAAGGTATTTTCAAGCACACCTCTGTGTCTGGTTTTCTCTTGCCACCAATGCGTCTTATACAAGATGGAAGAATTGGAATATACTCATGCTTTCAACAGCTAATGTTTATTAGTGTCATGAGCAGGCCTAAGACATAAGAGGAAGAAAATGGGAAAGGAACCAGATGCATTCCCGGTCATGGTGCCTCCCTTCAGCTACCCCCTGCCTCCCCACCAGGCAGGGACAGAGAGGGCCTCGGTGACATAGGTGAGAACAGATTGTCAGTTCATTCAGGGACTGGTAGGTAACAGAGGCAAGAGCCCCTGAGGCTCCCCAGCTAGCTGCCTTCAGATCTATCATCGACTTTGTCCAGGAAGTTGGTTTTGAAGAAGGGAGGATGGAAGTGGAAGGGAAAAATGGAAATCAGTCATGATGGGGGGAGAGCCCACAAAGCTGACAGCAAGGGGCAGCATGAGGTCATCTCTGACTGCTATTCCTACAAAGGAGGGATTCCCATGGAGACAGTGAACCTGCCTTGGACTGCAGACTGGACCTAGTGGAATTGGAAGTGGGGAGGGGGAAGGACAGTGTGGCTCCCCTGGGCAAGGCTGTCCCCTCCTCTCCTCCCCCCACTCCCTGAGCATCTTATTCAAGAGCCTTGTGGCTCTTGAGGAGCAGACATCTAAGGTCAGTAGATTCAAACCCACCTTCAAGTTCCCTCACTGGGCAGTGGCACCAGACCATCTAACCAGGAGCCAGGTGGGAAGTATTTCAGGAGAAAAGAGATTTCTAAGCACTCTCAGGGTCTGGGAATTCCCACAGCCCATGGTCTTGCACGGCTCACTCACTGAACCTGCCCCCTCTCCCGACTCTCCACCCCAGGGCCCAGAGAGTTTTGTCTCTTCCTCTCAGGGCAGCAGAGCTCACAGTGGGGTCTGGAGTGGACCCAGGGCAGGGATTGTCAGGGTAAAGGGACAGAGAATACCCTTCCCCCCCATCGGGAAAGGCTTCAGCTCTCGGGCCTCAAACTGTGCCGTTCCCTCAGACACAGTAAAGGTGGCGGTGACCTGCTGATTGAGGCAGTAGATGGTATTCCCCAGCACAGCACATCGGAGGGGGATGGGCTCTGGAAGGGGCAGGGGGGCAGCCTGGCTCCAGGACCCAGTGACTGTATTGAAGCGCATCACGGCAGCCCCGACCCCACGCAGCAGGTCAAAGCGGTACAGGAAGCCCCCCAGCGCCACCATGTCACTTGAGCGCCGGTGGCTGGCGCTGTAAGGGCACTCCACCCAGCAGTCCTGCAGGGGACTGTACTTGAGCAAGCGGTAGAAGAGGTGGCCCCCGGTGACATAGATTTCCCCCCGGCAGGCCACGGCCTCGTGGGCCACTGGGAAGGTCCCCGCAGGGAGAGGGGCCCGAGAGACCCAGTGGTCTGTGCGGGGGTCGTAACACTCCATGCTGTAGAGACACTCACCCCCGATGGCATAGAGCAGCCCCTCCAGAGCTACAAGCTTCAACTGGGCCCGGGCCTGCAGCATGGGCCGCACTTGGGTCCAGATGTCAGTCAGCGGGTTGTAGCAGAAGACCTCGTTGGTGCAGACAGCCCCGGGCCCTGAGCCCCTGATGCCACCAGCCAGGAACAGGTAGTTGTTCATGGTGCACAGGCCGCAGCCCCGAAGCGGAGCCTCCTCGGGCACCAGGGTCAGGGGCAACCAGGCATTTCTGCCAGGCTCAAAAATGTGCAGGTAAGTACGAGGTCCTGCCACCGAAGCCGCCGCCAGCACTTCTGCGGCTTGGGAGCCCCCTGCCAGGCCCGAGCGGCTTCCCCCGTAGGCACTGGGCAACTCGAGCACCCCGAGCACTGCCCGGCCTCGGCTGGTCCGGAGAGCCAGGATCCGCTGGCGGTCCCCGGCGCTGAGCTGCCGGTAGAGAGGGGTGTCCCCTAGCACGAGGAGTAAATTGTCGCTCATGAGGGCGTACACCTCTTCAGCCAGAGCCACCTCACCGTGCTGCTGGGCAAAGGCCAGGGCCTCCACACAGGTGCCCAGGTCCAGGTGCCGCCGCATGGCCGCCACTGTGCCGGGGAGATCCTTGGGGGGCTGACTGGGCTTGCGCTGCCCTTCCACTGTGCCCCAGGTTCCAGGGCGTTTCAGAAAGGCCATGAGCTGGCTGTCCTGAAGCTGTCTTTCTGTGAGGGGGGCTACCAACCCTGCAGGGGTCTCCCTCTGAGTGGGGACTGCTGGGCTCACCTTCTGGGCCAGACTTTCTGCCACCTGGCAGATGCTACGTTTCCGGGGTCGAGGTGCAGGCTGGCCATCGGGCACAGCCTCTCGGGGGGCCGTTGGCTCTGATTGCTTCCTTTCTGGGGGAGACCTGGGCTCACCAGGGGGAGCAGCACTTTGGGGACTGGTGGTAGCCAACCTTTCCTCCTCCACTTGGGTCCCACTCGGGCCCCTGGAATTGCTTGGAGTGACTGTTCCTGGGGTTTCCAGTCCTTTGGAAGGTGGTTGGTCTCTCACCTTGGCCTGAGGTTCCACCACTACGGCATTTGCCCTTGAAGGAAGCTCCCCGGTCTGGCTGCTCCACGAGGGCACAGGACCTGGGCACTCTGTAGGGCTACTCTGAGGGCCTTCTCCCTGCAGCTTTTCTGGGCTGGGGAAGGGATGGCTCCGCAGGACCATGGAAATCAGATTTCCCCAGCTGCCATTGGGACCCTGGGACAGAGCTCTGCTTGACAGGCCACCACTGAGGCCAGAGACTAAGGCTGGAGATTCTTTTAGGCCTTCAGCCTCGGAAGGACTCTGGACCATCTGAACAGGTGAGGCAAGGGCCACACATGGCCGATCCTTGGGCAGGGAGTCTGGGGCAATGGGAGCTGAAGGAAGGGGCTCTGAGGGAGAGACTGAGAGGGCTGAAATGGAAGAGGATGGGGTAGAGGGGATGTGAACAGATGAGGGAGGGTCTGTGGAAAAGGGAATTGAAGATGAGGAAGAACCTGAGGATGGAGACTCTGTGGGTTTGAGTGCTCTGGGGGAAACAGCAGAGGATAATGACTCTTGGGAGACAAGGCCTGAAGTGGAAGGCGATATGGGCAGAGGAGCCCCTGTGGAGACATGTCCTGAGGAAGGGGACACTGTGGGTGCAGGGGCTGATAATAGGGGCCCTGAGGATGCAGGAGCCGAAGAGGGGGACACTGTGGATGCAGGGGCTGAGGAGTCTGAGGGTGCAGGGGCTGAGGAGGGAGACACTGTGGGTGCAGTGGCTGATAATGGGGACCCTGAGGATGCAGGAGCTGAAGATGGGGACCCTGAGGATGCAGGAGCTGGAGACGGAGACACTATGGATGCAGGGGCTGAGGAGGGGGACACTGTGGATGCAGGGGCTGAGGAGGGGGATATTTTGAGTTCAGGGACTTTGGACAGGGACCCTTGTAGTGCAAGGACTGAGGATGGGTCCACTGTGGGTACAGGAGTTGAGAGGGACCCTGAAGGTGCAGGTACTGAGCAGGACCCTTTGGATGCTGGGGCTAAAATTGGGGACCCTATCAGTGCAGGGGCTGGGGATTGGGATGTTTGGGGTACAAGGGCTGAGGAGGGGGACCCTGTCAGTGCAGGGGCTGAGGAGGGAGACTCTGAGGGTACAGGAGCTGATATTGGAGACCCTGTGGGTGCAGAGGTTGAGGTCGGGGATCCTTTGGATGCAGGAACTGAGATTGGTGACCCTGTGGGTACAGGGATTGAGGTTGGGGACCCTTTGGGTGTAGGGTCTAAGGAAGGGGATCCTGAGAGTACAGGGGCTGAAGATGGGGATTCTGTTGGAGCACAGGCCATAGGAGAAGAGGTTAAGGATGAGAACTCTGTTGGCCTGGCAGCTTTGGAAGAAGGGCCTAAAGACTGAGAACCTGGAAGAAGCTCTGAGCTTGAAGACCTCATAGGGCTATGAACTTGGAGAGAAGGAACTGAAGATGGGGGGCCTGTAGGCAGTGGGGTTGATGGAGACCCCGGAGGAAGGAGTGCTCCAGGAGAAGTGACTGGACTTGGAGAGCCCAAGGTCTTGCGGGCTCTGGGAGAGGGCCCTGGGCTCAGCCCAGGACCCCGAGCATCTCCAGCTCCTCCCTCACTGCAGATAAGATTGTTCTCAGGCCCCTGCTTGGTGCTGCTCTCTGGCTTTGCCAGGACCCCAGGCTCTGACCCTGGGAAGGTGCTAGGGAGCTGGGAGACCTGACCTGGGCTGGTGCCCTCTGGAGAGACAGACAGAACTGCTCCCTTCTTCCTTTCCTTAAGATCTGGAGAGATCTGCCTTGGAGTCGGGACAGCCTCAGCAGTCTCCTTCCTAATGGGTAGTGTGGACCCTTGGTCAGAAGCCACCAGCTGCCGAATGAGGGCATTGGGGGGCCGGCTAAAGCTGCTGGCTATCAAGAGTTCCCTCTCCTTCCAGGGCCAGCCCTCCTCTGAGTCTGGGGCCTGAATAGGCAGGTGAGGGCTACCTGGTACTGGAAGCCCTATCCCCCTAGCAGTTGGGGCTGGCAGGGGGCCTGAGGCAAGGGGCTTGCTCTGCCCTTGGGAGATAGGCCCTTCCCTGCCATCTCCACCTGAGGCCACGTCCCAGCATCTCCCAGATGGTGGAACCTGTTTCTCTTCAGGTGCTGGAGTGGAAATTCTGACTCCCAGGGCTTGGGGTAAGAGCCCACCAGGAGCAAGGGAACTTGCTGCATCAATGGCATCCCACACACTCACCACTGTGCCCAGGGTGAAGGGGTCTGGCCCCGGCCCTCGAACACGGCTCCTGGTTCTGGGACTGGGCACTACATCATGCCGCTGGCCTGCCGGTCCTTGTCCATTGTCTGGCTTCTCTCCAGCTGGGGCTGCTACCAGAAGGTTGAGCTGTTCTCTGACTCCAAATCCCTCCTCACTCCAAGTCTCTGAGTGTCTGGGAGTGAAGTGTATCAGGAGGGGACCTGGCCCTGGTGACGCCCCAGCTTTGCTCTGCGGACTACAGAATGGCTGGGAGCCATCTCCAGGCTGCTTTGGAGGGGCTACCCTTGAAGTTATCTTAGGTGCCCTGGCCTGGGGAGTGGCTGGTGGGGACAGGCCTTCATCTTTGCCCCTGGGAGACGCAGGGTCTTCTGGGCTTCTTCCAGGCTGCTCCCTAGGGCTGGGCACTGGTGGATCTGGCATCACCTTAGGGGCTTTGGATTCCTGGTCCTGGCAACTCACCTTGGCCTTCAGGACTGGTGTCTGGACCATCTCTCTGTCCCGAGGATGCCGAGTCTGGTTAGACTCTGGACTCTGCTTTGCCACCTCTTTGTCTTGCTCAGACCCAGAGCCTAACCAATGCAGAGCCAAGGCTGTAGCAGCCACCACAGCCAACGCCAGCATGGCCTGAGCCAGAGTCAGGACCACTGAGTCCTCCCCATCACCATCTGCCTCAGAGAAACTCAGGGCCATCTTGCTGGGCTTCGGACCCAGCCCCAGCAGCCTGGGAACCCTGAAGGGCAGGGAGGCAGGTGAAGTGAGAGCAGCTGGGTGTCTGTCCCCGTTACCTATGTCTTGGACAAACTGGGTCTTGTGTGATCACAGGTGGTCTGGCATGAGGCCCAGAATCCCCACTAGCCCCACCTACTGTTAAGGTGGCCCTAGGTGGGGGTGGAGGTGAGAGTGGAGGGAGGGTGACCATAAAGAGGAGGGAGGGTTGGGGTTTGTGACAGGATGTGTCTAAGTAATTGGGGATGTGTTGGGAAATGAGGATGGGAAGCTTTGAGGAGAATGGAGGGCATGAAGGGAGGACCTTGGGGAGGAAACTGTTAAACTTCTAGGAGACATTATCTTAAGCTATATGATGCAGCCAGAAACCTGAGATATCAGAAACCTGAGTCTGTGTTTCACTGGGGCTGGGGGGAGGGAGCCTAGAAAGAGGAACCCAGGGTCCAGGGCTCTGACAGCCACCTTTTACATAATCCAGAGAGATCCTTGTTCCTCTCGAGTCCCCTGAGCCCCCACACGTTTTGCCCAGCCCAATGGGTCCCACCACTGGTGGAAGATCAGGACAGAAAGTGTAAAAGTAGAGGCTGAACCCTGTCCTCACTCATCACAATGGGGGCCCAGTTCGAGGGTGGGCAGCCCAGGGGCTGCAAGAGAAAGGAGAGAGAAGTGGGAAGCAATGGAGCAGTCAGAAACAGGCTTCCAGGAGAAGGCGCCCCCGAGGCCTCAGAGCCGGCAATTCCTCTCCCCATCCCTTAGCATTCTGCCCCCATCGCCACACTGGGAAGGCCACATGAGCACATTTCTGGGACTTATTGCCAGGGGAAAAGGAGCCCTTTAGAAATATCAGGGAAATGTCATTCTCTGTCCCAGGTCCTGAATCTTAGCGGCCCTGATGCCACCTTTTGGGATACCTTAACAGCTCCTGAGGCTTAGGATGAGCAGGACCCCCTCACCACCACCCCAGGAAGCAATCCCTGGTCTAGTAACTGCCCTCTAGGATGCTGTGGCCACAGCTCCCGAGGCCCCACCAGGAAGGTGCTTTGCATCTGCCTTGCTGCTGAAGCCTTCCTGTGAGTTATCTCCCCCAGGAGAAGGGGAGCTCCTGGAGAGGAGGGATGCTCTTGGAGGGCCCTCTGTATCCTAGACTTGGGCCTCAGAAAGCACTTAACAAATGCATCCTTCACCTATTCATCCACCCATTCATTCATTAGGCTTTCCCTCTGACCCCTGGGGCAGGCATCCAGGGGGAAGAGCAATCAGGAAGTTCCTGAGAGAGGTCAAGGGGAATTCATCAAACTTAGGAGCTTGGGTCAAACTTTGGGAGGGTGGGGGGCTCTGGAAGGCATTATTCTCAAAGCAAAGAGGGGAGAGGCAGAAAGACAGAGAAGGGAGGGAAGGGAGTGATCCAGAGGGGGACAGAGAGAGGGGGTGCAATGGGATAGACAAAGAGAAACAGACAGACCTTGAGGAGGCAAGGCATCATCAGTACCTGCCCCAGGATGAGTGGACTCCTCCCCCACTTCTATCTCTGCTGTTCTGCCTCTCTTCTGTTATCACCAGGACAATCTGGTAACCCTACACAGGGCAGCCTCTTCTTCCAGTAGGCCTGCCAGACTGGGGAAACCACCTGAGCTGGGAGCTGCCCCCTCCACCACCACTCCTCTCCAGTTCTCTGGATTCTGGGGTGGCAACTACAGGGGCAGCTGACTTAGGAACCCTGGATTCTGAGTCCATGTGCGTCTGTGGACTCCCCTGCCTGGGAATCTCAGCAGAAAGGACCACCAGTTTCAAGACCTGTCTCCCTGTCCCTTCTTCCTCCTCCCTAATTCACACAAATAAAAGTCTCATATTTCCTCCCTAATCTACTGTGATCTGAAGGTTCTTTCTCTTCTCTGTGCTTCAGTTTCCTCAATCATAAAATGAAGGGTTCCATCCAGCTATGGCACTATAAGTCCATGATCTAGAAACACTCATCAGCCCACACCCCTACATCTCTTCCCACATTCATTCTCACACCCCATGAAAGGAGAAACGAGATGTGGGTGAAGACACTTGCTGTCCTCACCAGTATGGTGAAGTCCTTGGAAAGGAAGACCTGAGCTATTCTAGTGCTCATGAAACCTTGAAAAAGTCCTTTCCCCTTTCTGGGCCTCAGTTAGCCTACTTGTAAAATGAGATGGGTGGGGAGGAGTAAGGACATCTCTAAAATCTCTCTAGCTCTGACTTTGGAGACAGTCCCAAAACCACAATTACTGGAAGGAAAGCAAGCTTCTGGCTTGGAGGAATTGAAAAGACTCTAGGAGGGAGGAGAGAAAGAGGAGGATAATGAAGTCTGGAAAATGTCCACCAGACAGGACGGGGTCCAGTGCAAGGGAACCCCTGTTCTCTCAAGTTCCTCAAGACAAAAGACCTGGACTAGTCTCGGGGAGCCCCAGAAGTCAGCTGTCCAAGGAATCTGACAAGTCTTGTGGTCCGAGAAAAATTCCATTGTCCAGGACCATGAAGGTAGAACGATGGTGAATAAGGGTGAGTTCAAGGACCCGATCAGCCATGTTATACATCATAGGAAATGCAGGAGTTGAACTAGGAGGCAGAGTGTTTGAGGAGATAGCAAATGAAGATCTACGTCATTGACCGTGAAGGTAGGAGTTGAGGTGAAGGGAAGCTTAAACCAAGTATGCATCTCCTCGAGGAAAGAGAGGATTGACTTAGAGACCAAAAGATAAATACAAGGCATAAGGGGTGAACTTGAAAGGAGAAAATGTTCATGAGCTCCCTGTTCTCTCAGACTCAGCAACTTATAAGCCTCTTTCCTCTTACTTCAGTCTCTGAGGGAGAAGTTTCCATGGCCCAATGAGGTACTTCTTTGTTGTCTATAGACATACCTTTAATCACTGCCTTCAGGCAGACTGAGACCTATTAAAGACCTTAGCCCAAAAAAGCTCAAGGTCTCCCACTGCATCCAGGGCCATCTCCATTCATCCTGATCCATATGTGGTTCCTGGACCCAGATGACTTGGAGAAGAAAGTGAGACCGGTGACTTTGCACAGCACCCCCTCACTCAAATTCAGTTCAGTTGCGTGTGATAACATCACCTCTCTAATGTCTCGGTTTTCTTCACAAAGGACAAAGGACAAAAAAACACCCAGATGGTTCTCTCCCATCCATAACCACAGAGACAACTTTCTCTGACCCCTTCCATCTCCTCAAGCTTTTTCCTTACCTCCTCTTTTTCTTTTTCTTTTAAAGGTCAAGAATCCAGGCTCCTTTCTCAAGGGGTGCCAAGTGTTCTTAGATGGGATAAAGGTCCCTGACTGTTTTTTGGTTTTGGTTTTGTTTTTTAGTTTTTGCAAGGCAATGGGGTTAAGTGGCTTACCCAAGGCCACACAGCTAGGTCATTATTAAGTATCTGAGGTCGGATTTGAACTCAGGTCCTCCTGACTCCAGGGCCAGTGCTCTATCCACTGCACCACCTAGCTGCCCCCTACCCCCTCTTTTTCACAGCCAATCTCTTAGAAAAGCTGTCCTCGTTTTCGGTCATCCAGAATCCGGGTTCATCTGACACCGGCAGCCACCCCGCAGCATTGAAACCAAGCCTCCACCTTCCTCACCACCATGCCTCCCAAGTTTGATCCTAATGAAATCAAAGTCGTGTTTTTAAGGTACACTGGTGGTGAAGTTGGTGCCACATCAGCTCTGGCCCCCAAAATTGGTCCCTTGGGTTTGTCTCCAAAAAAGGTTGGTGATGACACTGCCAAGGCAACTGGTGACTGGAAAGGGTTTAGGATTGCAGTGAAATTTACCATTCAGAACAGACAGGCCCAGATTGAGGTGGTGCCTTCTGCCTCAGCCTTGATCATCAAAGCTCTAAAGGAATGTCCTCAAGACAGGAAGCAGCAGAAAAACATTCAACACAGTGGAAACATCACTTTCAATGTGATTGTCAACATTGCTCGACAGATGAGGCACCAATCCTTGGCAAGAGAACTCTCTGGAACTATTAAAGAGATCCTTGGAACAGCCCAGTCTGTGGGCAGCAACATGGATGGCAGACATCCTCATGACGTCATTGATGACATCAATAGTGGAGCTGTGGAATGCCCAGTTAAAAGCTGAAAGGAGACTATTTGCAATAAATTCACATTCGACAACAGAAAAAAAAAAGCTGTCCTCATTGCCTCTGATTATCTTTGTAATAAAATTTGTAATAAATTAGAGAATTCTGTCCTCAGTCCTTTGTAATCTGACTTGCACCCTCACCATCAGAAACTGAAACTGCTTTCTCCATGTTTATCCCAGCTAAATCAGATAACCCTCTCTTACTCCTTTTCCTTCTTGGCCTCTCTGCTACTGACCACCCTCTCCAGAATATTCTTTCCTTCCTTAGGTTTCGTTCCACTACTTTCTCCTGACCAATCATCACTGGTCTCCTCTGAAGGACAATCGCCCACCCCCTACCTCACAAATATATTCAGTTATGTCTGCTCTATGCCCTCTTTTCTCTCTACTTGCCTTGGTGGCCTCAATACCTCCGGCTTAACTGTCGACTCTACGAAGCAGTTTCTCTGACCTACAGAGCCTGTTCTTGTCTCTCTCCGGAGATCCGGTCCCATATCACCCATTGTCTTTGGCTATTTCAACATGGATGACCAGAGACATCTCAAACTCAGGTGCAACAGAATGCACTGACTCCCCTTCTCCCACTCCAAGGCTTCTCTCTCCCACACTCCCGTTTCGGTTCCAAATTCCTGTTCTCATGTCAGCCTTAACTCTTCTCTCTCATGTACTGCACATGTCCAAGCAGTCTGTCATGTCTTCTCCATTCTACCCATCTCTCACAGCCTCCCTTCTCTCTACTCACAAGGTAGTTCTCTGGAGTCATCCACTGAGTTGTTCATTCTCCCTTTTCAAAGAACGGTGACTGACACGTTGAGCCTGGAGTCGGCTATGGTTGATCAGTCCAAGACAAATTGGGAAGGCTCAACCATAGGCCCTGCACACATGATCCGTCCTTGGATGCAGGAGGAAGACAGCCTAGTTTAGTGGAACACCCACGGGCAGGGTTGTGACTACAGCTCCCAGTGTATCTGTACCTGCTGCTGTGTCACCTCTCCTTCCCCAAGGGCCTTCATGATAGATAAAGTACATCCACCTGACCCTCATCCTCCAGCCCAGACCCCCGAAAGATTTCACTCAACTCTTCCAACTACAGCCAAAGCCATTAGGCTTCCAACAAAAGCCAGAAACCCTCAGGCTGAGGTTACACCTGCCTTTTCAACTCTTGCAGTCTAAAACTCCTCTGAGTAAAGCCTTAGGCTCTCTTTCCTTTTCTGTCATGGGTCTTGGTCGCTCCACTAGATTGCGGCTAGGTGGCACAGTGGATAAAGCACCAGCCCTGGAGTCAGGAGTACCTGGGTTCAAATCTGGCCTCAGACACTTAATAATAATGACCTAGCTGTGTGGCCTTGGGCAAGCCACTTAACTCCATTTGCCTTGCAAAAGCCTAAAAAAAAAAAAAAAAAAAGCAAAAACAAAAACAAACAAACAAAAAAACCCAACCCTGGAATTCTACTTAGCAAATGGCAAAATATCTTAGCAAAATCTACTTAGCAAAAGGGGTTAGGATAAAAGATTCCTTTCAATCCCCCCCTCCAAGCTCTGTCCTTTGCTGCTGTGCAAATCAATTCAGGAGTCCATCCCCCTGCCCCACCATTTTATAGATCTGCAGCCCAGGGAAGTAAAGTGATCTGCCAGATGTACCCAGCAGAGTGAGAGCCTAGGTGATGCAGCACATTTTCATGCCAATGTTGACCCAGAGAACTTTGTTCAAGCAAACATTTATTGAACACTCAAACATAAAGGCTATTATTTTTATTGATTAAATGAAATGAAATGTGAATTAAATTTTAAAAAGAAAATTAACAACTAAATTTTACCTAAAAATTCAAGCTTAAAAAATGAGGCAATAAATACCAAAATTTTTCTGAAAATTAGCACATTAGCTTTGCCTGAGCTCATACTGATTGAATGTGAACCTAGATTAAGATTTGAACCCAGTCCTCTGGACTTGAGGGCTAGTGCTTTTTCCATAGGCTACAAAGTCTCCTCTTTATGCCAGAAATGTTTCCCATCTTTCCTCTTTTTGTCTTCCCCGAGTTTAATGGTGTCTGGCATATTATAAACTACTCCATTATATAACTTGCTTATTAACCAACTCACTGAATTTTGCTAATCATGACATTGTTATGGGTCAGTTGGGAAGACAGTTTGGGTCCAAGCTGAACTGAGAGTGGCACATAGTAGCTGCATAATGAATTCTTAATTGAAATTTTATTTTATTTCATTTTTCCAATTATATGCAATGATAGTTTTTCAACATTCATTTATTTCCAAGTTTATGAATTCCACATTTTTCTACCACTCTCTCCTCCCTCCCCCTTCTCCATGCCAATGAACAGCCTAGTAAAAATTAACCATGTGGGGGCAGCTAGGTGATGCAGTGGGTAGAGCACCAACCCTGGAGTCAGGAGGATCTGAGTTCAAAAATTAACCATGTATATATATATATATATATTTTAGGTTTTTGCAAGGCAATGGGGTTGTGACTGTGCCCAAGGCCACACAGCTAGGTCATTATTAAGTGTCTGAGGTCACATTTGAACTCAGGTCCTCCTGACTCCAGGGCTGGTGCTCTATCCACTGCGCCACCTAGCCGCCCCTTCTTTTTTTTTTACATTCATCTTTAACATATTTCCACATTAGCCATGTTGGAAAAGAAGAATTAGAACTAATGGGAAAGGAAAAAACCTTGAGAAAGAAAGGAAAAGCATAAAAGAAGTGCTTAATGCATTCTTATTGGCCAACTAATAGTCTCCCAGAGTGTTCACGCTCTGGGGGAGAGTCTAAAGGGTTATTAGAATGCTTTATGTTTCTGGATGGGTTCATAGGCTCCTGGGAGTTCTCATGTTTTATGCCTTCTGGGTTTCTGAAGAGGGTGAAAACAGACTATCCCCCTTCCCTCTCCAATTTATAAAGAGAAAAGGTTGGGCTATATGACCTTCAGTTCTAAATCTATGATCCTGTGTTATTCGCATTATATGCTGAGATCCTGTGGGAATTGAGGATTATGAGGAAATAAAGGAAAGAACTATACCTAAGCTTTCCTCTAAAATACATTCGGGGACACAAGTTAATGAAATTAAATGATACTTTGGGAACAAGTCACCAGGATCAAACTTGGACTCCGAAGGGCTGAGTCACAGGTCACCTATACAATGAAAGTTAGCACCACGGGCTGCCATGTAGCAGTGTTCGCTGGGAAGCATTTTTGATGAGCACATGAGAAGACAGCAGAGCTGAGGACTTCAACGGGACACACAACCAAGCAGGAGGGCAGCTGATATCATGGTACAACTGTTAAATCTAAGCAACAGGGATTAATCGCTGTACAGCACCATTCTACAGAATCCGTGGTATTTGCAAACAATGCCTTTGGAAGTGATCTGGCTACAGTGCCGACAATTATGGGCGAAGAAAATCCCCAACATGGAAAAATAGCAAAATCTGGATTGGAAACAAGGAATGCAACTTGGGCAAATATTTCAAAAATGAAATTATCAGCAAAGCAAATTCAAAAGGAAATATTCTTCAGTTCAATGTTTTTCCAGTATTAGTATTCCTATATGTGATTTGTACACATGAGAGTAGTAGGGGAAAGGCAAATACCTGGTTGTAGCTTTAGTTGTGGGGGTCCTAGGTAAAAGCCAGCCAAGGAGCTCGAATTCAAGGAGAGTGAGTCATTATCTGAAAGAACCACCAGATGGCAATCTGCGCCAGCTATTCCTTTAGGTCTGCAAAACTTGCTCATAGACAAGTCTTTTTCTTTTTCCTTTCCCTCCTTCCTCCCTCCCTCGTCCCTCCCTCCCTTCCTTCCTCCCTCCCTCCCTTCCTTCCTTCCCTTCCTTCCTTCCCTCCCTTCCTTCCTCCCTCCCTTCCTTCCTTCCCTCCCTTCCTTCCCTCCCTCCCTTCCTTCTTTCCCTCCCTCCTTCCTTCCCTCCCTCCTTCCATCTTTTCTTCCTTCCTTTTCTTCTTTTTTTATAAATTTCTTAATTTTTCCAACTCCATGAAAAGATCATTTCCAACATTCATTTTGTTTTGTCCAACTTTGAGTTCTACCTTTTCCTCCTCCCTTCCCTGCCATCGGGCCTCTCCTGGATCAGGGAGTAATCTGCTAGAGGTAGCATAACTATGCTAAACACATTAGATGAGTCACTTTCTATCAGACTAAAGATCTGGCTTTGCCAGCCCGAACAGAGAGGAGGGCACATGTAGATCTCCCCGCTCCCGGGTTCCCAGACTCCCAGTCTAGTCTGTAGATGCAATTGATCAAATATTAAAACATGAAATCTATTATTTAGATCTCAGTTCGCAGTTCTCCAGCCTTCTCCGTTTTCAGGTAGTCACCCATTTAGCATATCATGATCGAATAGTTTTTTTTTAATAATGTAGACATAAAATGCAAATAATGATATGAGCTCTGCTAACCACACCACTCTCTCCATGGTCTTCTACGCAAGTGGTGTGCCACCTGATGTACATTGCCGAGTCTCATAAAAAGGAATGGGAGAGAAAGTTGGCACTCCCCTTTCTAAATTTCTTGAATTATAGGAAATTGAGGCAAACAAAAGAAAATTCCCTCTGGCTGAAGCCGGTACTGGAAGTAGGAATATGACTTGGGGTGATCTACTAAAACTCCACTAACTGGGTAGCATTCCCTCTTCACTCCTTTGGTCTTTATCTTCATCTCCTGGCACTGTCTTCTCCCCTCTAGAAGGCTGCATCTGAGATCTGACTACATAAAAAGAGAGAACCAAAGTGCAAAGGATGGCCTGTTATTCTCTCCCCTGATTCTGTTTTCCCTCTAGAAAAACAGGGATGAGATAGGTACAAGACAAGGCACACATTATTCTTTCCCTGCACCAAAATCTCAGCATTTGCTCTTCCAGTCTCTTTCTGAATAATTTTTTCAGGTTCAGAGCAGGGAAAACATTCAAAGAGGGTCAAGAAAAAAGCAAAAGGCAGTTCTTGGGACCTAACGAGAGATTCATCAGTCAACACATGTCCTACCCGCAGGGTCAAGCATCCATCCTTCCTGGTAACTGAGGTACTTAGTGCTGAACAGTATCTAACACTCATGTTAGGTCCCTGAAGATGCTTCTTCCCAGCCCCAAGAGACCAGCTCCCTTGAGCAGATCGTGTTTGTCTATGGTTGTCCTCAGTCTTGAGGTCACAGCGGAATTGTTGCAGTCAAGGGTCATGGATGTGAATCCTAACTCTGCCACTTTCTGTGTGATCTTGAACAAGTCCCACTTCCTAAACTCTTCTGTAGAAGGAAGATAATGGTCCTTTCAGAATTCCTGTCTTCCCCTTTCTCTCCTCTCTCCCCACAGTGCAGTTACACAGGAAGGAATAGAGGCAGTCACTATGAGAAGATAAGCCTTGAAGCAAGGACTAGGGGCGACTGGGAGGGTGGAGTGGCCATGCACAGGGACCTGGAATTGGGAAGAACCAGATTCAAATTCAACCACAGATACTTAGCTAGCTGTGTGATTCTGAGCGAGTCACTTAGTCTCTGCTTGCCTCTGCTTTCTATTTTTTATCTGTAAAATGGGGCTAATAATAGTGCCTCCCTTCCAAGATTGTTGTGAAAATAAATTGAGACAAAATATTTGTAAAGTGGTTGACCTATGGTGAATGGTCAATTAAAGTGTGTTCCCTTCTAAAGATCTTATTTCTATCTTTGTGCATGTGGCACACACTAGGAGCTTAACAAGTGTTTGTTCATTGGATTCTTGGTTGTTGATACAAGTCAGTTATAATTTTATCATCTTGTACCATTAGCTTCGCACAGTGACCGGTGGTTGATGGAATCCATAATTCGGGAAGAATCAATCAGGAAGAAGTGAGCTTTCTCATCTGAGCTCAGGGGCTCTTAAGGGAAGAAAGAAGAGACCCTGGCTGGCCCTGGCCCAGAGCCACTGCAGGGACACCAAAGCAGAGATGCAGCAGGAGCTCCTCTCCTCTACAAGATTCCAGTTTAATGTGGGATATGGCAGGGCAACGGGGCTCAGTGTCGGAGAAGAATGAAAGACTAGGGGAGAGAACACAGAAAGGTGGGGTGACCTGGGCAGACCTAGAGAGTAGGGTGGCCCCTTGAGATGAAACAAAGAATTTCGTTACCAGACACCTGGGCAAGGCAGTGTTCTCTGTCAGCAAGCCTTCAGTCATCTCTAGATTCTGTCAATCTATACCCTCCTGGAACTAAACCTCCAATTTTCCTCTCTCTGATACAGTTCCATTCAGAGTCCCACCCACCTACCAGGCCTCCTGGTCAAGCAGGGCCCCTCAAGGGTTTCCATTATTTCTTCTCAACTCTCACTGGACAGCTGGGGTAAGTGAGAAAGGTTCTAGATTTAGTAATAACTCAGGTTCAAAATCACTACTGCCTAGCCTTATGACCTTGGTCAAGTCCCTTTCTCTTGCTGGGTCTCAGTTTCCACTAAACAAAAGCAAGTAGATTGGCAAAGGTGATTTCTAAGGCCCTTCCCAGCTCTGGCTTTCATTCCCTTCAAGCCCTGACATTCTCTGTTCTAAGATTTCTCCCAGCTTTGATATTCTTGGTTCTAAGGGCCCTCCCAGCCCTGAAATTCTCTATTCTAAAGTCTCTCCCAACTTTGACACTTCCTTTTCTAATTTTCCTCCCAATCTGACAATCTGTATTCTGAGGCCCATCTCAGCCCTGACATTCCATGTTCTCAGCTTCCTCTCAGTCCTGACATTCCATGTTCTAAGCTCCCTCCTAATTCTGACAATCCCTGTTCTCAGACCCCTCCTAACTTTGACATTCCATGATCTTATGATCCAAGGTTTTGATGCTCTTCATGTGCCCATCACCCATAGGCTGGTGTTTAAACATCACTGGCATTGAGAATATGTACATTTATGAGAAGATATTCTCATTCCCCTTAGCTTGCCCTTAACCCTGGATCTGCAGCCCCATTCTCCACCATTCCTCAGGTCCCCACCATCTACCTTCTGTCCTCAGCATCTGGTGAGCCAGAACCTTTCAGGGTCACTCCATTCTCTTCATCCTTTTTGACCTTGTCTATTACAATTGACACTCTGCTTCATCCTCTGCTCTTTTCTCTTGCTTTTCCCTCTACCTTCCTGACCACTCCTCTCTCTCTCTTTCTCTCCCACCCTCTCCACACACACACACACACACACACACACACACACACACACACACACACACGGTGACTTCATCTGCTTTCATGGGTTTATCTATATCACCTCCATATGGATGATCACAGTGGTAGATGACCAATCTCATGGGGTCTCTCTTCCAGGGCTACATCACTATCTCTGCCTGTTGGACAGCTCCACTTGGGTGGATGTTCCATCACACAGCAAATGCGCCATTATCTTCCTAAGATCCCTTCCCCCAAACTTTCTCATTTGTTTTAGTGTCACCATGATCCTCCCAGATTCACAAACTCAAACTCTTCCCTTTCTCTCACTTACCATCTCCAATCAGTTGCAATCTATCTTCAATCAGTTTTGCCTCAATCAGAATTAATGATGTATTTCTCCTCCCAATCTGCAGAGAAATAGGTTACTTGGAGCCAAGTATTCTATATATGGTCAGAGATGATCTCTTCAATATTTTTACTCAGTTTTTACAAATGAAGGTGAAACCTAGAGAGGATTGGGGATCGACATGGCTATAATGCAAAGACAAAAAGCATTATTAATAAAAATTTTTTTACCCTAAATATTTCCTTCCATAAGCATCTCTCTGCTCATACAATCACCACTTGCCCCAGACCCTCATTATCTCTCCCCTGGAATATGATGGTGGCTTTCTGATGGATCCCCTTGCCTCCAATCTCTCTCCTAATCCCTACTCCCATCTAGCAGCTGCCATAATCATGTGCCTAAAGCTGGTCTGCCCCTCCTGCTCAAATGTCTTCAATCTCTTATTGCTTCCAGGATAAAATAGCCTCCTTAGGTTGCCATTAAAGACCTTCCCCAGTGTGACTTAAACCTGGGAAAGTAGGTATTCCTAGAAGATAGGAGCCAATGGGGCCACTCAAGAGGCAGGTATGAATACAGGGCTACTGCTCAGAAGAGATGCTGGTGTCGGCACAAGATTCACACGTGAAGGTGGTTGAAGTCCAGAACAGAATAAGATTATCTAGAAAGAGCTAGGGAAACTTGAGAGAAGAAACCTGAAGCACTGTCATATTCTCAAGCCTCCCGAAAAGGCTGGAGGAGATGGGTCAGATGGGAAGAAGGAAAATCAGGAGTCCATGATTTTTTTTTTTTTGGTAAGGCAATGAAGTTAAATAACTTGCTCAAGGTCACACAGCTAGGTCATTATTGTGTAAGGCCTGATTGAACTCAGGTTCTCCTGACTCCAGGGCCAGTGCTCTATCCACTGTGCCACCTTAGCTGCCCCTAACCCATGATCTTTTAAAAATAATTTATTTTTTCCAATTATAGCTAAAAACAATTTTTAACATTCATTTATCAAAATTTGAATTCCAAATTCTCTTTTTCCCTTCATCCCCTGGTTCCTCCTTGAGACAGGAAGCAATTTGATATAGGTAATACACATGCAATCAGGCCAAATATATTTCCATTTTAGTCAGGTGAAAAAAAAAACAAAGACAAAAAAAATGCACAAACAGTGCCAGAAAATGGAAGAAAGTAAGAAAGAATGTGCCTTCATTTGTTCTCAGATTCCATCAGTTCTTTCTCTAGAAGGGGAGTATTTTTCTGAAGTCCTTCAGAGCGTTATATTGCTAAGTCACTTCCAGCTGATCATCATACGATATTGTGATTACTATATCCACAGTTCTCCTGGTTCTGCTCGCTTCACTTTGCATCAGTTCACGTCAGCCTTTCCAGGTGTTTCTGAGAGCATCCTGCTTCTTATTTCTTAATAGTACCAGAATAGTCAATCCCAATCATATGCCACAATTGATGGGCATCTTTGCCATCATAAATATTTCTTGTCTTTTTTTCAATCTGTTTGGCATACAGAGCTAGTAGTGGTGTTGCTAGATCAAATGGTATGCACAGTTTGATTGCCCTTTGGGCGTGGTTCCAAATTGTTCTCCAGAATGGTTGGATCAGTCCACAACTCCACCAACGATGCGTTAGAGGCATCCGATCTTTCTAAAGTCAAGGGAAGAATGGAACTTTGTTGTGGAGGATCACTGGGGTCCAAAATCACAAAAGATTCAAGGAGAATGAAGTCGGACAAAAGGACAATAGCCTTAGCCACCCAGAGGACACTAGTGATCTCGGGAGAAGAACAGACTTGGGGGGGGGGTATGGAGCAATCAGTGATGGTCACTCCTCTCCCCTCTCCTGCTTAGAGGCAAACTAACCCACAAAGAGCAAGGTATAAGATCTAGGTCTCACAGCATGTAAGGCACAGAGCCAGGAGAGGAACCCGAGTTTCCAGACCACTATCTTGGGGCTCCAAACAGTTCCAGGCTCCAGGGAAATCGATGGCGAAACAAAGGTTGGGGTGGGTGGGGCTGTTTGTTGGGGGAGAGATAATGGGGGGACCGGAAAGCAATGCCAGCTCTTGTGCGAATAGGCCACGGTGAGGTTGAGGGGCGGGGCCACAATAGGGTTTGTGGGCGGGGCTTTGGAGCACGGGGGGAGACTGGACCTCGGTGGGGTGGGGGAGTGGGGGGCACCCGGAGCAGGAGGGTCAGTTTGTTTCTGAGCCTCTGCTTCTTCAGGCTGCTCCCCAGCCCTCCCCGGAGGAGAAATAGGTGAGTGTGGTCCAGGGGCGGCTCTCATCTTTCCTTTCCTGCATAATTGCCTCAGGGATCTTATTACCCCAATCTCTCCCTGACCCCCAAGGCCCATCAATGTGAACCCCAGATCTCTCACTGATCCACTCAGCCCCCCTCATCCTGAAGCCCCAGCCTCCCACGGACCACCCCAGCCCCTCCCTGAGTCCCCTCTCATCTGTCACTCTGATGGTTGCCTCTTCGGGCCAAATGGGGACCCGGCCTCGGGGTCCTTGGGGCGTTAGCCCTCCAGTCGGCCCCCCCCCCCGCCCCAATTCCTCCCCACCAAAAGGTCTCTCTGTTTGTTGTGCGGGTGCCTCGGAGACCGGCCGGAGGCGTGGCCCATCCGGCCGCTACAGCCCTAGGGGCCAAATGCTACCAGCTCGGAAGCGGGGTGCGGGCGCCCAGGGGTGGCCTCTGGCCCGTTCGACATCGTCTTCTGGCTCTCAGGTGCCGCAAAGCTCATCCAAAGTCCGGGATGGATGACAATGTGTGGGTGGGCCCTTGGCGGCCCCATCGCCCCCGGGGCCCCATTGCCGCACTCTACAGTGGTCCGGGGCCCAAGTACCAGCTGCCCCCTAGCACCGGTACGGGACTTTCGGGCTGGGGGACTGGGGCCTCGGAGGGGGAGAAGAGCCAACACCACGGTAGCCAGTTAGCGCCCTAACCTCCCCGGCAGACGGAGGGAGGGCTCTGGGGGAGGGGAGGTTGGATTGGGCAGGCTGCCCCGGGGGCCTGGCCGGGGGTGGGGGTGCCTGGACAGAAGGAGACTCACCCCAGGGTACCGTAGCCTCCAGCGCGGCCGAGTCCTGGGGGGATTGCTGGGTGGGTGCCGGGCAGGGAATGGGGGGGGCGACCTCCCCCTCCCAACTCCCTTGCGCCCCGGCTTCCCTCCTCCCCAGGTTATAAGATGCACGACCCATCCCGTTTCCGGGCGCCTGCCTACACATTCGGCTCCAGGTTCCCCTCGGTCACCACGACGTGTGGCCCCGGCCCTGGGCACCTCATCCCGGAGCGCATGACGGTTCGGGGCCCCGACGGCGGGCCCGCCTTCTCCATCTACGGGCGGCCCCGAGATTCCCGCCTGTTTCACACTCCGGGCCCTGGTCAGAGAGTTCAGCGCCCCCTTCCCGCTCTGGGGTCCCAATCTGAGCCCACTCCCCAATAGCTGGGCTCCGAATCCCTCCCCCCAGACCCCCGCCGGGGGCCTAGCCCTTTCCTGGCCGAGACAGGGAGGATCTGCCGGACAGTCCTAGGGTCCCCGGACTTGGATCACCCGGCTAGATTCCGCCGCGGGCCTCCTTGGGACCCGACCCGGAGGCCCAAGCCTCTGTTCTCTGCCCCCAGCACCCATGGCCCGCGGCCCCCGCAGCCCTCCAACCCGGCCTCCTCTCTGCAGGTCGCTACTTTCCAGAACGGGCCACCCATCTGGCGTTCCCCAAAGCCCCCGGGCACACCATGGGCAGCCGGAGCAAAGACTTTCAGATCGACGGCACCCCCGGTGAGCCCCCCCCCCCCCCGCTCTGGAACAGGGCACACACACACACACACACTCCTCTTGCCCCGCGAGGACTGGGGGCTCAGTGGGGTTAGAAGATTCCTTCCCTTCTCCGGGCCTCAGTTTCCCCAGGTGCAAAATGAAAAAGGTTGGGGGGCTCTTAAAGCAAGTCCTTAAGGTCCCTTCCAAAGATGGGAAGGAGGGAAGCCCCACCCCGCCGCAGTGCGGGAGCAGCTTGTCCCCCCAATCCGCTCTCCTCGCTCTCCCGCCCCAGGGCCCGCGGCCTACACTGTTCCCTCGCTCTTCGGCTGCCGGCTGGTCCACAAGAGCTCGGCGCCCAACTTCTCCATGAGCGGCCGAAGCCTGGTGGGCAGCTTCTGCCAAGACCTGAGCAAGGTGCCCACGTCGGAAGAGGGGAGGGCGGGAGGGAGGGGAGGGAGGGGAGGGAGGGGAGGGAGGGGAACGGGGGGAAGGGAGAAGGGGAGAGAAGGAGGGAGAAAGGGAGGGGAGGAAGGGGAAGGGAGAGAACCGAGCTGCCACCTACTCACCCCTGCAGACCCCAGGCCCCTGCGCTTATCAGGAGGTGAATCCCACCGTGTACAAGGCCAAGGCCCCCCAGTTCACCATGCAGCCCCGCACCTCCCTGCCAGAAGACAACACCGAGAAGCCTGGTCCAGCAACTTACTATCCTCAAAAGGTGGGGTCTGGGGCTCTCAAGCTGGAGACTGGGGAACAGTTGAAAGAGGGGAGACAGGACCGGGAAAGAGGGAGAGAGAGAGTGAGGAGAGAGAAAAGGAAGGAGGGAGGGAGGGGAAAAGAGAGGGAGAGAGCAGGGAAATGTAGGAGAGGAGAGAGAGACAGGAAGAAAGGAAGAGGAGGGAGAGAAAAAAGAGGGAGGGGGGAGAGAGAAGGAGGGAGAGGGAGGGAGGAAAAGAGAAAGAAAAGAGAGAAGAGAGAGGGAGGGAGAAAGGAGACAGAAGAAAGAAAGAGGGAGAGACAGAGAAACAAAGAAGGAGAGAAGGAGGGAGGGAGAGACAGAGATAGGAAGGGAAGGGAGAAGAGAGAGAGAGAGAGAGAGAGAGAGAGCAGAGGACTAGGAGAGATGTGCAGTGCTCAAAGAGGTGAGAGATAAAAACCCTCAAAAAGGTGGATTGTTCATGGGAGACTAAGGAGCCTTCAAGGGAAGTGAGTCCTCCAAGAGGATTCAGAGAGATGGGAGAAGGGGAGAGAGGTTCAGAGAAGCAAAGCATCCTAGGATCTAGGGACCTCAGAAAGGTGGAGTTTAGGGGGCTCAGAAGTCTGAAGAGAGTGACTTAGTGCTGGGGGGAGTGAGGGACTCCTACTTAGTTCTCCCCTCTCCTGCAGTTTCAGTTCACAGTACCTGGTGGTCCCTCCTTTGGGATCCGCCATTCAGCATATGAGGCTCGGTTTATCACGGAACCACAGGATTAACCTCTGGAAGACTGGGCAGGCAAGACCTATAAAGATATCACCCATGAAGCCTCCTGGCCCACCTCTAACCCCCATTCTCCTCAGCATCTGTGTGTGGCCCCTGGTGGGCCCCAGAGTATACTCCCTTTTTCTCAGGTCCTGGGCAGCAGTGCCTCTGTCACCCCTACAGCTGGAGCACCTACCCTTAGTTTGAACCTAAGCTAGTCTTACTGTCTGACTGTCTGTCTGTCTGTCTGTCTGTGTAGCTGTGACCCTGAGCATTATTAATAAACCTCCACCTCTAGATGCTGCTGCTCCATCATCCCTTCAGCCTGGGTTAGCAGACAAGCCTATCAGTCCCAGGGCCCACCAGGCCCACCAGGCCCAGGATGGGGAAGGAGGCCCTAACTGCCTCTCTGGTCCTATTTCCACTCCTCCTGACTCAAGCCTTGGCCCCACCCATAAGTATATTTAGGAATTTTCTTCTTATCAATGGCTTCTTTGAGGCATAAAGTCAGTTAGGGTGGCTCTAGTTCAAAGGATATGGACATTTTAGTTATTTTATATGCATAATACCATTGTCCAAAATGATTGTTCCATTTCACAACTCCACCAACAATGTATGTGTGCCTATCCTTCCCCAATTCCTTCAGTGTTGATGGTTGTCATTTTTTGTCATTTTTGCCAATTGGCAGTGTGAGGTAAAACCTCATGATGGTTTTGATTTGCATTTGTTTGATTATTAGTGATATGGAGCATTTTTTTCATGTGCTTCTGAATACTTTGCAAGCTTTCAAGAACTGTTTCCTCATATCCCGTTGCTGTTTTTATATATATTATATATATATATATATATAATATCTATAATAACATGTCTTAGGTACTAAACCCTTACCTAGCATTTTTTTTAGCATGACCTGTGATTTTTTTGATCTGAAGAGCTTCTTCCAAGGGATTTTCTCTCCCAAATGCAGGGCAGCACTTTCTTGGCAACTTCTAGTCCTAGAGAAATAGTTAGTTACCTGTGGCATTGAGAGATGCCATGATGATAATTAATGTTGTTGGAGTTAGCATTTCCATAGACCTTTTATGAGTGCAGAGCACTTTAGAATTACTTCATTTGATCCTCACAAAAACTCTCCCTTTTATAGATAAGGAAACTGTGGCAGCATAGGCTAAGTGACTTACCCAAGGATCTGAGCCAGCATTTGAACTCAGGTCTTCCTGATTTCATCTCCAATCATAACCACATCTCCAACAATAACCAGAGTTACATCATATTTGTCCTTGATTTTCAAAGAAGACTGTGACATCAGGGAAAGAGGGAGAGGTGCTATCACATGCATGTGAATTGGATTTGAGTGGCAAGGGTGCTATGCTAAGTCATCAGTCTCGCTTTCTCCTCCAGAACCATCTGGGTCCAGCAGCCAGATATGAATCAGGACAACTGGAGATAGCCCTGGATTCAAGGCAATCGGGGTTAAGTGACTTGCCTGAGGTCACACCACTAGTAGTAAATGTCTAAGGTCACATTTAAACTCAGCTCTTCTTTCAGGGCAGGTGCTCTGCCCACTGTACCATCTAGTTGCCTTATGGCCAGTATGGGTCAGAAATAAGACGAATCCAGTCTTCCTGACTCTAAAGCCAGCTCTCAATCCACCATATTTTGTTGCCTCCCATTATACACCCCTTGAATACAAGATTTTTTCCAACTGAATTCCTTTTCCTCACAACTACTAATTCATAGGATTTAACAATTCATTATTACTGTCATGTCGTTTATCAAGTTGCTGCTTGTTCAATCATTTCAGTCATGTCCAACCCTTCACTGCCCCATTTGGGGTTTTCTTGGTTTGCCATCTCCTTTCCCACCTCATTTTCCACATGAGGAAACAGGATGAAGCGACTTGCCCAGGGTCACACATCTATTAAGAGTCCGAGATCAGATCTGAATTCAGTTCTTTCTGACTCTAGGTCCAGTGCACTATCCACTGCACCACTTAGTTGTCCCATTGAATTAAATTAGTAAGTAGCACAGTATTAAACCAAGCCAAGGATCATTTATTAAATACCTGACATGCACCCAAGCTAAACAAAGAGCACATATTCTAGAGCCCTCTCAAGATAGCCAATGGAAACAACTATGTACAAAGAAGCTGGCGCTGGGCCAGACCAGAGGTCCAGGAAAAATAAGACAAGAGAAGAGCTTTCCCAAAGCGAGCTTCAGGATTGTTCGACTTGGATGTCTTTCCCTTTCCCATCACCTTCCCCTCAACAGCAGTCGAAGAAGGAACAGAAAAGAAAGAACTGGGTAGCTTTGAAGCTAGCTAAGAAACCAAAGGAAAAGAGCAGTCAAACAGATGGGGTTGGACTTGCTCTCCTGCCATAACCCTGCTTGACTGTCCTTGTGCATGAGTCTTGTTCTCAACAGGTCCACAAAGCAGCATCACTCAGTCTCTGCTCCTCCTGCCTCAGTCTTCAGCCCTGCTCCGCTTCTGCCTCCCTCAGTCTGCTTTAGATCCTTGGCCAGTCTCATAAACAGTTGCCAACTCTCCCTCAGGACTCCCCTGCCCGCTCCCAGCAACCTGAGGCAAACACCCAATTTAGAGTTTGGGAGATGGTTTCTCTCTTTCGCCACAGCCTATAAAAGGTAGAAGTCTCCCAAGGTGCAAAGGAAATGAGAGCAGTATACTAGACCACATTTCTTAATGCCCTCGATCCCTTAGGCAGGCCATTTCTGGGGGGTTCTGGAAGCTGGGTTATGTTCAGTTTATTCCTATTAAATTACAGCTCATTAGATTCATCTTGATGTTCTCTTTGGAGTTCAACCATTCAATCAATTCCAAATCCTTCTCATTATTCCCTTATCTCAGAGGGGCCTGTATCCCTTTGAGGGTAAGCTGCAAGTGGCCTCAGAACCTTCCCAGTTCTGAAAAACCAGAGTAAAAGATACTTTTGCTTTAAAATTTTAATAAAAATTTTAATTAAAAATAATTTTAGAGGCATCTAAATAGCACCCTGGAGTCAGGAGGACCTGAGTTCAAATCCAGCTTCAGACACTTAATAATTACCTAGCTGTGTGACCTTCAGCAAGTCACTTAACCATTGCCTGGCAGATAAAAAAAGATAACTTTAAATGACAAAATGAAAATAATACAGCAAAATAATGTTAATTTAAAGTTTCCCAAGTCAATATGCAGCTTTCTGTTTCTGTTTGAATTTAGCATCATAGCCCTTATCTTGTCCATTTTTCTACAAGAATAGTATGAAATATTCAATGGGAGAGAGAGTTTATTTACCTACTATGTACAAAGCACCTTAGTAATCATGTCACAAATATTATCTCATTTGATTGGCTCAGATTTGAATTTAGATTTTCCTGATTTCAGGACTAGCCCTGTCACTGATGCAACATCTCAGCCATGGCTAGGTAGAAAATAAAAGGAAACTTATACTTAGGGTGGTCTCTCACCTACCATTTCGGTAACCCTAATCAAAGCAAAGCAAAGAAAAAAATGTTCATCTGGCATGCTTGAGGCTTTTTTATGAAACCATTTCCTTCTCCATAGGGTCACTAATCCTTTTACACTCTCTAGAACTTTGCCAGGTAGCCAAGTCAACCTCCCTCCTCCCAGTCTCTCAGATATTGGTACATTTTGCCCTTCTGAAGTCATAAGCTGCCTCTCCTTAGACATACCAGCTAGGTATGAGTTGGAGCTCAGCAGTCAACTCAGCTGGCTATTTTTAAAAATTTATTTACACATTGTGAGGAATGTAGGGGAATGTACCGGACATTGGCGGGGGGGGGGGGGGGGGGGGGAGAAGCTCTTAGGGAATCTATTACAAAGGGGGAATGGCCCAGCCAATCAGAAAACTGGGAGTTTTCCTAATCCCATTCCAGAGATGGCAAACCCCAAACCGGTTCTCAACTGGTCAAGAGTGACCTAGAGACCTTGACCTAATGCAACTGAGTTTACACAATTAGGTAATTGAATATTAGCCCACACCCCCCCATTAGCATATCATGTGTTCTATGATGTGGGGGGATCAAATTAGGGGCATGTCATGGAATGGGTGGACCTCTTAGATTGTCACTCAAACTCTGAGAGCCTATGAACATCCAAGAGGGAGGGGAAAGAGTTTCTGAAGACTATAAATGACCTGATGTTCCAAAGCCACCTGGTGCCTCACCAGGCACCCAGATCTTGCAAGGCTCATGAATAAAATCTACATTTTTCTCTCACTCGAGCAGGTTTTTCTTTCATTCATTTATAACACACTATTAAAATAGTCTTGTTGCAAAGGTAAACATAATCCCCCCCCCCCCACAAAGATCAGGGAAAGCCCATGAAAAAATAAAGTGATAGTCTATGTTTGGGTAACATTGGTCCTGACTCTGCGATGGATTGGCATTTTTTTTTAAATCGTAAATCTGTCAGAAAAGTTTCAGCTTTACCAGAAGATGTCACTCATCAGGGCCAGGAGACTACAATTCCCCAAGGTCAGCTTCCTCACCCTCCCCTTTCCTACTGACATCTCTGCCCTATCAGCTAATTTTGTTCTGTCCTTTATCATCTAAAGATTATTTTCCTTGGACAAGAACATAATCCAAGGTAGAATTGAATAGTTCTCATTTCTTTCTGCTGACAGTTATTGTCTCAGCTGTGATACAATATAAACTCTTTTTTCCTGTCCTTTAGTTTCTCACTGCAGTCTCCAATTACTTATCATACCATTTTTTTACAGACTTCTGGGCTTTTATGTTTGTCCTTTGCTACCATGGATCAGTCTTCTATCATTTATTTTAACAAGCTAAGCCAGCGGATGACTCATATTGGGCTTCTCAAGACAAATCCTGTTTTTCTTCCTCCTTGGTAGTGTTTGCCTTTTGATTTCAGAGTTACACATACCTCCGTGGGTAGATCTTCCCTACAGAATTCTGATTCAAAAGATCCTAATTCTGCGAACATTTGAATCTCCCATAACCTAGGGTGCATTGGCA